>NC_141695.1:846519594-847719594 GCF_964263255.1 Lissotriton vulgaris
GTGAGTCCAATGGCAAGACGAATACACGGTCCAGTACATCTAGGCAGAGATGCTATGTTGCGGGTATTCAGGCAAACTTGGTACAACCCCAAGTTCAGAGTAGCCGCAGAAGCAGTGTGCCAACGCTGTGTGACCTGCTAGCAACTGAATGTAGGAAAGAGAACACCAGTCACGTTGAGTCACATAGGGAGGTCTGGGGGTCCATTCAATCGGATGCAACTAGACTTCATTGAAATGCCAAGATGCAACCGCCTTCGATACGTTCTGGTGGTTGTCTGCATATTTTCCAGATGGGTCGAGGCTTACCCTACACGCAGGTGTGACACACTCACAGTAGCAAAGTTATTGCTTAGGGAGTTAATACCGCGCTTCGGGGTGCCGGCCTCTTTGGAATCAGATAGGGGAACGCATTTCAACAGCGAAATTGTGAAGATGCTCTGCTCAGCCCTGACTATAGACCAGAAATTGAATTGTAGCTATCGACCAGAAGCTTCGGGAATTGTGGAGCAGATAAATGGCACAATAAAGTCCCGAATTGACAAAGTTTGCTCATCAACATCCTTAAGTTGGCCTGATGCCCTGCCACTGGTCCTTATGAGCATACGTAGCACACCAGACAGACGGACAGGACTCGCTCCTCACGAAGTGTTAATGGGGAGGGCAATGAGACTGCCGTCAGTGCCAACTGCAGCGTTGTTGAATATCACAGATGATCTGATCCTGGACTATTGTAAGGGACTCTCTGACGCCATTCATTCTGTGTCTCTTCAGGTGCAGGCCGCTGAAATCCCATCATCCCAAGACCTGTGCCACGACCTGTGCCCTGGGGATTGGGTCGTGGTGAAGAAGCACGTCAGGAAGAATTGTCTAGACGTGCGTTGGCGAGGGCCCTACCAGATCATCCTAACATCGAATACTGCTGTTAAAGTCGGAGGGCTGCCCAACTGGATTCACGCCTCCCATACGCGGAGAGTTCCAGCACCCCTGGAAGAAACAGCTCCTCTCTCAGATGAAAATCCAGCTGTGGACGAGGAATCCATAGAGGGGACCAGCCAAGCTGTGGGGGTGTCGGAGGAAGCTGGGAGCGCGTCGGACCAAGTGGAGGAAGGGCAAGACGACAGCGAAACTGACGTTGCCACAGAAGGAGAAAGCAGCTGTGAGTACGAAATGGATTTTGATCAAGCTGCAAGTGATCTATAGTCGGGTGTGAGGACAAGAGGAAGGAGAGCAAGACGGGGAGAGACCAGGTGGCCTGAAAGAAGAAGGAGGCCGAGCCTACAGTCAACTCCAGAGAGAACCCTTGCTCCCATATCCGAGGACTCAGACTTGGACGAAGGTGCACAGAGCTCAGAAGCGGAAGGTCCGAGGAGAACAAGGAGAGTGCGTGTACCCTGCAGAATATACCCCACCTCTGAGTGGACCTACTTGGCGGCAGATGTCTTGGGCGCAGAAATCCGGGAGGGTGAGGGAAGTGACAGTGACCAGCCTTGAACCAATCATAACGTTGGAAGTGAGATTGTTAGTACCTGGAGTTGAGACTGAAGGGTTGCTAACATTCACTATCCCCATCCCTCCGTTTTTGAGCAGAATTAAAGAACTGGTATTGAACAGATTGGAATTTCCGACTTTGGGTCATCCAGTAACAGCACATGAGGAAACCATCCTTCGTTTAGAATTGTTGGAATACGCTATTAGAGCTGCTGGAACACGGATCATCGTAGACACCTAAAGACTTTGTAAATACACAAGAGTGAGAAGATAACCTAGCGCCTAGTGGAAGAAGAGAAAATTTAGGGACCTTCCATTTAGTTGACGGAGAAGGGCTAAGGTTGTCTGTTGTTGCGGTTTAAAAGACTAATTTCAAAAGAGATTGCCAGCTTCCCACTGTGTAATTCAAGAAAAGACTGAATAGAAAACCAAGAGACTGTTGAAGAAATAAAGGAAAAGAACCTGAGTTGGAGAAGGAGATTAAGAACTACACTGTTTGATGAACATGGAGGCCGGCAACTCGAACCGCAAAGCGAAATGTATAATAGGTACACTTTTAGCAGGAGTAATTTCCCTTATAGTTTTAGTAGTTACTGTATCATATATAGTAGGACATGATAACGAAACGAAAGCTACAGAAGCAAAGGTTGAAGTGATTACATCAAAACCTACCATTGCTAGTAAAAAGGAGGACAATGCAATTCAGGAGAAATCGTTGCTAGCAGCAGAAGCTCGTAGATTACATGTAGATGAGTCACAGGGCAACTTTAAATCAAACGCTTATGCCAAACTACTATATGAATACATTGATGTCATGGAGGCTAAGGATTGCTACGTCTGCATGAAATTGCCTGCTTCTGTAGATGAAGGCATTAGATATCATCATCTTCCATTGACCTATGGCATTACATGTAGTTTATTGCTTAGCATATTTTATGGACGATTCAGTGTTACCAGAAGTCCCGAACTACAAGCAGATGAATAAATGGGACTATTACAAGAGTGAAGATAGATTGGCGAAATTCTTCATTCCTTGGAATACTCTAGATACTTCACATGCTCGTAGAAATAATCTGACTTGCAAAGTGTCAGAAATTGAGAAGAAGTTTATAGGGCAAGTGGATGACCGTTACAGGAGGCAAAAGATTTTGAAAATGTCAGGACAATGGAAAACAGATTGGACCAAGGAGGAGAAGGCTCACAAAAGAAAGGGTAGTAATGGTCCAATAGCTTTAGATCGAACACATAAAGGGAAATTATGTATTCACAGGAGTCAAACTTACTATGAAAATGTGTTTGTAGATTCAGACTCTCCTGAGGCTCAGCCGACAGGTAGTTTATCGCGCTAATACTGCTTTTAAGAAATACTTTTAAAACTTGTGTGTAATTTGGATTTTACTTTGCTCACTTCTACCTCGAGCTGAGAGGTCTTTGTTGCCATCCCTGACCCTGCGCAGCCGAGCTAAACGCTGCCAGAGACAGGCTTCGTTTTCCTTATTGCCGCCATCGGCGAGCCGGGCCTTAGGCCACGCCCATTGCACGAGGCCACGCCCCCGCCACTAGATAAACAGAGCTGATCAAGAGCTCCCCAGATTCAGACTCTCCTGAGGCTCAGCCGGGAGGTAGTTTATCGCGCTAATACTGCTTTTAAGAAATACTTTTAAAACTTGTGTGTAATTTGGATTTTACTTTGCTCACTTCTACCTCGAGCTGAGAGGTCTTTGTTGCCATCCCTGACCCTGCGCAGCCGAGCTAAACGCTGCCAGAGACAGGCTTCGTTTTCCTTATTGCCGCCATCGGCGAGCCGGGCCTTAGGCCACGCCCATTGCACGAGGCCACGCCCCCCAGCCACTAGATAAACAGAGCTGATCAAGAGCTCCCCAGATTCAGACACTCCTGAGGCTCAGCCGGGAGGTAGTTTATCGCGCTAATACTGCTTTTAAGAAATACTTTTAAAACTTGTGTGTAATTTGGATTTTACTTTGCTCACTTCTACCTCGAGCTGAGAGGTCTTTGTTGCCATCCCTGACCCTGCGCAGCCGAGCTAAACGCTGCCAGAGACAGGCTTCGTTTTCCTTATTGCCGCCATCGGCGAGCCGGGCCTTAGGCCACGCCCATTGTACGAGGCCACGCCCCCCGCCACTAGATAAACAGAGCTGATCAAGAGCTCCCCAGATTCAGACACTCCTGAGGCTCAGCCGGGAGGTAGTTTATCGCACTAATACTGCTTTTAAGAAATACTTTTAAAACTTGTGTGTAATTTGAATTTTACTTTGCTCACTTCTACCTCGAGCTGAGAGGTCTTTGTTGCCATCCCTGACCCTGCGCAGCCGAGCTAAACGCTGCCAGAGACAGACTTCGTTTTCCTTATTGCCGCCATCGGCGAGCCGGGCCTTAGGCCACGCCCATTGCACGAGGCCACGCCCCCCGCCTACTCTGTAAGAGCATGTGCTTCACACGTACGCGCAGCGGACGGGCGCAGCGGGCACGCCGTCAGCGCGCCGAAGGCGCGCCTAAGGCAAGCCCGTCTGCGCCCGTCCGCGCCTGGACCGGGCCTAGGGCCACCGTCCCTGCCCGTTTTTCCACTCACAATCCTGGAACCCCCATTAGATACAACTCCCTATGCCTTCGTGCGCTAAACTCCACCTCTCATCATTGCCAACGTATCAATCTAGCAAATCAACCACTCCACCTTCCGTACACCTGTCCAAAATGCTCGTTTGTCACTAATAATTATCGACCTCTACCTACGACAATTACTATCAAAAAAGTATTACCTAAACCATACTTAGCCGCTCTGCTAAATGTGCGCTCCCTCCCAAAACATAAATATGAAATTTCCAATTTCATCGAGACCCACAATGTCGACCTCCTTTTCATTACTGAAACGTGGGGCGATCTCTCCTGCGGACCAGATTTCGCTACGGCCACTCCTGAAGGATACTCTATTGTTAGACTGGACAGACCTCCTCCTAAAAGGGGAGGCGGACTAGCTATCATATACCGTTCAAACCTAACAGTACGAACAGAAACCATTCCCACCTCTAGCTGTGAAGCTCTGTCCTTCTCGATTGCTGTCCCAAACGCGCCTCCTTTCAAAGGTATACTTATCTACCACCCACCAGGACCTCGCAGTCCTTTCTTCGCCAGTTTACCCCTGCTTTTAGAACCACTGGCAGGTGAAAGTCACGACACCATTCTGGGCGATTTTAATTTTCATCTCGAGCTTCTGGACAACCCCGATACCTCTGCTCTGCTATCCGAACTAACTAATATAGGTCTCCCCCAACTGGTCACCGGCTCCTCGCACACTGCGGGTCATCTCCTGGATGGCCTATTCTCCAGTGAGAAATCCCTAGTGATAAAAGATCTCCTTCCCTTCACCTGGACGGACCATTCTGCCATTCTTTTTAACTTTTCACTCCACCCTACTCCACCCAGAGCCCATACGACACCACCAGTGAATAAATTCAGAGCCTGGAAAAGTATCGACATTCCTGCTTCCCAGTCCTCACTCTTGGCCTCCCTACCTCCCATGACGGATGACCCTGAATTAAGTGCCAATAACTATACAACTTGGATTCAAAACACTGTCGATCAGACAGTACCACTTAAGAGACAATCCTCCAACAGAACCACTAAGTCCTCACCCTGGTTCAATGATACTCTAAGACTAGAGAGACAACAGTGTAGGCGTCAAGAACGCAAATGGAGACGTGAATACGACCCAGAGCAAAAAGCCCTCTATAAATCCATGTTGCTGAAATACAAACAATCTATCATCACAGAGAAAAGTAAGTTCTACACCAATCAAATTAATCTTGCGCAAGATTCGACCAAACAACTTTTCCAGGTAGTGACGCGTCTCTCCGGAAAAACAACATCTACCCCAGTCACGTACACCCAAGAACTATGCAACTCTTTGGCTAATCATTTCCAAAAAAAAGTCACTGACATCTTCTCCCAATTCGAAGCTCATGCTAGTGACACTGGACATTCTCACTCTGTCTCTAACGACCAACTTCCTTCTGTCTCGAATTCCACCATTCCCCCGCCAACAATCCCTTCTAGTTCCTTCCAGGAGTTCTCCCAGATCTCCTCTGATCTGGTGTCCCATCTCTTAAACACCACGAACTCCGGGTCCCCAGAAGACCCATGCCCCCCCTCTATCCTCAAAAATTTCCCTGAAATCCTAAGCCCTAAACTCACTGAGATATTTAATGCTATGTTCCTGTCCACGACCTTCCCCTCCATCTGGAAAAGAGCCATCGTTAAGCCTCTTATCAAAAAAAGCTCACTTGACCCTACGATAGCTGCCAACTACCGTCCAATCGCTTGCCTCCCGCTCCCCGCCAAGATTGTAGAAAAAATCATGAATAGACAAATCTCCGATTTCATAGAGCATAACAACTGTCTGGACGAGACACAATTTGGCTTTCGGAAAGGACACGGGACGGAAACTGCGCTTATCAAGGCCACGGAGGAAATTAGGAAGTCTTTGGATGGTGGAGGTTCGGCGGTGCTCATTCTACTGGACCTGTCTGCGGCCTTCGACACGGTCGATCACTCCACCTTGATCGACCGTGTCGAATCGGCTGGCATCACGGGTTCAGCGAAGGATCTCATTGCCTCATTTCTCACCAATCGAGTTCAATCTGTTACCTTCGGCAATTTCAGCTCACCTTCTTTCACTCTTCCTTGTGGTGTACCCCAGGGATCTTCGCTAAGTCCGACATTATTCAACATCTATGTGTCGGACTTGGCGAGGACCATAAAAATCCATCACCTGGCGGTTACATCCTATGCCGACGACACCCAGATTGTCCTAGCCATAAACAAAAACGGAGACGAAGTGGCCTCCAACTTCAATCTGAGAATGCTGGCAATAAGTAACTGGATGACACAAAACTGCTTGAAATTGAATTCCGATAAAACGGAGGTAATGTTGTTCGGAAATCTTTCCCCTGCCTGGTCTCCTACATGGTGGCCTGTCGCCTTGGGACCTCCCCCCCCCCTGTAACCAAGGCCAGGAATCTGGGAGTTATATTGGACACCAAACTCACCTTCATGTCTCACGTCAACACGGTAGTATCTTCCTCATTCTACACTCTGAGAATGATAAAAAAACTTCTACCTTACCTACCAATGAATATAAGAAAAACTCTGATCAGCGCACTTATCATGGCCCGCATTGACTACTGCAATGGCCTGCTAGTCAATGCTCAAGAAGGTGTCTTAAAGAAATTGCAATTGGTGCAGAATGCGGCGGCCAGATTGATTACTGGATGTCCCAAGTACGCCTCTATCTCCGGAACACTCCGGGAGCTCCACTGGTTGCCAGTGAAGAAAAGAGCCAAGTTCAAGGCTCTCTGCATTGCATATAAGGCAATTCATGATCAAGGACCAGCTTATCTGAAAGACTCCTTTTGTCCTTACGAACCTACCAGATCCCTACGATCATCAACCGCTGGACTACTTCAAGTCCCGAGGACTAAGAAAGTTTCCTGGGGAGACAGATCCTTCATAGTGACCACCACTAAACTTTGGAATAGTCTACCATCCTACATCAAAACCTCCACTTCTCTGTTCTCCTTTCGCAGACAGATAAAAACCTGGCTGTTCAAGCAATAAACTCCTCATGAGCTTGTTCTCTCACTCAGCGCCGAGACACCCACGGGTAGTTGAGCGCTTAACAAATCGCCTAAATAAATAAATAAATAAATAAGTCAGTTGTGAACATGCTTTCCGATTAGAATACTACACGAAGGATTTCTTACAGGGAATGCAAGTGATTCCAAATGTATATTTTGTATGTGGAAGAAATGCCTACGTGAAACTACCTGACAATTGGTACGGGTCATGTTATTTGGCAATTGTCTTCCCCAAAATTTACCATGCCAAAGATTTGGAGATCATTGAGGGAAAAGCTCAAGCCAGAGGGAGGAGGGATGTAGGCGATGCTGAGGTAGTTGGAGATGTATTCGGCGCTATGTTCCCTCTTCTAGGATTGATACTTAATGATGTCAAAATCAGGAGACTGGCAACAGTTGTAGATAGGTTGTCTGCCAGTACTGCAAGATCATTGATGCTGGTGGAAGGAGAGATGCAATCGATAAGGGCAATGGTTCTTCAGAATCATCTTGCTTTAGACGTTTTGTTAGCCAAAGAGGGCGGAGTCTGTAAGGCTTTGAAGGTCCAGGAATGTTGCACTTACATTCCAGACAATTCAAAACCTCTTGAAAAGGGCATACAGAATATAACCGAGATTCATCAAGAAATTGAAGACTTGACAAGAGTAAATGTGTGGGAAAAAGTGGGTCATGGAATGGGTAAAGTTGGAGGTTGGTTCGCCAATCTAGGGAAAAGTATTATATGGTACATTCTGAAGCCTATCATCATAATAGTGATTTGTATCATCATATTGTGGGGACTAGTGAGGCTGTACCAATGGTACAGAACAAACAGGTTGCAAAGATCCATCAGAGAGCAGGAGCAGAGGTTAGCTGCTATGCAAGATAATCAATACAGGAGTCTGAGGGCTCTGGAAACGATAAAGAGAGGGAACCTTGCAATAAGCTCTGTCTGATACAAGTTTAAATTGGTGTGGAGATGGTGATGACCCCTAAAGGTCATCAAAGGGGGGAACTGAGAGAGCGCAAAACTGAGAAAATGTATAAGTGCACCATATGTACAACCCAGTTGCACGAATTCAGTTAAAGTATCCAAAGGTGTTGAAAATATATAATCGCATATACTCATGAGTGTTTAGTTAATATAGAAAACATATATAGAGTGTGGAACTAATGTAGTAAGGAGTGGAAATGTTTAGAAATGTTAGAAGTGTTAATCAGATTCCATGTTATGTAGCTGCTATTGAAGAAAATGTAATGCTGCAAAACGTAGAAATGTGCAGGCCTCATGGCAATGTATGAAGAACGAAAACGTGCATTTACATCTTTCACATAACATGGATTTACTATTATTCAGTAATTTCTGCTCACATGTTAGAGTTATGTTTTATAGAAGTGTTTTATATAATCAGAGTGTATTAACAAGAACTGTTTTAGTTTTAGCAATAAAGGTATATAGAGTGCAGGCCGCTTGCAAGATAATTTAGTAGGCCTGGAAAGATAAAGTTGCTTCTTTGATCTGCACGTGTTAGTTAGAATCGAGTCTCGTTAAAGCATAAATTGTAATTCTTGTGCAAAGTTTATGGCCGAACCCAGATAACTGGAGAGTGGAATTTGGGGCCCTATTCATGGGTGTCTGTTTGCAGGTGCGAGGGGGTTCCAATCAAGAGAGTGATGAATAGAGCTCTGTCCGGGGAGACAGGCACAGGCCTGGAGGAGGGTTCAGGAATGTTCTGGGGGTACCGGCGAGCTGGAGAAGAAGCCTGGGAAGCAAGATCAACGCTAACGAGAGGCCCAGAGGAGTGCCATCATGGAAGAAACCAGAACTGAAACCACGTGAGAGGTGTACGTGAGGGGCGTCTCAGAGGGGCGTTCCAATTACGATTGTGATTTTGTATTAGGGACAGCACCCTGGGGAGGAGTTAGAGCAGATGGCCTGAGGACCCTTAGAGAGCGGATGGGTAGGCAGAGAGGGCATGACTGCAATGTATAGGTTTTCACCTAAGACTAAGAGAAAGTGAGTGAACTTCTTTGGAAGTCACCACAGCTGACACCTTTTTGGGTTAAGATTCTGCTAAGTAGGGATGTCACTTAGTCAAGTGCAGGGACAGTCTAACCTGATCTTTTCCTTTCTGTAAATGACTTCTAAGTTACATCTTGCGTCTATATTGGCAAACTTGTTAATTCTTGAACTGGCATTAGTGGTATTTTTCTGTCGTCTAAGATCATTTAGAGAATTCATGTTTCTGTTGATGCCAGTGTACCTTTTGAACCTGATATTGAGATGCTTGTATCTTCAGTTAACTCTGGCTTTACAATAAAACTTTAAAACTGATTCGTGGTAAGTGGTTCTTCAGAGTCGTGCCAATTATTGGTTTGATTAACCTGGTAGTAGATTACTTTTTACTCAATGACAGGCAACAAAGATTCAGTCGACCTTATTGGGATTTAGATCTAGAGTGATCAGATAGGAGATCAAAAATCCCGCCTTCCCAAACTCGTACTGAGCACCCAATACCCCCTCTTTAGCACTTGACTCAACTTAGCGAGTTGAGAGGACCCAGGTTTGCTCAGGGAGGTGGTACTCAGAACGCTAAGAGACACATAATGGCATTTAAAATAGTACATACAAGTTAGAGGGAAAAATACTGTAAGCAGTTTACAAGATCGTGGAAACAGCTGGGATTAGTGGATGCTGTTACCACTAATAAGATAATGTATGGCGCCATCGATGCATGCTAGGGCACTAATGCCCTCATGAGGAAAAGTGGTGGATCCAACTTTTCTGGAACCCTCTGGTTTCCCTGAATGTACTCTAGAGAAAATATGGCCAGGGTAATGAGAGCACAAATAGTCCCAAAGGCACAGTTCTCCCGTGATGTTTCTCCTTTGCAGCCTATCCTAGTTTTAGTCCATGACAGGTGGGACTGCTTCAGTTGGCTGCAGGCAAGAGCCGTGCAGCTGTTGGCTTGCTGGAGCTAAAAGGAGCGGTCATGCTAACTTGGCCCCAACCTGGATGACATGTTTGCTGCCTCTGGATTCCATGTTGTGTGCACTGATGCACCCTTCTGCACACAGGTGAGGGGGCAGCTGGGCTCTGCAGTCTTTGAACGGGGCTGAGTGGATCTTCTCTTGGTACTCTACTTCCAGCGCCAACACAAAATCAACACCGAAATCAAGTGAAGAGCCCACCCGGGGATGCAGCGGTGATCCAGAAAAGGTTGAAGTAACTACTGTCTGCGATATGCAGTCTGGATGTAGAACCAAACTTCTCATGGTGCTCTGACCGCTTTTGTGCAGTTGCTGATCAGTCACTGTATTTTCCCCTTCCTTGGGGCAAATGCAGGTGTCTGGAATTAGTCAGACCAAGAGGTCAGGCAGGCACGCTGCTAAGCACTTGCCTCTGTTTCATCCTCATGCCAGGGATTGATGTTCACCACTCCAGGGAAATGGGAACAAAACAAAAGAAGGGAGAGAGCAATCAGATGCTGGCCACTGGAGGAGGAGAGCAAAACAAGTTAAAGACAGAGGATTACAAATACAAGCATTGGTGATATGACATTTTGGAGTACAAAGTCATATTCACAATCTGGACTGTGTCGTTGGATGTGCACTGAAGTGCAGATGCAAGATAAAAAAATATAACGTCCACAAGCACAACCACTGAAGGAATGCAAGGGGAAGAGGAAAAACACAAAGATGTATAGCAGCAGAAGGCCGGATACGAATTTGAACGAGAGCGAGATAAAGCCAACACACAAAATTGATAGGCACAGACTGTCACAACCATCCTTGCCCTGGAACAGGAAGCTAATGTTCCTTTTAAGTGCCCTTTTCAAGTTGCCAGACACAGCCTTTTGGGGGAGTGATACTCCCCACACAAGGCTAGTTTCCATCCCCGAACAACAGAGGCAAATTCAGGGTAAAGACAAATGGTGGACTTTACTGAAGGTGACTTTTACCTTGAACAACAGAGACTGCAGTTTCACTCTTCACCAACACTACCTACCAGATAGCGGTGCTACAGGAAGACTAATCAGCAGCCCCTCTGATCAAAAAGCTAAAGGAGCATTATCTCAGCTCTCCCCACTCCACTGTCTAGGTCTCCTACAGCTGCTGCTTTTCCATTATAGCGGAGGGTGTCGCCCCGCTTGCAGCTAGTGCAGCAAATGGTAATAAATAAAATTGTATTAATGTTTCCCAGGCTCGAGCTGTTACAAGG
Organism: Lissotriton vulgaris; assembly: GCF_964263255.1. Taxonomy (NCBI): domain Eukaryota; kingdom Metazoa; phylum Chordata; class Amphibia; order Caudata; family Salamandridae; genus Lissotriton; species Lissotriton vulgaris. Next base: position 846,530,935 of record NC_141695.1, read on the forward strand.
CAATGGCAGGGGGTGGGGCTGATCAGTGCAATTGCACTAATAATGCAGCATGCTGCCAGTGTGCTGGTCAGATTGTCCGGCTGCCTACAGCCGACGTATCTGACCTTTGCACTTCAAGAGCCTGCAATTCCAAGGCTGAGAAACAGCTGATGGACTGCAGCCACAGGCCCACAAAATGAGCGCTGGGGTAGCCTGCTCCAACCAATCCTGGAGCTGCAGTGAAGCATTATGATTAGCACAATGCCCTGTGTGCAATTACACTGAAATGCTAACTGGAGCGCTATGAATGATGAAAATGATTTTATATGTGAGTGCACTCCTACTAAAGGAATAAAAAAACTGCTAGCACTACGAATCCCAGCATGCTTTGTAATGTATACACACACACACACATAGCATTCAAAAAAATACATACACACACAAAACAAATAAATATATATTTAGATATGTAAAACATAATATATATGTGTGTGTGTGTGTGTGTATATATATATATATATTTGTATATTGTATATAAACATTTCTTGCCCGCTACAAGTATCATTCTTCATCACAGTTGGATAATTGAAGGCACCGTGAGGATCCGGCGATTACAAGCGCTAGGCGGAGTCGGAGCACATCCACTGCTCAGCGCTTTAACCAGCCTGGTAAGGAATCTTGTGTCCATTTAAATTTGAACGTGCAAATCTGGCTAGCAGAACCGGCGTAGCTGAACAAGTTCAGTCAACGACAGAGTGAAACAGGCTTGCGGACACAAGTTGAGTGAATACTGAACAACTTCATTCAATACTAGATTAAAATGGCAGCGAATAGAGAGGCAAAGAGGTGGAAAGCAGCGGGGCTGCTGTTTATACTTATATCAAAGGAAACCTTCAAAGGTGACAAGTCAAGTGGCGGTGCTGCTGGTGAACTCCAAACAAAAAGACAGTAATGGGACAAATTATGGAAGTCAGCTAAATCTGAACAGGCCAAGTGGTGGGGGCCATCTGCGCTTCAAAAACATGAGGACCATGAAAGAGTCCCGAGGGGTTTAAGAATTTTTATTACCCCAATGTTTAATGACCCGGATCCGGACCTGGGTGGCTGTCACCTTTGGGTCACACATCTCAGTCTGGGCCGAGCAAGGGACCCCCTGACAGTGGCCAATAACCATAGCTGTTCCACCATTATGTTGAAACTGTTGATAAAATATGCCTTGAAGGATACACTAAGGCTAAAAATGGAAATTGAGAAATTAACAAATGCATTGAAAGAGAAATGCACAGATGAGGAATCTATTTTAGAATTAAATACATTGAATGCCAGATTTGATAAAGCAGAGGAAGAAATCAAGATGAAAGTTTCATAGAGATCAAATTAACTATGAAAAAGGACAATGAAATTTGACCACCTAAGAGATATAAACCAAGAAAAAGCTGGGGCACAGCAACAAGCGGAAACTAATATGGAATCCACGAGTGGATTTGAAGTTGGAGTAGAGGGAAATTAAGATTTCAGAGAACATGTGAAAGGTAAAATAAATTAAAATGATACCTCTGCAAAGTGGGACAATCTGGAGTAAAATCCAAAAATTTTAAATAATTTGGTCTGATGGCGAAGGGGAGACAAGGACTAGGAAATGGAAGATCCCAAGAACACAAAGGTCAAGGACGAGGTGCCAGAGGAGGCAACAAGTGAGGCGCAAAAAAGCAAGGAAACTTGGATGGCTACATGGGAATGACTCCGAGAGGCAAAGCGTCGACAAAATGAAGAATGCAATGACTGTGCTAAATTTATCAGATATTAGACTCTCTGAATGTCAGAATAACTTTTTATCTCTGGGTTTGTCATTTTGTCCCACTAAAGATTCAATTACACCAAAAGTAGAATCGATTTATTCCAGTTCACTAGAAAACTTAAAGTAAAAAAATGGTATGTAAATAAAACAGTGGGAACTCCACCATTGAGTGGTAAAGAATCTAATCTCACAATAGGTGATATAGACCTTCTACATGCTATGAGACTTTTGGAGGGAGGTGAAGAATTGGTTAACAATTCAACGTTAAACTTGGCTGATGAAGACCTGGAAATCATCCGGGCTGCTATAAGTGGGTTCAAATCAAAATCTTTTTGTTTTACCTCATATACATAATGATGCAACTGAGGTGTTTGAAAAAGGTGTAAAGAATTAATTTAAAAAAAATGGATAAGAGCACCAAGTTCAAACGCAATAATCTAATGTTTGAACAACAAAGCACGATTTAGGAACTTCGTGAGAATAAATCCTTAGTGATTAAAAAATCTGATATGGACAGAAATGTGGTGGCTAGCCCCTAGAAATGTCTTTGAAAGAAGGTGTGAGACAATTGGATGATGTAAGTAATTATGAGAAAACTGACAGAGCAAGCTATGTAAAGAGTAATTAAATTTACTGGGCAAATCTGACTGAATGGAGAAATATGGGTTTAATATCTGATGAGGAACACACGTTTTTGAACTGTGAACATCGAAATTGGCAGCTATGTACATGCTGCCTAAAATACATAAGAACAAAGAAACTTCACCAGGGAGACCTATAGTCTCAACCATGGGTAGCACATATGAAAATACGTCCAAATACATAGATTATTTTTTGAGAACTTTTGTGCAACAACTTCCGTCCTATGTCGGAGATACAGGAGATTTTTTAATACTTATTAATGGCATTATATGGGAAAAAGATCTGTTGCTTATGGCACTGGATGTCAATTGACTATATACTTGTATACCTCATGATTTAGGAATGAAAGCATGTTACCATTTTCTAAAAGCTCTATCCATGTTATATCTGTTGCATACCAACATGTTGTTGGACATGATGTTTACGTGTCTGAAAAACTATTTCTTTATTGTTAATCATTTAATCTACCGACAAACCCAGGGAACGGCAATGGGGACCTGCTTCGCTCCCAGCTATGCAGGGTTGTACCTAGGCTGGTGGGAGGAGCAGGTGGCTAATAACATTGAGCGTTTGGACAACATGTCGCCCTCTGGGTAAGGTATATTGATGATGTGTTTTGCATTTGGAGAGGAACTGAAATTTAGGCTATGGACTTTGTAGAAACTCCTAATAGAAATGAATTTAATTTGAGATTCACTAGCGAAGTTCATACAAGTAAAATTTAATTTTTGGAAGTTAAAGTAAGAGTTGTAAACAACAAATTGGAAAGTACTCTATTTCGCAAGAAAACTGCTTATTTCATGCGGCCAGTTTAATAAATAGCATACCGTTTGGAGAGGTCCTTGGGCTCAGAGAAATTGTAGATCGGATATAACATTTTATGAGGAAGGGAGGGTGATTGGAGAGAAATTTATGGAAAGGGGCTATTTGAAAAGAACAATAGACCAAGCCATGAGTAAAGTAAAAACAGTGAAAAGAAATGATTTACTGAAGATAAGGACTAAAGTTGAGAAGGGGGAGGAACCGATCCGATTTATCACAGGCTTTAGTAATCAAACAGGGGAGGTCATAAGAAGCCTTAAAAAAATTTGGCAGGCTCTAGGAACCAATGAAACATTGAGGAAATATGTGGGTGATAACCCCAAAATCACATTCCGAAAATGCACATCTCTCCATGATATGTTAAGCCCCAGTACAATACAGATTATCGAAAAACCATATCAAATTAAGGGTTTTTATGTCTGTGGGGTTTGTAAAGTATGCAAATTCAGCAGTAGTTGTAAACAAGTAGAATTGTTTAAACAGTTGAGACCATGGGTTGTTAATAAACATCTCACTTGTAATTCAGACTTTTGCGTTTACACATGAATCTGCCCATGTTCCCTAGTGTATACAGGGAGCACAATCCACAAAGTCAAGAAACGAATACTTGAGTGTATGAGAGCAATCATAAGAGATGATAAACAGTATCCTATTTCTAGGCATTTTAAAAAATTTCACAACAAAGATGCTAGAGTTCTGAAATATTGTGCCATATACTGAATTCCGACCTCTGAAAGTCACCGACGAAGGATTGAATCCGAAACGCGTTTGTTTTGCTGCGCTAAGAGTACATTGAAAACTGCTGTAACTTATCCCCGTGAGTTCTGGTATCCTTTTGTGATAAGAGAAGAACTTTTGAATGATAATATTTTGCAGAGCACTTCCGCGTGAGAGCACCCGCCCCAAGAGTGACGCGCTACATTGGTGCATGGGAGCAGAATATATATATAAGAATACCGTGCCTGCCTTCATTTTCACGCGAAAAAGAGAACAAGGGAAACCCTACTCACAACGGAACCAGGGTAATGCGTTTATCCAGAAAACAATGGTTCCTGTGGCATATTACTTGTATAATACTTGGTCAATGTAACAAGCTCAATGGCAGTTCAATTATTAGAGAGAGGGTGGCAAAAAGAAGGAAACACAAGTGTACCAGTTTAAAATGTTTTTTTGTATTTCAACCAAGACAGATAATACTGCAATTATAACTGCGACATACACACAATGTATCAAAGTGCAATGTGTCCCAAGTGATAATGTGAGCGAAACAAAAAACGTGTAAGGTTAAGTGAGCTATACAAGTTCCAGCTGTGAATATTTACAGGGAAGGAAAATTGACCAAAGACAATTATTTAACCAATTAGTAACTAGCGGCTATCTCCAATCATAGACACTGTATTAGTCTGGTTATTTTCCTATTACGTTGACGGCGTTTCGACCCTTAAGGTAGGGGTCTCGTCAGGACTGGGCAGTGAGGGACATTTGCAATGGGGTATTGTCCAATGTGTAACCCATGCGTGAAGAAGGGGAGGAGCAGGGGCGGGAAGAGACTCCAGGTGCGCTGCGTTGATCCTGCGCGGAACCCTGGGTCTCGCAGTCCTGGCCCCTGTTGTAGCCGCCTTTCACTCTCCTCGGCGAAGGTAGAAAGCTCCTCTCCTCACACTACTGCTGGCAAACGAGAAGGGTCTGACACAGAGTCACGGGCTTAACACACAGCTGCGAGCGGCACTCCCAGGTATATGGCCATTTGTTGCAGCGCTTTTATAGAAGCAGGCATCGTGCTTTCTGCTGCTCTGTTGGACGGGGGGCGGTCAGCATAAGGAAAACAGGGTATCTTGGTTGTGGCCTGCTGGCACAGCCCGAAGGTAAAGCAAAAGGACCAGTGATTCGACAACATCCACAATAACTTCTCATGAAACCGATCTTCTTGCTCTTCCTGACCTCCGATGGCCACCAGGAGACCTTATAACGATGAAAAAAAGAGCGGACAGTACCCGATATTTGGTACTTCCGTCCCACACACTTTTCAGACAGACAGTCCGCCCGTGAGCTGTGGGTCACAGCGGGGACACATTGAATCTGTGGAACTATACAAGTAATATGCCTTCATTTTCAGACAGTAGGCCCATGATGAAGTGCCGAGGGGCACGAAACGCGTCGGGCTGTTCTGGAGATCTGGCAAGAAAAGTCAGCTTTGTATCCACGGGATCTTTCAATAAAGAAATGGCAAAAGACTTTGTCCTTTTCTATCTCGGTGTGGATGGCACTGTGCTAATCCTATGCTTAAAAACTTTGATAGAAAAACAGACAATTGAGGTGAGCAGATCTAGAGTGTCGCTGGTGTTGAGAGTGCTCTAACAGGAACTGCTTTCCACCTAAACTGGAGAACTACCCAGAGTTCTCTCCTTCTTTTTTGCATAATTTATGCATCACTCTATGCCTGAAAGGGTTTTGTTTTGATATAATATATATATATATATATATATATATATATATATATATATATATATATATATATTCACTGAAAAAACCATAGGTTTCACACCAGTTATAGTTAGCTGGAAATTTTACTGATATAAAACCATTGAAATTCCCACGTTATAGTTAGTCGGACTCACTATAACTTGCGCGTGCAATGCACTGCTGATGACATCACATATTACATCACTCATGACATGGTCAGTGACATCACTCATGACATCACTGATGACACCATCCAGTGAATATGTGTCTTTCTGAAAAATAAATATTAGTGAGTTATGTTTAAATATTTAAATACATATATTAGTGTTTCACTTTGTGTATAAGTGACTACATGTGTTGATAAGTAGCTACATGCGTATGTATATGGGTTATTTGATATTTTTATTAGTATCACTATGAGTGTCTATATGGTTTGGTGGGGGTATTACTTAGCACATAGATGCATGAGTGACTGACTCTTTGTTTGTATGTGTTTTGAAGACAGCATATGTACAGGACTGTATGGGTGGATGAGTGTCTATATGTGTTTGTTAGTGAGTGAATGACTGTCTCACTAGTGTCTTTATCAGTAACTACATATGTTTTAATCTAGTATATATGAATATTGATGTATATAAGTGAGTATATGTGAGAGTAAGAGATTGTAAGATTTCCTGTTTAAATAAGTATGTGTTTCTATAAGTGATTGTTTAAGAGAATAAATATGTGTAATTTTCAATAAAAGTAAGGTGGAAGTGTGTGTATAACTCTATATTCAAATAAATGGTTGTTCAATAGTTTATTTGCACGTGTGAATATGTGTGTGAGTAACTTTTGGATGAATGTCGGTGTGTAACAGGATGTATAGGTGTATCTCTTCATATGATGAGTGAGTATATGTATGAGTGACTATATAGAACTGTTGGTGAATGAGTGGATGTGTATATAGATAGTGGAAGTACAGAATTGCTTGTTGTAACTGATATAGGTATGTCCATTTTTAAAAAATTTCAGTTTCTATTTTTGAATATGTGTCTCAAGGGTTACTTTACACTGAGAGGAGGTCTGTGACTGTGTCACAAGGATGGTGTCATCAGTGATGTCATGAGTGATGTCACTGACCATGTCATGAGTGATGTAATATGTGATGTCATCAGCAGTGCATTGCACGCGCAAGTTATAGTGAGTCCGACTAACTATAACGTGGGAATTTCAATGGTTTTATATCAGTAAAATTTCCAGCTAACTATAACTGGTGTGAAACCTATGGTTTTTTCAGTGAATTTAATAGGTTTTTTAAATGCTAATTCCTAACTATAACTGGTGTGAAACCTATGGTTTTTTCAGTGAATTTCAAAGGTTTTTTTAATGCTAATTCCTAACTATAAGTTTCACTTTATAAATAAGACTGTTAGCACTCTAGTTGTTCTTTTTAACAATCTGGTACATTTTCTCATTGGGCTACAGTTGGGCTACATCTAGTTGAATTTTGGGCTACATTTTCAATTTTTGATCTCTGGTGGCCATCTTTGGGCTACATTGGGCTACTTTTGGCTACATTTGGGCTACATTTTGGCTCTAACATATATTAAGCCCAATGTAGCACAATACATATTTTTCTAAAGTTAATGTTTTTTACAAACCACTTCAGAATAGAGCTACCTGTCCCTACAATTTTCCCAATTTTTTTTAAAAAAATTATTTTGGGGAGCGCTCCCGGAGCGCGCCCCGGGGAGCGCCCCGAAAAGCGTATTTTTACAAAGCGCCCCGGGGCGCGCTCCGGGGAGCGTCCCGTAAGCGCCAATATCGCAAACGAAAACATAATCGTGACGTATCGCGTAGCCGCGACCGCGTGATACGCACGGCGTAAGCGCACCCGGAAGTACTCGAGCGAATACGATCGCACAACGTAAACTTCCGACGCGCTTACGCTGCGCGACCCGGGGCGCGCCCCCGGGCGCGCCCCGGGCGCGTAGCGTAAGCGCGTCGGGTCATGTGAGCAGAAAATAACACTTTTCATTGGTTCATAACAGTTTTGGTTTCATAATGATGAAGCCCCTGGTCTTGTGACCTGAAAATAACACTTCTCATTGGTTCAGGACAGTTTTTTTTTCTAAATGATGAAAGACCCCACCTTTTTTCCTTATTCTGACTTTGTCCTTTGACTGAGGAAGACCTGTTTGTTGCTCTGTCTACTTTTTTGCTCTTTGAGTAATATTTTGTACTATAAAATGGCTTCATTAGTAGCATCAGCTGGTGCATCTGCCCCACCACCACCACCACAACCACCAAGAGGACCAGCTCCAAATTATGTTGGTGGTCAAGAACAGGAGGAGGAAGAGGAAGAGGAACAGGAGGAGGGGAGAAGAAGATGGCTGCCTGAAGAAAACACACCTTATAAACCCAAACCACACTTCATTTGGGAGTTTTTTTCAATTCCAGAGGGGAAAAAAAAGGTGAATGCGCCAAAAGTCACTTGCCTCATCTGCAATGATGAACTTTCACGGGGCAACCCAAATAAGAAATATTCTTTTGGTAACTATACCATGATTCGGCACATGACAAGAAAGCATCCAAACAACTACTCTCGTGCAGAGTTCCGGGAACTGGCCAGTAACCTCCCCCATTCATCAAGGACCCCCTCCCAAAGAAACCAACCCACTTCCTCGCAACCAGAAACATCTGAAGTGATGCCTTGCATTCAGCCGAGGTTTGCTGATTTTAAAATTACTTGCAAAGCTTGTGGCAAACTTATCTCCTATGGGGAACAAAGTGTGAAACTCATCGTCCTTGCAGGTGATAATCACAAGTGCCCCAAAAAGAAGTAATTTTTTGGGTTTTTTGTTTTTTTGCTCCAGTTGAGCCAGTTTCAATTCCCTTTTTTTGTTTCTCCCCCAAAAAAATACAAAAAAATATATAAAACTGTTTTGAAAAGCCAAAAAAAGTACAAAAAGTTCAAAAAACACAAAAAAAATATAAAACAACAAAAAGAAGAAAAAAAAAAGTTCTTTTTAGAACTACCTCCAATTTCTAAATCAAAACTTCATTTTTTAAACACTCTGTCACCTTTTTTCATCATAGTGCGCTCCCAGGGCCGCTCCCCGGTGCGCGCACCGTGCGCTTCCCCCGCGGAAAACGAAAAAAAAAAAATATTTTAAATGCCCCGCGGGGCCCTTTTATAGCCCCCACATCAAACCTAGGGGGTCAAAGGGGTCTATCCCTGACGCCTTATGGTCAGTTCCCACTTTCTTTTAGCCACCTCTTATGTCTCGATTTTACCGAGACACAAGATGGCGACCGCTCTGGACTGTTTCGAATGTTTACAGACACCCGAGAGCCAATCAGCTTTCCATGCGCACCTCGCGTGGCGCGCCTGGAGCGCTCCCCGGTGCGCGCACCGGTGCGCTGCTATAGATATATATATTTTTTTGAACCTAAATTACTCAAAATCCACTGGAGCACATATCTTGAGACATAGCAAAGGCACATCGGGCTACCAGTCCCTACAATTTTGCCAAGTTTGGTGGAAATCCATTCAGCCGTTCGGGCTAAAAGTGAAATCGACCGCCCTATGGAAATTAACATGGGGAAAACGCGTTTTGGGACCCCCCTTTTATCTCGGCCCCCGCTTGATGAATCCCCCTCAAACTTTCAGGGAAGGACCGGACCGCCATGAGACCATTTTCCTGAAAATTTCAGGCAGATTCGACAACCGGCGCCAAAGTTATTCAAAATAGAATGTTGAGATTTAACATTGAAAAAAATCCTAACTATAACTACCTACTGGCGACCGCCAGTAGGTAATATATATATATATATATATATATATATATATATATATATATATATATATATATATATATATATATATATATATATATATATATATATATATATATATATATATATATATATATGTATATATATATATCAGACATGTTCTAGTTAGGAATAAGCATTTAAAAAACCTTAGAAATTCACTGAAAAACGATAGGTTTTAGGGTGTTATAGTTAGCTGGATATTTCACTGGTACAAAACCATTGAAATTCCTCTGTTATAGTTCGTTGTACTAATTATAACTTGTGTGCCCGCAATCCACTGCTGATGATGTCATCACTGATGACATCATCCACGTGACAATCTAATACATCTCATTATACACTAGTATAACCTTTCAATTCAGCACTGGTGCATATCCTGTAAACAGTTGAAAGAATGCGTTTAAGTCATACAGGCGATTTTAAAGGAATATTTGTAGTTTGTGAAAATAGACACTTCGAAACTTTTCTGGTGAAACCCAGACAATGGATTCCTATTGAAGGAAATACAAGTTACTTGTAAGTATGGTTAGAATTACTTTTCAGGGTCAGTGCTGGGCTAAAAGATGCAGCACTGGGTTCTCTCCTGATAACAGGTGAGTAAATCGGAATTCGTAGTTCGGCTGATTTTAGTTCGGTCCAGTATATATAGAGCCACTTTCTTACACCATCCCCTCCCTTCACCACTGTGCAAGCACGCCCTGTGGTGCGTTTTAAGTTTGGAGATTAAGTCCCCTTGAATCCTGAAGGTCCCTAGGGTCACACTACCCCACTAGGCACCTCCCAAAAGTGCCACAGAGCTGCGTTACAGAGAGGTGTAAAAAGGGGCACTGCCTGGGACACCTCTCTGCAACGCAGTGCAGTGGCGCTTACTGGAAGCACCTGGTGGGCTAGTTAGCCCTCAGGGGCCCTCAGGATTGAAGGGGAATTATTTCCCCAACTTAAAACAGGCCACAGGGCGTGTTTGCACACGTTACCTCAGGCCCTGCCCCTCCCTTTGCCCCTGTGTAAACGCGCCCTGTGTCTGTTTTAAGTTGGGAGATTAAGTCCTCTTGAATCCTGAGGGTCCATAGGGTACAATTAGCCCACTAGGTACCTCCAGTAAGCGCCACAGAGCTGCATTGCAGAGAGGTGTAAAGAGGGGTGTGGCCTCTGAACACCTCTCTGCAACGCAGCTCCCTGACGCATACTGGAGGTACCTGGTGGGCTAGTTGGCCCCCAGGGACCCTCAAGATTGAGAAGGAATTAATTCCCCAACTTAAAACGCGCCACAGGGTGTGTTTGCACACATATCAACTCAGGCCCTGGCCCCTACCTTTACCACTGTGCAAATGCGCCCGTGGCGCATTTTAAGTTGGGTGATTAAGTCCCCTTGAATCCTAAGGTCCCCTGGGGGCCAACTAACCCACCAGGTACCTCCAGTAAGCGCCAAGGAGCTGTGTTGCAGAGAGGTGTAAAATGGGGCGTGGCCTCAGAACACCTCTCTGAAATGCAGCCCCCTGGCGCATACTGGAGGTTCCAGGTGGGCTTGTTGGCCCCCAGGGACCCCCAGTATTCAAGGGTAATTCGTTCCCCATTTGCAAACGCGCCAGGGGGCACTTTTGCAAAGTGGTGCAAGGAGGGGGCGTGGCCTCGGCACGATCCCGTTTAAAAAAAAAAACAACATTCAGGAAGGGGGGCTGTGTAGCCCCCCTTCTTTTTCTAATTTATTGGCGCTGGGGGCCCAATTTTCCAAATCCACAAGCCTTGGGTACTTTTAGAATCACCATGATGTTGGGAAAAAAGGACACAAATTCTGAGGCATAGGAGCCAAAATAGCCAAAAAAGGGAACAGCACTGAGGGAGAGAAAGCCTAAGCAGTTAAGGTGTTTAAATGGGCCAAAGCTGACACATTTTGCTCCCTATATCTCAATATCTCATTTCACACCATGAGTAGGGAAGATCTGTGTATTGGTATAGCATATGCCCAACCTTTGGCAAATGTGCATGTGAATGGCAGTAGCGGCCGCTGCAGGTAAGAGCAGTGGGGTGGTGGGCCGGCGAGGGGAGGGGGGTATTTCGAGAGACAACCACAAGGGAAAATTAAATACATAATTAATTTTCCCTCGTGGTCGTCTCTCGAAACCCCCCACTCCCAGCCGGCCCCTCCGCTCTTACCTGCAGCGGCCACAGCTGGTGAATGGCAGTAGTTGAATCTAAAGTAAGTGACAGCAGGAAAACTACAGGATATGACCCGTGTTACAAAGTGCCCTGCGGGTGTAACATGCCTTCTGTAATACAGATAGCGCTGGTGCACATATAGCGCCAGCGATGTCGAGAGAGGGTGGTCCCTCATTTTCATGGGGCGTGGCCCCATGCAAATACAGGAATCTCTTTGCCTCTGTGCCCTCGCCTTATTACCAATGTGGGTGCAGAAGAAAAAATGCCTTTAGGAGGTGCACTGACAATGCGCCACAAAAAAGTGGCACGCTGCCTAAGGGAAGCCCTCTGGAGGGGAGAAATGGGGTCCCATGGACCCCCGAGACATCCCCTTGTAGGCAGGTACAGTCACTCACCCCACCCATCTGAAAGGGGATCTCCCTCCCCTCTTGAAAGTGCAGCTGGGTTGCCGCCTGACAGAGAAACACTGAGCAGCTGCTCCGTGTTTCCCTAGGGAAGCACATACTTCCTAATAGGACACTTTCCCTGTTTGCAACTGGCTCACTTTAAGTGAGCCGCAGCACAAACAGCAAATGTATGCCCTATCTGTAATAGGGCCCCAGGAGATAAAGCCTAGTAGGGAGATACCACAAAAACATTTTTTGCTCACCCACATCATAATCATAATATTAATAATAATAAGGTGTTTTGAAAAGCGCACAGTTACATCACAAGACGTTTCCCAGAGCTGCGGTTGCCTATTCTCTGTGTCAAGCCACAAAAACTGGAAGGCCAGCTAGAATGATCCAAAAAGCCAAGTTTTTAATTTTTACCAAAACGAGATTTCTGATTTTAGCATCCTCCTATGCAGGTTTTATTTATTCTAGGATGAGTGTCAGTGAGGTGTTATCCCACCTCAGGGATCTCTTAGGGGAGTAGGCTGAGTTCATCGGTTGAGGTAGTGTGACCCTTACCATTAAGAATTCTGTGACAGTAGCAGCGGGCCTTGAAAGAGACTCATTCTTTCAGAGGGAGCCAGTGCAGTTTACTGAGGCAGGAGCTGAAGGGGTGCGACTGGGCAAATTCAGCAGAAAGCATGCTGCATGTTCCGTACCCGTTTGAGTCACATAATACGTGTCTGCAAGACTCCCAGATATAACACATTGCAGTAGCCCAGTCTAGAAGTAATAAGAGATTGACCCCTGTTTTTCTGGCAGCATCTGGCAGGAATGCTAGGATTGTTTTCAGGGATTTCAAGATCCCAAAACACTGTCCAGTTAGGCTTGTCATTTTCTTTGAAAATACATCCTAGAGTCAAACCAGATCCCTAGATTTTTTTACTTTGGGTTTGGACGTTGGAAGAGGTCACAGAGTATCAGGCCACCAAGCCATAGACAAGATGTATGGTTGTTTTTTGAGGATAAGAACCTCGGATTTACCCACATTCACTTAAGACAGCTGAGGCTCATCCTTACAGCCACAGTCTGTATGGATCAGCCGCAGTCGTTCCGCTGGTTCTGGGAAACTTTGGGTCAAAGTCAGAATTAGCTGTGAGTTGTTAGCATGTGACCGAATAGTGCAGCCATATTGCTCTACAATATCAGCTAGGAGGCACATGTACAAATTGAAGAATTTTGGGCTCACGGAAGAGGCCTGGGTCATCCCCTGTTGCAATGGAAAGGTCTTTGAGATGAAAGGTCAAAGTGCCATCTGTAAGGTTCGGTTTTGCAAAAAAGATGCTAGCCTCTTAGAGCCTTGCAGCGCATAGATTCAACCACAAATAGGAGTACGGTGGGCTGTCCTTAGCTACAATGAATGACGAGAGTTGCAGGTTTACATATTTTTCTGTTACCTTTAAAGTGAAAGGGAGCAATGAGACAGGTCTAAATTTCTCCGGTTTGGTTGCATTAAGCAAAGGCTTTTCAAGTAAAGACACTTCGGTGCTGTGTTTCCATACCTGAAACACCTGTCCAGCCCTAAAGGAACAGTTAAACATATTGCCCAGCACAGGAGCAATGCATGCTATGCAGCGTTCCAAGATCATGGGGGTAGCGGGGTCAGAGGGTGTCCCGGATTCTACGGATCCCATGACCTGGATGACTACCTCAGTCGCAATGGCTTTAAAAACTGAAAGTACTTCCCTTTCTTCTACTGGTTCGAACCAGGTTTTCAGCAGGGGGCCTTTCTGGAGACTTCCGGAAAAGTGGAATAAATGGTCACACCTTTATCAAAGAATAATTGTACTAAAATGTTGCGTTCAGTAATCTTAATTTGCTTGTGATAGGTTTTCAAGGCTTCACGATACTGAATCTTATCGCCGAATCATACTTTTTTTGACAAATACATTCTGACCATTTGCAACCTTTCTTTAAGATGAGGAGTTCTTGGTTGAGCCATTCAGCCGAGGGCTTCCGCCTTTTGATCACATGTACAGTGATTGGCGCAATCTGATCTAATGGGCCTGTAACACATTTTTCTATTGGAGAGTCATCTGCCTCTATGCTATTTTCCAGAACCGGGCGATTCTCTTCTAATGCTTGAGTAAAAGCCTCAGTGTTTACTTTCGCCCATCTGCGGGTTTTGAATGGTTGATTATAGGTCCGAGTTTTTAAAAAAAAGAACATATATTCCACATAACCACACACAAACTAGGGAATCCATTAGTAGAAAACTGTACAATCACTGAACAGCAGTACTTTTGGTTGCTTTCCAGTGCTACATATAGAACGCATGAAACCTACTGCACTAGGTAGGAGAAAGCTCTATGTGTGTGCATGAAAGTATTGTAATTCCATAGGAGGTGTGGTTGTTTCTTCCAGGACTGTTGTGCTTCCTGTATGCTTATGTCTGTGCACGGAGAGCGCATGATAATCCTTTAGCTCCTCTTACCCCCTCTTTAATGTGTACGCTATCTGTATTGGATATGTTCTGTGTATGTGAGTGAACTGTGTAATGTTCCTCCTACTTCTGCAAGGTATCTTCTACTTATTCTGTGCGTTAGAGATGGTTGAACCAAAACTCTTATTAAAGTTTCCACTGCACAAAAGATGTTTTAATGCATGATGTGAATGAAAGAGTGAACCCTCACAAAATATGTAAGCTGAATATTCTTTTGGTTTTATATGTGAGGTAAGTAGTTTCTTTTAAATGGACTAGGTGATTATAAATATTTAAAACACAGCTGACAGGTGGCTTAATGTCATACCAAACACCTAAACCAAAGTCTGGCATTGTGCCAACATCACTTTGCATTATGTGGTTTTCAGCTCACAATGGCAGTATTTAAGCCTCACAAGGCAATATTTTGTAGGTTGAAAAGCCAGGAATTATGGATGGCTGAGCTTTAAGTGGTCTGAGACCTGGCAGTAGTTTGAAGCTTTAACAATGAAGTCAGTCCCATAGCGTGAATATATTTTTTGGGGGGCATGACCAATACATCTAGGGTTAAAGGTACAGTATTCCAGATTTTAAGGTACACAATGCTTTTTGGTGCTTTTTTTTATTATTGATGTGATTGGGGGCCAGATGTACGACCATGTTATTTTGCGAGTCACAAATTGAGCTCAATTGTCAGAGACACTGTTTGCGATTCTCGATTGGGTTGCATATTGCCTGCCTCATCAATATTCATGAAGCTCTCGCAATTTGCGACCCCGTTGAAAATGGCTGGCCCTCCCAGGTATGGTGGCCTGCTAGGTTCATCAGACCTCCATGTCTGAGACGGCTTTTAAATAAATCACTTTTTAAAATAAATGCAGTTCGTTTTCCTTAAAGGGAAACGGGCTGCATTTAAAAAAAAAAAAACAATAACGTTTTCGTTTAACTTTTTAAGGGCAGGTAGAGGTCCCTGAGACCACTGCCTGCCCCTAAAATAAATGTCCCCCTCCATTTGCACAGGGGAAGGGGGTCCCCTGGGCACCGCTTCCCTTTCACGATTGCACTATCACCCTCTTGAAGAGGGCAGTAATTTGCGAGTGTTTTGCGACCGCAATTGGGTGGCAAAACATTCGTACATGGCTTTTGGGGTTGCTATTAGTAAGGAAATGCCCCTTCCAAATAGGAAGTCGCAATATTCTATGTTGCGAGTCGCAATTTCTTTGCAACTCCCAATATAGTTTAAGTACATGGCCCACAGGATTTTTACATGCGCAAACGGGTCGCAAACCCGTTTGCGCATGCAATTTTCCGTCGTACATCTGGCCCTAAATGTACTACATTATATCAACCACCAGAACATTGTGGTACAAGAATTTAGAGGACAAAATACTGAAGAATAAATGCATATAGGAAAGTATAGATTTGCTATTCTGACTTACCTTGAAACTACACATATAAATATGTAATGTGGGTAAATACATGTGAAGTAAGGTATAGGAAATCGATATTTACCTTCCTGTTGATATTTTGGACTCAGTATTCTGCCCTAAATATTCTGAGCCATTGATAGTCTTGTTTTGATATTCAGGGTGCACTTCGTGTGATTCTGTTTAGGAATGTGTCTTTTTTTAAAGCACACTCAATCAACTTTCTACAATCCAACTTTAAATTATATCAATTAAATGGGATTTAAAGTAGAGGGGTGTAAAGTTGTAACGTCAGCTGACTCGCAGATTTGTGTATTTTCTGAACTCTTCAAGCTTATTAAATGCAAAATGTATGATGTTTTAAAAATAAATAAATTAGTTAGCTTCTATAAGCAACATTTTTTCGTTGGAGGAGGTCCTGCCTCGGACAGTCTTCTTTAGGAAAACATCATACCAGGAAGGCTTGAAATAAATAAACCTTACCTCAAATAAAGATAGGAAAATTAATCTGCTTCATAAGAAGTGAAGTTTCCTATTTTTGTCCAAATTTGTAAGTGAATTTTAATTCAAGGAACCACTAATTAAGAAAAACTTTTACAGAGAGCTTAAAGGATATCCATCAAGGACATTTGGGAAAATAGTGGTGAACAGTGTGTTTTAAACATTGTAGGACTTCGACAATGATGAAAGCTAAATGGAATTTAAATGTCAATATACAGGGGAAGTTGGGAAGGTATCACATTGAATTCCACTGTAAGGTTGTGACAAAAGATGGATAGTTGAATTGCATTTGATCAAAAGCACCAGTCAAAACTGCTTAAACAGCCCTGGCTCTGAGCAGTGTGATCACGGTGTGCATCTATGACCTTGCTCTATGATAACTTCTCTCTTTGATGTTTTTTGATTGGTGCCTACTGTTTGGATGCTACAGAGTGCTCCACTTACACTTTTGGACATTCTCCTCTCCTTAACAGGCATTCGACTCCCACAATAAAATATTCAAAGCAGTACCCTGAATTTGGCAAACATTGATTGGACGAGCATACCCTTTTCTGCACGGCACATGTAGAAAGCATTGAAGCCCACCATTTGTGCTAGAAATTGAAAATGTTTACTTGCATAACAATTGTTCAGCATTACTACAGGTGCAGATAAAAGGCTATCTTTATGTTACGAAACAGTTTAGAGACTGTCATATGTAAACATACACTAGAAATCCAAATCAACTCCACAATAGAATTTGGATTTCTCATCAAGTATGTTGAACTTTCCAGCTACTATACCAGCAATTGTAGACAGGGCTCATATGCATTAAAAAGGAAGGTGACAGCAGTACTGATTAAGAGTATGTGATAACAAATAAAAAGGGAGTTTAATTGTTAATAGGCCTAAGCGTGAAATTCCCATCTGCTCAAGGAGTTTGCAGAGTTTTCCCACTCCATGCAGCGTGCGGACTTCCCAAAAACTCTGCAGAGCGGAGTTTTTCCTCACTTGCTAACTATAAGTTGGTGAGCACGAGCAAGGAAAGTCTGACTACAGACAACCTACCGGCGAGATTTGCCAATGCAGCTGGTCGCGGATTGTCGCTACCACTCACATTGAAAAACCTTTCGTTCATGTTGAGGAAGCTGCTACTCAAGTAGAACATCTAGTCGAGCAGTAGAATGAAGCAGCACCCACTTGAGCTGCGCCTGGTGCTGTTCACACTGATTGTACAGCGCAAGACAAACACCCGGCGCTAGAAAATCAGCACAAAATGGTGTGAAGTAATGCAATCTGTCGCTTGCGGAACTCTGCATAGCACGGTGGAGTTTTTGGGTCACTTTGCGGAGTTCCCCTACGTGCAACTCTATGAGCTCCACCCAGGCCTAAGTTAACAATTTGTAAAATACAATCTAGATCAAATAACAACGGTTAGACCTTAATAGAGCCACCATACAAGGTGATTTTAGGAACTTATGCTAAGCTCCTTTTTAGAAAATAATTGCAAATGTGTGTAATTGGCAAAAATATGATAAGCTTTAATTTCCACTAACAATCTCCAATCACTTTTCCCCACATGTATCCAGCTCTTGTGCTCCTTGAGGCATGACTTTCTCTATTCTCTCCTCATCTCCTAATCTCTGTCCACACCGCCTCTCACCCTTTTCCCCACTACCACCTTCTGTTTGCTGCTGAATCTGTCTATTTTCCACTTCATGTCTCTCCTGCTCTCTTGCTTTTTTACTTTACTCTCCTGTCTTTCTCTCCTCTCCTTTTCTAGATCCTCTTCTCTTTATCATCTCTCCACTTCTCAATATTTTTTATTTTATTTCTAGTCCTCTTCTCCATAGACCATTTATGACAACTGAAACTTTCGCTTGACTGTGCATGGCCATGAGCATCCACTACCACCTTTTTTTGTCCATTGTGTTTTTTGCTGTTCTAAAGTCTCAGAGCCGACAATCCTGGGAGCCTTTTGGAACCAGAAAAGTCCCCTACAACCATTGAATGACGAAATTGCAGCATGGTCATCATATCCCCTGAATTTGTTGTCCATTCTTGCTTCACAGGACATCAGGCTGCATGGAGATGGTACATTTTACCTGCTTTAAGGTCGAGGACAACTTACTGAGGTACACTGCACTACCTTCACAGTGTGGTGGACTTCCATGGGTCATCCAAAGAATTAGAAAAACTATGTTTCTAGTTAGCGCACCAGAAATATTTTCTTTTCCATAAAACAAAGTCGGGATGAAAGGGAAATGCTTTCCTCGAGTCCCAAGTTTGATTTTATTGTTTTTGTTTTTCTGTATTGCATAATATGCCGTGCTTACAGATATCACAACAAAACAAATGTAAAAGCAGACCAAGCAAATGAAATCTGAAGGGAATCCACAAATGTCCTGGCACACAACATTCCTACTTTTCGTCCAATAATAATAGTACCCTACTTATATGACTAGGCTATGGTCTGTAAAAGAAATGGCCCAAAATACAACACAGAAACATCATGATTTTGCAAATTGACCAATTCTGACAAGGTGAGTAGCTGCGGTATATATGGCAGGGCTTAGTCGGCCCCAAGGGAAGCCTTCCAGGCCTAAGTAGTTCTGAACACAAGACACCTCGGGTAGTCTGCAGTGGTGTGGCCTGCATGGATCCCAATTACTGTTTTTACCCAGATTGCCATGCAAACACCAAATTTTGCCCAAATGACAGAATTTCCTCATATTTCTGTTTCGGAAAATCCAGTGATCTTTGTGAATCTATAAGAATTCTACTGCCCAGTGTTCAAACACTTCTCCTAATGTTCAACAAGTATTCATTTAGCACATTAGTTACATGAATGAATGAACATAAGTCTTATAAAGCTCAAACTTTGCCCTAAGACGTCAAAGTGTTGAGGATAGAGCCAGAGGTCGCAGGGGCACAAAAGGTCTTCTAACAATAACGTGGTGAAGAGCCAGGTCTTCAGGGCCATGCAGAAAAGAAAGTGGGATTCTTGTCCAGAGGTTGACAGCAGAAGAGTGTTCCAGAGCTGTTGCAGGGATTCTGCTCCTACATAGAACTGTGCACAGAGACCCAGGACCTCAGTGAATTGTGGTGGACCAAAAAACTCACCTCAGTACATAGAAACCCTAACCGACTAGCATCAGTGTCACATTAGCTCTTCGTCCTATAGCAAAGGGACCAATGATTAGATAACCCAGAACATGTGACTTATGTTATACTCAGGAATGGTGGGAATCAAGAATACTCTTTCGTTTGTTATTCTCATACCAGTCCACAACAGGAGTAAAAAAGAGACACAGGAAAGGTTAAAATATTTATTTTGAACAACGCGCTCTAAGATACAGTATCTTTGCTAACATAAGCAGACATATGATTAGAAATAATATGATCAGCATTGTTACAATTCCATAAAACACAAAAGGAGAAATCATATTACAATGATGGTGAAAACAGGTCTTATAGCGCCTAGTATATCACTCACCCTAGCTAGGAACTATGTTTAATCAAATATAGAAGGTCTCCTAGGTTTGTGTGGGGGACCTCATAGCGCTATGATCAGCAAGAGTGAATCACATCAGGTTCTGCAAAAGCTCTCTGTCTGTCTGGAAACTGAATTCTTCCAAGTGCCTGAAATCATGCCTACAGTGAAATATTAAAGGCGCCAGAATCTCTGTTGGCTGCAGCTGCATGTATGCTATGTCTAAAACGTGAGCCGATCAGCCCGAACAACAGCTACCTTGTTATGATAGCCTTGGAGGTTTTAGCGCTCACTGTGCAGACTAGGGTCACGATGTAAGTCTAGGGATGCCGAAACAAGCCATTCTCATGTGAAGTAATTCACTCAGCCTAACTTACAACAACAGCTATATGCAGTGTTGTGTGCAAAAAGCATCAGAAGGGAAAATGGCGTTTAAACTTCTACTAAGCCTATACTAACATAGCAATGTGCGCAACAAGGCCCAGCTCTCACTACAGAGCTTAGAGGCAGCAAAAGAAAAAGATCTTCCCCCACCTGGCTCTCCTGAACCTAGGAACTACCAGTCAGTTTTTACTGGTAGATTGTAAATGTTTGGTAGGAACATTTCGCTGAAAAACCTTTTGATGTCTTCGGAGTCTAAGTTATAAAAAGCTTTGAGAACGAGGCAAAGGGCCTTGAATAAAATTCTCTGGCCTAGAGGAAGTCAGTGCAACCTGCGAATAGACATCGAAGCAGGGTGGTATTTAAGAAGATATATCACTAGCCTGACAGTTGCATTCTGTACCAGCTGCAGTTTGTGAATGGATCCCTTATTAATGTCCAGATATAGGGCATCACAATAATCCAATCAGGAAAGGACCAGGGCGACAACTGCCTGCTTTCGAGAGGAAAAGGAAAGAGATGGAAAGATCTTCCTCAAGACCCTAATGATGCCAAAACAAGTGGAAACCGATCTGTTGAACAATTTGCATGTCATCCTTGTAGGACAGAGCCTTCAGCCGTGTGAGCGGCATCATAGTAGAATTGATCCAGTTTTACTATTTGTGACCGGTCAGTAAGGAAAGAGGAAAGAAGTTTCAGAGCAGAGCCTCTGGCCCCAATTTCTTTAAGACGGCCAACCAATCTCAGGGGTGAGAGGGTATCAAAGACTGCAGTTAAGTCTTGGAGAATTAGTATAGGGGTGTACCCAGCATCAACTTGAGAGCCGGTGGTGTTAATTGCAGAAGTTAGCTCAGTCTCAGTACTGTGGCCACTCCTAAAACCATGCTGCGAGCCATCAAGCAAATGGGGTTGATCCAGGTAGGAGCTGAGATGGAGATTAAAATGTTTCTCCAAGATTTTTGCAGGGACTGGCAACAGTGACATAGAGCAATATTTTTTTAATTCAGAGGGATCTAAAGTGGCCTTTTTTATTAGTGGTTTGACCACTGCAGTTTTCCAAGTAATGGGATACTGTCCTGATGAAGTGGCTGCATTAAGTATGGAGGTAAGGTGAAGGACAATCATCTCCCTACCTAATTTCATGATCTTCAGGGGGCTGGACTCCAGAGGGGATCCAGAGTTCATTCCCCCTAGAAGGCAGTCTGTGTGCTCCTGAGACAAGAGGTGGGGGGGAGGCAGGTAAATTAGTTACATCCTGGTGGATTGTAGGGGAATTAAGGAGAGAGTGGCTAGTGTTAGGGACTGTATTGGACAACTCAGAATTGAGGTTGTCCAAGGAGGAGTATATTTCCAAGATCTTCGAATGAAAGAATTTGGCCATTCTGTCGCAAAGATCCTGAGAGCTATCTGTATAGGCAGAAACCAGAATCGAGGAGAGGGACTCGATTACACTGAAAAGGTCCTTAGAGGATCTGAGAGATTCTGTCATTTAAGAATAGAAATATGATATTTCCTCTTTGATAGCGGTTTTGTATTCCACTAGTTTCTGTTTGTGAAGGTCTCTTTCAGTAGGGTTGAGATCTCAAAGCTAGATGCTTTCTTGATGACGGCAAGATTGTCTACGTTTCCTCAGCATCTCTGAGAACCAAGGGGCAGTAGGCTTTTTTCTGCCTACATAGTACTCCTTGAGGTGAGCTAGGGAATCAATAGCTGTTAGTAGCCACATGGAGAATAGAGGCCAGATTGACATCAGAGTAATTAATCCAGTGAAGATTACTAAGCATGTTGAGGAGAACTTCCTTATTGATAAGGCTGAAATTACTTTTTTTCCCTTTAAGTTCCTCATATTCAAGACTTTATCTGATAGAGGAATCTTGAGAGAAAAAGGAACAGCATAAGGATCTGACTAGGAGAGTTGGAAAGGCTTCATTACCACAAGACGGGACTCATTCGAAAAGATACCATCCAAAATGTGTCCTGCCTCATGAGTAGAGCTTTTTACTAATTGAGGTAAACCATAGCATGCTATAGCTTCTAAAAGAGTTTGAGATTCTTTACATAAGGCATCTTACGCAGGCCGTGGGGTGCCAGGCATTACATGACATCTTAGCTTCAAGACTACACCCACTTCCCATAACAGAACAATACCCAACCTGGAATGCGCTTACAGATATTACTGTGTGACGATTATGCAACTATAGAAGGGAGTCCCTGGCACATATACTCCTATGCAGCCCGGCACTGCGGCAAGCCCGCCGAATCCTTCTCAGACCTATACTTCTCTCACTGGGCACACGTACCGCAAAGGATGCCATTTGCCAGCTTTACACCTTGGATACAGTGCAGAACATGGCCAATTTGGGCAAATTTATCTACCAAGCACGTTCACTCTTGTAAGAAAAAATGGCTTATGGAGGGAATGACTAACAATTTGATGTGATTTACCATAACAAAACTCCACTCCGCAAGGATACTTTTCTCAGGAACTGAACAAATGAACTATGGAGATATTGTATCTTTATTTGTTAACCCAACAGTCAACACTGGCTAGGCATACACCCCCTCAATGCAATGATTTTAAAGTTTGATTATGTTTTAATTCATGACATATGCTTTTAACTCTATATTGTAATGATTTTAAGTATTCACATAATGAATGTATTCATTTATGCATTTATTCACAGTAGTTATATAGGACCTCATAACACCAATCTATGTATCACTATAAATTAAATTAAGGTAGGGCAGAATTTCAAAGGGGTCAATACATTTCAAGGAGTAGATTCTTACTACACAGATCTAAGGTTACAACTGAATTCTATCAGTCTTTCATTATCCAGTCTGTTCATCTATCCGTCCAACTATATCTAAACCTTGCCATACAGCTCTAAGCCTATCCATAATCTAACTCATCCATCCCTCCACCCTTTCACTCATCCATCCATACTTTCAATCATGCATACATCCTTTTGCTCATCTATCTATCCATTCACCCAAACAACCTTCGACCCATTCATCCAATTATCAATTAATTCACTCTTTCTTCCACCCAGACATCCTTTCACTTGTACATTCATCTACCCATTCACTCATCTGTCCATCCATTTGTCCTTTCACTCATTCATCCATCATTTATTCCATATCTACAAACTCCCTTTCAGTCATCTATCCATACTTTCACCCATCCACCCACTTTCACTCAACCTTCCACCCATCCATCCTGTCAATCATCCATCCATCCTCCCTTTCACTCAGCAATGCATCCTTTCACTTATCCATCCATTGACCCATTCTTCAATTGACCCTTTCACTCATGCATCCTTTCTCTCACCATCAATTCACCCTTTCATTCATCTATCCATTCACCCTTTCACTCATCCGTTCTTACATCCACCCTTTCACTCACCTGTCCATCCATTTACACTTTCACTCATCCATTCATCGGTCCAGCCATTCAGCCATCATTTCATTAATTCATCCTTTTACTCCACCCCTCTATCCGCCCTTTCAATCCATCCATCTACCTATGCATCCATCCTGCTTTTCTCTCATCGGTTATCCACCCTTTCACTTAGCCAAACATTCTTTCACATATCCATCTACCCTTACACCCATCCATCCTGCCTTCCAACCATACATCCATTCGTCCATCCATTTACCATTTTACTCATCTATCATCTTTCCACTCTCATCCTTTCTTACTCTAATCATCCACCCACCCATCCTTTCATCCACACACTCACCCACATCCCCTTTCGTGTCA
This sequence comes from Lissotriton vulgaris, assembly GCF_964263255.1. Lineage (NCBI taxonomy): Eukaryota > Metazoa > Chordata > Amphibia > Caudata > Salamandridae > Lissotriton > Lissotriton vulgaris. Next base: position 846,555,018 of record NC_141695.1, read on the forward strand.
ATTATGACCCTTTGTGAGTTGCAGACTGGAGAGGCCCATCAAGAACTCCACCCCTGCTGTAGTTTCTAAAATGGTGGTGGTGGGGGGGGGCAATTGGATATTGTGCATGAGGCACAGTGCCAGGACATGAGGTGACTTTGAGGGATACCTCCTGACAGCATGCAAAAAGTGACATTTGTCCCACCCTGTAAGTGAAATAACATCAGTTACCTAGATTTCTGGGCCCCTGGTGTCCCTCCCCAGCAGTGATGTCACTTCCGGGTAGAGGTGGAGGGGGGCACGGGACAGTGTTCGGTCATTTGTGCTGTGACATCACCCCGGTCACATGTTAGTCAAATGCTCATGGCTCATGGTTAGGGCTATGCAGCAGCCCTCTATGAACTAGAGCCCCTGGAGACCAGCTGACCATGATGCGATGTAAAAGAGTATGCCTCTTTTTTCTTATTAAGCTTAGAATACATATAAGGAGCTCCTAAGCAATATATGGCAAACCCAGGAGCCGCCCTCCAGAAACAGAACGCTCAGTCATCATGAAGAGATACAGCCATCTCATCAAAAAAAATGCCCTTTGATGGTAGTTTGATCTCAATCGATATTTATTATCATAGCCTGATACCATCTGCAATAGAGCGGTAAGTGAAGCAGAGTGATTTTAAAGAGGATGGTCACAACATCACCGGTTTTCACGAGTAGCTCTGCCGGCGGTTGGAAATGCTCAGCCTCCAACTGATTTCCGCTCTTGAGGGCTCCAACAGCGGAAGCGAAGCCTTGAGTAATGTGAAGCAAATGCTGGAAACAGAGCCATTTACATGGAAGATGGTGAAAAATCTATAACAGCTCCTAACTCGCAGGTCTATGACGATATGGGGTTTCTGGAGGAATCGGATCTGGACGCGATCGTCGTACAAGAGCCTCACGCAAACTCTGATGCTGGTTATGCCTCGATGGACCTCAGTACACTCCAGATTTCAAAGCCTCCACCGCGTCCCACGAAAATGACGAGGTTAGTACAAATCTTTAGAGGCACTTACTTATACCGTATATACGGCTATTTATTTCTAAGTAATAGTCTCGCTTTCTTTCTTTTTTGAACCATAGAAACCGTCAGCAAAAAGAGCCATGATAGAGGGACGTTGCCCAAGGTTTATGCAGTTTTTACTTCTTATGCTGTTCAAAACAGACTGAAAGTTCCACAATCCAAAACAAAGAGGCGTGTAAGAAATGTGTTTGTACCTATAATGTCACAGATATTGAAAAGGAAGCTACAGGCATACCCTATGACACCATATGGCCTGTTAAAGGTTTTGCTGCAATCGTTCTGAGCATGTGTGTCAAACATGACTATTATAACCTCTGTTACGGCCATAACTTTAATGATCTGCAACAGGAAGCTCACAAGTGTCTGTGTAACTCATACACTTGCAGCATATATGTAGCTTGCTAGACTCAAACAAAGAATATAAACTGTTACGGCTGGCTCATGGTTTATCTGAGGAAAAGAGAAATGTCCACCCTGATATGATTATGGTCTTGTCAACCACACTCAAAGGGATCCAATGCTGGAACGACCAAGCTCAAAACTCTGTTGTATGCAAGGGTTGTGTACGTATTTTGTTAGAAAGATGGCAGAAAGGGCTATAGAAAGAAGTATGAGCGATATTTAATTTAAAAAATAGACGAGTTGACTCTTTAACCCCACTAAAACAGTTTGAAAAAAGGGATGGGTTCCCCTTGTAGCGTGTCATTATTGCATTCATTAACGTTACATACTAACTCACTTTTTGGGCCATGCATCAGAATGTCAGTGCCAAGATGCTTCGGAGTTAAGTCCAGGATACACATCTATTGCCAGATTGGTATTTGTTTTCCTTAAAGAAAGAATAGCTGAATTACAGCCTGTAACTCTATGCTATCTGAAGCTTGGTGAGTCGCCCACTGTGATGTAGTGTGACTGTCCTACATGCATGGCCAACTGGTGTATCAATGTGTGGCTACCTACAACGAATGATTATTGGAGTGCGTACAAAAGCCTTAGGAGGGAGTTAATCCTATCACTGATAACCAACTTACATATCGTCTTAGAGCTTCTGACCGAAGATCATTTCAGAAATGAAGGCGCAACAGAGAATTGTGTGATTTTTTTAATGCCGTCAGTATCCTGAGTGTATAAAGTTATAGGAGGGGTGAGTCCTGTCTAGAGCCGTTGAGTTTATAGCTGTAAAAATATCAAAAGTTGTGATGATAAGGCAAATTATCTGCTGGGCTCTTAGTAATGTATGTAACAGGTGTCATTATATGTATGCGTGGTAAAAAGATAGGCAAACTGTCCAACAACAATGATAAGACATGTACCATGAAACTGTGGTGCCAGCATTCTAAAATGCCCTTACACAAAATAATTGTCTTTTATTTCATGTGATGCAGAGCCTGATAACATGTCTGGGGAAGGGTTAGGAAAGCTTTATTACAATGCAAGTGGGGCCCGAAGCTTCAGAACCGTCGAAGCTCTGTTTAGAAGGGCTCTAGTTGAAAATGAGCCAATAAACAGAGCACATGTGAAGACCTGGTTATCTGGGGAAGAGGCACATTCACTCCAAAAGCCAGCCAGAGGACCAACCATTGTTAAAGCGCAGTTAGATTATCAATGGCAGGCAGACATTATCAGTCTTCAAGATCTATCTAAGCATAATAACGGAGCTTGATCTATATTAATGGTAATAGATGTATTGTCCAAGTACTCTTTTGCAGAAATCCTAAGCGATAAAAGTGATGTTAGCATCACCAAGGCCTTAAAGCCATCTTCAGAAAATGACGAACCCTTCAAAAACTGAAAACAGACGCCAGAAAATAATTTTTAAACAATGTGTTTCAGAAATTATTAAAACAGCACACTGTTCATCAATTTGTAACATACACGGAGGTAAAAAATACTGTTATAGAGCATTTTAACAGAACTTTTGTTATATTCCCAGGTTAGGCCCATGTAGCGAAGCAGCCTATTTCTTACATTGCCCTAGAAAATAGCATTTCAGCTGTGAACTTTAGAACACATTTACATGCACGACAATGTTATATAATTTTCTCTGAAAGTATTTTAGTTACACTTCCAGCTTTGCAGGCGTCACCACTATCAACATATCCATCACATCACTAATCTAACATGCACATCGCAAAGGCAGCTTTTGGTTATAAATAATGAGCATCAATAAATTGGTAGAGGATGCACTTTTGCTAACACTGAAGGTCCCTGCATGAGAAATCAACACGCACCGGTCTGACATGCTGTGAAAGGTGTCCAACTTGAGACCAAGACTGGGTCCTTCACTCTCTCCCATCAGGTAATGGGGTTGGATCGTCCCTAGTGGGGGGGATTCTTGGCTCTACACCTACATATCCTTAGGTACACTAAAAGTAGGAATCGCATCATAGGAGTACGTTAGATTACCATATTGCATATATGTCTGCATATATCCATTGCTTCAGCACCATAACAGAAATGCATCTACTGTTTATTCTTTTGGTTCTTGTAATCTCCTTTATTTGCTTCTCTGTCCTAATCATTGCAGCACACATATTTTATGCAAGAATAGCGTTGCTTCAATAAATATATTGAAAACGTCCCACTGTGTATTCTGTATACTACTCTGAGAGAAAGTGAGCACAAGTGACGGAGTAAAGATTTTGTACTGTTTCCACGACCCCTGAGAGATCAGGTTTGTCATGTTGAAATGAAATGAAATGAATGAAACTTATATAGCGCACGACTTACCCTGGGGCATCTCCGCGCTTGCTTAGGGAACCCGTCCTGGTATTCCCCTGTGAGATAACCCTGGCAGGGTATCCACAAGGTGAAAGTCAGGCATCCCACCGCGAGGGGCCGTTGTGGAGATTAAGCAAGCTATTGCCCAGAGTCGCAGAGTGTGAACCCGTGAGTCGAGAAGGCACCGGAGCGAGAATTAACGAGTCTGTGGAATTTTGAGCCCAAGACCCACCGAGGCGGGGAATTGAACCCTGGTCCAGGGCCGAACTCAAGCTCCAGGTCTGCCGCCTCTAACCCCTGAGCCACACTTCTCCACATGTTCAGTGGTTGCCAGAAAATGTTTGCTCTCTGGTAGGTTAGGGGGGCTTACAGTTGCACTGTGAGCTAGCTGGTAAATAGGCCAACATATCCTGTGTGGGTGTCTAGAATCAGTCTAGGCACCAAGCCCTTAGTCAATGTTGTCCAAACAATGCTAGGGATTTGTAGGAACTACACACTTTAAAAGCTAAGATGTGGAGATATTTCACAGCCTGCAACAGCTACCAATATGTGGATGTTCTAAAGGCATTTATAGATGCTTATAATGCTCTTTATCATAAAATCATCAAAACGTCTCCTGTCTGGGTAATCACCGATAATGCCTTAGAGGTGTGGAGAACGGCATACGGGGGCCGCTTCGAAGCCAAGGTAAAGAAGCCTCTCGTAAAAGAAGATGATCATGTTAGGGTTTCAAAGTTAAAAGGGGTCGTTACAAAGGGCTACCAGCAAACTTATAATGATTAAATATTTATAGTGGAGAGTGTGGAGCTTAAAGAAGTTCTATATATTTACAGGTTAAAGGACTATGCTGGTGAGACGGTGTTGAATGCCTTTTACAACAAAGAGTTACGAAAGGTACTGGATGACCCACACTGGGTGTACAGGGTTGAAAAGATTCTCAAACAGAAAGGTAACAGGGCTAACAGTCTGGCCTTTGTTAAATGGATGGGGTGGCCAGAAAAATGTAACAGGTGGTTGCTGGTCAGCTCCCTGCAGGATGTGTGACTACGAATGGCTCTCTGAAGGCGACAGTATGGAGACAAAATCCTTCTACATTACCTTGCCATCCAATGCCTCGAAAGATATGTTCCCAGACAATCGATTTTCTAAATATACTGTGTAACTGGCTAAACCTGTGAACCTAAAAGGGGACTGGGAGGTAGCCCTAACCGAAATCCACTACTTAAGAACATGGAATACATTTACAATGCTCGAGACCAAATTTATTATGAAGTATGATCGGGACCCCTTGAGCAACCATGCTGGTTTTCCTCACAGCTATTACTCCAGCATTGGGTGGTTGTCGAGGCCATCAACAAATCTATAGCCAGAATCAAAACGTTTTCAAATATTCAGCTAGTATTAGATAACGTTAAAAGGAAGGTTTTTCTTAAAGCTCCAAAATCGCAATACAGAGTTTAGCTGTACGGTTAAACTAGAAAGAGTTTTAGGAACAATACAACATATAAAAAAACAGGTAGAGCTGGACCTTACGTGCCCCGATAATAATGGTAGGTTCTATACACTTTATGTGTATAGTGACATGGTAGAGCTGCAGAGGATTGGGGATAGTTGTTCACAATTGTTAAGATGGATCCAGGTGAAGGGGGAAAATAACAGTGATTAATATTCAATACATCAAACCTGACTACGTAGCAATTTCTAAAAATCATTTAGACACTATGACGGTCCCTTTAAATACAGGAAAGTTGTTGTTAAGCTTAATTTAAGGCCACAACGTGACAGCAAAAATGAAGAAGTCATCATGGTGATCATGAAAATATGCAGCAGCCCCGTTCTGTTCAGGGATTATTACAGACAACAGGACTGATATGTAGGTCCACCATTCTTTCAAAGGGCCCCTGTTCTGTACCGCGTGGGCCTTGGAGGTTTTTCTGTAGTTTGTTTAGAAGAGCTAAGCCTTACTTGAGAAGAGGCTATGAAATTGCAAAACCCCATGTTAAAGCGGCAGCCTCAAATATTGCTCAGGATGTGGTGGGATATGTGACTTCAGCTCTCGTTGAATGCATGAACAAACAACCCCAAGAAGGAGCGGGACTTGTGTACAGGCTAGGCACAAGTATTAAAAGAAAGCAAAGGTCTTTGCAGCATAGGGGTCTGCTGGCTCCCTATAACAAAAGAAGGTGCTGTACAAAAGCAATCATAGAAGAAGATCCATAAGGCTGGAGAGATCCTTGAAGAACAAGAGAACACCCATAAATATTTTTTTTAATGCAACCATCTGAAACATGGTCATCATACATTGTACTTAGCGAGAATGTGCCAAACCAGAGTTAGACTTGTTTTCTCTAAAACGCAGTCAAATCAGTATTGAAAACAGTTTTTTCATGGAAGTATCGACTCTAGCAGCTTTGAAGCCAATGGCGCCGATAGAGTGTTTGTCAAGGTCCATGGATATGTATTTGTATCTCAACAATTCTCTGCTGCATCATGTTTTTATAATCGTAAAGGCGAATGGTGCCAACATACAGGCCACCGCAAAGGTGTCGACGATCAATTACCCCATCAAGACCATGTTTAATCAGGTGGACATAACATCGGCAATTGACTCATCATGCAAAGTGATAACATGTATACCTACAGAGCATGCATCAAGAGTATTCTAAATTCCAGCCATGATGCCCTGGACACACAGCTTTCAGTAGGACACTTCTACGGTGACAATGAAGGTTTTGTGAAAAGAGAAAATGTCACTGCTGGCAGTAGGTAGTTTGACCTCCTCGGGCATATACGTTCTGACCTATTCATCCAAGATAAACTCTTCATCAATGGTATCGACCTTAAGATCAAACTTAACCACAGCAAGGGCACGTTCTGCCTCATCAGCGGGGATGTGGAACAGTATAAACTGGTCATTATGTCCGCTAGTTTGTAAAGAGAGTGAAAGTGTCCCCAAATGTCAAACTGACTTACATTGAAGCTTTACAGCTATTGAATGCCAAGTACACTGTTGAAACAGTAGCTCTGAAGATATTCAGCATCCCAGTTGGTACCAGATTAACACTGCAGTACATTTTTGTTGGGACAACTAGTGAAACTTATTATAATAGGTTTTGTCGACAACACAGCATTTAGTGGTCTCTATACCGCAAAACCCTTTTAATTTCAAACACTACAACATCCACTATGTGGTGTTATTCGACGAGGGGGCTGTGATTCTTGCACAACCGTACACACCTAGCTTTGGAGATGCTAATTTTATTCTGGGAATATCTGGGCTTGGTTTCAATATGGGAAGCACCTGCATGACCCTGGAGTTGTCATGTCAAGAAAAGGATATGGGACGGGCTACATGCTGTTTGCTTTCGATCTGACCCATGACATGGAAGACGGCGACCACTACAGCTTGATCAAAAATGGAAATCTAAAAGCAGAAATATATTTTAGTCAGCCCTTGACTATGAATGTGAACATGATTGTATTCTCTGTATTCAACATCAATCAGATGAACCCCGCCATGTGGATTTTGTTTGACTATTTTTAAAATGTTGCAAAAGGGACACTTTTCAGATTCAGGATTTCTTTTTTTAAACTTCTTTTTATTAACAGATTCAAGTCGACTGTACAAGTTACTACAAGTGAGGCAGAAACTTAGAACAAATGTCGTCATGATTTCAGGGTACATAGATAATTCGAGAAGATTAACAATAGCTATGGGATAGTCAGATTTTCTGGCGTTGAAACAAAGGGGGGAACACAAATGTTGCCTCTGTATTCATTCCATTTACCCCAAACTGAAGACCACTTTCTGGGGCACCCATGCGATACATACACAGTTTTCTCACGGAACATGCACCAATCCATGTCTTTCTTCCAAGATGTTACCTCGGGCGGTACTCCTATCCCCCACAGTTGTGCAATATTCTGTTTGGCCACCATTTGACCCAGTGTAACCCAAATTTTGTCTTTAATACTAAGATCAGTGGGTTCCCAGATGTTCAGTATACATCTCTTTGCTTCCGGCATCAAAGCGGCTCCCAACAAACACCCTGTTCAGGCACTCATGTATTTTTACCCAATAGGACTGAACATATTCACTCTCCCATAGTATGTGCATAAAGGATCCTGGCAGCCCATATCCTCGTCAACAGTTGCCTTCCTCTGCCCGCCCCATCTTGACTAGGGTAGGGCAAGTGACATATCTCCTATGGAGAATTTTCAACTGTACAAGACGGAACATAGTGGAGATAGCCACCTCTTTAGGGGATGCAATTGCCTCCTGCCATTCCTCGTCATCAATTTCTAGTCCGTCCCTTTAGATTCGGGATCTCTATCTAGTGAAATAGGGTCCGAAAGACCTTGCACGGTCGTCTTTAACACAGATCCGCAGTACATGGAAAGAACTCACTTACAGTGTTTGACAGCACAGTGGGTTTCCCTGACCATAGCATCTAAACAAAACCTATATTCAAGAATGTAAAAAAAACTGTTGCGGGGGTGGAGCCTTGCAAAATAAAGGTACAGGATTCTCTAGCCATCAAATATATACATTTTATTAGTATAAGGGTATGATGTTTAGAAATTTTTAAAATATATATTTGAACAACCTATTTAACAATTACAGAATTGTTATTATATATATATGGAAGAAAACTCTAGGTCTACATCAAACATAGCTAAAACAGAATATGCAGTTTGTCAAAAGTGTAAGGCCTTGTAACACCTCTTATGTGTAACGGAGACTATCTAAAATAAAAGTATAGGAACTTGAATGCAGACTCAGTATCTTTATTCTGATGCCAGGACACACATTGAAAATGTTTTAAAAAGATGACAGAAACACATTGAAAAGTTAAAAAGGTTTGTTTACAAAACAGTATTTTTAGTTCGGGCCTCGACAGTGCTTGGGATGTCTGCAAAACCTGGTGCATCTCTTCTGTGGGCTTTTTGCACACCTCCCCATTCCAAAATGTTGGCTTTCTATTGGCCATCGCAACACACATACATGATTAACTTTAATAAACAGTGCATTTTCCATTCATTTTAACATGGAAAAACCCTAGAGTATCCTTTTTGTTTGGCTGTTTTATATAACACTAACTCAACCCTAAGGTATCAACGCTTTACATGAGCACCAGTTGCATTGCAGGCAGACACATTCATTTTCTAAGCACTAGGGGCCAAATGTAGGTCGGCAAATACCGGTCGGTAACGGCCGATTTCGGCCGTTACCGACCGGTATTTGCAAATGGAGATGTAGGGGCCCCACCGAATCGGTAAATATACCGAATTGGTAAATCCAGATGTAGGTGGCACTGAAAACAGTGCTACAGGCCATTACCGATTCATTATTTACCATGTAATTTTATTGCATGGTAAATAACGAATACCTGTGTACATGCACATCTGTGCATGTACACCTGTGCCATGTGACACACATACATGCCCTAAGGGCATGTATGTGTGTCACATGGCACACAAGCCAAAATCAGGGGTGCAACAGGGGGTCAAAGTGACACCCTGTCACCCTTGTAAAATGGGTAATTTTACCGAATCGGTAAATACCGATTCGGTAATTACCGAATCATACAGATTCGGTAAAAATTACCGAATTTTTACCTACATCTGATTTGCCGAATCTAGAATACCGAATCAGTAAAATTTGGTATTCTAGTCGGTAAATCAGATTTACCTACATCTGGGCCAAGGAGATTAAGATATTTGCCCGGAAGAACAGGATGTTTGAGCCTCCGGCCAGACTGGAACTGGGTTCGCCAGCTTTAAAGTCGGCCGCTTAGGGCATTGGGCTGTGGTGCTGAACCGCTAAGTGCGTGTAAAGTGTATATTCCGGAGCTGTTGTTGAAGTGTGCTTCTGTTCTGACAGGTGAGGGCACCATGGCAGAGGACACGACAAGTGCCTGGGACCGCAGGACCTGAAAGAGCTGAACAATGATTCCCTGCCCGCAAGAAGGCTACATTCGGTTCAGCATAGGGGCACGATCTATATGGATTTTATACAAAAGACCCCTAGCATTTTTGCATTGCGGATGCCTTGTCAGGCCTTAAGGAGCGTTCAGGAAGTGTTTATATGCTTACATCTGACATGTTGAGTCTCTCAGTGCTACACTTTCTCTCTGCCTCAGTCAATAAAGCACTGGCATCACAGACAGTAGCTGCAGTAAAAGCACAGCACGAGGCAGGTGATACTTGGATTTCCTCCCCACTAGAATCACAGTGTATGTTACTGGCAGATTCTGCCTCAGCCATTTCTTTGTATGTAACACATGCTGCCTTGGGCCTGTGAATAGATAACTGGTGGATTAGGCAGCACGTATGCTGGCAGACAATATTTTGAAGCTTATAATGAAACCCCACTCCAGAGTGCCCCCTAGACTTTTTCCTATGGCTGAATGAGATGTTGTTAAAAAGAAGTTGCATTGCCTGCCACTCAATGACACCTCCCACAAGGTAAAGCTTGGATCTTTAAAACCAGGCTCCTCCATACAGGATGCATTAGATTAGAATGACTGCAGACTGAACATGCCCTTCTTTCAAGATTGGGGTATTGCACATTCGTTTATTCATCACTTAATGCTTGTTTAACTTTGAAGAACCTTCCGCCAGTAAATAAAGAGAATGCCTACCCTCAGGGCTGGCGCTAGGTATGGACAGCGTGGGCAGCTCCCCAGGCCCCCCGCCAAGCCGACCAACATGGGGCCCGCACCTCTAAGGCCCCCTGCCTTGGGCCTCACACCTATGATGTAGCACTGCAAGGCCCAAGGCCTCACAATCATTTGTAGATAGCTCTGGAAATATTAAGTGAAGGGGTCCACTTCCCTGGGCCTTGTCGCACTGTGCCATGACTGCCAGGTACTGGGTAGGGGCGCCTCATCCCTGGGTCTGCAGCTCTACACCATAAGTGCGATGCTCGGGGAACAAACGGCCCCTCCCAGGCTAATCACGGCCTGTAATTGACGAGCAGCACTGCTCACACAAAGGCACTGCAGGACACCTACTGTCCTACAATTTTAACCCTTTCTCCTCCATTTCAGCCCTTGATGAGTTGTGAAAGAGATGCATGTGGGCGGCAGACAGGGACTCAGTGCAGCACAGGAGGTGTCAGGCACCAAGCAGCTTCAGTAGATCCCTCCGCTACTGGGATACAAACAACCTTAAATGAATAAATGAATCCTATATACTCAGTACCTGTACTGAGATTGGACCCTGTAAGGTTATTTCAAAGTGCTGTCACAATTGCAAATCGCTAAACGAGGCACAGGGAGGTTATTATTTGCCCAGGAACAAACAGTTGATTAAATTAGTAAAGCCAAGAGTGTAACACACGTCTACTTGGTTCAAAGGCTATTCACAGGGTCACTGTAAGTATGCTGAAAAGGACGTGCAAATTGTGCTGCAGAGTTCACTAGATTATGTGGTAAAAACAAATTATGCTGTGTAATGCAGTACATTTTGTCATTTCATTACTTCATTATTTTCCCATTTTTCTCTTGGTAATACTGTCGGTGCACAGGCACCCCTCATTAGTATCAGTTTAACACACAACTATTGTAATAAGCAACAAATAGGTAACCAGTGAACCTTTGAAATGGGCCTTTCATTGCATGGAAACACGTGTTGCAGGGTCTTAGTAACTTGTGTAACTGTTGAGCAGGAAACATTTTTTGGGTTAAAATCTGCATTATGGAGCAGATGTTGGATTTTGTGGCAAATGTGGCGAATCCATAATTATGGGAAAACCACCATGGCCAAACAATTGCTAAGTTTCAGTGGCCCTGGCTAAACATTTACCACTGTATTTTATTGAGGTGAATATACCATGTGACTGGGCACTTCTCTCCCAGGTAATATTAAGGGCCTCATTATGACTTTGGTGGTATTCCCTTGGAGTGCCACACTAGCACTCCGCGGTAGGACTGCCAAAGCCGTCCACACCGCCTGCCATATTACAACTGTAATCATTGGCAGGTGGAGGTGCTGCAGCAGCCCCAGTGCTGTGCCTTTCTAAGGGTCATAGGAGAGCCTTAGAAAGGCACCACTGTGGGACCACCGCAATACGTTCCTGCACGGGTAGGAATGCACCGTGCTATGCGCTCATAGCTGTGCAGGAACTGGGGGTGCAAAAATACAGCGGGGCACATCATGTGCCCCCTGCATGCACCCCCATGCACAGAGGCACAAGCGGCCCTGTAAGGGACCCTTCTATTGTCTCACCACCACCCTCTTCATGGCAGTCTCCCTGCCATGTAAAGGATGGTGGTAAGGCAACTCTTGATATGCTTGGCGGTGCTGCAGCAGCAGCGCCAGCATATTGCAGCCTCTGAACACTGCGCAATGCTGCGGTATGATGGATCCCCAGCAGTTGCAGTTGTCCTGTGGCAGTCCAGTTGCCAAAGTTGTAATACAGCGGGGGGACCACCACCGTGATTACGGCGTTCCAAAGGACCGCTGTAGTCATAATCAAGCCCTTAGTCCATTTTGTAATCCTACACTTTCAAGCAGTTTTTAAATCAAATAAAAATACTCCCAATCTTCTCAAAAAGGGAGCACAGCAATAATTTCAGAAAAGTGATAGCCCAAGAGCACACAATTAGTCCAAGTGGGAGGACGGTGCAAAAATAAAATTATATTAACAAAACGTTATTATCGTTTTATTTTTTTATGCAGCCATCTGAGCTAGGTCAGGTGGGACTGTGCTCACCAGAGCAGAGTGAGAAGTAGTTTGCACTCCCTAAGTGCGCATAAAGGCCGAACAAACAGTCATGTGCACTTAGCACGTTCTCCACCTGGCTGGGTTGCACAGCTCGGTGGAGAACATTCCCAGGCACTGCCTGAAGGCCGCTCTTACCAATCATGAAGCTGCTCATGCAGAGTTGTTTTTGTCTGGGAGAGTCTGGGAGCCTGAATACTTGTGTTGCTGAGAGAAGAGGATGGAGGCTAGACGTGAGTCGGCAGCAGGGAAGGTACGTTTATTTTACTTATTTTTTCACCCCCATTCTGAGGCAGCTGCCACTGCACTTCATATGATGTCATTTTCTGTCATTGCACGCTGTATGCAAATTAGGGGGGCCTCACACATTTCCTTTCTGCCTGGGGCCCCAAAAGTCCTAAGACCGGCCCTGCCTACCCTGTCCACTGAAGACAGAGATTTACTGGAGGAGTATCTCTCTGATGATGAGATCCGCCTTGCAATGAATAGCATACAGTCGGGAAAAGCGATGGGACCCAATGGGATCCCTATCCGATTCCTAAAAACGACGGCCTCACATGTTGCACCTCACCTGCGAGAATTGTACATTGAGAGTTGTGAAAGAGAAGCCTGCCGGATGACCAAAGGCTAGCCTCCATTGTGGTAATTCGTAAACCAGGGAAGTCCGCAGAAGCTGCGGATCATACAGACCGATCTCGCTAATAAAGGTAGAAGCAAAAATCCCTGCCAAGCTCCTGGCGCCTCGCCTGATTTCAAAGATCCCTTCCCTGGTCCATGCGGACAAGTCGGGCTTTGTGCCAGACTGGAACACTGCATTAAATATCCGTCGCCTTCACAATGTTTTTGTCTGCCAATAACTCATAGAGGAGGACACTCTGGTACTGTCGCTGGACGCCAGTATGGCGTTTTATTCCATAGAATAGCCATATCTTTTTCAAGTGCTTCGACGCCTAGGGTTTGGCCCGAAATGTAACAATTGGATTCAGCTGCTCTATACCAATCTAAAAGGCCAGTATATAATCAATAATCGCTTGTTCAGAATATTCTCCCTAAAGAGAGGCACCCGACTGGGTTGCCCCCTGTCTCCCTTGATTTTTTCACTTATACGGGAACCACTAGCCTCCTTGGTGAGAAGAGATCTACTGCTTAGGGGGTTGAAGTGGCAGAAGGAAAGGAAGATAGGATATCTCTTTATGCAGACGATATCTTGCTGTATCTAGCGTCCCCCCATAAATCGGTGCACAGAATCTTAGATATCTTCATGAATTTCGGTAAATATTCTGGCTACTCAATTAACTGGACTAAATCAGTCATTTTCACGATTCAGGGTCCGATTCCACAACTTCCCACAGGATGTGAGGTGGAAATAGCGACTGTAGATTCCAATACCTCAGAATGTATATAACTCCAAATCCCCAGATTTTTTTATGACAACAAGCTGGCCGTCCCCCTGGTGAGACTGCGTCATGACGTAGCACATTGGAGGTCGCTTCCCCTCTCCTTACTGGGATGCGCTGCCCTCTTCAAGATGTTGGCGCTTCCCCAGTTTTTATATATCCTTCAAAATTGTCCGCATAAGGTCCCCAATTCCTATTTTGGGAGTATAGAGAGTGAGGTTAAAACGCTGTTATGGGATGGGAAAGTGCCCTGCATAGCATTACATAAATTAACTAAGGGTTGGTCAATAGAGGTATCGCACTTCCCGATATGCGATTATATTATTGGGCTTCACAATTAATAGTGGTGAATCATTGGCTATATTGTTCACCAATGAACCTGGCGTATTTGCTGGATAAGTATCAAATGGGCAGGGAGGGCTACCTTGGAGCCCTCTACTTGAAAGTCCAGAAAGATCGTTATCTGGGCCCCACAGCCCATACCGTGGAGATCTGGCACCAAGCTAATCGACGCCTCAGGTGGTTGAATAGACTGACCCAAGCAACTCCATTATGGTCCACCCACCAACTAGGATCCCTATGTCACCAACAACGGTTTTAATAGCTAGGATACTATAGGTATTTTAACGATAGGCCACCTAGTTAAAAAGGGGAAAATATTAACATTTGCGGAACTAGGGAAGCAGTATGAATTAGCTCGGGGTGATTTTCTGATACCTACAGGTCCGTCATGTCCTGAAAGCAGCACTACCAGATCTAGCAAATATACCTGCGTCCTCTCCCTTACAGGATCGATTCCTCTCTGAAACAATGTCAGAGAAAGCTGTATCGCTGACATACAAGAAATTATGTAATAACATGCCGGATCAATTTCATACTCTTCGAGAACGGTGGCAATCTGATATTGGGCAAATTGAAGATGATGACTGGCAGACAGCGCTAATGTCCCCAAAAGAAGCAGCCATTCCTCTTAGGCTTCTTTTGATTCAGTTAAAAGTCCTACATAGAACCTATCTCACTGGGGTCACACTAGCAAAAATAGGGAATAGACCGGATACGGTGTGTCTCTGCCGATGCCAGCAAGAGGAAACCTTTTACCACCTCATATGTGTATGTCCCCGTATACAAATCCTTTGGGAGAAAGCCATGAGGCACATACAGAGGGCGCTAGGTAAACAGATTTCCCTAATATCACACTTAGGGCTCCCTAATATATGGGGGGGGCTACAGACCTTACAGAGGTGGAACAACAAATGACCACACTGGGTTACACATTAGTGAAAAGAGTAATTTCAATGAAGTGCTAGTGGGAGAGGAGCCATCGTCGAAAAATTAGACACATGAATTAGATAAATGTATAATAGCAGAAAAAGCAGTGTTTAAGTCCAGAGGATGTCCTAAGAAATGGGACGAGAAATGGGGCAAATGGGACATGTACGGAGGGGAATTATGTACCTCACCTACCAAAGACAAGGCAATGAGAAAGAATACCGGACATGATGCAGGGGCTAATGTCTGATTTACTGATGACTGATTCCCTTGAATATATAAATGTTATAAATGTGCTGCGATATATGCAATCAAACACTTTGTTATTTACCTGTTTTTTCAAACCAATAACAATATCTTAAAAATATATATATATATATATTAACTACGGCAAAACTAAACACACAAACACAGGCATACATAAATACGCAGGTTCAAAAGTCTGAAGAAAGATCAGACATTTAACCACCTGCTCATTTTGGACAATGTCTTTTTTTTAGGTTCCAGAGGCAGAGCCTCGATGCTTCAAGAGGTGGATGGACGGGGAAAGAAAGGTGATGCGGGCATGTTAAGTAGGGGGTTAAAAACAACAGGCGTTGTATTTTAAGTCTGATCTTTCAAACTTTCGAGCAGCAGCCTTTGTTTACCGACGATTGTCAAAGGAATGTGGAGTTCAGCAGAGGCTCGCAGAAATTGATCCCAACCTCTAAGGGCTTTCTCGAGCAACAGTATTTTGGGGTGCGTAATATCTTTGTCTAAGTTGTACATGTGGGATCCAGCAATCGGTTGACCTTTGTAGAGGAGTTTGTCTCTCTCATTCCATGAGGACAGCTCTTTAGAAACTGACATTTTACTTAACAACATTTGCGCAGCCCCTCTGCACCTTTGACTTCTATTTTTTTTAATTTCTTCAACAATGTTGTCTGAGACTAGTGGTGCTTCCTGAGGTGTTGAAGAGGGTAGTGGAAGCTATTCAATCATGGGCATATAGAGTCAGCCTGTTTTATTCGGCATTCAGCTGCCTGTAATATTTAAAACATTTTGAAGAGCGCTGGAGTAAAGACCTGCTTTGTCATAAGGTTTAAAATCAAAACAGTTAACATTTTCTTTAATCTCGGCATCCAGGTACTACGTCTCATTTTACTGGATATCCCAGGCATCACCCTTAGACGTCTCCATCTGTTCCAGTTGCTGTTGTGGTACAAGGAACATTTTCTGGGCATGATCCATCAGTTCCCAGTTAGGAGGCTGGTAATGAGCGGTATAGTGATGCCCAACAAAGACCCTTTAAGACCTCCTGACTGGTTTACCAGTTTCTTCTTAGAAATTAGAAAAGCCCTTTTATTACTGAACTTTTTGATAAGGTGGTGCTTCTTCTTCTAAACACGGAACTGGCACTCTAATATTGGGACAGTAACTTCCAGAGTGTTATGGACAATTTCTGAAATGTCTGCCACTAAATTATCTGAAGCCGCACACAAGATGACCTTTCTTTGATGACGGCTAGTTGTGAC
This sequence comes from Lissotriton vulgaris, assembly GCF_964263255.1. Taxonomy (NCBI): domain Eukaryota; kingdom Metazoa; phylum Chordata; class Amphibia; order Caudata; family Salamandridae; genus Lissotriton; species Lissotriton vulgaris. The sequence continues at coordinate 846,571,686 of NC_141695.1, forward strand.
TAGCCTTTTTTATGGCTTAGACGTGCCGACATGTTCAATACCAAGTATTATAAGGTCTAGAGCACGGGTACTCATAGTACGGCCCGCGGGCCGGCAGCGGCCCGGCAAGCCTTCCGTGGCAGCCCGCGGACCATGAGACATAGTACCCGTGTCAAAGACTGTCTGCAAACACTCTGCTGCTCTGTGGGGGCCAGGCAATTTTTCCGGCGAAGCCAGAGTGGAGCTGCAGGGGCGCCAAGAGGGTGTGAAATACAACAATGCCCCATTATGCAAATGGTCTTTTTGAAGACCTGTGAAATGCTCGGGTGTGTGTCTGTGCGCGCTGGGGAAGCAGGCTGGGGAAGCTGTCTCAGCCCGGGTGACACAGGCAGGGTGGGGTGACAGAGGGAGGTAGAGGGACAGAGACAGAGGGAGGGAGGGAAATGGAGACAGAGAAAGGGAGACAGACAGAGGGAGGAGGGCGATAGAGGGATGAGGGTGACCGAGGGATGAGGGTGACAGAGGGATGAGGGTGACAGAGGGATGAGGGTGATGGAGTGCAGGAGGCACAGTGAGGGAAGGGGAGTGAGGGAAGGGGAATGAGGGAGGGAGTGAGGGAAGGGGAGGGAGGGAGGGAGGGTAGGGGGGTGAGGGAAGGGGGTGAGGGAAGGTTAGTGAGGGAAGGGGAGTTAGGGGTGAGGGAAGGGGAGTGAGGGAGGGAAGCAGAGTGAGGGAGGGAAGGGGAGTGAGGGAAGGGAAATGAGGGAGTGAGGGAAGGGGAGTGAGGGAAGGGGAGTGAGGGAAGGGGGTGAGGGAAGGGGAGTGAGGGAAGGGGAGTGAGGGAGAGAGGGGAGTGAGGGACTGAAGGGGAGTGAGGGAAGGGGAGTGAGGGAGTGAGAGAGGGAAGGGGAGGGAGGGAGAGGGGGGAGGGAATGAGGGAAGTGGAGGGAGTGAGGGAAGGGGAGGGAGGGAGGGGTTGAGGGAAGGGGGGCGAGGGAAGGGGAGTGAGGGAGTGAGGGAAGGGGAGTGAGGGGGTGAGGGAAGGGGAGTGAGGGGGTGAGGGAAGGGGAGTGAGGGAAGGGGAGGGAGTGAGGGAAGGGAGGGAGTGAGGGAAGGGGAGGGGAGGGAGTGAGGGAAGGGGAGTGAGGGAGAGAAGGGGAGTGAGGTAGAGAAGGGGAGTGAGGGAGAGAAGGGGAGTGAGGGAAGGGGAGTGAGGGAAGGGGAGGGAGTGAGGGAAGGGGAGGGGAGGGAGTGAGGGAAGGGGAGGGAGGGAGGGAGGGAGGGAGGAAGAGAGGGAAGGGGATGGAGGGAGGGAGAGAGGGAAGGGGAGGGAGGGAGGGAGGGAGGGAGAGAGGGAAGGGGAGGGAGGGAGGGAGAGAGGGAAGCGGAGGGAGTGAGGGTGAGGGAAGGGGAGTGAGTGAGGGAGAGGGGGAATAGGGGGAAGGGGAGTGAGGGGAAGGGAAGGGGAAGTGAGTGTGAGGGAGGGAAGGAGAGAAAAGGAGGGGGAAGGGAGAGGGAGGAAGAGGGAGGGAGAGGGAGGGAGAAGGAAGGGGAGGGAGAGGGAGGGAGAAGGAAGGGGAGGGAGAGGGAAGGAGATAGGGAAGCGGAGGGAGTGAGGGTAAGGGAAGGGGAGTGAGGGAGGGAGAGGGGGAATAGGGGGAAGGAGAGTGAGGGGAAGGGAAGGGGAGTGAGTGTGAGGGAGGGAAGGAGAGGAAAGGAGAGGGAAGGGAGAGGGAGGGAGAGGGAGGGAGAAGGAAGGGGAGGGAGAGGGAGGGAGAAGGAAGGGGAGGGAGAGGGAAGGAGATGAAGTGAGAGAGAAGGAGAGAGGGAGAGGGAGTGAGACAGTCAGAATGAGGGTGAGATAGGGAGAGAGAGGGAGTGAGAGGGGGTGAGACAGTCAGATGGAGTGAGACAGAGGGAGACCGGGGAGGGACAGAGGGAGATAGAGGGATGGAGGGAGGGAGGCAGAGAGAGATGGATAAAGGGGGCAGTCAGAGAGAGGGAGAGGGAGAGAGAGAGAGAGAGAGAGAGAGAGAGAGAGAGAGAGAGAGAGAGAGAGAGAGAGAGAGAGAGAGAGAGAGAGAGAGAGAGAGAGAGAGAGAGAGAGAGAGAGGTGTGCATTCCAGGTCTGGTAGCTCAGTGGACGAAGGCGTCTGCTGCAGGGACCTGTGTTCAACCTCATGGTCACAGTTTTTTTTGTTGCTCTAGCCCTGCCCCCTCTACTGACCCCGCCCCCACCAGTGCGGCCCTCGGACACAAACCACACTGTAAATTTGGCCCCCGAGAGAAAGTTTGTGAGTACCCATGGTCTAGAGTGTAAATGTTACTGGAGTCTCTTTAACAACTCTTTTTATAGGCTTTGGGCTTGGTTTTAAGTGTGAAAGTAATGGAGAGATTGGGTGGGAAAATACCAGCACGCAGTCTGTAGTCTTCTAGAATTTGGGTTTTAAGTCTACCAGGAAGTAACCGTGGGGTTACTCAGTAGTGTCGTTAAAGGCATCCAATAAAAACTGTGTGTTTCTGGGGTACATCTGATTAGCAATAATGGACATCTACTGTTTGTCTCTGGAAGTTTAAATAAAACCAGTAATGAGGCATTGGGAGCTATAGAACAACTGCTTACCCTTGTAAAACAATTCTAAATGATTAAACATATGGTAAGATTGTGATGGTGTGAATATTGAGTGAAAGCTTTCTCCATCTTAGGGTGATCCCCACCTTCTCTCATAGTCGACAATCATTATTTTTACAAGGCCCTTAGGTATCATCATTGAGATCATTTGGTGGGCCTTCTATAAATTTGATGTGGGGGAAACTTAGGGATAGTTCCATATAAAGATGTTGCCAACACAAATAAAACCAAACAATTTAGTTAGGGGTTTGGATAAAACACTGGGAGCATTTTCTAATAGTTTCTTTATAAAACAGCTTTTACCATAATTTGAGGGGCCCGCTAAAACGCAGAAGAACAGGTGATACAACCAGGTGTCCATAGTCAGGGTTGCAAGACTCTAATACACCATCAATAACTGCAGGGTTTTGTAGTCTTCGGTCAGGAACCTTTATCAAACAATATGTACAAGGGTTTATCCAGGGGCTGGGTTGTAGTTTCCCACCGCTTTTTGGACTGAACTATCCAAGTTTGTTTTACAACAATTATCATTTTCATGGTCGTTCGAGGTAGAGTATTTGTTCACTAGATCCTTTATCTGTCAACATTGATTTTGATGCTGTTGTTTGCATTTAAGGTGATTCCTTTGACTTTCACACATACGACATTGTTAGAAGTTCTGAAAGATTACGTTTTGGGCCTTGATGATGTGAATTGGAATATGTACTCATCCTTTTCTAGCTCACTAGTCAAATCGACTAGATAATCACTGAGTTGGGGATCTTCATCCCCTAATTAACAAAAACAACAAAGTTGGAATTGTGATACAGACGCCGTTCCTGAAGTTTGTCCATCACATTGTAAAGTTAAAAATGAGCATGAGCAGTTGTGAAACAGGCTATGAAGATGTTTGCATTGATACAACTTGTGGTGGACGCTTTTGTGTCTTTCCAACACAGAGCTGCGATTTCGTCATCAATAAGCTCGCAGCTAGACACCTTGTAACACCGCGCAAAAAATATTTAAATAGTTTGTCATGATCTGTGATGATGGTCGTGTTTGTACGCTTTACAAATTTTCCTCATAAGGAATTGGGGCACAGGTTGGCTAACTGCCATCTGGCGGGGTTGACTTCGATGAACTCAAGTCTCAGGAATATACCCTTGTAAGATTATTAATCATCAATGTATTTTTGCTTTGAGACCTTGTTAATGCACCATTCTGGAAACACCAATGCCTCCTGCTTGTCTCCTAGAAATAAGTTAATATACTCAGAAAAGAGCTGGGTTGTAGTCCTCTCAAAGTGCCAGATTTCATGTATTTTTCCAAGTCGGTATCCTTTCTCAAGGTCCACTTGTACCTCAATGCTACTCCAGGTCCTGATACGAAATCTTTGCTCATCAGTGTGTCTGCACTCATTAGTCTCTTTCATTTCAGCGCTTGTTCGACATAGGGGAACATTAGCCTACCATTGACTCTGCACGTTAGTACAGGGAAGTAAGGCCTCGGGGTGAGTAGACTTGACATTCAACCAACCCAAAGTATTCTTCTATAGCTTTAAAGTCCCTATATATGATGGTGGGATAGGCTAAGGAGTATCACTTCATTTTGCTCACAAATAGATACAGACTCATGAAATCCCAGTATGGCATTTTCTCACCTTCGCACACAGCCCTGTACAACTGTATAGCATTTGTACTATCCCCAAATAAGGCATTGTGGGCTCCAAAGGTTTGAGTAACTCATTGCTCTTAATGAAGGAGCAGAGTTCTGCATCTGATATTAACATATCTAGCCAATCATGCTCCCAGAGAGATCTCAGAACAAAACTACAGTTTTCAACATATTGCGCCTTTACCAGAGTACGCCTGTGCAAGTGTTCAAATTTGATACCCAATAGCTTATTATACTCGTGGAATTTGTAACATTGGGGAGAACCGTGTTATAATCATCCGCTGTATTTAAAGACCATTGGCATGCCATTAATTACCCCGTACCCATCTAGGAAATTAGGGCCCACTTGGTATTCATCACCTGTAAGGCGTTTTGGATGAAGATGGTTTCCTTTTCAGAGACGTACATGAGCCACTGAATAAAAGGGTTAGAATAACACTTCTGTATACCGTTATAGAGGTCGGGTGGCCGGCCCTAGAGCTATGATTTCAGGTTGTAAAAATATGTGTTTGTAGATAGACATACACATGGCAGCCAGCGTGACGTGTTAAAAAGGGTTGATGTACTCTTTGAATTTTGAAATCTTGATGCTATTGGGTTTTGGAACCTTTTCTTGTCCTTCATCTCTACACCAACGTCTTTAAAGAGATTGCAAGCGTTTGTCAAGCTCATTACATCTGTCTGACTGTAACCTTTCAACTTGGTTTAATAATGAAACTTCTTTCTGTGGTTTTCACCATACGACTGTAGAAAACTCTCTTTCTCCTCAGGCATCAAATACTCAATACTGTAGCTGTCGGGCTCAGGCATGGGATCGTAACAATTCTGATTCACCCAGGTGTTAAAAAAAGTGGGGGAACTAACCTTAACAACCAGGAAAATCAAAGGCTTCTGACAACTTGCTCAATTTCATGGACAGAAAGTTCAAAGTATCTATGAACCTTATATGTAAAGGTACAGCCGTTAGCGGCATCAGTTTGGAGTCCTGAATGATGAGTTCTACAGGCATCTTTTCATGAATCATAATTAGCAAAATAAAGAACAAGTCATACGCTTATGAGTTATGGGCCATCAGGATATACCCTTTGAATTTTGTCTGAATAAATGTGCTATGGAATTCGTTCATGCAAAAAGGGCCTTCAAACTCTCCGTTTTACCACAAGTTAGATGGTGCGTGCAAATATAATTAGGCTAGTGCACTCCGGTCTCTTGGGTACACTCTATATCGAACACTATGTAATCTTCTTTTTGGTCTGAGGACGACATTTAGTCATGTAAGACGTGTTCTGTTCTCAGCGGAAAAGATGCGTTGCACCAGGGGCATTTCATACCTTTGAATTCGAAGTTGGCTTCTGTGTATTGCCCGCACCTTGTCTGTTTTAGGGATCCATTGAATAACTCCAGTGTGTATGCTCAAGCAGTTTTGTGTGCGACAGAATAGATTACATCTAGGACATCTCACCTTCTGAGATGTGTCAAAGACATCCCTTTGACACATTTTAAAATGCATTACACATTGATGAGCTGTTTGTGTGTTCTAGATGTGGTCACAATGGGAGCACACATACTTGGCTCCTAGAAAACCCTTCAGATTCAAGATACCAAAGAAGTGATTTTCATGATGGTGAATGTAAGCTATCTACATTTCCCAGGCTCTCCAAAGTACTTCCAAGGCCCGCTGTAGTAAAGAACTTTTACTGTGACTGCAAAATAGTTTTCAAAAGACCCATTTCTCCAAAACCTACCAGGTTTGTTGGGGGGTATGTCTATTGCAGAATGGGCTTTAACCACACTAGACAGGATGACCTCATCAGTAGTGCTGCAATCCATTAGTAACCCCACTATGCTAGCCTTCAGACAAGTGTTGCACTGGTGGTAAATTTTAGCAACCACTGTTGATTTTTTTAAATGGCTTTGCTGTAGAAGATACTCTTTATAGGTCTTGAAACTCCCCTTGTCACAACCACAAACAACAAGGGCCACTATTCTGAAGGCCCCAAATGCTTTAGTCTGTAAAAGTTTAAGTAGGTTTTCTAAAAATTCCACAGTGTGAAATACATCACGGGGTATTCGCCTAGTGACAAAGGGACTGTCAATACCATGTTCATGGAAGCGGAGCTGAAAGAAATCCTTTGCCCCACATTGTGTAACAACCACTCTACGAGCGTTTGTACTGTCTAGTAAAAACCTAAAAAACCCTGATCAGATGAGTTTATGCATTCTACTGTAACAAACCAGAATTCTTTGTAATACTCTGGCCTGTTAAATCTCTGACATATCACCTTTACCTTCAGACACGCACTAAAAACACAATCTCTGAATGCTCAGCTTAGGGGTTTGCATTTAATGTTGAACTCGCAGGCAAATCATAATCATTTTGGGGGGCTTGACTCTGCTTCTGATGCATTATATTTTTAAGCCTCCTTGCAGCGCAAATTCTGGCTATCTATAATTTACGGATTAAAAGCCTACGCTGCTTGGTGCCTATAGCCCCCTTTTGTTTCTTACCGACCAACCCATTTTTAGCCAGTACACTGCAGCTAGTTTGAATGGTCTTGGGAGTATTTGCTGAAGATGCCCTCCCCGATCCTCAGACTACAGGCTGTACCTCAAGACCGCCTTTGTGTTCGGTGTATCCAGGTCTCTCAGTTTTGACCCGTGATGGCTCGAAACTGCTGGAGAGCCTGCAGTCCTCCCCTAAATTTGTAAGTGGGGGTCCAATCCGTGCCATTTTAGGATGTAATGTCATGGTATTTGGAACTTTTAGGCCCTATCTTCTTAACTTAACTTCTTTTTGGTTGTGCAGACTCGCAAGAATTGTCGCATTTTAGTAAGGATGGCTTGCACCTTCTTTCTATATTTGAAACTTTGGACTGAGTTATTAATAAAGCTGGAACCCACAATCTTTCGGGGCGCTACAGACCTCGTCGGGATGAAAGAACTTCTATGTCTGCAGTGGTTGATTCTCAAGATTGTAATACCTCTCTTTTAGACCTTTGTACGAGTAAAGAACAAGTGGAGTTGAGGAGGGTGATAAGAAATAAGAAAAAAGGTATACAGTAAGATGGAAGAGTGAAAGAAAGGAATATTGCAAGAAAGAGTGCATGTAAGGAAGCAATGGTGAAATGAAGAATAGATAAAAATGTGAAAGAATGAAGCAAAGGGTGAGGGATCAATAGATGAAAGAGTTTATAGAAAGAAGCATAGAAGAATTGACAGTTGGGTGAAAGGATGGAGGAAGGAAGAGTGAATTGATGAATACACAGAAAGAGAAAGGATGTAGGGATAGAAACATGGATAGAAGGAAAGGTGAAGTCATGGAGAGGTGGACATATGAAGTGAAAATGAAAGGATGAATGTAAACATAGTTAAAAAGAATGACATCATTATATAATTATTCAAAGCATATTAGAAATAACTCCTAATCAAAACTTTGAGATTATTCACATACATTTTTTTCTCCACCCCCACCCTCCGATCCACAGGTCCTGTTGCTCAGGGGCTTTTGAAAGCACATTCAAAGCATGCTACAGATCTTTAACCAATGGCAAACTCTTGTCTTAAACCACATTTTAGTGTGAAAGTCCAGATTTCAATGCGGCCTCTTAAGCAGCTTTAACACAATGAAAACAAACTGCATGCCTCAGAGCCACGCGCCAAGCTAATGTACAACAAAACACATGGGGCCCGATTCCGATTCTGTAGAAAAAACCATTGTACGATTCGTATTCGTAGCCGTCTCCGTACGAATGAAAAAAGACCGTCCGAATTGCGTAGTACGATCCGTATCCCGAACATACGTCAGAATATCAGCAAACCGTATGAACCATAATAGAAGGCCCGTACGAAATGGCGTCGTAACCCAAACCGCACGATTTGTAAACATGCCGTACGAACTAACAAGTACGATCCAGACCAGGGACCAAGTAAGCGATTTGTACGGCAAACGTAGTCGCGCATGATTCATCATTCGTACGGAAAACATTGCGTATAAGCGAGCCGCACCAACATATACGACCTGCACACCCCTCATTCAAGCGTATACGAACCCCCCCCCCCGGGAAACGGACCGTAACAGCCAGCCGCACCAGAAAATACGACACGCACACCCATCAACGAAGCGTACACGAACCCCCACCCGGAAAACCGACCGTAACAACCAGCCGCACCAGTAAATACGACACGCACATCCTTCAATCAAGCATACATGAACACCCCCTCCCCGGAAAGCGGACCGTAACAGCCAGCCCCACCAGTAAATACAACACACACACCCCTCAATCAAGCGTACACGAACCCCCACCCGGTAAAACGGACCGTAACAGCCAGCCGCACCAGTAAATACGACACGCACACCCCTCAATCAAGCGTACTAGACCCCCCCCCCCGGAAAACGGACCGTAACAGCTAGCCGCACCAGTAAATATGACACGCACACCCCTCAATCAAGCGTACACGAACCCCCACCCGGAAAACGGACCGTAACAGCCAGCCGCACCAGTAAATACGACACGCACACCCCTCAATCAAGCGTACACAAACCCCCCCCCCCCAGAAAACGGACCGTAACAGCCAGCCGCACCAGTAAATACGACACGCACACCCCTCAATCATGCGTACACGAACACCCCCCCCCCCCGGAAAACGGACCGTAACAGCCAGCTGCACCAGTAAATACGACACGCACACCCCTCAATCAAGCGTATACGAACTCCCCCCCCGGGAAACGGACCGTAACAGCCAGCCGCACCAGAAAATACAACACGCACACCCATCAATGAAGCGTACACGAACCCCCACCCGGAAAACGGACCGTAACAACCAGCCGCACCAGTAAATACGACACGCACATCCTTCAATCAAGCATACATTAACACCCCCTCCCCCGGAAAACGGACCGTAACAGCCAGCACCACCAGTAAATACAACACACACACCCCTCAATCAAGCGTACACGAACCCCCACCCGGTAAAACGGACCGTAACAGCCAGCCGCACCAGTAAATACGACACGCACACCCCTCAATCAAGCGTACATGACCCCCCCCTGGAAAACGGACCGTAACAGCTAGCCGCACCAGTAAATATGACACGCACACCCCTCAATCAAGCGTACACGAACCCCCACCCGGAAAACGGACCGTAACAGCCAGCCGCACCAGTAAATACGACACGCACACCCCTCAATCAAGCGTACACGAACCCCTCCCCCCCCCGGAAAACGGACCGTAACAGCCAGCTGCACCAGTAAATACAACACGCACACCCCTCAATCAAGCATACACGAACCCCCACCCCTGAGAAAATGTACCGTAACAGCCAGCCGCACCAGTAAATATGAAACGCACACCCCTCAATCAAGCGTACATGAACCCCCACCCGGAAAACGGACCGTAACTGCCAGCCGTACCAGTAAATACGACATGCATGCCCCTCAATCAAGCATACACGAACCCCCACCTGGAAAACGGACCGTAACAGCCAGCCGCACCAGTAAATACGACACGCACACCCCTCAATCAAGCGTACATGAACCCCCACTCGGAAAACGGACGTAACAGCCAGCCGGACCAGTGAATACGACACGCACACCCCTCAATCAAGCGTACACGAACCCCCCCCCAGAAAACGGACCGTAACAGCCAGCCGCACCAGTAAATACGACACACACACTCCTCAATCAAGCGTACACGAACCCCCCCCACCCCCCGGAAAACAGACCGTAACAGCCAGCCGCACCAGTAAATACGACACGCACACCCCTCAATCAAGCGTACACGAAGCCCCACCCGGAAAACGGACCGTAACAGCCAGCCGCACCAGTAAATACGACACGCACACCCCTCAATCAATCGTACACGAACCCCCCGGAAAACGGACCGTAACAGCCAGCTGCACCAGTAAATGCGACACGCACACCCCTCAATCAAGCGTACACGAACCCCCACCCGGAAAACGGACCGTAACAGCCAGCCGCACCAGTAAATACGACACGCATACCCCTCAATCAAGCGTTCACGAACCCCCCGCCCTGGAATACGGACCGTAACAGCCAGCCGCACCAGTAAATACGACACTCACACTCCTCAATCAAGCGTACACGAACCACCACCCGGAAAACGGACCGTAATAGCCAGCCGCATCAGTAAATACGACACGCACACCCCTCAATCAAGCGTACATGAACCCCCACACGGAAAACGGACCATAACAGCCAGTTGCACCAGTAAATACGACACGCATACCCCTCAATCAAGCGTACATGAACCCCCACCCGGAAAATGGACCGTAACAGCCAGCCGCACCAGTAAATACGACACGCACACCCCTCAATCAAGCGTACACGAACCCCCACCCGGAAAACGGACCGTAACTGCCAGCCGCACTAGTAAATACGACACGCACACCCCTCAATCAAGCGTACACGAACCCCCACCCGGAAAACGGGCCATAACAGCCAGCCGCACCAGTAAATACGACACGCACACCCCTCAATTAAGAGTACACGAACCCCCCGCAAAACGGACCGTAACAGCCAGCCGCACCAGTAAATACGACACGCACACCCCTCAATCAAGCGTATACGAACCCCCACCCGTAAAACGGACCGTAACAGCCAGCCGCACCAGTAAATACGACACGCACACCCCTCAATCAAGAGTACACGAACCCCCCCAACGGACCGTAACAGCCAGCCACACCAGTAAATACGACATGCACACCCCTCAATCAAGCGTACACAAACCCCTACCCGGAAAACGGACCATAACAGCCAGCCGCACCATCAAATACGAACCGCACATCACTCAAAAAAGCATACGCGAACCCCCAAAAACGTCCCTAATGAACCAGCAACAACAATAAAAATGAACTGCACCCCTCCCCACTAATAAAGTGCACACAAACCCCGAAACCAGCACAAGGAGGGTGCAAAGGAGTCGCACAACCCCACAAAACATATCTCCTGTGAATACACCATAGGAAAACAATGTCCCACATGCAAACAGAGGGCCCACGTCACACCCACCCCTCATAACACACCCACTAAACATTCTACAAAAGCCACAAATGGACCAATAAAAGGGCCCACACATACAACCCATCATCCTTTGCAAGATACCTATTTGCGCAAAGACACTGATAGCACACCAACAATTGCAGCCATACACCTTCACACATACACCCTATCTCATTCACACACACACCACCCCCTTCACAATCAGACCCACACACCCTCATCTATACACACCATCACCCCTACAATCACACCCCCCCCCACACCATGACCAGACAAAGAATCCAAAGTTCACTAACCCGGAGATGGAGATCCTTACAGATGAAATCATCAGAGTTGAGCCACAGCTGTTTGGCGCATTGGTCAGACAGACCAGCATAGCGGACAAAACACGCCTTTGGGTGAGGATAAGGTGAATGCTGTTGCACCCATCAAGCACAACAGGCAGGAATGCCAGGTCAGGTGGTACGATCTGCGGAGGATGGTCAAGAAGAAGATGGACCAAGACTACGCCTGTGCACACCACACTGGAGGTGGTGGACCCCGCAGACCTCCACAATACCATCCCTGGGAGGAGAAAGTCATGGCCCTCCTACCACCGGTGGGAGTTCACGGAATTGAAGGAGCCGTGGAGCCTGGTGAGTATTCAAACAACTCATGTAACATGTGGGAACTCCCAGCACTGCCTAACAGTATGGGGGTGGTGTGGGGGTGTGTTGCCATGACTCCCAGCAGTGCCTAACAGTATGGGGGTGTGTGGCCATGACTCCCAGCAGTGCCTAACAGTATGGGGGTGGTATGGGGTGTGTGGCCATGACTCCCAGCAGTCCCTAACAGTATGGGGATGGTATGGGGGTGTGTGGTCATGACTCCCAGCAGTGCCTAACAGAATGGGGTGTGCGGCTATGACTCCCAGCAGTGCCTAACAGTATGGGGGTGGTGTGGGGGTGTGTGGCCATGACTCCCAGCAGTGCTTAACAGTATGGGGGTGGTGTGGGGGGTGTGGCCATGACTCCCAGAAGTGCCTAACAGAATGGGGTGTGTGGCCATGACTCCCAGCAGTGCCTAACAGTATGGGGGTGGTGTGGGGGTGTGTGGCCATGACTCCCAGCAGTGCCTAACAGTATGGGGGTGGTGTGGGGGGGTGTGGCCATGACTCCCAGCAGTGCCTAACAGTATGGGGTGTGTGGCCATGACTCCCAGCAGTGCCTAACAGTATGGGACTGGTTTGGGGGTGTGTGGCCATGACTCCCAGCAGTGCCTAACAGTATGGGGGTGTGTGGCCATTACTCCCAGCAGTGCCTAACAGTATGGGGGTGGATGGGGGTGTGCGGCCATGACTCCCAGCAGTGCCTAACAGTATGGGGTTGGTGTGGGGGTGTGGCCATGACTCCCAGCAGTGAGTAACAGTATGGGGGTGGTGTGGGGATGTGTGGCCATGTCTCCCAGCAGTGCCTAACAGTATGGGGGTGGTGTGGGTGGGTGGGGGCATGACTCCCAGCAGTGCCTAACAGTATGGGTATGGTGTGGGGGGGTGTAGCCATGACTCCCAGGAGTGCCTAACAGTATGGGGGTGGTGTGGGGGTGTGTGGCCATGACTCCCAGCAGTGCCTAACAGTATGGGGGTAGTGTGGGGGTGTGTGGCCATGACTCCCAGCAGTACCTAACAGTATGGTGGTGGGTGCAAGGGGAGTGCCAGAAGCCTGCAAGGGGGAGGGTGAGAGGGTGCAAGGTGTAGGGTAGGAGGCAGCACTCAACCCATATGGCCCAGCTACACACCCATGCACCATGCTCAATGCACATGGACTGTGAAAGTACTGACAAGACATCGGACACTGGGCCCTGTTGTAGGCAGCACACAGGCCTCCTGTGACCAGTGCAAACACTAACACCAGGGCAAGGTCAGGTATCCTGCACAGGAACTCACAACCACTAGCATGGCAGCATGTTTCATGGGGGGACAGGCACACCACGAGGGATGCCCACCTGCAGATCACACTCAAACTACTAGCATGGGGTGTGACTCACACCCCTTACAGGAACTGATCCCCTGGGGACAGGCAATGGAGTGCACCACTGTCACAATCATCTTGTAATACACCATTTAAAATACTGGTCTGATGACGCATCCAAGCAAAAAAAACCACAGTGCTGAATCACAAGTCCATTGTGCCACTCACCCAATGCTGTTGACACAGTTTTGTGACGCTGTGGATGCACACAAGTAGCACCATGGACCTAGGTATTGAGAAGGTAATGCATATTGGAGAACTGACACGTTCTAAAGCCCTCTGCCAGAAGTAGGTGTCCTGGTCCTGGGGGGTTGGCAGTGGGTGGTCGTCACGGCACAGCAACACCTCTCAAAAGTTTCAGATTGAAATTAACAAAATTCCACTCAGTCCACATCATAAACAGGCTGCATTACAACCCTGTGCATGCTTGAACCAGGCATTAGGATTGACGCAGCATTGTGCAGATTGGCCCACACAGAGCACTGCTGGATCTGTGTGGTGGTTGCGACACAAGTCACAGCAATGGCTCTGCCAGTCACCGTAAACAGTACCCAACATGTAAAGCACCCCTGAGCACATGTCAATCTCATCCCACAACATACCCATACACAAGTGAACAATTAAAATAATCCAAAGCAGGTGGAACAGTGCTAACGACAATGGTTATTACAATTGGATGTTGCATGATAGTGCATTAACAGTGTTTGTCTCTCACACCCACAGGGGAACATGTGGAAACTACCCTTAACCAGGGGGAAGATGGATCCCTGTCCCAGGCTCAACAGGACCCTGACCCCACCGACAGCGATGCCTCTCAAAACACCGTGGCTGTGCCCAACCAACCAGGCCCCTCTGGATCCCAAACCCATGCAGTAGCTGGATCAGATACATCTGTGCCAACCACCACACCCATTCCCCCCACATCCCAGCAGACATCTGGGAGCCCTGGCCATCATCCACAACAGAGCCAGTCTGACAATGAGGGAAAAGGTTCGCCGGGCACCCACGACGTGGCAGATGACACTACCACTGCCAGCACTCATGGGTCCCGTCGACCTGATGTGCCCACAAACACAGGCCGTGCTCGTGTGGCCAGAGGTGGTGGGAGTGGCGCAAGGCGAAGGCGAGAACCTGACCAGCCAGCTGCAGGGCCCGGTATGTCCGAACTCAGAGACATCATGGATGTATACCGGCGGGACACCAGGGAGTTCAGCCTGGTAGTGGAGGCTCTCAACAAAATGACAGATCAGCAGGCCCAGCTATATGCCAGTCAAGAACAACACCAGGGACGGATGGAGGCAAGACTGGATGAGCTCCTGACGGTGCATAGGGAAATTAACCAATCACACCGTCTGATCGCTGCCAACATGCAGCACCCTCCCTGTGTCACAAGGCCAGAAACATCCAGGCAAAGACCAACAACAGGCACAGTGAGGTAGTAGGAGGAGGAGGATTTGTCAGACGGAGCATCCCACGGATCGTCAAGGCCTGCACATGAGGGTCCCCCAAGGAAGGTGGGTCGTCCACGGACAAGACGTTGAGAGGAATAGGGCCATGCACAACTCCCAGGTCACCTGGTCTGGCATCTTGCCTTCGTGTGCAACAGCATCACCTCCATGACTTTCTGACTCACCCACATGGACTTGCTGGTCGCAATGTGCCCAATGATGCCAAGCACTGTGGCCTGAACTCTGTTGACTCAACCTGTAAGGCATCAAATCTCCAGCTTGGAACTTTGGATTTCCCCCTTTTTGTACAGCACCTACTCACTTCTCACGCACAAGATCTGTAAATAAATGTAAATAACATAATACGCAGTGGTATAGACGTTTTGTACCCAGATGCTAAAACATATGTGTGGGGACTTGGAAATAATACCAAGAGTATTGAACTAAACTGCAGCCATCCACACACTGGGATCTGAGTCCGGTTGAGGACACACATAGGTCACAATATTCCAACAACTACATACATGGATAGCAATACACACCTGTGATGGTTAAAAAATGCAGAAGGGGGGTTGGCTTGCAATACTGCAATTACAGACAGGTACTGAATAGTCACTTGGAGGTGTACAGATCATGGGTAATTTGTAGGTGTCCACGAAGAGAGTACCAGGATCTGTGTACAGATGTATGAGAACTATCAGTCACATGCAGTTGTACTGTGGATGTCATGAATGGTGTCCAGGCCAAGGATGGCAGGACGGACTGCGGGAAACAGGGTGTTGGATGGTAGACGTTCATATTAGTGTAATGGCTGGGCCTGTGGAGTGCCTACTGAGTGTGGCTTTGGATTATGAAGGAGAACCTGCAGTTGACTGTGGGACTATTGTAGGTATCTCAGGTGGATGGTCATGTGGCAGTAGCAGGGGATGTTGAGGAGGAGGTGTGTTAATGCACCCTGGAGTTGCACAAGTAGAGTTTCTTGATGTAGTTGTGCTGGCTGGTGTCGTTGACGGCAACCAGGCTGAACACCACCTCATCAACAGACTTCGCCGTAGCCATCCCAGAAGACCATAAGATCTCCCGCAGACAACGCACTAACAGAGTGGGAGGGGGAATCGCCATCATCCACATGAACACCCCCAGAGTCACTACCAACACCAACGACACACTCCACACTGCCTAGCACATGCCTCTTATAGATACACACTGACGCCAACAACACCCTCAGAGGAACACACATCGACAGACCACCTGGACCACGACCACAATCCATCAACTCCATCCCTGACCTCATCAGCACGCACGGCCTTGCTACACGGAATCCATACTCCTTGGGGACATGAACTTCCAGCTTGCGAACAACATCAACGCAAGCTCCACTGCCATGATCGACTACCTCGTCAACCTCTGATTAAAACTACTCATGACAAAACCCACCCACACCGCTGGACACACACAGGACCCCATCTTCTTTGTAACTCAACATGTCTCCCTCAACCACACCACCTTACATCACTGGACAGACCACAGATGCCTCCACTTCATCTTCGGTAAACCCGCCACAGCACCCCGCACACAGTACATGCCACCCCGCTGTTGGTGACCACCACCCTCGCCCTGGGACCACCCGCCGACCACACCTACCCCGACTCTGCTGCCATCAACCTCAAACAGTGGATCAACAATTGCGCCGACATCCTCGCCACACTCAAGGCCTCCGCCACATATTACAACAACAAGATAGCCGCATGGTTCACCAAAGACCTCAGGACCAACAAGTGCACCTGTTGAAAGCTGTAGTGGATCTGGCTCCGCAACCAAACACCATACAGCTACACTGTGCACACGAGCGCCACATGCAGACATCACCAACTCATCCGGACCACCAACAGGATAGCCTAGACAGCAACGCACATGATAGCAAACAGGACTTCAACATCGTGATTGAACTCACAACTCGCACCTACAACACCAATGACATAGCACCATCACAAGACCTGTGTGACTCACTGTCCACCTTCTGACCCTTTAAGATCATCCACATCCACAATAGCTTCCACTCCGCTACCCCCCCACAAACGAGTACACCCCCCCTTAGTCCAACATCCACAAAAATAAGCTGACCGCCCGGTACTACGTCAGCAATGAATACACCATCAGGACCATGGACTCCATCCACTCCAGATCCTCATCTGACACATGGCTACTCAACATTTCAAAAAAATCCAGCTAAGCCAGCGCACCTCTTCTCCCAAAAACAATCTACATCACCTTCCAGACAGCTACCTTCAGTGGGAGCCGGGAGAATGCTGAGCTCAACGTCTCAGTGAATATGCAAAATGCGGACCACAAATACCTCAAGAACTTGTGGCCCATCTCCCCCTCTCAGAAAAGGTCACATTGAAGATCCTCAACAGACTGCTGACCCGCTACCTCAAAGACAACAACATCATGGGACCATCCCAGTCTGGATTCCGCTGCTGCCACAGCACGGACACCGCCCTCATCACCGCCAACAACGACATCAGCATCCTCATGGACAAAGGAGAAACATCCGCCTTCATCCTTCTGGACCTCTCACCAGCCTTCCACATGGTCTGCCAAGACACCCTAACAGCACGCATCCATGACACCGGAGCCCTAGAGATAGCCCTGGCCTGGGCCACATCCTTTCTCTCCCGCAGGGCCCAGAGTGTCTGCCTCCCACACTTCCATTCCAAGACCACTGAGACCATCCGCAGCGTCCCACAGGTATAATCCCTCTGCCCGACATTGATCAATATCCACATGGCACCACTCACCCATGTTGCACTACAACATATCCTCACCATCATCTCCTACGCCAATTACACACAGCTGATCATATCCCCCACCAAAGAACCACAGACTGGCAAAGGAAACCTCCACAGAGGAATGAAGGCCTTTGCCAAATGGATGAAGGACAGCAGGCTGAAGCACAATTCTGACTAAATGGAGGACCTCATCCACGGCCCCACCACCTCAGCCTGTGACGACTCGTGTTGGCCAACATCGCTAGGAACTGCCCCAGAACACACCAACCACGCACGCAACCTGTGGGTCATCCTTAAATCCTCCATAACCATGAACATGCAGGACAACACCATCTCATTTTCCTGCCTCAACACCCTCTGCATGCCCAGTACGATCTTGAAATGGATCACCTCAAATTCTTGATAAACAGTCATCTGGGCCTTCTCCACGAGCTCACTTGATTACGGGAATGCACCCTATGCAGCTACATCAACCAAACACATGAGACGTCTGCAACACATCCAGAACGCCTCGTCACGTATGATCGTCCATTTCCCCAACACGGCCACATCACACCACACCTGAGAGGCCTGCACTGGCTCCCTGCCAACAACAGGATCCCCTCCAGACTCGACTAACTAAAGGAAGAACAATGGTCTGAGGAGTGTGACAAAAGATACCTATGTTAGACCACATACAGTTCACCAGTTATACATTACTTGTCCCATCCCAGGCTAGAGTAAGGTTTCCATCAGCCCACAAATTTGGCGGAGCTTCGTCATTTGGAAAACCAAGAGAGAAGGGTCACATGTAGCCAAGATAGTACACGGACTACATGTACAAAGGTACTGGACCTCTTACTCTCTAGATGACTCAGCCTCTATGTTTATCCAAGGTGTAAGGACCGGTGGAGTGCAGTGCAAGTGAAAAGTGCAAGTGTGATAAAAATGACTAGAAGGACAAAAAATATGTTTATTGGGGATTGTCCTAATGCCATATATTAAAAACCGCCTGATAGTTTTGGAAAACATTTTTTACTATCATTTGGCTAAGGGTGAGGTCACCCTTCGCCAAATGATAGTAACATTTTTTTCACTTTTCACTTGCACTGCACTCCACCGGTCCTTACACCTTGGATAAACATAGAGGCTGAGTCATCTAGAGAGTAAGAGGTCCAGTACCTTTGTACATGTAATCCGTGTACTATCTTGGCTACATGTGGCCCTTCTCTCTTGCTTTTCCAAATGACGAAGCTCCGCCAAATGGGTGGGCTGATGGAAACCTTACTCTAGCCTGGGATGGGACAAGTAATGTATAACTGGTGAACTGTATGTGCTCTAACATAGGTATCTTCTGTCACACTCCTCAGACCGTTGTTCTTCCTTTAGTTAGTCAGGTTTTGATTTAGGGGTATGGAGTACAACTGGTCTCTAAACATTGCCCCCTAGACCCTCCCCCACTTCTCTTGTTATTTATCCCCTCCAGACTCATCATCCATGCACACAAAGCTCCTAACCACGCCAGACCAGCATACCATTACAACCGACTCAGCCTATACACACCCACCCGCAGCCTCTGCTCTGCAAACCTCGAACTTGCCACAGTCCCTTACTTCCAGAAAGCCACCGTCAGTGACAGATCCTCCTCCACCTTGCCTCAAAGACCTGGAACACACTCCCTACAAGGCTACAACTGACCCAGGACCTGCTGGCCTTCAGAAGACTTCACCAGATTGGGATTTTCAATATGTAGCAGCCCCCCCCCACCAGGGCATTAAGACCCTCACGGGTAGGTAGGGCGCTTACTAATAGAATAGATTGATTGTTGGAGAGATGGAGAGATTGTTGCAGTTTGCTTGTTGCCGGTGTTGACGGACCTGCCTTTCTCATGGAGGTTGTGCAACAGTGGCACAGACAAGCTGCGGCATGCTTTAGGAATAGATGGATGGAGTAGTGTCTTGTAGGTGTGTGTGGTGCAGGATCTGGCCACTCGGTGCTGCGTTGTGGCTGGGGATGCAGCAGCACAAATGAGTGAACACATGACGGCAGAAGGGGTGTGACAACATGCTAAACAAGCACATAAATCTAAGGATTCTAGCAGGGCACAAAGTGACATGTGTATGTGAAGGCTGGAGTGTCTGGTCACCCATGGCTCAACGTGACAAAAATGTCTGAACAGTTCCCAAAGATCATGGGCACAGGATTAGGCAGCCTAAGGACAAGCGGGGCACAGGACACACAGCGTCAGCAGGTGTAGCATGCACGTAGTTTGTAGCAAGCTAAAAAACATCTGCACAACCATGTACATCTGGCACTATATGGGACATTTGCCATTCCCAACAGCATGCATGTTGTCACTGTACACATAATCACATGTGAACAACCATCATAAACAAGGCCATATTTAACGCATGCAGACTGGCAAGAGATGTGCGTTGACAGCAATGAGGCACACTGTACTGTGTTAAACATACTAAGTACACGATAGGATAACGTTGTTTGTGAGGCCATGCTGCATTAGCCATTGTACCTGCCCTGTGGCATTGCTCTGCAGACAATAACAGTCATGCAATGATGTCACCTGTATTGAGGCAGAAAGATTCTCCACACAACTGCCAGGGACTGGCCGTACCTTTGATCATCAGAGTGGTGCGATGCTGAAAGGGTTCCATCTCCAAATAGCCCCTTGGTCTGAGTACAAATGACAGACACAAAAGGGAGATCAGGCGAGGCAAGGAGAGGATGGGAACTGCATGGAGGGAGATCTGAAACAAAGTTAAACATGCATAAGGATTCAATACATTTGTCACAGAATACCTTTGCACCTACACTGTACCAGTCACACCTGTGAAGTGTAACCACTGGCACTGTACCTTATGTGTGATCTCAGATTTAGCAATGAGACTAGATCAGATGCATCAACACCAACTGATAAATAGGTAGTACAGTATCTCACCAGAACAAAGCAAGTGCAATGCTCACGAGGCTGCTACTATGCAATTAGATCCATGCGGCCGTCAAATATTTCACAGTGTATTATTGAGGGTCCTATTCTCAGAAAATGTAACGTATAGCAGTGCTACTGATACAAGGACAACAATCCGTATGTAGCTCTGTGAATCTGTAAGGGCCATGAGAGGACAGTAGACATCACCCGCAAGAGCCGTTAGCTGCACCTCAAATGAGGAAAGGAAGGACCTAAACACAAGGAAGCCCCACAGGAGCCAGTCATTGGCTCTTGCAACTGTGCCCCACTATGCTAAACATGACAAGCAGGTGTGACCTAACTCAACAGCGAGTAATGAGGAACAAAGCCACTAAAATAAGCCTACTGTGACCATGAGATGCTGCACGGCACAAGATAATCCTGTGAATTACCTCACTCGACAGGTGCCACGGACATGTAACATTTGCTACAGCCTAACATAGTGATGACATCAGCGCAACATACCTGGCATCATGGGAAGGAAAGTGAACATCAACTCACTGAGAAGGCTAGCGAAGCAGTGGTCTCCACCGGCACTGATGTAACGACATGACAGTGACATGACATACTGCCACTAGGGGCAATGCATCCATGCAAACAGACTCACAGGACAGTTGACAGAACATGGACATACACTGGCCCACACCGACACAACATTGTCATCTGGAAATCAAACTGTACTGGCCCACAAGGTTGAGTGGATGATTGGGACACATCCTGCTGCATACAGTGAGGCTGCAATTCTCCACGGAGCCTGTGTTTGTGATATCACACACAATGGCAAGCCGTGTCATCCGCAATGTGTCAGGCTCAATGTTGCTACGCATTGATGCATTCACCAA
Source organism: Lissotriton vulgaris (assembly GCF_964263255.1). Taxonomy (NCBI): domain Eukaryota; kingdom Metazoa; phylum Chordata; class Amphibia; order Caudata; family Salamandridae; genus Lissotriton; species Lissotriton vulgaris. The sequence goes on from NC_141695.1 coordinate 846,593,024, forward strand.
AGTCAATACTCAACTACAGATGACTGTCAAGAAAGGTGAGTGTCTTGTCATGGGAGTTGCTGTCCGTCAACTTCTAAATCAACTTGCGCGTGAATCTGTAGCGGCGTATGCAATCACGTTCCCTCATGGCATCCAAGTCAGGCAACAGCCTTGGCAGAGTGGGTGCCCTGCAGAACATGTTTAGGGAGAAAGGTGTAAAACTATCAGCATACAACAATTACAATGCACATAGCACTATCAACACTTCTTCAACACATCAAATGAAAAAAGATTGTGCCGTGGGCTATACATCATGGACACTTATGCCAGCTAGTTGGCACTCCTACAACAAAACTGATTCATCTGTTGTCAGTGAAATGGACATGACATGCACTGAAATGTTCAGCTGGTCTGCTCTGAGTTACCAGAACAATGTTTCACGTCAGTGACACACGTCACGTGACCTGCATGAGAAGGTTGTCAACACATCCAGACAGCTGACTGCAAGGAACACACCCACGTCACATGTGCTATATTTTTATAATTTCTGTGATGTTGTGCCTGATTTGTGCATTTGACTAAACTACACCACACCCATCCTCAGAATGCAGATTTGTATGTCTGTGGACAAATGCTCTATGATGCCATCACACACATGAGCTGTAGAAATGCCCCCGCGTGGTGGTGTGTACATGGGAGATACTTGCAATCACGACACAGACCCATCACAGATGCACCTAAAGAGGATTACGTTCACTGGATACAAACAGCATGTCCAATCGGTTACATGGCACACACATTACATTGTCACACAGGGTAATGCTGAGCGTCAATTGGTCAAGTGAGACAGTGCCCCTGTCCCTGGCATCATGTGACAGATGCCTGTACTGAACATTGTGACATCCCAGTGTTCATGTGAATTACAACATGTTCATGATGTTACTCATGTGACAAGTGTGAAGGTAATGTGAACAACATAGTGGGCCATCACAAATGTCATGTCTCCACAGCCCATCACACATCAACTATACCACTAGATCACATGCCCTCTGCTATAGAACTGTGTGCCACACCTAGGGCCTGCTCATGTAAGTATGCCATGCCAACACCTACATGGACATCCTCATGATGTCCCCACACCTACATTCCCACCATGTGTTTTCCTTTTCTCACTATAGTAATGGTGCAATGCGTGAGCTTGTTGAATGCACTGTACACATGCATTCACTAGTACGTGCGTGTTTACGGGTGATCTCCCTATTGCATTGTAGACATACGCGAGCTGAGCGTACCCCAATGGTGCGTGCGTGTGTACGGGTCATCTCCCTATTGCATTGTAGACATACGCGAGCAGAGCGTACCCCAATGGTACGTGCGTGTGTACGGGTGGTCTCCCTATTGCATTGTAGACATACGCGTGCAGAGCGTACCCCAATGGTACGTGCGTGTGTACAGGTCGTCTCCCTATTGCATTGCAGACATACCCGAGCAGAGCGTACCCCAATGGTACGTGCGTGTGCATGGGTCGTCTCCCTATTGCATTGTAGACATACGCGAGCAGAGCATACCCCTATTGTACGTGCGTGTGTACGGGTCGTCTCCCTATTGCATTGTAGACATACGCGAGCAGAGCATAACCCCAATGGTATGTGCGTGTGTACGGGTTGTCTCCCTATTGCATTGTACACATACATGAGCAGAGCGTACCCCAATGGTATGTGCGTGTGTATGGGTCGTCTCCCTATTGCATTGTAGACATACGCGAGCAGAGCATACCCCAATGGTACGTGCGTGTGTACGGGTCGTCTCCCTATTGCATTGTAGACATACGCAAGCAGAGCGTACCCCAATGGTACTTGCGTGTGTACGGGTCGTTTCACTATTGTATAAGTTGCATTCGCGATGGAAAATGCACCGTACTTGTATGGGGATTCCAGTTAATACATAGGGAACATCTAGGGGACGAGTAGAATGCCCAGAAAGCAGGCTAGTTGTCAAGGAAACAGAGATTTGAGTGTGTTCTACAGGTGTTCTGGAAAAAGTCAGTTGGACAAAACTATACAATGTTGCAAAATGTGTTGTGGTGCTCAAGCTCAGTTTTTAAACCATGCAAATGTGTGTCATGGCCTTATGTGTAATGGGATTGGATGAAACATAGGACGCAAAGTTATGTGGCCTATCACACTGTTCTCCTTGGGCTAACAGCCCCTCAGCAGCACTGATTTAAGGCTGCATGTGGCTGTGAGAGGGCACTTGCCTGCACAACATTGAAGTGGACAACACTGCTGCTGTCTCTGCATTCCCTGGACCCTGATTTTGCTGAGCATGGAGAGGGCACCTGCATTCAGTGAGGAGGAGAACAAGGCCCTGCTGGATACCCTCCTGCCAAACTGCAGTAAGCTGTATGGGAAACCAGGGGATCAGGTGAGTGATGACTGCACTACCTCGGACTGTGCACCTGTTGTGTGTGTGACACTACAGCCATTGTGTATTAATGGAACTTAGATGCAATGTCGTTTTGAGTGAGTGCCGGCTGTGTACATTGTGGTATCTCCCATGCAGTGAATGATGTGGTGAAATTGTTTTTACTGCTCACCTGCATTGTGCTAACTGTGACTTTCAATGCAATGTGAATCACAATTTCTGCTGTACCACACCTTGCATGTTTTTGTGGCATGATTTACTGAGGTGTGACAGTGTTCACCCCAGAGTGGCAGATGAATGTACTCACTGTTGATGATTGTTATTCATCACCTGTGTGGATGTTGGACAAATGCATGGTTTGAAGTCATGGACATTGAAGAGTGTGAATGTTCTTTGTCACCTGGCTAATTGGGTATGTGCGGTTTAGCAACTCTGATGCATGACGTATGCCACAGCTGTACCCATCTGATGTGACAAGTATGCAGTGCCGTGTGCATAACTTGGACAGTTAGCATGACACATCTTCCTAAAGTGTGACATGTGCAAAGAGAGGTTGTATACACTGTAGACAATGACAAGCAAATGATCTGTGCCAGGGTGTGCATGTGTGGTCTGCTGAGGGTTCTTAGGTGTATTGGGATATGTGACAGCATGTCACGTGCTGTCCTTCACCCTGAAGTAGCATATCTTGTGCAGTGTGTGCCATGCTCTGTGAGTGGTTTGCAGCCCTTATGGCATCTCTAGCCTTTCAAAGACATGTAGTGCATTGGTGTTTGCTCACAGGCCACATTCATATGGACAATGATGCATCCTATGCCCTGTTGTCATCGTCAATGTCGTGCAAGTGTGTGTCTTTGAGACTTGGACCAGGTGTACTGATGTTGTTTTACTTTATCTTCCTGACAGGTATCTGCCTATGAGAAGGGGGAGATCTGGCTGGCCATAGCCAGGGCTGTCAGGAGTGAGGGGGGCCCTCGCCGGAGGATATCTAACATCCGCAAGAGGTGGCAGGACATCCGGTGCTGGACCCGCCATATCGCCCGTGTCAAGCTGAAGCTGTCACCTCCACGCCGGCATGGCGGCGGATGTCACCTCACCCCTATATGCTCCGGGTCCTGGAAGTGGTTTTCCCAGACCTCCATAGGCAGTTGAAGGAGGGACAGCAGCAAGGGAGTAGGTACATGTCTGTTTGTTGTCATGTGTGTCACATGCTACCTGTAGTGCTCCGAAGCCTGGTAAAACTCCCACAGTTGGGGTGGGGTGGTCAGACAGGCACTTTATGCATTGTCATTTAAATGGCCCATATTCAGCAGATGCTCTTTTACATCCCTTCCCCTCCTGCACATTTGTCCCCTGGTTTGGGTCTTTCATTTTTGCACATATCCACCTAGGGTGCAATGTATTAGTATGCATATTGCTTATGACATCATCATGTCGGATGGAGGTCTGTGACACGTGTTGGTACCTTAACTGTTGCACTACATGTGCACTGTGTTTGGCCTTCATGATATGTTGGCACTGATCATGAGTCTCTACATGGAGTTCAGCAGGGGTCTGCCTTAGTGGCCTTTGTCCCTGGTATACTTTGTACTTCTCATGTGTTAGCTACATGTGCACACTGTCCATGTATACAGAATTTTGCTGGTGCATACTTCCCCTGGGCAGTGCGTATGTGCATATTCACAAGAAATGTTGCAGGTTGGTTGTAAGTAATATTGATGGACAGCCACACAATGTGACCTTGGCTTACTTGATATAGCTGCCCAGTTATTGATACCCAGATTATGAGTTCTCACTACTTGAGCTGTATCACTCACATTGACGGAATGATTGGGGTGTTGTGCATGGGAGGTGTGATGGACCTGCCCGTTTGGCCTTGTCAGTGGTGTGCTGTGTATGTTATTTCTGATGTGAAATTGTCACTGTGCACTTAGCCTGTGCTGCTGGACAATGCAGTCATTGTTGGATTTACAGGCAATGTAATTGGCTCCCAGAGATAATTTTTCCACATCTTTTATTGCTACATGTATGGATTGGGGGTGCAACACAGTATTTTCTTGGTGTGCACACTAAAGTATTCAGATTTCCCATGTGGTTGCGGGTGTGTCAAGAATGCATCAATGTTTTTCACATTCACAATTGTCGGCACATTAGCTTTGTCATTTTCGGAATTTTGGACATGTGTGCAATTTCAATTGACAGCCAGTGTGTGTTCTGTGCTAGCAACTGTATGGTGTGGTGATAGTTGCCCCTGTGAGGAGTGTGACTACAGTGTGTGGGGATGGAGGGAGCCTCTCTACCAATCATATACTCACACAGAGTCAACAGGTCAGGGTTTTATCCATCACCTCTCTGTTGCCCACTCTGCTCCCCAAGTTCAAACATGGTCATCTGCAAATCTGTCTGTCCATGTGCCTCATGGGAACAGTCCAGCCATTATTGTCAAGCCAAGCCTTCCCTGGACTGAGAACAAGGTTAATGGAACCACTTTCTTGCATTACAGAAGTCTTCAGCCATGCTTGTCTGTATACACATCTGTGTTTCACACAGGCCTGGCTGTAGACAGCTGTGATGCCAGTAAGAGGTGAGTGAAAACTTGTTTCAGGTCCAGGGATGGCATCACATGGTAGTTAGGGCTGGACTGTTCCCACGTGGCACAGGGTCAAACAGATTTGAACGTGACCATGTCTGACTTGGGTGGCAGAGTGGGCAACTGAACGGTGATTGATCAATACCTATCCTGTTGACAGGCAGTGGTTCATCATTGTGACTCTCATACAAGTGGTGGCCTTGTCTGTTACTTGTATATTTGTATACAATGAGCGTTGTGTCTATTACAATTGTGTATTACTAGACTTATATATGTGCTCAGTTATCTGGCATGTGACTCATGATGCATGCCATGATTAGAAAAGTCCACAAAATAATTTTTTGCAGATAAATCTGATGTGTACAGGCGACTGATATATTTGTCTTTTTATACTTGCCAACAGCATCATCACCAGAATCTGGAGGAGACACAGGCATGTACTGGACAGAGGGACCCAGCAACAGTGAGGAGTCGGAGGGAGACAGTGGCATAGAGGGTGAGGGGAGTCAGGAGGCCGAACCTCATGAGCACGACACCTCTTACCATGCGGACGGCTCGTATTCTGACTCCCAGGAGGAGAGGGAATATGCAGCTATGCCATCTGCAACAACTTTGCCCGTACCCTACTCCTCCGGAACCATCTCCACCCTCCCAGTTGTTAGGGTCCCTAGGGTCCGTGCTACTCCCCGTGTCTCCTTTGTCTCCGGCACCGCAGCCCCTGCCCTTGTCTCCCCTGCTGCCCTCAGTGCTGAGTCTGTGGACCTGCTCCGGCAGATACAAGTTGGTCAGACATCGATGCTGACTGTCCTCCATGGCCAAACACATATCATGACCCAGTTGTTGTCATACATGGAGGGCATGTCAGCAGCCATGTCTGGCCAAAGTCAGAGTTTGGCAGCCATAGAGTCATCACTGACGGCAGCACTGTCCATCCTGCAGCGTCAGCCCCCCGCACACCTTCTGACCCATCCACATCACCCTCCCCCATACCTGTCCAAGTTACACGCAGACGCCACAGGTCAGACACCACAACAGACACACCCAGCACACCCACACGGCAGACAAAACACAAATCTCCACGCACCCAATTTCAAGGGGATGTAGGCACACCCACAGGGAGAGGGGACAGACGCCACACATGCATCCACAGACACACGACACCTGACTCACAGCCCTCTACCTTCACCCCCATTGTGTCCCCGGGTTCAGGTGGTAGTTTGTCAGAACTGGCAGCAGTGTGCAGCGCAGAATATTTGTCATCCTTTGGCGCTGCACCAGACACTGTGGAGGATTCCACTACACCTGCACCCACTACACCTGCCCTTCAATCCCCTGGTCCTGCGGTGCCGGACAATTACCCCGATGATGCCCCCCATGTGTCCACAGACATCTGATCTCGATGTGCAGGCAAGTTTGGGTGTGACAACATCCACTACACCACCACTGTTGGGGACTTTATTTGGACTGGCCATTGACCTTCTGTGAGCCTGGACTCATTCTTTCATTTTTTCAATTGTGGCGCTGAATAAAGCTTTTCATTTTTCATTCTGAACTTTTGCATTTCAGGACATTGCTTTGACTGCTGTGTGCCTACGAGTTGTTGTGATGTTCATATTTGCTTACTGTAACATATGTCTATTTCCTGATGGTAATGAGCTGGACCATGGTATGTTTGTGCTAACCCAATGTTGCATCAAACTATCTAGATTGGTGTGTCTGCAGTTTGCATGCAGACATTGTCCCAAAGAGTGTCCCTTCCTCAGTGACACATGTAATGTTCACTACGGACAGTTACACATTAGTGGTGATGATGTTTCTGTTGATTCCCTATAGATTTGTACCTTCCCTTCATCAATGGCCATGCCTGCTAACAGATGAATTCAGATAATTGGTCAGTGCTATCCATGCTACTCACTGTACTTGGGTTTGTAGTATGTAGTAATGCCTTCAGGAAGACCATCATACTTTATCAGACTATGCATGACAATGTTATCAGCCTTGACGTTATGATTCAGATTGTACATTTCTAATCTTTGGACACACAAAATAGAATTTGTTTCTTTGTATCTAGGGGATTTCTACCCTGTTACCTCCATGAGGGAGTACATGTTGCACCACCTGCACATTCACATCATGTCCGGGATGTACATGACAATTTATTATTACATTTGTGCTTCATTTGTTTGGTGGTCTGTTACATGACTGCAAACTATTGAGTCAGGATGGAGGGGGAGGGGTGCCAGCGAACTAGACGGGTGGATATACATGTGGGATCTGACAATACACCCACATGTGGTGTGTCACACAGTGTGTGACAGGATACCATTCTCCGTGGAGTAGGTCACTGCTGTGTGTGATGTGTTGCTATGCAACTATTATGAGTGTTCCCAGTTAGGGATGTACACATACAGGTGTGTACTTAAGGTTTGCTGTTGAACATGCACACCCCTATGTCTGGGCACTGCTGGGAGTCACATCCACCCACCCCTGTCATGTCTGTGCACTGCTGTGGGTCCTGTACACACCCCTCTCCTATGTCTGGGCACTGCTGGGGGTCCTGTACACACCCCTCTCCTATGTCTGGGCACTGCTGGGGGTCCTGTACACACCCCTCTCCTATGTCTGGGCACTTCTGGGAATCATATCCACCCACCCCTGTCATGTCTGTGCACTGCTGGGGGCCATGTGTACACCCCCTCTCCTATGTCTGGGCACTGCTGGGAGTCAGACCCACCCACCCCTGTCATGTCTGTGCACTGCTGGAGGCCCTGTACACACCCCTCTGCTATGTCTGGGCTCTGCTGGGGGTCCTGTACACACCCCTCTGCTATGTCTGGGCACTGCTGGGGGTCCTGTACACACCCCCTCTCCTATGTCTGGGCACTGCTGGGGGTCCTGTACACACCCCTCTCCTGTGTCTGGGCACTGCTGGGAGTCATATCCACCCACCCCTGTCATGTCTGTGCACTGCTGGGGGTCCTGTGCACACCCCTCTCCTATGTCTGGGCACTGCTGGGGGTCCTGTGCACACCCCTCTCCTCTGTCTGTGCACTGCTGGGGGTCCTGTACACACCCTCTCCTATGCCTGTGCACTGCTGGGGGTCCTGTACACACCCCTCTCCTTTGTCTGGGCACTGCTGGGGGTCCTGTGCACTCCCCTCTCCTATGTCTGGGCACTGCTGGGGGTCCTGTGCACACCCCTCTCCTATGTCTGTGCACTGCTGGGGGTCCTGTACACACTCCTCTTCTATGTCTGGGCACTGCTGGGGGTCCTGTACACACCCCTCTCCTATGTCTGGGCACTGCTGGGGGTCCTGTACACACCCCTCTCCTATGTCTGGGCACTGCTGGGGGTCTTTGCAACGCACCACTCAGATGTGACGCACCGTACCCGACTTTTCAGACGTGTGTGTGGCAGGTATCACTATTTCAATAGTGATATGCGCTAGCGTGTGGCGCACCATGCCCCCCCCAAATGTTAATGGAGTATGTGCGGCACGTATCACAGTAGCAATGGTGGTATGCGCTAGTGTGTGGCGGACCGTACAGGTATACTCCCGTTGTTGTGGTACGTTGTACTCACCGTCTGCGCGGTCGTCGTTTTCTATATGCGAGGTCGTAGGCGTACAGGGCTGGGATGACACGCTCGAGGGGGTTCATGTCGTGTATGTCGCGTACCGGGGTGCAGTTCGGGCCGACTCAGGTTTTACGGCTGTTTACAGCTCTTGTGCCAGTTTACGTACGGATGTAGAGTACAGCATCACCCAGAGACAATCCGTATGTAATTTCTAGTTGTACGGTGTTTGGTACGGGTTGTACGGAGTGGCGCATTGGGTTCGGATCGTACTTGCTCGTTCGTACGGGGACGTTGGAGGTGTACGATTCGTATGGAAAAAATGCTCCGTACGGCCAATCGGAACGCTTTTTCCAGAATCTGAATTGACCCCATGGTGTATCCTGAGCTCTCAAAGGCTGCCTTGTTAAAATGTACACTTTTACATAAACCTTTAATCCACATTTAGACTAAAAAACACATACAGTTTCCTTTATCTACACTTGCACCTGGCCTATTGCCAGGGGATTTTAAAATCAAAGCATGCGGTGTTCCTTTAAGTCCTTACAAAACCTTTAGTTTTAAACAGTAGGATCATTTGTATATTTTTCTAACAATTCAGATGTTCATGTAACCAACGCAGCACAGTGAAACACCGGAGAGGAGTCAGCTAACACTTTGGTTAACCGTGACAGAAAAGTTCCGTAACGGATGTGACGTAACTTCCAGGGTGGGACAACTCTCCCTTTTTGCATGATGGAAGAAGGTATCCCTCCCTTCTACTTGTTTCCTTTTTTGCTGTTTTTATATAGCGCAACATTGGCAGGAAGGGCTTCGGAGCGCTTTACACAAGCACCAATTACATTACAAAAGGTAGGATTTTTTTTAAGACATGGGGAGATTTAAGTGTTTTACCCAAAATCACAGGATTTAGAGCCAATGCTTCCCCAGGTCCATTACACTACTCCATGAGCTGTGAGGCCCAAGAGAGGGAGTGTTGTGTTCTGGGTAAAGTGTAACACTGTGAAGCCAAGGTGATCAGTCCCTCTGCCGTGGGCCTCACATCCCAGGATAAGGGCTGCAAGGCCACAAGGCTCCACTCCTGGACCTTGCAGCCTGGCCCAGTGCTGTTCACTGCCTGGCCTGCGAGGAGTGACAATAATCACTTTTGCATAGTTAAAGTGGGTGAAAGCATCCCAGCAAAGAGCCAAACATAGAAAAGTGCAAATTTTAACTGTGGTATAATGAAAACGTTGTCACAATCTTTTATAAATATTCACACACATGTTGGTTCCATATGACCTCTAGTAGTGCAAAGAGGAAAAAACTATAGCAAACCTGTATTTAATATTTTTGTGTACAGAACAGGTACAGCAATAGCAGCACATGCCTAAATTAACTTAGGGCGGAGTTCGCGGAGTGGGGCTTCGCGGAGCTACGCGAAGTGGGCGAGAAACTACGCCCACCTCCGCACTCCGCGTAGCCCCACTCCGCAAACACCACTGGCCGCCAGCCCCGCCACCCGCCTCCCTCCCGCCCTCCCTAAATACTTTGAAATCAAAGAATCAAATAATTTATAAAGCACTTACCTTGCCGCCGCTGCCCGCCGCGTCCCCGGGGCTCACTATCTTCCGTCATCTATACTAATGCGCATGCGCGGGCGGACGCGCATGCGCATTTTCACGAGAAAATGCGCATGCGCGGCCGCCCGCGCATGCGCATTAGTATAGATGACGGAAGAGGAAGATAGTGAACCCCGGGGACGCGGCGGGCAGCGGCGGCAAGGTAAGTGCTTTTTAAATTATTTGATTCTTTGATTTCAAAGTATTTAGGGAGGGCGGGAGGGAGGCGGGTGGCGGCCAGCTACGCTCCGTCTGCGGAGCGTGCGTAGTGCCGCCTGGCTCCGCCAGCTCCGCAAAATGCGGAGTAGGCGGCACTACGCACACTCCGCAGACGGAGCGTAGCTGGCCGCCCACCGTTAGTCTAAATCCAGTTACACCTAGGTAATGTGCAGCATGATTAGAGTGTCCATTTAAAAAATAAACAGAAACCGAAACATGGCACAAACATCGAAGTGTGTTTAAAAAGTAATATCCTTTAGGCACAGAATGACTCTTTTGACCACTTGGCTGCTAAGATTCCCTATATGGTCTAGGAGAGGGGACCCCTGTACCCTGGTCCTCACAGCACTGGATAAGGTCTGCAAGGTCTAGGGATGGGGACCACATACTTGGATCTTGCATCCTGAGCCATCGCTTGAAGATCCAGGGGAGTGCCCTTAAGTGCGCTTTGCTAAACACTGCTGCCATGCCAGTCTGATCTAGCTGTTACCTCCTCGCCAGACCCACATGTCCTCACCTGATAATGTTCAGCTGGTCCTTTGGAATAAAGGGGCCTTCTATTGCCTGGCACGCCAAAACAACAAGGCTGTACACAAGGCTACAGGAAAGGTTTTTAGGTTTCGCCAGGGGCCGGAGCTCCTAGCTCCGCCCAGGAGAAATCTTATGTCCCTACAGTGTGGGGCTTAGTCCCGCCTCTGTTTCCATTGGCTAGCTCCATAAATGGAGGCTAGCCATTGGAACAGAGATCTGTCCGTCATGGCCGGACCAGATTCATGGGCGTTCCCGAGATTTTTTCCCTCTCCGCCTCTGCGATGTCGTCATTGCGGCGGTGGGCGTTTCCTTTTTTTTGTTTTTTTTTGTTCGCCATGTTTTTCTCATTTGTTTGGAATTGGCTTTTGAAGGAGTCGGCTGGAGCGCCGGAGGAAGTCCAGGTGAGTGCTTGTTTACTATATGCAGTGCCCGCTGTTTCTTCTGCATCATGTACATGTATTTTCATGCATGACCCACGGTCAGACGATTCTTTTGGCTTGGTTGCATGGCTTGAAAAACATCCCGCTCGTCTTGTGTATCCCGTCTTATGTTGCATGCCGCCCCCCCCCCCCACTGTCCGTGCCTTTCCCGCCCCCCCTCCCGCTGTCCGTGCCTTTACCGCTCGTTTTGTGTATCCCGTCTTATGTTGCCTGCCCGCCCTCCCTCTCGCTGTCCGTGTGCAAGCCCGCTCCCCCTCCCGCTGTCCATGTGCCTGCCCCCCCCCGCTGTCCGTGTGCCTGCGCGACCCCCCCCCCGCTGTCCGTGTGCCTGCCCGCACCCCCCCGCTGTCCGTCCATTACTGCTCTGCAGTGAAGTGTTATAGCCACGAGGCATTAACGTGCTATGCGGGAAGTGATATTCAAGTGCAGGGAAAGCGAAACCAAAGACTCGAGCGCGTGCAGGCTTCAAGTGCGGCATAACAAATGCAACCGTTGTTGTGTGGGGATTCCGTGCTAGCAGAATATTTGCTGTTTTACCTCCCATTTGATCAGAGTGCAGCCCCAACAATTTGCACAGTTCATACATGCGCCAAATTGTGGTGGATGTGGAATGGTTCAGACGTATTCAATTATGCTCCTCTGGCTACATTTTGTGTCATTATTTGCACTGTCTGACAATGGATAAGTTGGCACTGGCACCTACTGAAAAATGCAAAATAAATAATGTGTACCAGATAGTTATTCCAAAAGTCATGACAATTGTTGGTGCAAAATTGCTGCTAATTTATGGGCCAGATTTACAAATGTTTATTGCAACACAGCAACACCCAAATTTACTGCGCTGCGTTGCACAAGAAAACACCACACAGCCATATCTATGAAGATTGCCTGCTGCTGCAGTCATTCCCTGCACTAGCGCTCTGATTATGCCGGTGTGAATGACACATCTTTGCACTGTAGTGCAGAGGCCAGTGTGTTCTGTGAAGCACAGGATCTGTACTAGGCGCATCCCATTCATTAGATGTGTGCTGTGCACTTCGAAATGCATACAATATGTGGGTTTTTTGAGAAATGGAAACATTTCCTTTGTTCGTGTCTACTTCAAGAAAGTGAGAGTTTTTAACATAGCGCCCTGTCTGGCTTTCTTAGACCAAGCTTTGCATTAAAGCCTATGGGATTTAGACTGATCCTCGCAAGTAACGCCCCAGTAACACCGCCTTCACACAAAACTGACGAAAAGTAGCAGTAGGACAAAGTTGTTTATGCGCTGAGAAAAGAGACCCTTTCCAGCTCAAAATACCTTTTGACTGGAAAGTCAATGGCAATGCATTACTTTGTAAATGTGGTTCCAAATCAATGGAAATATTGGCGCAAAATTGCACCTGTACAAAATCTGTAATCACACCGGAAGCTGCACACATTGCTTGGGTTGCTACATTTCAGTGAGTGTAACAACGGACATATTTGAAGGTCCCTTTCATGTCCTTGGTGCTGTGCATGTTTTATTATCACTTGCCAAAATTGACCAGGCAAACAAATCTAATAACAAACACTCACCAAATAAAGGTATGTTTATTCAAAGTATGCCTGGGGCTCCTTCACCCACACACTAGCTTGTTCCTACATTGCTTTCTTTCTTTTGTTGTGCATCTGCCTCTCCCAGACTACTGTCTTTAGGTTTTGCCTGGCGAGCTGCGCACTGCGCATCTGCAGGGAAAACCTCATGAGAAGAGTAGAGTGCTTTGGTCCCCGCCTCTGTTTCCATTGGCTAGCTCCATAAATGGAGGCTAGCCATTGGAACAGAGATCTGTCCGTCATGGGCGGACCAGATTCGTGGGCATTCCCGCGATTTCTTCCCTCTCCGATCGTCATCAAGGCCGTGGGCGGGGTTTATTTTTTAGTCCGTTTCGTTTGGTCATTCTGCGTTTTAATGTATGTCCAGATTTGTGTTGCAATGTATGGTGGTGCAGTGTATGACTGGGCGTTCGAGACCAAGTGAGTTGGGAAGGGAGCATGTATTGTATTGCACAGTCTTGAATACACTACCTCCTACAGGGACGCCTGCTGACTCTCCTCTTGATACTCTTCTACAGGAGTAAATGCACAAGCCAGTTTTCATCGTAGTGCAAAATGCTAACTGAAATAGTTGCAATACAAATCACATTTGCGAGAGATTAAGCTATTGCCATTGTAAATGACAATGCCATTTATGTATCTGTTTTCAAAACCAACACATAAATAAAACGTTTGTCATTCACAATGCCAATAGCTCAAACTTTTCCAAAGGCAAAACCGTTGCATTGTAAATGCTTGTTAATAGATGGTGTGGTCTTTCACTCGGAAGTGGGGCCCCATGTTTTTGACCTGAGTTTTCTACATTGCCTATGCTTAGCTCCAGCCCTGTTAACACAAAAATAGACCTATCTACACCTGAAAGGTGACCAACTAACATTAGCCGATGGTCTGCCACTGCTCAGAATAAAGTATAGTACTTGCTATTTAATAATTTTTGATCCGTTTGAGCAGAAACAACATTTCTTTTTTGGTTCAATCTTCAAATTATGCAGCAGATGATGCGCTATGTGGTAAATGAAGACAATTCATGATTATGTGGTAAACGCTGCAGCTGGAGAAATGCATAATTCTAGTGGTCCTCATTATTTGTCATGGTCCCATTTCCCAGACTTCTCAATGCAAATTAAACTTTATTTCCTGGTTTTCTACCTTTTTTCTTGTGTACAATCAAGGATTAAACAGGCCAGTGGGTGAGAAGGCATGTCCACCTCTCTATTACCTCTCAAACACAGATGTGAGCATCTCACAGCTAATGGGTTAAAATGAACACCTTAGTAAACAAATAGTCATACTAAAAAAGATATTCACCAGAACAATGGCAGCAGCAGATAAACTGTCTGAAGAGACACTGTGAAAGAAAAAACGATGTGCTGTTGTCACCCCTCTTCCAGTGGTGAATTTAGGTAGAGCTCTTGAAAGGCTCTGCCTTGAACGAGTGGAGCATGTTCTACAGGTGCCGCCCGCGAGGGTTGCCAGCAGGGTCAGGCTGGCCTAAAGTGCAATCAGGCTGTTCCCGACGGTCTGGTCAGACAAGCCAGTGTGTGGGGTGAACAGTTTTTACTGTTGATTTCCTTACTGTTACCACTTGTTTTTAGCTATCTGTTTTGTTGATGGGGGGTCTTTTGGTGCTGGGGACTATTTTTTGTCCGAGTCCGACCCTGGCCTGGCAGTGCCATGAAAATTGAAACTACCTATACCTTTGCTGTGAGTACTACCTGTGCTGCAAATCGTATTTGTAAATTTACTTCTGTGCTTTACTTTGTGCTGTGTAAAGGTTCCTGCAAGTTGTGATCAAAGAAGTTGGTGTGGTGGTGCATTGCTACTGTGCTTTTTAGGTCGAGCCTAGCGCAGCGCACATGCGCTGCTCTAGGAGAGAGCCTCTTGGAATCTCTCCAGACTTCCAAGAGACTTCTCAGTGTGGGTCAGACTCCACCCACACATTCCATTGGCCTTTGCTTGTGGATTTCAATAATGAAAGCACACAAATGGCCAAAGGCGGTGCATGTCCCGCCTTTTTTTCTAAACTATCACTCCCATGGCCTAGGGGTCTCAGAAGCGAGCAGCGGCCTGCAGTGTCAGGAATCGACAGCAGGCGCCTACATCACTGGCGGAATTGCCAGCCTACACTTCCCAGAGTACTGGAAAGTACTGAAGTTATTTAATCATGTTACGCGCAGGCTGCGACGTACGTGATTCCATTCCCGGAAGTCTTTGGATCGGTTGAGGCGAGTTGTCATCTCGGTTTCCCTGCGGCGTTGGATTTACTTGCGTTCTCGGCTGAGATGCACTTTCTACTTCACCTCGCGGTGGGAGTTCAGGTCGAGCCCTGCTCGGCTGAGCAGGAATTCTCTTGTTGTTCTCCTTCCCACTTGCGGTGTCAGCGGGGAAAGGACATTCAGATTATCGAGTTCTGTGTGACTTGTTTTCTGTTCCGCTCGGGTGAGCGCAAACACGGGCAGCTTCGTTTCTCCTTCCAAGGACCGGCTGAAGGCAGTCAGCTCAACCCTTCCTCATTCGTGGCAGAAGTAGCTCAGAGGATTTATGGTGGTGCCGAGCTTTGGAGTAAGAAAGAACCGGCGTTCTGGTAAGACTTGAACCATCCTTGGGTTATCTACATCCCAGACATTGTTGTGTCATGATGAGCTAAAACTTTGGGCACAGACTTACCCTGACTTGATCGCTAGAACCAGCTAGTCATTCCATTTTGGAGTTTTCTTCGCTTATATTATTTCCCTTGATTTGGAGCAGCATTTATTCTCTTGAGAAGAACCTTTTGCTATGCTAGTACTCCCCTTTCATCCTTGCCTCAATAATACCTATTGTGTTTTGGAGAGGGCCTTCCTTGGATTAAAGAGAGTGTGCAAGAGGGTATGTATGGTGACAGTGGTGTTTCTACTGTAATTACATGGTGAGAGTTTAGAAGTTGTTAATCTATGTTTTGACCTTTTGTAGGATTCTTCTGATCCATGTGGTGAGAGATGTATCTTACTGTCCAGAGAAGTCAGAGTAAGGGTTCACCCCGGTACAAAATACTATAGGTGTGTGTGAAAGTCTAGCGAGAATTATATGAGAGTAGACAGGGATTTCAGGTTGTTAATGACCTTGCGTCTTCTCGTTTCAGGTCTCCCTTCCATTGCTGTTCCCTACCTTTCCCATCCTTCGCTTGATTGCCTCTATACTTTGTGTATGCTTGTCTGGTCAGAGTGTGGGGAAATCAGGAGATGGACCCCTCTAAGCATCACCCTGATTCTGAGGAGTTCAGAGATTGTGACATGCAGTGTAAATGCTGCATTCCTTAAATTCCTTGCTGAGCGGGCACACCACTCGCGGGCTTGTTTTTTTTCTAGCTTTGCACCATCTGGCATATGGTGTGTCGCCTCCTCTTGTTTTTGTTCCCACGAGATCTGTCACACTCAGCCCAGGGACCCACGTTACATAAACAGTTTATCAGAAAGAAGGCTTCCCCGAGCCAGAAAGCGAAGTTAAAGTACACGTTTTTTTTAAATGTAGGACAAACTTCTTAACTCCAGTTTGCCTAATGAGTGATTCACCTATAAAGCAAACGGGCAAACGCCATGTTAAATATTCCAAGGCTGGAGGATGATACGACTGAAAGGTTTACAGCATTTACAGATGGCGTATTGAGGTCATGGAGAAAGGGGAACCACAAGCCGTGGCAGCTGAATGTCATCGCACAATAAAGACACTCCACACATTTCTGTTCATAGCATAAAAGGTCACTTTATTACTAGGACAGCCAAAGACAGACTCCGCACCTTACATTTATTTATTAAAACACCAACCTTTGTACCTTTTTCCAAAACCTTTTCCCCAACTGTTTTTCATCACCATTCCCCAATGATTTCATCATTTTTCCAAAAACTCCAAAACTGTTTATATCCCAACCAAAGTTTTTCTTCCAACTTTTCTTTTCCCTTATCCACCTACCCTCCCTCCACCCCCAGAGAGAAAGGATATGTCTGCTCTAGACTATCCTATCCCCCAAAACACGCCTAACAAACATATAACATAACAGGAGCGCTAACCTTGCTGCCCTAAAGTGACATATCCTTGTATTATTATTATTATTTTTTTTAGAGAAAAACACAAAAACTGACAGATATACAAAGAAACATACCCGACCAACCTACCAACATAGGGCGGGTGGGTGGGCAAAACGACAACGCCGCCCTCCTCACTCGCAGCGAGTGACGACGTATTCCCGCTCCCACCCCGAGCGTGGCTAAGCCCCTCCCACAACCAAACCGACCAATCACCTCCCGTGGGAGGTCGCATTGTGCGAATAAACCCAGGGGGACATTGGCTCATGCCAAGTCCACCCGGGACCCATTAGCCGCAGCCGCGATCCGCAAAGCCGTCAGCTTTCGGCTCCATGTGCTACAGTTTATTCGGGCACATTAGTGCCAGTCAAACATTTTATCTTGCAGTCTGAGTAGCGTGGCCAGGCTGTGTTCATGCGTTAGCAGGCGAAAACTAGCAAAGCACTCACTGTGCACAGGAACCATAAAATAGGATGTTCCATTATGAAAATACAATGCTAACCAAACAAGTCCTGGCAAAGCCGTAATCTAAACTGCGATTTGAGTGCCCGCAAGGCTTGGCTCTTCGCATTTAGAGCGGCAGCACACGACCTCACCTCAAATATTTTTTTTAAAAGTCTGTTACTGGGTCCCCGTCTCCCTGGCTGCTCATTAACGCCCAGTCCTCACTGAGTATTGCTATGTCGTTTGCCATGCTTTCACCGCTCTCCCTACCTAGCACATCCAACTCTTTCTTCAATCCACAGCACAAAGTAGACGACTGAAAGGGGGCACTGCGTTTTTACAGAAAATGCGTGCACTTATCCCCAAAACCTGGCATGGCAGCGAGAGTAAAAAAAAAGTTAAAAAAAATTAAATCACGCTGCAAACATGCCACAACGCCTTAAAGCCCCCGGTGGTTGCTCACACAGGCAGTGGGAGCGCAATTAAAAACAAGGCTGTAAATCTTGTTTTTGGCAGCTTCAGCACTTATAAGGTGTCAAAGACCTATTGGCTATGTCAATGCTTAGTATTGTGTGTGCTGTCTGTGTTGTGCTCATTACTGTTGTTAGGTGTGCTGGGCTCCTCTTGTGTGCTATATGCACATTGTGTTAAATGTGTGTATTGACAAGCATGAAACTAATGTTCAGATCACCTTTCAAAGATATATCCATTGAGAGAAAAATTCACAATGCTCTTTTATATAATACTTTATTGTTAACTTTTGGGTTGTAATCAGGGGTGCAACTAGACCAACGTTTCAGGGGGGGGGGTACACTTCCAGCAAGGGGTTGCAACAAGCATTTCGAGAAGTGTGTTCGGATCTATCCTCATCTATACTACTATTATAAAGAGAGAACTTGCACCTTTTGGCCGGGTAAACTCGGGAACCACAGCACCAATCACAACACCCAATACAGCGTTGGAAAGGGCAGTTGCAGCAGAAGGACACAGGCTATACATTTGTACAACATATACATTACGAAGGGCAAACAACATTCCGGAGAAAGTAGTTCCTTGTGGGCGTTGTTCTCAATGTGGGCGGTAACATTGGCAGAGGGGCATGTCCCATTCGCTCGGTTTCAAGCACTCAAGCACACACACAACAGATTCTGCAACCACACACAAGCACACACACAACACAGCAACCGATACATTCTACAACCACACACAAGCACACACACAACACAGCTACTTCTGCATGCACGTCCACTTCAGGAGCGATAAACACTGTTTTATGCACATAGCCTTGAGAGCAAAAACATTGTTTTCCTTCAGGAGCATAAACTTAGTTTTCCACAAATGTGCACTAAAAGAGGTTGGCAAATTCGGTAATCACTGCCTCCCTAAGGGTTCCGAGCCAAGATAAACAAAGGGGCGCGGCTTCGACCAGAAAAGGAACAGTATCATCCGATCGCGTAACACACTTGCCCGCCCCTTCCACCAAACAACCATCCAATCGCAGCACAAAACCTTCCCACACCGTTTTATACATGTAGCATTCTGGAGCATAAACATTGTTTTGCTTGATGAGCATAAACATTGTTTTTTTCAATATGTGCACACGAAGAGGTCGGAAAATACGGTACTCACTGCCTCCGCAGGGATCACAGCCCAGATAAACAAAGGGGTGCGGCTTCGACCAGAAAAGGAACAGTAACATCCAATCGCGCAACACTCGCCCGCGCATTCCAAAAAACAACCATCCAATCACGGCACACTGTTGGCCACGCCTTCCACAAAACTACCAATGGCGCCACACACACAAACACGCAAGTACCACATTCATTTGCCGTGCCTTCCTGCAAACAACCAATGGTGACACACACATTACACAAACAACCAATCACGCAAGCAAACACACATGTATCACATTCATTGTAAAGAACAATACGGAAAAACTTCACCCATTGGTCCAAGCATTATTGCTGTTGGGGTCGGGGACACTAACGCGGGCAGATACACATTGGCACAGGCCATGGACAAATTTGCACGCCGAGTTCCACAAGCCATTGAGGTTTCAAGTACGCTCTTTACATGCGAATTCTATGGCAGGACGGAGGCTCTGATTATGCTTTTCTCTATTTCTTTACTGAGAAAACAACAGCAGCCAATTAGAATACAGTAAAGACAAAAACTACAATACCCATGAGTCCACAGATATTATAAATAGGGTCACAGAGGTCATAACTTCCTCTTTCTTTGCTGCTTCGCAGCCAGTTAAGTGCATTATCTTTGTTACTCACTGTTCATTGTATGCCTTGTGTTTGCTGTATACAATTGATTTTCTAGTGGTAATATTGCTCGCGCTTTGTTGTTTGCTGCGTTGGTTCCTTCGCGCATTGTGTCTGCTCGGCAGCGCGTTGGTTCACTCTTTTCCGTGGTGCTTCACGGCTGTTTTCTTTCGGCTTTGGCTTTTGTTTAGGGAGCGCGTGGGTCGCCTCTCTGCAAGACGTGCGGTGTTGCGTCTTTCTTCTGTGTGGAGCGGGAAGTTTCCTGGGGCTGGACTCTGGAGAGACGCGCGTGTGGTGTCGCGCGTCCCTCCTATCGGCTGGCACCTGCACGCGCATGCGCGGCAGCGTTTGTTTTGATTTCGCCGACGCTCGTTGTTGCGCTGGAATCTCTCCTGAGGCATTTGAGGAATTTGTGCTTTCTACTTTGCCGTACCCTATTTCGCCAGCCGCTTGAGCCCTATTACGCCCCTCTTGGACTACAGAATTGCAGGGGTTGTAACATAATCGCATAGGCTCTGCCTAGAGTGGTGATATTGTTTTGTGGTGCAAGCCCTCCCTCCACTTTCAATTGACTTATACCCTGCTGGTCAGGTTTGTGTTCTTGCTTGCATTAGGGGTTCCACTCCCCCAAATTTGGCTTTGGCCTTCCATACTTGGAACTTCGTTCCTTCATATTGAGGGCACTTTTGCATACATATCCAGTTATGGCTGGTTATTATGATGAGGATGAATATGGCTACTATGATGAGGAGGAACCCTCTGCTTCAATGGATGATCTAATGGGACAAGCTCTGTTTCAGGCGATTGCGCCATTGAAGAAACATTTATCTGATTATGCTGCCCAACAAGGCTGTCTGCCTCCTTCCTCTGGGCGCAGTGGTAAGTCGCCTAAGAATCCACATCGTTCGGATTTTGTGAAACTGGCGAAGTCTTTGTCATCGGCGCCACGAGCTAAAAAACGCTCTGCTTCTTCCCGTGATTCCCCTTCTTCGAAGTCGGATTATGGTTCCTTGTCTTCCTCCTCCTCTTCTGAACCGGCGAGACCGCCTCCTTCCAAGAAATCAAGGAAGGAACATTTTGTGGATGCCCCCGCGACTCCTCAGGTACTGACTTTCGATCCGGCGGATATAGTGCATCCGAATTCTTCCTCCTGGTTGCCCTCTCCTGAGGTCGCTGATTACATACAGGATCATATTCGCACTCCTTTTGAGAAGGAGGTTCGAGCGCGTTTACGCTCTGAGTGCCCTCGTCCTGATCTTTCGAACAAGTTGGCCTTTACTCCTGAAGTGGATCCCACTATGATAACTTACATGAAGAAATATTCAAAGGATCCAACGAAGGGTTTGGATCGTTCTTGGCGTTCATGTCAAGACAAACTTTTGGATCTGCTGGGACCCCTCACCAAAATCCTGGATATGGCCTACCGTGCCAAAGAATCCGGTGCTTTACTTGACCCGGACGAGTTGGTTGGGTGGTCCCAACGCGCCATTTGCATTCTTGGGAATGCGAACTGCGCACTCTCATCGGCACGTCGCCGTTCTATACTTATGAAACTTGATCCCAGATTGACAGACCTAGCTGCTTCAGAATCTGGTCCTCAGGCGCAGGGCTTACTTTTCGGTGCACCTTTCCTCAAGGAATTGACGAAGTTCGTCTCCACCTTCAGTGGGCTGGACAAGGCCCAATCTCCGACGTGCCTTCCGTCCACTTTTTGGCAGGGCCGGACGAAGGGGGCGTTCGTCCGGCCATGGAGCTGACCAGGCCTCGCAGAGAGGCAACAAGTCCCAGCGTGGCAACCAGTCTTATCCCAGCACCAAGTCTTCTTTCTATCCGTCCAAAAAGGGTAGAGGCAACTTCGGAAAAGGTGGTGACAACGGTAACCAAGGAGGTCGTCCAGATTCCGCCTCAGGTGAGCTTGATTCTAGTCTCAGATGTAAGCATGAGCGAATTTTGCGGATCTCGCGTTCGCGAATTTTGCGGATTTGCGGATTCGCAATCCGCAAAATCCGCGAATTCCCGCGAATTTGCGGATTTTTTTTTTGTGTTCGCCCGTGTTTCTGCCAGTTCGCGAGGGTTTTGTACACTTTTGCAAATTGCGAACTTACCTGTCGGGTCGCAAGTTTCGCGAACTTGTTGTTTCTACGTGTCCAGCCTCTTTGGGACACTCTTCTTCATCACTGCCACTCTCTGTCACCACTGCCACTCTCTGACTACTCATGCCACCCTCTGGCCCACCCATGCCACCCTCTGTTTCATCACCACACCCTCTGGTTGTCCAGTGTACATTATTTTCGGCAAAGCAAAGCACACCTTCCCTGCCTCAAGTGACCTGAATTAATTTGGGGCTGATTAATGTGTCACAGAATATTTTTTTAGCTGGCACCTGCTTCCTTAGTGCGCCCTGATTAGTGATCTTTTGCACTTGCTAAGTGCTTTCATTGTTGCAAAATTAGTTACAACACCTGCCCTGCCCCAACTGACAATAATGAATTAGGGGCTGATTAATGGATTTTAACTTCCAGCCTGGCTCCTGCTTGTCTCCCTTAGCTGTAATTCAGGACCTTTGTGGCATATGTGTAACTATTCTGAGGTTCAGAGCAGGGTCACATAATAGTTTCAACTGGCAACTGAACTCTGGAGGGGCCCCTCAGGAAGCACTACAGGAAATGGCTACTAATGATGAGCCTGAACTTTTGAACCTGGTAAGTAGTTACTTTCAGTTTTGCTAAGATCGTATTTCTGCAATTTTGCACTTTTTCGCGGGGCGCGAACTCACGCGAACTCACGCGAACAGTGCGAGCAGTGCGAGCAAAATCCGCTGCTCGCGGATTTGCGGATTTTGCGGGAGATTCGCAAATCTCGCGGATTGCGGATTTCCCGAAAATCCGCAAAATCCGCGAGCGGAACGGATTTTCCGCCCATGCCTACTCAGATGTGATTTTGGGGGGCAGAATTCGATTTTTTCTCCACAATTGGCAAGAGATCTCCAAAGATGCCTGGGTGCTGGAAACGGTGCAAGGGTTCAAGATCGAGTTTTACTCTCGCCCTCTCCAGCATCTTCGGCCGCGTCCTCTCGTTTTTTCCCTACAAGATCAAGAGTTTATCTCCGCAGAGATCACCTCTCTTCTGTCAAAAGAGGCCATAGCCCCGACGACACCTCATCCCAAAGGTTTCGTGAGCAACGTTTTTCTGGTTCAGAAAAAAGGGGGGGGGGGTCTCGTTTGGTCCTCAACTTGAAGGAATTCAACGGCGGAGTAGTCTATCACCACTTCAAAATGGAGGGCATTCATCTTCTGCGAGATTTACTGCAAGAGGGAGACTGGATGGTTCGTCTAGATCTCAAAGATGCTTATCTATCAGTGCCAATCTTTGCCCCTCATCGTCGCTATCTTCAGTTTCAATGGCTGGGAACTTGGTACGAGTACACAGTTCTCCCCTTCGGTCTTTCCTCGGCTCCGTGGTGCTTCACGAAGCTTCTCTGTCCTGTGATGGAGTCCCTGAGGTCTCGCGGAGTCCAGCTGATTGTTTATTTGGACGATGTCCTTCTTTTGGCGCAATGTCCCCTTCTTCTTCGTTCGCGTTTGCAATGGTCAATCGATCTGTTACAATCTTTGGGTTTTCTGGTGAATCCTCAGAAATCCGACTTTGTTCCATCTCAGTCGATGGATTTCCTGGGCTTTCGAATAGACTCTGTCTCTTGTCAACTCCTTCTACCCGGTCAGAAGATCAGGGTGATCAAGCGGGACTTGCTTCTCCTTCTTGCCAAACAGACTTTTTCCTTGCGTTCCGTGGCCCGCATTGTGGGTCTTCTGTCCTCCTCCATTCAGGCGATATTTCCAGGTCCTCTGCACTATCGAGCTCTCCAGCGTCTCAAGATTCAACATCTTCAAAAGGGTCTGAGTTACTCGGATCATGTTCCTCTCTCGGAGGATGCTCGCTCGGAGATGTTATGGTGGCTGGACCACATGGAAGCCTGGAACGGCAGGGCGTTGTTTGGGAGGACCCCCGATGTTGTGATAGAGTCCGATGCCAGCCTTTGGGGTTGGGGAGCCCGTTGCGGTTCTGTGTCGATGGGGGGGTCGTTGGTCGCAGGAGGAACTGTCCCTCCACATCAATTGCCTGGAACTTCTTGCGGGTTCCTTTGCAATTCGATGCCTCTCCCCTCAGCAAACGAATTGCTGCATTCTTCTCAGGATGGACAACATCTCTGCGGTTCGGTATGTGAACAAACTGGGGGGGACCAAGTCCAAGTTGCTTTCAGAGATTGCGAAGGATTTTTTGCATCTATGTCTGCAACGCAAGATCACAATTATTGCAGAATACCTGCCAGGTTCTTGCAATCAGATTGCGGACTGGAATTCCCGTCACCTCAGAGACTTCAGCGATTGGAGGCTACATCCTCTGGTCTTTCAAAAATTTACTCTCCTCTGGGGGTCCTGTCATCTGGACCTCTTTGCATCTCGTCTCAACGCCCAGCTTCCCATATTCTTCAGCTGGCGCCCGGATCCGGAGTCCCTGGCGACGGATGCCTTTCTCCAGCCTGGGCCTCCGTCCCTGTGCTATGCCTTCCCTCCTTTCATGTTGATTCCCCGAGTTCTTGCCCGGGTACGTCTGTTCTCTTCAGAGCTCATTCTGGTCACTCCTCTTTGGAGGGCCCAAGCGTGGTTTCCGCTTCTTCTGGAAATGAGTTGCTTGACTCCGCTCCTCCTTCCGCTTCTGTGGAACCTCCTCTTGGATCCTTTGCACAATCCTCATCCTCTGATTTTATCGGATCAACTTCGGTTGGTGGCTTGGAGGATTTCGGGGGACGCTGGCAAGTCCCGGGACTATCGGGAGAATCTACCCGATTTAGCAATGAAGCTTGGGCCCCCAACACACGCAAGCGTTATGCGTCCAGTTGGAAACGATGGAGTGCTTGGTGCGCACAACGGTCAGTGGATCCCGTTTCAGCGGATCTCCCTCTGATTAGTAATTTTTTGGCCTCTCTGGCCTCTTCTGGGTTGGTTTATCGAACTGTCAACAATTTCCGTTCAGCCATTTCGGCAGGTCATGTCCCGATTGATGGCAAGCCTGCGGGTGAACATCCCTTGATTTCTAAATTACTTAAAGGCATTAGGATGGTAAAACCTCCTTGTCCCAAGTATGTTGCCTTATGGGATGTGCCTGTGGTTCTGAGATTCCTGTCGTCTTGGCCCTCCAATTTGTTCCTGACCCGTAAACAACTTTCTGCAAAGTTAACTATGCTGCTTTGTTTGATTTCTTGCAAGCGGGTTTCTGATGTGCGAACCTTAGATCTTGCCGGCCGCACTTTTTCACCGGAAGGTGTCACTTTTGTTCTTTCCAGACGCACGAAGTGTAATACCTCTTCTGTTTCTTATCCTTCTTTTCCCCACAATCCTCAATTGGGTGTAGTCCAATGTCTCAAGGATTATGAGGTAAGCACTGCATCTTTACGACATGATTTACAAGGTCAACTTCTTATTGGTTTGCAGAAGCCTTTCAAACCTGTTACTCCTGCAACTTTGGCGCGCTGGGTACGTTGGCTCATGCAGGAGGCGGGCATTGATGTTAACCTGTTTGGGGCTCATTCCGCTAGAGGAGCGATGGCTTCAAAGGCTTTTTCAATGGGTGCTAGCCTTCACAACATCATGAAGGCTGCGGATTGGTCATCTGAATCTGTGTTCAAAACTTTTTATTTTAAACCAATAGTTGATGTTGCTTCTGTTGTGGTGGATCAGCTTTAAACAAGCATAATCGGAGCCTCCGTCCTGCCATAGAATTAAAAATTTGCTAACATTCGTGCCAAGAATTTTCAATTCTATTAAGGACAGGAGGCGAGGATTATCCCACCCTCGTTATTCTGACTAATAATGCATTCATACTTTGTTCTGTACTGTATTCTATATATGCCTCTGTTATGACATATAATGCAATGTATCCCGCCCTCTCTTGATTTTTGATCCTTCTTCAGATTGGGTGTAGGTATTACGACTTTGTTTACCATTTCAGGTTCCGACCTCAAGTGAGCTCTGGATCCGGCATCTACATCTCCTGCTGTGGCTCGTTCCCCTGATTCTTGGCTTTACCGGCTTGCTCGCCTTCTGGATGTCCTGCGGCCAGATGTTCTTAATGGATCCATGGTTTTTCCTTCTTCGTTTTTGAATTTATGACTTAACTGTTGGACAAGAAAGAGGAAGTTATGACCTCTGTGACCCTATTTATAATATCTGTGGACTCAAGGGTATTGTAGTTTTTGTCTTTACTGTATTCTAATTGGCTGCTGTTGTTTTCTCAGTAAAGAAATAGAGAAAAGCATAATCCTCGCCTCCTGTCCTTAATAGAATTGAAAATTCTTGGCACGAATGTTAGCAAATTTTTAATTCCGTAGGCGCACACTGTTGTTGCAAGGGGCTACACAGGGGGCGGCCAGCAACATAATACACGAGAAATCACAAGCCTCTTTCACATTCTACAACGAGACATCATCTACGCTCATTAAAAGCCATTACCGGACATTCGCACTGTTGTTGGAAGGTGCTTCACAGGGGGTGGCCAGGGAAATATTCAGGAAAAGAACAAGTCTCATTGCACGTTAATTCTCGGCGCTTTACTACCGTCTAACGTTCTTGCAAGGGGGAAGCTTACAAACGTGCTCAGAACACTCCCTGTAAACATTGCTGGCAGGGCCACGAACGCGATAATAAATAAATCCGCACTACTTTCACACAAAAAATACTCAGAGGCCAGGGGAACATTCAAACGCTCAATCCCACAAGCCTCTTTTACATTCCACAACAAGGCCATATAAAGCTGTTGCAAGGGTCTGCACAGGGGGCAGCCAGGGAAAAAAAAGCACATTGAACAGGGGGCAACCAACCAACAGTTACATTTGCAAGGGCCTGCACAGGGGGCAGACAGGGAAAATAAATAGGCACATTCAACAGGGGGCATCCAGGGAAAATACAAAGGCACATACAACAAGGCACATTTACATTTGCAAGGGCCTGCACAGGGGCATCCAGGGAAAATAAATAGGCACATTCAACAGGGGGCATCCAGGGAAAATACAAAGGCACATACAACAAGGCACATTTACATTTGCAAGGGCCTGCACAGGGGCAGACAGGGAAAATAAATAGGCACATTCAACAGGGGGCATCCAGGGAAAATACAAAGGCACATACAACAAGGCACATTTACATTTGCAAGGGCCTGCACAGGGGCAGACAGGGAAAATAAATAGGCACATTCAACAGGGGGCAGTACCGAGAAATATTAAAAGCGTCATAATATTTTTTCACACATTACTTTTCTCCCCCGGACAACGTCGGGACGGGCTGCTAGTTGTTAATAAATGCAGTAAAGAAAAGAAATGAAAATGATATGAATTTGAATACATAGAGTGTCATGAAGCTGCTTCTGCTTCTGCACTGCTTCTGAATAATGAATTCTTTCATGGCCACACTTGACGTAGATTCATGAGGTAGTCTAAAATTAAGATACTTGTATAGCACAGTGACGCGCTTTATTTTAAGCACCAAAGTTAATGGGTGTGTTTTAGAATTTCTGAGATTCAGAGATTTACTTTTTGGGTATGGCTTCAAAGTGCAATCGTCACCTGACCTAATGTGATCAAATGAAAAAGAGGTTTAAGAAGAACGCCTGAGAGAGGGGCTTTGTGTCTGCCCACATATTGGTTACCTTGAGTACAGTATTTGATTTAGCAGAAGGTGTGTGCTACCATTAAGAAATAGTGGTTGCTGTACTCCTGTTGGCTCCTGAAGGGAGTTTGCTCACCTAATAAAATGTAACGATGTGGCAATTGGCAATAGGAAGAATCATTTACCACGCTGTAGTATTTGCTAATAATATTGCTAAAACATCATGACATGTTCACCTTGTGCATTAACTAAAGCGTGGACTATGTTTTTATGATAGTCTAGGGCTAATGGAAAATAGACGTTCCTAATAAGGATTTTCCCTCTTTCAAAATGGGTATGGCAGCCACTGTCATTCTGCAAAAGCATCTGTGCATGTTTTCTTTCTTTCATGTTTATGTATGTGCTGTGCAGAATAATCAGTTTGTCCTGCCCTCCCATCCCAGCCTCCGACTGACTTGCCAGTTGCTGCAGCCTCAACAGTCTCATGTCGATCCTTCCTCTTTCATCAACCCACTGTCTCAGTTCACTCTACCCACTGCAGCATTCCTCACATGGCCTTCTCCTTCAGATAAGGAGCCAGATTCACGGAGTACTTGAGATAGAGATAGCCCGGACTATATGGCCTAATTTTGACTATAAATCAGGAAGAAATACAGGTAGGAGAAGAGAGAGAAAAGCCTAGCCACTTTTCAGATGTCAGAGCTGGAGAAATATGAATTTCTCACGCAGAGAAGGCCCTTCTCCAGCCGAATACCTTTTGAGACTTTGAGACTCACATGGGGTACCAAAAGACAGCATTGTATATCGCACACAAATATACAACGATTGGGCACTAGAGTTCATTATGGAACATGGTAAATTAAAATTTATTTGGATAATAGAACCAATTTTTAGATTTAAAAAAAATGGGTAATAACCCCATCAAGGAAATTATTTCACTGTACAAAAGGAAGTGTCTTTCATGAACATGTTACGGTGCTGCACTATGGGGAGTACCAAACCATTCCATCCCTCAGACCCAAGAGAATAACTTTCTATGGAGATTGTTATCTGTTCTAAATCGACCCCCATATATGGACACAAAGAGCTGGATGCTCCGTATATTAAGGATTTTATTAGCCTGGCAAGTATAAATACTTGGTATGGAATATGGAGTAAGGAGGGCGCAAAATTTACCCGGGACATTTTCTAGGATTGCATTGCATTAGAACATGGGAAGAAGATACCGTGGCTGATGTATATTAATAATCTTTTAAATGAATGTGCTGAAAATGTTGATTTTAACAACCTCTCCCAAATTCTCGAGTATAGTAAAAATGATTTGAAAACTGGCATTATAGAATCTAGGAGCGGTTTAAGGGAAGACGAAGCTAACTCAAAACAGATGACTAAGGCACTTAAAGATAGGACACTAGGGATAGGGATTCAACATTATTTGCAAATATAAGACATAGCTTTTATTTTACTAGATTAAGAATGGGATTAGACCAATTTTGCATTTTATTTTATTCTGTGACTTTTACAGAGATCTAAGGAAAAGTATATTATGACCATTGTTTCGAAAGGAGTGACTAAATGCTTTTGATTATGGGCCATATGTAGGAAGCCTAATTGCGCTCGCAAATGCTGAAATTCGCAGAATTTCAGAATTTGCGATCGCAATTAGGGCAGTGTGCTATTTAGCACACAAAAACCTACATTCAAAATAAGGAACCGCAAAATTTGTGATTCCTTATTCTGCTATTGCATGTAAGGAATCACAAATTGCGATTCCTTAAATGCAATGTAGGAAGCACCCAAGTTGTACAAATTCTGGCTTAAGGAATCGCAAAATACCACCAACTTCAGGCTGGTGGTATTTTGCGATATGGGCCACATGTGCACACATGTTAATTTCAGGGGTGCAAAATGGTGTCCTATTGACACGCTTACAACCCTGAAATTGCATTCTCAATTTGCGATTCTCTAATTGAGAATCGCAAATTGAGAATGTCTTCCCATTCATTCCTATGGGCCTTCTAGCCCATAGGAATGAATGAGAGGGTATTCCTTATTTTCGAATCTCAATTTGCGATTAGCAAAAAATGTTGCTAATCCTACCTACATTGCGTTTTGCGATTCTCTAATTGCGATTCCCCCAAAAAATCGCAATTTGAGAATCGCAAAACACAAATTACCTACATATGGCCCTATATCTGTCCCTTAGCAAATGTTAGAGTTTGTAATGCAGTGGCAATTTATATCCAGAGGGTGATTAGAGTGCGCGTATCCTTACGTGCACGAGCGAGTTTCTGATTGGCTGACAGTCGACTGTCAATATTCGAAACTGTTAAAACCAGGAAGTGTTGGCCACCATCTTGTTTTTCAGGAGAACTGAGGCACAGTGATATATATATATATATATATATATATATATATATATATATATATATATATATATATATATATATATATATCCAACCAAAACCTTCTCCAGTAAAGAAAAAGAAATCCGGGCCACTTAGAAGTGCAAAGCGTGATTTTTATTCAATGGCTTTCTCGACGCGTGAAAAAGCAGAACTGACTGCGAAACGCGTCGAGAAAGCCATTGAATAAAAATCACGCTTTGCACTTCTAAGTGGCCCGGATTTCTTTTTCATTACTGGAGAAGGTTTTGGTTGGATACATTGGGACTCGCTATCCCATCCGAGGCCCGCCTTTGACAAGCGGCAGGGGTCTACAGCGACTTGTTTGGTTGGATATATATATATATATATATATATATATATATATATACACATTGTGAACTTGTATCAGGGATTGTATAAGAGAGTAAATATGTGTTAGTATATGTTTGATTAAGTAAGCTGTGTATAACTGTATAGTTGAGGAAATGGAGGTGTGATTGATTCTTTGCATGACTGACTAGGTGTGTGAGTAACTCCATGGATGAGTGACAGTCTGTGAGAGTCTGTTTACACTGATTGTATCTAAGGTTATATTAGAGTCTGAAGAGGTTGATCGTATTATCACATGAATGATATCATCAGTGATGTGATCAGTAATGACAAATGAGATGTTATCAGTGATTTTACAAGTGATGTCATTTGAGATGTCATCAGTGATGTCATCAGTGATGTCACTGACCATGTCATGAATGATGTCATTTGAGATGTCATCAGTGATGTCACTGACCATGTCATGAATGATGTAATATGTGACATCATCAGCAGTGGGTTGCGGGTGCGCGATATATAGTTATTGCATCTAACTATATATGCGAATTTCTATGGTTTTGTGCGAGTAAATTAAGGTTTTGTAAATGCTAATCCCTAACTATATATGGGCTAAAACCTATGGTTCTTTCAGTGAATTTCAATGTTTTTTTAATAGCAAATATCAAAAGCTGTCAAATGTCAAGTACGTGATAGGTAAAAACTTTTTCGTGTTTATGCACGCTGATGTGCTTTGAACGCTGCCCCCCCCCCTCTTTTCTCTTAGTAGTACTCTCTCTTTGCAGATAGTGAAGGGTAGTTAACGCAGGCCTTTGCCCCCGTTGTAATCCGTCGTGCCTGCTTGTCTCTCCATTTGATTGATTGTTATCCAAGCATTTACTGTTTTAGAATTGATTCTCTTTGGTTCATTCTCTATTTACAAACAAGCACAAAGTCGCAATACTCTGTTTAGTCTTTGCAGAAAGTGAAAAATCGTGTAAAAAAACAAAAGTAATCGAGCAAAATCAGTAGGCCACTAATGGGATCTCTTTTTGACCTCGCTAAAATAGAAACATTAGGAACAACCCTTCATGAGAAATACGAAAATAGTGAGATGAACTGAGCTCCACACCATGATGGCTGCAAGACAGCTCGGCTCCGCCACCCACCCCGCCCAAAATAACGATAAACTCTATGCAAATATTATAAATATATACAACACACCAGCAAAGTAACAGGGTAAAACATTTTATTAAATAACTATTTACATAACTATTTTATACTTTTTGTTGCCTGATCCGGCTAGCTCAATCGATCGAGCATGAAACTCATGCACTCTGATAGCAAGCGTTGCTGCTGATGCTATGCAGACAAAAACTGGTTTTCAGTTTGTACATTCTTCAAGATTTTTCCATCCAAGGCTGGTTGAGAGTTTGTAGAACGATGGCTTCAGATTTTCAACATACGGTGTGGTGGCGTGGACTGGGAGGGGGCGCTTGGCTCCTGCCCCCTCCCCAAGTCGTGTTGCCCTGGTGTGGCCTAAGATCGCCCCCGACATAGGCGGCCGGCTCCCGGGGTCCGGCGGAACTTTTTGCCTTTTGATGACTCTTCCATTCTGGACCTTGTCCCACAATCCGTTTGACCTGAAGACACGCTGTAGTGGGGCTCCCCTTTACCGTTTCAGTTGCCATTCCGCCCGCTTTTGCTACACTGTGCCTCTTCCGCCATTCAGCTGTTTACCGCCCGCTCTTGCGACTACAGCGTCTCGCTCACCATGTAGTTGAGTTGCTTCCGCTCTTGCGATGCAGCGATAGGCGGCTGCCACAGGACTCTCAAAATGGCGGCCGGCTCTTTAGATTTGGGCGTGGTCCAATAAACTGGCCCTGGGACACCTTGGAACTCGGACGCTTGTCTGCTAGGGCTTGGGCCCCATTCTCGAAAGCGTCCCCTGAGCCTTAAAGATTCTACAAAAGTCTTGGGGGCCCCCGACTCCCGCAGGCTTCTGGTGGGGAGCGGCTGCCATGATTGCTCGTGGAATGGCCACGACTGAGCTACGAGATGGTGGTGCTCTCATGCTGACGCCAGCTTCAGTCTGAAACATCCAGAAACACTGTAGACTACCAATTCGATCAGTTCCGGTTGCGCCCCAACGTGACCCGGTAGGGAAGAACTTGCCCTCCCCTCTTTGACTGATGGTTCTTGTTGCCTGTCCCTTCTGTTGTCATTTAACAGAACTTTTTAGACTGCTGAAAGGGGTTGTGTTCCGACCGCTGGTTGGTGGAGACATTTTGACTATATTCTGGACCTACGTTGTCGCGTAATGCGTTATATGACACGCCGCGTTAGCGCACCCGGAAGTGCTCTGGTGCGCAAAGCGCAGCTTCCCGGAAGCGATCCGGGGCGCAGCGCGTAACGTAAGCATAACAGGTCGTGTGACTTGTTTATAAAACTTTTCATTGGTTCATTTTACTTTTGTTATTCTAATGATGAAAGGCTTGGTCATATGACCTAAAAATTACGCTTTTTATTGCTTTCGAACATTATTTTTTCTTAAACATATATGTCATAATGTTCCAGGCTAATGTACTTTCACGGAAAATTTACAACTGTCCTGCAAGTAAAATATATTCCTTTTTCTAGCAAAAGGGCGTTTCTTCGTCCCATGATGGAGCCGTTGAGCAAAAGATGCTCGGCCTGCTGTCTTAGTCGCCGATACGCCTGAATATCAGATTCTTATCGATCACTTTATGTTGCAGGAGTAAAAAACACAACAGCCCTTGACCATTTATCTTTACTGCGTTCCTGCGTATTATACCTTTTATCCGTCATGTAATTGGACTGCTTTATTTCACTTGCCTTTTACTGATTCGAAAACAGTGACTAAAATTAAAAACTTTACCAATGTAAATACTACTACCATATTTTGTTTTAAAAACCTTTATTGTGAAAATGTCAGTATACAAATACGGGCCTATAACCTCGTGGGCCGGCCACGGAGCAAACTGGAATCGTATATGATGAGGAGACATTTACACTGTAGAGGAACGTAACGAGCGGGCCATTAGGTTGCAAGAACTAAGGTGTCTAACAGTTGCGGAATCGGTGGACGTACATTTTGTAATTAAAATACGACAGGGCCACTTACAATAAAATTTTCTAGATATACATTTGCGGGCAAGTACCATGGGTGACGTTAATTCGAACTTTCAATAGTACAGTAATCAATAACACATCAGAACTTAATATCAATAAGGATGTCGAAATATTCAATCAATTCTCGTCCCCGCCCGCCATGTGCTTCAAAACTGCATACGTATCTCGTGATATCAAGGTTGTGCAACCAGTACACAACAAGGAGTTACGAGTCCCATTTATACCGGCGCCATTTTGGGCGAGGCCGGGCAGGTACAGGATATAGTCAAAATGTCTCCACCAACCAGCGGTCGGACCAGAACCCCTTTCGGCAGTCAAAAAAGGTTCAGTTAAATGACAAAGGAAGAGATAGGCAACAAGAACCAACAGTCAAAAGAGGGGAGGGCAAGATCTAAAGCCATTGTTCTACAAACTGTCAACCAGCCTTGGATGGAAAAATCCTGAAGAATGTACAAACTGAAAACCAGTTTTTGTCTGTATAGCATCAGCAGCAATGCTTGAGTCAGCTTTGTGTGAAGCCGCCATTTTGATTCAATCAATAGCGTCCCCCTGCACACATTCAGGGACCTGGTCGTGTCTTCAGGTCAAATGGATTGTGGGACAAGATGCAGAAAGGAAAAGGAAAAAAGTTCCGCCGGACCTCTGGAGCCGGCCGCCTATGTCATGGGCGATCTTTGGCCACACCA
Organism: Lissotriton vulgaris; assembly: GCF_964263255.1. Taxonomy (NCBI): domain Eukaryota; kingdom Metazoa; phylum Chordata; class Amphibia; order Caudata; family Salamandridae; genus Lissotriton; species Lissotriton vulgaris. The sequence continues at coordinate 846,626,925 of NC_141695.1, forward strand.
GGGCAATAGTGAAGCTGCAGCAGGTGCAAATAAGCTTCAGATAGTGTTACAAGCACTGCTCAGAACTCTCAACTATGACACCACCTCCGTGCCATCCGGATCTTGACGCCTTGTGCTGTCCGACCTATTCACACATCGGTCCGCTACTGACACCACCTCATAAGCCAACGGGGCACCCCACGCCGACTTTCGGCGCAGCATTGTAGGATGGCCACACCAGTGCGGCAACTTGCTAGACACCACCTCGGTGCCATCCAGATCTCGGCGCGTTGTGCTGCCTTCGGCCTACTGTAGCCGCAAGTGCGGACGCAACTCAGCTGGATAGCGAGTGAAACACTAAGGGGCGCCCCACTGCAGCCGAGGAGCCTCCATCTTGGGGGCGACGCACAGCATCACATTGCTTTCCAATGCAGTCAGATCCTCAAACAGCCCCCACTGACTGACGCGGCCTCACAGGCCAACGGGGCGCCCCACGCCGACTTTCGGCGCAGCATTGTAGGATGGCCACACCAGTGCGGCAACTTGCTGAACACCACCTCGGTGCCATCCGGATCTTGGCGCGTTGTGCTGCCTTCGGCCTATTCGCACATCGGTCCGCTACTGACGCCGCCTCACGTGCCAACGGATTTTCTACGCTTTTTATAGCAGCGCGTAACGTAAGCATAACAGGTCATGTGACTTGTTTATAAAACTTTTCATTGGTTAATTTTACTTTTGGTTTCCTAATGATAGAAGGCTTGATCATATGACCTAAAAATAACACTTTTCATTGGATTAAAATTTTTTTTTTTCCCAAACGATGAAAGCCCCACCTTGTTTCTGGATGTTTCAGACTGAAGCTGGCGTCAGCATGAGAGCACCACCATCTCGTGGCTCCGTCGTGGTCATTCCGCGAGCAATCATGGCAGCCGCTCCCCACCGGAAGCCTGCAGGAGTCGGGGGCCCCCAAGACTTTTGTAAAATCTTCAAGGCTCAGGGGACATCCGAGTTCCAAGGTGTCCCAGGGCCATTTTAGTGGACCAGGCCCAAATTCGAAGAGCCGTCCGCCATTTTAAGAGTCCTGTGGCAGCCGCCTGTCGCTGCACCGCAAGAGTGGGCGCAACTCAACTACATGGTGAGCGAGACTCTGTAGCCACAAGAGCGGGCGATAAACAGCTGAATGGAGGATGAGGCACAGTGTAGCAAAAGCGGGCGGAATGGCAACTGAAACGGTAAAGGGGCGCCCCAGTACAGCAGACGAGCCTCCACCTGGTGAGGCCCGTTCACGCCGCCTTCCCCCCCCCCCCCGGCCCCCCCCCGGGGCGCCCCACGCCGTTTTTCGGAGCAGCATTGTAGGATGTCAAAACCAGTGCGGCAACTTACTGGACATCACCTGGTTGCCATCCACATCTCAGCGCGTTCTGCTGCCTTGGGACTATTCGCACAACAGACCGCTACTGATGAGGCCTCCCCCCGCACCACCCGGGACGCCCCACGCCGTTTTTCGGAGCTGCATTGTAGGATACCAAAAACCAGTGCGGCACCCAGGTAACATCACCTGGGTGCCGTCCAGAACTCAGCACGTTGTGCTGCCTTGGGACTATTCGCACAAAACACAGCTACTGACCATTGTTGCTTCTTTTTAAAAAAAATGTTTAAATGTATTTACTGTTTTTGTTGCGTTGTATATATTTATAAGTTATTAAAATGTTATAATCCTACTACTTTGTTGGAGTGCTATATATTTTTAATGTGACACATAATTGTAAAAACTTTGATGTACAAAGAGGCATCCCTGGAATCTTCCGCTTCAGGCTCGGTCCCACACACCCTCACAGTGAGAATCCCCTCCACAAGCACAATACAGGATGGTTATCAGATAGTAGGAACGCGTGTGGTGTGACGGATCTCATCGGGTGGGGGCCTTGATCTACTGTAACTCCTTTGAAGAGGGGTGATTCTCTACAGCTGGGGCCATAAACTACATCTGCAAGGCTAGGTGATAGCCTGGGACCGGCCTGGACAATCGGACACAGAGGAAGAGGAGTGTCAGAGGGTGCGGTAGTGAATAGGGTGAAAGGGAGGTGTCGGGCGGGCATAGGGTGTGATTCTCAGAGAAGAACAGCGCAGATGGGAGGAGGTTTCTGGCCCATGCATGAGAGAGAGAGCGGGGGTGACCAGTGCGTGGGGGAGATGCTTGCGAGGGTGGGGAGCCATGCAGAGGATCGGCGGCGTGCAGAGAGTGGGTCTGGTCAAGGCATCTAAAATGGCTGCCGTGCTCAACAAAAGTGTGGCATTGCAAAAAAAGGCAAGATGGCGCAGACAATGGTTATCAATAAGGATTAATTTATAACAATTATTTTTAACAAAATATTTACTCGCAGTGACAAAATGGCGGTCAACAGTTCCTGATTTCCATCGAATCGAACGTTAACAGACGTCACACAGCAAAAAAAAAAAAGAAACGCTCACGCACAGCCGCTGGAAGACATGTATCAACATATATGAGCCTCCTCAGCCACCCTCAGAAAACATAAGGGGTCAGGATACGTCTCCCGTACCCCCTTATACCTAGTAATCTAATTAAATCGAAACACAAAATGGCGAATTCACGTTTCGCTACCAGTTTGCGACCCGGTTCGCGAACCGAGAAGCGCTTCTACCGCGAAAAATCAAATTTTTATTATTTGCCCCACGGGACCCTTTAATAACCCCAACATCATTCCTAGGGGGTCAAGAAGGATCTACCTTGCCCCCTTTCATTAAATTCCCCCTTCGTTTTTCTCCTCCTCTTGTCTCTCGATCCTACCGAGAGACAAGATGGCGGCCACACCGGACTGTTTAGAATGTTGACAGACACCGGAGAGCCAATCAGCTTCGCTACGCAAAGCTCCGTTACGCGAAAAGTACGCGATCTGGTGCGCTATCTGGGACGCTGTCACAGATATATCTGTTTTTTTAAACGTTAATTTCTCAAAATCCACTGGAGCACATATATTGAGACCCAGCAAAGGCACATCGGGCTAACAGTCCCTATAATTTTGCCAAGTTTCGTGTAAATCCATTCAGCCGTTCGAGCTAAAAGTGAGGCCAAAGGCCCTATGGAAAAATGAATGGGAAAAATGCGTTTTGGGACCCCCTTTTTCTCGGCCCCCCCCTTGACGGAACCCCCCCAAATTTTCAGGGGCTGCTCAGAAACAAAATGTGCCATTTTCCTGAAAATTTCAGCCGATTCCGTCCACAAACGCCAAAGTTATTAGACATAGAATTTTCAAAAGTTCCATAGAGAAAAAATCCTAACTATATATATATATATATATATATATATATATATATATATATATATATATATATATATATATATATATATATATATATATATATATATATATACATACATATATACATATCTATATACATACATACATATTTATATATATACTAGCAGCCCGTCCCGACGTTGTCCGGGGGAGAAAAGTAATGTGTGAAAAAATATTATGAAGCTTTTAATATTTCTCGGCACTGCCCCCTGTTGAATGTGCCTATTTATTTTCCCTGTCTGCCCCTGTGCAAGCCCTTGCAAATGTAAATGTGCCTTGTTGTATGTGCCTTTGTATTTTCCCTGGATGCCCCCTGTTGAATGTGCCTATTTATTTTCCCTGTCTGCCCCTGTGCAGGCCCTTGCAAATGTAAATGTGTCTTGTTGTATGTGCCTTTGTATTTTCTCTGGATGCCCCCTGTTGAATGTGCCTATTTATTTTCCCTGTCTGCCCCTGTGCAGGCCCTTGCAAATGTAAATGTGCCTTGTTGTATGTGCCTTTGTATTTTCCCTGGATGCCCCCTGTTGAATGTGCCTATTTATTTTCCCTGTCTGCCCCTGTGCAGGCCCTTGCAAATGTAAATGTACCTTGTTGTATGTGCCTTTGTATTTTCTCTGGATGCCCCCTGTTGAATGTGCCTATTTATTTTTCCTGGCTGCCCCCTGTACAGGCCCTTGCAACAGCTTTACACGGCCTCGTTGTGGAATGTAAAAGAGGCTTGTGGAATTGAGCGTTTGAATGTTCCCCTGGCCTCCGAGTATTTTTTGTGTGAAAGTAGTGCTGATTTATTTATTATCGCGTTCGTGGCCCTGCCAGCAATGTTTACAGGGAGTGTTCTGAGCACGTTTTTTAGCTTCCCCCTTGCAAGAACGTTAGACGGTAGTAAAGCGCTGTGAATTAACGTGCAATGAGACTTGTTCTTTTCCTGAATATTTCCCTGGCCGCCCCCTGTGAAGCACCTTCCAACAACAGTGCGCGAGTCCGGTAATGGCTTTTAATGAGCGTAGAGGATGCCTTGATGTAGAATGTGAAAGAGGCTTGTGATTTCTCGTGTATTATGTTGCTGGCCGCCCCCTGTGTAGCCCCTTGCAACAACAGTGTGCGCCTACGGAATTTGCGTGTAAAGAGCGTACTTGAAACCTCAATGGCTTGTGGAACTCGGCGTGCAAATTTGTCCATGGCCTGTGCCAATGTGTATCTGCCCGCGTTAGTGTCCCCGACCCCGACAGCAATAATGCTTGGACCAATGGGTGAAGTTTTTCCGTATTGTTCTTTACTATGAATGTGATAAATGTATGTTTGCTTGCGTGATTGTTGTTTGTGTAATGTGTGTGTCGCCATTGGTTGTTTGCAGGAAGGCGCGGCCAATGAATGTGGTACTTGCGTGTTTGTGTGTGTGGCGCCATTGGTAGTTTTGTGGAAGGCGTGGCCAACAGTGTGCCGTGATTGGATGGTTGTTTTTTGGAATGCGCGGGCGAGCGTTGCGCGATTGGATGTTACTGTTCCTTTTCTGGTCGAAGCCGCGCCCCTTTGTTTATCTGGGCTCTGATCCCTGTGGAGGCAGTGAGTACCGTATTTTCCGACCTCTTCTTGTGCACATATTGAAAAAAACGATGTTTATGCTCATCAAGCAAAACGATGTTTATACTCCAGAAGGCTACATGTATAAAACGGTGTGGGAAGGTTTTGTGCTGCGATTGGATGGTTGTTTGGTGGAAGGGGCGGGCAAGAGTGTTACGCGATTGGATGTTACTGTTCCTTTTCTGGTCGAAGCTGCGCCCCTTTGTTTATCTTGGCTCGGAACCCTTACGGAGGCAGTGATTACCGAATTTGCCAACCTCTGTTAGTGCACATTTGTGGAAAACTAAGTTTATGCTCCTGAAGGAAAACGATGTTTATGCTCTCAAGGCTATGTGCATAAAACGGTGTTTATCGCTCCTGAAGTGGATGTGCATGCAGAAGTAGCTGTGTTGTGTGTGTGCTTGTGTGTGGTTGTAGAATGTATTGGTTGCTGTGTTGTGTGTGTGCTTGTGTGTGGTTGCAGAATCTATTGTGGTTGTGCTTGAGTGCTTGAAACCGAGCGAATGGGACATGCCCCTCTGCCAATGTTACCGCCCACATTGAGAACAACGCCCACAAGGAACTACTTTCTCCGGAATGTTGTTTGCCCTTCGTAATGTATATGTTGTACAAATGTATAGCCTATGTCCTTCTGCTGCAACTGCCCTTTCAAACGCTGTATTGGGTGTTGTGATTGGTGCTGTGGTTCCCGAGTTTACCTGGCCAAAAGGTGCAAGTTCTCTCTTTATAATAGTAGTAGAAATTCCAACGTAGTTTTTCGGTATGTCAAGCCTCCAAGCACGGCGGCCAAACACGGCCGGGACGCCACTCCCAAATTATGTAGTGAAAGCCAGCTTCTGAGAAATAAAACTCAATGGAGCCGTGACCTCAATATGCAGTAGACTTTTTTCAAAGCAAACGGGTGCCCAACGCGTTTCGGAGTTACCTCACTCCTTGTTAACGGGTAAAGTTTTACAAGTGCCATTGATATTTAAAGATACAGTGTTCCCATTAGTGATAGATATAAAAAAGATACATTTTGTCAAACTGGTTTTGTATCGTCAACATTATTAAAGTTTTCAGTGATTTTAAAATAAACATAATCTGCCAAAGCAGCATTAAATAAACCCAGTTATGCACAGACAAATTAACAGAATAACAAAAACTTGCTGTCATATTTCCCCAGTGGGGTAATAATACGACATAGTATCCTTTGCTATGTATAAACAATGAATACAGCCCCGTTTTTTTCAAGTCAGCCCCAAATGGGGTAAATCATAAACAAAATGTCTGTGAACAATCGCAAAGTAGTCTCCATGGGGCTTCAGTGCAATATCCAAACTGTTCCATTGTGAATTCTAGTAGAGCTCAAGTGAGCAAGATATTGAACAAATCAACTGCAGTTGTCAATATAGATCTTCTCCTCTGTAACAAAACCAGAACATAAAAGGATTACTAAAATAATAGGAACTATTGCATGCAACAAAAATTGGTGAAAAAAAGGCTAGTTAAAACATATTTAAAAAAAAGGCAGCACACGTAGAGACAGTTCCAGGTTATAGGTTATTTTTTATCTTAAATGTATTGACATCTCCTCGTCCAGATTTAAACCAAAAGGGCCGACTGTTTTGTACTTTATTATCATTTTGGACTTTAGCTTTCTTAATTCTAATGTACTATTCCTACCTCTGTCCCTCAGAGGGATGGAATCAAGTACACAGAATTTCAGACGGTTTTAGTTTTGTTTATGTGCATAACAAAAATGGGGAGCCACAGGGTATTGTTTATCATTTTTTACGATAACTCTTAAATGCTCTAAAATGCGTAATTTAACCTTGTTAATAGTGCTACCGATGTAATACAAAATACAAGGGCATTTTAGTGCATAAACTGCATAATCAGTTTCACAAGTGAAATGTTTGCTGATCTTAAATGCTGGTTTATCCTTGCAGAGTTTTAGTGATTTACAGTTGTTGCTGTACCTATACGCTTTACATTTGGTACATGTAAAGAAACCTTGTACATGATTAGGTTTTTTGGTCTCTTTTATATTACAAGACATGAGATTATCCTTCAAAGATTTAGCTTTTCTAAATGTCATTGAAGGGTAATCCCCTATATCCTCCTTCATGTCGTCGTCCAGTTTCAGAATTTCCCAAAATTTCAACAGACTTTTCCGTATCTCCCATGCTTGGGTATTGTAGGTTGTTATAAATCTCATCTGTTTTTTGACTCTTTGGGACTTTTCTTAGTGAAAAGGTCTTCTCTTTGTACTCTCGATACCTTCTCAATAGCTGAGTTAATTGTAGCATTACTGTAGCCTCGTTCACTAAACCTTAGTGTCATTATCTTTTTCTGTTCCTCATAATATTCCTCAGTGCTACAGTTCCGTTTGGCTCTTAACAATTGGCAAAACTAATGCTGTTTATCATGTTTTTTGGGTGACAACTCTCAGCTTGTGATAGACTATTACCCGCAGTTAATTTACGATGTAATTTGCTGCAGATTTTATTATTCTCAATTTGCAAATTCAGGTCTAAAAACTGTATTTGGTCGGTACTGATCTCACTGGTGAACTGTAGATTTGAGTCATTGACATTCAATGTTTGTACGAATTCATCTGCCTGACTTCGATTGCCATCCCAGATGCAAAAGATGTCGTCGATGTATCTGACCCAGAGGACGATATGATCTTGATACTGCTTGATGTTCCGGACAACCTGCTCCTACCACCAGCCGAGGTAAAGACCTGCAAAGCTGGGGGCGAAGCAGGTTCCCATTGCCGTCCCCTGGGTCTGTCTGTATAAAATTTTATTGAATAGAAAAAAATAGTTATTTTAAACAGATCAATATCATTTCCAAAAGCATTTCAGAATGTAAAAGAAATGATAATGACCTCCCTTTTAGAAAATGTCTGCATGCGTCTACACCTTCATTTTGTGGGATGCTAGTGTAGAGGCTGCACACATCCATGCTTAACAACAAATAGCCCTTCTTCCATTCAATGTCCTGAATTTTCATTAGGAAGTCTTTAGTGTCTTTTACATGTGCAGGCAACCCTTGCACGAAAGGTTGCAAGAAATGGTCCACATATTTGGACATGTTTTCTAAAGAACTTCCACGTGAGGAAACAATTGGTCTCCCTGGCGGTCTAGTAGCATTTTTGTGTATCTTAGGCAACAGGTATAAACTGGGGATTATAGAAACAGATATTCTTCCTTTTCAAGTATACCCTGATCCCGCCATTCAATCAATTTGTCATATACATTCTTATTTGCAATTTCATAACTGGTTTTAGTTGCCACACAATATTTGGTTTGGTCTGACAGTTGTTTTAGTCGCTCTTCTAGATACATGTTGAGCGGCCAGATCACCACGTTCCCCCCTTTGTCCGCTTGTTTAATTACAATGTCTCTGCGTTTCTCAAGGCTTCTAATTGCGTCTCTTTATAATTTGAATATGTTCTGTTTTCCCTTATAGTCTCTTTTTTCAATATTTTTCAGTTCTTTGATCATTCCCCTCTCGAAACAATTTATTGTATCACTGTTAATTTGGGGAATAACAATTGACTTGGGTTTGAAACTGCTGCCACTGCTCATCCTGAAATCAATGTCAGTATTGATCAAATTTAAAAAAGGATTGTCATGGCACGCTTCAGGGTTTGCCAAATCATGGATCTCTTGCAAAGTGTCAATTTCATGCACTGTTAAACCTGTAGGAACTTCAGAGACATTTTGTATCCTTGTATTTTTGTTTAAAGCGAACCATTTTTTCAGTTTAAATTTTCTAATGAAGCTAAAAAGGTCAATTCTCGCCTCTGTATAGTTAAAGCATGCAGATGGGTAAAATGATAATCCTTTGGACAAGATCCCCATCTCTGTTTCAGAAAAAGAGTAATTTGAAGGATTTACCACTGTTTTTTGGTTCTTCATTGTTTGGCTTATCTCCCCCTTGTCAGCATTCCCACTGGGGTTTCTTCCGCATTGCTTGTGACAAATATTTTCATTTTTCCGCCTCTTCCTCCTCGCCCTCGACCTCTGCCCGGGCTGTTGTTGTTGCCCTGTATGTTTTGTGCCCTTCCTTTGGCGATCAGGGTTATTTCTTTTAAAAATCGGTCTTTTGCTGCCTCGGTGACAGTTTGTAATTATGTGCAAATTGCTTACATTTTAATTTTGAGGGCGTGCGTAGTAAACCCAAAGGTTTTTTTTTAATTGTATGTATATTTATTTGTATGTTTATATACACATACATATAAAGTGCTCAAAACCTCGAACAGCTTTTCGAAGAGAAGACGACACAGCGTGATGGAAAAACCTTCTTTTTATTCCTTAGTCGCTGTCAACGCGTTTCGCCTGACCCAGCAGGCTTGGTCACGATAAGGTATAACATACACGTACAAACATTTAAAGTGCTATGATATCACATGAAATATCACGTGACTTCAAAGGTAATAGAACTGGAAGAAATATTTACATCGGCTTCAAAAATACGTATTTACGTGCATTCTGTTTGTGATCAATTTCATTTCGAGATCCGTTGGAATAAAGACTTTTACCAAGTGTAAATAAAAACCTTTTTAAACTCAGCAGTTATAGCGGTGTAAAATAAACAAATAAACGCTACAATTTCGTGTTTTTTTGTCCAGATCCTCATCATAGATAAAGATGCTTTCACAGCTAATTTGTGTAAATTCAGCCCAAGTGGGCAAATAAACTGCAGAAACTACCTGAGACAGGTTATATTCAAAAAATTACATTCATGTCCAACAGTTCTCAAGTATTACCCTGGATACACGCAAACAAAAGACCCTGAAGGGTTTCTCCAAATAAAGCCCTAGTGGGCAAGACTGACTCAGTTCTATCATTCATATGTGATAACAAAAAATCCTAAAACCAAGAACAAGAATTGTTATAAACTTAACCTCAAGGAGAAATGATTCTCGCTATGCAGGAAGCTAAATATACTACACAGTAAAATCCTTATTGCAATTACATCAGAAATTCACAGATGTGTGTACAGATCTTCTTCGATATTCAATCCATAAGGGCTCTTTGTATTTAGTTCGACTGTGTACCATGACTCCAGTTTGCGTAGCTTTTTAACCCTATCTCCCCCTCTTTCATTTAGGGGTACGGAGTCGATCACAAAATAGGTCAGACTGCTTGGATTTTTATCATGGTATTTTTCAAAATGTCGGGCGACTGGATAGGATCTATCCACATTCTTAATCGCCCTTAAATGCTGGAGTACACGTTGGTGAACAGGTTTAATTGTACTACCTACATACTGTAGGTTACATCCACAACACAAAACATAAATCGAAAAGTCCGTCTTGCAGTCAAATTGACCTCTGATCTTTTTTGTTCTGTTAGAAAGGCCTGGTTGGTATGTACTTGTATTTTTCCCGTGTTCACAAGCCTTACATTTACTACATTTTAAGAACCCATCCTTTCTGGACAACCAATTACTCTTTTTGTTCTTCACTTTTTTCTTTGCCTTAGTTAATGTGGTCTTCACTAGCATTTGCTTAAAGGATCTTGCCTTTCGAAAGGTAATAAGGGGTCTATTAGTTAGTGAGGGACCTATAATTGGGTCATTTTTAATGACATGCCAATGTCGGGTCAAAATCTTCCTCACTGATCCATGCAATTTATTGTAGTTCGTGATCAACCTACATTCATTGTCTGCTTGCTTTTTCATCTTCTTTTCTTTGAAGAGAACCTCTTCTCTAGTTTTTTTCTTGACTTTGTCAAACGATGTGTTAAGACAGTTGTCACTGTACCCCCTCTGTTTGAAACGCAGCTGGAGTTCAGATAATGCACACTCCCTATCCTTTGGATCGCTGCAATTCCTTAAAGCCCTTAGACCCTCCCCATAGGGGATACTGTTTACTAAACAGGTAGGATGGAAACTACTGGCATGTAGCACAGTATTTCCGGAGGTCTCTTTCCTGTATATTTTGGTTTGTACCTTATTATCCTTAATGTAAACTGTAAGGTCCAAGAAGTTAACAGATTCTGTGCTGACGGTACTAGTGAATTTCAAATTCAAACTATTTTTTTGTATCTTAGCCAGAAAGAGATTTAGATCTAATAAAGGGCCTCTCCAGACAACAAACAAGTCGTCGATAAAACGACTCCAATGTAGGATGTTGTTCTCCCATTCAGATTGGCACTGCTTCCGGATCACCTGCTCCTCCCACCAGCCCATATGCAAATTAGCATAGCTGGGGGCGAAGCAGGTGCCCATCGCAGTACCACAAGTCTGATGGAACAATTCATCATTGAAGATGAAGAAGTTATTCTTAAGGCAGGTGGAAACCATTGATAACAACATTTGTGTGTGAGCCCACAGTTTGATTGGTCTTGCCCCCAGGAAGTGTCTTATGGCGTTCAATCCATCGCTATGTTTGATGCTTGTGTACAACGTGGTAACGTCAATAGTCACCTAAACTAAATCCTCCTCCCAGGGTATATCATAAATGGACTTCAGAAACTCCCCTGTATCCAAAATATATGATGGTAATTGTGCAGCTAGGGGGTTCAAAAATGAGTCGATGAACTTGGAGGTATTCTCTAACCCACTACCTATGGCTGAAATGATCGGCCTACCAGGGGGGTTACACACATCCTTATGCACCTTTGGGAGCAAATAAAAAACTGGAGTTACCGGATTGCTTATTTTAAGATATTTAAACTCATCATGGGTAATCAAAGACTGACCATACCAGTTTTCAAGTTGCGAATTGTACTGTGCATGACTGTTGAACATAATCTCTTGTTTAACTCTTACATAGCAAGATCTGTTGTTTAATTGCTTATAAGCCTCAGATAGATATTTCTGTCTGTCCCAGAGGACCACATTTCCGCCCTTATCAGCATTACGTACTATACAATTTTCCTTCAGCTTGATTTTATTAATAAGGGCTGTCTGAGCTTTTTCTTGCTTGCTAAATTTTTTATTACATACACTGGTACATTTCTCCAAGTTTTTTAGATCATTCACCACCAAATCGTTGAAAATATCAATATTGTCTCGTGCAGTATAAGGGATATATCGAGATCTGGGACGAAATACATATATGTATATATATGTGTCTATTTATTTACATACTTACATATATATGTAAAATACATACATACTTTATAAATACATGTATACATATATAATAAATTATATGTAGATACATTTTTTTCTTAACACCCCAACCCTTAAACCAATACTCACCCTAATCCCTAAAAATTCCCTTACCACCGCCAAACCCATTCTAAACCCTAAAAATTCCCTTACCAACCAAAAAAACATCCCCACCCTAAACCCTTAAAATCCTCTGCCACCAACAAAAGCTACCCACCCTAAACCCTAAAAATTCCCTTACCATCGAAAAACTGATTCTGGCCTTAAACCCTAAAAGTTCCTTGCCGCCAAAAAATCCATACCCACTGTGAACCCTAAACAAATCCCTAAACACCCAAAACCCATATTCAACATACACCCTAAAAAATTCCCTTGCCATCCAAAAACCTATACCCACCCTAAACCCTAAAAATTCCCTGACCACCCAAAACCCCATACCCACCCGAAACCCTAAACCCTAAAAATTACCTTGCCACCCATAACCCTATACCCACCCTAAACCCTAAAAATTCCCTGGTCACCCAAAATCTCATACCCCCCAGCCCCTAAAAAACACACCTTGCCACTCAAAATCCCATAGCCACCCTAGACCCTAAATCATTTCTAACCATTGGTTGGCTTCCTCATCGCTCTCAATTTATTGTTTCTCAATGGTCAACATGTCTGATTTCACTCTCTCTTTGTGCCCTCCGATGGAGCATGATTGATTTCTTTGCAGGTGTACATTAGCTGTTTATGCTTGAATTAGGGTTTTGTTCTTCCTCCCACACCTTTGCTTATTGCTGCCGTCCCTCCTGCCCTGTTGCTCGTTCTCTATCGCTTGTTGCTGCTGCCTGCCCACCCCTGTGCTTGTTGCCCTGTTGCTTGTTTATATATAGTGCAATCTCGGCCCAATGGCACTGGAGCGATTTATGTGATAATCAGTTACATCACACAAGATTGCAGTCCTTTATTGGGCACAAGGAGTTTAAGTGATATGTCCAAGATCACAAGATGCTGAGCTGACACTGGCACTAGAACCTGGTTCCCCAGTTCCAAAGTCAGCAGCTCTGCCTGCAATGCCCCCCCATTCCTCATCTCGAGATGTACTTCTCCCCACCCAGAGCCTTGCTTTAAAGATTCTCCGACCCACTTAACTCATCACCTGTTACACTAAAGAAAGTTACATTAATTTATTAAGTGGGGGGCAAAAAAATGATATGCCAAGGATCACAGGATATTGAGCTGGCGCCAAGATTCAAAACTGGTCCTCCCGTTGAAAGGTTGGCAGCCCGGGTCGGCCTCCACGTCCTTTTCTCTCAAGTTGTGCTGCCTCTGAGGAAATCTTGCCCAGGTAATGGATTGCTATCTATTTTTTTTGTTTTTCATGGCCTCTGCTATTTCCCTGAAGCGCTAAAGCACTGCAAATTCAGGTACTTGCAGAGGTGTTGTAGATTAAATCTTTCCAAGTGGCAGATGTCTGGCTGACCGGTGCCTCTAAATTAATCAATGGAACCCCTAAGCCCATACCCGACCTCTGACCTCAACGCAGGTCTAGGCCCTTCTCCATGAAGGACACCGACAGAGAACAATGTCAGTTAGAAGGACATACATGTATTCTCTTGTCACTATGGAAAGCCTGATCCAACAAATACCAGACTCTATGGCCCTTCTACTACACCACTACTACTGGTCTGTTTGGTCACGGTTGCTGAAGACCCTCCATTGGCGACCTTTCGTCTCCCATAATACCAATGACACCCGCGATAATTCCCACAGTCCCCTGTTTCACCTGGGCAATATTATTTCCTAACACATTAAGGTTCAAAGTAGGGGGTGGAAAAAAATAAGCATTGGCAAAGCCAAAAAGGTCCCGCCTATTGACTATGTCAATGTTTTTAGCCATGTTGCACAGAAGCATGGTGTCATGTTGAATTTAGTTTAGTGCAGAATGGCTGAAAGTTAAAAAAGCACTCTTATGCAGCCTTTTTTTATTGCTGGTGGGAAAGATGAGGCAGGAGACATCTGTGTTGCACACCCTCCCTCTCAGATGCCTCCCACCCGGTATTGTTGGAACACTTTTCGCTGTGGGGGTGCTGACATTAATGATACATCACTAAAATCATATAGATTGTGAAAAATCAAAGCATCCTCCCAAAAAAAAACACGTTTAGCAAATATGTCATGTCAATTCAGTAGGAGCGTGGTACTGGTACTGGTACTTTGTGGACTGGAAATGCATTTTGGAGCACTGGTGAGGAAGGGCACTCATTTACAGAAAACACATTTTCATTTGAAATCGTCTCTTAAGATGCAAAGACATGCAGTTTTACTGATAAAACTATGTAGAGCGAAAACTGTAAAGCGTGGAAATATGGTTTCAGCCAATGTTTATCATTTGCACATCACCAAGTAAAGTGTCTTTATTTGTTTTGATCCAATTAACATCTTTGCTTCCATCAAACTACAACATTATAAAAAATTGTTTCACTTGTGCTTTCCTAATCGCTGATATAATTTCAAATATGCTTATAGTTCACTTGTAATTTAAATTTGCTTTGTCAGAAAAAAAGTGATATCCTACATCTTTACCTTGAACTGTCTGTACCACAGTAGGATTGTCACCAAGATCACTTTTACACAGTCCTCTCACTTTGCAGTCAGAGAAATATGAGTAAACACAAGTTTCCAAATAAGCCACAATTTGTCAGAAAACATGGCCTGAAATCTGACTTTTGTCTTTGTATGCCCGGCAGTGGTGACAAGATGAACACAAAATGTAAAGGCATCTCTATTGTTCATTCACCTTCTGTACTCCAGCACGATTATTTTTGGGGGGTTTGCGACACCCCCAGCTCCCCTACTTCCACTGCCAATGCTCGCCCTCTGGTCAGCAATTTTTTTTAAAAGTGAGATGATAAGGCCAGCGCTGCCCGTGCCATAGCGCCTATTTTAACTTTGTGCCATGCTGCACTGTGCAACATGGCAAGGAATATTGATTAAGGCACAAGCTAGCGTAATCAAGACCTATTGGCTTTTCCATTACTTGTTTTTTCGAAGCACTGTAGTTCAAATTCCACTCCCTTCCCCCGCCACCACCACCACCACCTTTGTTCCAGTTCCCTGACAACATTTCTCTGACATCAATTCTCCTCAGTCAGTTCTTTTCCGGACGCAGCTAAAGGTTGTTTGAGGTTTCACAACCTTATGTTCTGGTCACAGCCGGAATCTGTCGGGAGATTCCCCGAATGGCCTTCACTCCAAGTCTTCGAGGAGGAAGGTCAGCAATCGAGAATGAAGAAATATCGAAACCAGCGGGTCTACAAGCAGCCCAAGAATCCTACAGCTTCAAGGGCAGGAGTCAGAGAGCAGCCGGGCCTGCCACTGCGGCAGCTGCTGACATCTGCTGTAGCTGGCTCTGTCGGTGCCTGTCACTCATGGGCGGAGCATTAGAGTCAGCTCAGCGGGGCCGGAAAGTGAAATGACAGCGGCACGCACAAAGGCCACGGGACCAAGTGGGTCAGACTTCTTTGGAACATAGTAATGGCATTTGCGTTGTGACGGCTGCGCTGTAACTGCATGCTTTACAATGGAATGCGTGGGTCCGTCATACATCTGTCCTGATTCTATCTTGGAAATCCTCACCTAGCCCCTCGACCTGAGTGCTAAGTCACAACTCTGTCTGACAGGTCGGTATGGGTACAAAGCTCCAGGGCGATTCTTATGCCTGGGAATGTGGGCAGTTGCCCAGGGCCCTCACCTTCCATGGGGTCACCAGATGAAGTGATTCGGACAGTCCATCATAATAAAGGTGGTTTGATTGCTGCAATGCGTTTGTCGGCTGCCTTGTTATATTTTAGGTTGGTTGCTTTTATAAAAAAAACATGTTTATATTATATTTTTAGTTCATGTATGCTGTAAAATGATTCGCATTCATAAACTGTAATAATATTTTATAGCAGTACATGTACTGCTGTCCTCAAATTGAAATTTCCAAGCTGGGATGTGCTTCAATGTGGCACTTCTTTACAGTCGCTGGTAAAGGGGTCTCAGCAAGCACTGGACTTGTTTTTTGTTGAGCAGAATTTAAAACAGTTTCTTTACACAAATTTACACCCACAGACTGTTGCAAAAGCCTACCTGCTATACTCCTTAAAATCCTGCATGACCTTGAATTACTATTCCCCTCCTTTATTTTGAATGCACCTCAGCTAACTTTCATGCCTCTTATAAAAATAAACTACTCTTAAGCCTCAAGCCTATCTGGCTTAAACTTTTTTTTTTAAATCATTTGTTTCTCACATACCCCCATCTATTGATCACACCTAAGTCACTAGTGTACTACAAAGAAACTAATGTATGGAATGGTTTCATTTACCATGCAAGACTAACTCCAATAACAAATGGACTGACCACTACATTTGGGCTCCCAGGTAGCAGCACTCACCATAGAAAACACCAACTCCTTGTTAGCGGTACTAAGCACTATATAAATGCAATTTCAATTCAGTTTGAACTCTCTGTACCTCACTGCTCTGTTACGTTTCACCTCCCTGTTTTTCTCATCTATCTACATAACCGCTCTCTCAAGCTCATCTCTTGCTACCTCCCCTTTCTATCTCTCGCTATCTTTCTACACATTAACTCTCTCTACCTCACCCCTTATGTAGATCACCTCAGCTCATTTGTATGTCTACCTCACATTTTTCACAATCACATCTCTTCCTACCACCCCGCTTTTGCTTACTACCTGACCTCTCAATTTACCTCACCTTTTGTCCACTCCTTCACCATTCACCTTCTACTCGTGTTCCTTCTACTGCATCCCTCTCCCTTACACCTTCCTCAACCTCTTTGCTACCTCTACCTCTTTTTCTATTGGTCATTAGCTCATTTCTTTCATCTCTCTCGCTGCACCTATTCTTTATTTAAACTCACCTTCTCTATCTGACTCTCACTCTAACGCTGTCTTTATATATCTATCTACACCATGTCTCTGTCGCTACTGTTCTTTCCTCCCGACACAACTCTCTTTACATCACTCTATCTCAACTTCACCTCTGCCTACTGTCTACTTCACCTATATGTTTGTGCACCTCTCCTGTTTTACCTGCTACCACTTCTCTCTACCTTTCTCTCTGCCTCACTACTCTCTTCAACTGACTTGTCCTTCTACAACTTTCCACATGCTGCCCCATCTCTCTATAGTTCTCTTTTTTAACTCTTTCTAACCCAATTTGCTGACCTTGCGTTCTTTGTGTTTTTTAGAATGGTGATTTTAATTTTGTATTTTTTTTGCAACTCAATTTTTGCCTGTATGTGTGTTGTTTTACCTGTATAAGTACGCCCCATAGGGGTGACTACCCTTTAACGCTACGTTTTAATTCATGTATTAAAAAGCATACATTTGTAGTCGATTGGACTGTCCCTGGGAGATTATAATATCCACAGTGTGTTATGTAAAGTTTCTATTCCTGTGTAGGGATCCTTGCTTATTATAACATAATACTACCATTGGTCCCTTTACATCCTTGGGTTGCCCTTGTGTTTGCAAAACGATGTCTCTCCCCTAGAGCATAGCTTTTTTACCTTCTTTTGGAACTATTAACTTGTATCCTTCCATGCCAGAGACCATGGAACTGCTTGTTTTGTTTTCTTTTTGTTTAAGCATTCTACGGGAGTACATATGTTTTCTTTCTCTTGCATCACAACAATATATTAGTGACACCCAATTTTATTTCGAGCTGCATCTCCCCAAAGCTATTTCCAATAACAAAACCAATGGAACAGAAATACTTCAAAGTAAATTTTCTGAAGACTGAATTATTTTACTTTCTTCCTAATCAAATCCATTCATAAATGAATGGAACTAAATATTTTTACAAATGTATTCTGTAATGTTGATCTTGTTTTTATGAACTCTCAATAAAAATAATCTAAAAAAAAAAAATGAATGGAACAGAAATAATAAAAGTACATTTTCCGATGATTGTTTTTTAACTTTCTTCCTTATCTAATCTTAGCAGCAGCTGAATTTGGTTTGAAAATGTCAGAAATGCTGGTAGTCCCCAAAACCTGCCACCTCCGCTAAATCCCGGAGGTACCTCTTAAATGAACACCTTAAGCACAGAGAACATATTCACGCCAGGATTAAACATGTAAGATTTCAGCTCAGAAGGCTCAAAAAAGCAGTACACTCTCCACATAAGGCCTAAAATTAGCAGTAGAGGCCCTGGTCACTTCTCGCCAAAATCATTTTGCACACCATATCGCGCTGGACATCGCGCTGACATCGCGCTGCTTATTTTAAACGCTACCTTTTGATATTTAGTTTTGTTTGTGTTCTCTTAGCCCTTGTTCTTAACGCTGGCCCCTTACTTGCACACTAATTGGCTCCCGCACCGCCGGTTGGGCGGATTTGGTTCACGGGTGGTGGAGGGGACTTTGGGCGCCATATTGGAGTGGTGCCGAGGCGGAGGGGACGCCAGCTGCGAGCGCTCTAGCGCTCTGTACTGCCAGAGGGACGCCTACTTAAGGCGATCTTTCCAGTGGGTGTGTTGATTTCATTTTGCACACCATATCGCGCTGGACATCGCGCTGACATCGCGCTGCTTATTTTAAACGCTACCTTTTGATATTTAGTTTTGTTTGTGTTCTCTTAGCCCTTGTTCTTAACGCTGGCCCCTTACTTGCACACTAATTGGCTCCCGCACCGCCGGTTGGGCGGATTTGGTTCACGGGTGGTGGAGGGGACTTTGGGCGCCATATTGGAGTGGTGCCGAGGCGGAGGGGACGCCAGCTGCGAGCGCTCTAGCGCTCTGTACTGCCAGAGGGACGCCTACTTAAGGCGATCTTTCCAGTGGGTGTGTTGATTTCATTTTGCACACCATATCGCGCTGGACATCGCGCTGACATTGCGCTGCTTATTTTAAACGCTACCTTTTGATATTTAGTTTTGTTTGTGTTCTCTTAGCCCTTGTTCTTAACGCTGGCCCCTTACTTGCACACTAATTGGCTCCCGCACCGCCGGTTGGGCGGATTTGGTTCACGGGTGGTGGAGGGGACTTTGGGCGCCATATTGGAGTGGTGCCGAGGCGGAGGGGACGCCAGCTGCGAGCGCTCTAGCGCTCTGTACTGCCAGAGGGACGCCTACTTAAGGCGATCTTTCCAGTGGGTGTGTTGATTTCATTTTGCACACCATATGGCGCTGGACATCGCGCTGACATCGCGCTGCTTATTTTAAACGCTACCTTTTGATATTTAGTTTTGTTTGTGTTCTCTTAGCCCTTGTTCTTAACGCTGGCCCCTTACTTGCACACTAATTGGCTCCCGCACCGCCGGTTGGGCGGATTTGGTTCACGGGTGGTGGAGGGGACTTTGGGCGCCATATTGGAGTGGTGCCGAGGCGGAGGGGACGCCAGCTGCGAGCGCTCTAGCGCTCTGTACTGCCAGAGTGACGCCTACTTAAAGCTCCCTCGGGAGCGCAGCGGTATCGCGCAGCGGTAGTGCCTCGCTGTGCGGGAGTCGTGCCAGAGTCCTGCCCGTCTGCGCCCGTCAGCGTCCCGGAGGCTTCCGAGGCGACGGGCAGGACCGGGCTTTTGTTTGCACTCCGTTCGTGTATTTGAGCATCATGCTTCATTACTCGGGTTCGGAGTTACGCTCTTGGCAACAGATCAATGGCTCCTGCTGTACGGTTTTCCCGGCGCGTTACAAGGGTAAGAGTCGCTGCCCTGAGTGTGGTTGGCGCCCGCAGAAACATCTGGCTGATGCACCGCAGAAGGCGGCTGTCAGCGTCAAGCATCTGGGCTTACTGCTTAACACCAGATCTCTCGGCCGGCATGCTCTGGATATTTTTGACCTGTTGGAGTCAGAAAAACCACTGTTTCTGATGCTCACCGAGACGTGGCTCGGCGAGTCATCCAACCCAGATATCGCCACAGCTATCCCGCCTGATTATAACATCTACAGGCAGGATAGACTGAAGGGGCGTGGAGGTGGGGTGACATTGATAGTAGATAAAAGTGTCACCTGTACTATCATTCCCTCTGAGGTGATTAAGGATTGCGAATCCCTTGCCTTTTCTATGGTTCTATCACCACACCAATCTGTGAAAGGCCTCCTCGTTTACCGACCTCCTGGGCCCACAGGCTCTTTCTTTGAAGAGTTCCAGTCGGTTACCTCATCTCTGTTACTTACGTCAGAGCACTGTATAGTCGCCGGGGACTTTAATGTCCATATGGACGTTGAAATGGAGGCCGACGCGATTAAAATGCTGGACGTCACAGCCCCTCTGGGCCTGGTACCCTATCACGTTGGGCCGACCCATGAGAAGGGCCACACCCTGGACTTGACTTTTTCTACAACACCTATAGAAATGCATGCTCCTATTCAGGTGCTTTGGTCTGATCACAGGCTGATTAAATTCTTTCTTTCGGAAGTCAGGAAGTCTTCCGGTGCCCCCCGGCAAGCTTTCCAGGGATTTAGGGCATTCCACCGGGTTACTCCGGAATTATTGGCACAGTCTTGTGCGGATCATCCTTGCGCTTTGACTGGCGATCTGGATGAGGATGTTGAGTGGCTGCAGGCCTGGCTCCTAGAGAGGTTAAATGATCTTGCTCCTGTGAGGCCTCCGCGCAAACCTGTCAAAGGTGCATCCGCCCCTTGGTTTACGGAAGCGTTGGCGGCTTCTCGCCGACAATGCAAGATAGCAGAAAGAGCATGGCGCGTGAAATATGACCCGACAGCGAAACTTGCTTATAGATCCTTGGCGAAAGTTTACCATCGTGATATCCTGTCTGAGAAGAAGGCTTATTTCGCGAGAAAAATTGAAGCTGCCTCGAATTCCTGCAAGGAGCTCTTCGATATTGTGCGGGAGTTTACGACCTCACGCGCTGCGTCGACTCAGACTCCCTCTCCTGAGCCTTGGGTCAGGGCGATCGCGGACTTCTTTACCTCTAAGATCCAATTGATCCAGGACTCCTTCCCGGTGCAGCAGCCTGAGGCGCCCTGTCGGGTGGAGAATGCCGCTGTTACCTTGCCTAGTGCAGGTGCGTCCTTGGCAGTCTTTCCGCCTCTTTCTATGACCGCTTCATTCGATCTGATGGCTGGTCTTAAATCAGGTTCTCCTCGGGATGCCTGCCCCGCCAAGATTTTGGCAAAAATGGCAGCTATTATTAACCCTTATGTGAACCCCCTGCTGAACTGTTCTTTAGTACAGGGTGTGGTTTCCCAGTCTTGGAAGCAGGCGATGATTATCCCCCTGCTCAAAAAGCCTGGTCTGGACGCGGAGGTGTTGGCGAATTACAGGCCTATCTCGCTCCTGCCTGCTTTCGCCAAGATCATTGAAAAGCATGTGCACAGGGTGCTTGCCGAATACCTGGAGTCTCATGACCTACTGCACCCCACTCAATCGGGTTTTCGCACCAATCTTAGCACCAAAACAGCTCTCCTGGAAGTCTCGGAGGCGATTAAGGAGGTGCTGGATTCGGGAGGCAGGGCGATGCTGGTGATGTTAGATCTGTCGGCGGCCTTTGACACCGTCCCCCATGAGGGTCTTCTTGCAAGACTCTCAGAGATTGGTCTCAGGGGGACGGTGCTCCAGTGGTTTCGCTCTTTGTTGGCAGGCCGTCGACAAACGGTCTGGGCTTCTGCTTGCTCCGCCGAGATGTCGCCATTGGGTGTCGGAGTTCCCCAGGGCTCAGTATTGAGCCCAACTCTATTTAACATCTTCATGACCCCTCTGGCGGCTCTGGCGGAGTCTTTCGGGGCCCAGATCGTTTCCTATGCCGATGACACCCAGCTCCTCTTCACCTGTGAGAGGGGTGCGGATTTCGATGGAGGTAGGATCCGGGGTTGCCTTGAGGCTGTATTTCAGTGGTTCCAACATAACAGCCTCAAGTGCAACTCGGACAAATCCGAGGTCCTCTTTTTCGGGTGCAGTTCGGATCCGGACTGGAAAGTGTGGTGGCCTGAGAACATGTTTCCACCAGCAAGTTCGTCCCAGGTGGCAAAAAACCTTGGGATTAAGATCGACAACGGCCTCTCACTGCGCTCACAGATAATCGGCCTCACGGGCACCTGCTTTGGCTTGCTCCGGACGCTGCGTAAGTTCCTCCCTTTGTTATCGGAGGAACACAGGAAGATCACAGTGCAGGCGATAATTGGCTCGAGAATTGACTATTCCAACGTTCTCTATCTCGGCCTGCCAGAATATCTGCTTCAACGGTTACAGGTGGTCCAGAATTCGGCAGCACGGGCCATCTTTGGACTATCTCGCCGTGCTAGAGCCTCAGGCCTTTTGGAGGCACTGCACTGGCTCCCTGTCCGGAAGCGGATAATGTTTAAGACCTTGACTCTGGCACATAAAGCCCTGCACGCCTCCGGAGCGAAATACCTCCAAAAAAGGCTGACCTTTTACCATCCAGCCAGGTCGCTGAGGTCAGAAGCCTTGTTTCTTGCCGTAGTGCCCCATGTTAAGAGGGCACGCATTGGAGGCCGCTCCTTTAGACTGCTGGCGCCCCAGTTGTGGAATAAGCTACCAGTGACCCTGCGCAGCACTTCTAACTTGTTGGCTTTTAGGAAGGGGCTCAAAACCTGGCTTTTTACTTCTTAGTTTCCCGGGCTCTGTTGGCTCCTTTCTGTTCTTTTTCTGTTTTTTGTTTTGTTATGTTATAAGATTGGTGTGCAAATTAAAGCGTCGGGACACTCTCTGAGTAGCCGTACGCTATACAAAATACAGGATAACATACAGTATAACATAACATTTTATTTTGCCTCTTCTCACTTCTTCTTTATCTTCTCCCAAAAACAGCCATGCTCCTCTGAAGGACTGATTATCTGGTACAATCCGATAGCCCTCGGTTTGAAATGTATCACTGTGATAAATTCCACCTATTATGAGTAAATGGGGAGTATCATGCTGATTTTGGTGCTTCAATGAATTATGACTAAATAATATTTGTATAAAGTGCACAGCTACTCAAAACGGACTATCCTGGTGATGAAAAAACAGTGAGCTAGTAGAGAATGACATGTTTTGATGGACTTGTAAAACGTGGACTCTGGGGAAATAGGGCGAATGTGTGATGCAAGAGATTTCCAGAGGTTTGCCCCCATGTATTTGAAGACGTGTTCTCTTATCTGGGACCTCAGACATGGACATCGAGAAATCTATGTCCTGAAGACCTAAGAGCCCTGATAAGATACGAAGATAACAGTTTTTGATGGTATTAGGGCCATATAACATTGACAATGGTATAGCTGAGACAAATAACTTTGAAGAGGACTCTACTATAATCAAAGCCAGCCAGTGATAAGGTTTCAGAGCAAAAGCAATTGACTGATGTCTGAGAATATTAAGTATCAGTCTAGTGGCCGCGTTCTGGACAATCTGAAAGCGGAGAGTCAAGAAACTAGCAGCACCTAGCAGCATTGCATAAGCGTGATCTAATCTGCATGTTATAAGTGCATGGGCCTCGGCTTTACAGGTGTGCAGAGGAATATATTCAGAGTTTCCTGAGAACTTAGATCAAAGAAAACAGGTGGCTAAAACAGCGCTAATCTGCCCTAAGAAGGTGAGATTTACATCTAATTTAATGCCGGAGGTTCTTGCTGCCGGAGTAGGATTGGATGCCTTCCCTAAGTCATCTGTATGTATGTATGTATGTATTGGCATTTATATAGCGCACTACTTACCCGTAGGGTCCCAAGGCGCTTCGACCGCTGCGAAACCCTTCCTGGCTTCCCTGAGAGATGGTCCCTTAATGGGTATCTCCAGGGTGAGACCAGGCATCCCCGGCGGTCTGGTGGGGCCGTTAGTGAAGATGAGGCAAGCTAATGCCCAGAGTTGCCGAGTGTGATCGCTGATCAGAGTGGGCACCGAGGCGAGAGAATTATCGAGTCCGCTGACCCTGGTCCAGAAACCTGCCGCGCCGGGAATCGAACCCTGGTCCCGGGTCGTCCTCTGCTCTCGGGTCTGCCGCCTCTAACCAGTGAGCCACACTTCTTCACTGGCTACCAGGCAGGGTACCAGGACAACGTGGCCTTATAAAAAAGAATAATTTCCGTTTTATCAGAATGTTAAGAAAGACAGCTTTGTTTCATTCATTTGACTACCATGGAGAGGTATTCTTTGAAATTGTATTGCAGCTCGACGTGTAACAATTAGTTGTGTGTCATCTGCATAAGATACTATTTGATTACTAAAAGATTATAAAAGATCTAGAAAAAGAGTCAGACTCCGAACCCAATCCTGCGAGACTTCATAAGGCAGATCTGAGGAGTCTGAATGAAAGGGATTCAGTGAGTCCTTGCAGACACGGTCTTTTAAGGAGGAAAGAAGCCAAAGCGTGCATCCCTAAGCCAAATAGATGGTTCATTAGTAATGTGTGTGAGACCAATGTCAAAAACTGCGGTCAGCTCTAGGAGAATGAGTGCATCTGAGGAAACAGTTTCTAGAGAGAACAAATGGCTTCTGTGGCAGGAGAGCTGGTTCTTTACTGTAGTTTTGGTAGAAACCATGCTGAGTATCATCTGGCAAAAGATTGCTTTCAAGATCACTGGAAAATTGCCTGTTGATTTCATTCACTAGGATTTTTGAAGGGAGGAAAAGTAACAAGATGGGCCTAGAGTTGGACTACGTAGCAGGATCTGAAAAAGTTCGAGATGACATGGGCAGAAATCCAGACCTGTGGGAGGCAAGACAAGAATATAGATAAATTAAGTAGTAGCCTATGCCAGATCCTTCTTTAAGATAAAAAGGGGATGGGGGTCAGTGGCAAATTCTGATTTACAACTGCTGAGACTTTTCTGATTCCCTCCTCAGATAATTGTGTAAAGTTATTCAATGAGGCACCTCCCGGCCATTTATTGGAAAAACTAAGGATTTCAAGTGAATGAGGATTGGACTGGGCACAAAAGTCTTTCTAAGAAGTAAAAATGTTACTTTGAAAATATCTGGCCAAATTATCAATAGAACTTGAAAGGGAGTAATCTGACTGCAAATGGAAGGTGACATAAAGGAATTTATCACCGCAAACATGTCATATGGCAGGTTACAAGTGGGGGGACATAGTTTTGACAACAAAAGAATGCTCGGTGTCCTGGACCAGGTTAAAGTAAGTTTTTAAGGTGGACTTGGAGATTGAATTTGCTGCTGGATCATAAGTTATTCATAATGGATGTTCTAGATCTGTACAGTTGTTTTTTTCTTTAGACTTTAATGGAACCAGGGAGAACTCGAATGAGGGCCGTATCAGATTGTACTCCTTTCGATGCGTTATTTTGTTCAGTTATAAAGCTGTCCCCCGGTTCAAGGTCTCAGCAGCCATAGGCATATTTCTTGTTAAGGTGAAAGAGTACTCGACAAGGCACAGTTTAAATTACCTGTAGTGATCCACTGCCAAGCTTTGTACAGATGGTTGGCGCTTTAGCAAGGGGACTAATGGAGGTGGGTTAAACATTAAAAGCAATGTCCGCATGGTCAGTCCAATGGATTACAAAAGCAGAGCAAGTGTTTGGATGGCTGAAAAATTAGTAAAGACTGGGTTCATGGTGTAACCTGCTAAATGGGTAGATTGGTTAATGTATTGAGAAAGATTTAACACCTCGAAGGTGTCAGCAAAGTGTGAGGAGAGTGGATCTATACCCTTGTCCATATGTATGTCAAAATCTTCTATTACCCAGAAATTAGAGTATCTAATGGGTTGAGAAGCAAGAATGTTGGCGATATTTTGTACAAATTTAGCCGCCGGTGTCCAGATGTGCGGTAAACAAGGACCCTAGCGAAATTAGATGAGGGATTAACTTGGATGGAAAAGATTAACCTGTCTGTCTCCGGAAATTGAGGGGTATGAATTACCCTTTACTAAGTAAACTGGGGGAGGCGCAAAATAGCTATACTGCTGCCCTGAATTAGGGGCGGTTGAGAAGAAGGATTTTATAGTTATATGGCAAGGCATAAATAATGAATTGATGGAAGCTATCTGTAATCCATCATGCAGGTAAAAAGAGTAAGTCGGGATTGTAGGAGAGAAAAGAGATGTGTAGTTTTGTGCAGTGTTTGGGCAAACAGTTCCCATTTAGAAGATATCATAGAAGAGGCTGTGGAAGCATCGTGTTGGCTAAATCTGCCCTGGTGTTCAACTTCAGTTTACAGACAACACAAGAATAAGGGTGTTCTGGCTGTAAGAGTGGGATGCGAAAGGACATTTACCCAGGGAGTTTAACGCCTTCAGAGTTATCAATGAATAGATAAGAGGTGGTTTAGAATCTGGAACCAACAGTCCAGGGGTCGAAGCTGAATGTGGTGCGGGAGCAGATGGGCGGAGACCGACTTGCCTTTGGCGCGCCATCAGCGCACCACCGTCTTGCTCACTGCACGTGTCAGTTGTGTGGATGCGCTGTAGCATCTGTTTGGAAGGGTGTCATAATAGGGTGTGCGCGGCCACCAAGGAACCACCAATGCCAGCGATTCCTGTGACTTCAGGAAAGCTCCCCTACCTGGGGCACTACAAGGCAACAACATCGAATTAAAAGTTATGTATGAAATAGAGTAAACAAATAAACATAATAGAAAGACTCTGAGAAATCAAAAATAACGGAGCCAAGTCCCTCCAATAAAACAGTGCAAGGAAACTAAAAACAAACAACTGTAAAGTAAATATTACCACCAGCCTAATATAAACAGGGGAACACCATCAGCTACTGACCACAGCCAAGCCTGCATGTACCAGGAAATACTGGCCCTTTTTTACTCTCTTACATTCCTGAAGCTTTCAGCTTTTGAAATGTATTAGTTAATGCGGGCTTTATCTCAAAGAATCCCAAACAGCATGCTGCATTCTGGGGCTGTTAGTTTTGTTAGCGTGACTCAAACATCTCAGCATTCAAAGTGCAGTTGGCTACAAAATCCAGGCCAGGCTGGTCGCACACGCAACGTGGGGCTACTTGGCGGCCAAAAAACTTGCTCCAGGCACAGTGTGTGCCTCTTATGTAGTCGTGTGCATGCGGCATACCACAAGCAACAAAATCGTCATCTAGTCAAGGGCTCAGCTTGTAAGTGACACTGAATTGCATTTAGCTCCCATCCATTTTCCCCTTGCCAAACTGCACCGATCAAGGTAACTGGTGGTAAAGTTATCAGATGACTTAATGTGACACAGCTTTTATATCACTGGGCTTCTCTTTAATGAGTCAGTCTATTCTGCGAGTTCAGGTCTTGGTTCTCTTCCAATTGTACTAAACGACCGATCAATGAATGCTCAGAATGGGAAGGTGAACAATCATGAACTGGGCCCAGTTCCATTGAGACCGTGGTGTGCTGAGGCAGGAATATAGTCCCACTACCACAACCGTCTGTGTTGCTTTCAGTGTCATCCCATGATCAATGAAAATGTGCTGCACACAAACAAAGCAGCTTTGGGGCTGTGCTTGCAAATGGCGGACTGTGTCCATTCCCAGGTCTATCTCCCATCCCACAGATATCAAGGTAGCCTTTGTCAAATATGATTAGCCCATCCATGCTTTTCCTTTTACATTCGAGAACTTTATATATCTCCTTACCATTAAAAAATACACTACTGCAACCAAGACTGGATAAGCTACTCCCGCCTGACACGAACACATTTGAGTTCTGCCAGCACCGCTACTCTAAATTCCTGGTTTCTAGTAGCAGTAATGACTCATGGAAGTATTAATTGATGGATAGATAGATGCACGGATGGACAGACCGACAGAAGGATAGAACAGAGGTGAAAGGGTGGATGAATTAAAGAACAAAAATATAAACAGTCTTAAGGTTGGCCATTCTGACTGGTAGATTGGTATTGGGGGGTGTATATTTAGAACGTTGAAAGGATGAATGGATGAACCAATGAAAGGGTGAAAGGATGGAGGAAAGTAGAGATGGGTGGATGGAGGGACCGATGATCTATTGGTGGGTGGGAGGTTTGATGGATGGTAAGCTGGAGGGATAGACAGATGGAAAGATGAAAGTATAAATTGTAAATAGAAGGGTGAGGGGAACTCTTGAAGGGAGGGCTGTGCTATCTCGCTTTGCTTTCCCAGTGGTTGAGAGGTTGAGAGGTATGGTTCATTTTCTGGCTGTTCTCTTGCTCTATAGCACAGTGTTCCTCGTCGGTTTTGATGCTGGGTGGCAGTGTTCCCTGTATTGTGCAGCCACGGTGCGCTTTCTCTTTACATTGTGCGTTTAAGAGCGTGCTTTGTGCTGTTCGTGGTTTCTTTATTCTGTGCGCTCGGTAGCTGCGCAGGGTCCTGTCTGCCTCTGAACCTCCAATTGCTGGCACTATGCACAACTTTTCCTCGTTCTTTGCTATAAATGTTAAACGTGCAGCTGGAAGGCTCGTCCGTGCCCTGGAGCACAGACGCCCAGCTGCACACGGCTCTGAACTCTGCAGCCCAGGCCCCGTGTCCCCTGCGAGAGGAAGGGACCCGCGGTCACTCGTCCCTGGACGGGTCACTCCGTGCCTCGCTCTCACCAGCTCCCGTCCCAGGCCCAGGGCGGGTCTCGCAGGTTCTCACACAGCAGCCCTCTCACCATGAACTCTGGCAGCCGCCGTGGTGTGAGCGTCCAAAGCTTGTTTACTCAAGAGAAATTATTATGAAACTGAGAAGAAACTAGATAAAAACACTAAGAGCAGAATGTTTTAGGGAAGAGATGTCCTAGTTGGGCCCAGGATTAGGAGGTGGACGGAGATGGGAAAGGCCTGGAGGTTGCAGTTTGCCTCAGAGGATGTGCCTCGTCGTCCATTTCCATCCCTGCGCCCAGGGTATCTAGTGACCAAAGCTCTCCTTTCTGAGGAGTTGCCAGTGCTTTACTAAAACTGTGCTAGGTCCCCTGTATTTTTAGGTCCCGACTAGAGACTGCTACCACACAGCATTCAGCTTGGGGCGCTGAGTCAGCCCATTACATCCATTGGTTGTTTTCCTCTGTGAGTGACAGTAGTGTGCCTGATCACATGTACTTGACCACAAAGGAGTGCACTTCAGTGCCAGAGCTCGTATGCCCAGGCTGCTGGGCTACTTCTTTAGCGTTATGTTTTTTTGGTATTTTGTCAGTTTTTTCCATATGGTCTATGTTTGCAAAAACATTTTGCACACTTGCCTAGAACAGACCTGTTGGTTTTGCCAATGCTTGTTTTAATATTGTTGACTCGTTTTTCCGATTCACAGAACACAATAGAGGTTGGCTATTAAATGACAAATACTAATTGATATAAGTTTTACTAAAAATAAATTAGTGCTCTATTGTAAACAAAGTATGTGTTGGCACACTGTTATCACAGGTTCAAGTTGAGGTCACCATCATACAGTTGTGGGTATCTAAAAGTATCTGAAGTCATAACCCTATATTTTCAGGTGCAGCAGCTAGCACAAGGGACAAAACCTGCTCACTGTAATGAAGTGGTAGAAAAGAGGTGTTGCAAGCAGACAGGCGGGTGGAAGGAGATGTGCTCTCTGGTAGCAGCAAATTTTGGGGCCAGATGATGCTCCAATGTGGTCCCATTTAGCAGGATTTTGAGGGGGACTTCTGGTCTTAATTTGGGGATCTTTTGGAGTTTGACTGCAAGGTTGGTGGACAAGGATTTCCTCTGCTGGTTGATTATACTTGATCAACTGGCTCTGCCTAGGCTTGTGTCGTCGCTTTCCAGAGTTTTTTTATGAATTTTTCAATATGGAGGTACTGTTGGTGTCCAAGAGACAAACGTTGTATCTTCTAAAAGCAATTATCAACATATTCATTCGGAAGACAATGTGTTAGATCAGAATGATACAAAGGCCCATAAGAGAACAAGGAGCAGAGAAGGGTATAGAGAAATACTGGAAGAGGAGGCCCGAGCACCAATGAGAGCAAATCAGCAAAGATTTTATGAAGTGGTGAAGTGAAGTGATTTTACATTAGTGAGCTTATAGTCACCCATGACTTAGATCTACTATTTGTTACCGAGACCTGGGCAGACGCCGGGTCAGGCCCTGACTTCTGCAACGCTACTCCGGCTGGATATAGCGTCGCTAGACATGACAGGCCTATAGGACGAGGTGGGGGCCCTGCTGTTATTTACAAGGACAAATATCGCACCACACTCGATCCTATAAACTCGGTTAACTGTGAGTCAGCGGTTTTTTCCATCAGTATCAACCCCAAACGGTCACTAAAGGGTATAATACTTTATCGCCCCCCTGGCCCCCGTAATTCTTTTCTCTCCACCCTCTCTGACCTGAGTGACAATGCCATCTGCTCTGATAAATTCACCATATTGGGAGATTTTAACTTTTATTTGGAAGATCAGGACAACCCAGACACTGCCCAACTCATGACTGATTTTGCCAACCTTGGACTGCACCAATTAGTCAAGGGTCCCACACATCAAGCCGGACACTCCTTGGACGGGCTATTTACTAATGATCCTGACATTACTGTATCAGATACCATTCCAATTCCATGGTCAGACCATAGGGCTATTATCTTTCAATTAGATACACGACTTTCTACCTTTCCGCACCCCAGACCTCGCACCAAGATAGGTGCCCGGGCCTGGAAAACTGCTGATCTCCCTCAGATGCTGCATTCCCTGGCCTCCTCCTGTCCTCAGGGAGGAAATAGCTTATCACCATCAGCTTCAGAGTTCCAGGACTGGATCAGAAGTGCCGCTGATCTAGTGGCCCCAGAGAAATTTATGCAACCAAATAGAGTATCTCCTTCAGCCCCCTGGTATAATGAAGATCTTCGTCTACATCGCCAACATTGTAGGAATTTAGAAAGGCGCTGGAGGAAAGCTTACTGTGACACAGCTAGACAAACTTATAAAGATGCTCTTATGATCTATAAAAAGGCGATCCTGGCCCGGAAAACAGTCTTTTACTCAGCACAAATTGAGACTGCTGCTAACTCTGCCAGAGAATTATTCGCCGTTGTCACCACCCTGTCTACCCCCTCCACTGGACCTGGAGTTGAGCCCTCACAGACTTTCTGCAATGAACTGGCCATCTTTTTTACTACCAAGGTTGCAGATATTTACGCTTCATTTGGAAATGACATTAGAACTGAACATAGAGGTGACAGTGGGAAAGAAATATTGTCACACCCTAATCCCGACTCCTTCTCCTGTTTCTCACCTGTTTCACATCAGGATGTGATCAAAATCATCTCCACCACTAAATCAGGCTCTCCTTTGGACCCCTGTCCCCCGTCCGTGATGCAGAAACTCACAGAAGTGATCTCACTCCCACTGATGGAAATCTGTAATAACATATTCCTAACAGGCCAATTCCCTAGTATATGGAAGAAGGCTGTTATTAAACCCCTCCTAAAAAAACCTTCCTTAGATCCTACTGCTGTCGCAAGTTATAGACCAATTGCGTGCCTGCCCTTTCCTGCCAAAGTATGCGAATATCTGATGAACCAGCAGCTCTCAGAGTTCGTCGAGACTCACCAACTTCTAGACGAAACACAGTTCGGATTCAGGAGAGGGCATGGAACAGAGACTGCCTTGATAAAGGCCTCTGATGAGATCAGGACGATCATGGATCAGGGAGGGGCGGCTGTCCTGATCCTTCTGGATCTGTCGGC
Organism: Lissotriton vulgaris; assembly: GCF_964263255.1. Lineage (NCBI taxonomy): Eukaryota > Metazoa > Chordata > Amphibia > Caudata > Salamandridae > Lissotriton > Lissotriton vulgaris. The sequence continues at coordinate 846,658,488 of NC_141695.1, forward strand.
AGCCTTTGACACGGTCGACCATGTCACTCTTGTCGACCGTGTCACAACTCTGGGTATAAATGGTCGGGCTAAGGATCTTATTTCATCCTTCCTGGCAAACCGTACCCAGACAGTAAGGCTCGGAGATTTTTACTCTCCCATCTCTGCACTCCCTTGTGGAGTCCCACAAGGCTCCTCGCTAAGTCCCATGCTCTTTAACATCTATGTAGCGGACTTAGCGAGGATAATAAAGGCCTATGGGATACAGTTAACATCGTATGCAGATGATACCCAGCTGGTGCTGGGTATCCATAAGGATGGCCTTACTGTAGCAGCCAACTTCCAGAAAGCCATGCTCGAGGTCAGTACCTGGATGGCCTTGAACTGTCTCAGGCTTAACTCGGACAAGACCGAGATCATGACCTTCGGAAAACTCTCCCCTGAATGGTCTCTCGGTTGGTGGCCAGATAAGCTTGGCCATCCACCTGTCCCAGTGGAAAAAGCCAGAAACTTGGGAGTGATTTTCGACAACAAGCTGGTCTTCGACCTCCATGTTAATAAGGTTGTGTCATCTTCTTTTTACATCTTGAAAAAGATCAAGAAGCTGCTACCTTATCTCCCTCCGTCAGCCGGGAAGACTTTGGTCTCCACCTTAGTCTTCTCAAAAATAGATTACGGGAATGCTCTCTTTCTCCACACTCAGAAGCGAGTCATCACGAAGCTGCAATCTATTCAGAACGCGGCTGCTAGGATTCTTCTTAACATCCCTCGCCGCAAATCTACCACCTCTGGTATTCGCCAGCTTCACTGGCTGAGAGTTGAGAGCCGTGTCAAATTTAAGGCCCTCTGTATTGCCTATAAGGCCATACATGGCACAGGACCCAGATTCTTGATCGAAGCCTTTCAGCTCTATACCCCCAGAAGGCACCTTAGATCGGCTAATACCAGTCTTCTGCTGGTGCCACGTACAAGATCAGTCACCTGGGGTGATAGGCGCTTTCTTGTGGCCACCCCAAAACTTTGGAACCTTCTGCCAACTGCCATAAAAGCTGCTCCGAATCTGATTAGCTTCCGTAGGCTTCTGAAAACATGGTTGTTTAACCAGTGAGAAGACGGTAGGATGATGAACCTTGTTGCTCCACAGCGCCGAGACACCTTCGGGTATTTGTTGCGCTATAAAAGTTGCGTAAATAAATAAATAAATAAATAAATATCAATGGGGAATAGATCACTTGTACCTGTGTAACCAAGGTTAGTGGTTCTGTTCCGTCTTATTTTAAAAATCCTCATTCACGTACATAGGCCGGTAGGCGGTATATCTTGGTTCTCCTCCTTACTTACAAAGGTGACAGCATCATCATCGGGTTCTCTCTGTATGCTTCCTCCACGTGGAGGGAACCACTGGTTATTTCAGTAGTGATCAGTGATAAAAAAGTGAAGGTGCTCAAGTGAGGTGAGTTTAAAACGACCTCTTGCTACCTAAACTGTAACTTTATTCAGTTTGGAGCAGAGGATCTGGCCTTCCGAAAAGATTGGTCAGCTATCTCTTGGAAATGCACTAGGGATTAACTTGTACTGATCATAAAAACGGCATTGAGACTCACAGAAGCATTAACAATCAAAATACAAATCAGTGAAGCCAAACTCAAGACCATGGTACATATAAACGTCTACAAGAAAAGACTGGAGGAAATTAATGGCGAAATGAATGAGACAAAAGAATATATAACGCGGAATAAGATACAAAAGTAGGGGAAGGATTTGAAGTGCTTCACAATGGAGAAAAGGCATCCTCATTCCAAGGATGACTACACTGGGTAAGAGTGGTCTGCTTAATTCAGACACTCTGTTCATCACCACCCCCTTTTTTTAACCGTTTTTGGCCACTATAGGTGTGGCAGGGTATACTCAGACATGAGTCCCTTGCTCACTGCACCATCAGGATTCAAGCAAGCCGGGCTGACGACGGCTGAAATGCCAGAAACCGGTCCCCGGAAGCTTGTCTCCTTTCCGGTGAAGAATTGGCTTGGTAGTTTGGTCTGCCCTGTTCCCATGATGCACTGGGCCAGGGACAGACTAATTTGCATATAGCCAGGTTCTGAGCTGGGATGGTGCAGTGAGCTAAATAATGGTAATGGATCAAGCCCTGATCTTTGGACTGGGTAAGAGTGGTCTGCTTAATTCAGACACTCTGTTCATCACCACCCCCTTTTTTTAATCCTTCCGAAAAGATTGGTCAGCTATCTCTTGGAAATGCACTAGGGATTAACTTGTACTGATCATAAAAACCGCATCGAGACTCACAGAAGCATTAACAATCAAAATACAAATCAGTGAAGCCAAACTCAAGACCATGGTACATATAAACGTCTACAAGAAAAGACTGGAGGAAATTAATGGCGAAATGAATGAGACAAAAGAATATATAACGCGGAATAAGATACAAAAGTTGGGGAAGGATTTGAAGTGCTTCACAATGGAGAAAAGGCATCCTCATTCCAAGGACGACTACAAAGCACCAGATCAAACAACAGACAACAAATCCAGTGGATGCAACTCCACTGACAATTCAGATTCAAGTAGTGACGATACTTCATACCCACGAAGGGGCAGGGGACAGAATAGACGCCAACAACGACGGAGACCAAATACATGGCGCACCCCCTACTATGGAGGCCAACAACCCCTCGCCCCCTTTCCAACCATTCATACCAAACTTTAATGGCTGGATGAACCCCTACATCCAGGGACCACCTCAGATGGGCCCCCCAATGGGACAATTCATAGAACAACCTCCTTTTTAGGGAGAGGCAAACCAAACTCAAGGGAAGGAGAAAAGGGGTCACCTAGATGGACCAGGAATGACAAGTACAGACCAGGAGCATGTCGAAGGAGAAACCGGGAACAAGCATGACTTTTTAGTGGTCAATTTGACGGACATCACTTTAACAGCAGATCAAGAGAATGTTCTGAATGAAGGTTTAGGCTTCGTACCAACACCTCCACTTGACGTATTTAAAATACAATGCGAAATGGCAGAGTTCTGCAGGAAGTTGAAACTAAAAGCCTTCTTCAAGAACAAAGTTGACAGCACAAGAGAAGGTGATACAGACTTGCGGCGAAAATCTACTTTCTGCCCACTAAACCATCAAGTCCCAATAGAGATCCAAACCTTAGAACAGGCGGTAATAAAAGAAGTGGAACAAATAAGAGATAAAATAAAGAAACCCTTCTTTAATGTCACAAGGTCAGAACAAAAAGCATTAGATGAACTCAGACAACATGAAGATCTCATAATCAAGCCCGCCGACAAAGGCGGGGGCAAATTGTTCTACTGAATCAAGAAGGATACGACAAATAACGCCTGGAACTTCTGACAAACAAATTTTACAAGGTGATCAACACAGACCTTACTGAGAGGCTACTAAGAACAATTCAAACGATGATGGAAGAAGCAGAAGTGAACAAATGGATATCAAAAAATGAGGTAGAATTCCTGATGACCAAAACCCCTAGAGTACCCTACTTTTACTCTCTCTCAAAAATGCACAAAGAACGAAAACCACCACCTGGACGCCCCATAGTCTCAGGTATTGGGTCAGTCCTAGAACCTTTTTCCCAATTTGCAGACCGATACCTGAGACCTATGGTACAAAAACATAAAAAATCTAAAGGATACACGTGATCTGCTGAATCTTCTAAAAGGACAGACTTTTCTAAATGAAAATATGCTCTCAGTAGGACTGGACATGGAGAGCCTATATACAAGCCTCCCCCAACAGGAAACTTTGGAGACCCTACAAGACCTGCTCTTCAACAGATATTGGGAGTACCAGACCTCAAGACACTTTGTCGTTGAATGCTGTAGACTTGCCATTACAGAGAACTATTTAGAATACAAAGGCACATTTTATCAACAATTCCACGGAACGTCCAGGGGAAGCACGTTTGGTCCGAGCGTAGCCGGACTCTACGTGATTAGCTTTGAAAGTACTCACATACATAATGAGAACAACCCATTCCTCTCCAAGATTCGCTTCTGGAAGCGATATATAGACGATGTCATCATGATCTGGGAAGGGACTCTGGACAGTCTAAAACAATTCCATGAAATGATAAATATAAGAGACCAGTGTTTGAAATGTACTTACTCTGAGGATAATAAACAACTTGACTTCCTGGACCTCACTCTGTATGCCGAGGACAATACGATCAGAACTAAAACTTTTTTAAATCCACCTCAAAAAATAGTCTGCTTTTTTACAAAAGTTTTCATCTCTGACCTCTCAGGGACAACCTACCATACAGCCAGTTATTCTGCCTCAAATGCAACTGCAGCGAATCAGAGGAATATAAAATCCAAGCGAGAGATCTCTGCAAAAAAACTATCCAAACAGGACTACCCAATGAAAACTATAACAAAATGCCAAAAGAGAGCGAAAAACCAACCAAGAGAAACCTTTTGGAAACAATACAAAGAGAGCCATCACAAGATACTTTGACCTGTATTACGACGTACAGCATAGCCAGTAATGGAGTCAAAAATATTATAAACAAAAATTGGCGGATACTGACATCAGGCTCACTGAATTGGCCCAAACCTAGGTTTGCCAACAAGAGGACGAGACACATCAAGGATATCCTGGTTTACACACGACCACCAGAACAAACAAGAGAAGAGAACATAACGACCTTATGGGCCATGCCACCTGTAACAGGACACAGTTTGCAATCTGACCACAATCACTAAATTTATCCAACTGGCACCGGAACTTAACTGGACCTTGAGGTTACATATGAACTGTAATTCCACACACGTGATCTATATGATCACGTGCCCATGCAACCTTGGGTACATCGGTATGACGTGCCGCAAGATAAAACAACCAATCTGCAAACACAAGAGTAATGTGAAGTGTAAGAGAAGAACAACTAAGATGAGCAATCACTATGTAGAATTACATCATACCACTGAGGATCTACAATGGGTGATTCTAGAGACATTAACAAAAAAGAACCAAAACGCAGAAATAATACTCTTCCAATAAGAACAAAGATGAGTTCATTGCCTAAATACGCACATCATGGGATTAAATGATAATATCCATTGGCTGAGCCTAACATGACCAGTTGTAGAATGAGCCAGATGTGACAAAAACCCTCATGTTGGAGAATTACAAGTAATTGAATAACTATTAACTACAGTAATGCCCACTTCTGGACAGAATAAAGAAAAGCTTTAGTGGTACCAGTGACCTAAAATAACTATATTCATACAAAACACCATCTAGAGATATCAGGTTATATCAATAAGGAATATAGAACAATTGAGGATATCCAAACAGTGTGCAACTTTATTGGTTTTGGATTCTACAATGTAAAACCAAACACTGTTGAAAAAATGACTTTCAGGAAACTAACTACTTCATTTTCTGTAATACACCTTCTTCGTCCCAGGTTTTTGCATCGGTTTTACACCCTTTTTCACATCCTTTTAAACTTGTTCCTTTATACCCCCTTTTTGCAATCCAATGCTTTAGAGGTGATAAAAAGGTTTTAAGAACGAGTTCATAGCCAAGAAACGTATCTCACAATGCCAATACGGTCCAGAACTGGCTTACTCATGAAGTCTTTTCACTATGGTCATTACGAAACAAGGATATCATTACCCTCGCCGATGTGCTCGCGTCATCCGGGACACTGAATGCAGAGCAAGCACAAGTCGTGGATGACCGCCACTCTGAATATAATGCTATTGAGGACCTCCAGATATCTACAGACATGTAACGTACTAAAAGCGACATGACTTTTCATTGTTTAATTTAATTTCTTTCTCCGCAGTCTGAATTTTGCCACCTGTGTTCTGAGAACCCCCGGATCAAGGGCATAGAAGGTACATTACTTGCAACGTTAGGAATGATTCACTTGGGCATAGCCACATTACATGCAGAATGTGCATTACCATTAGACATGTAAAAATATGCAAAAATACTTACACGCTGGAGCGTAGCCACATTACATGCTGAATGCGCTTTCATTAGACGCGTAAGAATACCTACACGCTGGAGCTTAGCCACATTACATGCTGAACGGGTATTACCATAGACGCGTAAAAATACCTACACGCTGTAAAATAATAGGAAATCCATGCTGATAGGCTCCTTTACAACTTACTTGACCAAGCATTATGATAAAAAACACACAGCTGTTTACATGTTTTGATAGTTATTCCTGCTAACTACACACATCGACTTTGTACATATCGTACTGTTACAGACTCTTTTTGAGGTCCAAATGTCACCAGGATCGCAACTTCGTAAAAGCAAAAAATAAGAACTACTGTGCACAGATAGAAAAAAGACCAGGTTGTTTATTAGATCTCAACACCTTTGAATATGATTAGTCATTGTCACACACATTCGCATGACATTTGGTAAGAAGTATTGCCATTTTCTCATTTGCTTATTCCTGTTGATATGTTCAAGTTGAACCCAACATATGTCTTTAAAACAGAAGTTTTTTTTAACAGAAGTTTTATTGTAGGATCAGTTTGCATCACCATGAGAGTCTTATAACATTATGAATACAGTGATATTTTTCTCTCTTGTTGTCACTTCTTTTTGTATATAGCTCTGGGTACTTATTGCCCTACGACCAAATAAAACTGGGACAACACCCAGCTTTACCAGTTCAAGGTCCTGATAAAGGCCCCCGACCCTTAGGACAATCAAAGGGGCTGAAACATGTTGACCAAATGAGTGTGAAGGACTAGTTACCTGTCCACACATGCACAACACTGTTTTTATTTTTCCTCTGCTCCAAACTGCATAAAGTTACAGTTTAGGTAGCAAGAGGTCGTTTTAAACTCACCTCACTTGAGCACCTTCACTTTTTTATCACTGATCACTACTGAAATAACCAGTGGTTCCCTCCAGATGGAGGGAGCATACAAAGAGAACCTGGTGATGATACCGTCACACTTGTAAGTAAGATGGAGAACCAAAATATACTGCCTACCGGCCTGTGTACGTGAATGAGGGTTTTTAAAATAAGACGGAACAGAACCTCTGACCCTGGTTACACAGGTACAAGTGATCTATTCCCCATTGATATTTTTCTGATTACGAGGAAGCTGAATGAATCACAGCTCCTTCTATCTCCCCCTCCATTGTTTTTTTGAAGTGGAAAATATGTAATGGAATCTTCTGGTCTGGCAGGTGATCAGGGAAGAAAGAAGACGCTGGGTGCAACAGGTGAAAACAGAGACTGGCCTCTTCAAGGACTCCACCCTGGACATAGCAAACTCCTTCTCTGCATACCTGGAGGGCGTACTGCATTCAAAGATGTGTTGGGTGGAGGGAGACCTTGAGAGCTTCATATGTGACATCCTGACCCCCAGCCTGGACATCAATGACAGGGCTTGGTTGGACAGACCATTAAAGATGCCTGAAATAAGCTAGGCATGGTCAGTTGAAAAGCGGGAAAATCCCAGGGCCAAATGGCTTCCTGATTGGGTTTTTTAAATGCCAGAGCTGCAAACTGAGAGTACCCTTGTCCTAGGATGCTTGATTCCGGTCCAGGGAAGATATGGCTTGGCAGTTCGGTCTGGACTGTTCCCATGAGGCACAGGATCAAGACTGATTTGCATATGGCCATGTCTGAACTGGGGTGGCTTGGTGAGCAAAATAACGATGAATTAAACCCAGATCTGTGACTGTAGGTGAATGTTTTGCCATTGTGCAACATTCCGTCCATCATCTTGTGTGTTTTGCAATTCACCCTATGTGGGAAGGGTATGCCCAGACGTGGGTTCCGTGCTCACTAAGCCACTGTAGTTAAGCTATCCTGGCTGAAGACGGCTGATAGCCAGAAACCGGTCCTAGGATGCTTGATTCCGGTCCAGGGAAGACATGGCTTGGCAGTTCGGTCTGGACTGTTCCCATGAGGCACAGGGTCAAGACTGAACTGGAGTGGCTTGGTGAGCAAAATAACGATGGATTAAACCCAGATCTGTGACTGGGGTTAATGTTTTGCCATTGTGATGAGGGACACAACAGAGACCCATTATCCCCCTTTCTTTTTGCCCTGGCTGTTGAACCCCTGGTGGAATGGGTGAGAAGGGATGCTCTGGTGTGGGGCCTCCACTGGGACCCGGGCTGGCAGTGTAGAATTTCCCTCTATGCAGCGAACATGTTGGTATACCTGGAAGACCCAGAGAACTCTATTGTGCAAATTCTCAACATAGCCACTACATTTTCAAAGTACAATGGAGTGCATATCCCATTAGACAAATCAGTGGTTTACTCTCCCCGAAAGTGGAGACCCCGGCAGGCCTGGGAGGGCCCCCTGGAATGGTCGACATATGGGTTCAAATACTTGGAGATACATATGTACAAATACAAATCGAATGTGGGGCATTAGAGGAAAATCCCGCTATCACTGCTGGGGTGTGCCGCACTCTATAAAAATAATGGCACTTCCAAAATTCCTGTATATGCTTCAGAATACATCATTTGAGGTCCCTGACTACTTTTTCACAGTGGTTAATGCAATTACCTTCTCTAATGTGGGATTGGGAGAGCCAAGAATTGCGCTGGCAACACTTACTAAGGGGCAGTACAAGGGAGGCTGAACTGCACACTTACCTCTTAGTCCACTAATGCAATTATTGTCCCCAGATGGTTGCTTCTTTCTGTTTGGGCCAGTACGGTCAAGATATGAAGCTTTCTGTGTGCTCAGCTCCATAATGTTTTTTCCAAAGTGAAGTACTAAACACATGTTACTGCCAGGAGAGCAGCCCCCAGCACCCAACCTACAGCCCGCCCCTCGTGATAATCAACAAATTGTTGCCACCCACTTCCTCCTTGTCCTCATCGGCCTGCCCACCCACAGCTATTGAACTGCATGGAGTTATGTAACTCCTCTCAGGGCCACTGTTCATGTGCCCCAAAATCAACCAGATCCATGGCATTCTAATTCAACACTCCCTGTCAATTTTAGAGTCTATTTTTTCCATGGTGTGTTCTATACCCAGTAGTAATTATTTATGGTAAGAATCTGGTTCCTCTTCAGGTGTTTGGTTGATGGCTTTCAGCCACCTCTCCCAAGGCTACTTGCTGCCCAGTGGTGCTGCAGCTCTTAAACAGCAACTTTGTCTGTTTCCTGTCATGTTTGCCCATGACGCCATGTCAGTGGAACTCAATAAACGCCATTACAGTGTGCACACAGGCTCAAAGGCAATGGGGACCAACTTCTATGTTTGTCTCCACAATTCCAGGGTGTTTTTGCTCCATCTGCAGTGTATTAGAATCATGCCACACCCCAGCTGGTTGTCACTGTCACTTTTTAGGGGCATGAGCAGATCACCCTGTGGGAGTAGTTATGTAGTCAGTTCACTTCTGCTTCTTTTGTTTTGTCCCCAGAAGTGTTTAGGGGTACCTGTGCTTGCCACGCAGTTTATCTCTACGGCTCAGACGATTGTGTCATACAGACCCTCATGATTTCATGCATCAGTATTCAGAGCACTGTCCCAGGGTAAATGGCCTCTACTCCTGGTGAGACATAGGTCATGCGGTGGCGCCAGGTACTCGCACAAAAATACACCACACACTTTCGGTGTCTTACATGCCTTGCCCTCTAGCAAGCCGAATACCTTTATTTATTCCTTCGTTCTGAGCCCAGCCCTCAGGCTGCATGCGGGTTACAATTTTGGGTAGTGGCTGGGTAGCTCACTACATCCATTATAACCTTTATTAAGTTGAACAAAAAAGAAATAACCAGACATATAAATTACTGGACATTTCAAAGATAATATTAGCACACAAAGTCTCTCAATCTCTGGCTTAGTTGGGATTTACACGCAGCCAGTACGGATCTCCTCTCTGGCTTTCTGTCACTGGTGAGATTGTTGGGGTTTGTTCAACGTCCACATCCAGATCCTCCACTACCTGGTCATTCCAGGTATCTGCTTCTGTTGTTTCTTTTTGTGGGCTGGCCAACGATCGTCGGGGACTGTCTTTCGCGTTTCGCCATGTCTACCGAACATGTGTTCCCACCATCCTCCTCGGCACGCAGTGGACATTTTCGGAACCAGGATACATTTCTAGATGGTTGCCATAGTGCCCCATACCTGGGTCATCGTCCATGTTTCTCTTTCAAAAAAGGTGCAATACTTCCAACTGGGATGGCAGTCCTTGACAACCACCCTGTCCCCCACTCGTATGTAGGAATCGGACGCCCTCCTTCTGGCACTGCCCCGTTCATTATTGGATTGTTTCTTGGCATGAGCGCCTTTACATTTTCTGTCCCCAACTCCCAGGGAAGGCCCTGTGGGCCCCACATCTCTCCCCAACCTTTTCATGAGGAGATTACTGGGCTCACTTCCTGTGGTGCAGTGTGGAGCCTGGCGGTATGCTCTTAGAAATTGTTGCAAGCAGACATCCAGATCTTACCCCTTTTCCACCCCAATTTGCAGAGCTCTATTCATGGTTCTCATGAACCTCTCCACTTCACCATTGGCTTGACGCCACTGTGGCATAATCGTGCAGTCATGTATACTCAGGCTTTGTACATAGTCCTTGAACTTTTGCCCCTGAAAGGGAGGTCCGTTGTTAGTCTTGACCTCATCCGGCAACCCCAACAGGGCAAACAAACGGTCCATCATCGGCTTCATGTGCTTAAATGAGGTGGATCTCACCAATTCCACTATGGAGAATTTAGAATGACTGTCCATTATCACCAGCGTGAGTCAGTGGTCCGCAAAACTTCCGAAATCCATGCTGACCGCAGTCCATGGTGTGGCGCTCGGTAGTTCCATAATTACTGGGGCTACCAGTAGCTCCACGCTGGTCAGAATAAAGGACCAACTGTTCTTCACCCACTCCATTACCTGCTGGTCCATGCAAGGTGACCAGACATTGCTCCTCAGATGTACCTTTATCTTGGCCACATCCTGATGTCTTTGGTGAGTGAGTTCCACTGTGCACTTCCACAGTCCTTACGGAATTACTATCTGGTGTCCACGGAGGATGTGGCCCTGACCTCTTTCTTCTTATCAGTCAAACCCTGACATCCGTTGAGGAAATGTTTCCAATGATGTTTTTTCACGGCGTCTTTTACTCTTCCTAAGCTGGCATTCTCCCATGGGGCTTCTACAATGTCAGCTATAGACAGTGCTCACGACATGAGGCATGGTGATCAGTCATACAAACTCTTCTATTCCATGATCATCCTTCCACCTGTGGTCTGTGCGGTTATTGACAGGATGTTGTGACAAATAATTAGTCGGGTTGTTGACCCCTGGTCGATAGATAACATCCAACACATACTGTTGGAATGGGACTGCCCATCACTCAATTCTTGGCGGTCCAGTTTGAGCTGTCCCGGCAAACAGTGGCACCAGTGGTTTGTGGTTGGTGACCACCGGAAACTTCTGGCCGCATAGATATGAAAGTGTTTACAGGCCCATCAAATTGCCACTGCTTGCCTCTCTATCTGAGAGTATTTGGACTCTCCCTCCCGGAGGGTCTGGCTGGCATATGCTATGGGTACCCAGTCATTTATCTCAGTTTTGTGCAAGATCACTGCCCCTAGTCCTATGAGGCTGTCATCAATGATATATTCAGTTGTTCTGATCGGGCTAAAATACACCATGGTGGCGTCGTGGAGAAGAGTTTTCTTGATCTCTTGTAATGCACTTGATGCTTTGTTGTCCAATTCCCATGGGACATCCGAACAAGTCAACGCTCAGAGGGGGTCTGATAGGGTGGCCAATTGGGGAATAAATCTTTTGCAGTAATTGGCCATTCACAAGAAACTGCAGACTTCTGAATGGTTGCGGGCACAGCCACTGATCTAATGACAAGTGAGTGATGGTACCTGGTTAATTTTAGGTATCTCTTGAGACAGGACATAAGCTGTCGCTTGCAAGAAATTGTGTTTACCTAGAGGGGAATTAGAGCTTGCCCATTGCTTACCATTGGTTAGCTTCATTGTCACTGTAATTTCCTTGTTTCTGTTTAGTGTGCAGGTGCCAGCTCCACATCCTCTTCGTGTGTTTGTCCCTCTCTGGATCATGGCAAAAGTACTGCTGTATTGTCCAGTGTCCTTCCACTGTTCATTCTTTCAGGGCCACTTTTTAGGTCGAAGCCTATCCGACAGCACAGCTGGCTGGTTTGCTAATGACATCTTGTGGACATTTGGAAAACTTCCCCTGGAATGCATTCCACCCATTGCTTGATATCAGCTTTGTGATTTGCAACTCCCAGTTGCTTGCTTTCAATTTGCTGGCTTTATTTGTTTTAGGTTGTCCAGCTTCAGTTTGTCACTTCCTTGCCCAAACCTTATTTACCGTAATCTTCCACCAGTACTGGATTTTTGTGAACAGGCCTTTAAGTAGTATTCTTATCTTGTCACATTTGCTGTGCAACCAAAGGCAGAGATCAACTATCAGTCTTTGTCTCCCAGAGAATTTGGTGTTTACTTTTCTTTTTCTGACTTCTCAGTGACTGGATTTATGTAACAATCATGCTGGCTACTGAGGAGGTGCTCGCAGGAAGGATGTACGGTGTTTTTTTTTCCGAGCAAACATCTAAATGTAAATGTCTGTAAATGAACTGTGAAGATATTTTAGAATATAAGAATTATGACAGCACAAATTAAGCACATTTTTTGGTAAATCTAAAGCGTGGAGGAAAAGAATATTTGAATACAATCAAAACAAATCAATACACTAGGTGATGACATTTCCACACATTATCTCTTGTGTGTTGTATGCTTTTATAAGTAAAACTATATGTTTATGAAAATGCAGTGTTTATTCCAATTCAAGATGAGTTGTCTGTAATGGCACACCATGCAATCTCCACTTTAACCTACTCCACTTTACGCAGCACCATTCCAGACCACTGCACTCTATTCTGCACCACTCCACTCTACATATTTCTACTATATACCACTCTACTCTATGCCATTGCACTCTACCCTACACTACTCTATGCATCACTGCACTCTACACCTGTTTCATTCTGGCCCTCTCCACTCTATGACTTAGGGTGCAATGTTGCAGAGTATGCAACATTGCACCCTAAGCCAATACACTCTACTTTGTACTAATTCACTCTATACCAATACACTCTGTGTCACATTAATCAACTCTGCACCACTGCATTCTACGCCACTGTACTCTACCGTGACCCACACGACTCTATTCTGAAACAATTCACTCTACTCCACTCAGTGCCATTGCACTCTGCACTACTACACTCCATGCCAACGCACTCTGTGCCATGGCACTCTACTTTGCATCACTCTACTCTATTCTGCAACATTCTACGCCACTGCATTCTAATCCAACTGCACTATATGCCATTGTACCCTACACCACTTCTCTCTATACACCACTCTACTCCATGCCACTGCACTCCACATCAATCCACTCTACACCACTCAACTCTACACCACTGCTCTCTACAACAGTCTGCTTTGAATTACTGCACTCTCTGACACTCTACTCTATTCTGCCCCACTATACACCAATGCACTCTATGCTGCTACACTCTGCGACACTCTGTTCTGCATCCAATTGATACCACTACACTCTACATCACGCCATTCTATGCCACTGCACTCTACACTGATCCTGTCTAATCTACTCTACACCACTGCACTCTACGACACTCTACTCTATGCCACTGCACTCTGCGCCACTCTTTTCCACTCTATGCCACTGCAATCTACTGTGCACAACTGCACTACATTCTGTGGCACTCTATTCTGTGCTGCTACACTCTACACCACTGCACTCTACACCACTTTATTTTAAAAATGTATCACTCACTCTGCAACACTACATTCTCTGCCACTGAACTCTACACCACTTCAATCTACGCCACCGCTCTCTATGCCACCTCACTCTACTATTCACAACTCTACTCTACGCCATTTTACTGTACTCTATGCCAATCCACTCTACCACAAATGCACTCTACATCAATACGTTCCACGGCACTACATTCTTCGCTCTAGCATATTTATGAAGCAAGAAACATGTACTAAACTAATGGTCCAGTTTACACCACTCTAATCTACTGTGCACTACTGCATTCAATGACATGTACTCTACACCCCTCTACTCTGCACTACTCTACTCTGCACCACTCTACTCTTTGCCAGTGCACTCTACCAAAATTCTACTCTGCACGGCTCCACTCTACACCACTCCACTCTATGCCACTGCACTCTACGCTATGCCACTCTACACCACTCTACTGTGCACCACTCTACTCTACACCACTGCGCTCTATGTCAATTCACTCAACCCCACTTTACTCAAAACCAAAGAACTCTATGCCACTGTACTCTGCACCAACTGCTCTGCACCACTATACTCTGCAACACTCTGCTCTGCCACTGCACTCTATGCAACCACATTCTACACCAATGACCACAGCACACTCTACTCTGCACTTCTGCACTCTATGCAACTGCACTCTACTCTGCAATACTCAACTATATACCACTGTACTGCACTCTACACCAACGCACTCTAAGCCACTAAGTTCTACATCACTCCACTGCGTTACACCATTCTACTCCACTCTGCACCACTCCACTCTTTGCCATTAAACTCTACTCCACTGCAGTCTACCCTGCACCACTCTACTCTATGTTACTGCACACTACGCCAGTGCAGTCTACACAATGTTACTGAACACCAATGCACTATACACCACTGCACTCTACGCCAATCTACTTTGTACCGCCGTACTTTATGTAACTTCACTTTAGGCTACTCTAGGCCACTGCACTCTACGACACTACACTCTCTGGCACTCTACTCCACTTTATGGCACTCCACTCTACAAAACTCTACTCCCCTCTATGGCAGTCTATGACATTACTTCACTCTACGACGCTCTACGTAACTTCCTTTATGCCTCTCCATGCCGCTTTACTCCACTCTATTCTATAACACACTACTCCAGTCAGCGCCACTTGACTGCTTCTCTCTATGCCACTCAACCCTGACACTCTATATCACTCCACTTCATGTCCCTCAACTCTAGAACACTCTACTCCACTCCATGCCATTCCACTCTCATACACTACTGTCCTCTATGCCACTCTATAACAATCTACTCTGCTCTTCATCCCTCTACTCTACTCTATGCAACACCCTCTATGTCACTCCACTCTGTTCAACACCACTCCATTCCACTCTACAACCCCTACTCCACTCTACGACATTCTACCTCCTCCATGACACTCCAGAACACTCTACTCCACTCCACTCTACAACTCTACTCCATTCTGACACTGTTCTCCACTCTACAACACTCAACTCTACTCCACCATACACCCTTCCACTCTATGACATTCTACTCACTCCATGGCACGCCACTGAACTTCTCTCCACTCCACTCAACTCTACATCACTCCATGACTTTCTACCCCACTAAACTCTAATCCACTTTATGACACTCGACACCACTTTCCTTTACCCTACTAACATTTAGCCATGCTGAACAGCAGCCACGCTGGTTTACAGAATGGCTCAAACATATTGGCAAAGCCAATAGCTCTTGCATAGGTAAGACCTGTTGGCTTTGCCAAAGCTTGTTCCCTTTAGCTGCAGCATTCTTTAAGAGTCCATATGTTTGCAAGCCGATTCCTGCGTTGTTACTTATCCCCTCTTTTCCATTTCCTGTCCCTCCTGTGTTATTCCTGGTCTCTGGTCCCTCATTGCTTGCCCAAATCCACTCACTGCTTCCTATGCTGTTGCTTGATCCGACCTACCAAAATGTTGTTTGCCCAGGGCCACCACCACCCCTCCCACACTGTTGCTTGTTTCGATTCTCATGATATGTTTTACCCAATCCCAGCAGCAAAGAGATAAATGCAAAAAGTCCTGCTGGATCGGGATGCGTAGCCGACCCTAGAGGGACGGCGGCTACCTCCTCCCTATTGCGTGGGCAGCTTTCGAAGGGCATTGCAGACAGTCAATGGCATGAAAAGAGCATGTCCAAAAACAAGGGGCAGAGAAGTTGCCCAAACAACTTTATATTTGAAAGCCCCAATCAGGGGGAGGGGGCTTGGCCACAACGTGGACAAAAGGGCGGCAGCGGAAAGCAGCTGCCAAAGTAGTTTTTTTTCCTGGCATTCTTTGGGGCATTTAGGGTGAGCGAGCTGGTGGCACCAGCAAGGACCACCACAGGCTCGACTTGCCCCCGGGTGGAGGACCTGCACTTAGGGGACACGCATTTGGTAGTGTACCTGAGAAGATCAAAAACCGACCAGGAAGGCCACGAGAAACACACACTGATGGAATGTTCGGGGCAAATGAGCACCGCTCAATCTGCTTGACCCGCAGTTACATGCAGGTCAGGGCAGGAGGTCCCCCCAAACTATTTCTACACGAGGGTGACAGCCACCTTTGCGGGTCCCAATTCGCAGCTGTATTGCGCCAGGCCCTGGCCAAGGCGGGTCTCACACCAGTGCGGTTTGGGTCACATTCCTTCGGGGCAGCCACACGGTGTGACGGAAGAAGGGAGTAGGCACATAGGGACGGGAAATTCTCAGCGTTTAAACCGTGCATTAGGCCATGTTCACACTAATGTGGGGCTACGCTTTCACTGCAGGCAACGGAGCAGAGAAACAGACACTGTGGATGATGGGACATTTGAACATCAGAAGGGCACAGTGGATGTCAGGCGCCCGCCAGGAAGATGTTTGGCCTGCTCCTCCCTGCAGTGTGGTCGCCAGGGCCGGACTGTGCGCAGTGGGCACTGGGCATTTCCCTGGTGGGCCGCCAGGGTGGGGGCCAATTTGCGGCCGTTTTTGTTACCTGGGCCAGAAATATCGGCCCCTGTAACAAAATCGGCAGAAACCGGCCATGGCAAACAGTTCGACTGCACCCCTCTCCCTTCCACCGGGGGCAGCTGAGCAATTTGCCAGGGCCAGTTTTGGTTCCCAGACCGGCCCTTGTGGTCACCCTTTTTTGCTTTCCGTCAAATGCTGCTTTTTCCCTCCCGCCCCCTATTAGGCCCCCACACATCTACCCACTGTCTTTTTCTAAAAAAAATTTAAAAAATATGGAGGCGGTGGCAGTAAATTGCTCCTGGGCAGTCTGCCTTAAAAAGTGCCTTTTTACTGCTTTTTGGTCAATTTATCAATCTGTCTCAGATTGATAAATAAAAAAAGAATGTCTGCTTCATTTTGTAGGAACACATATAGGATGGAGCATGCACACAAAGTGACATTGATACATCACTGCACTTTAAAAAAAAACTTTTTGCCATGCTGCATAGTATCATTCCAATGCTGCACTGCATGCCTAAAAGGCATTGGCAATGCCAACATTTTTCAAAGGCGAGAACTACTGGCTTTATTGAGGATTATTTAGAAAAGGTAATTAGGTTCAGTAGGATTAAAATTACGTTCACTGATCTTTCTAGTCCATGTTATGGAACATAGATGTGTGTTAGGGCGATAGTAGTAGGAAGACTTCTTAACAAATCAGCGGCGGCCAGCACAGGTAAGCAGGGTGAGGCGGGTTGAAAGGGCAGGGGGAGGAAGCCGCAAAACGACAGAATAGGTATTATTTATTTAATGATAACTATTCCTTTGTCATTCGACTTCCCCCCTTCCACCCCGCCGCACCGCGTTTACCTGTACCTGTTCCTCATACTCCTACTTACTTATGAAAAATAATTCCGTAGAAATCAAGTTCTGTAGCACCCTAACCACAAACTACCGCCTCTCCCACTTCCAAGGGGGGATCCTTCCTAGGTGTCTGCCACTGCGCCGTTTGAGCTGAGATATGGGGCCTGCAAATATGGTCCTTATGTACCTCCCAGAAACTGCACTGTGGGTGCCTGTCCAAGTCACTGCAGACTGATCATCCCAAACTGGGTCTCTGGTCCCTTCTACACTCATCAGGGCACCCTTGGTGATTCTGTTAGCTGAAGCTCAAGCAGGTCCCAGGACTTTAATTTCTTTGTTGGATTCAATTTAACTGGCCTTTTTTTGCCAACTTGGAAATAAAGACCAATTATTTTTAAAAGCAATAGCTCTGACTGGACATTGGGTAAATTGTGTGTGATCACTGAATCATGCTACACTGGAGTTTAAAACCTCCAATCAGCTTCTCACTTGGCCTCGCTACCATTTGAGATAAAAAAATTACAGAGGTAATACTTGCTCATCCAAATGGAGTGGAATAGTATCTGAGGCCTAAATCACCAGTTGCACATGACATAAAACGATCACAAATAATACCCAAGACCCAGAGAAAAGGCCTCACCCTCGCCTAACCCCCAGCATGTCCCAGCCATGTATGTCTCCAGATACTTGAATGCCATAGGCGAGGTACACTCTCATCGCCCCCTTAGCTGTTCATCTTTTATCATGCCATTGAACTCCCTTCCTCAATCCTCCTCTTCAATCTCTACCTTTCTCCCCATCTTTCTTGATCACACTTTCTCCCGCCCTGTACTGTCCTGTTTTCCTCTATTCACCTTACTTCATATATCCTGCTCGTCTATCTCTTTTCTCCATTTCTCTCTTCCCGTGCCGGGATTGGCTCTTTGTCCTGGCACTTTCACACCAGCCTCTCATTTGCCACCAGTATCACGAATGCCTGTGACACTGATAAGCAGTAAGAGTAGTATTCAGGCCTTAAGCAAGAGGGCATGACACAGTCTTGGCACCTCCATCTGCACCTCTAGTTCTGATGTGTGGGCTCGGGGCTTTAAGTGGGCCGGGTCCCTCCGGTTCTCAGAGCCGTTAGATATTACAAACGGACATTGAAACAATCCCTATCGAACCCTATATTCATGTCCTTAACTGTGATCGCAAATAACACGGATCGATTTCTGAACAGAATAATTTATATGAAATACGTTAAGATATTCAATGTCAGTGATTTTGCATTTAGTAGATATCACAAAAATGTCGTTCATGTGTTTAAGCCAAGCCTTTAATTAGAGGCCATGTCCCTTTCAGACACCCTACACCTTTTGCATCCCCCTTAAAGGTCTGTCTGTGCTAGAGACAGACACTTTGTTAGAAGGGCTCTCTGTAGGACTGATACAACCTTCATTCATAGCACTGAGCCGACACTCATTTAGGTGCGCCCCATGTTTTATTCTCATTTTCTACTTTGTAAAAAATATCGCAACTGCCAACGCATTCTATAGTAACGTTTAAAATGGACCAGCATAACATTATCACGAAACTCTCGCAGCTTTTAGGGATTGGCGCCTAACACCTCTCATCATAGAGAAGCCCAAACTACTGCCTTTATCACTGCTTTCAGAATTGACGGCAGACTCGGCTTCCTACCGCTCAGGCGCAAGTGCACATATAGCTCGAAGTCCCTGCAGGGGCGGCTCTAGGTTCATGGTGGCCCTGGGCAGGAAGCGTCGGTAGGGGGCCCCGGAAGACGGGGTCCAGGTGGGGCGGAGCGCGGAGGCTAGTGAAGAGGGGTGTCAGGTTGTTTGGAAGTGGAATAGAGCCAGAGGCCACCAAATCCCTGCCAGGGGCCGCCACACAAATATGTATCCATCCTCAGAGGATTATTATATTAAGGATATATATTGATGTGGTGGCCCCTGGGGTTTGGTGGCCCTGTGCAGGTGCACAGCTTGCACATGCCTAAGGCCGGCCCTGGTCCCTGCATTGAAAAACATCAAAAAAGAAATGGGAAGTTGTGGCTCTTGCTGAAGGGAATCTTTTCTCCTCCTAAACTGAAAGCTATTTCATCATTACTGAAATGTAGGACAATATTAAAAGGCCGTTTGCAGCCTAACTGGTCGTTTGTTTTAGTGTTTAATTTATAACCGCACTAATGGTTTTATGATGAATTATAAGGGCCGACGCCAGCGGGGGGTGGGGCAGGGGACAGCGGGGACGCCGGACCCCCATAAGGAATGGCCCATGACTCCCAGACCCTTTTATTGAATATAGCAGCCCGTCCCGACGTTGTCCGGGTATGAATTGCTGCAGGCCAGTAGTATATTGTTTTGTAGGATTTCGTTTTGATAGCATTTCTTATCTGTGACAGGCCTGTGAGACGCTCCGATTCACAGTGCACTGCTGATGCACTTAAGAGTGCGCGTCCAGTAGTGTGTGAACTTGAGTTTCCCTACTTTATTTTCCTTGCAATATTATATAGCGCGAACTCGACAACATGGCATGAGCACAATTTAAATTACAGAAGAACACATTCATTTCTGGTAGGCACGGGGGACAAAGTGATTTGCCTTGAATCACAGGACGTTGAGCTGATGCCGAGATTGGAACGTAGCTCCCCAGCTCTGAAGTTCGCAACTCTAGAACTTGTGGTGGGAGGTGTGTCTAAAAGTGTATGTCGGTGCTGGCCATCAATGAGAGAGACCTGTGCATTTTTAAAATGGGTGGTGAAAAAAATATGAGTATGTTGCTGGATATTGGCCGCCGTGCCACCAATCTACTTACCGGGGGAGGGATAGTCCCTTTCTTGTTATTTCCGTTGAGGCCGGCCTTGTGTCCGGATGTGCGATGCGCGAGGCCTGTGCGCAACAGAAGTGGAAAATGTCCAGTGTGCACTTCAGGTGTCACCGGAAGTTACGGTGAGATTAGATTTCTTGCACAATGGCCCCTGTTTGCGCTCCTTCCGGCCCTTGGGAATAGCGCCATGCCTGATCTCCATACAGTAAGATATTTATAGGGGGGGTTTTACCCAGTTAGAGATACGGGGACCTGGGTTATCAATGCGTAATGGGAAGGGGTCCCAGCATTAGGAAAACATTTAGCCAAAAGGATGAAAAATAATCAAACAAACATAACTTCAGTCCACATTGTTTAATTCACAATGGGATGATACATAAAATATGTAAACTTTTCACAATGATTAAACCGTAGTTATTCACAGTGCCCCAGAGGAAAAGACAGGGGGGGTATGGTGAAATAGTGCTGGGAATTGGTGAAGGAAAGTGAAAGGATTCGTACGTGACAGTAAAATCAGTAATTCGCACTTGATTTACAGGGTTACAACATCTGTACCGTAAGACATGACCACCCGGTTCATGTAACTTATTTTTAAACAAAAATCATACTCCTAATATTCCATGAATGAAAACAATGTGGTGTGGAGTTGACAATGAAGAACATTAGGTTGTCGACGTTTCGACCCTCATGCGTGCGGATATTAGTGTTAATCTTGCGGTGGGGTCTTCATCAGGACCAGGGTGTAGGGGACACGTAACCTATTCAGAGTATAAATATATGTATTAAAATTACGGGCACGTATCCCTAGATTATTTCAAATAGCGATGCATACCATCCACATAAAGGAATGTCCCGCCAAACTGGCTGGGACAGGATGATTAACTATTAGCGCAAGTCATGGCATGTAGTTAAATCTTGTCAAAGTATAACATGAATATAATTCATAAATGAAAAATCAAAAGTCAAGAGCATATGGAAATGGGCCCGATCCGTACTGGTGGACAGGTCAACACTCACTAAGAAGTATTGGTAAAATCAACAGGATAACCCAGATGCATTTAAAAGCACAGGGTGCGGGCCAAATGGGTACACGCTTTAGTACAATTGATGGTACTAATATGGGAGTACAAGGCAGATTGAGACTTACCACGGGTGTGGTATAGGCAGGACCCGATGTGATGTGGATTCAGGGTCACTTTAAGGAGAATCTATAAGATGCAATAAACGATAGAATTTAAAAATGAGACCATGCTTGGAAACTAATATGCAAATTGTCCACATGGTGAGGAACTCACCGTAGTATAGCCTAGATGCTGGTAGTATATAGGGGATCTGAGGGGTTCCTGGTACCACCGGTACTATGCAATCTAACGAAAATGAATAAAACAATTGCACTCATTAGGGAACTCATTGGAGCAAAAGAGACGATCTAACTAATTAGTCTTAAAGGACTAAGTCAACAACTCACCGATACGCCGTATCCAGGACACGTCCGGCGGGGATCGTGTTCAAGGGTGATCGGACAATAGGATGAATTGCTGAGTCTAGAAATAAGAAAGGTGCAAGGGCATTAGCGTAAAAATGCCTGCACGAGTAGTCAGACAGATCGTGGGAGCCCTCATCAGTCAGGAAAACCCGCTTACCGGTCGTGGAATGAATCCGGTTCTAGACACTGCTCTCAGTCGAAATGGCGAGGCAGAGTTCCGGGTACGGGATTATCACCAAGGATACAGGGTCACGTGGTGACTGGCGCGTGCGGTGGACATAGTGGAAAGACTCACAGGAGTTAATGGGGTAACGAGAAAGTCCGTTATCACGGTATTATGTGGACATAGTTCCTGACATATCCAAAAGTGTATTGTCCTAATGGAATAAGGCAATTTACCAACTAGATGAAGTCATTAATTACGAACAGTCATTAAAAACAGCTTGATGAGGTAATGAGTGTGTGATGATTCAGACATCTATATATCCGATTTGTTGAACTAATCATGCCGCGTTGTTACAATCATTAATATGGCATACATTGTGCATACGAATACATGCTTAATAATATGTGATTAGTTTAACAGTGCTATAAGCCTATGCACCATATAACTTAGATGGACACACTTTGTTACAAGTAGATGTTATAACGCTCAAAGGGCGGTATTGCCTCTCACATCAGGGTATAGACCACCATACCTCGCCAGAGTCTCAAAGGCAACCAGGTGGATACCATGTGTGTGATAAAATGAGGACTGATACATCAGGTTGAGGTGCAGGAATGCCGCCTGCTTGATCTCTTTAGTGTAATATGCGCTCGAATATATGCTGGATACTTTAAGACTTATTTAACATTACTATTAGCCGTATATAAGGTGGAGTCTTAAACACTCTATGATAATGGTAGATGTCATATCACACAGAGGGTGGTGTACCTCTCACATGAGGGTAAAGACCACATAACAGAGCCAGTTATTACTCAGTTGGGCTTCTGGATAGTAGGTAACACATATCTTAAAATCGTCAGTACTACCTGATTTAGACATGCAATTACCATAACTCTATGCAGATGGCGTACCTCACACATGTGGGTAAAAGACATCTGTGCTATGAAAAGGAATGACTTCAAGGTAAGGTAGCTAATTGGGAGAAGGAACTATCCTGTTCATTGAGCCCAGATTCAATTGAGTCAAAGGTAAACATCCATCTTAGTTCACGGGTGTTGAGGATGTTTGAAATGTTCCCACCCCGGGGCCCAAGTGTGGCTTTTTCAATAATTACCCACTTTAAACTCTCTGGTGAATGTCCTGCTGCTGAGAAGTGGTCAACCAAGGGTGCGCCTGGTACTTGACATCGGATTCTACTCATATGTTGGAGTATCCTCACCTTTGCTTTTTGCTGGGTCTGGCCAATGTATATCAGTTGACATGGACAAATAATGGCGTAGATGATATTTACAGAGTTACAGTTGGTGTGTGATTTGATTGAAATTTTATGATGACGATATGTAAATTCCTTTGTCTGGATAGTACTTTCACACGCTTTGCAGCTACCACATTTGAAGTGGCCAACAATCGGGGGTAGATTCCACAGAGTAGCGATGGTGGGGTCCTCTGGTGTTTGTAGGAATGAGCGCACCACGTGGTCTTTAACACTTCTTGCTTTTTTGAAAGCATGTAATGGCGGGTTAGTTTGCTGGATGTCGTCTGATATGAGTTCCCAATGGTGATTAATTATACGTTTTATTTTGTTGCTTTTCGTGTTGAAAGTGGTAACACACACAATTCTTTGTTCAGACTGTTCTTGATTTATCTTTGGAACCAGTAATTCTTCACGAGGGTAGAACCAGGCCCTTTTCCTGGCTCGTTTGACCAATTGTTTGGGATAGCCTCTACTTATCAGTCTTTGTCTCAGTTCCTCTGATTCCGTATAGTAGTGGTCTTTGTTGGAGCAATTCCGACGGATACGAAGGAATTGCCCGAACGGTAGGTTATCTCGGAGAGCTCGAGGGTGGTGGCTGTCGTAGTGCAGAAGTGAATTTCTCTCAGCTGGTTTTCGGTACAGCGTGGTCAGTAGTTGACCAGAGTTCTCATAGATGGTGAGATCCAGAAAATTGATCTGATGGTTGTCTGATTGGATCGTGAACTTTAAGAATTGAGACTGCTCATTCAACCAGCCAAAGAAATTCATTAGTCCTTCCAAATCTCCATTCCATATCAGTAGGATGTCGTCTATGTAACGCATCCATAGACTGAGGTGGTCTCTAAAAGGATTGATCTGACTTAGGACAGTATCTTGCTCAAAAGCGGCCATATACAGGATGGCTACGTCTGGAGCAAAGGGAGCCCCCATAGCTACTCCAGACGTTTGGATGTAAAATTTATCCTTGAAAATAAAGAAGTTCTTGGTCATGGCTATGCGCAATAGAGCCACGATAAATTCAGTGGGTACTTGAACAGGGGCTGGTCGTTGGTTAAGGCAGCGTGTGATAACCATTAGTGCTTCCTGTTGAGGAATTTTGATGTGGACCAACAACGACTAGCCACCTGTGACGTTGTATCGCTATATACGTGCATTCCTCAACAGGAAGCACTAATGGTTATGTCCTAAGTCAGATCAATCCTTTTAGAGACCACCTCAGTCTATGGATGCGTTACATAGACGACATCCTAAAGTTCACGATCCAATCAGACAACCATCAGATCAATTTTCTGGATCTCACCATCTATGAGAACTCTGGTCAACTACTGACCACGCTGTACCGAAAACCATCTGAGAGAAATTCACTTCTGCACTACGACAGCCACCACCCTCGAGCTCTCCGAGATAACCTACCGTTCGGGCAATTCCTTCGTATCCGTCGGAATTGCTCCAACAAAGACCACTACTATACGGAATCAGAGGAACTGAGACAAAGACTGATAAGTAGAGGCTATCCCAAACAATTGGTCAAACGAGCCAGGAAAAGGGCCTGGTTCTACCCTCGTGAAGAATTACTGGTTCCAAAGATAAATCAAGAACAGTCTGAACAAAGAATTGTGTGTGTTACCACTTTCAACACGAAAAGCAACAAAATAAAACGTATAATTAATCACCATTGGGAACTCATATCAGACGACATCCAGCAAACTAACCCGCCATTACATGCTTTCAAAAAAGCAAGAAGTGTTAAAGACCACGTGGTGCGCTCATTCCTACAAACACCAGAGGACCCCACCATCGCTACTCTGTGGAATCTACCCCCGATTGTTGGCCACTTCAAATGTGGTAGCTGCAAAGCGTGTGAAAGTACTATCCAGACAAAGGAATTTACATATCGTCATCATAAAATTTCAATCAAATCACACACCAACTGTAACTCTGTAAATATCATCTACGCCATTATTTGTCCATGTCAACTGATATACATTGGCCAGACCCAGCAAAAAGCAAAGGTGAGGATACTCCAACATATGAGTAGAATCCGATGTCAAGTACCAGGCGCACCCTTGGTTGACCACTTCTCAGCAGCAGGACATTCACCAGAGAGTTTAAAGTGGGTAATTATTGAAAAAGCCACACTTGGGCCCCGGGGTGGGAACATTTCAAACATCCTCAACACCCGTGAACTAAGATGGATGTTTACCTTTGACTCAATTGAATCTGGGCTCAATGAACAGGATAGTTCCTTCTCCCAATTAGCTACCTTACCTTGAAGTCATTCCTTTTCATAGCACAGATGTCTTTTACCCACATGTGTGAGGTACGCCATCTGCATAGAGTTATGGTAATTGCATGTCTAAATCAGGTAGTACTGACGATTTTAAGATATGTGTTACCTACTATCCAGAAGCCCAACTGAGTAATAACTGGCTCTGTTATGTGGTCTTTACCCTCATGTGAGAGGTACACCACCCTCTGTGTGATATGACATCTACCATTATCATAGAGTGTTTAAGACTCCACCTTATATATGGCTAATAGTAATGTTAAATAAGTCTTAAAGTATCCAGCATATATTCGAGCGCATATTACACTAAAGAGATCAAGCAGGCGGCATTCCTGCACCTCAACCTGATGTATCAGTCCTCATTTTATCACACACATGGTATCCACCTGGTTGCCTTTGAGACTCTGGCGAGGTATGGTGGTCTATACCCTGATGTGAGAGGCAATACCGCCCTTTGAGCGTTATAACATCTACTTGTAACAAAGTGTGTCCATCTAAGTTATATGGTGCATAGGCTTATAGCACTGTTAAACTAATCACATATTATTAAGCATGTATTCGTATGCACAATGTATGCCATATTAATGATTGTAACAACGCGGCATGATTAGTTCAACAAATCGGATATATAGATGTCTGAATCGTCACACACTCATTACCTCATCAAGCTGTTTTTAATGACTGTTCGTAATTAATGACTTCATCTAGTTGGTAAATTGCCTTATTCCATTAGGACAATACACTTTTGGATATGTCAGGAACTATGTCCACATAATACCGTGATAACGGACTTTCTCGTTACCCCATTAACTCCTGTGAGTCTTTCCACTATGTCCACCGCACGCGCCAGTCACCACGTGACCCTGTATCCTTGGTGATAATCCCGTACCCGGAACTCTGCCTCGCCATTTCGACTGAGAGCAGTGTCGAGAACCGGATTCATTCCACGACCGGTAAGCGGGTTTTCCTGACTGATGAGGGCTCCCACGATCTGTCTGACTACTCGTGCAGGCATTTTTACGCTAATGCCCTTGCACCTTTCTTATTTCTAGACTCAGCAATTCATCCTATTGTCCGATCACCCTTGAACACGATCCCCGCCGGACGTGTCCTGGATACGGCGTATCGGTGAGTTGTTGACTTAGTCCTTTAAGACTAATTAGTTAGATCGTCTCTTTTGCTCCAATGAGTTCCCTAATGAGTGCAATTGTTTTATTCATTTTCGTTAGATTGCATAGTACCGGTGGTACCAGGAACCCCTCAGATCCCCTATATACTACCAGCATCTAGGCTATACTACGGTGAGTTCCTCACCATGTGGACAATTTGCATATTAGTTTCCAAGCATGGTCTCATTTTTAAATTCTATCGTTTATTGCATCTTATAGATTCTCCTTAAAGTGACCCTGAATCCACATCACATCGGGTCCTGCCTATACCACACCCGTGGTAAGTCTCAATCTGCCTTGTACTCCCATATTAGTACCATCAATTGTACTAAAGCGTGTAGCCATTTGGCCCGCACCCTGTGCTTTTAAATGCATCTGGGTTATCCTGTTGATTTTACCAATACTTCTTAGTGAGTGTTGACCTGTCCACCAGTACGGATCGGGCCCATTTCCATATGCTCTTGACTTTTGATTTTTCATTTATGAATTATATTCATGTTATACTTTGACAAGATTTAACTACATGCCATGACTTGCGCTAATAGTTAATCATCCTGTCCCAGCCAGTTTGGCGGGACATTCCATTATGTGGATGGTATGCATCGCTATTTGAAATAATCTAGGGATACGTGCCCGTAATTTTAATACATATATTTATACTCTGAATAGGTTACGTGTCCCCTACACCCTGGTCCTGATGAAGACCCCACCGCAAGATTAACACTAATATCTGCACGCATGAGGGTCGAAACGTCGACAACCTAATGTTCTTCATTGTCAACTCCACACCACATTGTTTTCATTCATGGAATATTAGGAGTATGATTTTTGTTTAAAAATAAGTTACATGAACCGGGTGGTCATGTCTTACGGTACAGATGTTGTAACCCTGTAAATCAAGTGCGAATTACTGATTTTACTGTCACGTACGAATCCTTTCACTTTCCTTCACCAATTCCCAGCACTATTTCACCATACCCCCCCTGTCTTTTCCTCTGGGGCACTGTGAATAACTACGGTTTAATCATTGTGAAAAGTTTACATATTTTATGTATCATCCCATTGTGAATTAAACAATGTGGACTGAAGTTATGTTTGTTTGATTATTTTTCCTCCATACAGTAAAGCAGGTGCACGTCACTGGGAGCGCAGGGCAAGCACACCCCGAGCTGGAATGTACAGAACCTGGCCAGAAAAAACAATGAAATATTGGGCACAACGCTCGCTTTTTTTTTCTTCGGAATCACGCGCCCCACCCACGCCCACGCCCCCAGCACACACCCACAGCACACAATATGAGACATGGGATGAAGGGCGGAACGTACCACACGCCCCCAGCGTTTGTCACGCCCCCAGCACACGCCCACAGCACAACGCAGACACGCCCACAAGGGACTACTTTGCTGGCACGGTTCTTTTACCTTTTAAATGTATATGATGGGTGTCTGCATAGCCTATGTCCTTCTGCTGCAACTGCCCTTTCCAACGCTGTATTGGGTGTTGTGATTGGTGCTGATGTTCCTGAGATTACCCGCCTCAAAGGTTTGGGCTCTCTCTTTATTATATTAGTATAGATCGCTAAATTTGCTGCTGGGGTGGGGGGGCACCGTCATTCCTTGGGTTGGTACAAACCCCCATCACCAAACCTCTCAGACCTCCCACCTCCACCTAAGATCACTGACCACACTGAAGAAATAGTTCAATAACTTAATGACACGTGAAATGCAAAAGCCACCTTCTACAATGGCATTTGGAATGCAGAATATGAATGTTACAAACAGCTTGTGAAATACTGTGTGCTGCAGCCACCATGTAAGGGTCAGGCAATACAGATAACTTGGGACAGCGTGTGTACTCTAGAACATGTAATATATCGTGACCCACACGTCATGTAGGAGGGCAGGGGTAGACATATCTGTGGTGGCACGTAATATCTGTAACATGTAAGATTTTGAGTGATGCAGACTTCGTTTAAGAGGGTAGGGATACAGATAACTTGGACAGTGGGTGATATATGTAATGATGCAATGTAAGAGGGCAGGCGATAAAGATACTTGGGACAGTGGGTGTTATTTATAATAGGAAAGATATCAAGCGATAGAGATATGTATTTTATCAGATGTCAGATAACATTAAGTTAAAAGCAACAGATAAAGCGCATAATGTCAGGTTATATAAAGAACAAAGAAGAAGCATGGTGGCACATCTCACAGGTGTGTGATATGCACAACATCTAAGTTATCAAGTAAGGCAGATAACTTGTGAACCTTTAGGTGATACGGGTATTAAGGGATGTCAAATGATATGTTTAACATGTATGTTATCTGGTGATGGAGATAACAGGTACCACTTCAGTTAATACAGGTAAAATTCGATGGTAGGTGATATGTGACATAACATGTAAGTTATATGATGATGCACAGAATGGTAAGAGGGCAGGAGATGCACGTAACGTGAGATATGTATGCTTCAAATATAAGGTAACATAGAAAACATGAAGAATGAAAGCAACATATAACACTGAATGGGAGGTCATATGTATAACATGTGAGTTATCAGATGATGAAGATAAAAGTAGGCCTTCAGGCCATATACATAATATGGCATGGTAGATGGTATGTATGACATGTAAATTATCAAATAGTGTGGACAAGGTGTAAATCCTCTTGTAACACAAATAATAAGTGATGCAGGCATCATGTAAGAATTCCTTGAGGGTATGGAGTGTTAGTGGAATATATAAAGTGAAATATCAAGTGATGTGTACAACTGAGGCGAGGGAAGGTGACAGACGCACAGATAACGGGTTTGCTGGTGAAATGTCCAACATGTTTGTCACCAAGTGACGAAGCTAGCAGGTACACTTCAGCTGATGCAATCAACATGTGTTGGTAGGTGAAAGAGTGCTGCGTCATACAGGCAACTCGTGATATTCTGATTATTATTACTTGATATAACACAACGTGTCATGTAGATTGGAGCTGATGCAGGTGACATATAAGGCGATGGTAAATGATGCAGCTGACTTATGAAGGTCGACGGAAGCACAAGTGATGCAGGTGAAGAAGAAATTCAATGGAGGCAGCAAGTGATCCAGGTGGCGTAGAAGGTTCGACACAGGTGACATAGGAGGTGCGACAGAGGTAGCAAGTGACGTAGATGCTGTGGAAGGTTTAACCAAGGCGAGGGAGACGATTTGATGCGTGTGATGTAGAAGGTTCGAGGGAGGGAGCACGTGACGCAGGTGACGTAGAAGGTTCAACAAAGGTAGCAAGTGATGCAGTTGACACGCGATGGCAGGGCCTAGGCAGTCAATACATGTCTCTAGTTTTCTGCTGATTCAATTTCATAAGTGTTCCCGCCAGAGCGGACATGGTTCTGCTTCGTGTACAAGTACAGGGCGTACTGCAGGCCTGACAACCATTTTAGTAAATTTCCTCTTGAAATGTGGAAGATATCAACATTTTTGAGGTTTTGGTTTTGGGCAGAAATTGGGAGACAAAAGCATTTAATTGCTTTCTCCCGCTTAGAGTGACGTTGGTTGTATTGTACTTCCCGCTCTCAGCAGTAGTTGGAACTCGCACAGTTGGCTACAATCCGCCCAGTGATGGGGGGCGGCTAGAAGACCGTTCTGCAGCCCCAGTGCCCAGTCCAGCTGTCTGTCCAGCGCTAAGCTATCCTAGCAGCGGCCAGCGCCTCTGTAAAGGCTGGAGCCTCTCCCAGCACCGCTGCCTGCCTCTCCGTTGGATTCCAATAGCCTGGGACAGCAGTGCCAGGATTCACGTTATGGGGTCGTGTGCGGACACAGCTTGAGTCCCACAGCTGCTCGTGCCGCATATAATAACAAATTAAACTATGGTTTTTGTTTTTAAAAGACGGATCACTTAAATAAATCTGAAATCTGAAATCACATGAAACTTTCTTCTATGATCGGCGCAAAACCCACCCTCCAAACCCATCACCTGGACAGAGCTCTGCAGGCCAGTGAGCCACACCAGTAGCCCGGCCCCATGGCTAAATGATGACCAGATCACCCCAATCTCAAAGTCAAATGACTGGAACAGCCTCCCTCTGAGTGACAATGGACCTGTTTGCGAGTGGGTTGGTGCTTAAACCCCTTTTGCCCACGGGTCAGGCTTCTGAGTTGGGTGGTATTTACTGCATCCGGTAATTACCAGTGCATTAGATATCTCAAGTTCAACTTTGGCATTTCAAACCTGCCTGGATTTAACAGGGGGAAACTCTACATTATTAATGTACAATGCGGATTTTGATGCAGTAAACATTCCAGAAAAACTCGTAATAGGTTCATTTTTATTGCACCCAATACATAATGTATCTGAAGGTATTAGTATTTATCTTGTAGGATAAAAAGCACATGGAATCCGACGAATTAGGAATCGGGTTCTGTAGCTGCACAATGGCCAAGCCCTCAAAGACACTATGGCTGAAAAAAGATGAGGGCATTTGATTATAAGTTATGTGTTAAAAACTAACAGACTTGCACATTGGGTAAATACTGATTCCACAGGGTTTGGTAAATAATACATGTTAAATAACACCGATTATGAGTATTTACAATGTACTGCAGAATTTATATTTACCACACATGTTAAATACCAAATGTGTGCTACTTACCGCATGTGACAAATACTGCACCCTATAAAAAGCACAGGCACAAAATATCAGAAATAACCTATTTTTAGGCATTGGAAGATCCTGGATTAAAGAAATTAATCCATAAGGAGCAGAAACAGACAACGGAACCCACAGAAAGACCTCAGGACACCCCGAAAGCATACCAACAACTCCTTCCTATGTGGGAGGGTGCAGGCATTACTTTTGAGTGGACTTAGCACCCTGAAACAAGACAAACAGAAGCCACTGCCTTCCTGTAATATCACTCAGTCATCACAAGCAGAAGCCTGCCAATATCTTCCATCATCGACCTAACAGGAAGTCCAAGTTTACGCTTTCTGTGCTGGAAGTCCTTGCCATGGAGGTTCGGGGATTACAGGACCATCTAATAACCCATTTAAGGCTGACAATGCTGCCAAAAACAAACCAATACATACCCGTCGAAGAAAAAAACTGAAAAAATCAATACTGTATCAACATATTCAAATGACGTTGAGAATATTGAAAAAAGATTCAAAACCTTGAAATGTTCTCTACGTAATCAAAGTGCCAAGCACAAGCGCTAAAGCATGGCAAATCGTATTAGTTCTCCACCTGAGCTGAACCTCGAGCTGTGGGGAATAAATATGACCATTATCAACATGTCTGGAGTGGAAGACATAAAAGAAGGTCTTGAGGTCAGAGGACTATAAGGCACGAGACATGAGAGTTGAAATGGAAGTACATGTGGTTGTTAAAAAGTTGACATAGGGGAGAATCATTATCATTGTGAACAGTGACCCATATATTTTGTTGCACATATTCACATTCATCCATTTATGTGTTGCCGTAGGGACTAACAACTCTAATGATACTGCTGAGATGTATTGAGATTGGACTGCAAAATTCATAATACATTGTATTCTTGTTGATGAAGGGTTGATAAGTAAGCCCAGTAAGTTGAGCGTGACTCAGCGGCCAGGGCAATTGTAGGCCTGCCAAGAATATGCTCGGCCAGAGCCACCATACAGAGGCTCCATTGGCTGCCCATGGAAGCTCGCATCCAGTTTAAGGCTCTTACCATCGCCTTTAAAATCCTTAGAACTGATAGCCCGAACTTCTCCGATCGCTGCTAACACATTATACCCCCCAACGCAATCTTCGCTCCATGGGCCAACACCTTGTAGTGGTCCCCCGCACGAAGTTCTGCCATATCGGAGGTCGCTCCTTCAGAGTAAGGGGAGCAAAATTATGGAACTCCTTGCCCCTCCACATTCGTGGCCTTACCAATCTGTCCGCTTTTCGCAAAGCAGTAAAAACGCACCTCTTTCCTCTTCTGTAGTCCCGTCCCCCTCTCCCCCCCTCCTCAGTTGGTTATGCTTTGGTTCTTAGCGCCGGGACGCCCCGTTGCTGGGGCAGCTGTCGCGCTCAACAAAACTGATAACATAACATAACATAACATGTGTCATCACAGTATGAATAATGTCGCTTCGCTTCAGGATCAAGAGATTGCAGTTTGAATCCTAACATAGCAGTGCAGTTTACACAGGTCCACATCACACAGCATTTACGCATTAATAGTGTGCTTCATTTTATGGTTGCAGCACACTTTTTTCATAGCATAGATGAGGCTTTGCTGGCATTGGCTGTGTGGCTGTGCAAGGGGAATTGCATATGCCACTTACCCACTCTCTGCAAAACATCCATCACTTAGAAGAGTATCTTGCTCAAGGTTGACTGAAAGAAGACATGCTCCAATTGTATTGTCCACTGTGTGGTGGCTGTTGCAAATAATTCAAGCCCAGCTAAAATTTTCAAGAAGGGGGATGACAATGGATTCATATGTTGGGCTTTATGGTATTCGTAATGATGAAGATATATTTTGTATGGTGCACATATTGAGCCTATATATACTGTGGACCTCAAGCGGACTCATATTTATGGGTTCAAGCCTTATTCTGTCAATCTTTGCTCCCAACCTGAACTGCTGCACCATTTGAAGTCATTGAAAAATGGCCTGGTTTCCTTCCTCGTGCTCTATTTTTTATCGTCTCAGGGAAGAACAAGGGAAACCCTACTCACAACGGAACCAGGGCGTCATATTATAACAAAGAACAACGGTTCCTGCGGTATGATATTTGTATAAATAATTCAAATATTTGCTTAATAGCAATTTAACATGACATAGAAAGGTTGATGTCGAAAAGAGGTGCAAGGACAAGTTTCAATCAGTCTCAGTAATGTTTATACTTCAAAACATACGTTGTTTAATTGTACAGTCAATATATAGTTTGTCACAGAAACATGTGAAAAACACAACATAAACTTTACGGGTGCACAGTGTCCCAAGTGTATACATATGAAACCAAAAGAAATTTTAACAACACACAAATAAACATACAAATAGCGGTTTCTTATAGGATGACCAATTAAAGGAAAATGACCCAAATATTGATAAATGATTTTAACTAGTGACTATATCTAGTCATAGACACTGTTTGTAGGTTCAATTCCTTATAGCGTCGACGGCGTTTCAACCCTTGAGAATATGGGTCTCATCAGGACAGGACAAATGGGGACATCTGTATAGAGACTTGTAATCACCCATGCGTGATGGAAAGGATAAAATTGACTTACAGGTAGCCCAGCCGGGTACACTGTCGTGGTCAGCGACTCAGGGTAATGAATTCCGCTCTCCAGAGAGTTTTTTCAAAAATAATAATGGCTACAGGACAATGCCTGGAAATGTTGCGTTAGCACCCAATGGTGCTAGGATCAACAGCCACGTAATTATTTCCTGCAGGACGGTGCCTGAAAGGAGGGTGCATTTCCAGGCATTGTCCTGTAGCCATTATTATTTTTGAAAAAACTCTCTGGAGAGCGGAATTCATTACCCTGAGTCGCTGACCACGACAGTGTACCCGGCTGGGCTACCTGTAAGTCAATTTTATCCTTTCCATCACGCATGGGTGATTACAAGTCTCTATACAGATGTCCCCATTTGTCCTGTCCTGATGAGACCCATATTCTCAAGGGTTGAAACGCCGTCGACGCTATAAGGAATTGAACCTACAAACAGTGTCTATGACTAGATATAGTCACTAGTTAAAATCATTTATCAATATTTGGGTCATTTTCCTTTAATTGGTCATCCTATAAGAAACCGCTATTTGTATGTTTATTTGTGTGTTGTTAAAATTTCTTTTGGTTTCATATGTATACACTTGGGACACTGTGCACCCGTAAAGTTTATGTTGTGTTTTTCACATGTTTCTGTGACAAACTATATATTGACTGTACAATTAAACAACGTATGTTTTGAAATATAAACATTACTGAGACTGATTGAAACTTGTCCTTGCACCTCTTTTCGACATCAACCTTTCTATGTCATGTTAAATTGCTATTAAGCAAATATTTGAATTATTTATACAAATATCATACTGCAGGAACCGTTGTTCTTTGCTATTTTTTATCGTAGCATAGCACGGATCTATCTTAGCATGATATAATGATCTATTTTTTTATTTATTTATTTAATTTCTTTTTCTAATGCGCACAGCTACCCAACCAAGGGTTTCCCAGCGCAGGCCAGAAAGAGACTCTAGAGATCTGAACTTAGAATTGTTGAATGAACAGCCACGTTTTTAATTGCTTGCCGAAATTGGGATAAAGCTTCTCCTTCCGCATTGCATCAGGTAGAGAATTCCACAACGTTGGCCAAGGAAAAGAAAAGGAACGTCCTCCTATTCTTGTTAGTGTAATCCTGGGCACAACGAAATTCTCTCCTAAGGAAGAACGAAGCAGGCAAGAAGGATGGCAAGGACGTACCAGATTTTGTAGGTATTTCGGAGCTGAGCCAATCTTAATTCTGAACATATAACACAGGGTTTTAAATTTGGTTTGCTGTTCCACCGTAAGCCAATGTAGCTCTCTCAGGGCATTAGCCGTGCTGGACATTTTAGGAAGTCCAAGCAGCAATCTGGCAGGAGAATTCTGCACCACCTGAAGCTTGCACAATACATCCCTGTTCGAGCCCAGAAAAAGGACGTTACCATAGTCCAGGCGAGATGTTAGAAGTGCCTGGACTTAACCATTTTAAGATGGTAAAACAGGTGGCTGCAGTTTGAACTGCCTGTTGTTTCACTGACAATTTATTGTCAATGATAAAGACTAGATTGCGGACCTGAGAGGAGGGCATGGGTAGAGGCCCCATTTCAGCTAGCCAATGTTGAGGGCCACAGAGTTCAGAATTTTTTCTAAAAATAAGCACCTCCGTCTTATCTCCATGGAGCTTCAGCAAATTCAATTGCATCCACGCTGCAATATTGCGCAAGCCCAATTGCAGAGCAGAGGGATTCAATCTCTTATCAGCCGACAAAGAAAAGATGATTTGAGAATCATCGGCATATGAAAAAAGTGCCAACCCTGCTTCCTCAGCAATCACTGCCAGGGGTTGCACATATATGTTAAAAAAGAGAGGGCTCAAAATTGAGCCCTGTGGCACCCCAAACAGGGAAGTGTATGACTTTGAGCTTGCCTTAGTGGAAAAAACTTGGAATGATCGTTCCGATAAGAAGGAAGCCAGCCAGCTAAGCGCCAATCCAGTAATACCCAATGTCTGTAAAGACTTTATTAATACGGTGTGAGAAACCGTATCAAACACGGCGCTTAGGTTTAATAGTATAAGGGCCTCTGTATCCCCTGCATCCAACCGTTAGCGTAGCATCTCTGTGACGCCCAACAATGTAGTCTCAGTAGACAACCCTGCTCCAAAGCCCGATTCGGAAGTGTGCAGAAAGTTAGAAGACTCCACAAACATAGACAACTGGGCATTTACATGTTTTTCAAAACTGGAAAACACCGGGAGCAAGGATATCGACCTAAAATTGGTCGGGATAGCAGGGATTCCGCATTTGGCTTCTTCAGCAGGGGTAGAGCCATTGCATGCTTCCAGATAGCAGGCATCTGCCCCATGGTTCTCTGAAGAACTCAAAATAGCCAAAGTTAAATGCAAAAACTTGGAAAAAAATGAAGGAAAAGCTATAGCCAAGAATGCAAGTCACTTTATAGAACAGAACTAAATAAATATCATAAACTTGTAAGAACAGCGAAAGGCGCCCACTTTAAAGGTAGAATAGAATCCGCCATTAACCCCACTAGAGAACTCTTTGTTATTTACAAAGAGCTAACGGTCCCGACCAGACTAGAAGCGCAGACACCTACTCCAGCGAGCTATGTGACTCCATAGCTGACCATTTTGTTGGCAAGGTCGACAAAATCTATGCCACTTTCACAGAAGACACTGATCCCTCTAGCAAATATGTGAAAGTCAAAGACAACTCCACCGCTAAACCCTGTCTGACATGTTTTGAAGTACCCGAGAGACAGGAACTGCTGAATATTGCCAACAGCATACAGTCTGGATCACCCTGTGACGTGTGCCCCCCCAATCCTGTAAGGGAGTTTTGGAGAGCATGATCGATCAGATCTCCCATATAGTCACCCTCTCTTTCCAAGAATGCCACGTGCTTGATGCATGGAAAACAGCCCAGGTCATCCCTTTGAAAAAAAAACCAATGCCCACATCTCCCAACTCCAAAATCTTCGTCCCATCTCCCTTCTTCCCTTCTGCTCGAAAATAGTGGAAAAAGTGGTCAACGGGCAACTCATGAAATATCTGGAGGAGGAATCCCTCCTCCACCCCACTCAATCGGGGTTCAGAGCCGGCTCCTCGACGGAGTCTGCCGTCCTCTATTCCACTGAGTGCCTCAGACAGATGGTGGATGAAGGACAGACAGCAGCGTTGGTTTTATTAGACCTGAGTGCAGCTTTTGACACCGTGCTGCACTCAACGCTGCTGTCTCGCCTCTCCGACATGGGAGTGGAGGGATCCGCCCTTGCCTGGATAAAGTCTTTCCTAGACAACAGGAGTTTCCAGATGCACCCCCTCCTTTCAAATCCTCCCCCCGGAAGCTGAGCCATGGGGTTCCACAGGGCTCCAGCTTGAGCCCTACCTTGTTCAACCTCTATATGGAACCCCTGGCTCATATAGTCGAAGCTTTCGGGGTGGATATTGTCACTTATGCCGACGATACCCAACTGATGATCAAGCTTACGCTAGACCACACGGAAGATGCCACTAACTTCTCCAACTGCCTGTCATCAGTGGCAACATGGATGAACAACAATTGTCTGCGCCTGAATGGCGAAAAAACGGAACTGCTAGTCGTTGGCAAATCCCCTACTGCCTGGTCACACATGTGGTGGCCCGCGGAACTGGGCAATTTTCCCACTCCCGTCGACTCTGTCAGAAACCTCGGAGTGATGCTCGACTCGGACCTCTCCTTCAGGTCTCAGGTTAGCAAAGTTACGGGTAGGTGTTTTAGCAGACTAAAAACCCTCCGCAAAGTCCTCGACCTGCTTCCCATCAACGCCAGAAAGACACTTGTCCATGCCTTAGTCACACCCCACCTTGACTACGGCAATGTCCGGCTCCTAGGTTTAAGTAAAAAAGGCCTGCACCAACTGCAGTGCATACAAAACGCTGCTGCCCGCCTGGTACTTAACCTGCCTCGCAGAGCATCCGGGAAGAATGCTCTAGCGAAGCTTCACTGGCTTCCGGTCAAGGAACGCATCCAATTCGGCGCTTGGTTGGATCAAGTCCTTCCTGTCTGACAGGCGTTTTCAAGTCAGATTGGGTGATTGCTACTCGAGGGAGATTGAGTTGGGCCAGGGCGTGCCTCAGGGCTCGTCCCTGAGCCCAACCTTATTTAATATCTACGTCTCCCCCCTGGCGGCCATCATGGAGGGATACGGTCTTCGTTTGGTGTCCTATGCCGATGACACGCAGCTGGTCATCTCCCTATCGCGTGCACCCGGCCTTGCAGCGGACATCTTCAGGAACTGCATGCAAGATCTCGCTGCCTGGATGTCCGCAAACTGTTTAAAACTGAACGGTAGCAAGACCGAGGTGCTCGTGGTGGGGGGTGGGCCGTCTGCCTGGTCGTCGGCGTGGTGGCCGCCCTGTCTGGGTGAAGTCCCTGTTCCCTGCCGTGAGGCCAGGAACCTTGGCGTGTGGCTGGACAAGGACCTTGCCTTTGGTCCCCAGGTCGGTCGGGTTGCGGGGGTATGCTTCGGTGTCCTGAGAGCCTTAAGGAAAGTGTTAGACCTGCTCCCTATTTCTGCTCGAAGGACGCTGGTGCACGCCCTCGTTACCTCCCGACTTGACTATGGGAACCTGCTTTATTTGGGGGCCACAGGCAAGGTCATGGGCCGCCTGCAGGTTCTTCAAAATGCTGCAGCTCGGCTTGTACTCAGGCTCCCTAGGAGGTCATCCGCTAAACCAGCTTTGCAGACCCTCCACTGGCTTCCATTTGAGAGGAGAGTGGAGTTCAAGGCCCTTGCTACATGCCACCGCATCTTGAGCGGCAAAGCACCTGCACCGCTCCAGAGTCTGGTAACCCACTATGAGCCCACACGCAGTCTACGGTCCTCGCAGACTGGGTTGTTAAAAGTCCCCAGAGTATCTAAGGCGCGTATGGGAGGCAGATCTTTTAGATCCCTCGCTCCCAGGCGCTGGAATGCTCTTCCTATGGAACTACGACTAGAGCCCTCCGAAGTCCTGTTTAGGAAGAAACTTAAAACATATCTTTTCAGCAGGTAGCCTTCTGTGGGAGGGGGGGGCAGCCACTTCACTTATCACAGCGCGGGGACACGCCAGTGGCGTAACCAGGCGCTTAATAAATGCCCAAATAAATAAATTCAAAGCTCTATGCTTTACGCATTGCATCGCCCAGGGCAAAGGCCCAAGCTACTTGCAAAAGCTCCTCACTATTCACCGCCCCACCCGGAATTTGAGGTCGTCTGGAGCGATGCTGTTTACTATCCCCCGCACTCGCAGAGCCAGGATGGGAGGTTGTTCTTTCAGGAACCTGGCTCCTAGGCACTGGAATGAATTACCGCTCGACCCCCGAATGGAACCTTCAGAAACCAGATTCCGTGCTAAACTCAAAACCCACCTGTTTCCAGCCATCTAACATCCCCTTTTCTCTGATCTCGACTTCGTTCTCTCTCAACGTTCTGCCTCTCGAGATTTAGCAACAATCTAGCGCGGGGACACACTATTTCTAGTGCAGCCAGGCGCTTTAGAAATGGCTTTATTATTGTTATTATTATTATTATCTCTGCTTTGCTGAGAGATGCATTCAATAGCTCCATGACAACTCTTAAGGCAGGCTGTTCCATTTGTAAGAGTTCTGCTGCTGGAATGCGGTCACACGGAGAGCCTTATTTAATGCTCGCTAAGATTTAAGTAAAAGACTCAATGTCTAAAGGAGTCCATTTCTCTAATTTTAACCGAAGATTTTCTACAGTAGGTTTTAAAGCAAGATCGGGCAAAGCCGGCCTTATAACACTAGTTCCTCCTAAAGTCTGATGGATTAGTTCGACTTTAGTTATAAAAAAGTCGGCAAGCAAATTACATTGTAGTTCGTCAAGAACAGGCGAAGTAGGTTGCGTCCCTGAGCCTGCTAGCTTCTTTACCATGGAAAATAGCGTACGAAAACAATTCTTCGCCCCCAGAATAGTATGGGAGACGTAATCGGCTCGTGCTACTTTACATAGAGCATGGTATTTTTTCAATGCGGCTTTGTAAATACCTTTGGATTCAAGAGAGTAATCTCTTCTCCACCTTCTTTCCATCGCTTTACACTTGCTTTTTTCGGTTTTTAACTGCTCTGTAAACCAGGGAGCCGGAGGACGATGGTTGTTAAATTTTTTTACAGTAGGTGGTAAACAGGTGTTAGAGGTGGAGGCGATCCATTTATAAATACTGTCCAGGGAGGCCAGTGATATAGACTTCAAGCAAGAAGCGTTGTTTAACAGTAAAAGATTACATTTTACAGCATCCAATTTGCCCCAATTTCTGGCCCGACCCGGTATATTTTCAATAAATTTACAACAAAAAAATTTCAAGAAGGGGGATGACAATGGATTCATATGTTGGGCTTTATGGTATTCGTAATGATGAAGATATGTTTTGAATGGTGCACATATTGAGCCTATATATACTGTGGAACTCAAGCTGAATCATATTTATGGGTTCAAGCCTTATTCTGTCAATCCTTGCTCCCATCCTGAACTGCTGCACCATTTGAAGTCATTGAAAAATGGCCTGGTTTCCTTCCTCGTGCTCTATTTTTTATCGTAGCATAGCACGGATCTATCATAGCATGATATAATGATCTATTTTTTTATTTATTTATTTAATTTCTTTTTCTAATGTGCACAGCTACCCAACCAAGGGTTTCCCAGCGCATGCCAGAAAGAGACTCTAGAGACCTGAACTTAGAATTGTTGAATTAACAGCCACGTTTTTAATTGCTTGCGGAAATTGGGATAAAACTTCTCCTTCCGCATCGCATCAGGTAGAGAATTCCACAACGTTGGCCCAAGAAAAGAAAAAGAACGACCTCCCATTCTTGTTAGTGTAATCCTGGGCACAACGAAATTCTCTCCTAAGGAAGAACGAAGCAGGCGAGAAGGATGGTAAGGACGTACCAGATCTTGTAGGTCTTTTGGAGCTGAGCCAATCTTAATTCTGAACATATAACACAGGGTTTTAAATTTGGTTCACTGTTCCACCTTAAGCCAATGTTGCTCTCTCAGGGCATTAGCCGTGCTGGAAATTCTAGGAAGTCCAAGCAGCAATCTGGCAGCAGAATTCTGCACCACCTGAAGCTTGCGCAATACATCCCTGTTTGAGCCCAGAAAAAGGAAGTTACCATAGTCCAGGCGAGATGTTACAAGTGCCTGGACTACTGTCCTCTGGGTGTCAACAGGGAGCATCCAATGATTTTTTTAACCATTTTAAGATGGTAAAACAGGTGGCTGCAGTTTGAACTGCCTGTTGTTTCACTGTCAATTTATTGTCAATGATAAAGCCTAGATTGCGGACCTGAGAGGAGGGCATGGGTAGAGGCCCCATTTCAGCTTGCCAATGTTGAGGGCCACAGAGTTCAGAATTTTTTCCAAAAATAAGCACCTCCGTGTAGGAAGGTGGATACCTGACTATGGGAAGACTGGGGGAGGTGTTGCTGCCATCATTGCTCATCCACACATTTTCACCTCCCTCACTATCCCCAACACTCCACTGGCTGAGATTCTTGCAGTCACTTTGCACTCCAAAAATTTTCAACTGGCATGTATTCTTTGTTACCGCCCTCCCAACCCTTCCTTAAATTTTGTCCAATTTTTTAGCAATCTTGTTGATGAGCTTGTAATTAATCATGCCAAGCTCCTTATTATGGGGGACTTCAATTACTGGCCACAAGATCCCCTTGAGAGCTGCTGCTCTAGACAGTTTAGGGATCTGCTTTCTGGGCTAAACTTCTCAGAACGCATTACAGTAGCGACACATACTAAAGGGCATACCCTGGACCAGGCCTGGAGCCTCAACTTAGACATTTTCGAGCTTCAGGTATCCCCTTGTGCCTGGTCCGATCACCATTCTGTTTCATTCTCTATCAGCCTTCCGGCCACTATATCTACACACTCGGTTGCCCCCATCATGACCAGAGATTGGAAGCATGTAGATATTCCTTCCATTTGCTCCAATCTCACTTCCACCCTTTCAGCTTTTCCTGATCTTTTGGATACCCAATGTTCGCCACATGCTCAAGCTGACGCTCTCCCTTCCTGGTTGACCCAGGCGAGAGACACTTTTGCCCCCCTTAAGATCTTAAAAATCAAGCGACCCCACGACGCCCAACTCTGGTTCACCAAAGACCTCAGGGACAGGAAGCTCGCCCTGCGCCAACTGGAGCGTAAGTGGAGGCTCCACTATTGCCCCTTAAGAAAACCCTGATCCTGAAGGCCCTACAGGACTATAAGTTGGCCATCGTGTCGGCTAAATCAGCACATTTTTCGGCGATAATACTTGGGGCCAGCTGCAAATCCAAAACTATTTTTTCCATTGTGGACGAGCTGATCAAACCTGACCGCATCACCATTAAATCTCCCCCATCGCAACTTCTCTGCGACTCTCTTAACAGTTATTTTATCGATAAAATTACAACAATAAAAACTAGCATTCCTGCTGCTATCACTATGCCACACCCTCCCACAGTTCTCCCTAATCACTCGCTTTATTTGGCATTCCCCACCCTCACTGAGGACATCTTCTTCTCTTTCTTAGGGAAAGTGAAGTCGGGCTCGCCCCAGGATTGTTGCCCTCCTGATATCAGTCGTGAGATCTATCACAATATCCCTACACCCCCTTTAGCCCTCCTGAACAATTCCCTCTCCTCTGGAGTGGTCCCCCTCTCCTTCAAAACGGCGGTGGTCTCTCCAATCTTGAAAAAACCTGGACTAGATCCCGACATTCCTTCCAACTTCCGTCCAATTTCCCTCCTTCCCTACCTGGGTAAAGTCTTGGAAGCCTATGTGGGTAGCTGCCTGAGCGACTTTATTGAATCCTCTCACTTCCTTGACCCCCATCAGGCCGGCTTTAGACCCCAACATTCCACCGAGTCTATCGCCTTGGCCGTTCACGAGGAGTTAAGAAGGGGGGCTGATCAGAACATCTCTCAGGCTCTGGTGCTCCTGGATTTGTCGGCGGCGTTCGACACGGTAGATCACTCCATCTTACTTGAACGTGTCGAGCACGCCGGCATCCAGGGGCTACCACTGAAGTGGATCGCCTCCTTTCTTCAGGATCGCACTCAAGCTGTGTCCCTCCCACCTTTTTCCTCAGTGGAAAAACATCTTACTTGTGGAGTCCCGCAGGGCTCCTCGCTTTCACCACTTCTTTTAAATCTTTATATTCGCCCTCTCATCTTGGAGCTTCAACAAAAATCGGTCACCATCTTCAACTACGCGGATGACCTTCAGATCATCTTCAGTATTGACTCCTCTCCGTCTTCTATACAACATGTCCACTCTGTAATGAACTTTATAAGCTCCTGGATGAATCATAATCAACTCAAACTTAACCCTGACAAAACGGAGTTAGTTCTCACTGGTCCCCACGACAATCCCTGGAGTTCGCTCTTCTGGCATCGCTCACTTGGTCCCTCTCCTTCCCCGGTTTACACTGTTAGGAGTTTAGGGGTCACCATCTCTAAAGATCTTTCAATAAGGGCACAAATTAAGACTGTGGTTTCCACTTGTTTTTACCACCTGCGTCGAATACGGAAAATCAGCAGATTCCTCTCTCACGAAGCTCTTGTTCAGGTCACCCTGCGATTGGTTATCTCGCGAACTCATTATGCAAACTCATTATTCGTGGGTATGCCAGCATAT
Source organism: Lissotriton vulgaris (assembly GCF_964263255.1). Lineage (NCBI taxonomy): Eukaryota > Metazoa > Chordata > Amphibia > Caudata > Salamandridae > Lissotriton > Lissotriton vulgaris. The sequence continues at coordinate 846,702,237 of NC_141695.1, forward strand.
CAAGTAAAAATTCTCCAACTTATTCAGAACCAGGCAGCCAGGTTGGTCTATGGACTGCCCAAATCCACTCACACGAAGCCCCTGTTAAAGAGCCTTCATTGGCTCCCAGTGGCCCAGCGCAGCCTTTTCAAACTTGGCTGCTTGATTCACAAAGCTCTTTCCTCTCAGGGACCCGTCTTCATCTCTTCCCTCTTACATCGCCATGTTCCTCAGCGCGACCTCCGTTCATCCACTCACAATCTCCTCACCCCCTGCCCCTTTAGGCGGAAAAAACATGGAGGATTGCGGTTTTCTTCACAGGCCCCCCTTTTTTGGAATTCCCTTCCCCTTGCACTGCGTCTTCTTCCCTCCCAAGCTCATTTTAGAAAATCCTTGAAAACTTGGCTCTTTTCGTCTGCATACAACTGAGTTCTTCAGACCAGGTTCAGACAGCTCTCCCACCCCAGCGCCAAGATGCCGTAGGTGAACGTGCGCTTGATAAATATCATTTACCATACCATACCATACCATACCATGGTTGCCCCCAACTTTTTGCCTAGTGTTTAGCTGTTTTTCGACTTAATTGGCCTGGGATCCTGCTATTCAGGACCCAAGGCTATCTGCTCTCTCTGTAAAATGGACTCCATGTACTGTAGGTACATACCAAATTAGATATTGGGTCACCCTTGTGAGTCCCTGTATAGTGTACCATAGGTACCCAGGGCATAGGTGCACCTAAGGCCTACCAGGGGCTGCAGCATGTATTATGCCACCCCTGGCTGGCCACTCAAACAGACACAACTGGCTGATCACTCAGCTGGGGCAAGGTCCTGTAACCACCCCTTGCTTAGTTGTAGTATTCCTATACCTACTTACATATAGACACATAGTAACCTATAAGTCACTCCTATGGCAGGCCTTAACAATCCTGGAGGCAGAGTGCTTGGTTATGTGTGGGATGGTGCTCTAGCATGAGCTGAGCCTGTCTGCAGCTTTCGGAACCATGTCCTTATAGCTGTTCTATGATATTGCCATACCATATACTCTTAAGTGCATTATAATCCTCGCGGTTAATGCTAACTTTGGTTTGGCTTTATCAAAACATGTCGTGTAAGGTGTCATACACTTTGGAATACTACCCCCTCGCCAATTCTGGCGACGGGGGTAGCATTCCACCCTTCTAGAGGGAGAAGACATGTTAGTTCTGACTATCCTGGTTAAAGTTAACCAGAGCCCCAGCATCACAAAATGGATGCTGCTGCCACAGACACAAGTCTGACCTCCTGCTGCTGGGAGTCCTTCCAGTCACGGAGGTTTGGACAATAGGTTTCCTGCTTGGGGAGGTGCGAGCACCACCCCAGACAGGAGGATGTGTATTGGGACAGGGAGGGCTGAATAGATTGAGACACTGCCTGAGGCACACTAGGTGCTTCATGCATACCCCAGTTCAAACCGGTTGCTGGGGCACTTCAGCCCCAGCTCTGGTGCGAAACTGGACAAAGGAAAGGGGGTGTAACCACCCCCCTTCCTGGTCCCACCCATAGGAGGGCACCTAGTGAGCAAACCAGCCCCCTTTAGTTGTATAAAGGTAGGAGCTGACCCACCCAGAAGAAATTAGATTAATCCTGGAATCGACTGAAGACGAAACTCTGGACCCTTCGACATTCATCCAAGCTGAAGACTGAAGAATCTCCCTTGTGGCCAAGGAGTGACCACCCTGGGAAACCAGGCACCATCCAGCAACTTGACGGCTTGCTTTGTCCCCGTTCCCGCCGGAACCTGAGCACAGAGCCTGACAAGCCCTCATCTCCCGGATTCCTCTGACCCCACTGCACGACTCCAGCACAGCTGAGCCCCGTGGAAGCAGGTAACTTGGAAAAGTCGGCAACTTGCTAACAGCGCAGCTCCTGAGGCCTCCTCGAAGCTGTGCCCTGGGGACTGAGACACCCCGACACCGAGCTCCACCTGCACCGAAGACCAGCCCTCCACACTCCACGAGATCTGCGTGGAGCCCTTCTGCCTGTGTTCTGCTCAACGCGTTGTCTGGTTGCTGGCCCGTTGGCTAGTAGCCCCTGGCGACGATACTTTTTAAAACTCCACTTCTGGTCTGGTTGCTCCCGACTGGCACTTGCTTCCCTGAAAAGGTGAAGTACCTTAGTCCCTCCTGGTCTGCACCAGAAGCTCCTTGTGTATCCTGCGTGGGTTGCCTTTGCTTAGGCTTGTTGGCTCTGATCTTGAAGCCGACCCCTCCATCTGCGAGATCCTTCATGGGACAGCTCCTCTCCAGCACCTGGTCATCCTCGACGCCTCCTGGTCCGCGTGGCTGAAACGACAAGCTTCACCCCAGCACCTGATTGCTCCTCGACGACGTCTGGTTCCTTCCCTGGTTCCACCCGGTCACTGGCTAGTGACCTAGACTCTGTCCTCTCTGCTTTCAGGTCCTCTTCATCCTTGATCCACCCTGGGATCCACCCGGACATCTTCCTCCTGGTCGCCTGCAGCATCTTTCTTCACAGGCTCCATAGACTTCAACGGCGAAACCCGACACATCTTCACACCTATGCATCCGCTTCCTGTGGGTGAGGTAACGCGAGTACTTCGGTGCTCTCAAGGGTATTGACTATCCAAGTGTCTAGGTTTTTAGTTGTATCCTCCTAGCTAGACCGGAAGTGTCCTAAATCCTCATTTACTTACCTTTTACGTTCCTATTGACTTTCTATTGACTCTCGCGTGAGAGTACTGACTCTGCACGCGCCGCCTGTGGGCCTCCTACTCCTAACCTAAGGGTCAGATAGTGAAGCCCCAGCGATGCCCTAGGCCTTCTCCTTTCCCAAGTCGTGGTTCTTATACCACTTACTTAGTATATGGTTTGACGCGCCCCTAGGGCCAAACTGTAAATTTTGCTATTTAAAGTATTTCTAAGTGTTACTTGTTATGTGCTTTTGCCTCTGATCTCATAAAGAGTTCAGAGGAGTGTGTTAGTAAATAAATACATATATATTTTATATATATCCTGTGTGGTGTCCTTTCATTTGATATTTAAGGGGTTACATATGGTAAAACAGCTGGCTTTACACGCCCTCAAGTGTCTTTTAGCCTAAGACTGTTCTGTCCACGCTACCTCTAGGATAGCTGGTCTATAAGGTTGACTTTACAACCATCACCATAAGGGTTGTTTGGACTGGTGCAAGGTGTTCACTAGAATAGTGAATATCATATACCAGGCCAACTTCTCACACTCCGTCTTATCTCCATTGAGCTTCAGCAAATTCAATTGCATCCATGCTGCAATATTGCGCAAGCCCAATTGCAGATTAGAGGGATTCAATCTCTTATCAGCTGACAAAGAAAAGATGATTTGAGTATCATCGGCATATGAAAAAAGTGCTAACCCTGCTTCCTCAGCAATCACTGCCAGGGGTTGCACATAGATGTTAAAAAAGAGAGGGCTCAAAATTGAGCCCTGTGGCACCCCAAACAGGGAAGTGTATGACTTTGAGGTTGCCTTAGTGGAAAAAACTTGGAATGATCGTTCCGATAAGAAGGAAGCCAGCCAGCTAAGCTCCAATCCAGTAATACCCAATATCTGTAAAGACTTTATTAATACAGTGTGAGAAACCGTATCGAACACGGCGCTTAGGTCTAATAGTATAAGGGCCACTGTATCACCTGCGTCCAACCGTTGGCGTAGCATCTCTGTGACGCCCAACAATGTAGTCTCAGTAGAGAACCCTGCTCTAAAGCCCGATTCGGAAGTGTGCAGAAAGTTAGAAGACTCCACAAACATAGACAATTGGGCATTTACATGTTTTTTAAAACTTTGGAAAACACCGGGAGCAAGGATATCGGCCTAAAATTGGTCGGGATAGTAGGGTCCGCATTTGGCTTCTCCAGCAGGGGTAGAACCATTGCATGCTTCCAGATAGCAGGCATCTCTGCTTTGCTGAGAGATGCATTCAATAGCTCCATGACAACTCTTAAGGCAGGCTGTTCCATTTGTAAGAGTGCTGCTGCTGGAATGGGGTGACACGGAGAGCCTGATTTAATGCTCCCTAAGATTTTAGTAAAAGACTCAATGTCTAAAGGAGTCCATTTCTCTAATTTTAACCGAAGATGTTCTACATTAGGTGTCAAAGCAAGATCGGGCAAAGCCGGCCTTAGAACACTAGTTCCTCCTAAAGTCTGATGGATTCGTTCGACTTTATTTATAAAAAAGTCAGCAAGCAAATTACATTGTAGTTTGTCAAGAACAGGCAAACTAGTTGCGTCCCTGAGCCTGCTAGCTTCTTTACCATGGAAAATAGCGTACAAAAACAATTCTTCGCCCCCAGAATAGTATGGGAGACGTAATCGGCTCGTGCTACTTTACATAGAGCATGGTATTTTTTCAATGCAGCTTTGTAAATATCTTTGGATTCGAGAGAGTAATCCCTTCTCCACCTTCTTTCCATCGCTTTACACTTGCTTTTTTTGGTTTTTAACTGCTCTGTAAACCAGGGAGCCGGAGGACGATGGTTGTTAAATTTTTTTACAGTAGGTGGTAAACAGGTGTTAGAGGCATTGTTTAACAGTAAGAGATTAAATTTTACAGCATCCAATTTGCCCCAATTTCTGGCCCGATCCGGTATATTAGATAACAGTGGGACCCTTTTCAATGGGCTTCTGTGTTGAAATTTGACCGCAAAATGAGCCGACCAACATAAAGGCAGTGCAGGAAAACAAATAATGTCAGACAAGTTAGAGAATATAGGGTCCAATAAGTGACCCGCAATATGAGTAGGGCCTTCATTGCAAAGAGGTAAGTTGAGCGCGGAAAAGTCAGTAATCAAAGCCTTACTTGTTAAACATTTAGAATTTTCCAAATGAAGGTTTAGATCTCCTAAAACTGTGAAATTCGCCAAGTTAAGTAGCCAAGGCGCCAATGTGTCTGGTTGTCCTTTCAGAAGTGCCACACTCGAGGAGGTTGAAACGCGGTTGGCAGCATTTGGAAGTACGTGTGTCAGGCTGCAGTGCTGCTACCGGTGGCATTTGTGTTTCAACCTCCTCGAGTGTGGCACTTCTAAAAGGACAACCCTTGTTTGTGATTAACTATGCAGCTGGTCTAGTCGCGGGAGTGCCCCGCTGTTGTTAAGACGGATCTACGCTGCTCTATACTAGAGCGGAGAACAGAACGAGGGGGGCCTGAGCTGCCGGGATATATTGGCAGCAGATCGGCACTGTTCACAGTGCATTCCACCCAAGGGGGTATAATATTACAATAACGGACTTACTGAGGCACCCACTGGGGTTGTTATTTGGCACACATTCCAGGCAAAATTATACTGCAAAGACCAGAATGCACCTTTGCCAACGCCCATTGGGGCGGGATTCTTAATTGAAATAAAACATGTGCATAAAATCATGCCTCCTGTTGTCTGTGATGAGCCATTGATCAAGGGCGGGACTACGCCCGAAACGCATTTGGCAGCATTTGGAAGTACTTGTGTCAGGCTGTGGTGCTGCTACCGGTGGCATTTGTGTTTCAATGTCCTCGAGTGTTGCACTTCTATAAGGACAACCCTTGTTTGTGAATTTATATATATATTTCCAAACTCGGTTTCTCTGTCAGTGTCCGTGGCGCTTTGTTTGTGGTGCATGACTCCAGCGGTGGAAACCAATACCGCTTCACATTAACCAAGGCTCCCGGTGTCCCGGGAAGAACGGACCGCACTCCTCACAGTTTGCACGTAAATTCTAATTTATTCCAGCAGTTTTCCATATGCATCAATTAATAGGCAGTGACATGGACGACAGCAAATCCTACGTGTTTCGGCATTGCAAATGCCTTGTTCACGGTAAATCGGTTCAATTGTTTTTCATTTTTTATAAACCCTTTCAAACTTCAAATGACATCACTTCCTCTATAAGCCCTTCAAGCCGCTCGGCATTGTGGGACATGCAGTTATCGATACATTATAGTTTTTTCTGTTTAACCATGATCAATGGAAACTTGCTTTAAGGTGATAATTTCCAAACTTTATGTCTATTCTTCTTTTTGCAAGCCTTACTTTCACCAATCAGACAATAAATACATTATTTAAAAACTGAAGTTCATTTTGCAAGGTTAGATCGCTGCAAGTTTCTATACTGGCTACAACTTTTTGATGGCCAATTATAGTTTTTCACTTATAGCATTCTTATGCCTGCACACGTTTGTTTACAATTCTGTCTGCTCAAATACAGCATATATTATATTCAATGTTTGCTGATACATTCTGTGCAGCCACTTGCTTTCCTGTGCCCACAAATGTTCATTCATTTGAGTGTTTATTCAAATATGCTTTTGACTTGCAGCTGATGTTTATGGCAATTGAGTGTTACAGTTCTCCATTCCTTGCTATGCCCGTTGTTTCTCTATTCATAAATGAATATAGAGTTCCTCTGATTGGTTCAATCCGAATGGGGTCATGCTCCGGATATTTATAATGTGTCGTGACTCTTTCTGTCGGAGGATTTTCTCCATTTCCCCCTTAATGCATTCAGTGATGTAATTTGAGATATCGTCAGTGATGTCATTGGTGATGTCACTGACCATGTCATGAATGATGTAATATGTGACATCATCAGCAGTGGATTGCGGGCACGCAAGTTATAGTTAGTGCAACTAACTATAAAGGAGGAATTTCAATGGTTTTGTACGAGTGAAATGTCCAGCTAACTATAACACCCCTAAAACCTATGTTTTTTTAGTGAATTTCTAAGTTTTTTTAAATGCTAATCCCTAACTATGACATGTCTGAAACCTATGGTTTTTTCAGCGAATGTCAAAGGTTTTTTAAATGATAATTCCTAACTGTGACAGGCAGGCTGAAACCTATGTTTTTTTCAGTGAATTTCAAAGTTTTTTTCAATGATAATTTTTAAATGTATTTATTGTTATATTTTTTTTCATATTGTTTTACTGCATTTTTTAAATCTATCTCCCGCAAAAAAAATTCATGTTCAAAAACATATATATATTTAATATAAATATTAAGACAAGACATTATCTGAGCAAATCATAAAAATAATATTTTTACTATAGTTACATTACTTTTAAATATAATTTCGCTAAGTCGTGCTGGGTGCGATCTGCATGTGCGCACCCTACGTGGAGCCCATGCGACCAGAGAGAAAAATATTTGATTGGTTCATAACACTTCCAATTGCAAGTATTGAAGAACCCCACCCATTTCAATCACTCTTCTTAGACCTTCCTTGGGAGAAGACTTCTGCTAAGAAGAATTTCTGTTTTTTGTGAATTGCAGACATGGTTGTGCTGTATCTTTGCAAAATGGCTTCTCAACAACCATCTTCAGATTCTGAGCACTCAAATGGAAAGGGGTTTGTTCCAGAACCACCACGCCCCAAAAAATATGAATCAATTGTCTGGAAATGTTTTACATATCCAGAGGGATTGAAAAAAGTGAATGCCACAAAGGTAACGTGCAAAATTTGCAAGGCAGTTCTATCTAGGGGAGACCCCAACAAGAAATATTCCTGTGGAACTTCCAGTATGTTTAAACATCTGCAAAGTTTGCATCCTGTCAATCTTGCAAAAGAATAATGCAGAAGACTCCAACAGAGTGTACCACCAGCACTGCAAGTTGCAACCACTTCTGGAGCGTCCACTTCAACATCCGGTTTGGACATACGGCCCCAACTTGCTAATGCCAAAATCCATTGCGTAAAATGCAATAGGTTGCTTTGTTATGGGGAGCAATCAGTTGGTTTGCAGGGCACTGAAAAAAACACCACTGTTAGAGTTTTTCTTTTTTTGCCCTAACGTTCATTGTTTTGTTCATCCCGTTAAGTTTTTTATTTAAAAAAAAAATAATCTATAAATTGTTCAAAAACTGAAAACAACAACAAAAAAGTTATTTTCAGAACCAACTACTCTGGTTAAAAAAAGAGCTAAATTCGTGTGCTAGTGTGTGGAAGTTTAGATGAATGTATGCCTAGTGCATAATTGACTGAAAGAGTGCACTTGTGGGGTATGGTGAATGTATAAGTGCAGAACTATAAGGAAATGCTGCAGCACAACACTGTAATCTCTTTAGCTACAGTGTGCTGTGGTACTTCCGAAGCACAGGGATGCAACATATGTACATAAATATGTTGCAAGTCTGTGCTCCCCTCTGCACTACTGATTAAACAGCAGCCATGTGGTGACACGAGTACCCTTGCACCATGGTGCAAGGATATCTGTGTCATGTGGAGTTTGTTTTTGTGCAGGAAGATATACCTTCCTACACAAAAACAATCAGTGAAGGCATTTTTCTCTTTCAATATGTGATGTGCAATGCAGCATATATTGAAAGAGAAAAAATGAGGAGAAATGAAAATAATTCTCCTTGTTGTGCCTTGCTACACCAATTGGAGGATGGTGTAGCATTCACAAACATGTCCAGATTTATGATTTCTGATAATTCTAGACATGATTCTTGTTCTATGAGTGTTTCCCTTTCAACGCAAAGTGGTATGTATGATGAGGATGTATTTACATGGAGAAGAAAAGGTACACAGACTGCCTTTTCCTCTCTTTGTAAATATGAAAGAGTGTCTTGTGCTACAAGTATGTTATGCCTGCATAGTATATAAGAAATTAATTTATACTAGGGTAATCGCTAGTCCAATCCTTAACTATATGAGAAATAAGTAGAATAATTTCTGTACTGCGAACAGAGAACAATATAAATTTATAAGTACATAGGTTTTGGCAAACTGATCGGACATGTTTATAGATTAGTGAAGGGATGGGATGGGGCCTGATGTGACATGTGCAAACACACTCTCTAATGCGTTTTAAGTTAAGGAATTTTGTCTGTTTTAATCATCCTGAATTTCCCTGGGCCCTACTAGCCCACCATATCTCTATATTGAATACCATACAGATGTGTTGCAGAGAGGTGCTCTGAAGCTGTGTCCTATTTTATACCTGTCTGCAATGCAATTCTCTGGCACTTTTTGCACATATGTGGTGGGTTAGTTGGCCCCCACTGACAGTCAGTTTTCATGTTAACTTTATCCTGCAACCTAAAATGCCCACAGTGTATCTTTCCACACATATCTTATCCATCCATCTCCCCTTTCTTCACCTGTGTGCAAACACAGGCCATTGTGCATTTTAATACTTAGTTAAACTTACCTTCACAGTAATATACATAAAAAACGCTACACATTTTATTAAGTTGTTTTTTATAAGCTAAATTGCGATGAATTGCATATTTTTTAATACGGATCTGTGAAAGAAAAGAAAAAATAGTTATAATATATAACAATATAGTTCTAACAGCACAGCATAATTTTGGAAAGGGGCGACCACTCGGTCCCCCCGAACGTATGGCGGAGTGCCTCGATCCCCCCGGGAAGCCATTTTTGGGCGGGAGGCGCGTCTCGGCTGGTATGCCCGAAGCGGCGTAGCCGGGGCGCGTTTTTTCCCGCCCTAGAGTGGGCTGGCCTAGACACCGACGTAGCCAGCCCCGCCCTAGGGGCAGGCAGGGGCGGGTTCTCGCCCGCCCTGAAGATGGATAAAAAGAGACGCAAGACCAGAAGACGTCCTCTTGTTCTTGTGCTCCGAAGCTGCACCTCCTCGCTACCCGTGAGCTCGGGACAGAACGAAGAGCCAATTTTGAGCGTTTTTGATCTTGTTCTTTGTCTTCTAGATACTTCGCCGGAGAGATGCCCAAGAAAGGCGCAAAAAGAATGACGACCGACCAGATGGTGCGGGCCCTTTTCAAAGATATGTCCGACATAAAGAAACGGTTGGCGGAGCGAGACGGGGAGGAGGGTTCGGGCCCTGCGCCGGCTGGAGGGAGACCTAAGAGGCCGAGAAGGGTTCCGGCCGGTGGAGACGTCCCGGTTCCCTCTGCCCCGCTCGAGGCGCCGACCCCAGTACCGATGGAGGGGAATCCAATCCCCGTTGTCGTCACCCCGACATCCAATGAAGACATGCCCCCCGAGCTGGCAGCACAGCTAGCAGCATGGTTGGGGGATAGTAGTGAGGGCGCCATGGCTGCCGAGGCACAGGCGCTGATAAAAGGGCTGCGTGAGAAGAGAGATGCAGCTAAAGTGACTGCGCCGTTGGCGGGAATAGAAAAGCCGCAAGCGGCAGAAGCAGCGTCCGGTGCAGGTAAGCGGCCATTGCCGATTGCAAGGGACGAGTCAGCACCCTCTCGTAGAGAGAGATTGGGACAACATGTGCCTTTAGCAATAAAGGAAAAGATTTGGGCAGGGGAATATGTGAATATTTTTTCCTTGCTTGTTGATCATTATGAGGTGGAGCATGTTAAGAGTCAGAAGGACCTAATGCATCCGAGTGTTTGGCGCGCAAAAATGGCCGCCTTTAAGGTAAATGAGAATATTGGCAACTGGGGCAATGCGTGGGGTATTTTTACATCGATTTTGGGGGAACGTAGGCCCGAGTTGCTTCCTGAGTTTCCCATTTATCAATCACGAATTATGGGTTACTCGACAGCGTATCAAGGTAACCATTGGTTCTGTTATGACAATCTGTTCAGGAAAGAAAAGGAGCATAACAAGGGTTTGACTTGGGATTGTTACGATTCGGTGACATGGGATAAAATGAAAGAATCAGGTATGCTAAAAATGCCATTGGTTGGGAGCACTGTTGTTGATTACTCCCGCCAAAATGTGGGGACGCCCTTTCGACCAAGTACGAGCACCGACGATCAGTCGAGGCCCGCAGTCAATACAGGGAGAAAGGGTTTCTGCTTTAATTTCAACAAAGGGAAATGTACCAGGCCTCCGGGATCGTGTAAATTCAAACACGAATGTAGTACTTGTGGGTCGTCCCATCCTGAGTCATCGTGCAGAGCCAGAACGAGTGAGAATGGGGGTAAGGGAGGCGCCAAACAGGTCTAAGATAGTCCGAGGGGCGCCTTTACCAACCCCGATTGATACCTTGGCAATGATTCCCTGGCTCAGCGAATACCCGGATCGTACTTCTGCTGGGGTGCTGCGGAACGGTTTTACACATGGTTTCCGCATCCCGGTGGGGGACTTTCAGGGTGTAGGGATGTGCAAAAATCAACTTTCCGTTTTACAACATACATCTGTAGTGCAAGAGAAAATTCAGAAAGAGGTTAGCCGGGGACGGGTCGCCGGCCCGTTTAGTGTACCCCCGGTACCGGATTTTGTCTGTTCTCCGTTAGGGGTGGTCCCCAAGAAGGACCCAGGTGAGTTTCGTTTGATCCATAATCTGTCTGCTCCACATGGTCTTTCGGTGAACGATGCAATTGATCCAGAAGTTTGTTCGGTGCGATACGCATCGTTTGATGAGGCAGTAGCCATCTTGAATCGCCTGGGGCCCGGGACGTTGATGGCGAAATCAGATATCGAGTCAGCGTTCCGGTTGCTCCCGGTACACCCAGACGATCAGCGTCTTCTGGGATTCGGGTTCCAGGGGTCATTTTACATGGATAGGTGTATGCCAATGGGATGCTCTATATCATGTGCTTATTTTGAGCAGTTCAGTACTTTCCTGCAATGGGTGTTCACTAAGAAAACGGGTTTTCGAAATGTAATGCACTACCTTGACGACTTTTTGTTCCTTGGCCCCGCCGGAAATCCCGAATGTGCCCAGGCCTTAGCTGAATTCTGTGTGTTGATGGGTCATTTTGGCGTGCCATTGGCACCGGGTAAAACTATGGGTCCCACGACTTGCCTCGAGTTTTTGGGGATCGAGTTGGACTCAAGGGAGGGGTGTTTCCGTTTACCAGCTAGCAAAGTGTTGAAATTCAGGGCAGCCCTCCAAGTATGTTTAAATGCATCTAAGGTTACACTGCATCAGTTACAACAATTAGTGGGAAAGTTGAACTTTGCCTTGAGGGTGATCCCAATGGCTCGCCCCTTTTCCCGCTCAATTGCCCAAGCGATGGTTGGCCTAAAGGAGGGTCATCATCGCACGAGGTTATCGGCTGAGGTCCGCCAGGACATGCGGATTTGGTTAGCATTTTTGGCGGACTTCAATGGCCGAGTCGTCTGGAACAAGCCAGCCGTGTCCTCCGAAGAGCTTGGGCTATGGACAGATTCAGCAGGAAGCATAGGCTTTGGCGCCATCTTCGGCACGAAATGGTCTGCACAAAGGTGGCCCCCATGGTGGCACGAGAAGGGGCTGACGAGTAATATTGCTTTCCTTGAACTATTTCCCATTCTGGTGGCCCTGAGAACCTGGCCAGAAGGGTTCAGAGATCATTCTGTCGTGTTCTGGTCCGACAATATGACCGTTGTAGAATGCATCAATAGTCAGGCAGCCCGTTGTAAATTGATTCTGAGGCTGCTCAAAGAAATTGTCTTACTGTGTATGCAACTGAACGTGATATTCAGAGCAAAACATGGCCCAGGGGTGATGAATCAGGCTGCTGATGCACTGTCTCGTTTTCACATGCAGGCTTTCTCGGGTTTCCTTCCTTCAGCGGACCCAGAGCCGGCACCCTTCCCCGAAGCTCTCTGGTCTCTCGGTGCCCCGAACTTCGTCACCTCGTGGGAGAGAGTCTAGCACTCAGGACAAGAAAGGCATATGAAGGGGCGTTTCAGGCCTATTTAGCCTTTTTGGGGGCTGAGAGAGGGGGACTTTGGGGTCAGGAAGAGTGGGTAGTACATTTTCTGATGTCCTTAAGTAGGGCTGGGAAGTCGGTGGCTACGGCCCAGAGGCATCGTGCCGCCATTTCCTTTGTTGCCAGGGCCCATGGCATCCAGGACCCGACAGCGTCTTTTACAGTACAAAAAGCGCTGCGTGGGTGGCAACGCCTAGAGGGTCGCAGAGTAGACGTAAGACGACCGATAGGTCTAGATAGGTTGTCCCAGTTACTGGCCACACTCCCTAACACATGCTCGTCTCCTTTCGAGACCTGTTTGTTTCGGACTGCATTTACGCTGGCATTTCACGGGGCTATGAGAATAAGTGAGCTGGTTGCAAGGAACAAACAGGATGTGGCGGGGGGCTTGTGCAGGGAACATGTTCAGATCAGGGGCGATGCGATGATTGTCTCCTTTCTCAGGTCCAAGACCGACCAAGATGGGAGGGGGGACTGCACGATCATTCGCAGGACCCCCGGGTCACCCATGTGTCCGGTACAGTGCTTAGAAGATTACCTAGCACGAAGGGTGGCATCATGGGGGGGGACATTGTTGAGGCATGCAGACGCCACCCCGCTGACGAGGTTTCAGTTTCAGCGGGTGCTTGCAATGGCCATTGCCGCAGCGGGCTTGGACCCGGGCGAATTTGGGACCCATTCCTTTCGAATAGGGGCTGCCACTGAAGCTACAGCCAGGGGTCTTAATGTAGAACAAGTGAAACGAGTGGGGCGTTGGTCCTCCAATTGTTATAAGAGGTACGTGCGATTGCACATGTTGTGAAGCTGTAATCATGTACTCACGCTTCTTGTCTTTTGTTTGTTTTCAGTTGCGCAAGCCTACGCGGCAGGGCGGACTGTGCAGTCGACCCAACACCAGGCCAGCGGTCGCACATCACCGGCTGTGAGGAAGGAGGTGTGGGTCGTGGGCCACTCATACGTGAGACGGGCCGCAGACGTATTCAAAGCAGGTGACATGATTCACGTACCTGGGGAATACGGGTACAGAGTGCCCTTCTACGGAAGGGGCGGTCTCTGTATTGACCAGTTTCAAGCATTCTTTGAGGGTTTGTTAGAGCGGATGAGGTCACCGCCGTCCATAGTCATAGTGCATTTGGGGGGCAATGATTTGGTCACCACCGGTAGACGACTTCTCCTGGAGGCTATGCTTTCCACGGTAAGTTGGTTAGCGAGGAGAGTTCCGGGGTGCATAATTGCGTGGTCTCATATGATCCCACGAAAAGTGTGGCGGGGGGCTATCTCGATCCCTGCTTTGAATCATTCGGTTAGAAAACTGAATAACAAAGTGAGTAGGTTGTTCCGTTCCAAGACATTGCATTCGATCTCGCATAGTTGTATTAATGATGACAGTATGTATTTGAGGGATGGTGTGCATTTGTCGAGGGTGGGGAATGAGTTACTCATAGGAGACTTCTTAGCTTGGTTAAAATCGTTAAAACATGACCTTTAGGTAGGAGTTTTGTGGGGGGTCCGGATAGCCGGTCAACTATCCGGACCTGTGGCGGTAAGGTCATGATCGGTGAGCACTAATTGGTAGATCCCTATGAGTGGGCGTCACCCAACACGGATGGGAGCGCTCGGGAGAGGTGGCCATTGGCCCCTCAATGGGGAGGCGGTCCCGTCTAAGGGCGGGTCGCCGGAAGTAAAGGAAAGGCGGTCAAGGCCCCTTCCTTTGTAGGAGGGGTTACAGCCCCCTCCTGGGGAATTTCCCGGGGCCAGTGTCATCTGCGACGGCAGATGCGGTAAGTTGTGTGGGGTGGGGGGAGGTCCACGATACCTTCTAGATACCACACACAAGTCTTCGAACGACCTTTAAATGGCGTCGAGTCTTAAGTGCCCCCGTCAAGTCAAGGGAAATTGTTAGTAGTTGCACTTGAGGTAAGCCTCTGTGCTGTCGCCCCTCCCAAGTGGGAGGGGTAAGTCTGGTTAGGGATCTTGACACCGGTTATGACCTTGCCGTTGGCCCTTAAACGTTAGGATGTACAATTTCAGTGTTTCTAGAGAATGTTTTTGTAGGATGCTAGTTCGGCTAGGAGAACCTCTGTATTAGAGAATATGTTAAGGTTAGCCAAACATCGCAATGTGATAATGAAATTGTACATAATATGAAACGTTTAATGTTTTAATTTTTTGTTTTAATAAATACGGCCGGGAGGGTCACTCCCTCCCACATCCAAAAACTTTAAGAACTGTTTCCGGTTTCCCTCCTTTTGGGGATTGTGTTGAGAGGGGGTGGCGGGTATCTCAGCCATATGGAAAGGGGCGACCACTCGGTCCCCCCGAACGTATGGCGGAGTGCCTCGATCCCCCCGGGAAGCCATTTTTGGGCGGGAGGCGCGTCTCGGCTGGTATGCCCGAAGCGGCGTAGCCGGGGCGCGTTTTTTCCCGCCCTAGAGTGGGCTGGCCTAGACACCGACGTAGCCAGCCCCGCCCTAGGGGCAGGCAGGGGCGGGTTCTCGCCCGCCCTGAAGATGGATAAAAAGAGACGCAAGACCAGAAGACGTCCTCTTGTTCTTGTGCTCCGAAGCTGCACCTCCTCGCTACCCGTGAGCTCGGGACAGAACGAAGAGCCAATTTTGACCCACCCACCAGCCCCTGAGGACAGCAAGTTGTTGTGCAATAAAGTGATTTTTATAAGTATGTTTTCCGTTTCGTTTACAGGCTGTGAAAGTATCAGTTTGTTGTTGATCATAATAAAGTATGGTGGATATCGTGTAAGTTGTTACGATTAAAATGATTTGATGTAGTGTTGCATTTTAAGCATGTTCTTTCGGTCGTAGCGACCAATGTTTTCATAGGTTTGAGTAAGAATTGTCGTATTTATTTTGGTAGGCGGTAAGGTCATGATCGGTGAGCACTAATTGGTAGATCCCTATGAGTGGGCGTCACCCAACACGGATGGGAGCGCTCGGGAGAGGTGGCCATTGGCCCCTCAATGGGGAGGCGGTCCCGTCTAAGGGCGGGTCGCCGGAAGTAAAGGAAAGGCGGTCAAGGCCCCTTCCTTTGTAGGAGGGGTTACAGCCCCCTCCTGGGGAATTTCCCGGGGCCAGTGTCATCTGCGACGGCAGATGCGGTAAGTTGTGTGGGGTGGGGGGAGGTCCACGATACCTTCTAGATACCACACACAAGTCTTCGAACGACCTTTAAATGGCGTCGAGTCTTAAGTGCCCCCGTCAAGTCAAGGGAAATTGTTAGTAGTTGCACTTGAGGTAAGCCTCTGTGCTGTCGCCCCTCCCAAGTGGGAGGGGTAAGTCTGGTTAGGGATCTTGGCACCGGTTATGACCTTGCCGTTGGCCCTTAAACGTTAGGATGTACAATTTCAGTGTTTCTAGAGAATGTTTTTGTAGGATGCTAGTTCGGCTAGGAGAACCTCTGTATTAGAGAATATGTTAAGGTTAGCCAAACATCGCAATGTGATAATGAAATTGTACATAATATGAAACGTTTAATGTTTTAATTTTTTGTTTTAATAAATACGGCCGGGAGGGTCACTCCCTCCCACATCCAAAAACTTTAAGAACTGTTTCCGGTTTCCCTCCTTTTGGGGATTGTGTTGAGAGGGGGTGGCGGGTATCTCAGCCATATAACATTTTACAAACTATTTTCTTTGCCTATTTTGCTGTTCTCAGAATATATTGAATTTCACTAGAAACAGTGATTTCAATTGTAGTCATCACATAACAGTGGGCAAAAAAAAGCAATAAGATTGTTTAAAAAAAACATAAATCCATCCTCAATAAAATACCATAAGATACAAATCACACATATATAAAATGCTTACTGCTAAGAAAATGTTATAACTTAAATTTATAAACACTGTAAATGTTGTTTCTTAAAACTATACACTGAGACAATGTGCAAGAAAAAGTCCATATTGCAAGAAAACACCTTTCCTCAAGGCCAAATAGTATTATTGAAATCCTTTATATTGAAATGTCCAATAGTAATTTTATTAATACATAATAATAAATTCTTCACAGGCCGAATTATGTTTCTAAAACTTTGGCTTTAAAAATATTAGGTAGAAATTTGGTAATTCGTTTGGCAAACATTGTTTAAAAACCAACTGAGCATCATTGCAAAGTATCCAGCCTTTTTCACATTTTAGATAGGCAGTGTAATGTCCAGATGTTGTGGAAGGACCATCATGGAAAATTATTGCTACTGCTACAAAAGTCCTTCCTGATATTGATAGTTGACTTGCTACAAAATGTTTTATTAAAGCGTTGAATCTTCTCCTATCAGCTGTACAACGTTGCATCATTAAAATGATATATTGTCCATATGTTTGTATAAATAATGTTGATAACATTTCTGATTTGCAATGGCTACACTCCATGTTTTGATTTGCTGCTTTAACTAGTTTATTGAAAGACACTGATTTACAGTCTGGTATTGTCAAATATATAAATCTTTCATTGTCTATGTTAGTGCTACATGTATACATACAATTTTCACAATGATAAACTCATATATAACAAAGGCCAAAAAGATTTTCAATTTCTATTCCTTCATTTTCGAATACGGTAAGCAAATACATTAGAAATTCCTGAGCATCTTGTTGGATATTCTGCGTAAATTGTGTAGAACCAGAATATACATCCAAAAGATTACGAACATCACAAACGCTTTGCATTTTACTTTTATCAGTTCTCAATTTTTCATAAATGGAATGCAACAAGGAACAAAATATTTTTTCCCGATTCTCCATAATTTGCTGTTGCAAACGTTCAAGAAAAAACCAACATTGACCACTACATTAGCATAGCAGTTGACACCTGAACTATTTTCAAACTGATAACCAACAATCTCTTCAACAGTGTCCTTTTTAGGTCTCGCCTGTCAATGAGCATGCGCATTGAGCTTGCGAGACTATAGGGGCTTAAACAGACTTTAACCAACTTGCGATTCCGTGGCGATTCCTTGCAGTGCCCGTCAAATTTAAGCTCAATGCGCAAGCGCATTGACATTAAAAGCGCGTGCACATGAAAGCGACAAGGCTCCCTCCCATGGCTATCACCACCCCCAGCCGCCAGCACCTCCCCTCGCTCTCCCCGCACACAGCCAGGCTCACATTTCTCCTCCCCCTCCCCAGCCGCCAGCACCTCCCCTCTCTCTCCCTGCACACAGCCATGCTCACATTTCTCCTCCCCCTCCCCAGCCGCCAGCACCTCCCCTCTCTCTCCCTGCAGTTTCACGGCCGTGTCTCGTCTTAAACCCGCAACTCCACGACTCCAAGCGCCACCGCCTCAGCCTGCACAACTCGAGATCACAGACTATTTTTTTAAAAAAAATTGCCAGCCTTCGCCATCTGTTCCCCAGCCCCCAGCCGCCATCACCTCCCCCGTACACAGCCAGGCTCGCATTTCTCCTCCCCCTCCCCAGCTGCCAGCACCTCCCCTCTCTCTCCCTGCACAACCACTACCAACAGAGCAAAGCTATTAAAGTGACCAGGCATCCCACCCCCTCCCTCTCCAGCGCGCCGCGCTCTCCCTCTGTTGCCACACGCATTACACTTAGTAGGCAGACCACCCACTCCTCCCTATGCTCGCTCGAGTTGCAGGCAGCCCACCTCCTCCCTCTCCATACTCAGTGGATTTCAGTGACGATTGTTTTATCACTCAGAGTTGTTTTGTTCAAATTTCCACTGAATCCTAAGCAAATCACCATCTATGGAGGCCAAACAAAAAAAAAACACCCATGTTCTATCTCCACCAATCTTAATGGTGGCGCTTTACTAAATTACAACTTTGCTAAGTGTAGAACATACTCATAGCAGAACAAAAACAACACTATTCTGACCGATGGTGCCGCAAAATACATACAATGTTACAGACTCACAAAACAAACAGAACACTAACGGCAATCACTTATAATAACAAACAAATAATCACTGATGAAAGCAAATCCACTCATGCAATGGAAAATTGATCACATAATGATTGCAAGAGGCAGGCAGCAGCAGGCCCATCACAATACTTTTGATTGAAATAAAATCCATCTGTTTCGAGAAAAACAAAATGATTTGCTGTGATACGGCGAGCAGCGCTGTGTGTTGAGAACATCCACAAAACCTGAGCTCTCACTTACATCTTCGAAAGTAAACTTTGCAAAAACTGACCAAGCATTGACGTCCTCCATTGACTCTGTTACAAAAGCTGGGGATTTGATATGCACACAGGAGCAGACTGGAGGAACCAAATATCACTCCGGACAGCAAGTGCAATGCTTGACATATGAGTGCAGCCTTTATATGATTGTATTCGTAGCACTGTGGGGTCATTGTGTGGAAGTATAAGCACCCACCATACAAGTCCAAAGCTACAACAACTCAGCATTAAAACAAAAAGTGTTTGCATTATTGCACTTGCTGCTGCCGTCATCCAGAGGCTGGAATCCACGTACAAGCCCTGGAGTAAGGCCCAGAGTTAGCGTATTCTCCAGCATGTACAACCTTGAGATGTACCTCTTACAGTAGTTGACGCCATCTGTTCCCCAGCCCCCAGCCGCCACTACCTCCCCCTGTACACAGCCAGGCTCGCATTTCTCCTCCCCCTCCCCAGCCGCCAGCACCTCCCCTCTCTCTCCCTGCACAACCACTACCAACAGAGCAAAGCTATTAAAGTGACCAGGCATCCCACCCCCTCCCTCTCCAGCGAGCGCCGCGCTCTCCCTCTGTTGCCACACGCATTACACTTAGTAGGCAGACCACCCCTCCTCCCTATGCTCGCTCGAGTTGCAGGCAGCCCACCTCCTCCCTCTCCATACTGAGTGGATTTCAGTGACGATTGTTTTATCACTCAGAGTTGTTTTGTTCAAATTTCCACTGAAATCTAAGCAAATCACCAGCTATGGACGTCCAAAAAAAAAAAGAAACACCCATGTTCTATCTCCACCAATGTTAATGGTGGCGCTTTACTAAATTACAACTTCGCTAAGTGTAGAACATACTCATAGCAGAACAAAAACAACACTATTCTGACCGATGGTGCCGCAAAATACATACAATGTTACAGACTCACAAAACAAACAGAACACTAACGGCAATCACTTATAATAACAAACAAATAATCACTGATGAAAGCAAATCCACTCATGCAATGGAAAATTTAGCACATAATGATTGCAAGAGGCAGGCAGCAGCAGGCCCATCACAATACTTTTGATTGAAAAAAAATCCATCTGTTTCGAGAAAAACAAAATGATTTGCTGTGATACGGCGAGCAGCGCTGTGTGTTGAGAACATCCACAAAACCTGAGCTCTCACTTACATCTTCGAAAGTAAACTTTGCAAAAACTGGCCAAGCATTGACTTCCTCTATTGACTCTGTTACAAAAGCTGGGGATTTGATATGCCCACAGGAGCAGACTGGAGGAACCAAATATCACTCCGGACAGCAAGTGCAATGCATGACATATGAGTGCAGCCTTTATATGATTGTATTTGTAGCACTGTGGGGTCATTGTGTGGAAGTATAAACACCCACCATACAAGTCCAAAGCTACAACAACTCAGCATTAAAACAAAAAGCGTTTGCATTATTGCACTTGCTGCTGCCGTCATCCAGAGGCTGGAATCCACGCACAAGCCCTGGAGTAAGGCCCAGAGTTAGCGTATTCTCCAGCATGTACAACCTTGAGATGTACCTCTTACAGTAGTTGACGCCATCTGTTCCCCAGCCCCCAGCCGCCATCACCTCCCCCCATACACAGCCAGGCTCGCATTTCTCCTCCCCCTCCCCAGCCGCCAGCACCTCCCCTCTCTCTCCCTGCACAACCACTACCAACAGAGCAAAGTTATTAAAGTGACCAGGCATCCCACCCCCTCCCTCTCCAGCGCGCGCCGCGCTCTCCCTCTGTTGCCACACGCATTACACTTAGTAGGCAGACCACCCCCTTCTCCCTATGCTTGCTCAAGTTGCAGGCAGCCCACCTCCTCCCTCGCCATACTGAGTGGATTTCAGTGACGATTGTTTTATCACTCAGAGTTATTTTGTTCAAATTTCCACTGAAATCTAAGCAAATCACCAGCTATGGACGCCCCCAAAAAAAAACCACCCATGTTCTATCTCCACCAATCTTAATGCTGGCGCTTTACTAAATAACAACTTCGCTAAGTGTAGAACATACTCATAGCAGAACAAAAACAACACTATTCTGACCGATGGTGCCGCAAAATACATACAATGTTACAGACTCACAAAACAAACAGAACACTAACGGCAATCACTTATAATAACAAACAAATAATCACTGATGAAAGCAAATCCACTCATGCAATGGAAAATTGAGCACATAATGATTGCAAGAGGCAGGCAGCAGCAGGCCCATCACAATACTTTTGATTGAAAAAAATCCATCTGTTTCGAGAAAAACAAAATGATTTGCAGTGATACGGCGAGCAGCGCTGTGTGTTGAGAACATCCACAAAACCTGAGCTCTCACTTACATCTTCGAAAGTAAACTTTGCAAAAACTGACCAAGCATTGATGTCCTCTATTGACTCTGTTACAAAAGCTGGGGATTTGATACGCATACAGGAGCAGACTGGAGGAACCAAATATCTCTCCGGACAGCAAGTGCAATGCTTGACATATGAGTGCAGCCTTTATATGATTGTATTCGTAGCACTGTGGGGTCATTGTGTGGAAGTATAAGCACCCACCATACAAGTCCAAAGCTACAACTCAGCATTAAAACAAAAAGCGTTTGCATTATTGCACTTGCTGCTGCCGTCATCCAGAGGCTGGAATCCACGCACAAGGCCTGGAGTAAGGCCCAGAGTTAGCGTATTCTCCAGCAGTCAACAATCAGGGGATTTCCAAAGTTACGCGCTCCAATTAGGACGCTACGTAACAACGTACCAATCTCATTGGCTGTGAAACACGTCAATAAAAAAAAAAACATAAACACATAAAAAAACTAGACCGCTACACTAACAAACGTAAGTAACGTTAGGGAACATTAGCACATCTGCCATTTTCATTTAATACACACGCACACAACACACACACAAAAGAAAAACAACACACATTTATAAAAAAACACACACACATACACAACACACACAACCAAAAAAAAAACGTAAACTCCACAACAGCAAATATACACACACACACCAATACACACACACAACAGCCCCCTCACCCTCACAACCCTCTCACCCTCACCCCCTCACACACCCACACCCTCACACACTCACACACCCTCACACCCCCTCACCCTCACACACCCTCGCTCCCCTCACACCCCTCACAACCCTCTCACCCTCACTCCGCCTCACACCCTCACCCTCACACACACTCACCCCCCTCACCCTCACACCCCTCACCCTCACACCCCTCACCCTCACACCCCTCACCCTCACACCACTCAAGCCACAGATGGGTGTGCGATGGGAGGACCCTCAGCTTGCAGGGTAATCAGTTTGCTTCATCCACCTCATTTCACAGATACACAAGGGTACTTTACAATCAAAAGGAACTAATGTATGTGGTTTTCATTGTTAACTTGTAGATCAGAATAAAAGAAGCCCCATTCTCAAGGTTGCTATCTATTAACATTTTACATGAAGTGTTCCACTGGATACAAAGGTCAGGCGAGATAGCTGAAGTGATGAGGTGGATATTGCTAGCGCCACACATACAGCAAAGGCAGACTGACTGTATTCTCTCAAGACATTTTCTGCTCAAACCAGGATCTTAATAGTGAACATTATGCAAAAAGCATGCATAAAAAAAAAATTATGACAAATATTCAAAACCCAATAATTCACGATTTTCACAAGACTATGCACATTGGTGAGGTGGCAGAGGTTGAGAACTAAATTAGTCACATGTCCTCTTCCTTGTTGAGCTTTCGACCTTTCTAGACACAGAGGTTGGTCTACTTTGGGGGTTGTCGTATGGGGGGGTGGGGTTAAAGTCATAATCCTCAATAGAAACGCACTAGATACTAAGTAAAGTAATGGGATTAGGAGCTCTATGAATGCGAGACATATTGCATTGCTGTGCTTCTCTCCCCTGCTGCACTCTCCTGCTCTCTAGAGATGTGGCCTAACAACCAGAGCTGCCATCAAAGTCACGTAAATACAAAACATGCTGCATTCCAAATGCTATAGGTGTCGCATTCACGAAAGTTAGAACTATTGGCGTTGTAAATGACAAAGCTATCAATTTAGCTATTTTAAAAACCAACAAAAAAAAAATAATTGTCATTTACAAGACCAATAGCTCCAACTTTTCTAATGCGAGACCTATTGCATTTCCAATGCTTGTTCTTTTTGCTTGCAATGACATTATCTTTTTTTTACCTTCTCTATATCTTCACGACAGATATTCTCATACCTTCTTTTTCGACCTACTACACGCTTTTCAAATACAGGATATTGACCTAAATTGGGAGCATACACTCTTCTTAACCTATTATACTCTTTTGCACAGTATGCATCTGCAGTTACCTTTGCGTCATCAAAATCAATAAAAAACAAACCAAAAAAAGTTCTGACTCGCGACAAAGGAACATATGCCATACCCTCTTTAAACAGGTACTTCCAAGGTTCATCAAAGCACTGTCTACATTTAAACCTTGAGATTTCTGAATAGTCACTGTATATGCCAGAAAAACTGGAAACTGTTTTTTACGGACATGTAAATCTTTAACAAGCAAAAAATGAACTGAACAACAACCAATTTGTTTCACTTTTTCAATCTGATCAAACTTAATTTTTTAAAATTCAATAGCATCTTTATTCGAATAATTAACAAAATCCACAACTATGCCATTGCTCCATTAACTAAACTTTTTTCTACATCCAAATTACGCCTTAAAATTACCCAACAGTTTCTACATACATGCAGATTCTTTTTTAAACCATCAGTTTTAGATATCGATTTTTCTCAAGAATCAATTTTGTCTTCAATTTTTCTGTCAAAATAAGTGATTCCTTCATGCTCTATTTTATCAATGGCTTCCATTTTTATTATTTCTTCAATTTCCAGCTTCAAAAGTTGTTCGTTGAATAAAGAAGACTCACGCAGTGTTGGCATTAAGTAGATTACAGATTTGTTTTCTGCAATTTTCATATATATTTTCTCAGGAATGATATTTTAATTTGGAAACAAATTGAAAAGTAACCAACTCTGCAAAGTTTGTTTGCCATGTTCTGCCAGTACTCCAATTCTTATATCTTGAAGAATAGCTCCATAATCAACATCATTTGCCTGTCGCATATTTGTTATGAGTTCTTTGTATTCAAAATATGACCAAATGTTAACATTTCCAACACTACCCGAGACTTTCTGGTGTCTTCATGCGCAAGTGTTTTATACTGGTTGTCCTTTTACGGGAGTAAGTTGCAGTAGATCTCTGAAAACTATCACATGTTTTCCTCCAAATAACACGTCATACTCTGTTTTAAGAATTTGCTGCATTCTTAAATGCACAAAAGCGAGCATTAAGTTTGAGACCATGCTTACCTCATCAATAATCAGAAGTTTCATTTTCTTCAGCACTCTTGAAACTTCACAACAAGCTTCTCCAGATAGCTTGTGATATTCCAATTTGTTTTAATGCTCCACAGGTAGCATCATTAAATGATGTCATGTAATTCCTTTAATGTTGTGTGCTGCCAACCCAGTTGGAGCAGTTACAACACATGACAAATGTGACTCACTTGTTTTCTGTAGATAACTGGTGATTACTTTAATTAAGAAACTTTTTCCTGTTCCTGCATTCGGATAGGTTGAAATGATGTGCATGTCCATTCTTTCTTTTCATGAAGAAATCCATGGTCATTCTGTTTTCTCACTTGCTGATATATTTGTTTCTGTTCAACATTTAGTTGTGTTTCCAAGTTTGCTAAGTCTGTTACATCTCCTTGAGCTTGATGCATTGCTATTTCCACCTCATTCATGGTGATTGCTGCTTCATTTTCAACAATTGGTTGTCCTACTAGATCTTGACTCTGCGCAGCAGAACTTTGACTGTCTTGAGAACTGTCTCTAGCAATCTCAGCTGCAATAGTAGCTTCTTGATCAATTTCATCGTTCAACATTTTCACATAATTTGCAAAACAATGCATTCTATGGTATCTTTACAAGCATTGAAGGAATCTTCATAGCTCTGGAATTCCAATCTGAACGCCACAGTTTGAACAGTTGCAAAAGAGCTAAATAGTAAAATTCCCTTTTATCAGCAGTGTCGCAGCTCAGCTTCCTGTGATTAATCAAATTTCCTTTCATTTGTTTTACCAAACATCCTTCACTCCATATTTTCCATCATTGATGTTCTCTGTAGTATTCTGTTTAAAAGTGTAGTTTTGCAGCACTTCATAGAGACACATGTTCTCAAGATGATGACTTCTGTTTGTGTAATATGTATCCAACATATTTGTTTTCAAAATATCTGTACTTTCTGGATCTTTTTCTGCTAAATATTCAAATTCTTGAACAGATTTCAGTACCCGATTTCGCATTGCTACAAGACCTAGACTCACCCAAATTATTCTTCTAGATTTGGAGTATAGACTTGCAGATGATAACCGATCTGAGGATTCATATGTTCCGATTTCTCGATGGGATAACATCTTTAAACTGAAACTGTATAATTTCTTACTGAGAGTCTTCTCGTGAGAAATCTCTTCCCACATGTCATTCAATTCCGT
Source organism: Lissotriton vulgaris (assembly GCF_964263255.1). Lineage (NCBI taxonomy): Eukaryota > Metazoa > Chordata > Amphibia > Caudata > Salamandridae > Lissotriton > Lissotriton vulgaris. The sequence goes on from NC_141695.1 coordinate 846,727,515, forward strand.
CTTTTCTGATTTTGTAATGTAGGATGTTACATATCGAGCAACAGCAATGGAATTGTCCGCAACGTACTGAATATCCATGTTAGCATTCCACATGGACAGAATAACTGGATTGTAGTCATTTATGTATTTTGACTCTTCGCTTCTTCTTAAATTGTAGGTATTTTTTGGAAACTTTCTTGTGATGGAATGTCGCATAGCTGACATAAAACTGTTCACTCTTCCTTTGGATATTACAGGACGTGGAAATGCAAAACAACATTTGTTATAGAACTTATCCTTAGACTTGTACTTTCGTCAACAGTATTTTCCACATCGATGGCTTTGGAATCGTAAGACTTGTTGTCTTAAGTTGTTTTCTTCTGTGTTTTTGGGTACAGCACATGTGGCATAGTCTTCAATAAAAGACAAAACAGTATAATCCGAATCTGTTCCAAATTTGGGGGTGTCCTTGATCCATAACAGTATATGTATATGAGGAGCACCTCTTGCTTGATACTCCTTTCTCCAAGAGAAATCCACAACTTCTCCAAGAGGAGGATTTTTTTTATTGCAGATAAAAGACATCAAAGCTTCAAATCTATGATTAAAATACCTGCATACATTAACAGGATCCAAAGAGCACAATTCTCCAGGTGTCTTGTATTCAATATGTTTTATATTGGAATTTGCGTCTCGAAGAAATTCCAGTAACTCATCTCAAGCATATTCAGCACAGCTTAGGGTAAGAAACCATGTAGGAGTTCCTAATTTCCCTAACATACATTTAAGTTCTCCATGACGACGGTACCAATATTCATTTGTGGCACCATGCCATCAGATTAATCAGCTGAGATTCTAAATCATCATCTCTCTGATGCACTTTATCCATAAAATCCTTTCCAGAAACATTTTGCAGATGTACTCCTGTTTTCAAAATGTGAATAACTGCATATGAAAGTCCAGACAAGTCACTTTCAAACGAAAGATGAAATATATAAGGGATACATTGTCGAAATCTTGGATCTTCTGCATATAATCTTGTTGTCCGATATTCAGATGCAGGAATCTGCACAGGACATTCATCATATCGTCCACCTTTTCCTGTTGGAAACAACTGCAGAAAACAACGAGCTTCCAAGCTCTCTTCCCATACACTCATGGGACTTCCCTTTGCTTTTTACATTTGGAACAACTCAATAGTGTTCCCCATCACTTCTTTTGAATGACGTGGATGTGCACTGTAATGTTCATAGACTTCTTCACATGTTCACTTTTTCAATTTGTCCACTTGACGTTTCAGTATCTTCTGCTAAAAGTATTTCATCTTCTCCCATATAAACATTTTTATAGTACCTATTGTTTTTTTATCAAATACAAAGTTGCATTCTCTACTTTCCTAACATCCATTAAGTCCTGCCAGATTTTCTTACTCATAGTAGGCCCACCATTAACTAGAATAACTAGTAGTTCACTTTCTACACTCTCTACACCAATAATTTCAATATTTTTCTTTAAATCTAACAGTAAATGCACAACTCTTCCTTTTAATCCTCTATGTAAATCTGAAGGAGGCAATTTACCTGTTTTAAGCTCCATAGGAACAATAGACTGAAACGGGTGCACACATTAAATGAGAATAGACTCATAGGTATTTAAATCTATCAGTTCTGGAGGAATAGCAACCAACTCTAAATTATTATGGACAGCTCCAGCGGGCATTTTATTCTCATCTAATTTATTATAACAATATTTACAAATACGCTGATCAGAACCCAAATCAAAACAATTTTCTTCCAACAAATAAGTTGCAAATTCCTTCCACATATCATTATTTTCTCTCTCACTTTTTAAATACAGATCAACTCTACTAGTCTGATTTTTATAGTGAGTTCGCCGACAGCAAATACAAGAAAAATGTGGCCTTTCACCTGAAATCACCTTAAACTTTGTAATTTGATCATCAACATTTTTTGTAATAGTATGTTCCACATTCTCTTCAACATTTTCTTCTATTAATGTCTCAGTTTCTGCACTCTTTTTTGTTCAGGACCAAAGTAACAAAACTCAGTTTTATCACAAATCTTCTTCACATCTGATACTGACCCACACAAAAGAGCATTTATCTTTAGTGCTGAACTTTTTGCATAATACAATCTTCTGACTAACATCCGCATTTGAGTATGATGTAATGCCAACATCCTGAAATGGTGAAAAACACTTTGACATACTTTTCTAGAAAGACAAGCCAGAGAATGACCTTGCAAACCATTATTTGTTCTTACTCTGCAAGGATCTAGTCCTTGCAACTTCTTAATCTTTTGTTTAACACTTTTTTTAGTATATGCTCATAAGACATTGCATAAAAGATTAATAGATTCTTGTCATACACTACAAATACTACTGCAACCCCAAGTTTACACTGGGGCTTTACGACGTCTGCCTAGGAACTTCATCAGCTATCACTTCCTCTGCATTTCTAGAAACCTTTTTGTCTTTCTCAATTGGACAACTATTTCTAACCTCATAAGCTCAACCACTGGTGTCAACTGCATGCAACAAATCATTGATCTGAAAATAACTCTCTTCATTAAAGAAAGGCTCTAAACTTGAACTGTGTTTCCATTCCCCAAACAACATCACAAAAATTAGTTCTATTAATTACTCTTTTCCTCTTACTTTTGGCCTTCAATAAAGGGATTGGTTTATCTAGTGATCGAATTCTGTTTAAAACTAAAATAAATAATTTCCTCTTTACTTCAAAAGCCTTTTCAACAATAGATTCAATATGCTTCTTCGTTTTATAAAACAGTGCTCTCTTTTTATATTTCTTCATATCTTGCAGCAAATTATGTAATATAAAAGATTTTTTTACATATTTCTTTATACTGATTTTCTCTTCTTTTACCATATGTTGTATCCTTTAACTGTACATTGGCTTCTTTTCCTTTCCTATTTTTTGACTATTTTTTGTGGATGGAACATTTTCAGTGATTTCAACATTATGAATATTGTTTCTGGGCCTAGTAAGATTTTTAATAAATTCCTTAGTGGTTTTATCAGAAAATTTAGGGGGCCATTAGGATGACGGGTCCACCCGCCATAAGGGCGGGGTTCCCGTGGAGGGTATTAGAATGCGCCTGCCACAGTGGCGGGCGCATCCTGCATTTTTAACATTGTGGCGGGCGGTGCTTTCAGCACCTCCTGCCACAATGCAAAAAATGCTTGTCGTGCATGTGCATGCACAACGTGGCAGGCACCGCGCGGTACCTGCCATGTTGTGCATGCCCATGTAGGGGGGTACCTATGGGTACCATAGGCACCCCCCATGTGACTCCCCCCCATCATCCCGGGGGCCCGCAACAGGCCCCCAAACAGAAAGACCGCATGCCTTTCTGCTCTCATACTAATATGGTTGGCGGTGTCTCGCAGACACTGCCACCATAGGAAAGCACTTTTTCCGCCTGTCGACTTCGCGACCGGCGGAAATGCGGCGGAAGGACTTTCCGTCCGCCGCGGACCCCCCAGCCATCCTAATGTGGCGGGGGGTCATTTTGTTGAGGATGGTGGGCGGATTGCTACCGCCGGCCCGGTGGGGGCAATCCGCCTGCCATCCTAATGGGCCCCTTAGTCTTTTTAGTCACATCATGTTGGTCATACAATACTTGTTGTTGAGTTTTCTTCAAGCAACTGTCCTTTAGCTCTCTTTTTCTCTTTCTTGATTTTTCAGGCATGATAACTTTATTTTAATGATGATAAACAATATCTTAAAAAAAGAAACATAAATAAATGTATATTAATAACTTGATAAATTATACTTTTCTATTACTATACAAACACATTCTATATAGATACTGACTGATGAATTGTAGACCTTAAATACAATTGTGAAGGTGGTTAGACTGCTACATACATAGTGCATAGGAGTTTCCTGGCTCACTGCATGAGTACATGCATACTGACTGAATGCTTATAGTACTATAAGAAGAGACACTGGGTGAATTCATAATTGTTTGAGTTTTACTTTAGTGATTAGATTATTACATGATACTGAAAGAGTCATTTTTGGATTGCAAAAGCACTCACAGGGTGTTTGCTGGAGTGTATGGACACTAACTGGGGAATTGAAGGCCTGAAACACAAGTCTGTACATGGTTAGACTACTACATTCATAGTGCATAGGAGTTTGAAGCACTCCGTGCCCTAAAGCCTGGCTCTTTGCATGCGTACATGCATACTGACTGAATGATTACAGTACTTTAAGGAGAGACCTTGGGTGAATTCATAAGTGATTGAGTTTTACTTTAGTGAATGGACTAGTACATGGTACTGAAAGAGTCACTATGGGATTGCAAGAGCACTCACAGGGTGTTTGCTGGAGTGTATGGATACTAACTGGGGAATTGCAGGCCTGAAACAGAAGTCTGAAGGTGGTTAGACTACTACATGCATAGTCTATAGGAGTTTGAAGCACTCCTTGCCCTAAAGCTTGGCTCACTGCATGAGTACATGCATACTGACTGAATGATTACAGTACTATAAGAAGAGATAATTGGTGAATTCATAATTGGTTGAGTTTTACTTTAGTGAATGGATTAGTACATGGTACTGAAAAAGTCACTATGGGATTGCAAGAGCAGTCACAAGTTGTTTGCTGGAGTTTATAGATACTAACTAGGAAATTGTAAGCCTGAAACACAAGTGTGAAGGTGGTTAGACTACTACATGCATAGTACATAGGAGTTTGAAGCACTCCGTGCCCTAAAGCCTGGCTCACTGCATGAGTAAATGCATACTGACTTAATGATTACAGTACTACAAGAAGAGACACTGGGTGAATTTATAATTGATTGAGTTTTACATTAGTGAATGGATTAGTAGAAGATACTGAAAGAGTCACTATGGGATTGCAAGAGCACTCACGTGGTGTTTGTCTGGAGTGTGTGGATACTAACTTGGGAATTATAGGCCTGAAACACAAGTGTGCAGTGGTTAGACTACTATATGCATAGTCTATAGGAGTTTGAAGCACTCCACGCCCTAAAGCCTGGCTCACTGCTTGAGTACATGCATACTGACTGAATGATTACAGTACTGTAAGAAGAGATAATTGGTGAATTCATAATTGGTTAAGTTTTACTTTAGTGAATGGATTAGTACATGGTACTGAAAGAGTCACTATGGGATTGCAAGAGCACTCACAGGGTGTTTGCTGGAGTGTATGGATACTAACTGGGGAATTGTAGGCCTGAAACACAAGTGTAAAGGTTGTTAGACTAATACATGCATAGGGCATACAAGTTTGAAGCACTCCGTGCCCTAAAGCCTGGCTCAGTGTATGAGTACATGCATACTGACTGAATGATTATAGTACTATAGGAAGAGACACTGGGTAAATCCATAATTGGTTAAGTTTTACTTTTTTTTCCTTTTTTTTCTTGTTTTATTTAAGTTTTCACAAATGTAAAATCCATATCAAGCGATACATGTAGCGATAAAACATTGCAGAGTACAGGTTACAATCCATCCACAATAGGGTGCAGACCATCTACATATACACTTGGTACATTGGAACAATTGCATTATGGATATATCTTGAATCATTGCAGACATATATAAAGGTCCATCAGTCAGGTGATTGAGCCATAAGATATGTAGTAAAGGGGCCCCAGTAGTCTCCGGGCCTAGTGGCTCTGGGTAGTTCTTCCCAATAGCACCAAAGTTGGTCACGACAAAACGCTATATCTTTCAGCCATTGCTGACACTTAGGTGCAGGCGTCCCATGCCAATGCAACAACACTCTGCATTTGGCCAATAATAGCGCCAGAGCCACCAGCCTACGATTACACAGTTTAAGATTCAGTACATTGCCTAACAAACAGACAGACATGGTGCAAAGTACAGGTTCACCCACCATAGCTGTTAATGCTTCAGTCACGTTTCCCCAAAACACAGCCACCCTACCACAACTCCATGCCAAATGCTGAAAATCAGCTGCCTCAGCCCCACAGCGTCTACAGTGATATGAATCTCTCAGCCCATATTTTTAAAAAGTTGAACGGGAGTATAATATATTTGATGATGGTATTTATAATGAATTAAACGCAAATTTCCATTCGCTGTAAATTGACCTGTCAGTTTACAACAGGTACCCTATTCATCCTGTGTCAATGCCTGCGGCAAAATAGCATTCCATTTAGCCATCAGTCCCACACTCACAGCCACTTTATCAGCTTGCAAAGCATTATAGAAACGTGTAATCATGTTCGCCGTTGATTGTGCAACATAAATATGTTGCAACGCCGCAAGCACAGGGGGCTCCGCAGGATAGCCAGGGTATAAGGCCTTAATCGCAGACCTCATCCTACTATAGATAAAGGTAGCCATAATAGAGCCACCCCAATCACCTAAAAATGCTGGCAAGCCAAGAAACTCCCCACCTGAATACATATCTCCCATAGTATGTTTATTCATAGACAGCAACATTTTCACAGCCCCCATTTCACATGTCACAGGAAGTTGTCCATGATAGAGCAGTGGCATTGCTGGTGCATACAATGGCAATCTCCCAGCCCTTCTCCCAAGTTCATTCCATGCATGCCTTGTGCAGTGTAATGTGTCAATCTCAGCCTTCTCGAAGACTGTAGTGTCGTTAACTACCATCGCCTGTAGCGGTATAGGATGGACAGCACCCGCCTCCAATGCCACATGTGGTGTGAAGGGCGGCGCATTCTGCCAATATGATGCATATTGCGCTTGCGCGCACAAATAATACAGTTTCATGTCAGGCACCCGGAATCCATCTCGTACGTTAGCGTCAGAACCTCCCATTTAAGGCGTGGCTTTTTCCCTCCCCAGACCAAAGTGAGTAATATACTGCGCAACAAGGCAAATAAATTCTGTCTTAAAATAACGGGAATATTGACAAATAAATACAGAAATTTTGGTAGAACCACCATTTTTATCAGGGCCACTCTGTCTGCAAACGTTAATGGGAGCTGTAGCTATCGGGCAACTTTGTCTTCAAGCTTACTTATAGCAGTCCCATAATTTTCGCGCACAACAATCTGCGGGTCTTTGTGCACCCACACACCCAGATATTTAACAGGCTCATCACTCCATATCACCGGGTATGCCAACTGCACCTTTTTGGTACAGTCTGTTAGCGCAAAACCCCCTGATTTGTCCCAGTTTATGCCCAACCCAGAATGCCATTCAAATCTAATATATTCCCGTATCAATTTCTCTAGGTGTATTTCAGGTTCACGAACATAGAGGACCATATCATTGGCGTACATTGGTCGTTGTTGAAACCAAAGCGCTGCCTGAGCATGCCGCTGCCTTAGGATACAAGCCAGGGGCTCCAACACCATGGCGAAAAGGAGAGGCAATAACGGGAATCCCTGCCGCGTCCTGTGCCCAATCGGGAACACATCTGACGTTCTACCATTCACTCGTACCCGAGCCACTGGCGTTGTGTATAGCAGCCTAATCCATTTAGTGAATAGGAAGGGGAACCCCATACGATGCAACACTGCCAGCATGTACCACCAGGATATAGAATCGAATGCTTTACCGGCATCCAGCAGAACTGCCGCTCCAGGTAGTGTGGGCTTTAAGAGATGTAACACAGCAAACAGCGTCTGCAAATTATGCGCTGTGGAGCGCATCGAGACAAAACCCGATTGATCCGGTAAGACCATCATAGTAAGAACTGCAACCTAGTGGCTCGGACCTTAGCAAGAATTTTAACATCTGTATTCATCAATGAGAGCGGCCTATATGACATGCACTGCTCGGGGTCCTTCCCTGGTTTACAAAGGGTCACAATCAACGCCTCGCGAAGTGTGGGGGGCAACCTCTGCTGCTCATACGCCTCCTCAAACATAGCATGGAGATGCAGCACCAGGATATCCAAATATTCTTTGTAAAACTCTGCTGGGAGTCCATCTGTGCCTGTTGCTTTGCCATTAGGTAGAGCATTAACAGCATCACGTATCTCGCCCAAAGTCAAAGGATGCATTAAAAAATCCTGTTGCCCCTTCGACAACCACACCAGGGCAATGTCAGTTAAATATTCCGCTATCTCAGACTCCTCAGCAGTCTGCCTACATCTGTACATACCCGAAAAATACTCAAGGAAGGAGGCCAGGATACCCTCATTGTCACAATGTCTGATGCCATTCGCACAAGTCGCGTTGATTGTGTTGTTCTAAGCCCTACGCTCAGTTATTTTTGTTGCCAACGCTCTCCCCGGTCGCCCACCCTCTCAATAGTATTGTGCTGTCCATTGCCTTGCTATATGCCTCACCTCCATGTCTGCCAACTCATTATATTCAGTGATCTTTGATCTGATGGTCGTAGCCACATCTGTCTCACTGTCTTACTGTCTCTCAAGTTCAAGAAGCTCCACTTAAAGAGCCGTGATGGATCCCTGAAGGGACTTAAGAACCCCACCTTGTAGACCAATACACTGTCCACGAATTGTTACTTTGAATGCCTCCCATAGGGTGTCTAAACCATCCACCGTGCCTGAATTGTGTTCAAAGTATTGTACAATAGCTTCCCTAATTCCTTCACGGAATACTTGATCTTGCAAAGCGGAGGACTGTAATCGCCACTGAAATAACGGTGTGGCATACCGGGGTATAGTCATAGTGAACAGCGAAGCAGAGTGGTTAGAAAGTGTCCTAGGTAAATGGGAAACGTATGTGACCCGCGAGTTGATATCACTAGTGGTCAGCCAGTAGTCGAGGCGAGACCAAAACCTATGTGCATAAGAGTGGCAGGTACCCTCCCGTGTCCCAGGATGTCGCAATCAGCAGATATCTACAAGGGCCAAGTTATGTATCCCAGTCTGAACTGCCTGTGCGGCCTTTTTAACAGCAGGGTCAGAGGTGGTGAGCCTATCCAAATCTGCATTCAATACTACATTAAAATCGCCTCCACAAATAATAGCGGCCGGCTGTAACCTATAAACCTTATTCCATAAGACATCATAAAAGCAGGGTCATCTACATTAGGCCCATACACATTGATGGTAGTGATCATCATTCCACATAATTTCCCCTGCACCAACAGGGAGCGGCCATCCACGTCAGCCTCCACATGCGACGGTTCAAACACCAAATTTTTCTTAATCAATATCATAACTCCTCTTGAATATGAGGAGTAGGATGACACAAATTTGACACCCGCTCATCTATTAGCCGCATTCTGTGCTGCTTGCTTATTTAAATGAATGCAATAAAGCAACTTGCACATTATGCCTATCTAAAAATGCAAGAACCTGCCTGGTTTTCTTTGGCATATTCAATCCCCTGACATCCCATGTTATACATGTTACCTTACCCTCTTCCAGCAGTAATTCCGATGCTCAGAAGTAGAAAAGGAGTTGCACCCCTTGTACCTGTATCACAGACAAAACAACCAACCCACCTCTGCATCCCGCTCTGTAAAAAACAACTATGTGTTGAATCCCCAACAGACCCCACCACCCACTTAAGCATCCCAAACATGCTAAGACTCCCCAATATCATGAAAAACACAACCCAATCCCCCCTCACCACCCAATACGAGATGCTAGTCCTCCCACAAGCTATGTCCATATCGAAAAATAATTATGTGGGTTATTCCCTTCCAGGTGGACACCAGCCACCCTCCAACCCCATGGTGGTACCTAGGGGGGGTCAGGGCAAATCTACGGTCTTTTCCCAGCACACCCCACAGTCATCACAGAAACGTAAATATGCTAAACATGAACATACGCCAATGCGTAACCAAATGTACAATAGTCTCCCTCCATAGGTATCCACAAAAAATATTGCTCGGCAGCCACTTCCCTGCACACTAGTGGCCTGAGTGATGTGAGCATTGCGCAAAAGAAAGCAATAGAGCATGACACAGCCGAGCGTCTCACCACCCCCAACCATATCCAAAGCCACAGCAACTTTTACATACATATACTGAGTAGCCCAAGGCAGAATCTCAGCAGGCCAAAAGATGCAAGCAAATAATGCAGAAACAAACGCATGTCAAACAAGTTATAAGTCCCAACTGCCCCGCTCACCAGCACCGCATCTCGTTCGTTAAACTCAAGTCACATGTAGTCCTAGTCCCGATCCCCAAGAGAGGACCCCACGATCAGGTAAAAGGAATCACATTAAGAGCAAGAAACAAATGTACAGTGACGCATATCCTATATGAGCTACATATAACCATAATAACATATTAATCCTCATGATCTGCATCTTCACCAGCCTGTCTGGTTGTAGTACGCTTCTCCAGCTGCCTAATATACTGCATAGCATCCTTATAGAATCTTTAGCCGTGCAGGATATAACATGGCCTACTGTATTTCCATGTCACATAGCTTTTTCTTGATGCGCTGGAACTCCCGCCGGGCTTGTTGAACTGCAACGGTAAAGTCCGGAAACAAGGCCACCTCCAGCCCCTAATAATTGGTGGTGCCCAACGAAGAGCTACATCTCTATCGCGATAATTAAGAAGTCATGCGATAATTGGTCGTGGCGGCGCCCCAGGCACCGGACGCGGTGCAAGAGACCGGTGTGCTCTTTCCATCAGCAAAACATTTGAAAAATGTTCTGCCCGAGCATGTTTTTTAGCATGTCCTCCACATAAAACTCCAGCTTGCCCGTGTTGGTAGATTCAGGCACTCCTGTGATGCGCAGGTTGTTCCGGAGTGATCTCGCCTCCAAGTCCTCATTCCTGGCCCGTATGACTTCCAAGACCTTATCCACCGCAGTGCAGGACTTCGTTATACGCTCCACCTTGTCCTCAACTGAGATACGTTGTTCCGCCTCCGTCAGACGCTTCCCATGCTTGTCTAATTTTGCAGAGATGGTGTCCATTTGCAGGTTCAGGTTATCTATCTTCCCATCAATAGTTTGAAGGCTCTGCTGCATTGCCAGCAACACCTTTTCCAGCTTGGAGCTGCTACCCGCTTCCATATCCGTCTCCGTGTCAGACGCTGCCTGTTGCTGCACTTTCTTCAGACGCTTCGACTCAAAGGAGAGTGTAGATTGTAGATGCTTGTCCGGCTTACCCTTCCTGCCACAGGGACGAACAAATTGGGCCCCACACTAAGTGAGCTTCCAGGATACTTAAGACCTCCCCAGTCCGTCTCACCTGCACGCTCACTAAGCCTTTGCGTGGGAGCAGGCACTACCTTAACCGGCCCCACCAGCAGCAAGGGCGCTCTCCAAAACACAGCGGGCACAGGCCTCACCTACCTCCACAGCGTTGATCAAATGTTTGCCTAGAGGTGCAGCATGGGCTCAGGGGGCTCCGCTGTGTGTGCCATAAAGAAATGAGGAACATTAGGTTTCTATGGAGCGAGGGTGCATAACATCAGTTGAGAATAGCCCCCACCACCGTAATTAGTTCAGCCCGCCTGCCAAGTTATTTCACGTGGGCCCCTGAGGCACAACAGCTCACCGCTCCTGCCGGCCAGACTCCACGAGTTTTCGGCTGCAGGGCCTCTCAGCACACAGTCGCATCACCACGACGGTGCCCACCGCCAGCCAGAGCCATACGCCCAATCAACGGCACCCAGCAGCGCCGCTCCAGAAGCTCGCGGCAACCACCAGACCCCCGACCTCAATCCGGTCGCGGGGCCCACGGCAGCCTCAGCACGTCTGCGTCGCAGCAGCCACACAGGTGCCCGCACAGCGCTCCGGACTCCTGCAATCGTCCGCCGCTGCTCACCGCACCTCGTCTGATGTCCCGCAGTAAGGCCAGCCCCGGGGGATTATCACCTCAGACGCGCGGCCGTGCCACAGCAGTGCACCCGGCCTCCGCGCGTCTCCTCACCGTCCAGCCCCAGCCAGGCCCCGATCTGCACACAGCGGCACCAGGCAGCACCGCCACACTGTCACTTGTACCCCCACAGCAGCACCAGGGAACTCCGCACTGGAAACGTTTCTCCACTAGCATCGGCAGCACCGGCTCAGTTCAGCGCGATCGGCGCCCGCTTCAGTTCCTGGCAGCCGCAATTTCATGCGCCATTCACCAGACGATACAAATCAGCTCATTTAGAGGCAGCAGGCATGTAAGTTATCACATCTGATGCAGCAGCAGATGTAGAATCCAATACTTTACGTTTCCATTGCAGATGACTGGGAAAAATCAAGGATAATGGATGAATTGAAGCCCTGACCAGCAGAGGTGCACTAATGTGCGGCCATCTTGCTTCAGGCTCACTAGCGCCACCCCCCTCCCCTGGTTAAGTTTTACTTTAGTGAAAGGATTAGTACACGGTACTGAAAGAGTCACTATGGGATAGCAAGAGCAGTCACAGGGTGTTTGCTGGAGTGTATGGATACTAACTGAGGAATTGTAGGCCTGAAAAACAAGTGTGAAGGTGGTTAGACTACTGCATGCATAGTCCATAGGAGTTTATAGCACTCCGTGCCCTAAAGCCTGGCTCAATGCATGAGTACATGCATACTGACTGAATGATTACAAGACTACAAGAAGAGATACTGGTTGAATTCATAATTGGTTGAGTTTTACTTTAGTGAATGGATTAGTACATGGTACTGAAAGAGTCACAATGGAATTGCAAGAGCAGTCACAGGGTGTTTGCTGGAGTAATAAAATATTAAAGCCATTTTTAGAGCTCCTGGTTACACTCAAGACAGTGTGTCCCCGCGCTAAAATTACTGCTGCTCCCAGAGAGAAAGAAGTCCAGAAGCGAGTGGCCCAAGTCAGAGGAACAGGATAGCTTTATTAGTGTGGGAAGAGATGGGTTTTGAGTCTCAGTCTGAATCTAGTTTCAAAGGGTTCCATGCGTAGGTCAAGCAGGAGTTCATTCCAGTTTTTGCTTGCTAAAAACCTGAAGGAGCGACCTCCCATTCTGGCCTGCGAATGCCTCGCTCCGGCAGATCTTAAGTTCCGGATAGGACGATGGATGGTGAGGAGTTTTTGCAAGTAACCTGGGCCCTTTCCCTGGGCAATGAGGTGTGCAAAGCATAACGCTTTAAACTTAATGCGTTCCTCAATAGGGAGCCAGTGTAGTTTAGCTAGTGCTGTCTTTCCTGATGCTCTGCACGGAAGGTTGAGCACCAGGCGAGCAGCCGCATTTTGAACGCACTGCAGTTGATGTATGCCTTTTTTGTTTAAGCCTAAGAGCAGGGCATTGCCGTAGTCCAGGTGCGGTGTAACTAGGGCGTGTATAAGTGTTTTCCTGGCGCTGATGGGGAGAAGGTCAAGAACTTTGCGAAGAGTTTTGAGTATGCCAAAACATCTTCCCGTAACTTTGCTGACCTGTTGTTTAAAGGAAAGCTCAGCATCAAGCATAATTCCAAGATTTCTGACGGATTCCACCGGGGAGGGAAACACGCCCAATTCCGTGGGCCACCACTAGGTATGGGCGAATTTTGCGAATCTCGCGTTCGCGAATTTTGAGGATTTGCGAACTCGCAATCCGCAAAATCCGCGAATTCCCGCGAATTTGCAGATTTTTTTTTTTTATGTTTGCACGGGCTTCTGCAAGTTCGCGAGGGTTTTGTACAATTTCGCAAATTGCGAAATTGTACAAAACGCGTGCGAACTTGCAGAAACCCGTGCGAACAAAATGTGCCCAGTAGGGTATGTGCCTCTTGTGTGAATAAAAGGTCAGAGAAAGATCAGTTCAGCAGATGAAGAGAAAGAAGCTCGGGTATTGCGCTCGTGAAAGTCAAGGATGCAAAGCCTATCCAGCATCACAGCTGATTTTCCACGGTAGATTTGGGAAGAAGGCACACCTGTCCAGCCTCGACGACGCTCACAATTGTTTTTGGGCTAATGAATGAGTCACTGAATTTGAGCATCAACTAGTTCGAGCGACCATGTGTGTGTTATTATGCAATCGCCCCGAAGGGCGCAGGGGTCCCTTGAGTGAGCTGCAGACCTGACCTGTGCCCAGCCATGCAACTATTTTACAATGGCGCCAGCAAGCTGCCAGCGCCGTTGTAAAATAGTTACAAAGTTAGCTTGCACAGGAAGCACTGAGATAAAATAAAGCAGCACCTGCTTCGTTTTATCTAGTGGTTCCTGTGCAAGCTAACTTTGTAACTATTTTACAACGGTGCTGGCAGCTTGCTGGCGCCATTGTAAAATAGTTGCATGAGTGGGGGTTCAACTTTTGAACCCGTTACGTTCGCGGATTTTTTTTTGCGGATTTTGCGGGAAATCCGCAAAATTCGCGGATTGCGGATTTCCCAAAAATCCGCAAAATCCGCGAGCGTAACGGATTTCCCGCTCATGCTTAGCCACCACGCATGCGACCAGGCAGAGGGTGATTTGCCAACAACCAGCAGTTCTGTTTTGTCGCCATTCAGGCGCAGGTAGTTGTTGTTCATCCACCTTGCCACAGATAGCATGCAGTTGGAAAAGTTGGTGGCATCTTCAATCTGATTGTGCGTGAGTTTAATCATCAGTTGGGTATCGTCAGCATACGTGACGATATCCACTCCGAAGGCTTCCACAATGTGAGCTTGGGGTTCCATGTAAAGATTGAACAACGTAGGGCTCAAACTTGAGCCCTGTGGAACCCCATGTCTCAGCTCCCGGGGGGAGGATTTGAATGGAGGGCAATGCATCTGAAAACTCCTATTTTCTAGAAAAGATCTTATCCATTCATAAGCAGATCCCTCCACTCCCAAGTCTGAGAGGCGAGACAGCAGCGTTGTGTGCAGCACTGTGTCAAAGGCTGCACTGAGATCTAATAAAACCAACGCTGCTGTCTAGCCTTCATCCACTAACTGTCTGAGACATTCTGTGGAGAAGAGAACAGCCGACTCAGTCGAGTGGCCTGCTCTGAACCCTGACTGTGTGGAATGGAGGAGAGATTCATCCTCAAGGTATTTCATGAGTTGGCTATTGACCAACTTCTCCACCACTTTTGCACAGAAAGGAAGAAGGGATATGGGGCGGAGGTTCTGTAACTGTGAGATATATATGTTGGGTTTTTTTTTCAGAGGGATGACTTGGGCCGTTTTCCATGTGTCAAGCACATGGCACTCTTGGAAGGATAGAAGGACCATGTGTCTGATCTGGTCAATCATGCATTCTAGGACTCCCTTACAGCGATTAGGAGAAATCACATCATGAGGGGAGCCAGACTGAATGCTGTTAGCAATATTAAGCAGGTCTTGCCTATCAGGTACTTTAAAGCAGGTCAGATGAGGTTTAATGGCAGAGTCAGCTCTCATATCCGGGTGTTTGATCGACAGGTCCATGCCGCTTGTGAAAGTGGCATGTATAATATCAACTTTGTTTACAAAGTAATCTGCTATGTCATCACATAGCTCATTGGAATAGGTGTCTTGGGCCTCAAGTCTGATGGGGACCGTAAACTCTTTATAAATGGAAAAAAGTTCTTTGGTAGGGTTATCAGCATATTCTATTTGTTCCCTAAAATGAGCGCTTTTGGCTGCTCTCACGAGTTTGTGATATTTTTTTAGCTCTATTTTGTAGTTTAACTTAGCTTCTGGATTATAATTTTTCCTCCAGCTTCGTTGGAGGTTTTTGCATTTGACTTTGGCCTCCTTAAGCTCTTGAGAGAACCAAGGGGCAGTTTTGGTTTTTCTAGCAGGGGGATTGAGTGTCCATGGCGCTATATACATATTAAACATAGAAAATATAACTATAAGTAATATGTATATTCGTTAAGCAGAACTATTGAAAGTGTATATATTTATAAACAAGATTATCATACACATTTATGCAAAGGAATACACCTATCTAGGAACACATATATTCAAAATAATTGATTATACACACAGGGATATGCAGTATATTTATGTTTGAGTATGGTGGCTATGTGGGGAAGAGCCAGCTCTTGAGTAGTCTTCTGAAGATAAGGTAGTTATCTGTGTATCTTATGTTTGGGGGTTAAGAGTTCCCTAGTTTGGCTGCTTGATTAGAGAAGGATGTGCCACCTTTGCTTTTTTTATAGGGTTGGATTTTGAGGCGAGGTGCCAATCTAGAGCAGAGGTTCCTTTATTGAATGTATTTGGTGATGATGAGTGGCCCTGTTCCATGTATCGCTTTGTGGTTAATGCAAAGCTCAAAACCTCCAAAACTGAATTCCTTCTCATCTCTTCTCCAAACCACCCCTTCAAACTAGACATTTGGCTGACTCACCTCACTGCTTTCAATGGCACCCCTCTCATCATAGACTCTGCCAAATTCCTCGGAATCACCTTGGACAAGCACCTGAATATGAAAAATCATATCAGCAATGTATGCAAGGGAGCTAATCTCTTGATGAGGACACTTAGAAATATCAAGTCCTTCCTTCCACAAAATGACTTCAAACAAGCGGTCCAAGCACTGGTCTTGCCGAGGCTAGATTATGGCAGCGCTACGCTCTGTGGCCTTCCCAAATACACCCTGGCTCCACTAAGGTTAGCACTAAACGTTGCGACCAGACTAATTACTGGTACCAAACGAAATGAGCACATTTCACCAGTCCCAAAGTCTCTTAAATGGCTGCCCTATGAAGCTCGAATCCAGTTTAAGATTATCATTCTAGCGCACAAAACCCTGCACGACAACACCCCCAGGTACCTAGCACAAAAGCTTGAATTATCATGTGGCGAGAGAGCCTCAAGAAGCGCTAACAACTCCCTTCTGAAACCACTTATCATGAATAAAAGAGAACTTGTCGTTGAGCCTTCTCAGGTGCTGCACCAAAGAACTGGAATTCTCTTCCACCAGAATTGCGCAGAATATCATCAATTACTGCTTTCAAACTTGAAGCCAAACGTTTCCTATAGAACAAACTTCTACTTTAATTTGGCATTACCACTGATCCTACAGCAGGTGTTGAATGACCTTACATCCTTGTTACCATCCTGTGTTTTCTTTTTGGTTTTGTTCTCTGCTCCTCTCAGACGTAAGGTGTGCCCCCAGCAGCAACCTGTTATTGACCTGTTAGTCACATTACTCACTGTGTATCATTTGTTTGTGATTATTGTGACTATAATTGTTTGGTATTCTTATCAGATATCGTACTGGAGTTTTATTCTCCCTCTCTTCTCGCTGAGTATCATTTGTCTATGATTGTTGTGACTACAACTGTTTGGCATTCTTACTTGGAAGTATTACTGGATTATTACTCTCCCTTTCATCCTTCTGTAAAGCGCTCTGATATCCCTCGGGATCTGGTTCGCGCTATATAAAACTTTATAAAATAAAAAAATAAAAATATATAAATACTGTGTCCAGCGCCCTGGATATCCATTTTTCATAGTCGTCCTACGCCTCCAGCAAAGTGTTGCTGCGGGGGGGAGGTTCCTTGAGCAAGGCGGATTTGAAGGTTTCCTGATTAAACTTCTTCCAGTCTCTATGTTTCTGGGGCCTGGGTTTGATCATCCCAATTTCCTGTGGGGCACCTTCTATCTCGAAGGGAATGATAAGATGATCCAACCAAGTTATTCTGATCGGAGTGGAAACTTTAATACCCTTCCAAATTGGCGAATACAGGGTCCAGGAGGTGACCTAGTTGGTGCGACGGGGACACTGATTGTAAGCCAAGCATCAGGGATTTCAGTGCTTCAATCACAGCCTGTGCCTCCCCGCAATTACTATCCTCAAAGTGGAGGTTAAGGTCTCCTAAGATGAGAAATTTTTTATACCGGAGCGCAGGCTGAGTTACCAGCTCTGTCAATTGGTTGCAGAACTGTGTAGTCCAGCCTGGAGAACGGTACAAAAGGAACCCGTTGATGGTATTTTTAGGGCTTACTTTTATCGTAAAAAAGCCACTCTCACAGTTGGGCATTGTGGCCTTCTCTAAGGTGCATTGTAAACCACTTTTATAGATTAATGCTAGTCCCCCGCCTCTCTGCCCTTCTCTGTTGATTCTGAGCAGACAGTAACCTGGGGGAATGGCTTCCAGAATTTCGGGTGTCGAGGCTTCGTCTAGCCATGTCTCTGTGAGAAAGAGCACATCAAGGTCTCCCTCTATCAACAGGTCATGTATCTCTAGTTTGTGCTTTTTCAAGGATCTGCAGTTTAATAATGTCATTTTTATTTTGGTCGACACCAGCTCATCGCTCTTCAACCGTTGGGTGGTAAAATTACAAGTCTTGCAGTGAGGCGACGGCGAGTCTACTGACAGTGTATGGCAGCAACTGTCTATAATTTCGGTACATAGGGATAATAAATAATTTTTGGTATAATGTAATATTTCCCTGTTAATACCATCACTCTCAGCGAGGGTGTGGTGATCAGGGGTTCCTGCCCCGCGCCCCTTCCAGCCGCGGACGGGCGCAGACGGGCTGGAGTCTGGCTTGACTCCGGCGCGAATGCGGCGCGTCCGCTGAACGCGTCCGCTGCGCGGAGTCATGGCCGTCTGCTTATGTAGAGGCGACTAGAGCGCCAGGATTGGGGAGCCCTACCCAATATGGCCGCCACCAAAGCACGCAGTCCGGGACCCGTGGCTATGACCCGCAACTCGGCCATCAGCCTCGGGGAGAATGTGAAATTAAAACTGCCAGCACGGGGCAGCGCGCGGTGAGTGATTAAAAATTCTATCTGGTCCGTGAACCATAAGATCGGCTAGAAAGCTTGTAGCGCTTCGCTCAGATCCGAGCGCTGATGCTAGGCAGGGGGGAACGGACACAGAGGGAAATACAAATGGTATGCAGCACGAGTTTAAAAAAAGACAGCCACCCGGCTTCAGCCTCAGGTGTAAAGTAAGCAAAGCAAAGCAATCTTGGGGAATTGTAGGCCTGAAACACAAGTGTGAAGGTGGTTAGACTACTACATGCATAGTCCATAGGAGTTTGAAGCACTCCGCGCCCTAAAGCCTGGCTCACTGCATGAGTACATGCATACTGACTGAATGATTACAAGACTATAAGAAGAGATAGTGGTTGAATTCATAATTGGTTGAGTTTTACTTTAGTGAATGGATCAGTACATGGTACTGAAAGAGTCACCATGGAATTGCAAGAGCAGTCACAGTGTGTTTGCTGGTGTGTATGGATACTTGGGGAATTGTAGGCCTGAAACCCAAGTGTGAAGGTTACTACTTAGACCCACAGACAACCTGGGTCCTGCTTTACCAGCGTATGTACTAAAACGCGCCGCAACTTATGGCATTCTTAAATCCAAATACACTGCTGGTAAAGCCACGCGCCCCAATCCCTGTACTCCCCCTCTGCCCTCTTTGGACTTAGAGACCACACTTAAATGTTACTATTTAAACACCAGGTCTATGGTCAAACAACATATGGATATATTTTTCCTGCTTCAAGCCGAGCTACCCGATCTCTCACTCCTCACAGAGACTTGGCTTAATGCAGATTCTTTACCCTATATTTTAGCAGCTGTCCCCTCTAACTACTACATTTTAAATGTCAATAGACCTGCTGACAAAAGGGGTGGAGGAGTAGCAGCTATTATTCGCAACACCCACAAATTCTCACTTTTACCATCTCTTGACCTCTTAGGATCAGATAATATGATTTTTAAAATGGACACTGACAGTGGATCACTACTAATGATCCT
Organism: Lissotriton vulgaris; assembly: GCF_964263255.1. Lineage (NCBI taxonomy): Eukaryota > Metazoa > Chordata > Amphibia > Caudata > Salamandridae > Lissotriton > Lissotriton vulgaris. The sequence goes on from NC_141695.1 coordinate 846,747,012, forward strand.
TATCTACCGCCACCCCCAAAATATGCCTACATTTGCGGCATCTTTGGCAGATCACCTAGCCCCCTTAATTATCAACCACAAAAAAATCGTGCTGCTGGGCGACTTTAATCTTTGGTTAAACTCTACTACGCTGGACACTCAGGCAGCCGCATTGAAAGAGACTTTATTAGACCTGAACATGATCCAACAGATTCACTTACCCACCCATGAAAAAGGGCACAGCCTCGATCAAATTTGGTCACAGAATATCCCCTTGGTTATTAGTTCCATTACTCCTTGCATCTGGTCGGACCATTTTTTGATACATTTTACTATCGCTATCGCGAAAAGTAAAAAGCAGCCTTTCCAGAAAGGCGGGAAAGTCAGAATATGGAAGAACACTGACATCTCAGCCTTCATCGACACTTTGACTTCATCCCTCCCCCCATTAGATCAGGATATTAATGGGACTGAAGAAGCCTTTACCAACTGGCTACGTCAAGCAGCTGACGTGCATGCCCCCTGCTCTAATATTCCCCGCTCCCACCCTAATGACGCCCACAGGTAGTTTACACCTCACCTGAAGGCTTTAAAACTCGAAGTTCGTCAAAAAGAGCGGAAGTGGCGAACAGTGTATTCGGCACTAGATAAAGCCAACTACTGCAGGGCTCGAAAGGACTATCAGAAACTTGTCCAAAAACATAAAACTGATTACTTCTCGGAAAAAATCCTGAACTCCCGCAACAAATCAAAAGAATTGTTCAATATCGTTGAAAGTCTTAGTGGCAGTGATAGAACTACTCAATCTGTGGCTCCCACTCAGGACCTCTGTAATTCACTTAATTCTTTGATAAAATCTGCACTATAAAACAAAGCATCTCCTCTACTCTGTCCTCCCCCTCTTTGGCTGATGCGTATTATAATTCTTCAACTTTGGAATCATTTCCCCTCATTGATGGCGATACTCTATCTAAGCTTTTCGCCAGGGTCAAATCAGCGTCACCTGATGACATCTGCCCTCCGCACATCTTGAGAGAGGTGGGAACTGCTATTCCTGAGGGCATGCTTTCTCTGCTGAACGGATCTCTTTCACAGAGTAAAGTCCCCAACAATCTCAAAAAGGCTCTACTCATTCCCCTGATAAAGAAGGTCGGAGCAAACCCGCTCGACCCGCTCAACTATAGGCCTAAATCACTGTTGCCATACTGTGCTAAACTCTTGGAGGCTCATGTCTGTGACAATATGTCCAAATTTGTTGAAGAAACTGAATACCTCGCACCTAACCAAGCTGGTTTTCGCCCATGTCATTCGACTGAGGCAGTTATCCTGGCGGTACAAAATACCCTGAGGCGGAATGCGGATAACGGGATCCACCAGGCCCTGGTGCTACTGGACCTCTCGTCTGCGTTCGACACGGTTGACTATACCATCTTGGTCAACCGTGTCGAACAAGCAGGTCTTAGGGGCCCTGCGCTGAGTTGGATCCGTTCATTTATCACCGGCCGCACTCAATCTGTAAGATTGGGCTCCTTCACAGCTCCCACTATATCCACCTCCTGTGGAGTACCTCAGAGCTCATCATTGTCACCTTTACTTTTTAATTTATACCTACGCCCCCTATTGTACTCCTTAAGAAAAGTGAAAGTTACCATCTTCAACTATGCAGATGATTTGCAACTCATCTTCCCTTTGAACACCAAGGACTCAGTGGAGGAATTTCAAAATACCATGTCTCACATCCAGAGTTGGATGAGTTGCAATCATTTGAAACTCAACCCAGGCAAGACTGAATTGGTCTTGCCTGGGCAGAGTGTACTTAGCTGGAACCCAAGTTTTTGGCCTTCCAGCATGGGGGCTCCACCTTCCAAGTCATCTTCAGTTAAAAGTCTGGGAGTACTTATTAGTGAGGATCTTTCCCTGAAAAGACAGGTAGGCGCAGTGGTGTCATGATCCAGCTTCTTTCAATTAAAGAAAATTAAGAAAATCGCTTGTTTCTTTTCTCCAGCTGCCCTCACCCAGATTGTTATTGCCTTGGTCCTGTCGCGACTAGACTTCTCCAACAGCCTCTACCTTGGGCTTCAAATTGGAGAGTTAAAACGCCTCCAGCTGGTCCAAAACCAGGCTGCCAGACTTACTCTGAACCTCTCTAAAAGGCAGTCTATTAGATCAGGGTTGAAACAGCTACATTGGCTGCCTGTTGAGCAGCGAGTTGCTTTCAAAACAGGGTGTATTTTATTTAAGTCCCTACTTGATTCTGGCCCTAAGTTCATCAGAGATCTGTTTATCAGATACGATCCTTCTCGCAATCTTCGGTCCTCCCACAAATCCCTTTTGAATGTCCCCTCTTACAAGAGGAAGCGTCTAGACGGTTGCTGCTTTGATCACCTTGCAGCCACCTTCTGGAACTCTCTTCCTCTTCAACTGAAACTGAGCGGTAACATTTTGAGTTTTCGACACTCTCTCAAAACCGGGTTATTCTCCCAGGCTTACTGCTGAGCTGCTTCATCTCTGTTTTTAACTGGTGTGCTGTGTTCCCTCCTATAGCGCCATGAAGCCCTTGGGCGTACGAGCGCTTAATAAATAAATATTAACATTAACATTAACATTAACATGAAGGTGGTTAGACTACTACATGCATAGTCCACAGGAGTTTGAAGCACTCCGAGCCCTAAAGCCTGGCTCTCTGCATGAGTACATGCATTCTGACTGAATGATTACAGTACTATAAGAAGAGACTCTGGGTGAATTCTTATTCGGTTGAGTTTTACTTTAGTGAATGGATTTGTTCATGGTAATGAAAGAGTCACTATGAGATTGCAAGAGCAGTCACAGGGTGTTTGCTGCAGTGTATGGATACTAACTGGGGAATTGTAGGCCTAAATCACAAGTGTAAAGGTGGTTAGACCACTACATGCATAGTCCACAGGAGTTTGAAGCAGTACATGTGCTAAGGCTCTGAATCGCTGCGTAAGTACTTGAATAATGACTGAATGATTATAGTAGTACAACCACACATAAAGTTACCAAATGCTTCTCTCACAATGCTTTACAAATGAACACACACTACCAGTGTGATTCTAGAGAAGCAACACTATTCACTAGTCTAGAAGACTTAACATGACTGCACACATTTCACATATTTCATTGCTACATCTGAGAGTGCAAGCCTGACACATTTTAAAATACATAACCAATGATTGCTTTAAAATTCCACTAAAACTTGGCAACATGATAGATTTTTAACCGTTTATATATGTGCAAGTACATGAAGTACCCACAGGCTTCTCTCACAACAGTTCCCAAATGTACACAGACTCACAGTGTTATTCTAGACAACCAAGACTATCCCTTGGACCTTATCAAAACACATTGACTGATCTACAAAAACTAAGGTGACAGCACACATTCCACATATTTCATTACTGCATTTCAGTGTTAAAGCCTAACTCATTTTGCAAATATATAAGCAATGACTATTTTCTTATTCTACCAAAACTTAACAACAATAAAGGCTTTTAAGCAGTTATGTGTCTGCAAACACATCAAGCAACCAATTACATTTCTCACAATTTTCTCAAATGCACACTGACTCACAGTGTGATTCTAGACAAATAACAGTATCCCTTGCACTTTAGCAAAAAACATTTACTAGTCTGGAACAGGTGACATGACTGCATACATTCCACATATTTTAGAACTGTACTGTACCGTGGAAGCCTTGCTCATTTTGCAAATACATTAGCAATGACTGCTTTCAAATTCTACCAAAACTTGGCAACAGGATACGCTTTTAACAAGTTATATATCTGCAAGCACATGAAAGACCCACAGGCTTCTCTCACAACCGTTCCCAAATGTACACAGACTCACAGTGTGATTCTAGACAACCAAGACTATCCCTTGGACTTTATCAAAACACATTGACTGATCTACAAAAACTATGGTGACTGCACACATTCCACATATTTCATTACTGCATTTTAGTGTTAAAGTCTACCTCATTTTGCAAATACATAAGCAATGACAATTTTCTATATCTACCAAAACTTAACAACAAGAAAGGTTTTTAACCCTTTCGGTGCTCATGACGGCTCCCAGCCGTCATTAGTCACGGTGGGCGTGTGCTGATGACGGCTGGGAGCCGTCATGACCACGCCCACGATATGAATGTCAGCCCTGGCGCGGAATTCCAACCGCAGCCAAGGTGTTAAGCATTTATGTGTCTGCAAACACATCAAGCAACCAAATGCTTCTTTCGCAATTTTCCCAAATGCACACTGACTCACAGTGTAATTCTAGACAAATAACAGTATCCCCTGCACTTCAACAAAAAACATTTACTAGTCTGGAACAGGTGACATGACTGCATACATTCCACATATTTTAGAACTGTACTGTACCGTGGAAGCCTTGCTTATTTTGCAAATACATTAGCAATGACTGCTTTCAAATTCTACCAAAACTTGGCAACAGGATACGCTTTTAACAAGTTATATATCTGCAAGCACATGAAAGACCCACAGGCTTCTCTCACAACCGTTCCCAAATGTACACAGACTCACAGTGTGATTCTAGACAACCAAGACTATCCCTTGGACTTTATCAAAACACATTGACTGATCTACAAAAACTATGGTGACTGCACACATTCCACATATTTCATTACTGCATTTTAGTGTTAAAGTCTACCTCATTTTGCAAATACATAAGCAATGACAATTTTCTATATCTACCAAAACTTAACAACAAGAAAGGTTTTTAACCCTTTCGGTGCTCATGACGGCTCCCAGCCGTCATTAGTCACGGTGGGCGTGTGCTGATGACGGCTGGGAGCCGTCATGACCACGCCCACGATATGAATGTCAGCCCTGGTGCGGAATTCCAACCGCAGCCAAGGTGTTAAGCATTTATGTGTCTGCAAACACATCAAGCAACCAAATGCTTCTTTCGCAATTTTCCCAAATGCACACTGACTCACAGTGTAATTCTAGACAAATAACAGTATCCCCTGCACTTTAACAAAAAACATTTACTAGTCTGGAATAGGTGACATGACTGCACACATTCCACATATTTTAGAGCTGCACTGTACTGTGGAAGCCTTACTGATACTCATTTTGCAAAGACATAAGCAATGACTGCTTTCAAATTCTACCAAAACTTGGCAAAAGGATACGTTTTTAACCAGTTATATATCTGCAAGCACATGAAATACCCACAGGCTTCTCTCACAACAGTTACCAAATGTACACAGACACACAGTGTGATTCTAGACAACCAAGAATATCCCTTGGACTTTATCAAAACACATTGACTAATCTACAAAAACTAAGGTGACTGCACACATTCCACATATTTCAGTACTGCATTTTAGTGTTAAAGCCTAACTTATTTTTCAAATACATAAGCAATGACTATTTTCTAATTCTACCAAAACTTAACAGCAAGAAAGATTTTTAAGCACGTATGTGTCTGCAAACACATCAAGCAACCAAATGCTTCTCTCACAATTTTCCCACATGCACATTGACTCACAGTGTGATTCTAGACAAATAACAGTATCCCCTGAACTATAGTTAAAAAACATTTAATAGTCTGGAACAGGTGAGATGACCGCACACATTCCACATATTTTAGAACACAGTCTCACAATGTGATTCTGGACAAGCAAGACTACTCCCTGGACTTTACCAAGAGAAACACATTAATCTTATTAAAAGCAAACACACCACATACAACCTCTCACAAATGAATAAGTTACCTTTCAAATTGATTTGTAGATTAAGAAGTATGTCCGTCACACACCAGATTTTCTTATACAGAATCTCTGTACTGTGCAGCTCTTAGCAAAACCAAAAAAATGACAAGCTTTCCCACTCATTGTGCACACATATACATGTAAATATCAAATCACACTGCTTCCCACATTAATTCAAAAGTTAACACACATTTCTATTGGTTACACATTTCAGCCCTTTCCAAATGACATACGTTTGAACCCTACCCCCAATCTGCTCACTGCCTGTTACTATAGTAACAGTTCATAGAACACTCAACTGAGCACACAGGTCACAAGTTCAGCACACAATGTTGCTAATCCAAACAGCAAGTGTGCCTGACTTTTCAAAATATCTGCTTATCCTATGTAATGTTCCTTTCAAATAGTTTTTCTTAACCAACAAGAAACATGCTTTTAGAAAACAGAAACATGCAACTTACTTTTCAGACTAAAATGATCTCAAACACCCATTCATTTTTCTTTTTTCAAAACTGCATCTTATCCACCATTTAAAAAAATATCATTTTACATACAGAGACCATCTGAGTGCATCCTGACCTCCCTTCAAGATGCTTAGAGTGTGGATTGTGGGACACAGCTATATTTTCTGGAGCCAAAGGTATGCAGAAAACAGAGGCATGGACAAAGACCTAGCTTTACCAAATGTAGACATTAAATGGATTGGACAAAGAGGGTTAAAGTGGCACCAATTGATGCCATTGGTTAAATCCTTTTTCAACTCTAACACCCTGACCTCATAATTGTGCACTGTGGTGGCAATGACCTAGGCACTTTGACTGGGGTAGGTATGGAAATGCTTATAAAGGACACCTTTACAGAATTGATGTCACTTTTCCCCCAAACTGCCTTTGTCTATTCTGACATATGCCAAAGCAGAAGTGGAACTGGTCCAATAAATTTTGTCCACAGATTGAGAACGCTAGGAAACATGTCAATAAATCTGTTTCTGCTTTTCTCCGAGATTATAAGATGGGGTCCATTTACCACAACAATCTGTGTTTCAATATGGATGGCATCTATAGGAGAGATAGTGTACATTTTACAGATCAGGGTAACAGAGTCTTCCTCTTGAACTTTAGACTCTGCATAGGTACTTACTTGTAGGTGCCAACATCTCTCAATAAACACAAAGGCTCTTTTTAGAGATACCTAAGATCTAAACACATAAGCTTGATGTATATCTGAAATAATGTTGTTTTTTTTGCTTGAAGTCGCGCACCCAACGCGTAGAAGTGGTTTACCAAACGCGCTGGAGCCGCGTACCCTACAGGTTAGGAATTGTGCATCCAACGCGTGCGCACCAGAGGGCCGCGATGAACATCGCTACGGGTGCGACTCCTAATTTTACCATTAAAAAAAATAGCCCTATCCCTGATTTCTATTATCCCCGGGGACCCCATCCCCTGGGGTTTATATAAAACGTTGGGGACCGTGGGGGGAGCCCCAATGGCCCCACGGTCCCAGCGGGCTCCCCGCGTCCTTCGGGAGCCGGCATTGCTTTTCTACATGAGGAGCTGCTAACATGCAGCTCCCAGTGTGGAAAAGCAATTTGGTTTGGATTTTGAAAGAGAGAGCAGGTTTCCCTTCTCTTTCAAAATCCAAACCAAGGGCTAGATGTAGGTAATTCCCATTTACAGACTCTTAAATACCGAATTTTACCGAATCGGTATTTAAGAGTCTGTAAATGGGAAGGGGGCAGCTCTAGGTAATTCCGAATTTAGGAATACTGAATCTTACAGATTCGGTATTTACCGATTCAGTAAATACCGAATCGGTATTGCCCATTGATTCCTATGGGCCTTGAATCCCATAGGAATTAATGGGAAATACCGATTCGGTATTTACCGAATCGGTAAATACCGAATCCTGCAATGGTGCAGGGGGTGTCACTTTGACACCCTCTAGCACCCCAAGTACAGACTTGTGTGACATGTGGCACACATACATGCCCTAAGGGCATGTCTGTGTGTCACATGGCACAGGTGTGCATGCACAGATGTACATGCACACCTGAATTCGGTATTTTACCACACAATAGGATTGTGTGGTAAAATACCGACTCTTAAGGGCCTGTGGCACTCTTAGGAGTGTCAGCTACATATGGATTTACCGATTCGGTATTTTACCGAATCGGTAAAATTACCGAATCGGTAAAATTGCCGATTCGGTAGGCCCCCTACATCTGAAAAGCCTAATACCGGTCAGAAACGGCCGAAATTGGCCGTTTCCGACCGCTATAGGGCTCCTACATTTGGCCCCAAGTTTGCTATGGGAGGGCGGAAGCCTCGGCACCCGCCCTCCCATAGCAAACAGCAGTATCCTGGGGGTGTGCACCCCGGGACACTGCAGGAGCCGGCCCGGGGGGGGGCTCCAGGAACCTTTTTGTGGCCCAACAATACACAAAGCCCCCCAGGGCTTGGGGGGGCCCTTGAGCCCCTCAACCACTTATTTTTCTGGGGGGGGCCTTGGAGCCCCCCAACCATTTATTTTGTAGCCCCGGGGGTGGCAGTCCCGAGGCTGGGGGGCCCCTCTGGGCCCCATAAATTTTAACAATTTCCCCCTAGATTTGTCCCCCGGGGCTAATGAAGCTCTGTTTTTTTTTGTTTTTTTTACGGAAGGATCCGCGCACCCTGCGCATACTTTGCCGTTTAAAAAAAAAAAAAAAACATCTTGGGCCCTGGGAGTCTTTGTGGGACCCCATAAGCAGGTCTAGAGTGTCAGGGTATTTCTACACTGCCCCTTTGCACATTTTGCCCACTTATTCTACTAACTTCTTCAGCCTCGCATCTACAGAGGCACAAAATGGCGGCCATAGATATCTATGTACGTTTAAATGTCATTTTCTCAGGAACTACTGAAAGGATTTACATCATTTAAGCAAAAGGAATGAGTCTGAACTACGGACTACCTCTTTGCCAAATTTGGTGTAATTACGTTCAGCAGTTCGGGCTGTAGCCGCGATGAACGGTTCCAATGGAAAATTGCATGGGGAAAACACGTTTTGGGACCCCCTTTTTTCTTGGCCCCCGCTTGACCAATCACCCCGAGACTCTCACGATGGGAGTGGACCGGAGCTGGTCATAAGTTTTGAAAATATTGCGAAGATTCGTCAACCGGCGCCAAAGTTTTTCCAAATATAATGTTGCGGATTTTCTATGGAAAATAGGTCCTAACTATAACTACCTACTGGCGACCGCCTCTGTTATAGTTAGTTGTACTAATTATTACTCTTGTGCTCGCAGTCACAGATCCCCCACCAAACCACACACACATAAACTCTCCCATACAAATAATCAGTTAACTAATCAATAACTAATATAGACTTTCACGCAGCTAGTAACCAACTGGTGCAGCAGTTTACACAGCAACTGACAAAGTAATACAGATATTCACACAGTTTAGTCACTATCCAATATATTTAGTGACACACTATAAATTACTCAAGTAAGCAATCAATCACACTGCTACTAAATCCTCTTTCCAGATATTTATATATCCACTGATTCTTCAATGCAGATTAGTGTATATATAATACATATTTAAATACCAAACCACATTCACTAGATGATGTCATCAGCGATGTCACTTGAGATGTCATCAGTGATGTCATCAGTGATGACACTGACCATGTCATGAATGATGTATTATGTGACATCATCACCAGTGGATTGCGGGCGCGAGAGTTACAGTTAGTACAGCTAACTATAATGGAGGAATTTCAATGGTTTTGTATGAGTGAAATGCCCAGCTAACTATAGCACCCCTGAAACCTATGGTTTTTTCAGTGAATTTCAAAGGTTTTTTAAAGGATAATTCCTAATTATAATGTTCATTAAGCATATCTGTTTTTTTCTTTCTTTTTTAATTATCATCCCAATCTCAACCTAGTAAAAACTGTAAATATCACCACTCTTCAATTGATTCCTTCCACCAACAAAATCGCCACAAACCACTAAAAAAACAGGCGATAGCTCCACTTACCAGTAAAAAATTAACATCAACATTTAACTGGTGAATGTGGAACAGCCTCAGATTGCACTGGCCGAGTATGTAAGGGGAGATAAGGACGGAGATGACGCTGTGAGAGGAGACAATATCTCGCCTAAGGTAATATTAAGGGAGATGAATCTACCTGCTTCCGACACCAATGCACAGGAGGGCTCAAGTACACCATAATTAGTTGAGAACTTTTATCGCTATCTGAGGCATCATCGGATGAAGGCTCGAGTATGAGCAAGGATTGGGCAGATTACAGTGGAGGCAGCAGTCTGGACGAGGAAGGAGGAGGGAGTAAGATTTCCCCTAATTGTAGTGTTTCCACTGTTAAAATGAAAACAAAGAAAAAGAGTTCTCAACAAGCTATGTCAGAAGGGACTTCAACACCCTGCGTTGAATTAAACGGAGCCCAAACAGCTATGGTAGTCTCCAAGGAGGTGGAGCAGGGGGGTAAAACCCATTAGATACACCCCTACCTCAGGAAATTACCCTGGTAACCATTTATGAGACAATGATGAACCACAGAGCCGAAAGCAAAGCTGAAAATATACGTATGCAAGCCACCTGTAGCAAGGTAAAAAATGCAGTTCGGCGGGCAATAAAGTTGGGGGCAGAAACTGCGAACAGAGTCATGGAGGCTGAAGCTCGAATATCAGCCTTAGAGGACAATGCAGCTGTACAGAAGGAAGAACTAGATCTCATAAAGGCTCATCGGGACGATTTGAGTTATAAGTTATCCGAACTTGAAAATCATTCCCGTAGGAATAATTTGCGCTTTTTGGGGGTCCCAGAAAAGCGGGAGGGATCAGATGTTCGCAAGTTTGTTGCAGAATTGTTGACAGAGGCCTTCCCCCAGCTCACGACGTGGGACTGGTCCCGGGAAATACAACAGGCACACCGGTTCCCGTTTTCCGTGAGAAAGCCCCGTCAAGGCGAAGAGAACCTCCCAAGGGCGATATTGGTCTGTTTCAACAATTTTCTGGCTCTGGAAGACATTTACACCCTGGCAAGACCAGACCGGAAAGCCACCGCTAAGGACTGCAATGTTTTTGTGAGGCCAGCCTTTTGCCAGGCTACGGTCTCTAAGCGTTGGCATCTTCGGCAACTTATACCGGACTTACGGTTGTGTATTTACAGAACCCGGCAAAACTAAAAGTCATTATGAAGGGGCAAACCAAGTTTTTTTGGTCAGAGGTTCAGGCCAAAGAGTATTTGGCAGCTATATAGAGGGCGGAGGCTCATAAGATGATATTGTGATGATTTTGTTATAACTTGGTCTGACCGACTGGTATGTTTTCTGCGCTTTATCTAGCGTTTTGTCTAGTGCTTTCTTCTGAAATGGTAGTCTAGATTTGTTTTGTTTAATTTAAGGTCTTAAGGGATAGGGGGGGGAGACACGACACTCCATTACACAGGGACTAATGGTCCTTGGGCCTCATATGATGGGAAGGTAGGGTGGGGGCGGGTGGGGAGGGTTGAGTGGTAGGAGGGGCAAAAGGGGGGGAAGGGAGCTCTGGTGGTGGGGGGTGAAAATGTCAGCAGCAGGCAGTAGGAAAATATTGTGGGGCAGTGAAAGGGAGAAAGTAAGATTACAGCGAAGAAAATGTTATAACAATATGCAAAGAGGGTAGAAAAGGCTTTCTGGAGTTAAATTCGGGTGTTTTTTAATGGGTTTGACTGTTAATAAGTCTAATGGATAGGAAGATTAAGATCTGCACGCTAAACATATGTGGTTTAAACAACTTCGGGAAAAGACACATTTTGGCCAAAATTGTTCAGTTATTACGTATCAATATACTTTGTTTACAGGAAACTCACGTGGCTTGGGCCAATAGAGAATATTTAAAGAATATGGGAATGGAGATGGTTGCTTGTTCCAAACAAATGGGAGTCAAAAGAGGGGTAGCGATACTCAAAAAAAGAGGAGTGGGTGAGTGCGTCAAGACCTTATCGGATAGGTGGGGTCGATGGGTCATTGCAGAACTTAAGCTGGGACATCATAGATTTACTTTGTGTAATGTTTATGGGCCAAACTTGGATGATGCAGAGGTGTTTAATTTTCTTAATTTAGAACTAGCACAATGGAGTGCCCCTGTGTTGCTGTGTGGTGACTTTAATATTAACATTGGTACAGATCTGAATGCTAGATCCATTCAAGCGTACACAGGCAGAAAGAAATTAGTGTATGCGGCAATTCAGAGACTTTTCTTGGACCATGGTCTTTATGATGTGTGGCATGCAAAATATACCAATGACCCGGGTTCACATCTTTTTCCGCCCCTCACTCTGAGATTGGATTATTTTTTTACCACCTCTGTGTTTTTAGCTAAGAGCAACATTGAAATTCAACCTAAATTGGTTTCCGATCATAATCCGATTGTAAACCGCTTGGTTGCTGCTTTGTAATTAACTGTATCAGCTGCGCCTGGAACGTAATAGCATCTACCTCGCTTGGCTGCCCCATATCTGACTTGTAATCCAGTTCATTGCGAGATATCCCCCGGCGCCCTGCTCTGCTCCCCCCTCCATTTTGTTTCTGTTGTTGTTGTGCTCCGTGTGCGTTCACTTGAGCCGGCCCAGCCTCCCAGCTGAGCCGCCCTCGCCCCTCCCCCCTCCCCAACCTCTTATGACAGTTGCTCCTGCGCGCAGCGTTCACGCGCAGCGATCGCGCCCCAGTCGCGCCAAAGGTAAGCCCGTCTACGCCCGTCCACGCCTGGACCGCGCCCAGCGCCAGATCCCCTGGCCCTCACACTGCCCAACCATCCCGCCTTACCTACGATGCCACCACCCTCCTAGCCCTTAACCCCGGCCATTCCCCCAACTGCGTCCAAGCCGCTCCTGGACACACCCATGGACCTTTCTCATGCTACTCCTGCAAATTCATCGGCACCGTCAACAACTCCGCTACGATCACACCTCAGACTCCCGACCCCACCCACCTACAATGCATCTTGCTCAACACCAGATCGGTCCACAGGCACGCCATTGACCTTTGGAATCTACTAGACACCATCTCTCCGGACGTCGCCTTCCTTACAGAAACATGGATGAACGCCTCCTCTGCCCCGGACATCACCATTGCCATCCCAGAAGATTATAAGATCATACGCAAGGACCGTACCGGCCACACAGGAGGAGGAATCGCTATCGTCCACAAGAAATCCATCCACATCTCAACCAGCTCTGACTTCAATCTCGCCAACTCCGAACACCTTCACTTCCAGATCCACATCGACCCCAAGACCACACTCAGAGGCACCCTTCTTTACAGACCACCAGGACCCCGCGCACAATTTAGTGAGAACATCACGGACTTCATCACTCCACACGCACTCCCCTCCAAAGATTACATCCTCCTGGGAGACTTCAACTTTCACCTTGAAAAGAACAACGACCGCAACTCCACCACCCTTCTGGACAACCTCGCCAACCTCGGACTTAGACAACTGGTCACCTCCCCCACCCACATCGCAGGTCACACTCTCGACCCTATCTTCACCTCCAGCAAACATGTCTCCTTCAGCCACACCACAGCTCTCCTCTGGACTGACCACAGCTGCGTTCACTTTACCTACAACAAGCCCAAACCCAACAACCACCCCCAACCAACTCTGCAAAGAAACTGGAACAAAATCACCATCGACCAGATCTCCTCTTCGCTTCTTCTAAACCCCCCAGCCCACTCCTCAAACCCCGACCAAGCCGCCACCAACCTCTCCCTATGGTTATCCAACAGCGCCGACATCCTAGCACCACTGAAAAAACGACAAAGCAAACTTGGCAGCAAGAAGGCCTCATGGTTCAACGATGATCTTAAGAAATCCAAGAAACTCTGCCGCTCCCTTGAGAAGGCCTGGAAAAAAGACCCAACCACCAGCACCAAGGACGCCTTCAAAAACGCCACCCGCATACATCACCAACTGATCCGAAAGGCCAAGAAAACCGCCTTCAAGGAACGACTAGATAACAACGCCCACAACAGCAAGGAACTTTTCAACATCGTCAAGGAATTTACCAATCCCTCGGCCAACTCTAACGACATCACCCCCTCTCAAGCACTCTGCGACTCCCTAGCCTCATTCTTCCACAACAAAATTGCAGACATCCACAACAGCTTCGACAACCAACCCGGAGACCAACCCTCCCAACCACCTACTGGACCCTCACCCCCCTCGAACACCCTTAATGACTGGAACCCTATCTCCACTGAGGACACCATCCGCCTGATGAATTCCATCCACTCAGGATCCCCCACAGACCTATGCCCTCACCACATCTTCAACAAAGCAGACTCCATCATAGCACCGCACCTCCGAGACGTCATCAACTGCTCCTTCAAATCCGCCACCTTCCCGGAAAGCTGGAAACACGCTGAACTCAGCGCCCTTCTGAAAAAACCCACAGCGGACCCCACCGAACTCAAAAATTACCACCCCATCTCGCTCCTTCCATTCCCGGCCAAAGTCATCGAGAAAGCAGTCAACAACCAGCTCGCCACCTTCCTCGAAGCCAACAAATCCCTCGACTCCTCACAGTCCGGCTTCTGAGCAAAACACAGCACTGAGACCGCCCTCATCGCAGCAACAGACGACATTCGAACTCTACTGGACAATGGAGACACAGTCGCCCTCATCCTCCTCGACCTCTCCGCAGCCTTCGACACAGTCTGCCATAGCACCCTTCTACAGCGCCTCAGAAACATCGGAATCCAAGGAAAAGCACTGGAATGGATCACCTCGTTCCTCTCCGGAAGAACCCAGAGAGTCCGCCTTCCACCATTCAAGTCAGAGGCCACTGAAGTCATCTGCGGCGTGCCACAAGGATCTTCACTCAGCCCCACCCTTTTCAACGTATACATGAGCCCCCTCGCGGCCATCGCACGCCAACACAACCTCAACATCATCTCCTACGCGGATGACACTCAACTGATCCTATCACTCACCAATGACCCTAGCACCGCCAAAACTAACCTACACGAAGGAATGAAAGAAGTAGCCGAATGGATGAAACACAGCCGTCTGAAACTGAACTCAGATAAAACAGAAGTCCTTATCTTAGGTACCTCCCCCTCTGCATGGGACGACTCTTGGTGGCCAGAAGCCCTTGGAAAAGCGCCCATCCCGACAGACCACGCACGGAACCTTGGCGTCATCCTGGATTCCTCACTTTCGATGAACAGACAAGTCAACGCCGTCTCTTCATCTTGCTTCAACATTCTTCGCATGCTCAAAAAAACTTTTCACTGGATCCCCACCGAAACTAGGAAAACGGTCACCCACGCTCTGGTCACGAGCCGACTGGACTATGGAAACACCCTCTACGCCGGTACTACAGCTAAACTCCAGAAAAAACTCCAACGAATCCAAAACGCCTCAGCCAGGCTTATATTAGACATCCCGCGTAAAGAACATATCTCTGGTCACCTGAAAAACCTCCACTGGCTTCCCGTCAATAAGAGAATCACTTTCCGGCTCCTAACCCACGCACACAAAGCACTCTACGAAATCGGACCAGAATGCCTCAACACACGACTGTCCTTCTACACCCCCTCCTGCCAGCTACGATCATCCAACCAAGCCCTTGCCACTGTACCCCGCATCAACAAAACCACCATGGGAGGTAGATCCTTCTCCTACCTGGCAGCTAAAACCTGGAACTCACTTCCCACTTACCTTCGCCTTACCCAGAACCACCTAGCATTCAGAAAGCAACTTAAAACGTGGATATTTGACAAGTAATTCCCCACCCCTCCTCAAGCGCCTTGAGACCCTCCGGGTATGTAGCGCGCTATATAAATTCTCTGACTTGACTTGACTTGACCTCAGTGGTCTTTTGAGCGGAAATTACTTTTAGACAAGGAGTACTGTCAATTTATGAAACAAATAGTTGAAGAATTTTTTGATATTAGGGATACTGCAGCGCCGGAGGTAGTCTGGGATACATTTAAATCCGTGGTTCGGGGAGAGACTCTAAGCTTTTCTGCATTTAGGCGCAAACAGATGTGTCTCAAGCAACAACAAGACTTTAAGCAGGTTTTGAAGGCGGAGAAAAAACTTGCAGAGGCTATTAGGCTAGGATATGAGAAGGAAGAATGTAGTCTCGCTCAAAAAGATCTCACTATTAAAAGGGCTAACGAATATTGCAGATCAATTAGCAGTCAACTATACACAACACAAAGAAGCAACATATGAATATGGAGAAAAGACAGGTAGGATATTGGCGAAGAGGGCAAGGGAGAAAGCTGTATATGGTGACATCCCGAAAATTAAGGACTTACAGGGGGTTATGCAGGAGACGAAGCAAGGGGTGTTAACTGCTTTCCAAGAATTTTATCATCGGTTATATAGTGACAAGATTGGTCAGGCAGATGCTAGAGAATATCTAGGTGATGTGACCCCTGTAACTCTTTCTGAAGCTCAACGAGCGATATTGACGGCACCTCCAGACTGGGGGGAAGAAGAGTTAGCAATTTTGGGTTTGGCCCAGGGTAAGGCCATGGGGCCAGATAATATCCCATTGGAGTTCTACAGAAAATTTAGGAATGAGTTAAAAGCAGAATTAGAGTTTATATGTCAGCAAGCATTTCTAGGAAAGGCTCCACGGTCATGGGCAGAAGCTACCATAGTGGTATTCAAAAAGAAAGTCAAAAAAGAAGACGAAATGGGGTCATATAGACCTCTTTCTTTGTTAAACTCAGACAGCAAAATCTATTCAAAATTGATTGCCAATAGGTTAAATGACCTGATGTCAGGTCTTGCCTCTATAAGACAACATGGGTTTATACAAGGAAGAGGCACCACAGACCACATAAGACGAATAATATCTTTGCTGGATTGGTCATAGGGGACTGGTTCCCCTGTAGGTGTGACCCTGTTGGACGCGGAAAAAGCGCTCGACAGGGTCACATGGACCTTTTTATGGTCTGTGTTGGCAAAAAAGGGGATCCCAGAGGAATTTGTCAATGGAATAAAATCATTGTATATTCAACCATCTGCCACTATCCGTATCTCAGGAAGGAGCTCAGGGATAGTGCGGATAGCAAGGGGGACGAGGCAGGGTTGTCCCTGCTCGCCCTTGCTGTTTGCACTATATATCGATCCGTTTATTAGACATTTGGAGAGAAATCCGGCTATTAAACCAGTGCGGATAAATAATTTTGACTTTAAAGTTTGCGCTTACGCAGACGATATTGCTATAGTGACATCAGAGATGAATAGTGCACTACCTATGAAGTCTGCGGAGGAATTCGGCCGGCTTTCTGGATATAAATTAAATATCGATAAGACACAGCTTATCCATTCAGCGGCCGGACGTCCAGAAAATCTAAAACTTGATAAGGAGGCCACATATTTAGGCATAAAGATCACTGCCAACATGGAAAAAAATATTCCTATCAATCTAGACCCTATCATTGGCACTTCGAATACAACTCTGGATCTACACCGTGGACAACAGGGTTCACAACTTGAATTCAGCTTTGGATCTACACTAAGGACAGCATAAAATACAGCCTTGCTTTCTTTAAGGCAGAGACAATTGTACTCTATGTCCTCAGATTTTGTTAAATGCTGCAACAAAAAACATTCCTCAATGTCTGTGCTGACTACTGCCTTCGATCTACTTTGTGAGGGTTCATGATTCAGGTGGAATGGCGATTGCACATTGCGCATTCCAGTAGGCAAGAGACATTGTACCAGTGCGATCCGCCTTAACCACAAATCATCGCAGGGTACGCATACACTGAGTTCTTCAGGTATCACTAACTCACTGCACCACAAGTCATCTCCCCGTGGCCTTATTAAGGCAGAATTCACTAGGCAATAAACATTTCTCCCAGTGCGGCCCCCCGGATCACTCATAATCGCAGGCTACATACAAGCTCAGCGCCAAAGACACTAATAACTCAGTGCACCATAAATCATCGCAAAGAAGATTAAACAGTTTTATGTCACAGTCAGTTATACTATCACTTTTAAATATAATGTATGCAGAATTCAATTAACAACTCCAATTACCGTGCCACCCCCCTCCCTCGACCATGCATCATCGCTGGCTCCACAGAACCTTGTTGTTTCAGGTGTCACCAACTCAGTGCACCACGTATCATCGCTGGCTGCCCACACGCTAAATTACCAATACTGTGCAGCTCTAGTCAACCCCACGTGGCCGTGGGCTCTTGCTAACCACGGCCTCCTGCCTACACTGCGGTCATCAGAGCTCACAATTAAATAGACTGTTGATTCATTATTTGCAGAGTACAAGACCAAACTAAGAATAACACGTATCAAACCTATACAATATCCCTTTAGTATGCTTCCTTCAAACATTTTTTATATCACTTATAGATTTAGTTGAATAATAAAATTCACGCTGCAAGTGCAATGGCACACTTAATGACAGTCTAAACTGCGGACAGCATAGGTCACAATTTGAACCTCACTTTTTCTTCATTGGAAACCTGAATTTCTTTTTGGGTGACAAAAATGGCTACACCACTGGAAGAATCATCTGATTCTGATCATTTTGTTACAGAAGAATTGATAACCATCCAGTATGCAACAGTCAATGCTTTGAGTGCAGCCCGTTCAGACCATCGCATCATCGCAGGGTGAGCACACGCTATACATCAGACTTACCACTAGCTCAGTACAACATAAATAATCCCCAGGAGGCTTTATTAAGGCAAAATTCAGTAGTCAAAAAACATTACCCCCAGTGCGGCCTGTCCGGACCATGCATCATCACAGGTTACGTACACGCTCAGTCCCAAAGGTACTACTAACTCAGTGCACCATAATTATTCGCCACATGGCCGTATTCAGGCAGAATTCAAATGACTCTTCATTATTTATAGAGTGCAGTACCAAACAAAGTATAACGTCCCTCAAACCTACACAATATCCCTTTAGTAACCTTCCTTCAAAAACATCTTTTATATCATTTCCAGGTTTAGTTGAAAAACAAAATTCATGCTGCAAGTGCAAAGGCACACTCAATGCTAGTCTACACACTGCCGACAGCACAGGTCACAACTTGAACTGTAATGTCCCTGAAAATACATATTTCGACAATGTATTCCATACATGTTTCATCTTTTATTTCAATCGTGATTACGGATGATACAGTCCAGTAGGCAACACGCTGAGCACCATACGTAACACTAACTCAGTGCACCATAAATAATCGCCACATGGCCTTATTAAGGCAAAATTCACTAGCCAAAAGACATTCTTACCAGTGCGGTCTGCCTGAACCACGCATCATTGCAGGTTCCACACAAAACGACCCTACCTTATTACACCACAACTCATGAACCCTTTACGATAGAATCTTCTGTGTATTATTTCACATATAGTGCTCCTACCTTTGTACAGCAGAAGTCATAAACCGTTTAGGATTGAATATCTGTGTATGATATCATGATTACTATTATACTTGTTACCAACAGCAATGGAATAAAATGGAGTCGAGCACACGTGCCCGTACCCACTTTAACTATCTATCTGGGTCTGAGTATTTATTATGTTTGTAAAATGCTGCTCCTGCGCCCTACCACATTATGTTGTACTATAAACAGCATATGCAACCATCTTACCTCTGCCAGTAACAAAAACTTTGATTATACAACTTTCTCTCACTCATTCTACAAATATGAACTTACAAACTGGATCATTACAATAGTGCAAAGAAAGTGTATAGTAAATTTATAAGTCTGTGCTATTTCTAGTTTTTCTTAGCATATTTATATAGTGCGAGGTCAACCCAAAACGATATCAGTAATTTACTTGAGCACCGTATTTACAGTACATTTTCAGGCACGCTTAGATTACGTCATTTCTATACAATAACAGTATATGGACGCGCCTCGAACACTGATTTCCAGCACCAAGTTTGACAGTATACCTGAATGAGTACATACATATACATATGAACTGCCCTTCATGTGCCAAAAACTGCAACCTAAAGCTTTCATAGCCCTGTATTACTACAGCTACAACACTCCACTAAATGTACAACAAACATTCATATTCGCAGAAATGCGTCATGTCCACCATCTTTTATGTGTGCAAGTATGGATGAATATAGGGTCAGTGATACCCCGTACCTTCCATATTGGCCATGTTGTGGGACTTTACAGACATAATGACACATTTGAGTTTAAGACCCAGGTGACGGCAGCACTACAACACGGACACCCGAATCAGTTGATTTCTCATATAGCTCACGACAGAACCATGCCCATAGCTCCGAAGTCATCGTTCACAGCCTCGCGCAGCACTGGCATACGTCAGGCCAGCCCACCTTGCTTATGCTACCAGGAAAACACAGCAACGCTACATGGCCCAGATTTCCATTGTAGTGATTTCTTACCTCCAGGTCTAGTTGTCAGAATGGAACACACACAATCCCTCATGGCTGGTATACACCCACACCACACCCATCCAGCACATGCGTCACTACATACGTGGCCCTACCAATAAAAAAGACGATGCACACTTGCTCTACGCCATTTTAGAGTTGCTTCCATCGCAAGGGCTGTGATGGTCCATCCTAGTGGTTCGAACGCCTCATGTAGGCCTGAACTACCAAACAGGGGGGCCCACTACCTTGCTAGCCGGGATGAGCCAGTGATCAAACCGGCTGACAAGGGTGGAAGTATCATAATACAGGACAAAACTGATTATGATCAGGAAATACTAAGGCAACTAAAGAATCCTTCTCACTATAAGAAGTTGCCAAGTGATCCTACAGATATGATCAGACTTAAAATCCTTAACCTTACAAAACAAGGTCTAGATGGCTTATGGCTGAGCCAGAAAGAATTTGACTATTTAAATAAAAAAGATTTCTCAATCCCTGCATTTTACACACTCCCCAAAGTGCATAAAGATGATAAAAAACCACCGGGTAGACCTATTGTGGCTGGTTGTCAATCCATCTTACAGCCATTAGCTGAATATGTGGACTTCTTTATAAAATCTGATGTACTAGAGACTAGGTCTTACACGAAAGATAGCACTAGTGTGATTAACCGTCTAGAAGGAAAGGAATATGACCATGTTATCAACATTTTGGTCACTATGGACATTGTCAATCTTTATACTAATATTCCCCAAGCAGTAGCTCTGGAAGTTATTAGAGAGGTATTAGAAAAAAGACAAGGCCCCCATCAAGTCCCAACTGATTTTATTATGAATTGTGCAAAGATTGCACTTGAAGATAATTACTTTATCTTCAATGGTGACTTCTATGGACAACTAAAAGGTGTCGCTATGGGCTCTATTTTTGCCCCTGACATAGCGAATTTGTACGTTTCAGCCTTTGAAGAGAAAGTGATTTACAATAACAATCCATTCATACACTGCATAAAGGACTACTTACGATATATAGACAACGTTTGTCTAATCTGGGAAGGGACTATTCCCCAATTACAAGAATTTCATGAGTGGCTGAATCAACAGGAATGTAACCTTCAGTTCACAATGGAATATGACAAAACCTGTGTGAATTTCCTAGATCTTAAAATCTGGAATAATGAGGGGTGTTTGGCCACTAGTCTTTATACAAAAACCACAGCACGCAACACGTTACTCAAATACACGAGTCACCATCCACGGAATTTACGAGATAACCTCCCTTTTGGACAGTTCTTATGCCTAAGGCGGAACTGTACCAGAAGGGAGGATTATTTCAAGGAGGCAAAAATCCTACAGACCAAGTTGGCAATGAGAAACTATCCTTACCGTCTAGTCAAGCGCTCAATGAAAAGGGCCTGGTACTATGATAGGCAAGCCCTATTGGAACCAAGAAAGAACCAAGGGGGGACTGATAACCTAATTACTTGTGTTACCACATTCGGGTCCGAATCGAACCTAATCAAAAGGATAATAACGAGAAACTGGCATCTAATACATAAGATTGAACCAAAACTACCAGTTCCTCGTTTTGCCTTTAAGAGATCACGGAATCTGAGAGATTACTTGGTTAAGGCCTATAAAGAACCAGTCCCAAATTCGATTCAGAGAATGTGGGGAATGTCTCCTGTAACGGGCCATTACCCATGTGGCTCCTGTAATGCTTGCCAGACTACACTTACCATCAAAAATTGTTGTATTAATGGAAAAAATTGGATACTGAGACAACATACCAATTGTTTGACTAGGAATGTGATTTATTGCATAGAATGCCCTTGTTCCCTGTTTTATATAGGAAAAACCACCCAAGAAGTTAAGAAGCGCATCATGCAACATCAGTCAAGAATACGTTGTAAGATTGTAACTGCGCCACTGGTTGAACATTATTTAGCTAAACAACATTTGCCTCATGATATGAAGTGGTTTGTTTTGGAGGCTGTAAAAAACTCCAAGAGAAGATGTGTTGTGGACTGTCTACTAACCCTAAAAGAGAATAGATGGATATGGTCAGCTAAGACTGTGGAAAAGGGACTTAACTTTTTTGTTGAGTGGCAAACACTAGCTACCTTAAGATAGTCTGTTTCTGTTTCATCCTAATAGAGGGTTATTTGTATGGTGGTGATATTATTCTTGGTACTTAAACTCCCTGCGATATTATTCTTTGTACCTAACTCCCTGCAATAAACAATACGTAAATATGGTCCGCCTATGCAATTGAGCGTTACGATTAAGACATTGGTTATTGTTTGGTCCTTAGAAAGTATGTGATCAAGCAGTATAGCACAACATATCGTCTTGCCTGACATTCACTGTAAATATATCAGAAAGTCAGGCAGGTCCTGTTAGGACAATCATGGCCGCCACGCCACACATAATCTCGTGTGATTACCGTCCTACCGGCTTTTAGTACCTGGAAGACGCCGACCAGCACTCGTCTGATTCAGAGAGCCTTGGATATACGCGGTGCTTAATTACCCGTCTAAGTAAGTAGAGAGGACGCAGAGTATATCGCGCGGCAATGCGGACCTTGATTTGTAGTTTTGGGTTAATTTGGTCATTTTATTCACTCGTGGTTTATGTCACTTAGATTCGAGGATGGCAGTTTAAATATGCCCAGAACCCACGATTAAGAGTGTGGACCTGTCTTCAGTTCAAACCAGATTCAATAGGTAAGCGTTTTTGGGTCGACTAACTGTATAAGATAAAGTAGTCAGAGTGGTGTGGACTTTTCCTTACAGACATTTTGGTTTATGTTTACATAGGATTGGTTATTTGTGGCTTATCTCGTGTAAGTACCTTTAGAAGAGCGGAAATCTCTTTCTTTTTATTAGATGTGGACACTTGTTTTAGAGATAGTTGACCTGCACTACCCCTGACCTGAACTTCATTGTTTCTGTAGTGCATGGATGTGGATTTGTATATATGTAGATAGACACTGTACATACTTTCTCACTCCTTAGACACCATATCTGGTGGGGGCAGACGGTACACATCACACAATTTGGAGATTATTGATTATATATTGTTTTACTGTAGATTCATGGTGCAACATTGGTCCTGAGGATGGTCTCGTGTAGTTATGAAGTCTGAGACCGAAACGTCGACGCATTGACACTTTTTTCCGGATATCATCTGACTATGTATTGTAAATAAATGTATATAGTTAGTAACTGATGTATATATGGCATAAATTGTATATATTGTCCATACAATACGCAAAGGTGTCTATCATCACTGCTCTTGAAAAAATTGAAATAGCAGTTTGTTTCGGTTGCCATTCATGAATTGTCATATTGATTTTGCCTATGCTGATTGAATAATTTATTCACTGATGATATAAACTCAATGAATATACAAATACAATCTCCGGTTATTTATTGAATGATGTTCATTTTTATGACATTCTTATAAATTGCTTAATAATAGGAAATAATTCCTTCAGGAACGTTTTTGCTGTTGTTATTGAATATACCCAGTTCCGGGGGAATATTGGGTTGCCCTTTCTTGTGGTTAAGTCTACTTTAGAACAGATGTTAGGATCCGACATAAACCGCAATTAGTGAGAATTTTGCTATCGGTCCTAAAATCCAGGGCCGCCTTGTAAATACAACGCTGTTGTCATACCTCCCGCTTCCTTTTTATATTGTCATAGGAACACCTACCTTGCCACTGAGAAAGCCTACATTGCAACTCATTGGAGATACGAGGCAAGCCCTTAGTAAACCGGCTGCTAACATGTATTTGTATTTGTATTTGTATTTATTTATTTGTAAAGCGCTAACATTCATCCTGAAAGGACATCACAGCGCTGAGGAAAAGTTGCAAGTGATTTGACATCAGCTCTGATTGAAAATTATTGATCTAGCCTAGGAAAAAGGAATGTTTTCAGTTGTTTCTTAAATGAGACAAAGCAGTCATTTGTTCTAAGTTTAGGGGGTAGCTCGTTCCACTTTGTTGCCGCGGGTGATAGCTGCTCTTCCTAACGTCATAGATCGTAGGTTTCTAGAGGGTTTATGAAATCTAACCATGTCATGTAGGATGGTGGGGCCTGAGTCGTGAAGTACCTTGTGAGAAATACACAACAGCTTAAAAATGGCTCGTTGCCGCATTGGGAGCCAATGAAGCTCACGCATGCAGTTTTTAGCTGAGTCATATTTTCTTTTATTACAGATGGCTTTGGCAGCGGCATTCTGAACCATCTGTAATTTAGAAAAGAGATAATCTGCCATTCCTACAAACAGAGAATTACCATAGTCCAACCTACTCATCAATAGTGACTGGACTAAGGTTTTCCTGCAATCCGTCGGCACCCAGGGGAAGACTCGTCTAAGCAGCTTCAAAAGTCCAAAGCTTCTTCCGCAAGTTATGGAAACATGGGATTTCATGGATAAGTCCCTGTCCAGTGTTATTCCTAAATTTTTTGCTTTTGCAGTAGGATTGGGAGGCAAACCCAAGTCACTTGGCCACCAGCTGTTGTCCCAGGCCTGTGTACCTCTGCCGAACAATAGGATTTCAGATTTGTCGGCGTTTAGTCTAAGACAATGGTCCTGCATCCAAGTTGCCAATTCAGTCAGACAGTTCGTCAATCTAGTTTTAGAGTCATAATTTTCATCAATGGTGACCATCAGCTGAGTGTCATCAGCATAGGAGCACATTTCGACACCCCACTTTTTGCCAATGGTTGCCAGCGAGGAGACAAATACATTAAACAATGTTGGGCTCAATGACGCCCCCTGGGGAACTCCGTATTTTATAAGTCGTGGAGGGGATGTGTAGTCACCCAAGCGCACTGATTGGGTTCGATCCGCTAGGAACGATTGTAGCCATCCTAATGCTTTGCCTTGTATTCCTTTCTCTGCCAGGGTGTTCAATAGTTGATCGTGGGGTACGGTATCAAAAGCCGCTGATAAATCAAGGAGTATCAGTGCGACTGTTCTACCCTGATCCACCTTGGTTCTGATACTGTCTGTCACCGCTAAGAGTGTAGTTTCGGTACTATTGTTTGTCCGGAACCCTGTCTGTGAATCGTCCAGCAGACCGTTCACTTCCAAAAATGTGGAAAGACTTCTGTTGACTAACTTCTCCAGAACCTTTGATAAGTAAGGTAACTGGGATATTGGTCTGTAATTGGCCGGATTGTTTACGTCTGCTCCAGCCTTCTTTACTAAAGGGGTAACTAGGGCCTGTTTCCATGATTTTGGGAATTCAGCAGAACTAAGGGAGAGATTGAGTGATCTAGTAACTACAGGACATATTACAGGGGTTAACTGGGAGAAAATGTGATGTGGACAAGGGTCAAGTGGGGAACCCGACTTGACCTCAAGCATGACCTTTTCTACCTCCTCTTCTGAGAAAGGGCCGAAACCATGGCAGCTGGTATGTGCAACGATTGGTACATATTGTTCGTTGATTTCGGTCATTTGGTTTGGAAAGGAGGCATAGATGGTATCAATTTTTTCACAGAAAAAGTCATTGAGCTTGTTACAGTTTTCCTGTGAGGGAGTAAGATGTAGGGAGAGATTGGTTGGGTTGCATAATTCTTTGACAATTTTAAAAAGTTCTCTTGAGGAATTTCTATTCTCGGATACTCTACGTGTGAAGTATTCCTTTTTTGCCTTTCTGATCGCCCTGTGATAGAGTGTTTGAGCTTTCCTGAAGTTATCTTTGGTCTCATCTGTTTTGGATATTCTCCATTTATGCTCAAAGGAAGTGCAATTTCTTTTTAAAAGTTTAAGCTCAGGTCCGTACCATCTCTCTGATTTTTTGTTGCCTGGTGTGTGACGGGATTGGGTGGTCGAACAATGTTCAAGAGCATTTTTAATGTTTTTGTGAAGGAGATCTATCTCCTCATGGATATTGGTGCTTGTGCAAGAGGGGTGTGAGAAATGATTTCTAAATTTATCAATTGTGAAAGATTTCCAATTTCTCGTGTGTGCTGTAAATGCACTATGTTTTTGGGTCTGGGGGATGGGAAGATTGATACGAAAGGTAATCATGTAATGATCAGTCCATAGCAGTGGTGTTAGAGGGTCGATGTCTATAGATTCTATATTAGAAAATATCAAATCTAATGTATGTCCTGCAATATGAGTTGGTTGATGGACTCTCTGAGATAATTGCAGGATAGCCATGTCTTCCACTAATAGATTCGTCAAGGAGCTACTGCTGTTGTCCAGATGTATATTAAAATCTCCAAGAAGGAGGATATTCTTGTTCTTCAAACAGACAGGCATGATTTGTGTGAGTAATTGTGTACTAAAGTTTAAAGTGCAACCTGGGGGATTATAGATTAAAATGCCTCCGAATAGCACATTGGTGTTTATGGACACAGTAAATGCCAGGACTTCATATTTTTCAGCCGGCACGATACTCTCTTGCCTGCATGAAAGGTGGTCTCTGAACAGTAGAGCTACACCACCACCCTTTTTATCGACTCTATTAACATTCAGAATCTTATAGTCTGGGGGAAGGGCTGTGACTATGTCAGGGATATTGTGGTTATCAAGCCAAGTTTCAGATAAACACAATAGATCAGGTTGATGTTCATTAAGAAGATCCCAAATATAGGTGGAATGTTTGGGTAGTGATCTTGCGTTCGTATAGATGCATTTAAGGGGAATTGTAGGTAAATTTAATTTCACGGGATTCAGCGTGGGGGTACTTTCCCATCTACAGTTGTAACAGCTAAATGGGCCGTAAGTGTCCATCTGACCCATGTGAGCGCAGTCAAAAGTATTTATGGCCGTCTTACCAATCAGATCCAGCAATGCATTAATGCATCTTAGCGTTGCTTAGTAAATAGTGCAATACAATTTTCACTGCATTTTTGGCTTTGCGGTGAAATGGCACTTGTTAATATGCCCTCAAGTTTGCTATGAAACAGCGGGACCTCGACTCCCGCCCTGCCACAGCAAACAGCAGTGTCCCGGGGTACACACCTCGACTGCCAGTAAAATATATATATATATATATATATATATATATATATATATTGCAGCTCTAGAAACACCAAAGCGCTGCACTATATACGGTCGCCAGTAGGTAGATATAGTTAGGACCTAGTTTCCATAGGAAATCCACAACATTCTATTTGGGATAACTTTGGCGCCGGTAGATGAATCTTAGCGAAATTCTCCAAGAAAATGGCCTGCTCCACTCCGCTCCTTCGCTGAAAGTTTGGGAGTGATTCGTCAAGTGGGGGCCGAGAAAAAAGTTGGCCCCCAGGGACCCCCAGTATTCAAGGGGAATTAGTTCCCACTCTGCAAACACGCCAGGGGGCTGCCTTGCAGAGACGTCTAAAGAGGCCACACACCTTTTTACACCTCTCTGCAAGGCAGCCCCCTAGCCGCCAACTATCAAACACCAAAGTGTGCCTGTTAAAGAAAAGGCCCAACATCAGGTAGGTATCTGGCAAACGTAAACAGGCAAACTTTGGTGTTTGATAGTTGGCGGCTTGCCTGAGCCACAGAGAAGTGCCCGGCTGCTTTTTTGCAGTCCTGTGGAGACGCCAACCTACGCAACCATATAGGGCAATGGGGAGCCGAATTTGGAGGAATAAACAGGCGGTGTGGATTGTAACAGCCACGCACCGCAGTCCACTTGGATTTTAATGACTTTACACGAACCTGACTAAACGGCTGCTCACTTGAGTTAACTGAGGCACTACCAGTACCACAAGCCACTGGGGTGGTAACGCCCTTGGAGGCGGGTGTTATTAGATCTACGGTGGTGCCTGCGAACAATGCCGCTCAGTTCAGCTTCAAGCCAGGAGTCCCAGATGAAGTGATTTTTCACGAAACGCGTCGGGCATGTTTGTTTATGTTTTGAGGGCGCAGCTGATTCCAAGCATCGCTTCCTTCAAATAAATAACGAGGCAGATACCTACCTGATGTTGGGCCTTTTCTTTAACAGGCAAACTTTTGTGTTTGATAGTTGGCGGCTTGCCTGAGCCGCAGAGAAGTGCCCGGCTGCTTTTTTGCAGTCCTGTGGAGACGCCAACCTGCACAACCATAAAGGGCATCGGGGAGCCGAATTTGGAGGAATAAGCAGGCGGTGTGGATTGTAACAGCCGCGCACCGCAGTCCACTTGGATTTTAATGACTTTACACAAACCTGACTGAACGGCTGCTCACTTGAGTTAACTGAGGCACTACCAGTACCACAAGCCACTGGGGTGGTCACGCCCTTGGAGGCGGGTGTTATTAGATCTACGGTGGTGCCTGCGAACAATGCCGCTCATTTCAGCTTCAAGCCAGGAGCCCCAGTTGAAGTAATTTTTCACAAAACACATCGGGCATGTTGGTTTATGTTGTGAGGGCGCAGCTGACTCCCTGCATCGCTTCCTTCAAATAAATAACGAGGCAGATACCTACCTGATGTTGGGCCTTTTCTTTAACAGGCAAACTTTGGTGTTCGATAGTTGGCGGCGTGCCTGAGCCGCAGAGAAGTGCCCGGCTGCTTTTTTGCAGTCCTGTGGAGACGCCAACCTGCGCAACCATAAAGGGCATTGGGGAGCCGAATTTGGAGGAATAAGCAGGCGGTGTGGATTGTAACAGCCGCGCACCGCAGTCCACTTGGATTTTAATGACTTTACACAAACCTGACTGAACGGCTGCTCACTTGAGTTAACTGAGGCACTACAAGTACCACAAGCCACTGGGGTGGTCACGCCCTTGGAGGCGGGTGTTATTAGATCTACGGTGGTGCCTGCGAACAATGCAGCTCATTTCAGCTTCAAGCCAGGAGCCCCAGATGAAGTGATTTTTCACGAAACGCGTCGGGCATGTTGGTTCATGTCTTGAGGGCGCAGCTGACTCCCCGCATCGCTTCCTTCAAATAAATAACGAGGCAGATACCTACCTGATGTTGGGCCTTTTCTTTAACAGGCAAACTTTGGTATTTGTGAGCAAGGGCGGATGCCCGAAACGCGTCAGATTGTTTGGTTCAGCTCGTGAATAAACTTGTGCCTGCAAAAAAGCTGCATTGGATCTGCGTGATTTCCTGGGTCGCTGCGGTTGGAGCCTGGGAGGTTGCACTTGTTGGATATATATATATATATATATATATATATATATATATATATATATATATATATATATATATATATATATATATATATATATATATCACGACGTAGTTTTGGCAAAAACCCAGCCACAATCACGGTGGGCAAACATGGCAGGGAAC
This sequence comes from Lissotriton vulgaris, assembly GCF_964263255.1. Lineage (NCBI taxonomy): Eukaryota > Metazoa > Chordata > Amphibia > Caudata > Salamandridae > Lissotriton > Lissotriton vulgaris. The sequence continues at coordinate 846,776,388 of NC_141695.1, forward strand.
GCCACTCCCGAAATATTCCAACGTAACCCAGTTGTTTGGAGAAATAAATCCACTGGTGCCATGGCCAGACTTTCATAAACGGTATTTATTTAGGCTTTCGGGCAAACCCGACGCGTTTCGCAGTTACCTCACTGCTTGACAAAGCAGTGAGGTAACTGCGAAACGCGTCGGGTTTGCCCGAAAGCCTAAATAAATACCGTTTATGAAAGTGTGGCCACGGCACCATTGGATTTATTTCTCCAAACAACTGGGTTACGTTGGAATATATATATATATATACTAGCAGCCCGCCCCAGCGTTGCCTGGGGCAGAAGGGGGCTGGGGGCTGCATTTTTACCCCGGGGCAGAAGGTGGCTGGGGCAGCATGTTCTCCGACTTCCCCCTCCCCCCCCGCCGCCGCCGCCGCCCGCCTCCCGCCTCCCGCCCGGACTCGAAATAAGTTAAGAAGTAGCAGCCCCCGCCCCGCCTCCAGCCTCCCGCCTCCCGCCTCGCCTCCCGCCTCCCGCCCGGACTCCATAAACATTAAAGCCCGCGCTGGGCACCCGCCGACTCCCTCCCGCCTCCCGCCCCCCGCCCCAGCAACGTACCTCTCACTGCCACTGCTCCTCCGGTTCTCGCAGCTCCTACCGGCGCTGTTGTCCTCCGCTCTTCCTGGTTCTGGTCAACGCCGCTCCTCCCCTCACGGCGCTCATGTCGTCGCCGCTCCTCCCCTCACGCAGACGTCGCGGCCGGCGCTAGTTGCAAGGGACTACTTTTTTAAAATTTATTAATATTTTAAAAAACGTTTTATTTTTATTTTTATGTAGCCTATGTCCTTCTGCTTGCCCTGAGGTTTTCTAAGATGTCTTGGGTGTGTGGATTGGCGCTGTAGTTCCCGAGTTTACCTTGCCTAAAGGTGTAAGTTCTCTCTTTATAATAGTAGTATATATATATATATATATATATATATATATATATATACATATGCCCAAAACCCCTCCAATCGCGAAAGGTAGAGGCCACACAGGGGAATTCTTTAGAACCGCATTTAATGAAACAGCATGTGGCATGATGCATTTCGGCTGCCTTGAGCCTTCTTCGGATGCCGCTGTGAATCAAGGTGCAGCCCCACCTGAGTCCTCAAATAGTCCTGCACCCTCCCATAGGCGGGAGCTTTAGCACCTCCCCATCACATGACCAACCAAGCAGTAAATACTACAACTCCCAGGAATCACCTTGCTGGAACGGATTCTGCGTGGGGGTGGACTCGAAATCAGTCCAGATGAAAACTTGCTGCGCAGGACTGGACGCAATGTGTCTGTTTTAAAATTGGCCTTGATGTCTATAAAAACCGCTTCCTTGAGTCCCCATAACATCCCAGCCTCAAGGAAATAAGTGTCCGCCGGGCCGTGAACAGGAGAACAATGTGTCCTGCTCCTCGCACAGTCACGAGCTGTGAACACAGCAGCCCTTGCATTGCTCACTCTTAGAGGCGGGCTGAGGTAATTCCAATACCTTGGAGTACAAAACACTGCAGGAGCAGAAACCAGTTGTACCTCAGCCAGCTTGCAGGATGGGGCCTCTAAACACGCCTATGTTCGACGTGAAAATATGCCCAAAACCCCTCCAATTGCAAAAGGTGGAGGCCACACAGAGGAATTCTTTGAAACTGCATTTAATGAAACAGCATGTGGCATGATGCATTTCGGCTGCCTTGAGCCTTCTTCTGATGCTGCTGTGAATCAAGGCGCTGCCCCACCTGAGTCCTCATGGTGCTGCCCCCCGTTTATTATCCCTTTTTATCAACTATATTGACCGCACCTTGGCTGACACCCCAGCAGATGCTCCGCTGATCGGAGGCAAACCCGTCCCAATCTTACTATATGCGGACGACGCTGTTCTTTTATCCCGCACCCAGATTGGCTTACAGCGACTCATTGACAGATTTATGCTGTTTATTCAAAACAGGAGGCTTCGCGTGAACAAATCCAAGACTTATGTAATGTTGTGCGGGCAATCTGCAAACAAACTGAAGTCCAGCTTTTTCTTAGATAGCGACAAGATGACACATGTTAAATCATTTTGCTATTTGGGAATTACTTACGCCAACGACGGGTCATGGATACCCGAGTTTGACAACATCAGGATGAAAATGTTGCGAACCACCAGTAGTATATTCCGATTTGCATCCAAGCTCGGATCGAGAAGCATCCTAGACATGATTAATATATATAACATACGCTGTGTTTCCTCTGCATTGTACGGGGCGGGTGTGTGGGGTCATTTTGAAGGCCTTTCGCTACAAAAAGATGAAAATAAGTTTCTAAAAAGACTGTTATGTGTCCCCCCCTCCGCCTCTGTCCAACTAATCCATGATGAGGTCGGGATCGAGTTTATTTCTGACTTAGCAGCCGTCCGACCACTCTTAGTGTGGCGTTCTATTTGGGCTAAGACAGAGACCCGATTCACTCAAGAAATTATTCTTGATTGTATAGGATTGGACTACTCATTACGCATCCAGTGGTTGAAATACATCCATTCCTGGTATAGAACCCTATTTGAAATCGATGTTCTCCTTGACCCCGAATTGGCAGTTGCAATTCCCAAAAAAGAAAATAAACAAACATTTTTAAATTTTAAAAAGGAAGGGCGAGATAAGGTGTATGGCAAGTTAGCCACTGTGAAGTTCTACAAGGAACTAAACTTAACTCCGGGGTTTCAAGCCTACCTTTCGAATGTCTCTCGTCCCTCCCATCAATTTGTACTAACCCGAGTCAGGTTGGGTATTGTACATCACCTTGTCGCATTCCCAGTACAGAAATTAAGATCTGAGACTCCCTGCCCATGTGACAACACTTCACGCCAGAGCTGCTGTCATTTTTTACTTTTTTGTAAATTTTATCACTTTTTAAGAATAAGGTACCTAAAACCCATTTTTATGAAATACAATATTCGATCCTCCAAGAGCGCTCTAGAGTTACTATCGTCCCTAGAGTACGTGGACATCTGTTTCTTTGTTGCCATTTTTATCTTGAAATGTACAGCTGCCAGGAAGTGCATAGTGCTGCTATAACTTTATATACTCCTGTCTGTACATATTTGTCTTTTTTAATAGTCTTTCGTATTTTAACACGTATTATGCCTATTTCGTTCTGTGTTTGCTCCAAAATGTATAGCTGCCAGGAAGAGCACTTTGTGTGATAATTATATCTATTCCTGTCTGTACATGTATGACCCCCTTACCTTTTTAGCTTCATATCATATCTTTAACTACGTATTGTTGCCCAGTGTATGCCAGCATATGTTCCCCTCTTTTATGAACTATTCCCGAGTTCACTTGAGTCACTTTGTTTTTAGAATAATTACGAATGTAATGAATTGTTTTTATATGTTTATGCTTGCATGATTTGTACTTTCAAATCGAATAAAAGCTTATGACTTGACTTGACTTGAGTCCTCAAATAGTCCTGCACCCTCCCATAGGCGGGAGCTTTAGCACCTCCACATGACCAACCAGCCGCGGGAGTAATGTAATTACTACAACTCCCAGGAATCACCTTGCTGGAACGGATACTGCGTAGGGGTGGACTCGAAATCAGTCCAGATGAAAACTGGACGCAGAGTGTCCGATTTAAAATTGGCCTTGATGTCCATAAAAACCTGTTCCTTGAGTCCCCATAAAATCCCAGCCTCAAGGAAATAAGTGTCCGCCGGTCCGCGAAAGGTAGAGGCTCCCGCGGCTGGTTGGTCATGTGATGGGGAGGTGCTTAAGCTCCCACCTATATGGAGATCAAGGCCAATTTTAAGTCGGACACTCTGCGTCCAGTCCGTTCCATATGTATATATATATATATTCACTGAAAAAACCATAGGTTATAGACCATATATAGTTAGGAATTCGCATTTACAAAACCTTATTTTACTCACACAAAACCATTGAAATTCCATATATAGTTAGTTGCACTAACTATATATCGCGCACCCGCAATCCACTGCTGATGATGTCACATATTACATCATTCATGACATGGTCAGTGACATCACTGATGACATCACTGATGACATCTCAAATGACATCACTGATGACATCTCAAATGACATCACTGATGACATCACTGATGACATCTCATTTGACATTACTGATCACATCACTGATGATATCATTCATGTGATAATACGATGAACCTCTTCAGACTCTAATATAACCTTAGATACAATCAGTGTAAACAGACACTCACAGACTGTCACTCATCCATGGAGTTACTCACACACCTAGTCAGTCATGCACAGAATCAATCACACCTCCATTTCCTCAACTATACAGTTATACAAACTTTACTTATTCAAACATATACTAACACATATTTACTCTCTTATACAATCCCTGATACAAGTTCACAATGATCCATACAGCCACTCACACATTCACTGGCTCTTATGCACAGTTATTTATATATGTCAACTCTCACATGTACTGTGTTTTACATATGTACTTACTTTGACATGTAGCACTGAGATATCCATTCACTCACCAATACACTCATGCACACAGTCAACCGCCCATACAGCTGTTTCCACATGCACTTTTGAAACCATACATCTAGTGAATCAACTGCTCACACATCTATGCACAGAGTCATACACCTCCCAGCCACCCACACACACACTCAGTCTCCCATACAAATACTTGGGCAACCAATCAATAACCCATATAGTTACTCATATAGCTACTTATCAACACATGCAACAGTTTACAGAACAACAGACATAATGATGCACAAATTAAGACAGTTTAGTCACTAACCCATGCACTCAGTGAGACACATTTAATCACTCACTCATACAGTCAGTCATGCACCTACTAAATCCTTCATCCAGACACTTATACATCCACTCATTCTTCAATATGTAAGACATATTTTAACTTTACAGAAACATACAGTCACTGGATGTTGTCATCAGTGATGTCATCAGTGATGTCATTTGAGATGTCATCAGTGATGTCATCAGTGATGTCACTGACCATGTCATGAATGATGTATTATGTGACATCATCAGCAGTGGATTGCGGGTGCGCGATATATAGTTAGTGCAACTAACTATATATGGAATTTCAATGGTTTTGTGTGAGTAAAATAAGGTTTTGTAAATGCGAATTCCTAACTATATATGGTCTATAACCTATGGTTTTTTCAGTGAATTTTCAAGGTTTTGTAAATGCTAATTCCTAACTATAAATGGTCTATAACCTATGGTTTTTTCAGTGAATTTTCAAGGTTTTGTAAATGCTAATTCCTAACTATATATGGTCTATAACCTATGGTTTTTCCAGTGAATATATATATATACATACATATATAAACATATATCATCTGTATATCTATATAAATACAAACATAAATGCATGCATACATATACTTATATGCATACAGATGCATGTTATTTACATGAAAGTTGAAAAAACACTAATAAAAGCAAAGCTAAAAAGCCACCTCATTACAAACAGAATGGCTTTAACTTAAACGAGGGCGAGATCTATTGCATTTTCAATGCTTGTTTACTTTGGTTCCATCAAGAAGGCATTCAGATGTGTCACACATTTGCCATAAATTCTGAATGTTAGCACTCTAGTTGCACATTAGATCACTGTAGTAAAGCTACTGCTCACCAGGGACGTCTGCTGCTGGTATTCAAAGTGCATGTTTCAGTCTGCATGTCAGAATTTTTTTAATGAAATAGAAGAGGATTTGAGAAGTCACTCAAAATGATCCCTAATTTTTCTTTCTGAAGCACTAATCATACTTTCTATGGCAAAATTAACCCCCTCATGTTGTTCCTTTTTAAATTGAGTGTTTTCAGACTTACCACTTCATTCCAATCAAGATGGCTTCTGGTGTGCCATACTTTTGTCATAAGTAAGACTGTTAGCGCTCTAGTTGTTCTTTAGAACACTCTGGGACATTCTGTCATTGGGCTATACTTGGGGTACATCTGGGTGATATTTGGGCTACATTTAGGCTCTTTTGTCTCTGGTGGCCATCTTGGGAGACTGTATGTCAGAATTTTTTAATGAAATTGAAGAGGGTTTGAGAAGTCACTCAAAATGTGCCCTAATTTTTCTTTCTGCAGCACTAATCATAATTCATATGGCAAAATATACCCCCTCATTTTGTTCCTTTTTAAATTAAATGTTTTAAGAGTTACCACTTTATTCCAATCAAGATGGCTTCAGGTGTGCCATACCTTTGTAATAAGTAGGACTGTTAGCGCTCTAGTTGTTCTTTAGAACACTCTGGGACATTCTGTCATTGGGCTATACTTGGGCTACATCTGGGTGATATTTGGGCTACATTTGGGCTCTTTTGTCTCTGGTGGCCATTTTGGGAGACTGCATGTCAGAATTTTTTAATGAAATAGAAGAGGATTTGAAAAGTCACTCAAAATGTGCCCTAATTTTTCTTTCTGCAGCACTAATAATACCTTCAATTGCATAATATACCCTCTCATTTTGTTCCTTTTTAAATTAAATGTTTTAAGAGTTACCACTTTATTCCCATCACGATGGCTCCAGGTGTGCTATATCTTTGTAATACGTAGGACTGTTAGCGCTCTAGTTGTTCTTTAGAACACTTTAGGAGGCTGCAGTAGAGCACAAAGGAATCAACTGACAGTCTCTGTCCTTGTTGGATGTACATGTTTTACTGAGAATGTCAGACTTCATTTTCACATGACTGAGAAAGATAATGTGAATTTACAGAAAATATGCTTTCAGTTTAGCTTATAGATCCCCTTCCAAACCACTGTGGGAAAATCATGAGATATTAGTTTTCTTTCAAACAATATTCATGATATCACAGCAGAAGGTTTTTTCACATGGTAAAATCACCTTAGAACCCACCACAATTCCTAAAACGAGTATGGTACCATCAACAAATGATTTATATTGTAACTAAAGTCCTAAAACCCTCTATTAACTACAATGCTTTTTAATGAGGTGCTATCATGTATATTGGTCCCAAGATGGCTGCCAACACTTCTTGGATGAAGTGCTGACAGCCAATCAGATCAGATGTGTGGTTAGGCTCCGCCCAGATATATATTTTTTTTGAACCTAAATTACTCAAAATCCACTGGAGCACATATATTGAGACCTAGCAAAGGCACATCGGGCTAACAGTCCCTACAATTTTGCCAAGTTTCGTGCAAATCGATTCAGCCGTTCGAGCTAAAAGTGAGGCCAACCGCCCTATGGAAATTAACATGGGAAAAACGCGTTTTGGGACCCCCTTTTGTCTCAGCCCCCCCCTTGATGAAACCCCCCCAAATTGTCAGGGGCTGCTCAAAAACAAAATGTTCCATTTTCCTGAAAATTTCAGCCAATTCCGTCCACAAACGCCAAAGTTATTAGACATAGAATTTTCAAAAATCCCATAGAGAAAAAATCCTAACTATATATACCTACTGGCGACCGCCAGTAGGTAATATATATATATATATATATATATATATATATATATATATATATATATATATATATATATATATATATATATATATATATATATATATATATATATATATGTATGTATGTATGTATTTATGTATGAATGTATGTATGTATGTATGTATATATATATATATATATGTATATATATATGTATATATATATATATATATATATATATATATATATATATATATATATATATTCAGAAAAAACAAAACCGACCCAATCAGGTAGTTTGCCAAGTTTTATTTGTGCAACACAACCACCGCCATGACGCGTTTCGGGCCCTTGAGCCCTTGATCACATATATATATCCCAACAAACTGTGATTCACCTTATTGTGGGTTACATCTGACCACCGACATGACGAAACAAGCCATGGCTCCGGTTTGCAAATATGCGTGTTTATTTAAATATGTGCATGTGCAAAATAAATCATTGATAGACGGAATGCTGGACAATGCAAACATTCACCCCAGTCACAAAGATCTGAGTTTAATCCATCATTCTTTTTCTCACCACACCACCCCATTTAGGACCCAGCCATATGCAAATCAGTCTTGACCCTGTTCCTTGTGGGAACAGTCCAGCCCGAACTGCCAAGCCAGATCCTCCCTGGACCGGAAACAAGCCTCCCGGGATTGGTTTCAGGGCATCACCCTTCCTCAGCCAGGCTAGGTTGAATCCAGTGGTGTAGTGAGCACTGGACCCACGTCTGGGCATACCCTTCCCACTTAGGGCAACATATGCAAAAGAAAAAATTGATAGACGGAATGCTGGACAATGCAAATATTCACCCCCAGTCATAAGGATCTGGGTTTAATCCATCATTCTTTTGCTCACCACACCACCCCAGTTTGTAACCAGTCATATGCAAATCAGTCTTGACCCTGTTCCTTGTGGGAACAGTCCAGCCCAAACTGCCAAGCCAGGTCCTCCCTGGACCGGAAACAAGCATCCTGGGACTGGTTTCAGGGCATCACCCTTCCTCAGCCAGGCTAGGTTGAATCCAGTGGTGTAGTGAGCATGGGACCCACGTCTGGGCATACCTTTCCCACTTAGGGCAACATATGCAAAAGAAACAATTGATAGACGCAATGCTGAACAATGCAAACATTCATCCCCAGTCACAAGGATCTGGGTTTAATCCATCATTCTTTTGCTCACCACACCACTCCAGTTTGTACCCAGTCATATGCAAATCAGCCTTGACCCTGTTCCTTGTGGGAACAGTCCAGCCCAAACTGCCAAGCCAGGTCCTCCCTGGACCAGAAACAAGCATCCTGGGACTGGTTTCAGGGCATCACCCTTCATCAGCCAGGCTAGATTGAATCCAGTGGTGTAGTGAGCATAGGGCCCACGTCTGGGCATACCCTTCCCACTTAGGGCGACATATGCAATAGAAACAATTGATAGACGGAATGCTGGACAATGCAAACATTCACCCCAGTCACAAGGATCTGGATTTAATCCATCATTATTTTGCTCACCACACCACCCCATTTAGGACCCAGCCATATGCAAATCAGTCTTGACCCTGTTCCTTGTGGTAACTGTCCAGCCCAAACTGCTAAGCCAGATCCTCCCTGGACTGGAAACAAGCATCCTGGGACTGGTTTCAGGGCATCACCCTTCCTCAGCCAGGCTAGGTTAAATCCAGTGGTGTAGTAAGCATGGGACCCACGTCTGGGCATACCCTTCCCACTTAGGGCAACATATGCAAAAGAAACAATTGCTAGACGGTATGCTGGACAATGTAAACATTCACCCCCAGTCACACAGATCTGGGTTTAATTCATCATTCTTTTGCTCACCACACCACCACACGACCATATGCAGTTTGGTCCTGTGCTCTCCAAACCACTGGAGTCAAGCTATCCTGGCTGATGAGGGCTGAAAGCCTGAGTCCGGTCCTAGGATGCTTGTTTCCAGTCCAGGGAGGACCTGGCCTGGCAGTTCGGGCTGGGCTGTTCCCATTGGGCGCAGGGTCAAGACTGATTTGCATATCGCTGGGTCCAAACTGGAATGGCATGGTGAGCAAAAAAACTATGAATTTTGGCCAGATCTCTGTTCTGGGGTGAATGTTTTACATTGTTCTGCATTCTGTTCATCAATTGTTCTTTTTGCATATTTAAGTAAGTGCAGCAACAATCCTGACGCGTTTTGGAGCTTCCTGCTCCTTGATCACAGGATAGATATAAATATATATATAGATGTATGTATATTGTATAGGGATGTCACCACTGTTCAGTTATAGTTTGGTTACAGTTCCCAGAGGAAGAACATTTTTTTGTTTTTCCATCCATCTCACCCCCTTCTTGTAACATTTCATATTGAACCGTCATGTGGGGACTGACAAAAAGGGGGGTGCAAAACGCATTTTTCTCATGCGATTTCACCACAAAAAGTTTGGGAGGCGATACAGAAAAAAAGAGCTGACCAAAACCACCCAAATTTGGCAAAAAACTAGATCTTTACACTGAAAGCACACTTTTTGTGATTTGGTGTATATATGTTCAGACATTTATTAACCCTTTGTAAAAAAGTATGACCTGATAATGATGGATTGAAATGTGCTTTTAATTGTACATGTGGTTGGTGGAGGCATTTTGCAGGATGAACTATATACCTCAGAATTCTAACCCATGGATAGACAAAGGAAAATCTATATAACATGTGTTAACAGGAAGTCATTCACATATGAACAAGACCCCGGTTGAAGCACGAAAGAGCCGATTATGAGTCAAGCAGTGCTCGGACCGCCAGACACATGGTGAGGCGGCAGAGGCGGTTTTGTGTCCGTCACATTACAACCCTAGTGGTCATACTGCATTGGTTCCGCTTGACACCGCCAGGGAACTGCGGTTCCCTGGCGGTGGCACGGCAGTTCAGAGGCGTCCATATGCCTCGCGGGTTCGCCATGGTCTCGCTAAGCATATCAGGAGTTTCCTCTCCACCAGGGTTTTCATGGCGGTTCCTCCTCCATGAAAACCCTGACGGTGCGGAAACAAAGTGGGCCCTACAGGGCCCCCTTGTGCCTCACACCCTGTAGATGCACGCAGGGGTGGTTTCCAAGTTCTCCTCTGTGTGCATGCACAGAAGTTCCAGCACGGCATGCACATTCCAGTCCATGCTGTGCTGGAACAGTTTTTGACGTTCCAATTGAGGTGCCTATTTTATAGGCACCGCCATGGGAATGCCAAAGGAATCCCCTGCCAATGACTAAAAAAGTCAGTGGTGTGGCGGTGGGACAGTCTCACTTGTGCATCGTCCAATTCGTAATCGGCCTGAAGTTTTTGTCCATGATGTGGTGTACCTGTGCTGAAATAAGTGTAAAAGAACAATCGACCAGAAGTGCCACCTGTTTCTGCACAAATATTTTTTGGAAGTGGGTCTTCCAAGAGGTGAGCACCTCTGTGTATATCTGTGCTCCTAGATGGTTTTGGAAGTGAAGGACAATCAACAGGGAAAAATATAAAATTCACTTTTATAGATATAAACATACCCATCTCTCTCTCTCTTAACATATGTTTATTAAGATTAAGCTTAAGAACGTGAATATTTTTAAACATTATTATTGTCCCATGTAATTTGGTGATTCAATGATTCCTGATGTCCTGATGGCGTTGTAGAAATACCTACCTGCAAAGTAATCACATCCGATATAGAGCCCCGAGAGGGCCGGACAAACAGTCATTGTGCACTTAGGAGTGTGATACCAAGCCTCCCCTGCCCCGCTCTTTGAGCAGAGCAGAGCTGCCCCGCCTTGTCACGCAAAGCTGCAGCAGCAGGACAAAATAAAATGATAATAATATTAAGTTATTATCATTTTATTTTTCCTTTCTTTCATTGCTTCAAAGCAGTGGGGCAACGATCCTCCACCTTAGCGGAGGAGCCGCCACTGAGTGTGACTATTTTTTGGTTGGGACAATGCATTTTTGGTGTATATTCGTTTTTATGGTGTAGATGTCTGGTATGCATTGAGGTCCACAATGCATTGAGGTCAACAATGATCATTGGTTTGAACTGTTCAGTTGATTGTCCTGAGTTGGTTTCGCCACAGCAATTTGGTTTTGGTGGCTTTGATAATATGGCTCTATGGTGTGCACTGGTTGGACTTGTTTGGATAGAGCAATTTTCTAGTTTGTGATGAAATCAGCTGTTGCATGGTTGGTTTGATAGTGCTGTTGTGTGCTTTATGTTTGTTTGCAGAGTGTCATTGTGTTGTGTATTGGTGGGACTGCAGAATTTTCTGGGGGGGCTTGACAGTGTGATTTACATTGAGTACTGGTTAACACCATATGATTTGGGCATTTTAGTTTTATAGTGTGTAGCGGTTTAATCAGGGGAGCTGTATAGATTATGTTGGACAGTGTGTTTTTAGAAGTTTTTTGACAGTGTGCAAATGTGTGTATAGCTGGAATCATGAGGTTTTTGACAGTGCTCTCACTGTTCTGCTTTCTGAATTGTTCTTTGCCACATCATGTTTTATGCTTGCTTTGCTGCTCAGTATTTTTGCTCCCTTTCTGCGCTCTCACTATTCTAGCTGTTGACTTTTTTGTCAATCCCTGGTAGCAGCCTCTATGCCACACTCTCCGCCAAATGTTTGTACTAGCTCAGTTTTCATTTCTGAAATTAAAGATTCTTTCCTCCTATTTTTAGAACTATATTTTGTATGTGATTCAAAGTATATTTTTAGACTTTGCTGTTCAGATGAGGAGTGTGGCCCAGTGTTTCCTGGATGGCTCTGTGATGGTCCCCAGGAGAATCCCAGCAGAACACAATGTCTGAATTTAATGAGAGGCCTGCATCTTCAGGACCAGCTGCCTCATCCCCTTGTAAACAGAGAGATGGGAAGAAGTGAGCTACCCCCACCCACAAAGCCCCCAGTGAGCGTCGGATATTGATCTGTTCCCTTGTGAATCCACAGATTCAGACCACCAAAGACTAAGGAGCACCTCTGCCGAGCCTCCCTCACCACCCAAAAAGAGAGTTGTCCCTTTCTGAACTAGAAAGAACTAGACTGCCCCCCTAGAGAGCCATCAGACATCAATAAAAACTTCTAAAATCCTGGATTTTCGCTACCCCAACCACGCTGTTATCTCTCATTTAAAAGATATTTCTTTTCTCTTAGCTAAGCTTTCCTTACCGCACATTTACAGGTGTTTTCCGCTAGCGCCAAGATGCTTCTTGGAGTGAACGTTGCGCTTTATAAAAACATTCATTCATTCATTCAATAAGGAACGGAACTGTGTCTTGCTGAGTCCCAGATTGATACCAACCAAACTGCTCATCTGTCCCTCCCTGGGCCCAGAGACGGAGGTCACATAAGAACAGAGCTGCTCTCCTCGGACCCTGAATACCACTGAGGAGCTGATCTATCAGAAGAGACACCCAACACAGCCAAACAAAACGAGTTCTCCCTTTTCCAAGTACTGAAACCAAGGCCACAAAGAAATGATTTGTATCATTGGTTGCAATCAAATGGACAGACAAACAACAGAAGGACCCTTTTACTTAAGACAGAATATCAGGTTTATGTGACAGACAGGCAAACCTTAGAATTCAAATGTAAAATGTGATATGGTATTTGAAACCTTTAACAAACACATTTTTTACGTACAGATCACAAACATAAATGGCTGTTAGATTGTGTGATAATTCTTCGAAAAAGTCATCTCAAACTGGATTGTATATATCTGAATATTTTATTTTCTGTGAAAAAAACATAACATTAAAAACATTCACAATTGCTTGTCAAAACAATGAATTCACAATATCTCTTAATTAAAGTGCTAGTGCAAACCAAATGATACTCTCAAATGTCAAAGTTCATAAGCACCATCCGATCTACATAGATACCATAATAATTACATGAAATATTTCCTTCTTTAAAAGATTTTCTTATATAAAAAACAAAATAATAACATTTCATAAACACTGTAAAACAACTGTCGACGCTGCATTTCTGTGAAAGATTTACAACTCGTCACCTTCTTCAGGACAAGTAATAATACAATATTTAATCATCACTATAAAGAGAGAAACAGATGATTTATTATTTTTTAAATGTTAATACATATATATCACATCAACCTAATCACCAAATTAACATAAAAATTAAAACTGTTTACAAATACCATTCACATAAAGCAGACAATATTGCCGGTTTGTTTAGAGAACTTATAAGAGATGAAAACTTGTTCAGAGGGTATAGGGGTTATATAAGACCTCATATGTATTACTAACATACCTTCTAATGGAGTGAGCATGTAGAAGAATCTCAACACCTTAACCGCGGCGGCAATTCCGCCGCGGTGCGGGCGTTCTAAAGGGTGGGCGGAGCAAGGAAGGGGTTAATGCGTCACCTAACTCATAAATTAGCTTTTCCCAGAAACAGCTCTTCCACTCTCAGAGAGAGATCATTAAAGATGGAATTCTGGAAGAAAGTATATAATTTATTGTATTATACAAAGCCCCACTTGCCTAGTTGTTTGGTAGAATACTCTAGATACTTATAAAAGCAACATGCTTGGGCTAGTGATGTATTACTCAATCAGTGGTATGACTCCATAAATGAATACAACTTCTATAAAATTTGGATTTGCGTAACAGGACAACTTCAGAGTCACTGCTTAATTTGTGACTGTGGTTTCCAGTGCTTGGCACCGGCCTTTAATTGTCAACACCGGCAAGTATGACAGTCTGCCACATTGTGGCGCTGTTTGTCAATATACATTAAAACTATTTCCACCTGCTCCCGAAGACATTCTGATGGCTTTGGGGGCCTGGAATAGCCTGAATTGTTATGCTTGTAGGAGAGAGATGGTTAGTAGCTGTGTTGGCACTGTAATTGACAGTGCTGGCAGCGGCAATGGGTGATACAATTTGCAGTGACCGCCTGACGAGGGCCCTGGCACTTACTTTCATTTTACAAATTAACCACTGTTAACAGTTCAATATGTGCCTATATAATCTGGGGAAAGCTGGCTCACTTGCATATTCAAAAACAAATATACAGCTAGGCGGTGCATGTCTGGTCTGTGTGATCACCTCTAAAGGTGTATTAGGCCAGTGCTATGTGTTTGGTCATGCATGTGCCAATGCTGTGGACTTTCAGGATGCTGTGTGTGTACAAAAGGTGGTCACCGGCTGCTTCGCTCTGAGAACATGAGAAACAGACCAGAAGAAAGGCATTGATGAGGGGTGGAGTCTCCTCAAGCGAGGTGTGGATACCATGCCACCTTCACAGTGGGTTGGGAAAGTCACAGACTTTTTGGAAAATCTGGCAGTATGTGGTGGAATTGTGTGGGTTGGATTGGATTCGTTAGTTGTGTGAATGTGTGTTGCATGGAATTGTGTGGTGTGGAGTGGATTTGTGCTATGGAATTATGTGGCATGGTGTGTTGTGGAATTATATGGTTAGCAATTATGGGGTATTTGGTGTACTGGAATTATGTGGAGTGCTTGTGTGTTATGGAATGGAGCGGATCCTGGTAGGACTGTTCACGCGGCTACCGACAGTGGGAAACTTCAGGGACTCTGAAAAGTATTTATCTGTGTCGTATGTGTTTTTAAGCATTTTAAGCTTTTTAAAACTGTGCACTACTTTGCACTTTTGCACATTTGTGAGGCTTCATACCTGCCTCCTTGTCCCGGTCCAATGCAGCAGGATGCCTATTGTGTGAAGGGCGGGGTTGGCAGCAACTTTCAATCATTGCACTTTGACATTGGAGTGGGCAGAGCTAGTTTAACTTGCGCTTCCTATTTAATCAGATGGGTCAGCGAACGCGCAGCAGATCCCGGTAGGACTGCTCACGAGGCTACCAACAGTGGGAAACTATCAGGGACTCAGAAAAGTACTTATCTGTGTTTTATGTGTTTTTAAGCATTTTGAGCTATTAAAACTGAGCACTACTTTGCACTTCTGCACATTTGTAAGACTTTTTACCTGTCTCCTCGTCCCGGTCCATCGCGGAAGACTGCTTGTGTGGAGAGCGGGGTTGGCAGCAACGTTCAATCATTGCACTTTGACTCTGGAGTGGGGGAAGCTAATTTAACGTGTGCTTCCTATTTAATCTGATGGGACAGCGGACGAGCGCAACGGGCACGCCAAAGTCAAGCCTGTCTGTGCCCGTCCACGTCCGGCCTGCTTCCAGGGCCGGCGTGCTGCCTATCCTGATCCATCAACTAGAACTGTTTGGTCCAGGTATCAACTGCTCGAGTTGCCCTCGGGAGGTTGCCCCGGCCGGCCTGTTTCGATCCATGTACTCTGGAACTTGAGGGATATGGCTAGGAGCTGTGTTGTAAGTCAAGCTCCTTCGCAATTAATAAAGGGTGGATTCTGGGAAGTGGATGTAAGGGCGGAGGCTCGTCAATGCCTTCCAAAGTACCCACTCCAGCCACCAGGCCCAATATTAAGGCATGTCTAATCAATTGTAGATCCCTCCCCAAACATATGGATGATATCTGGCTTACACTTGAATCAAATACCTGGGACCTCATGTTTCTTACTGAAACATGGTTAAGAGAAATCTCTAACCCTGATGTCCTGTTGGCCATTCCAGAAGGTTATAGAATAACTACAGTTAACTGGACAGGCAATAGAGTGGGGGGCGGGCTTGCTGTGATCCTGAGAGACTGCTGGGAAATCTCACATAAAAGGATTGAACGGACGGGACTAATTGAAGCAATGTCCTTCACTATCAAAATCTCCTCCACTTTCGCTGCAGCAGGATTGCTGGTCTACAAACCCCCTGACTCTGTGTCCTCTGAGCTGCTAGAGCTTTGCGACCTGATCGCGGATCTCTCACTGAAACACCGTAATTTTATAGTCCTGGGCGATTTCAATATCCATATGGACAATGACATCTGTCTCTTGGCCTCCCAACTGGCCGATTCCCTGAAGGGATTAAACTTTACTCAAAAGGTTCTCCTACCCACTCATAAAGCTGGCCATATGTTAGATCTGATTTTTACCAATGTCCCTACCCTAAATGTGGAAGACCCTATTCCTGTTACATAGTCAGATCACAGCCTAATACTGTTTAATCTCACTAGTTCCAGTTGCAAAGATCCAGCTAGATCAAAATACGAAGATAGAAGAAACTGGAGGAAAGTCTACCTTGAGTCTATCACCCCATTGGTGCTCACAGGGGAACCCAGTTGTGATGCCTCCACCTTCAACTGTTGGGTTACCGCAGCCCTTGACAAAATGGCCCGACTAAAACCACAAAATTGGCTAGAAATAAACCTTCCGCTCCTTGGTTCACAACTGAAGCCTCTGTAAGAAGCTTACAGAGCAGCACTAAAAAAATTCTATAAACTCAAGCGTAACACTATTAGGGCCTTCATTGCTGACCAAATTAAATCCTCTGACAACTCTGAAAAGAAGTTTTCAAGATTGTTCAGGGCTTCATTAAACCAGGGGCCTTGAAAAGCACCATAGCGCCTTCAGCTGTGTGAAGATCTTTCTAGCTTCTGGCAGTAGAAAGTTCAGGCAATATACTCTGTGTTCACTCCGACAGGGTCTTCAGCCTTGCCTCCACCTAGCCTACACCACCCAGGCGCTTGGTCTGAATTTCACCCGTTTAGCTCTGGAGCGTCCCTAATAGAACTGATTAAAGTCAAATCAGGATCTCCGCTCGACCCTTGTCTGGCTAAGTTTTTTATACTACTCGCCCGCTACTCAATCCCTCACTAAACCAGATCTGGAGTGCATCTTTAAACTCAGGCATTTACCCATCCATCTGGAAAACAGCACTGGTCCAGCCAATCCTCAAGAAAGAAGATTCAGACCCGGTTGAACGTAAACATTTTAGGCCTATCTCTTTCTTGCCAGCACCGGCCAAGATTCTTGAGAAGGAAGTGCAGAGGCAATTATGGGAATATCTTGATCCCAACAACCTGCTCTATGACTCCCAGTCTGGATTTAGGTCAGGCTACAGCACAGAGACAGCTCTGCTTGAGGTGGCGGAAATGATACGTGGAACTCTGGATCAGGGTAGCTGAGCAAAGTTAGTGCTGTTGGGCTTGTCCGCAGCTTTTGACATGGTTTTCACACCGGATCCTCCTAGAGAGGCTTGAGCGGATGCCTTAGCCTGGTTCCGCTCCTTTTTTGGGGGCTGCTCCCAGAAAATTCTTCTTCGCCCCCATGTCTCTTCCGCTCATCCTATTGTCTGCGGAATTACTCAGGGCTCAGCCCTGAGCCAGACCCTTTTAAATGTTTACCTCACTCCACTTGCCTCACTTCTCGAGTAATATGGTGTAAAGGTTGTCTCGTATGCTGACAATACCCAGCTTGTGTTCTCTTTTAGGGATCACTCTGAGGCAGCTTTCACCAACTTTAAACAGTGTCTGATTAACATCTCATCCTGGATGACTGACAACTGTTTGAAGCTAAATACGGATAAAACGGAAGTCCTGTTTTTTAATCAGCCGTGTCCTCCACTAGCTGATCTCTGGTGGCCAACGGAACTCAACCCTCCTCCTTTTCCAGTCCCCGCTGCTAGAACTCTGGGGTTTAAATTTGATTCTACTCTTTTGAGCAAAGCACAGATATGCCAAGTCTCCTCCTCATGCTTCTGGAAACTGAAAACCCTGTGGAGATTCCTTCATCTCCTACCAATGGACTATAGGGAAACGGTGGTCCACGCATTGATCACCTCACAGCTAGACTATACCAACAGTATGTATTTGGGTCTCCCAGCCTATCTGATCAGAAAATTGCAGGTCATTCAGAATGCATCCGCCAAGCTCATCAGAAATGTGCCACTCTGCCACCACATTTCTCCCCATCTGCGTAGCCTTCATTGGCTGCCTTTTAACAGGAGGATAGAATTCAAGGCTCTAACCCTTGCCTATAGGGCCACCAAAGATACTGGCCCCCAATACTTGAAGCACAGACTTCCCAAATACAATCAGACTTGAACTCTGAGGTTGAATCACCAGGAGTGGGATTATGTGTTGTGGAGTGTAATTATGTGGAGTGGTATTGTGTGTCGCTGACTAGCATGTAGTGGAGTGGAATGTTGTGGAATTTTGTAGCACAATGTGAAAGTATGTGTTGTGAACTGGATATATTTGGTGTGTAGTGGAATTGTGTTGTATAGTTAAATTATGTGGTTTGGTGTGGAATTATATGGTGTGGAATTTTGTGGAGTTGAATTGTGTGGCATGGAACTGTGTGGTATTGAGTGCAATTTTGTGGAGTGTATTTATTTGGCATGGTGTGGATATATTTATGTGGATTGTTATGTGTCACAGAGTGGAATTATGTAGGGTGTATTTATGTGGTTTTGAGTAGAGTGTAATTAGGTGGAGTTAAATTGTGTTGTTGAGTGGTATTATGTGGAGTGTAAATATGTTGCGTGTTACGATGGTCTGGTTGAATCATGGTTGCACTTAGCTCCAAGGGGGCGTTACCTGTGTGATACGTGGGCTTTCCAATGCTACCACCAATGCCTTTTAATGCAAAACCCTATCTACAAACAATAGTAGACAGGTTAACTCCCTTTGAAAGGAGGCGTTATGAGGAGAAATGTTTTTGTTTCTCCTTTCTTTTTCGACTTTGCATGCATACTGCACTGTGCAGCACACATACAAGTAGGAAAAGCTTTAACCCTTTCTATGCTGATGACGGAACCGCTCCGTCATCAGCTGTGGTGGCGCTGTGCTGATGACGGAGCGGTTCCGTCATGGCCCTGCCGCCGCGCCTGCGCGGCGCTGATTTCGCACCTGCGCGGCGCGTTCTATTAGGCGGGCGGGGCCATGACGGAACCGCTCCGTCATCAGCACAGCACCACCGCAGCTGATGACGGAGCGGTTCTGGCATCAGCATGCGGCCGCTGTGCGGCCGCCCCGCCCCATTAGCGTTGCGGCGGAATAGCCGCCGCAGGGATATGGTTGAAGTGTGTCTAAGCATTGTATTTTTGTATTGGAAGGATACCCTTCCAGTACAAAACCTATGGAAGACTCAGGTACACACCCTTGCACTATGGTGCAAAGGAGTGTGCCTGGCGCACAACAGCTGAAATCTTCAGTGGTACTAGGGAGAGGGAATGTGTGAGCCATATTTCTGTAGATATGGTGCTCTGTTACGCAATGCAGCACAGCATTTATGACTGCTGCACTGCATTCCGTGACTTTTTGGAAAACCTGGGCTTAGATGTATTGGCTTCTTTTCCCCTACAGCTACCTTACGGCCAACCTTCCTGCCCTACCACAACCGACACCCTGTTGGCATCAATGAGGCCCTCGGTCACATCACAGACCAACTTTGTGGCCCTTGGGAAAATATTTGTGAGTACTCATGCTCTAAATAAGAGGAGGTACTCTTTGCTCAGGGAATAATAGTTTACTGTTATAGTGCAACGCCTGCAGAAGACTTGTGGTACAGCTCCCACAGTTTCTAGGTCATGCACTTGTGTCCTTACAGTCTGGCTGGCATACAGAGAGTACTGGTTCTCTGCAGAAAGTGTTTGCTTTCGCGAAGGGCCCATCAGGATCAGCGTGCAGGGGGCACCTCAACTGACCTTGACAATGGAGCTGCGTGCTCTCTAGCGATGTCTTTGCCGGCACAAACCGGACTTCTGGCCCCAATCCGAGATGGCACGCAGGATGGGCGCACTGTATGCCAGCATCAAGATGACACACAACACATCCTTGAGGGCCTTTTGTGCAGCTGTGTTTCTCATATGGTGGAGGTGCATGGAAAAAAGTGTTTGTTCACTTGAGGTGATCCGTGCAACTGAAGGAAACTAGTGTCTCACAGAGACCTGTAAGCTTCTCATGCTTAAGAACCTTGCTTCTTCTGTTAGCTCTGTTTTTCATTTCTGCTGAGAGGATAGAACAGATGTATTCATTGCATTGCACACGCAATGGGTTTGCGCCTGGGCAGTGCCTTTTACCAAAAGGCCTGTGCAGTCGTCTGAGGCTTCTTCTGTAGTTTCACCTCATCGTATTTCTGCCACTCTGCTTTTGCCTTGTCTCCTTTACATCCACCTGTCTGACCGATACCCGTTGGAGCTTCCTTGAGAGCTATAGGGGAGACTGACCTTGGACTACCTCCCTGGCCGTCTCCTACCCATTCGGTCTTTGGGCTGACTTTACCTCTCTCTGTCTCTTATTCTGTCTTCCCCCTCGTCCTCTCCCTTCTTACTCCCCCTCTCCCTCTTCCCTCTCTACTGGTCTCCCCTTATCTCCTGTAATGTGTCTCATATATTTGATGCAACCTGTAATTGTTATTATTGTTGTAACTTTGCTGACCTTATGTAAAGCGCTCTGATACCTACGGGTCTAGCCAGTGCTATATAAAACTCTTTAAATTAAATAAATAAATGGTCACAAATGCCTGTTGCCCTCCCGGGTCTCTTTTTAGGTCGAGCCTGGGCAGTGCATGTGCTGCTCTGCGAGGCACGTTGTATTCGAGTAAGGAGTTGACGCTCTGCCCATATTTTTCATTGGCTTGTGTTATTGTCCTTTGGAAATGCTGTCTTCTGGTCCGTTAATAGGCTTGTTAGTCCCTTCTTAGTACCGACTTGTCTTCATTTGTAACCACCCATGAGGACTGGCCCTTTTACTTCTGTTGTTACACCGTATGTCTTTTTTAGTCTGTAAGCACTATTTTCTTTAATAAATTTCTCCTACTGCAGGCACAACATGCTTTCCTGCAACAATCTTTTAAACAAGACAGGAGTATAACCTATAGACCTAGATCAGGACTGGGTAGATAAGGTGCAATAAAAAAACAATGTCCTGAAAGGTAATAGACAATTAATCATAGCATGCACATAGCATTACTTGGGTGGACAAGAAGGAAGTAACTCATAGTTTTTGTCAAAAGGAAATTATTCAGCTTTATGTGGAGACATTCATTTCATGGTCGGATACAGTTAGAAAAACAGCACTGCATAGAATGTAATGACATCCACATTGGACTTGGTGCAACAAACGTGAATAAATAGTGCAGGTGGCGACACAAGTGAAAGAAGACAGCGTAGTCGGCGCACTGTGCGAGTGGTGCAAGCTATTTACAGTGGGTGGCTAGAACGGCGCATGTGACATTGTGATATCACAGTGAGCAGAATAAATTTTGGTTCAGGTCTAGAGCCACTAAGGAAAAGTGCGCCTATTAGTCAGGCTGTTGGGTCGACGGCGTTTCGATCCAGAAAATTAGGATCATCATCAGGACTGGTTGTCTGAATTAGGAAGTGGTGTGGAAAACGGGGAGCATAAATTAGGGGGGGCGGAAGAAAGGGAAGGGGGTGTGTCCAATTTAAGAAAAATGGAACACTGTTTACCTTTGTTGGATCCCAGAGAATATGAGTCCTGAAGGTTTAGTAGAATGGGTTGGTTGGAGATAACTAGGTGTAAGGCAGCTTGGTGAATCACCGGTAATTTGGTGTCATCGCTAATGGACCAGGCCGTAATTTATGTCTTTTGTAGGTGGTCCCTTGCTGAAAATGAAGCAAGTAGGAAACAATGAATGCAATAATGTCGCTTCACTGGAGAATTAGGTGGGTCCTATAACGTGGGGGCATTTACATACCTCATTGCCGAAGAAACAGTGTTCTCTGGCTTTGTAGGTTGACCTTGTTCCGTTAATTAGTTGGTGGCAGGTTCTGCATTGTAGCCGGCCGAAAGTGAATAATCACGCTGGCGGTCGGCACTGTGGGATGAAAGGGGATAGAATGAGTAGTCTTGAACCAGAGTATTGGTTCGCGGGTTCAGGGTGAAGGGGATGGGATGAGGTTGAGGCACAGGCTTACCTCAAGCAATCAGCGCGACCGTCCGTGTACCAACAGAATCAGGTTCTGGACGAGTGCTGCAGGGCTGGTGGTCAGCGCTGTAGGATGAAGGGGGACAGAATGAGTGGCCTGTAGCAAAAGTCTTGGTTTGCGGGGCAGAGTGAAGGGCAAGGAAACGGGGTCGGGGCCCAGGCTTACCTCAGTTAATCAGTGCGACCGTTCCTGTATCGTGGAATCAGGTTATGATCGAGTGCTGCACTCCATAGACACTACTTCCGTGTTGGGCGGGGATAGGGGCGGGGGGATGACGACCTGTATGACAAGGTCACGAGTGATAGGGTGATGAGGTAGGGCGGGGGTGGCGACGTTTCGGGAGTTATGGAAACGCGTCCAGTGACGGGATGGTGGGCGTGTTGGCTATGTAAGTTTGCGATAGGAGGAACTGGTCTCTCAAAGCATGTTAACATTAACCAGTTTAAATAAATAAATTTATAATTTAGACTCACGTATTTTGGAGCCCGGTCGTCATTGTATGCAAGCATTGACCCGTTTGAATTAATTACATATTAATTTGAACTCGCGTATTTTGGAGCCCGGTCAGCATTGTATGACAAGCCGTCAGGTATCCAGGGAAAACTTGAGTCGAAGGTGGCAGATGAATGCTGTGTCTTGTTTGGTCGGGAACCCTCAAGAGAAAACACTGCCTGTACATACATGGTTTGCATTTCACAGTGATTGGATGTGGAGGAGGGGCGGGGATGACGGCGTTTCAATTACTATGGAAACGCATGTCATAACCGGAAAGCAAACTCGATGGCTGTCAAGGAACCGGATAAATGCCAGCATTGAGTAGTATTAGTCAAACTAACATATGGTTAAACATCACATATATTTTGGAGCATAATTCACAACATTCTATGATGGTTAAAATTAACTGGCAGTACATGCAAAGCAGTTATGCAAGAAAAGATGATTGCTCAAGTTTATTAGAAGAAATATTACAAAGAAGAGCAATCCACATAAATTAGGATAGGGGAAGGAGAAGGACTGGTAACAAGGTTTGATGGGCTGGATTGGTATATGGCAATGTATGGATAGGGCTGTGTTGACAAATGGGGGGGACCGTGGACGGCGAAGGGATAAATTATAAAAGACGCTGCTCAGAGGGAATTCATGGCACAGTGGTGGACAGATTTAAATGGTGACTGTACTATTCCATTCGTCAATGGTGTTTAGTCCTTTGTTAATGGAATCACAGATAGTCATCCATTTACATTCAGCCTTATTGAGGAGAATTCTGATATTTCCCCCTCGAATGGGCAATGTTGGTTTTTCAATAACTTGCCACTGCATGTCTGTGTCAAGATGGTTTTGTTGGAGGTAATGTGATACCAGTGGGGCTGACATGGTTTTACAGTGCTGGATGATGCGTTGTTTGATCATTTGTCTTGTCTGTCCGATGTAGATCAAGTTGCACAGACATTTTATGGCATAGATCACATTTTGTGATCTACAGTTGGTATGATTTTTCAGTCTGTATGTGCAGTCATTAGTGATAAATTCTTTTGTGTTGATGGTGAGCACGCATACGCTACAGTTCTGGCATTTGTAGTGTCCAACTATAGGGTCTAGGCCCCATTCAGCTGTTATAGTGTTCCTGTCCTGTTTGGTTTGTGGCCAGGTGATAGCGTGTACCAGGTTATTTCCACGTTGGTGAGAGAAAAGAGGTTCTTCCTTGAATTGTTCATTTGCACATCATTTCTAAGAAAGAATTCGAATTCCTCAACAATGCCAACCCTCGCACCCCTGTACTTTATGTTCTGCCCAAAATTCATAAAGACAGTCAAAATCCTCCTGGCAGACCAATTGTGTCTGGTTGCGGGTCAATCTTGGAACCACTTGGGAAATATATAGACTCTGTTATCAAACTCTTTGTCCCTGAGACTGACACCTATATCAGGGACATGACGGACCTCATTAATACCATTGAGGACCTACCCTTCAACACGGATTTACAAGTGATGGCTGGGTTAGACATTGAATCCCTGTACACCAACATCCCCCATGATGAAGGCTTACAAGTTATTCATAACTTACTTATTTCAAGACCACAACCAACACGTATACCTACGGATTTCGTCATGGATCTCCTGCGGATTGCTTTGAGAAATAATTACTTCCTCTACCACGATACATTCTTTCTACAAGTAAATGGAGTCTCTATGGGCGCATGTTTTGCCCCAAATTTTGCGATACTGTTTGTCCATCATCTGGAAAAAACATTGATTCTGACACCTATAAATCCATTTTTTGACAATATCAATTTATGGCGCAGATATATAGATGACGTTCTATTACTGTGGTCCGGCACGGCTGAGACACTACAACCCTTTATGGATTGGCTCAACCATAGCCAAGAGCACCTTAAATTCACCAGTGACTGCAAACAAAACGACCTGCCATTCCTAGACGTCACCATACACGCGGAAGAAGGACATCTGGGTACCAGCCTGTACCAACCGAGAAAAATACACTCTTGCTTTACTCCAGCTACCACCCACGAGGACTACGAGATGGCCTACCATATGGGCACTTCCTCCAAATCCGACGCAACTGCAAGTGGAAAAAGGATTATTTCAGGAAAGCAGATGTCCTTACCAAGAAACTCATACATCGGGGATACCCCAAACGGCTGGTCACCAGAGCAAAGAAGAGAGTGTGGTATTGCCACAGGGAAAACCTCCTTACCACTCACCCCAAAAAACCCATGTCAAGGATCCCCTTTGTTTCAAAATTCAGTCCGCACAGTAACAAAATAAATAAAATCATCCGGAAAAATTGGCCCCTTTTGCGTGCAAATGAACAATTCAAGGAAGAACCTCTTTTCTCTTACCAACGTGGAAATAACCTTGCAAACCATCTGGTACACGCTATCACCTGGCCACAAACCAAACAGGACAGGAACACTATAACAGCTGAATGGGGCCTAGACCCTATAGTTGGACACTACAAATGCCAGAACTGTAGCGTATGCGTGCTCACCATCAACACGAAAGAATTTATCACTAATGACTGCACATACAGACTGAAAAATCATACCAACTGTAGATCACAAAATGTGATCTATGCCATAAAATGTCCGTGCAACTTGATCTACATCGGACAGACAAGACAAATGATCAAACAACGCATCATCCAGCACAAGAGCCGCATCAACTGTAAAACCATGTCAGCCCCACTGGTATCACATTACCTACAACAAAACCATCTTGACACAGACATGCAGTGGCAAGTTATTGAAAAACCAACATTGCCCATTCGAGGGGGAGATATCAGAATTCTCCTCAATAAGGCTGAATGTAAATGGATGACTATCTGTGATTCCATTAACAAAGGACTAAACACCATTGATGAATGGAATAGTACAGTCACCACTTAAATCTGTCCACCACTGTGCCATGAATTCCCTCTGAGCAGCGTCTTTTTTAATTGATCCCTTCTCCGTCCACGGTCCCCCCCGTTTGTCAACACAGCCCTATCCATACATTGCCATATACCAATCCAGCCCATCAATCCTTGTTACCAGTCCTTCCCCTTCCCCTATCCTAATTTATGTGGATTGCTCTCCTTTGTAATATTTCTTCTAATAAACTTGAGCAATCATCTTTTCTTGCATAACTGCTTTGCATGTACTGCCAGTTCATTTTAACCATCATAGAATGTTGTGAATTATGCTCCAAAATATATGTGATGTTTAACCATATGTTAGTATGACTAATACTACTCAATGCTGGCATTTATCCGGTTCCTTGACAGCCATCGAGTTTGCTTTCCGGTTATGACATGCGTTTCCATAGTAATTGAAACGCCGTCATCCCCGCCCCTCCTCCACATCCAATCACTGTGAAATGCAAACCATGTATGTACAGGCAGTGTTTTCTCTTGAGGGTTCCCGACCAAACAAGACATAGCATTCATCTGCCACCTCCGACAAAGTTTTCCCTGGATACCTGACGGCTTGTCATACAATGCTGACCGGGCTCCAAAATACGCGAGTTCAAATTAAAATGTAATTAATTCAAACGGGTCAATGCTTGCATACAATGATGACCGGGCTCCAAAATACGTGAGTCTAAATTATAAATTTATTTATTTAAACTGGTTAATGTTAACATGCTTTGAGAGACCAGTTCCTCCTATCGCAAACTTACATAGCCAACACGCCCACCATCCCGTCACTGGACGCGTTTCCATAACTCCCGAAACGTCGCCACCCCCGCCCTACCTCATCACCCTATCACTCGTGACCTCGTCATACAGGTCGTCATCCCCCCGCCCCTATCCCCGCCCAACACGGAAGTAGTGTCTAGGGCGTGCAGCACTCGATCATAACCTGATTCCACGATACAGGAACGGTCGCACTGATTAACTGAGGTAAGCCTGGGCCCCGACCCCGTTTCCTTCCCCTTCACTCTGCCCCGCAAACCAAGACTTTTGCTACAGGCCACTCATTCTGTCCCCCTTCATCCTACAGCGCTGACCGCCAGCCCTGCAGCACTCGTCCAGAACCTGATTCTGTTGGTACACGGACGGTCGCGCTGATTGCTTGAGGTAAGCCTGTGCCTCGACCTCATCCCATCCCCTTCACCCTGAACCCACGAACCAATACTCTGGTTCAAGACTACTCATTCTATCCCCTTTCATCCCACAGCGCCGACCGCCAGCGTGATTATTCACTTTCGGCCGGCTACAATGCAGAACCTGCCACCAACTAATTAACGGTACAAGGTCAACCTACAAAGCCATAGAACACTGTTTCTTCGGCAACGAGGTATGTAAATGCCCCCACGTTATAGGACCCACCTAATTCTCCAGTGAAGCGACATTATTGCATTCATTGTTTCCTACTTGCTTCATTTTCAGCAAGGGACCACCTACAAAAGACATGAATTACGGCCTGGTCCATTAGCGATGACACCAAATTACCGGCGATTCACCAAGCTGCCTTACACCTAGTTATCTCCAACCAACCCATTCTACTAAACCTTTAGGACTCATATTCTCTGGGATCCAACAAAGGTAAACAGTGTTCCATTTTTCTTAAATTGGACACACCCCCTTCCCTTTCTTCCGCCCCCCTAATTTATGCTCCCCTTTTTCCACAGCACTTCCTAATTCAGACAACCAGTCCTGATGATGATCCTAATTTCTCTGGATCGAAACGCCGTCGACCCAACAGCCTGACTAATAGGCGCACTTTTCCTTAGTGGCTCTAGACCTGAACCAAAATTTACTCTGCTCACTGTGATATCACAATGTCACATGCGCCGTTCTAGCCACCCACTGTAAATAGCTTGCACCACTCGCACAGTGCGCCAACTACGCTGTCTTCTTTCACTTGCGTCGCCACCTGCACTATTTATTCACGTTTGTTGCACCAAGTCCAATGTGGTTGTCATTACATTCTATGCAGTGCTGTTTTTCTAACTGTATCCGACCATGAAATGAATGTCTCCACATAAAGCTGAATAATTTCCTTTTGACAAAAACTATGAGTTACTTCCTTCTTGTCCACCCAAGTAATGCTATGTGCATGCTATGATTAATTGTCTATTGACTTTTACCTTTCAGGACATTGTTTTTTAATTGTTCCTGCAACAATCAGCACGCCATGCACGCTTTCAATTTACAAGCAGCGTAGCACAATGGCGGCCGCTTCAATAAAATGAAATAGGTCTCGCATTTACAAGAGTTTCAGCTGTGGGCATTGTAAATGACAATGCCTTTTATTATCAAAACAGAAAAATAAAAGGCATTTTCATTTACAATGCCAGCAGCTTAAACTCTTGCAAATGCAAGACATATTGTATTGCAAATACTTGTTTAAGATGGCCACAAGTCTCAGAATACAATAGGCTCTTGTCTTGCTACATGTATGTGCTTTGCATGATTTGTCCTGGTTGAGTGCGATTTTAATTCCTGAGAGTAGTCTCTCATCTCAGGGGCGGCCTTAGGCATGAGCAAGCTGTGCACCTGCACAGGGCCACCAAACCCCAGGGGCCACCACACCAATATATATCCTTAATATAATAATCCTCTGAGGATGGATACATATTTGCGTGGCGGCCCCTGGCAGGGATTTGGCGGCCTCCGGCTCTGTTCCACTTCCAAACACCCTGACCCCCCCCTCTTAACTGGCCTCCGTGCTCCGCCCCGCCCGGACCTCCTCCTCTGGAGCCCCCTACCTACACTCCCTGCCCAGGGCCGCCATGAGCCTAGAGCCGCCTCTGCTCATCTACAAAATCTGCGGCAGCCGTTTCCGCACAGTAGAGAGTGTGTGTCAATCTGTGTGCATATGTGTTGAAACTATACATGTAGGTTTCTGGATACGGAAATTAGTGTTTGTTAATTTGTGGACAGGCATTCGGTCTTAAGTGCTATGCAGAAATGCCAAGCATAGTTTTACTGGAGGACGTGGGTTTAACCCTGCTGAGAACTGTCCACTCATTCTTTAAGCATGCCATGGATTTGTGCACGTGCACCCATGCCATCACACTAAATTCACGCCTTTTTTACATATGTGAATGGGAGCCTCTCTATCTGTTGATGGCACCTCGGACCATATCCTACTCAGCCATTAGGAAAGCATAAGAGAAGCTAAATTTTTTAAAGCATGGGCAGAGTTCGTGAAGTTTTGTGCGGAACTCTACGAAGTGACTAAAAAACTCTGCCGCGCTACGCAGAGTTTCGCAAGCAGCGGAGTGTGCTTGGTCATGCCTGTTTGCTTTGATTTTCAGGCCCAGGTGTTTGTCCTGCACTGTAAAACCAATGCGAATGGCACCATGTGCCGCACAAGAGGGCTCTGCTTCTTTCTGCCGCTCGAGGAGATTTCTGTTCGAGCTGCAACTTTCTCAACACGAACAGAAGGTATGTCAACGCGAGCGATCGCAAACACCCACAACTGCCCACATTGAGAAATTCGCCTACCTGCGTTGAACAATCTCAAGGGAGGTGGATTTTTCTCGCTCGTGCTCACCAACTTGATGTTGGGAAGTGCGAACGAGGAAAAATCTCGTCGGGAGGTGGATTTTCCTCACTTTCACTTGCCAACTTGATGTTGGGGAGTGCGAACGAGGAAAAAAACGTTGCTTTTTTAGAACTGTTTGTGCTCCGCGTAGCGCGGAGTGCCAAACACTCAGCAAACTCAGTGAACGGAGCAAAGTTCATCGCCCAGTCTTAATTTTTTTGTAATTCTGAAACATGATGGAGCTAAAGATTTTAATAGGATCATAGCAAACCAAGACATAACCTGGTGATGTGCAAATTATAAATATTTGCTGGACTTCAATTTCAATACATTATCATTGGTGTGCAATATAGTTTTAGCAATAAAACTGCACATCAGCATAGATTTAGTAGCCATTTTAATGGAAATTGTGCTGTCTGTAAATGACAGTGTGCTTCCATACCATGCTTTAAAAATATATTTGCAACTGTGTGCTCCAAACTGCACCACTGCCCACATACCACCCCCTTACCACTCTCCTGCTGCATGGGCGTGGCTCACTTGCTACACTTGTTCTTTGTGTGACGCTTTTCACAGTCTCAAGGATTTCGGTGATGTTACATTGTTAATATGTATGAATAATTTTAACTACATTGAAGGAATTAATGTCCTTAATATGTGTTTATTGTATAATATGAGTCACATTGCATGTACACGGGGTTCGGCTGCTCCCCTATCCCAATTTTTCATTTCTTGGTAATTTGCCTCGATAATGCCCCATTACTAATGGCCGCTGCCATTTACCATTTCCCAAACTAATATGGCCGCCGCGCATGGCTAAATCAACCGGCTCTCCTGGCCCCATTCGACTCCACGGCGCGACTGTGCACCGGGATATTGACCGAGGTTCCATCGTGAACCAGAGGTAAGCACTCGGCCCCTTCTAGGACCATCGGCTGAACTCGCCGGATTCTCTCATTGTGTCCCCCTTAACTGTAACTAATTCGTTTTACACAATTGCTTACAGGAGCCACTCCACTCGGCAACCTGTTCGGAACTCCGTAATTGGTAAGCCTATGATTGCATGCCCCCGTACCGCCGCCACGGCTGTCAAACGCGGTTGTCCAACGCCGACTGCGGTTTGCTTTTGTTTTAATCCAGCTCCCCTTAGTTGGGTTTATTAACCCTTTTCCCTTATCCTCAGGGTAGGCGAACGCCTCCAACCTTCCTGGCTATCGGCCAGATTCGGATGAATTCTTATTCCTCCTTCATTAAAGGAATAATAGGTAAGCTACCTTAACGCATTTCACCGGTGCCTATTTTAAGCAATTACAGGCACCCCTAACTGTCACTGTATTCTTTGGTTTTAGAATCATATCGCCTTGAATTATCTTTGCAACTCCAACTAATAGGTTGGATCCCTCAACCCTACTGCCCTATGTTCTTACATTGTTAATCATCTGGCTAAGATTAACAGACCAACCCTCGAGGTAATTGCAATCTTTTTTCGCGCTGGCTGAGCATGGCTTTATCACAATCTCCTGGCCCATCGACACAGCCTGACATGCAGGTGCTGCATGCAGGCTCAACCCCGCAGCACTTCGTTATACCATTCTTCCATTGTTCATCGGCATGCCACTTCGCTCACTATCACGCTGAACTTGTGTGGCACTGGCTGTTAGACACGGTAATCTGAATATCCTTAGTACCCTAAGTTGGAATGCCACTGAAATGGCCTCGACATGATTGGCTAAGCAGTACGTCGAACTTGTATGGCACTGTCTGTGAGACACCGTCACTTGTATGAACTGGAGCACCTTAAGTTCACATAAGGCTACTTTTAAAACTGATGAGTACTACAGTTGGTTAAATATATTGTTACTTGTTTCCTTCCTCCCTGTCAATACAGGCTTCTATATTCAGGCTAACATTGGAAGTCCTGATGATGATCCATTAACACAATTGGATCGAAACGCCGTAGACACAATATTTGGATTAAACAATAAGTGTACTATTACGTGCCAAAAGTTTTTGTTTCCCGCATATATGAAGCAAATATACTCGAAATACGGTTTTTGCTCATGTCTTTTAAATGCCTGAAGCACCACTGTAACTGTATGTCTTGAATGTATGTGTAGCATTGTGGATGCAGGACTGTGTCCCACTGCTTTACTGTTTGTTTGATTTAGCACAACCTCAATATATTGAATAAAATGTAAAGTCCGGCTGGACTTTCTCTCTGTTATAGAGTTCATTGTGGCCTATAATTATTAATAAGTTAGATTCCCTGTTGTCAAGGACCAATTGTTTATAGTTTAATTGATACCCCTGGTCCTTGGTTACCTAGTGGGTTCCCTTGTCTTTTATAAAAGTAAGTTACATTGATAGCAGCACCCTACTCTGAAGATTGTTCCTGCACCATTGCCTAGGACTGAGTACAGACCAGGGTATGCGCTTGCGCCAGAGCACTGTGGGCACAATTACAGGATGGAAACGAGGGTACGCAATGGGACTACTGCAGAGGGTGGAGGATGAAACTGTGATGCATTCGTACACACAAATCTCACATTTCCTAAATCTTGGAATAATGGCGTCTGGAGAGCCTGGGGGGTTGTGTATTGTTAGGGTACAGAGGGCAAGGTCTGGTATACAGGCTTATGTCAGAGCGCACAAAGTCTCTTTTAACCAGCAGAACTTCAAAAGTGCTTTCTGACACTAAAACGAAGAGTGCTTGCTTGAATTGACATAAAACATCTGCATATCTGCAAATGCGCAGTGCCTGTTTTATTTCTGGCCAAGATGGGAGCAGTAAAAATATCTTCCCTTCTGTTTCTCATAAATATTTACAGTGATAACATCTGTTCTATCCTCTCAGCAGAAATGAAAAGTGGAGATAACAGAAGAAGCAAGATGAAAAAAAAGTGTTGGAAACTTTTCAGGAGAAATGGCCTGCGCTCCCTTGAAGAGCGAAGGGTCTCACGCGTGAGAAGGAGCTGACAGGTCCATGCGCCACACTCTACTCTCACAACACTGACCCATTCCCGCTCTGAGCCGTGACACAGCTGATGTGCTAGAAACCCAACGATCACTGACGCCCACACACAGCCCCCACACACAACCTACATTGAACACCACCAACATAGCATAACAACTCCACAGCTCCCAACTCTCACTTCACCCACTCTAAAGCCTCCATTTACGAACCCATAATCCTCCTCTCACAAACCACAACTCTCCTCTCACGAACTCAACATCCTCCTCCTCAAATCCATAACCACTCACCACACAAACCACAGTTCATCCGTTTAACACACGGACCATCTCTCCTCTCACAAGTGTATACATTTTGTTTTGCATATGAAGTTTTTGAAAAGTGCTACACACCCCTGCGTGCTGCCTCAGAGTGCTTCTCCGATTAAGTACATTAATGTAGGAGTGGACTGGAGCTCTGGGTCGATTAACGGCAGTCAGACAGCAGGGGCGGCCTGAATGCTTGTAGACGAAAAGGCTGATAAAGCCTGGTAGAAGGGCCCATAGAATCATAGTGGGACAAGGCCAGAGAGTGTGGTGAAGCCACTTGTAGGCCTCTAGCCAGCATAGCCTTGGACACAGCAAAAACCTAAGTAGGCTACATGAGGGAGTGTGCAAACCGAATGCATGCTGAAGAAGTAGGGTTTTAAGAACCTCCAGAATTTGAAGAAGTTTGGTTGAAGTCTGTAACTCAGTGGGCGGGAATTCCGAAGAAATGAGCCTTGCACATGGAGGGTGCTTTGCAAAGAGTTCTGAAGACCTGAGGGTCTTCCTCCAAACGTGTTGTAGTGTATGAGATGCATTGATAGTGGGTTCAGATTGTAAGGGGCAGATAAGCAAGCCCCTTTCACCTCCTTGCGCCGCCATTGCGACACTTTTTTTGACGCAATGGCGGCACAAACAATGCAGCCAATTTACAACATAACGCATCTAGGGAGATGAGGCACATTGTAAAGCCCTGCATCACATTATGCCTGCTTCAGGTATAATGCATGCAGGATAGGTGTTCCCACACAAAAAGCCATGTATTACTGATGCAGTGAAATTTACAACATTTCACTGCGTCACTCCACAGCTTCACTGGGTCAAAATCCCTACTCCTGCTCAGACAAGCTGCTCAGACAAGGCGTAAGGAATGACGCAAAGCTTTCTAAATGGGACTCACCTATATGTTGTGGTGCATTGCTGGAGTTATGTTATGTTATCACAACTTTTATAGCGCACTAATACCCTTGGGTGTCTAGACGCTTACGGCCCGCATACTGTAAAGGGAGCTTAGTTTTTGAAATGCCAGGTTGTAAGATTTTTCCTGAACTCAATCAGAGGAAGTATCTTCCTAAGAGCAAGCGGAAGAGAGTTTCATAGCCTTATGGTGCTATGTCTGAAACTCCTCCCCCCCAGTTCATCGTCCTGACTCTGGAAGTGGGCATCAGGAAGGCATTAGCCAATCGCAGTTGTCTGCTGGGGGAGTACCAACTAAAGGCATGCCATAGAAATCGTGGACCTACTCTGTAAAGTGCCTTGTGTGCTATACAAAGTGTCTTAAATTTCACGTGTTGAGTGACTGGCAGCCAGTGCAGCTTTTCCCGGCACTAATGGACTGATGTTTAGGGGAATCTAGCACCAATCTGGCAGCAGCATTCTGTGCTGATTGTAATCTTCTAAGTTGATTGGACTATAAATTTATATATAAGGCATTACAGTAGTCTACAGATACAATTAGGGAAGTTAAAACAGTTTTTCTTGGGTTTTTCAGAAAATGGAAGAATTTTATGCACTGTTCTAATGGTGAAGAAGGCAGAGGACACCACCTTAGAAACCTGTGATTTAAAATTCAGCTTCTCATCTATTATGACCCCCAGATTTTTAGCTTTTACTACCGGAATAAGAAGGGGGCCCAAAGTGCTTGGCCACCAAACTGGTAACCAAAGGGGAGCCAGCGTTCCAAAAAGCACCACCTCGGTTTTGCTCGAGTAAAGCTTCAAACAATGCTTGATCATCCAGATGCTCAAGGAGACCATGCAATCATGCAATTTGTTAGAGTGGTTGGCATCCTTGTCTATGGTTGAAATAACTAATTTGGTATCGTCGGCATACAAGGTCGGTATTAGATCAAAACTTCTGATCAAATGTGCTAATTCGGACACGTACAGGTTAAAAAGTGTAGGGCTCAAGGAAGAGCCCTGGGGCACCCCACAAGGCAAAATAAAAGGTGTGGATTTAAAAACGCCCAATTGCACTGTCTGTGATTTATCTGCTAAGAAGGATGTTAAAAGCGACATGGCCTTTCCACCTAGCCCAATAGTTTTCAGCCGTTCTATCAGTAAGTTGTGGTCCACAGTATCAAATGCCGCGGACAGATCAAGGAGGATCAGAGCTGCTGATCCGCCATCTAGTGCAGTGCGAATCTCCTCCGTGGTTTTAATTAAGGCTGTTTTGGTACTGTGGAATGAATGGAAACCAAATTGGCTGTGGTCTATAATGTTGTTATCTAGAATGTATGTGGTGGTGATAGCATAGTCAGAGAAAATCGGAAAATTCTCACTTATTAAAAATGGCTGTAAATTTCCAATTTTTACCAACTGTTTGGAAAAAACAATCTGCACAGCCCAACCTAGGCCCTACACAAAAGCCGGGTGATGCAGAACCGATTAGGTCATACTGCGGGGTTAGGATCCTTGATGAAAGTGGGACTATAGGACTGCCCTGGTTAGTCTGCACTTGTGAGACATTTGCTGTCCGCCGAATTTTGGTTGAACGGACCGGTGAAAAAAAACACCACATCAAGGATAAGTATATCCATATTGCGCTTCTGTTGGTTAAACAGTTCTAATTGAAAGTGTTATATTATGCTGATAATTCCAGGGAGGGATTAATTACAAAATTTTGCCTGAAGAAAGCTGTGGACTCAAAGGGCGGTTTAATGGCTGAAACATGTTGGCATATATTTAGGTCACTGAGAGTGTCCTTTACAATTCCCTCTCTCTCAAATTGTTGTTACCGGCATATATTTAGGGTCATAGGACCATTACATCCTTGGAATACCCTACTCTTGTTATTTTAATATCCACCATATCTCCACATTAAAGGGATACCTGGAGTGTGTGGTGGATTTTTAATCTTTAAACTCCCTGACCTCTTCTCAAAAGCGTTCCCTCAAATATGGTTGAGCCCACCTTGGCCTTTAGGAGCCAGGGTGATCCGGATGATGAAGCATGACACTATTAGAGTGTGTGAGGGTTACTATACAAAGAGGTAATGCTCCCAGGACTGGTAGAAGCATATCATTACTCCTCTGATTGAAAATTGCGCCTACACTTTATATTCTAGTTCATTTTTGGGCAGGATACTTTTTGGTATTGGATACCACTTGGGAGGACGTATCCTTTCCCACTTCCCTTGTGTGGAAGTTTCTCTCTACCCTTGAGGCCTCGTGGCTGGTCTTGTACACCCTAAACAAAAGTTCTCTTATCATTCTGCCTCATATTACCTAAGGGGGTACGAGGACACCCCCTGTATAACTACTTCCTTAGTGGTGCTCCAAAGGAGATGCCTGATTTAGAATTGAAAGTTGGAGTATTACAATCACAGTTCTGATTGACTCCACAGTAAAAAAAGAAACTGCTACCAGGGCTTACATTGGAAGCATTCTTGGGTAGGTCCAGCAGCAAATTGCGAACACCCATAAACCTACAAGTTTGTGTAAAATCACAGATCATTTGTAGGATATTTCCTACCCTGAGTACATTTTCAGATATACTCTTATCAAGGGCAGGAGTACATGTTCAAGATGGGAAGGGATCGACCCCCAAATTGAAAAAGGTATAAGAGAATAGTTTTTTAGGAAGAGACTAATAGAAGAACATTTTGCATCTCAAGGTGCTTGATTAATAAAAGAATGAGTTCCAGTGCCCAGAGCCCTGCTCAGAAGCCTGCAATCAGTGCAATTGAATGTTGGTGCACCCAATACCAAGGCTGTGTAGACTCAAATGTGTGCTGTGGCCCTTGCCCGCAATCACTGGTTCAAATTAAGTAATGCGGAATGTATACTGCTTACATTTGTGTAAGTGTATATGGTTACATTCACAACTGAAGATTCGCAGTAGTACTTCAGATATCCTTTGATATTTTTTAAAAAGGCAGAAATTTACCTCAAATGCCTAATTCCATAACCTTGGATGATATTAGGCTAAAATGCAGAAAACTGATGCAGAACAATCTATTATGGTGCTACGAAATCCAGCGGATTTCTTTGGAAAAACACACAACATTGTCTCTAATTCACAGTATAATTCTATGAAAGGTGGGAGTGCAGTAAATCAAAAGACTGGGCCCACCGAGGAGTTGGAGCACAGAGAGCAGACTGCAGCAGTCATGACATTAGGCAGCTAAATGCAAATGTTTCCCAAAGTGCAAGTTCTTTAGGATGGTCGAAATTTGGAAAGAAAAAGCATTCTCGATAGGAAGAAGGAGGACGTTAGGCATACTGGAGGCATTGACAGAGCATGATTTGCGGAGCATGGCCTTTAACCTGTTCCATGCCAAACCCCACCCACTGATTAAAATGCCCGCACCGTGGCGGAATTCGAGCCGCTGTGCGGGTTAAAACAGTGGTAGGGTATGCATAGAGCTTCTGTTTTTGCTAAGTAGTCTGCTAGAGTCCAGAGATATGTTGGTAGTTTGGAGGTTCAATGCTTTGAATGGGAGACATGCAGTTCTCATGGAGTTTTAGGCCTCAATCGGGAGCCACTTATGTTAGGCAAGAGCAGTGAGGATTTGGGCCAGCCACGGCCCGTGGAGGGAGTTTTGGTGGGGTGGAGAGGCGGGGCGGGGGAGGGGCAGGGTGGGGGTGCTAAAAACTGGAGTATGGATAATTGAAGGTAAGTAAACCATACTCCAGTTTTTAGCACCACCCACCCTGCCCCTCCCCCGCCCCACCTCTCCGCCCCACCGAAACTCCCTCCACGGGCCGTGGCTGATTTGGGCTCTTTTTAGGTCTTGCCTAGCGACGCAGCGCATGCACTGCTAGCCTTTGGAGAGATCTATTGTTGTTGATTTATTTGCCAAGGGGGACAGGAGATGAGCATGCGCCCGGACAGGCGATGTGAACGTGTACGGCTCCCGTCGTTTGAGCATACCGCACGCATGCCATGCTTTCACTTTCCCAGTGCACGCGAGTGCGTGTCGCTTTCGCGGCCGCACTCATTTTAATCAACAAAACGTCCATCTCGTCGATTTTGCTTAGCCGTCCTTGCCTTTTTCTGAGTATCTACCTCTCTGTATATTTATATACACAAAAGCTGTGGCGTTCAGTGATGCTGTGGTAGCGCATAGTGATGTTGTGGTGCCCCTGAGGGATGCTGTGGTGATGCGATGGATAGTGAGGGCGATGGATAGATAGAGGGAGGGCGAAAGATAGAGGGAGGGCGAGAGATAGAGGCAGGGTGAGAGATAGAGGCAGGGCAAGAGGGCGAGTGATGGAGTGTGGGCGAGGGATGGAGTGTGGGCGAGGGATTGAGTGTGGGTGAGGGATGCAGTGTGGGACGGGGGAGGGATGGAGTGTGGGGCGGGGGAGGGATGGAGTGTGGGGCAGGGAGGGATGGATGAGTCGGGGGAATGGATGGATGGATGGATGGATGGAGTGCGGGGATGGATGGATGGAGTGCGGGATGGATGGATGGAGTGGGGGGATGGATGGATGGAGTGGGGGGATGGATGGATGGAGTGGGGGGTGGATGGATGGAGTGGGGGATGGATGAATGGAGTGGGATGGATGGATGGATGGAGTGGGATGGATGGAGTGGGATAGATGGAGATGGATGGATGGAGTGGGATGGATGGATGGATGGATGGATGGATGGAGTAGGATGGATGGATGGATGGATGGAGTGGGGGGATGTATGGATGGAGTGGGGCGGATGGATGGAGTGGGGGGATGGATGGATGGAGTGGGATGGATTGATGGAGTGGGGGACGGATGGAGTGGGGGATGGAAGGATGGAGTGGGGGGATGGATGGATGGATGGATGGAGTGGGGGGATGGGTGGAGTGGGGGGATGGATGGATGGAGGGGATGGATGGATGGAGGGAATGGATGTATGGATGGAGTGGGATGGATAGATGGAGTGGGGGGATGGTGATGCTGTGGTGATGCAATGGATAGTGAGGGCGATAGATAGATAGAAGGAGGGCAAAAGATAGAGGGAGGGCGAGAGATAGAGGCAGGGTGAGAGATAGAGGCAGGGCAAGAGGGCGAGGGATGGAGTGTGGGCGAGGGATGGAGTGTGGGCGATGGATGTAGTGTGGGCGAGGGATGGAGTGTGGGCGAGGGATGGAGTGTGGGAGAGGGATGGAGTCTGGGCGAGGGATGGAGTGTGGGGTGGGGCAGGGATGGAGTGTGGGGCGGGGGAGGGATGGAGTGTGGGGCGAGGGAGGGATGGAGTGTGGGGTGGGGGAGGAATGGAGTATGGGGCGGGGGAGGGATGTAGTGTGGGGCGTGGAGGGATGGATGGAGTCGGGGGAATGGATGGATGGATGGATGGAGTGCTGCGATGGATGGAGTGCGAGGATGGATGGATGGGGGATGGGGGGATGGAGTGGGGGATGGATGGATGGATGGAGTGGGGGGATGGATGGATGGAGAGATGGATGGATGGAGGGGATGGATGGATGGATGGAGTGGGGGGATGGATGGATGGATGGATGGATGGAGTGGGATGGATGAATGGAGTGCGGAGATGGATGGAGGGAGTGGGATGGATGGATGGAGTGGGGGATGGATGGATGTAGTGGGATGGATGGATGGATGGAGTGGGGGGGATGGATGGAGTGGGGGGTGGATGGATGGAGTGGGGGGATGGATGGATGGATGGAGTGGGGGGTGGATGGATGGATGGAGTGGGGAGTGGATGGATTGAGTGGGGGATGTAGTGCCTTAAAACGGCTCTTCATTTGTGATGCGTGATGTGAGCATAAGACAAGCAAACATTATGCGCAAAAGTAGTCTGGCATGAGAAACACAATGTTTTAGCTTCAGAGCGCAGTAGGTGATGTAAGAGGAGCCACAAAGAAAGCTGCCTGTGCTGCAGAGGAAGATGTGGCTTGCATTTTAACTCCCATTTTAAAATTATTTCCAACCTTGTGACCTCCAACTGGAAACTTGAGTGGACCAGATGCATTTTTATTTGCGACGCTTAAAAGACAAGCAAACCTTTTAAATCTAGATGCAGCGGTGAAGTAATTCACGGGCCTGTAAAATTCAATTTAGGGCTGATCTTTGCATAACAGCAGGACAGTGGGGGATGTAGTGTCTCTCCTCTCCTTATCATTCAACTCACTCTGGGGTCAAAGGTCCAGAGCCAGCTGTCAACAAGTAATGTAACAAGCTCTTGGCATTGCTGTGGGGAGGGGGGGAGGAGAAATGCGAGACACGGCCTGGCGGCCGTGAAAAGTGTGAAACAAGGGGGGGGAGCCCTTTGAAGTGAAGCTCTCGGAGGCAGGCGGCTCGGGCAGAAACAAATAAAACTCTTCGGCTATACCATAGCGTATCATATTTTTCTGTTTTCCAGTATAGAGTATTTTGTATTACTGTGGACAAATAGCAGTTATTTTATTCTATTACTATTTGCACAAATTGTCCTGCAAGAAAATAATCCTAAATATGATGGGTGCAGCGATTCGAGACACTTTTAATGAGATATGTGTGGCCTCGCTCTTCATATGGAAAATATATACAAATGTTCTGTATTGTTAAAAACACTGATTGCGGACAGTCTCACGGGAGCCCTCGTTAATAAATAAATTATACATCCCAAAACTAATTTAAAAGTAAACAGACAAGTGGATTTCCCAGACGGCTGGGAACAAATAAAGACTAAACGGCTTCCTGCTTTTATATTTACAGCAAACGCGTTTTGGATGGGGGGACGGACTGTAGTAACCAAAACGAAGTTAAAATAAAAAAATATCGTTTACAGGCAGTAACGTTTGAAAACCGGTTTCATCTGTTGGAATCGGAGGCGGATCTAGCTTGGGGAAGAGGCGCACCCCGGGGCTGGCTGGAAGGACAAACTGACGAAGTTCGGATGAGCTGTGGCTGCGATCCGTGGACGCAGGAGTCCGCCAGGATGCAGCACTCTGGAGGACGCAGGGTCGGATTTATGGAAGTAAACACGAACTAGTGCCATGACAATGAGCTTGGTCTGCTAGTCAAGTGAGCGGCCGGAGGCAGGCCAGGGTAACAATGTATAACCCGGATCTATAAAATAGAAAAATCAGTAAACAATAAACTGTAGCAAGCATGCCGATTTGGGGTGCAGGAAAGTACCGTAAAACAGATGAGGAAAAGGGAGGTAACAATAAAAGCTAAGAATAGAGCTAGTGTTTAAGTCCCTCTCCGGCGCACCTACAACACTTTCTAAAGAATCACTTACTTGGCTGCTTACATCTACTTATAGCAAGGAATGCATAACACTGCCATTTCAATGCTCTCTAAAAGGCGGGATTCCGCGTGGTCTGCCTGGTTTATATTTTAGGCTGGCTTTTCTCTGTCCGAGTTCTGCTTCCTCCCACGCCTGTTGCGCACAGCCTCACACAGCACCGCTTGCACTATCCGGGCAAGGGGCGAAGAGATGCGCTCGGAGACCGCGTGAAGAAACAACGTGTGCCCGGGAAAGAAAACATTAAAAAAAAATCTATAAAAGCGAAGTAGAAGTTAACATAAGAAACAAGCTCTTGGCATTGCTGTGGGGAGGAGAAATACGAGGCTCGGCCGGGCGGCCGTGAAGTGTGAAGCAGTGGGCGGGGGAGCCCTTTGAAGTCAAGCTCTCGGAGGAAGTAGGCTCGGGAGGGAGGGAAAAGCGCGTGCTTGTGTTCACGTGAACTGTCGGAAATCCGCCCGATGGTTTGAGAACTTATTTTGCCCACTAAAATTCACCCCTATCCATTCCTTGCGGAATGGGATAGGGGAGCCCTAAAAACAAGCTTCATTAACCAAAAATTTGCTCACAGGAAAGCTGAAGATGGTTTGAAATGATGTGGGAGTTTCGAAGGTGGCCCTTGGTATGGTTTAGTATTCGCCAAAATACCTGTCCCGGTCTTCCAGATGGGCACAGGCTTCTGGGCCCAGCAGATTGGTGTGTTTTTGAAGTCGCACAGTAGGTAAACGCGACCAGTACTGTGCTTCGAAGGCTTCGTTTAACAGCATGTTTACACAACAGCTACATCGATACTTATTTTAACTATTATTCGATATTGACATTTGCCATATTTAAGCAGACGTACGAATCTGTCCACGGTGTATATATTTCTATCTATATATTTATGAAAGTTCTGTCATTAACAACACTGTTTTTCAGGTCAAGGGGCACAAACGCCAGGATCAGTTTTGTTTATAGCAGTGATAGCTAAAAGTTCATACCTGGCAATGTTACACACACAGCTTTAAAATGTATGCACCAGTAAGAGGGGCACAAGCACGACTTTGTGTTGCTGTTAAAGTGTTATAGTTAACAAGATAATGTGTTTTTTTTCTCTGGCAGTAGCACATATGGGAGGAGGGCAGTCATGAACCTACATGGATGTTTAGGTCTTACTTGACAGTGCAACTATCACTTGACTTTTTATTCTACAGTTCTTCGGCTCCACACATACATTTACTTGTAATGCTTCATGTTACCGTACAACATTCCTTTAACGCCGGACATATTGCCATTGTTTATGATTATGGCTTGCTTATGTTGGTGTGAA
The DNA here is from genome assembly GCF_964263255.1 of Lissotriton vulgaris. NCBI lineage: Eukaryota > Metazoa > Chordata > Amphibia > Caudata > Salamandridae > Lissotriton > Lissotriton vulgaris. The sequence goes on from NC_141695.1 coordinate 846,818,404, forward strand.
ACCTGTCTTAATTCTAGCCCTTTGCTATTATGTGATGTATGTGTAAAGCAATGTCAATTGATAACTAAAAGACAGCGTAGTGTTTAAAAGGCAGAGAACATGCATTTTCTCTGGCTTTGTTTAAGAGTCTTGCAGCTGGGCTAAGGCCTACTTAAATTACATTTGAAAACAATGTTGGAATGTGACCCGGTAGACGGGCGGTTGTTCCAGCGTGGAAAGAAAAAAGCACCTATGTGATGTGACATGCAGTAAGCTGACGTGCTGTGGTGGGAGCTCTATCAGGAGCTCTCTCGTTGGTTGATTGGAAGATAAAGAGAACCAAACACAGGGCTTTTTGCATCAGACAGACACGCCAAGACCTTGGAAGCAGGGTAGGCCCGAGATCAGAGAGCGGCAACATGATTACGCAGATGTAGGTTTTGGATTCACTTTTGGACAGTGGGATGAATTCTTGGTTCATGATGTTCTTCAGTGTTCTTGACCTGCCTCTTACACCTAGGAAATTTCTACTGGGTTATCACCTCGAATGATACTTTAGCCAGATCTATTTAATGTGCTTGGTCCACGACCCCTTTCTTCGAGAAATGTTTTCTCTGCAAATGAACAGTTCATACAAAACATTCAAGGAACTTTGATTGCTCAGATTAGACCTCACAGCTAGACTGAACAAGCATTGGCAAAGCCAATAGGTCTGATGTTGGCTGCCAGCCATTTGGCAATTTTTGTTTTGTTTTGTCATGGATTTTGCGTAACTTTATTGATGATGTAAAATAAAACATTGGCTAAAGGCAAAAATGTTTTTTGTTCCTATAAAAAGCACTGATTATCAAAGTACTACCTGGCACTGAACGGAAAAACGTTGTTTGTTGATGTGCTCTTTTTGAAAGTGCAGCATGCTGTAACTTGTAATAAAGTCAGTCAATGGCTGAAGGTGGCTGACACATTACCTCTTGACAAATGTGAATGAGACAACCAAAGAATAATGGCTGAAGTGTGGATGAAAAAAACATATTTGTTACTATGTTATATATATTTAATTTTAGTAAAATAAAAGGTCTTGGCTAACACAAATCTAAAAAGTCAATTGATCTGGTATTGCCTGATAACCTCTTGCCTTTGAGAAAGATGCATGAAAGAAAAAGGCAGGAAAGAAAGAGAGAGAAAGAAAGGAAGAAATAAGGCAAGAAGGAAGGAAGGAAAAAAGAAGGACAGAAGGAAAAAAATAAAAGGAAAGAAAGAAAAAAGAAACAAAGAAAGCAGGGCATGAATCAAATAAATAATGAAAGAAGGCAATATAGAAAGACAGAATACAAGATAGAAGATGGCTTAGAAACAAGGAATGAAAGAAAATGGCAAAGAAAGAGGACAAGAAAGAAGAATGCAAAAAGCAAGCAAGAAAGAAAGAATGTAGGCAAAAAAAATGGAAAGAGACAAATGAAAAGAAAGAAAGCAGGAAAGAGGAAAGAAAGATGACAAGAAAGAACAAAGGTAAGAAAGAGAAAATGCAACAAAGAGAAAAAAAAGAAAGAAATTGAGAAGGCAAGACAGAAGGAAAGAAAGGCAATAGGCAAGAAAGAAAGAATGCAGGAAAGAAAGAAGGAATGATAGAAAGAAAGAATGAATGAATCAAAAAAGTAAAAAAGAGAAGGCAATAAAGAAATAATGATGACAAGGAAGAAATAACACAAGAAAGAACGAAGGAAAACAGAAAGAAAAGAAAGTAGTCAAGAAAGAAGGAAAGAAAGAAGGAACGAAAGAAGGAATGAAAAAAGAACAAAGAAAGAAAGGAGGGAAAAAGGGAAAAAGGGAACGAGAATTAAGGAAGGCAAGAAAAAAGGAAAGATAGAAGGAAGGAAAGAAAGAAAGACAGAAGGCAAGTAAGAAAGAAAGAATGCAAGAAAAAAGCAAAGAATGACGAAAAGAGGGAAAGAAGAAAGAAAGAAAGAACGAACAAAAAGGCATAACTTAATACTGAACAGTTTCAAAAGGTCACAATCTGTTATGCTGGGAAATAACAATAGTCAGATAAACAAAAGGTACTCCAAATGCATTTTCCAGCACCATAGTCAGGAGACAGGGACTAATCAGTTTGGAATTTGCCTTGGTTACATCACATCAGGAGCATTCTGCTCCCAGGCTCTAAACACAAATGCAAACTAAAGTAATTATAAAGTAAAAACCAAAACACTGGCACTGTAGAAAACTACCTTGTGTGTGAATGTGCTCCTTGTGAAAGAGCAACATACATCACTCAGAGTGAAGTTGACCAGTGGTTTAAGTAGGCAAACCTGCCCCAAGCTGTTTGCTGTAGTGAGCAGTAGCAAAATTTGAATATCAAAACAACAGACCAGTGGATAAAGAAAGCTGGCTGAAAGCCCTTTAAGTAAGTATATTATACACGTGATATTAGTAAAATCAAAAGGTCTAGGCCAACGCCAGACCTAAAATGTCAGGAAACTTATGGAACTTCCATTCCAATAAAACCAAACCTCTGGCTATTACAGACCATAGACTAGTGTGCCAAACCTTGAGTATTATTATACAAATTCTGCAATATATGGTGGACACAAAGATCGTTATCAAAAACATACTGCATTATACTGTGCCCAAACCAGAGCATTACCACACAAATGCTGCATTACAATGTGCCATACCCCGAGGATTAAAAAAGTCAAGGGTGGCTGGGCCCAAGGGGAAGGAGGGTAGGCAGGGCCACACAATATGTAATAGAAATGTTTGCCTATGCCTCCACACTACTTCAAGTACAAGCCACGTCTTCGCCACATGTGGTGAAGTTCTTATGTTTTCTGAAAAAAGGTAACAAAGTGCGACTTAGAACCCAGCTCGCTCGCTAACACGCTGCTGTGGCGAAGACGTGGCTTAGCTTCCAGAATTAACGCAGGTAAATGAGCGACAGGAGAGTTTTTTTGTAAGTAATCCCTCTCCGTGTACCTTGCAGGTACTTATTCACCCTATTACTCTGTTGCAGCGTAGGCCATCAATGCATAGACGACATTTTCCACCAAAACAGGATTGACTGTGGGCAGGATTTATACAAGGTATGAATTTTAAGGCAATCTCACTGTCCTGAGAGTAGTGGGAAGAGGACCCGCTAGATAGTAAATACTCTATTTTGTTTTTTATTTTAAACAGTTCCCATGGACTAGATTCAGTCTGCCCTGACGAGAATTCTGCAAGTCGCTAATCAGGATTCGAAACGCGTCGGCATCCCCTTGGTTTTGTTTGGCTAGTTGGCCATTGTTATTTGTTGCAGAAATTGGCAATGCTCCTGAAAATTAATTGATTAGCTCATGCTCAGGTCGTGGGAGTGTAACTGTTGAAAAAGTTGTGTTTTACCTTCTCCCTGTGTTCCTAATTGTTTGCAAAAGCACCTTTTTCATAAATGCATAAGGTTGTGTGGTCCATGTATTCATGTTAATGTTTTTTTATGTCAAAAAATCACTGTAGTTTTATTTGTTTATCACATGTTTGGTTTATTGCACATTTATATTAAGTGTTTTGAAATTACACATGGCTAAGACATGAGGTCGATAGTGGTCTTAGTTCTGTTTTCTTGCGAATTTTTTCTGTAAACTAAGTACAAAATTGAAAACATAAATTGTTTTTTGTAAACTAGCATGTTGTGGTTTACTTGTACATGAACTAGTGTGTACTTGAAGTAGTGTGTAGGCATAGGCAAACATTTCTATTACATACCCCGAGGATTAGCATACAAGTATGCTATTAAAGTGTGCCACATCAAGAGCATAGCTATAGCAAGAATGCATTGACCCTTTCGCTGCGGCGGCTATTCCGCCGCAGCGCTAACAGGGCGGGGCGGGCGCGCGGTGGCCGCATGCTGGTGACAGTACCGCTCCGTCACCAGCCGCGGTTGAGCTGTGCTCGTGACAGAGCGGTTCCGTCATGGCCCGCCCCGCTCAATAGCACGCGCCGTGCAGGTGCGAAATCAGCGCCATGCAGGCGCGGCGGCCGGGCCATAACGGAACCGCTCCGTCATCAGCACAGCGCCACCGCAGCTGATGACGGAGCGGTTCTGTCATCAGCAGGGGAGGGGTTAAAGCACCATCAACAGAGTGGAAAATACTGAGGCCATTGTGACTTTGGTACTCTTTTGTTTGTGTTAGATGTGTGTGGCATGCAGGCGGGCAACTAGAGCCAAATTTCGGGGTAGGCTGAAAAAAACTTAGGGGGGGGGGCTAATTCTTCCAGCCAAAGGCAGAGTGGCTCTAAGAAGGGGTGAAAACACAACAAAAGCCTAATTAACAAGTAAATGGTCTTTGACAGACCTGTGAAGTACTCGGGTGCGGCTGCAATTAGACGGGGGCCAGCTCGCGAAGCTGTCTCAGCCCGGGCTGACAACTACGATGGAAGGGGGGGGGGGGCTGAAGCCCGGTGAGCCCAATGTGTGTTGCATGCCTGGTGGCATGAGCGACAAGAATTGTCCAGGTCTGCATAAGGTCCCTGGATATAGGCTGCTGTCTCACCAGTGTACTTGAGGATGCATCTCCACCACATCAGCAAATAATCTGCTTTATTTTACCTTTTCCACTGCTCGGGCAGGACTTTTTCCAGAAAAAGGCTCCTACCAGTCAGCATGTGCCACGCTGGGGAAACAAAGTCCTTGGCAGCTGGTGACATGACACCACATCTATTCCTTCCCTCCATACCTCATATCCTATCCTATGACTGTTGTTTGTTCTGAGTCACCCTCCTGTCTACAGCCTTTTGCAACACCACCCTTGGGCTCGTCCTGAACAGAGTGTAGACCCTGGAAATGTATGCACAATATATGGATACAATTTCACATTTGACAAGGCCCTGAAATCCCGGGAGATTTCCCCCAGCATGAGGGGAACATTTCACTGCAGTTCCATGACAGGCCACAATGATTTTCATGGCAACGTGTCATTGTGGTGATGCTGTTAAAATGGGGGAAGAATGGTCAAACACAATGACTCGCTGGTCCGTCACCATTCTGACTTCCCACCGCACAACAGACCACACAACGGTGCACCAGGACGAGCCGCTCTGCCATCATATCCACTGCCTCTTTCCACTCTCAAAATGGAGTGGGAGCGTGCAGAAGACGATGGGCAGGACAACCGTGATGTCCCACTCTGCCCTCCTCCGAATGAGCCCCTAAATCTTCCACCCTCTATATCTGGATCGGAGTTTGTTACTCTTAATTAGTGCCATGGTGACAGTGCACTACTGTTAATTTGTTTTCAGAAGGTTCCAGAGTGGACTTTCCATCTAGCGGACAATAGTATAGACCCGGGAGCCCCTGTGTACTACGTGAGAGGGAGGGACAGCCTAGAAGACCTCTCAGGGCTCTTGCGCCAAACTGTGGAGCCATCATGCTCAACTGGGCATAAGCAGGGCTGGAGTCAACCGAAGGTTGAGTTCCAGGATAGGTTCTGCCCACACCACGCTTTCCCTCATGGTGGACATGAAAAAGGTCCATGAGTTACATGAGATGCGATCAGATCTTTGTTTTTTTAATTTGTTTGATTGGTTTTACGTTTTACGTAGAGTTGGTTGTAATTTCGTGCAGTAACAGAGTAAAGCATACAACCATTTGTCTTTCTCCCTTGTTTACATTCATAACACATATGATATATATGTCAAAATTGATATTCGACAACCTGGTACTAAGATGTATTTTATATAATATACCTGTCTACTCCCTCCCCTCTACAGTTAATGGCACTCCAAAGTGAGAGCCTTATAGTTCATCTGTCAGTTAAATCGGTGAGGTGTGACTCTGGTCACCCTGGGCGTACTTACGGCTGATTCACCTCCCTTTTTGCAAAAGTAGAACACAGGATGCCCCATCCGCTCCCGCCCTCCCCTGGGCCTTCTACGTCCAGAATACTGTTCATAGCAGCCATATACAACTAAGACTAGAGATATAGTATCTTCTGGGAGAAAACAGTATTACAATATAAAAATAACTTCAAAACAAAAATTCTAAACAGCCCTGCTAGAGCTCAAGGATGCATTGCTTTATGAAGCTATGGAATCGTGGTAGAGATATGTTTTCATTACATTAGGTTTTCCCCGACTGTCTGTGGTGTATAGTGGGTGCTGATCCTCCCGACAGGGGTGGTTTATCAATTTTATTCCGGATATCACATCTAAACGCCACCTCCCTTTTGACTTGTGCTTATCCCAAAGTTTTCGTCATTTTTTTAGGGCCTAATTCAAAAAGAATTCATCCCATCCTGTTCAGTGGCGGCTCCTCAGCTAAGGCAGAGGAGCATCGCCCCTCTACTTTATGCAAGGAAAAAAAAGTAAAAATAAAATGATATTAACTTGAGTTTATTATTAACTTGAGTTTATTATCATTTATTTTTTCCCGTTGCTGCGCCTTTGTGGGGCGGGGCTGCTCTCAGTGCAGGGGAAAAAGTGGATTGCACTCCATATGTTAGTATGAGTGATTGGAAACAGTCATGCACATATAGAATGTTCTCCATGTAAGCTGCATTACAGCCTGTGTGGGGAGCATGCCCACCCCTCCAGCACCTAGCTGAGTGCCCTGTCTCGGTAATCAGACCAATCACAACGCTGCATTGCAGCACTTTGATTGGATGCGGGGCGCGTGGGAGCCCTGGTGCTTCCTGCTTCCTGTTTCCGCCAAGAAGCCAGGAAGAGGACACAGGAGAGGCGGGCAGTAGGTAAGTGGTTATTTTTTTTTAACCCGATCCCCCCAGCCGGCCTGCTCCACTGCTGCTTCCAGGTACCAGCCGCCACTGATCCTGTTCATCTAGTTTGCCCACCTTTGTGTTCATTGTTTCTGTTTATAACTTCTCAATCTACCCACTTCTCCATCTCTTTTTTGTTATTGTGGAACTGACAGCACCTTCTGGTTCTTCCAGGCCATTGCCAGTTGTCGCTTGGTTAGTATGAGTGTTAGATCTGTACATCCATATGCCGCTTTATATTTTTGTTGGTCTTTTTATCAGTCTTAATATGCAGGATTTGGGTTCTTGATTTTGTTTAATTCCAATATTTTTTCTTTATAGCACAGTGTTTCTGTCCATTATTCATATGTTAAGGGCCACAAGTTGTCAGCTCCATCAACTTGAAACCTGGGGCAGTCGCTCATCACTGTCGGGAAAATATTGTGTAGCCTGTTGGGTATCAAATATGGGTGGGGTAGGAAGTTGTATTAATGTAACACATGCAGACTGTTTAAGAATATTCCAGAATAGCCAGGCACGTGTTCTCTACAAGTACATCTCCTACCTTATCTGTCCATCAGATCTGCTTTAGCATGTAGACTAAGTCTTCGTATATTAGTTGATCACCTGTCTACTGGCTCCCCGGTTTAAAATTCATTTTAAAGGCCCATGATGTTGTGGGGGTTACTTTTCCGTGTACCACATAAGTTTTATTGTATTTTTTAATGTGGTCAATATTAGGAACTGACCCCTGTTATGTTGTAGGTGCCTATAGACTCTAGAATGTAAGTAATGTTTCACCATTCACCAAGTCTCAGGAGAAGATGAAGCCTAACGGCTAGAGCTGTTGACCGCAAAGTGGGGGAACTGGGTTCGAGTCTCTGCAAGGGACACTCAACATCCTAGGATTCTGGTCAAATCATGTAATCTCCCCGTGCCTAACAAAATGAATGTGTCTGTCTGTAATGCATCTGGTGCTCATGTAAAGTGCTCTGATACATACCGGTCAAGTTTGTATTATATAAAACTCTGGGAAAAAAGTCTCAACAATGTGTATGGTCACTCGGGTACATATGTCTAGATATGTAGGCCTATTTATCTTTATAAAAACACAGGCACTGTCTAGATCAGCAGATCTGGATAGTATGCTACTTTTGTTTAAGTGTTCTTTGCTAGCAATATCTGGCTGTTTCCATTAGTATGACACTCAGCCTATCCACTATTTTTGAGTTCAAATCTTTTTTTACTGAGCAATAACAAAAATGATAACGGCCATAAGGCATCAGTAGAATTACAATCGTATTGGAGTGACGCCGTAATCAAACATGGATCAGTACATATAAAACAATACATACATACATACAGTAACGGAAAATAAAGTATATTGAAAACAAGAAATTAAACATCAGTCTGGATCTGTGAAAGAGATGAGATGAATGAATAAACAAACAAGATAAACAATATAATATACCATCATTGCATTCTTACGGTTGTACACAGTTCCGTAGAGCCCTCCATCCAGATTTAGCCATATAATACCAGGTATACTTTGTCGTCCCTGCACATTGTGTCTAAGGCTGATAAGCCCATGGGGACAGGTTATAACCAGTACAATTCATGCAGCGGGCACCCCACACTTTACTAAGTATTGACCTCATTAGTAGTACTTCATGGTGGGTCGAAGGTGAAGGAGGCCTGGTCTAAGGAAGACCATAGTTTTTTGTTGGTAACTTGCCATGGTGATGAGTGTAGAGCGGGATTGTCGGTGCCCCTAATGCAGGATAGCCATTCCCTCCAGGCATTGAAAGAGACCTCAGCCGCTGATTTCCAATTGCATAGGACCACCTTGCATGCTAATGTTAGCAAGAGATCCAGGAGCTGGCGGTCATGGTCCCCCTTTAATAGTGGGTCTAAAGCTCCCAGGATAATGTAGATGAATTCCCTTGCAGGGTGTATGTCAAACGTGTGCCCAATGTAGTCAAAGATTTTAGTCCAATATGTGTGAAGCATGGGGCAATTAAATAACATGTGTGGACGGTCACCAATACCCGAGGAGCAGTTCCAGCAAGTTGGTGTGTCTCGCAGGCCAACCCTAAATAGTCGCTGTGGGGTCCAGAATGCCCTGTTAAGAATCATATACTTGGTCTGTGATAGTATCGGCAAGACCTTATGTGTGAGTGCTGATGCATGTATCCTGACCCAGTCTATGCTTATGCCAGTGTTGTTTGGTTCTGATTCCCATTTGGCCTCATTGCGCCTCATCGATTTGTTGGGTGTTGGTGCAAGAAGTTTACATATTTTTGAGACAAAATGTCCAGAGGATTGAAAGTGAGGGAGCATAGATTTTAGCCAAGGCGTCGCTAGCTTGAATGTTCTAGTGGATAGGGCTGACTTTAGCTTCAGGAACGCGTAAAAGTCAATCGGTAATAGGGAGTATCTAGCCTGTAGAGTCGAGAATGGCAGTGGCATGTTATTTTCGTGTAGATCTGCAACCACATTAATACCTTTATCAGGCCAGTGGTCCCATATGACGGGCGATCCGCCGATTTTAATTGACGGGTTACGCCACAAAGATGCAGAAGATGAATTATGGATTTGTAGACCAGTGTTGTGAACGTGATCTATCCGCAAAAGAGCTCTCTTGGTATTAAGCATGATGTATTTAGAATTCGTAAGGTGTGAGAGGTCCAGTGTAAGCACAGCAGAGAGCGGGGCCTTGCCGATAATGGATTTCTCAATGTCAATCCATTAGGGCGTATAAGTAGGGTCTTCGGTAAACCAGGAAGCTCCCTGCTTACAGAGAAAGGCGGTTTGGTAGTTTCTGAAATTTGGTAAACCTAAGCTCCCTTTAAGCTTTAGCAGTTGCAGTTTCTTCATGGCAATTCTCGGTTTCTTCCCTTTCCACAGGAAGTCCGTGAGCGACTTCTCAACTTTATGTAGAAAGTCCTCCGTGAAGGTCATGGGGAGCATACATGCCATGTAATTTACGAAGGGACTGATCATCATTTTTAATGTTTCCGCCCTACCCCACCATGAGAGGAACTTTGGGGACCAGCCATCTAATAGTTTTTGTATTTTTTTATAGGGTATATCCTCATTAATTTTTAGGTTGGTTACCAAATCCCTTTCAAATTCCAATCCTAAATATTTAAAACTCTTCGGCTGCCAGGTAAGCCCGGAGTCGCCCAGGATGTTTTTATCACACAGGTTATTTATTGATTTCACCTCAGTTTTATCCTTGTTCAGGGAGTACCCAGATACACTTGAGAATTCTTCGATTGTGGAGAGTAACGCCGGTATAGCCTTATCAGCTTTTTCACTCATGACCAATACGTCATCAGCATAGGCCGTGAGTTTAATTGTACAGCCTGCGAACCGAATTCCTGCAATTTCAGGGTTTTCCCTAATATAGTACAGAAAGGGTTCAATTGCCAGGAGGAATAAGGACGGGGACAATGGGCAACCCTGCCTAGTACCTTGTTCTAGACTAAAGGGGGAGGAAAAGGCGCCACCAGCCCGTACTCTAGCGGAGGGACAGGCATAGAGGGACATGACTAACTTAGTGAATAGGGGACCCAGGTCGAACTTGTGTAGTACAGCATTTAAATAAGTCCAGTCTACTTTGTCGAACGCTTTTTCAGCATCTAGTGTAATTGCTACGGTGGGTGTGGATAAGAATTTCGCTTTTTCAATAACGTGAGCCAGAATTCTCGTGTTATCGCTCGAAAGCCTGTTCTTCAGGAAACCCGCTTGCGAGGGATGTATTAGGGACGGCAGGACCTTCTGGATGCGTTTTGCTAAAATCGATGCCAGGAGCTTACAATCTAAGTTTATCAGTGAGATAGGCCTGTAATTTTTGGGGAGTTTATGATCTTTGCCTTCCTTGGGTATTACAGCAATTACGGCTTCAGCCATAGTTCCCTTAACCTCTCCTGTGGTGCTAATTTCTTGAAAAACTTCTAATAGAGGTATTGCAAGAATATGGGCAAAGGTCTTATAAAATGGTGCTGTATAGCCATCAGGGCCAGGGGCTTTCCCCTTTTTAAGGGATTTGATCGCGCTAACAACCTCCGATTCAGAGATCGGTTCATTCAAAGATTCCCTTTCTGCGGTCGTAGGTGTTGGGAGTGTGCAATTTGAGAGGTACTTCTTCATTTTTTCACTGTCAACGTGTACGTTCCTAGCATAGAGTTTCTCATAAAAGTCTTTGAAAATATTTTCAATCTTAGTGGGATCAGAGTTGGGAGTACCATTTCCATCGAGTAAGGAAGTAATGGTGTTCTTTTGAATTTTAAATTTAAGATAAGCCGCTAGCCCCTTCCCTGCTTTGTTCGAGTCACAGATTTTAAAACGCTTCTTCTTGTCCAGCCAAATTCCTGCCTTCTCACTGATAAGTTTGTTATAGGTATATTTTTGATTGGACAATTCAGTTAGGACTGCAGGGTTTCTACTCATCAGGTATTTGCGCTGGAGTTTTGAAATGTCCTCTTCTAACTTCAACAAGGCCGCGGTGCGGTGCTTATTAATTGCAGAGGATATTTTTATAATAAGTCCCCTTGTAGTGGATTTCAGTGCCTCCCAACGGATGGTGTCTGAGGTGTCCCCTCTCTTGTTTAACAGTAAGAAATCTTTAATGGCGGTGTCAAGGGTTTCTTTGTGTTTTGTGTCATTAAGAATAGTATCATTGAATCGCCACATAGATTGACGGGTAGATGGTTTAATATTAGATAGTGTGAGGGAGACGCAGGAATGATCAGAGACTAATCTGGGAGCAATGTCCGCGTCCTCAACTCTTGCCACCGCATTTTTAGATATGAGTATATAGTCAATTCTCGAGAACGAGTCATGTGGTGGGGAGTAGAAGGAATAGTCTCTACCATCAGGATGCAGTAAGCGCCACGTGTCTACCAAATGGAACCTATTGCATAGTTTCATGAACGCCTTATGGGCTCTGCCTGGGCGAAAGACGCATTTAGAGTCTCTATCTAGTATAGGGTCATATGGGAGATTGAAATCGCCTGCCAAAATATGGACTGCCGTGTCGGGGATGGAGATGATCTGCTTCGTGAGGCCTACCCAGAAGGACGGATCGTGTGTATTTGGGGCATAAATAGTCGTGATAAAGAACTCAGTGTCATCTTTGAGTAGTTTCGCCAAAATCCATCTACCTTTCGTGTCTGTTGTAGTAGAGACTACCTCCACATTTGCATTCTTGGCCACTAGCATCACCACCCCATTCTTTTTTGAGATTGCTTCAGAGCCTATCACTTCGGTGTAGTATTTGTTGCGCAGTGTGTGAAATAGCTTCGCCTCTAGTTTTGTCTCCTGCAGCAAGGCTATATCTCCACGCTGCCTACGTAGATAATCAAGTATCTTTTGGCGTTTAACCGGTTGGTTGAGACCTTTCACGTTCAACGATAATATTCTAAGGTTAGCTATAGTTGTTGTCCCTATTGGAGTGTCTATAACAGGAGCCATCAATTATACAACAAGTGATATCGTCTCATGACCCATGCATATGCGTAAAAATTGGATCGAGAAGAGAGTCTCATACCTTTGTCAAAACCAGCAGTGTCATATCTCGCGTTGAATGCAGGGCTAGTACAATATGCAGGAAATCGAAGGACAGAGCATAAGCCCTGGAACGTAATGTGGTGCAATGGACGCAAGCTAGGATGCAAGATGGACAAAACTAAACAAAACAATATACAAAATGCAAAAACAATCCTCCCCTTCACCCCTACCAACCTCCCTCCACCCTCCTCCCTCACCCACAGCCCACCCCTCCCTCCCCAGTAGTAGAAACAACAGAACATGGCGACTCGGTAATGACGACCACGAGGCCGCCTCCAAGCAGCTTACTCATAACTATTAATCTTTTGGGGCTGCAACCCCAATCTAGAGAAGAAATAAGCCAAGTATGTAGGCAACAATAAACAACAATGGTGCCATGACATTGAGCACAGGAAAGTCAATGCATTGACTTCAGTATCGTAAACCAAGCACAACAGTAACTGTAGAAGAATTATCGTGGATGCACCTGACATCAAGGGGGAGTGCTACAAAGCAACACCACAGCATAGCACTTCTTTGAGGTCCAAGAGGGACACGAGCAAAATCATGGTAGCATAGATATAACCATTATGATACAGTTTTTAAATCAAGGATTCAAGAGATCGTTCTAATACGGATCCGTGTACCAGAGGATTCGCTGGCAGAGGGCCCAAAGGGTACATAGACCAGTACCGTGTCGAACAAAACAGGCCAGAACCAGTCCCCATGTGAGTGGCCCTAATTGGACATCGTCCAAATCCAGTCGTGGTCATCAACCATGTAACAATACCGGACAAGAGACCCTCATATCGGTTCCAGATCAGATAGGCACTTCTATGAGGATTCAGGAACATGAGAGTAACAGTACCAAAGCTCCAAGCCTAAACTCATCCTAGGCCAGGTGAAGAGGCTCCTTGTTGAGCTGAAGGGGAGGCTTCCATGGTGCCATCGCCGTGGTCGAACAGGAGTTGTCGCAGTTTTCGCGGGTCAGAGAACACATGAGTCACACCTTGTATAGTTACTCTAAACTTCGTTGGACCAATAAAGCCATACATGTGACCAAGTGACTTCAGTTGGGGCCTCAATACGAGGAAGGCCTTCCTGATTTCCATAGTCTCCTTACTGAAGTCCTGTGAGATGAAGATTTTGTGACCTTTCCATAGCACATGGTTATGCTTGCGGGCGAAGGTAAGTATCTGCTCTGTGTGCTGATACCTTAGCGGTTTACACACGATCGCTCTCGGGCCCCTCTGATCCTTAGAGATTCGTCCTGGTACTCTATGTGCTCTATCAAACTCCAGTGGCTGAGTGAAGGTTAGATTTGTGGTCTGCGTGAACCACTCCTCGAGGAAGGGTATGCATGAGTCATGGGATTCCTCTGCTTTTTCCGGCATACCAAAAATTCTTAGGTTCCCCCTTCTGTTTCTGTCTTCCAATTCCGCAACTTTCCTCACAAGGTGGTCTGAGCATAAGGAGAGGTTCTTGATAGCTCCGCACGTTTTATTTTCAAAGTCTTCCAATTTGCTTATCCTGCTCTCGGACTCCGTTAGTCTTGAGTTGATGTCTTTGATATCCTGGCGGATAGCTACAACCTCTTCTTTGGTGGATTTGGCCAAGTCCCTAACCTCTTCTAGCCTGCTCAAAATTGTTGCCATTGCATCCGTCATTTCTTTATTCCCTTTGGTGGCGTCGGTGGGTTAGATTTCAGGCGTTTAGAAGTTACACCATTTTCTTTGTCCCCCATCCTTTAGTTGTGTGTAGCGACTTGATGTGGTTTTGTTCTGATTCCCACCAACTTACGGCGTTGATACTGAATTACGTTGTGAGAGTACAGGGCAGCACCTTAGAAACACCTCCCGTCCTGTCCTTGTTATCGTGAGTAGTGAAAATCGATTTTATTGAAGGGAGATCATAGGTGTAGTACCAGCATATAAGCTACAGCTCTCGCCACAAACATTCATCAGCAGGAGCCGTCGTTTTGCACAATTCTCGTGGTGCTCCTTGTAAATATCGATTGTACCCTTGTAAATGTCAATTGCGATAGTTGCTGCAAAGGTTCAACCAAGGGGGTGATGATGAACAGAGTGTCTGAATTAAGCAGACCACTCTTACCCAGTACAAAGATCAGGGCTTGATCCATCACCGTTATTTATCTCACTGCACCATCCCAGCTCAGAACCTGGCTATATGCAAATCAGTCTGTCCCTGGCCCAGTGCATCATGGGAACAGGGCAGACTAAACTACCAAGCCAATTCTTCACCAGAAAGGAGACAAGCTACCGGGGACTGGTTTCTGGCATTTCAGCCGTCGTCGGCCCGGCTTGCTTGAATCCTGATGGTGCAGTGAGAAAGGGACTCATGTCTGAGTATACCCTGCCACACCTATAGTGGCGAAAAACGATTCAGAAAAGGGGGTGGTGATGAACAGAGTGTCTGAATTAGGCAGACCGCTCTTACCCAGTCCAAAGATCAGGGCTTGATCCATCACCGTTATTTATCTCACTGCACCATCCCAGCTCAGAACCTGGCTATATGCAAATCAGTCTGTCCCTGGCCCAGTGCATCATGGGAACAGGGCAGACTAAACTACCAAGCCACTTCTTCACCAGAAAGGAGACAAGCTACCGGGGACCGGTTTCTGGCATTTCAGCCGTCGTCGGCCCGGCTTGCTTGAATCCTGATGGTGCAGTGAGAAAGGGACTCATGTCTGAGTATACCCTGCCACACCTATAGTGTCCAAAAACGAATCAGAAAAGGGGGTGGTGATGAACAGAGTGTCTGAATTAAGCAGACCACTCTTACCCAGTCCAAAGATCAGGGCTTGATCCATCACCGTTATTTATCTCACTGCACCATCCCAGCTCAGAACCTGGCTATATGCAAATCAGTCTGTCCCTGGCCCAGTGCATCATGGGAACAGGGCAGACTAAACTACCAAGCCAATTCTTCACCAGAAAGGAGACAAGCTACCGGGGACCGGTTTCTGGCATTTCAGCCGTCGTCGGCCCGGCTTGCTTGAATCCTGATGGTGCAGTGAGAAAGGGACTCATGTCTGAGTATACCCTGCCACACCTATAGTGGCCAAAAACGATTCAGAAAAGGGGGTGGTGATGAACAGAGTGTCTGAATTAAGCAGACCACTCTTACCCAGTCCAAAGATCAGGGCTTGATCTATCACCGTTATTTATCTCACTGCACCATCCCAGCTCAGAACCTGGCTATATGCAAATCAGTCTGTCCCTGGCCCAGTGCATCATGGGAACAGGGCAGACTAAACTACCAATCCAATTCTTCACCAGAAAGGAGACAAGCTACCGGGGACCGGTTTCTGGCATTTCAGCCGTCGTCGGCCCGGCTTGCTTGAATCCTGATGGTGCAGTGAGAAAGGGACTCATGTCTGAGTATACCCTGCCACACCTATAGTGGCCAAAATAGATTCAGAAAAGGGGGTGGTGATGAACAGAGTGTCTGAATTAAGCAGACAACTCTTACCCAGTCCAAAGATCAGGGCTTGATCCATCACCGTTATTTATCTCACTGCACCATCCCAGCTCATAACCTGGCTATATGCAAATCAGTCTGTCCCTGGCCCAGTGCATCACGGGAACAGGGCAGACTAAACTACCAAGCCAATTCTTCACCAGAAAGGAGACAAGCTACCGGGGACCGGTTTCTGGCATTTCAGCCGTCGTTGGCCCGGCTTGCTTGAATCCTGATGGTGCAGTGAGAAAGGGACTCATGTCTGAGTATACCCTGCCACACCTATAGTGGCCAAAAACGATTCAGAAAAGGGTGTATGGATGAACAGAGTGTCTAAATTAAGCAGACCACTCTTACCCAGTCCAAAGATCAGGGCTTGATCCATCACCGTTATTTATCTCACTGCACGATCCCAGCTCAGAACCTGGCTATATGCAAATCAGTCTGTCCCTGGCCCAGTGCATCATGGGAACAGGGCAGACTAAACTACCAAGCCAATTCTTCACCAGAAAGGAGACAAGCTACCGGGGACCGGTTTCTGGCATTTCAGCCGTCGTCGGCCCGGCTTGCTTGAATCCTGATGGTGCAGTGAGAAAGGGACTCATGTCTGAGTATACCCTGCCCACCTATACTGGCCAAAAACGATTCAGAAAAGGGGGTGGTGATGAACAGAGTGTCTGAATTAAGCAGACCACTCTTACCCAGTCCAAAGATCAGGGCTTGATCCATCACTGTTATTTATCTCACTGCACCATCCCAGCTCAGAACCTGGCTATATGCAAATCAGTCTGTCCCTGGCCCAGTGCATCATGGGAACAGGGCAGACTAAACTACCAAGCCAATTCTTCACCAGAAAGGAGACAAGCTACCGAGGACCGGTTTCTGGAATTTCAGCCGTCGTCGGCCCGGCTTGCTTGAATCCTGATGGTGCAGTGAGAAAGGGACTCTTGTCTGAGTATACCCTGCCACACCTATAGTGGCCAAAAACGATTCAGAAAAGGGGTGGTGATGAACAGAGTGTCTGAATTAAGCAGACCACTCTTACCCAGTCCAAAGATCAGGGCTTGATCCATCACCGTTATTTATCTCACTGCACCATCCAAGCTCAGAACCTGGCTATATGCAAATCAGTCTGTCCCTGGCCCAGTGCATCATGGGAACAGGGCAGACTAAACTACCAAGCCAATTCTTCACCAGAAAGGAGACAAGCTACCGGGGACCGGTTTCTGGCATTTCAGCCGTCGTCGGCCCGGCTTGCTTGAATCCTGATGGTGCAGTGAGAAAGGGACTCATGTCTGAGTATACCCTGCCACACCTATAGTGGCCAAAAACGATTCAGAAAAGGGGGTGGTGATGAACAGAGTGTCTGAATTACGCAGACAACTCTTACCCAGTCCAAAGATCAGGGCTTGATCCATCACCGTTATTTATCTCACTGCACCATCCGAGCTCATAACCTGGCTATATGCAAATCAGTCTGTCCCTGGCCCAGTGCATCACGGGAACAGGGCAGACTAAACTACCAAGCCAATTCTTCACCAGAAAGGAGACAAGCTACCGGGGACCGGTTTCTGGCATTTCAGCCGTCGTTGGCCCGGCTTGCTTGAATCCTGATGGTGCAGTGAGAAAGGGACTCATGTCTGAGTATACCCTGCCACACCTATAGTGGCCAAAAACGATTCAGAAAAGGGTGTGGTGATGAACAGAGTGTCTGAATTAAGCAGACCACTCTTACCCAGTCCAAAGATCAGGGCTTGATCCATCACCGTTATTTATCTCACTGCACCATCCCAGCTCAGAACCTGGCTATATGCAAATCAGTCTGTCCCTGGCCCAGTGCATCATGGGAACAGGGCAGACTAAACTACCAAGCCAATTCTTCACCAGAAAGGAGACAAGCTACCTGGGACCGGTTTCTGGCATTTCAGCCGTCGTCGGCCCGGCTTGCTTGAATCCTGATGGTGCAGTGAGAAAGGGACTCATGTCTGAGTATACCCTGCCACACCTATAGTGGCCAAAAACGATTCAGAAAAGGGGGTGGTGATGAACAGAGTGTCTGAATTAAGCAGACCACTCTTACCCAGTCCAAAGATCAGGGCTTGATCCATCACTGTTATTTATCTCACTGCACCATCCCAGCTCAGAACCTGGCTATATGCAAATCAGTCTGTCCCTGGCCCAGTGCATCATGGGAACAGGGCAGACTAAACTACCAAGCCAATTCTTCACCAGAAAGGAGACAAGCTACCGAGGACCGGTTTCTGGAATTTCAGCCGTCGTCGGCCCGGCTTGCTTGAATCCTGATGGTGCAGTGAGAAAGGGACTCTTGTCTGAGTATACCCTGCCACACCTATAGTGGCCAAAAACGATTCAGAAAAGGGGTGGTGATGAACAGAGTGTCTGAATTAAGCAGACCACTCTTACCCAGTCCAAAGATCAGGGCTTGATCCATCACCGTTATTTATCTCACTGCACCATCCAAGCTCAGAACCTGGCTATATGCAAATCAGTCTGTCCCTGGCCCAGTGCATCATGGGAACAGGGCAGACTAAACTACCAAGCCAATTCTTCACCAGAAAGGAGACAAGCTACCGGGGACCGGTTTCTGGCATTTCAGCCGTCGTCGGCCCGGCTTGCTTGAATCCTGATGGTGCAGTGAGAAAGGGACTCATGTCTGAGTATACCCTGCCACACCTATAGTGGCCAAAAACGATTCAGAAAAGGGGGTGGTGATGAACAGAGTGTCTGAATTACGCAGACAACTCTTACCCAGTCCAAAGATCAGGGCTTGATCCATCACCGTTATTTATCTCACTGCACCATCCGAGCTCATAACCTGGCTATATGCAAATCAGTCTGTCCCTGGCCCAGTGCATCACGGGAACAGGGCAGACTAAACTACCAAGCCAATTCTTCACCAGAAAGGAGACAAGCTACCGGGGACCGGTTTCTGGCATTTCAGCCGTCGTTGGCCCGGCTTGCTTGAATCCTGATGGTGCAGTGAGAAAGGGACTCATGTCTGAGTATACCCTGCCACACCTATAGTGGCCAAAAACGATTCAGAAAAGGGTGTGGTGATGAACAGAGTGTCTGAATTAAGCAGACCACTCTTACCCAGTCCAAAGATCAGGGCTTGATCCATCACCGTTATTTATCTCACTGCACCATCCCAGCTCAGAACCTGGCTATATGCAAATCAGTCTGTCCCTGGCCCAGTGCATCATGGGAACAGGGCAGACTAAACTACCAAGCCAATTCTTCACCAGAAAGGAGACAAGCTACCTGGGACCGGTTTCTGGCATTTCAGCCGTCGTCGGCCCGGCTTGCTTGAATCCTGATGGTGCAGTGAGAAAGGGACTCATGTCTGAGTATACCCTGCCACACCTATAGTGGCCAAAAACGATTCAGAAAAGGGGGTGGTGATGAACAGAGTGTCTGAATTAAGCAGACCACTCTTACCCAGTCCAAAGATCAGGGCTTGATCCATCACCGTTATTTATCTCACTGCACCATCCCAGCTCAGAACCTGGCTATATGCAAATCAGTCTGTCCCTGTCCCAGTGCATCATGGGAACAGGGCAGACTAAACTACCAAGCCAATTCTTCACCAGAAAGGAGACAAGCTACCGGGGACCGGTTTCTGGCATTTCAGCCGTCGTCGGCCCGGCTTGCTTGAATCCTGATGGTGCAGTGAGAAAGGGACTCATGTCTGAGTATACCCTGCCACACCTAAAGTGGCCAAAAACGATTCAGAAAAGGGGGTGGCGATGAACAGAGTGTCTGAATTAAGCAGACCACTCTTACCCAGTCCAAAGATCAGGGCTTGATCCATCACCGTTATTTATCTCATTGCACCATCCCAGCTCAGAACCTGGCTATATGCAAATCAGTCTGTCCCTGGCCCAGTGCATCATGGGAACAGGGCAGACTAAACTACCAAGCCAATTCTTCACCAGAAAGGAGACAAGCTACCGGGGACCGGTTTCTGGCATTTCAGCCGTCGTCGGCCCTGCTTGCTTGAATCCTGATGGTGCAGTGAGAAAGGGACTCATGTCTGAGTATACCCTGCCACACCTACAGTGGCCAAAAACGATTCAGAAAAGGGGGTGGTGATGAACAGAGTGTCTGAATTAAGCAGACCACTCTTACCAAGTCCAAAGATCAGGGCTTGATCCATCACCGTTATTTATCTCACTGCACCATCCCAGCTCAGAACCTGGCTATATGCAAATCAGTCTGTCCCTGGCCCAGTGCATCATGGGAACAGGGCAGACTAAACTACCGACCAATTCTTCACCAGAAAGGAGACAAGCTACCGGGGACCGGTTTCTGGCATTTCAGCCGTCGTCGGCCCGGCTTGCTTGAATCCTGATGGTGCAGTGAGAAAGGGACTCATGTCTGAGTATACCCTGCCACACCTATAGTGGCCAAAAACGATTCAGAAAAGGGGGTGGTGATGAACAGAGTGTCTGAATTAAGCAGACCACTCTTACCCAGTCCAAAGATCAGGGCTTGATCCATCGCTGTTATTTATCTCACTGCACCATCCCAGCTCAGAACCTGGCTATATGCAAATCAGTCTGTCCCTTGCCCAGTGCATCATGGGAACAGGGCAGACTAAACTACCAAGCCAATTCTTCACCAGAAAGGAGACAAGCTACCGGGGACCAGTTTCTGGCATTTCATCCGTCGTCGGCCCGACTTGCTTGAATCCTGAGGGTGCAGTGAGAAAGGGACTCATGTCTGAGTATACCCTGCCACACCTATAGTGGCCAAAAACGATTCAGAAAAGGGGGTGGTGATGAACAGAGTGTCTGAATTAAGCAGACCACTCTTACCCAGTCCAAAGATCAGGGCTTGATCCATCACCGTTATTTATCTCACTGCACCATCCCAGCTCAGAACCTGGCTATATGCAAATCAGTCTGTCCCTGGCCCAGTGCATCATGGGAACAGGGCAGACTAAACTACCAAGCCAATTCTTCACCAGAAAGGAGACAAGCTACCGGGGACCGGTTTCTGGCATTTCAGCCGTCGTCGGCCCAGCTTGCTTGAATCCTGATGGTGCAGTGAGAAAGGGACTCATGTCTGAGTATACCCTGCCACACCTATAGTGGCCAAAACGATTCAGAAAAGGGGGTGGTGATGAACAGAGTGTCTGAATTAAGCAGACCACTCTTACCCAGTCCAAAGATCAGGGCTTGATCCATCACCGTTATTTATCTCACTGCACCATCCCAGCTCAGAACCTGGCTATATGCAAATCAGTCTGTCCCTGGCCCAGTGCATCATGGGAACAGGGCAGACTAAACTACCAAGCCAATTCTTCACCAGAAAGGAGACAAGCTACCGGGGACCGGTTTCTGGCATTTCAGCCGTCGTTGGCCCGGCTTGCTTGAATCCTGATGGTGCAGTGAGAAAGGGACTCATGTCTGAGTATACCCTGCCACACCTATAGTGGCCAAAAACGATTCAGAAAAGGGTGTGGTGATGAACAGAGTGTCTGAATTAAGCAGACCACTCTTACCCAGTCCAAAGATCAGGGCTTGATCCATCACCGTTATTTATCTCACTGCACTATCCCAGCTCAGAACCTGGCTATATGCAAATCAGTCTGTCCCTGGCCCAGTGCATCATGGGAACAGGGCAGACTAAACTACCAAGCCAATTCTTCACCAGAAAGGAGACAAGCTACCTGGGACCGGTTTCTGGCATTTCAGCCGTCGTCGGCCCGGCTTGCTTGAATCCTGATGGTGCAGTGAGAAAGGGACTCATGTCTGAGTATACCCTGCCACACCTATAGTGGCCAAAAACGATTCAGAAAAGGGGGTGGTGATGAACAGAGTGTCTGAATTAAGCAGACCACTCTTACCCAGTCCAAAGATCAGGGCTTGATCTATCACCGTTATTTATCTCACTGCACCATCCCAGCTCAGAACCTGGCTATATGCAAATCAGTCTGTCCCTGGCCCAGTGCATCATGGGAACAGGGCAGACTAAACTACCAATCCAATTCTTCACCAGAAAGGAGACAAGCTACCGGGGACCGGTTTCTGGCATTTCAGCCGTCGTCGGCCCGGCTTGCTTGAATCCTGATGGTGCAGTGAGAAAGGGACTCATGTCTGAGTATACCCTGCCACACCTAAAGTGGCCAAAAACGATTCAGAAAAGGGGGTGGTGATGAACAGAGTGTCTGAATTAAGCAGACCACTCTTACCCAGTCCAAAGATCAGGGCTTGATCCATCACCGTTATTTATCTCATTGCACCATCCCAGCTCAGAACCTGGCTATATGCAAATCAGTCTGTCCCTGGCCCAGTGCATCATGGGAACAGGGCAGACTAAACTACCAAGCCAATTCTTCACCAGAAAGGAGACAAGCTACCGGGGACCGGTTTCTGGCATTTCAGCCGTCGTCGGCCCTGCTTGCTTGAATCCTGATGGTGCAGTGAGAAAGGGACTCATGTCTGAGTATACCCTGCCACACCTACAGTGGCCAAAAACGATTCCGAAAAGGGGGTGGTGATGAACAGAGTGTCTGAATTAAGCAGACCACTCTTACCCAGTCCAAAGATCAGGGCTTGATCCATCACCGTTATTTATCTCACTGCACCATCCCAGCTCAGAACCTGGCTATATGCAAATCAGTCTGTCCCTGGCCCAGTGCATCATGGGAACAGGGCAGACTAAACTACCATCCAATTCTTCACCAGAAAGGAGACAAGCTACCGGGGACCGGTTTCTGGCATTTCAGCCGTCGTCGGCCCGGCTTGCTTGAATCCTGATGGTGCAGTGAGAAAGGGACTCATGTCTGAGTATACCCTGCCACACCTATAGTGGCCAAAAACGATTCAGAAAAGGGGGTGGTGATGAACAGAGTGTCTGAATTAAGCAGACCACTCTTACCCAGTCCAAAGATCAGGGCTTGATCCATCGCTGTTATTTATCTCACTGCACCATCCCAGCTCAGAACCTGGCTATATGCAAATCAGTCTGTCCCTGGCTGTAATGGCTGGATTTTCTGTTTAGATGGGATCAGCCCCCAGGGGCCCCTGTGACCCAGCCAAAACGTACTCACCTTCCCTCCTCAGATCGTATTCACAATGAGTAAATATACAGACAAATATACAGGTCGCACCTAAGGATGGGGAATGACAATATATGTCTGTACGGATTTTCTACAATATCTTATTCACATTAGTTGGTCTCGCGGCCACCCCGACCCAGACCGTTCTACCCTAGGGCAGATCTGACACACAATCCGGTGTGTCTACACATGGGCCTGCAGAACCCAATGCTCCCTTTTCCAAACTGTTCGCAATCCTGCGAAACTACACACTAGTTCAACCTCCTAGTGTTCTCACTTATTCAAGCCACAATCCAGTGGGTATACACACTGGTAATCCCCCCCAGTGCTCTCACTAACGCCGCATATCAACGACGACCACATTCCTATGAACAGTTATCAGGATAATATCTCAGTTACCTACTCGGAATAAAACTACAATAATAACTTTGAATATAGTTCCAGATTGAATAGTGTACTCCCTGCCCTTGGCATCAAAGGTCCACTCACTCCCTCTTTATTCGATCACCATTTACCTGATCGGGATTTCTCATCCGTTCACCCAAACAGCTTTCGACTAGAAGTGCAGTTTACCAAGATTGAACATAAGCACCAGGTACACAATAATTCTATATGTATTATGGTATTTATTAACAATTGACACAAATCACATTACTATGCCGCATAACTTTAGCAAGAAAAAGGTAAAGATTAGAGTGCACATCCTAGTGGAGGTAGACAGATATCACCTTATTAGTGGGAAGTCTGGACTCGGCAGTCATCTAGGTTCCCTTCTCGTCTCTGTATCCTGGCTCGCCTTGCAGTCACCCTCAGCCGTCACAAGTACACGTCTGCACCGCTAGGCTCAACCTCGTCTGCTTCCCCTCAGGACACCGGAACCTTGCTGATTATCAGCTACCGTCTCTCTCTCTCTCTGTATCAGTGCGCTCCGCGCTACTTCTCGTTCAGTCTTTCTCAGAGAGTTTCGGTCTTAAATCTTTCTCCGACTTCAAAGATGGCGACTTGTCCACCATGAAAATGAATAATGGCAGAGATGCTAACGGCTAGATGCCGCCTACGGACTAACTGACAAACTGACTAACACCTTCGCTAATATCAAAGCCCGTTCCTTCATGGAAATTCACGGCCAGTAACCTGCCGCCCACCAAATTCTTGTACCTCCCCGTACCAAGGACACTTTCCCAGCCGGCCGGCCTGAAGTTGTGTCTTCGGAGTGGAGAAAAATACATTCCTTCGATAAGGGTCAGCCTGAACCGGTTCTCTCCAAGCGAACAACAGCTTGAAACTAAAACACTACACTTCACCTAGAAAGCCTTCTCGAGCTACCGGGCAGAAAGCAAAATGGAGTCTGTCTCGTTTTAAGGCCTACGGAGCCCACGATATGCATAGCTCCATGGAAAATAGCCCAGCATGTTAGCAAATGAGCGAATCATGACTAATACTTATATATCTATCCCCTAACTTAAATTCATAAGCCTTACTCTAAGAAAAATAGTACGAAAATGCCCTAATATATGTAAGATAGGGTCCCTGTCTATTGGCCTAATCCCTATACTATGGGGGTGATAGGCTGGAGTCACTCTCCATCATTCTCCTTCTCCAAAGAGCTAGCAAAAAGGCAGCCATAACATTACACCCCTTGACTCCAGTCTATTAACCACAAACTAAATGGAGCTAACGTCAGTAGACGAATAATATGAAACAAAATTAACTGATCTACGACCCTTACTAAGTCTAAAAAATTGTAGCAGGGAAGGGATACACTGAATAAAGCAACAAATAGCTATAAGGATACAAATAGTAAGAATAACCCCCCCTAAAATTTGTCGTATGAAATGCATGTCCGGGAGCCAATTAAAAAGCCAGTCAAAGAAACCCTGATCTATATGTTCTCTAATTTCTGCAGTCAAGTCGTGGAGTTTGTTAATGTGGGATTGGATAGCTTTAGAATGGTCAGCATAGACCTTCAAAATCAGAACATTCATGTCCGTGTTTCAACAATAAGTAATCGATAGCGGCGCGATTTTGCAAAATAGCTCTACGTTCACCTTGGGAATCTAATAATAAATCAGATAAAACAGTAGATGTCTGGTTAATGGACTTGACCATCCAGCAGGCCATTTTGCCGATTGTTTTGGCATTATAAACGGCCAATGCTGGCACTCCAATAATAGAAAAAGCTAAACCAAGATATTCAGATCTAGAATAGAGGTGAACAGAGGAATCACAATCTTCATGTAATGACATTGAATCACGTACAATACGGGAATGTGAAGTAGGATGAGAGGAAAACATTAGCAAACTTAATCTAGTGATGGCACACGGGCCACCAGAAATATTCGCAGGAATATAGGGCCAAGATGAATTCCCACAAGAAAAGAGCCATCCAGCTGGCAATAGCATCGAACGATAATGGCTAGTGGCTACTAATAAACGTTTACAAGTCATGTTATTTGTAACAAACGTTGATGAGATGAAAAAGTAGTAGCGGCTTGGAGCTTCAGCCGCAAACATTCAGTAATAGCTTTAGGGTTGCAGGTCATTATGAAGCAAAGGTCTCCAGGGGTAATATTAAAAGTAGTAATTCTGGAATCAATAGGGACATCAAGGTCTGGAATAAGAGTACATGAGGGACAGAATTCATGGGCCGCGAAATCCCCCAGAATAACATTAGGTCGGGCATTAGATACATTGAAGATATGATGAAGGGTTTCAGTGGATGCAGGGACAGCTACCAAACAGGTCGCTAAAATGTCAGTAACACTCTTCATGGGGGTAAGGCAAAAATGCGGAGAGTTCGTCACCCGCCTTGCGAGTGTGATCCAGAAATTGGACGATCTATCCCACGCAGACCGCGGGGCTCTTATTATCCCATCAACCGACGTCGGTGGATCCTCTTCTCTCCCGGCGTAGCAAGCCAAAAGGAGTCCAACGCCGACACATCCTGCAGCAGCAATCCAAAGAATGATCTGAAAGAATACAAGTACAGGCCTTAATCATTCTCGTAAGTAACATTTATCAGCCGGGACAGCTTCCCAGCCATCTTTCCCTGGCTTCATCACCAAAACGGTGTTGTCATGACCGGTCGCAATAATATCAGCCTGTTCAGGGGGATTTTTAGGCGATTGCACCCATATTTTAGCTCCAGGAAGATCAGACGATCCGAAGCCTTTTTGTAGCAACGTTGGGGCAGGGCCTTTTTTGATCTCACCACTGAAAACAGGCATAATCAATAACTGAGCAACACGGTCAGACTTTTTGATGAACAAATCCGTCTCACTGCTATTAAGCAGGAGAACTTTAATCTCTCCCTGGTAATCACTGTCAATTACTCCTCCGAGTACTTGTACACCTTTTAGGGCCAGGCCAGATCTAGGGGCAATTAATCCAAAACTACCGGCAGGTATACAGACACCAATGCCAGTTTCAACAATGATTCGATCTTTTCCAGGAAACGTTGCATCATTTACAGCATGCAGGTCGAGGCCTGCGGAACCTGGGGTCGCTCTACATGGAGCCAAAGCACCGGGGGTAATTTCCCAATACATTACAGTAGGTGCTATAGAATTTGGTTTTGCATCAACATGTGGAGGAAATAAACGCATCAAAGGAGATTCAGCATGTAACAAAGGACGATTATTTAAAATTAACAAAGCTTGAAGTAGGACATCTCTCCACTGGCTGTAACGGTCATCAGTCAACTTGCACAACTGTTCTTTCAACAAACCATTCATTCTCTCAATCAATCCTGAAGCTTGTGGATAATATGGAATATGAAACACCCAATCAATAT
Organism: Lissotriton vulgaris; assembly: GCF_964263255.1. Classification (NCBI taxonomy): domain Eukaryota; kingdom Metazoa; phylum Chordata; class Amphibia; order Caudata; family Salamandridae; genus Lissotriton; species Lissotriton vulgaris. Next base: position 846,845,021 of record NC_141695.1, read on the forward strand.
TATTTTCCGTACAGAATTCCTGCACCAATCTTCCACGAAAGTGGGATGCATTGTCTGATTGAATCTGGAATGGGACACCATAGTACAGAGTGATTAGCTCCAGGGTTTTAATAGTATTCACTTGGGTAGCATTCTTGCAAGGGAAAGCGACCAAAAGGCCACTATAAGTATCAACCACTGTGCAAATGTATTGACAATTTCTGCTCATAGGGAGCGGACCAATATAATCAATCTGCCAAATTTGGGCGGGCAATTTACCTCGATGTAAGTGGCCTCGAACAATCTGAGGCACCTCTTTTTTCCTAGAATGTTGGCAAATGGGACAATGTAGAATGACATCTTTAATTAAAGAAAAGGGAATATGAATTCCTCTATCGGCAGCCCACCTGCTAGTGGCTTTCTCTCCAAAATGTCCTGCTTTCTGATGGGCCCACTTCGCCAATCCCACCAAATCAGAATCTTGCATGTCAACCACTGCCTCAGAAATCTTAGACTGTTCATCTGCAATATTATGAAAAAATTTGTCAAGGGAGTCAATTGGAGTATGAGCATCCACGTGAAAGATTGTTACAGTACTCTGCGGGAGCAATTCCCAAATTTCTTGCCAGAGCTCTTTGCCCCACAGCTCCTTGGAATGCAGTTCCCAATTATGAGAATGCCACGTAGGTAACCACACCGCTAGTCCATTTGCAGTGGACCAGGAATCAGTGAAAATATGACATGTACCAGGTAGTTCCTGTTTCAATACTTGGTAAACTGCATAGAGTTCAGCATATTGACTACTCTTACCGTCTCCAGTTGTGCTTAACAATTTCTTTGTAATCGGATTAAAAGAAACAGCTTTCCAATGTCTTTTGTCACCAATGAACTTCGCAGAACCATCCGTAAACCACACATGTTTTCTATCCTCCGCGGACAGATCATCAAATGATTTACCCCACCTCACGGGAGACTCCTGCACTACGGGAACCGAACACTCACTTTCAGCCTCATTGGAGGGCGCCTGCGCCACTCGCTCATGTAAAACCGCCACACCTTTCGGACCCACACGTGCCCTGTCCTGAATGTACCATTTCCATTTAATCACACTAGCCTCCTGAGCATGTCCAATTCGATGGGACTTTGGTGAACTCAAAACCCACTGCATAATGGGAATTTCAGGCCTCAAAATCACAGCATGGCCTAGGGTCAATTGCTCGGTATCCACCAGAGCCCAATAACAAGCGAGCAACTGTTTTTCAAAAGGTGAGTAACGCTCACCAGCCTCTGGTAACTTTTTGGTCCAAAAACCTAATGGCACTTTTTGTCTGCCCTGCTTTTGCCATAAACTCCAATTGGCATACAGGCCTTCCACGGACACATTCAAATCCACATCACCTTCACTCACGGGCCACAAATCCAAAGCATACTGAATAGCTTCTTTAGCCAAATTAAAAGCAGTCTGTTGAGGTTCACCCCATTCAAACGCATTCTTTTTACGAGTGACTCGATACAGTGGAGCCAAGATTTGACTCAAATGGGGAATATGCTGACGCCAAAATCCAAATAATCCAATAAAGCATTGAGCTTCTTTCCTGTTTCTGGGAACAGCAAAATCAAGTATTTTTCGTTTAACCTGTGGAATCACTTCTCTGTGACCCTCATGCCAATTTATTCCTAAAAATTTTACAGCTTGGGATGGAGTTTGTAATTTGTCAGGATTAATTTCCCAGCCTTTCGCTCGCAAACAGTCAATGATTTGATCTAAATGGGACTGTACCTGGTCTTGCGTTTCACCTTGAATCAAAATGTCGTCAATATAATGACAAATCTGAACTTGTGGATTCGTGGGTACTTCAGACAAATGCTCCGCCACCAGCCGGTGACAGATCGTAGGACTATGTACATAGCCTTGAGGAAGACTTCGGAACGTCATTTGACGTCCATTCCATGTGAAACTGAATTGTTCCTGACATTCAGGGGCAATCGGAATTGAAAAGAACGCATTAGCAATATCAATAGAAGCATACCACGTACCAGGATGCTTTTGAATTCTCTGAATCAGTGTAACAATGTCAGGCACAGCAACAGTCAATTTAGGTGTATGTTTATTTAATTCTCGATAATCAACAGTCATGCGCCAAGAGTTGTCACTTTTGCGCACGGGCCAAACGGGATTATTCCAAGCAGATGTGACCGGAGTAATGACTCCTGCGTCAACCAAATCCTGAATCGTAGCGGTAATCTCTTCATGACCACCTGGGATGCGATATTGCTTTTGTGAAATCACTTTCGTTGCTAAAGGTATTTTAATAGGTGGCATGCATAAACGGCCAACCCGTACGGGTCTGGTCGAAATGTACTGTCGTGTACCAAATTGATAGTACCCATCATCCAGATGCAAAGTCATACCTTTCAAAATGTCAATTCCAATAATGTATTCCAAAAGTGGCACAACCAACACAGAGTATTCTCTACGAGGAATTCTCCCAATTTTAATTTCGAGTGCAGTTTGAACTGCGGGTGTCTCTTTACCACCCAGACCGGTAATTGTAAAAGACTGTCCATCAAATTTTCTCGACTTACCATGAATTAAAGTGGCCTCCGCCCCAGTATCAACCAACGCTCGGGCCCTTTAGATATTACGATGTTTCCAAAAAATCTCAATATCTACATAGGGTCTGTAATCTCTGTGGGCCCACTTGCGTACCGGAGCTTGACCTATTTCCTAGTCATTTTTCCTGCGTTCTGTCAACCAAGACAAATCAGGGTAAATGTTCTCAGTTTTCTTTGGTAGTAGAATGTCTTGTTCATATCCGTCTCCAGTACGAAACGGATTAGTGTCAGGTTCAAAAAGTTGTGAGTTGCGGTCAGGGAGTCTGTTACGATCCTCCCTATTTCTTACGTCAGGGGAATAACTCCTTGCATCTCGTCATCTACTAGAAACACGATCATCTCTTCCCCTCTCACGATCATCCTCTCTCCCCCTCCCATCATGACGACGAGGGGATCCATCACGTTCATGGCGCCGATCATCACGGCGATCAGAATTCACACGTCGTCTCTCATCACCACTGTCATCCGAACCACGATCATGCTCATTCTTTCGCACACGACGGGCACCCTCCTTTCGATCCAAACCACGCTTACGAAACATGTCCCATAAGCGATTATTAGGCTCACCATCAATGTCTTCCCTTTTGACACCATCAGCAATGAGAGCAAGAAACATATCACGTCTAGAGAACTTATAGTCCCCACCAGTACGACCCTCAGGTCGAGATTGTCTTTCAGGTTTAAACCATTCACCCAGCTCACCAAGCTGACGAACAGACTCAAGCACAACAGACAAAGGGTTGCCAGTTTGGTTAATCAATAATGTCATCATGATCTGCTTGTAGGCAACAGGAGAAGCACGGATAATGCGATTACGCACAGAAGATGTTAAAAGGCCATCCAATAACTTGTCAGCAGTACTAAGGAAGATACACGTTTTCATGACTTCCTCTTTCAAACGTTGCGACGCATCGCGCAGAGTGTACCAAGGTTTTTCATCAGTAGGCCAATCAGATTCAGTTGGATATTTATGATTACAGCCGTCAGACGCAAGCTGGAGCAAAGAAATTTGACCAGCACCATTATAATTCCGAAAATGATCCTGAATCGTAGAATCAGAACTCAAAGAACAAAAACGTAAGCAATCAACAGCATCGAGCATAATACCGGCAGCGCCAAGCTCATAAAGGCGCACCATCCAGGTAAGCAAGGCCTCACCAGGCCGTTGTCGAAATCGTTGCAGAATGTCACTAACCTCCTGCTGAGTAAAGTCTTCAATACAATCAAGAGGTATACCACCCGGATTACCAGGGGCCTGTTGTAATTTACGTCGAAAAATCGGGTGAGCGGAAACTGCGGGAAGAGCTTCCGAGGAAGCCCGCATCTTAGATTTAACAGCACAATCAGGGCAAGCTACGTCATCCGCACGGGAAGAACGAGCACGGTCACAATCGGGAGTTGAATCAATACATGAAGCAGATTTACAATCACGTCCGGAGCGAGAAGACTCGCGCTTGTCACCCTCCTCTGCCGAGGAGTCAGAAGTATGAGAATCCCAGATATTACCGTCCCACTCATCGGGGTTCCAATCCATTCCAGCTTTTGCTACAACCATACGCACTTTGCGGGAAGACACACGTCCACGACGATGTTTATATTTGTATCGTGCAATACGGACCGCAGCTCTTTCGGCAATGGTCTGATATGTTTCAAGCTTGTCGGCAAGCAATTTATTTTGACAACGCAACAAAGTGTGCGCATTTTGCAACTCAACACACTGTCCTTCCGAGTCTTTAAACTGTTTCTGTAGTTGAACAAACCTCTCATGCAATATTCTGTATGCATTAAGAACAATCCACCCTCTGCGTCCTAAAATAGGAAGCTCATCACCCTTCACTACTGGCGCTTTCTGTAGGCACGAAACCACATCGGCAGGCTCCGCCTGCTCCAAGCATGAAGACCAATTTTCACTTAAACCAGTAGAATCAGCCCACTCACGGGCCAAAGCCTCGTAAGGCGTACACTCCCAGCCGGGAATCTGAATCGGTAATTTGAAAACTGACGATGATTTTTTCGCAAACATAATGACACGCAAAAAATTATATACACAACTATAAACAAAATTTTATACGTACAAGCCGAGCGCAAACCAACAAGATTAAAACAACACAATGCACACAGGCTTCGTAAACAGTTCGTGACGCCAGATGTAATGGCTGGATTTTCTGTTTAGATGGGATCAGCCCCCAGGGGCCCCTGTGACCCAGCCAAAACGTACTCACCTTCCCTCCTCAGATCGTATTCACAATGAGTAAATATACAGACAAATATACAGGTCGCACCTAAGGATGGGGAATGACAATATATGTCTGTACGGATTTTCTACAATATCTTATTCACATTAGTTGGTCTCGCGGCCACCCCGACCCAGACCGTTCTACCCTAGGGCAGATCTGACACACAATCCGGTGTGTCTACACATGGGCCTGCAGAACCCAATGCTCCCTTTTCCAAACTGTTCGCAATCCTGCGAAACTACACACTAGTTCAACCTCCTAGTGTTCTCACTTATTCAAGCCACAATCCAGTGGGTATACACACTGGTAATCCCCCCCAGTGCTCTCACTAACGCCGCATATCAACGACGACCACATTCCTATGAACAGTTATCAGGATAATATCTCAGTTACCTACTCGGAATAAAACTACAATAATAACTTTGAATATAGTTCCAGATTGAATAGTGTACTCCCTGCCCTTGGCATCAAAGGTCCACTCACTCCCTCTTTATTCGATCACCATTTACCTGATCGGGATTTCTCATCCGTTCACCCAAACAGCTTTCGACTAGAAGTGCAGTTTACCAAGATTGAAAATAAGCACCAGGTACACAATAATTCTATATGAATTATGGTATTTATTAACAATTGACACAAATCACATTACTATGCCGCATAACTTTAGCAAGAAAAAGGTAAAGATTAGAGTGCACATCCTAGTGGAGGTAGACAGATATCACCTTATTAGTGGGAAGTCTGGACTCGGCAGTCATCTAGGTTCCCTTCTCGTCTCTGTATCCTGGCTCGCCTTGCAGTCACCCTCAGCCGTCACAAGTACACGTCTGCACCGCTAGGCTCAACCTCGTCTGCTTCCCCTCAGGACACCGGAACCTTGCTGATTATCAGCTACCGTCTCTCTCTCTCTCTGTATCAGTGCGCTCCGCGCTACTTCTCGTTCAGTCTTTCTCAGAGAGTTTCGGTCTTAAATCTTTCTCCGACTTCAAAGATGGCGACTTGTCCACCATGAAAATGAATAATGGCAGAGATGCTAACGGCTAGATGCCGCCTACGGACTAACTGACAAACTGACTAACACCTTCGCTAATATCAAAGCCCGTTCCTTCATGGAAATTCACGGCCAGTAACCTGCCGCCCACCAAATTCTTGTACCTCCCCGTACCAAGGACACTTTCCCAGCCGGCCGGCCTGAAGTTGTGTCTTCGGAGTGGAGAAAAATACATTCCTTCGATAAGGGTCAGCCTGAACCGGTTCTCTCCAAGCGAACAACAGCTTGAAACTAAAACACTACACTTCACCTAGAAAGCCTTCTCGAGCTACCGGGCAGAAAGCAAAATGGAGTCTGTCTCGTTTTAAGGCCTACGGAGCCCACGATATGCATAGCTCCATGGAAAATAGCCCAGCATGTTAGCAAATGAGCGAATCCTGACTAATACTTATATATCTATCCCCTAACTTAAATTCATAAGCCTTACTCTAAGAAAAATAGTACGAAAATGCCCTAATATATGTAAGATAGGGTCCCTGTCTATTGGCCTAATCCCTATACTATGGGGGTGATAGGCTGGAGTCACTCTCCATCATTCTCCTTCTCCAAAGAGCTAGCAAAAAGGCAGCCATAACACTGGCCCAGTGCATCATGTGAACAGGGCAGACTAAACTACCAAGCCAATTCTTCACCAGAAAGGAGACAAGCTACCGGGGACCGGTTTCTGGCATTTCATCCGTCGTCGGCCCGACTTGCTTGAATCCTGAGGGTGCAGTGAGAAAGGGACTCATGTCTGAGTATACCCTGCCATACCTATAGTGGCCAAAAACGATTCAGAAAAGGGGGTGGTGATGAACAGAGTGTCTGAATTAAGCAGACCACTCTTACCCAGTCCAAAGATCAGGGCTTGATCCATCACCGTTATTTATCTCACTGCACCATCCCAGCTCAGAACCTGGCTACATGCAAATCAGTCTGTCCCTGGCCCAGTGCATCATGGGAACAGGGCAGACTAAACTATCAAGCCAATTCTTCACCAGAAAGGAGACAAGCTACCGGGGACCGGTTTCTGGCATTTCAGCCGTCGTCGGCCCGGCTTGCTTGAATCCTGATGGTGCAGTGAGAAAGGTGACTCATGTCTGAGTATACCCTGCCACACCTATAGTGGCCAAAAACGATTCAGAAAAGGGGGTGGTGATGAACAGAGTGTCTGAATTAAGCAGACCACTCTTACCCGGTCCAAAGATCAGGGCTTGATCCATCACCGTTATTTATCTCACTGCACCATCCCAGCTCAGAACCTGGCTATATGCAAATCTGTCTGTCCCTGGCCCAGTGCATCATGGGAACAGGGCAGACTAAACTACCAAGCCAATTCTTCACCAGAAAGGAGACAAGCTACCCGGGACCGGTTTCTGGCATTTCAGCCGTCGTCGGCCCGGCTTGCTAGAATCCTGATGGTGCAGTGAGAAAGGGACTCATGTCTGAGTATACCCTGCCACACCTATAGTGGCCAAAAACGATTCAGAAAAGGGGGTGGTGATGAACAGAGTGTCTGAATTAAGCAGACCACTCTTACCCAGTCCAAAGATCAGGGCTTGATCCATCACCGTTATTTATCTCACTGCACCATCCCAGCTCAGAACCTGGCTATATGCAAATCAGTCTGTCCCTGGTCCAGTGCATCATGGGAACAGGGCAGACTAAACTACCAAGCCAATTCTTCATCAGAAAGGAGACAAGCTACCGGAGTCCGGTTTCTGGCATTTCAGCCGTCGTCGGCCCGGCTTGCTTGAATCCTGATGGTGCAGTGAGAAAGGGACTCATGTCTGAGTATACCCTGCCACACCTATAGTGGCCAAAAACGATTCAGAAAAGGGGGTGGTGATGAACAGAGTGTCTGAATTAAGCAGACCACTCTTACCCAGTCCAGAGATCAGGGCTTGATCCATCACCGTTATTTATCTCACTGCACCATCCCAGCTCAGAACCTGGCTATATGCAAATCAGTCTGTCCCTGGCCCAGTGCATCATGGGAACAGGGCAGACTAAACTACCAAGCCAATTCTTCACCAGAAAGGAGACAAGCTACCGGAGACCGGTTTCTGGCATTTCAGCCGTCGTCGGCCCGGCTTGCTTGAATCCTGATGGTGCAGTGAGAAAGGGACTCATGTCTGAGTATACCCTGCCACACCTATAGTGGCCAAAAACGATTCAGAAAAGGGGGTGGTGATGAACAGAGTGTCTGAATTAAGCAGACCACTCTTACCCAGTCCAGAGATCAGGGCTTGATCCATCACCGTTATTTATCTCATTGCACCATCCCAGCTCAGAACCTGGCTATATGCAAATAAGTCTGTCCCTGGCCCAGTGCATCATGGGAACAGGGCAGACTAAACTACCAAGCCAATTCTTCACCAGAAAGGAGACAAGCTACCGGGGACCGGTTTCTGGCATTTCAGCCGTCGTCGGCCCGGCTTGCTTGAATCCTGATGGTGCAGTGAGAAAGGGACTCATGTCTGAGTATACCCTGCCACACCTATAGTGGCCAAAAACGATTCAGAAAAGGGGGTGTTGATGAACAGAGTGTCTGAATTAAGCAGACCACTCTTACCCAGTCCAAAGATCAGGGCTTGATCCATCACCGTTATTTATCTCACTGCACCATCCCAGCTCAGAACCTGGCTATATGCAAATCAGTCTGTCCCTGGCCCAGTGCATCATGGGAAGAGGGCATACTAAACTACCTAGCCAATTCTTCACCAGAAAGGAGACAAGCTACCGGGGACCGGTTTCTGGCATTTCAGCCCTCGTCGGCCCGGCTAGCTTGAATCCTGATGGTGCAGTGAGAAAGGGACTCATGTCTGAGTATACCCTGCCACACCTATAGTGGCCAAAAACGATTCAGAAAAGGGGGTGGTGATGAACAGAGTGTCTGAATTAAGCAGACCACTCTTACCCAGTCCAAAGATCAGGGCTTGATCCATCACCGTTATTTATCTCACTGCACCATCCCAGCTCAGAACCTGGCTATATGAAAATCAGTCTGTCCCTGGCCCAGTGCATCATGGGAACAGGGCGGACTAAACTACCAAGCCAATTCTTCACCAGAAAGGAGACAAGCTACCGGGGACCGGTTTCTGGCATTTCAGCCATCGTCGGCCCGGCTTGCTTGAATCCTGATGGTGCAGTGAGAAAGGGACTCATGTCTGAGTATACCCTGCCACACCTATAGTGGCCAAAAACGATTCAGAAAAGGGGGTGGTGATGAACAGAGTGTCTGAATTAAGCAGACCACTCTTACCCAGTCCAAAGATCAGGGCTTGATCCATCACCGTTATTTATCTCACTGCACCATCCCAGCTCAGAACCTGGCTATATGCAAATCAGTCTGTCCCTGGCCCAGTGCATCATGGGAACAGGGCAGACTAAACTACCAAGCCAATTCTTCACCAGAAAGGAGACAAGCTACCGGAGACCGGTTTCTGGCATTTCAGCCGTCGTCGGCCCGGCTTGCTTGAATCCTGATGGTGCAGTGAGAAAGGGACTCATGTCTGAGTATACCCTGCCACACCTATAGTGGCCAAAAATGATTCAGAAAAGGGGGTGGTGATGAACAGAGTGTCTGAATTAAGCAGACCACTCTTACCCAGTCCAGAGATCAGGGCTTGATCCATCACCGTTATTTATCTCACTGCACTATCCCAGCTCAGAACCTGGCTATATGCAAATCAGTCTGTCCCTGGCCCAGTGCATCATGGGAACAGGGCAGACTAAACTACCAAGCCAATTCTTCACCCGAAAGGAGACAAGCTACCGGGGACCGGTTTCTGGCATTTCAGCCGTCGTCGGCCCGGCTTGCTTGAATCCTGATGGTGCAGTGAGAAAGGGACTCATGTCTGAGTATACCCTGCCCCACCTATAGTGGCCAAAAACGATTCAGAAAAGGGGGTGGTGATGAACAGAGTGTCTGAATTAAGCAGACCACTCTTACCCAGTCCAAAGATCAGGGCTTGGTCCATGACCGTTATTTATCTCACTGCACCATCCCAGCTCAGAACCTGGCTATATGCAAATCAGTCTGTCCCTGGCCCAGTGCATCATGGGAAGAGGGCAGACTAAACTACCTAGCCAATTCTTCACCAGAAAGGAGACAAGCTACCGGGGACCGGTTTCTGGCATTTCAGCCCTCGTCGGCCCGGCTTGCTTGAATCCTGATGGTGCAGTGAGAAAGGGACTCATGTCTGAGTATACCCTGCCACACCTATAGTGGCCAAAAACGATTCAGAAAAGGGGGTGGTGATGAACTGAGTGTCTGAATTAAGCAGACCACTCTTACCCAGTCCAAAGATCAGGGCTTGATCCATCACCGTTATTTATCTCACTGCACCATCCCAGCTCAGAACCTGGCTATATGCAAATCAGTCTGTCCCTGGCCCCGTGCATCATGGGAACAGGGCGGACTAAACTACCAAGCCAATTCTTCACCAGAAAGGAGACAAGCTACCGGGGACCGGTTTCTGGCATTTCAGCCATCGTCGGCCCGGCTTGCTTGAATCCTGATGGTGCAGTGAGAAAGGGACTCATGTCTGAGTATACCCTGCAACACCTATAGTGGCCAAAAACGATTCAGAAAAGGGGGTGGTGATGAACAGAGTGTCTGAATTAAGCAGACCACTCTTACCCAGTCCAAAGATCAGGGCTTGATCCATCACCGTTATTTATCTCACTGCACCATCCCAGCTCAGAACCTGGCTATATGCAAATCAGTCTGTCCCTGGCCCAGTGCATCATGGGAACAGGGCAGACTAAACTACCAAGCCAATTCTTCACCAGAAAGGAGACAAGCTACCGGAGACCGGTTTCTGGCATTTCAGCCGTCGTCGGCCCGGCTTGCTTGAATCCTGATGGTGCAGTGAGAAAGGGACTCATGTCTGAGTATACCCTGCCACACCTATAGTGGCCAAAAAAGATTCAGAAAAGGGGGTGGTGATGAACAGAGTGTCTGAATTAAGCAGACCACTCTTACCCAGTCCAGAGATCAGGGCTTGATCCATCACCGTTATTTATCTCACTGCACTATCCCAGCTCAGAACCTGGCTATATGCAAATCAGTCTGTCCCTGGCCCAGTGCATCATGGGAACAGGGCAGACTAAACTACCAAGCCAATTCTTCACCAGAAAGGAGACAAGCTACCGGGGACCGGTTTCTGGCATTTCAGCCGTCGTCGGCCCGGCTTGCTTGAATCCTGATGGTGCAGTGAGAAAGGGACTCATGTCTGAGTATACCCTGCCCCACCTATAGTGGCCAAAAACGATTCAGAAAAGGGGGTGGTGATGAACAGAGTGTCTGAATTAAGCAGACCACTCTTACCCAGTCCAAAGATCAGGGCTTGGTCCATGACCGTTATTTATCTCACTGCACCATCCCAGCTCAGAACCTGGCTATATGCAAATCAGTCTGTCCCTGGCCCAGTGCATCATGGGAACAGGGCAGACTAAACTACCAAGCCAATTCTTCACCAGAAAGGAGACAAGCTACCGGGGACTGGTTTCTGGCATTTCAGCCGTCGTCGGCCCGGCTTGCTTGAATCCTGATGGTGCAGAGAGAAAGGTGACTCATGTCTGAGTATACCCTGCCACACCTATAGTGGCCAAAAACGATTCAGAAAAGGGGGTGGTGATGAACAGAGTGTCTGGATTAAGCAGACCACTCTTACCCGGTCCAAAGATCAGGGCTTGATCCATCACCGTTATTTATCTCACTGCACCATCCCAGCTCAGAACCTGGCTATATGCAAATCTGTCTCTCCCTGGCCCAGTGCATCATGGGAACAGGGCAGACTAAACTACCAAGCCAATTCTTCACCAGAAAGGAGACAAGCTACCCGGGACCGGTTTCTGGCATTTCAGCCGTCGTCGGCCCGGCTTGCTAGAATCCTGATGGTGCAGTGAGAAAGGGACTCATGTCTGAGTATACCCTGCCACACCTATAGTGGCCAAAAACGATTCAGAAAAGGGGGTGGTGATGAACAGAGTGTCTGAATTAAGCAGACCACTCCTACCCAGTCCAAAGATCAGGGCTTGATCCATCACCGTTATTTATCTCACTGCACCATCCTATCTCAGAACCTGGCTATATGCAAATCAGTCTGTCCCTGGCCCAGTGCATCATGGGAACAGGGCAGACTAAACTACCAAGCCAATTCTTCACCAGAAAGGAGACAAGCTACGGGGGACCGGTTTCTGGCATTTCAGCCGTCGTCGGCCCGGCTTGCTTGAATCCTGATGGTGCAGTGAGAAAGGGACTCATGTCTGAGTATACCCTGCCACACCTATAGTGGCCAAAAACGATTCAGAAAAGGGGGTGGTGATGAACAGAGTGTCTGAATTAAGCAGACCACTCTTACCCAGTCCAAAGATCAGGGCTTGATACATCACCGTTATTTATCTCACTGCACCATCCCAGCTCAGAACCTGGCTATATGCAAATCAGTCTGTCCCTGGTCCAGTGCATCATGGGAACAGGGCAGACTAAACTACCAAGCCAATTCTTCACCAGAAAGGAGACAAACTACCGGGGACCGGTTTCTGGCATTTCAGCCCTCGTCGGCCCGGCTTGCTTGAATCCTCATGGTGCAGTGAGAAAGGGACTCATGTCTGAGTATACCCTGCCACACCTATAGTGGCCAAAATCGATTCAGAAAAGGGGGTGGTGATGAACAGAGTGTCTGAATTAAGCAGACCACTCTTACCCAGGCCAAAGATCAGGGCTTGATCCATCACTGTTATTTGTCTCACTGCACCATCCCAGCTCAGAACCTGGCTATATGCAAATCAGTCTGTCCCTGGCCCAGTGCATCATGGGAACAGGGCAGACTAAACTACCAAGCCAATTCTTCACCAGAAAGGAGACAAGCTACCGGGGACCGGTTTCTGGCATTTCAGCCGTCGTCGGCCCGGCTTGCTAGAATCCTGATGGTGCAGTGAGAAAGGGACTCATGTCTGAGTATACCCTGCCACACCTATAGTGGCCAAAAACGATTCAGAAAAGGGGGTGGTGATGAACAGAGTGTCTGAATTAAGCAGACCACTCTTACCCAGTCCAAAGATCAGGGCTTGATCCATCACCGTTATTTATCTCACTGCACCATCCCAGCTCAGAACCTGGCTATATGCAAATCAGTCTGTCCCTGGCCCAGTGCATCATGGGAACAGGGCGGACTAAACTACCAAGCCAATTCTTCACCAGAAAGGAGACAAGCTACCGGGGACCGGTTTCTGGCATTTCAGCCATCGTCAGCCCGGCTTGCTTGAATCCTGATGGTGCAGTGAGAAAGGGACTCATGTCTGAGTATACCCTGCCACACCTATAGTGGCCAAAAACGATTCAGAAAAGGGGGTGGTGATGAACAGAGTGTCTGAATTAAGCAGACCACTCTTACCCAGTCCAAAGATCAGGGCTTGATCCATCACCGTTATTTATCTCACTGCACCATCCCAGCTCAGAACCTGGCTATATGCAAATCAGTCTGTCTCTGGCCCAGTGCATCATGGGAACAGGGCAGACTAAACTACCAAGCCAATTCTTCACCAGAAAGGAGACAAGCTACCGGAGACCGGTTTCTGGCATTTCAGCCGTCGTCGGCCCGGCTTGCTTGAATCCTGATGGTGCAGTGAGAAAGGGACTCATGTCTGAGTATACCCTGCCACACCTATAGTGGCCAAAAATGATTCAGAAAAGGGGGTGGTGATGAACAGAGTGTCTGAATTAAGCAGACCACTCTTACCCAGTCCAGAGATCAGGGCTTGATCCATCACCGTTATTTATCTCACTGCACTATCCCAGCTCAGAACCTGGCTATATGCAAATCAGTCTGTCCCTGGCCCAGTGCATCATGGGAACAGGGCAGACTAAACTACCAAGCCAATTCTTCACCAGAAAGGAGACAAGCTACCGGGGACCGGTTTCTGGCATTTCAGCCGTCGTCGGCCCGGCTTGCTTGAATCCTGATGGTGCAGTGAGAAAGGGACTCATGTCTGAGTATACCCTGCCCCACCTATAGTGGCCAAAAACGATTCAGAAAAGGGGGTGGTGATGAACAGAGTGTCTGAATTAAGCAGACCACTCTTACCCAGTCCAAAGATCAGGGCTTGGTCCATGACTGTTATTTATCTCACTGCACCATCCCAGCTCAGAACCTGGCTATATGCAAATCAGTCTGTCCCTGGCCCAGTGCATCATGGGAACAGGGCAGACTAAACTACCAAGCCAATTCTTCACCAGAAAGGAGACAAGCTACCGGGGACCGGTTTCTGGCATTTCAGCCGTCGTCGGCCCGGCTTGCTTGAATCCTGATGGTGCAGTGAGAAATGGACTCATGTCTGAGTATACCCTGCCACACCTATAGTGGCCAAAAACGATTCAGAAAAGTGGGTGGTGATGAACAGAGTGTCTGAATTAAGCAGACCACTCTTACCCAGTCCAAAGATCAGGGCTTGATCCATCACCGTTATTTATCTCACTGCACCATCCTAGCTCAGAACCTGGCTATATGCAAATCAGTCTGTCCCTGGCTCAGTGCATCATGGGAACAGGGCAGACTAAACTACCAAGCCAATTCTTCACCAGAAAGGAGACAAGCTACGGGGGACTGGTTTCTGGCATTTCAGCCGTCGTCGGCCCGGCTTGCTTGAATCCTGATGGTGCAGTGAGAAAGGGACTCATGTCTGAGTATACCCTGCCACACCTATAGTGGCCAAAAACGATTCAGAAAAGGGGGTGGTGATGAACAGAGTGTCTGAATTAAGCAGACCACTCTTACCCAGTCCAAAGATCAGGGCTTGATACATCACCGTTATTTATCTCACTGCACCATCCCAGCTCAGAACCTGGCTATATGCAAATCAGTCTGTCCCTGGTCCAGTGCATCATGGGAACAGGGCAGACTAAACTACCAAGCCAATTCTTCACCAGAAAGGAGACAAACTACCGGGAACCGGTTTCTGGCATTTCAGCCCTCGTCGGCCCGGCTTGCTTGAATCCTCAAGGTGCAGTGAGAAAGGGACTCATGTCTGAGTATACCCTGCCACACCTATAGTGGCCAAAATCGATTCAGAAAAGGGGGTGGTGATGAACAGAGTGTCTGAATTAAGCAGACCACTCTTACCCAGGCCAAAGATCAGGGCTTGATCCATCACCATTATTTATCTCACTGCACCATCCCAGCTCAGAACCTGGCTATATGCAAATCAGTCTGTCCCTGGCCCAGTGCATCATGGGAACAGGGCAGACTAAACTACCAAGCCAATTCTTCACCAGAAAGGAGGCAAGCTACCGGGGACCGGTTTCTGGCATTTCAGCCATCGTCGGCCCGGCTTGCTTGAATCCTGATGGTGCAGTGAGAAAGGGACTTATGTCTGAGTATAACCTGCCCACCTATAGTGGCCAAAACGATTCAGAAAAGGGGGTGGTGATGAACAGAGTGTCTGAATTAAGCAGACCACTCTTACCCAGTCCAAAGATCAGGGCTTGATCCATCACTGTTATTTGTCTCACTGCACCATCCCAGCTCAGAACCTGGCTATATGCAAATCAGTCTGTCCCTGGCCCAGTGCATCATGGGAACAGGGCAGACTAAACTACCAAGCCAATTCTTCACCAGAAAGGAGACAAGCTACCGGGGACCGGTTTCTGGCATTTCAGCCGTCGTCGGCCCGGCTTGCTTGAATCCTGATGGTGCAGTGAGAAAGGGACTCATGTCTGAGTATACCCTGCCACACCTATAGTGGCCAAAAATGATTCAGAAAAGGGGGTGGTGATGAACAGAGTGTCTGAATTAAGCAGACCACTCTTACCCAGTCCAAAGATCAGGGCTTGATCCATCACCGTTATTTATCTCACTGCACCATCCCTGCTCAGAACCTGGCTATATGCAAATCAGCCTATCCCTGGCCCAGTGCATCATGGGAACAGGGCAGACTAAACTACCAAGCCAATTCTTCACCAGAAAGGAGACAAGCTACCGGGGACCGGTTTCTGGCATTTCAGCCGTCGTCGGCCCGGCTTGCTTGAATCCTGATGGTGCAGTGAGAAAGGAACTCATGTCTGAGTATACCCTGCCACACCTATAGTGGCCAAAAAAGATTCAGAAAAGGGGGTGGTGATGAACAGAGTGTCTGAATTAAGCAGACAACTCTTACCCAGTCCAAAGATCAGGGCTTGATCCATCACCGTCATTTATCTCACTGCACCATCCCAGCTCATAACCTGGCTGTAGGAGAGTAGGGTCTGCAATCCTATGATCACCCAGATTTTTTGCTTTTGTTTCACTGGTTTACGACTTTCTCTGGCTGTGGGCCTGCCAACCAGACCCACAGCCTGGCTGTTCTCTTTCTAAATTACGAGATGTACCCTAGGTGCATTTACCAATTGGTACTGGGCCACCTTATCAGACCCTGTAACTCAGGGCATAGGTGTACCCAGGGCCGCCAGGGGCTGCAGCATGTATTATGCCACCCCTGGCTGGCCTCCTAAATTTGACACAACTGGCTGCATGACAGCTGGGGCGAAGTCGTGTAATCACCCTTTGCTATAGATATAGTAGCCCTATATCTAACCCCCAAATGGACACCCGAGTTCCTATCAGTCACTCCTATGGCAGGCCTTGACAATCCTGAAGGCAGAGTGCATGGGCTCGTGTGAACTAAGCTCAGGCCTGAGCCGAGCCCGGTTGCAGCTTGCGGAATCAAGACCCAATGGCTGTTCCATGATAACGCGTACCACATCGGTAACTTCGGTGTCGCGTTATCAAGACATGTCGAGTAAGGTGTCATACGAATCGGGATGCTGCCCTCTCACCAACTCTGGCGACGAGGTTAGCATTCCGCCCTTCTAGAGGGACACGACATGTACGTAACTGTGAACCCCGGTTAAAGTTAACGAAAGCCTCAGCTCCACAGAATGGATGCTGCCACCACAGACACGAGTCTGACCTCCTGCTGCTGGGAGTCCTTCCAGCGAGGAGCACTTGGACAAAGGGTTTCCTGTCGAGGGCGGTGTTCGCACCGTCCCAGACAGGGTTTGTGTATTCTGGGTAGGTAGGGCTTTTGCGAGAAGGTGACTGCGGAGTGGCACCCCGGTGCTCACTACGCATCTGCCGGTTAGAACCAGTTCCAGGGGCGACAGCCCTGGCCTGGGGAAAGTCCGGCAGGGGAGAGGGGTGTAACTACCCCCCTTCCTGGTCCCACCCTTAGGGCAGGACCTAGTCATGTACCCGCCCCTTTCTTTAGAATAAAGACCGGAGCGGGGACCCTTCCAAATTAGATCATCTTTGAATCAAGAATACTTTCTACGAAAGGACTTCAAGACTCTTCTCAAGATTTCTCCCTTGTGACTAAGGAGTAGTCACCCTGCATCAGCGGGCACCATCTAAGAACTCTGCGGTTTGCTGTAAGTCCTTCCTCAAGGAATCCGACGGCCCAGCTCGACGAGAAACCGGCTTCCCTGGCACCTCTGACCTCTACCCACGTCATCAGCTCAGCTGTGATCTGTGGGTGCGACGAGACCTCGAGGGACCGGCCATCATCAGAACCTGCACGCTCTTAAAAACCAGCACGACCATCGAGGTAACTCTCTGGTGAGTGCTCTGGGGTCCGAGAAGCCCCGACCCTGAGCCGCTCCAGCACCGAAGTGCAGTCTCCCAGCATCTCCACGATCTGCGTGGGGCCCTTCTGCTCGCTGCTCAGCACGTTGTCTGGTCACTTGCCGCTGGCTTGTGCCCTTCTGTGACGACATCCGAGAATCAACACTGCCGGTCTGGTTGCTCCAGACTGGCCCTTGCTTCCATCCTTTTGAGAAGCACCCCGGACCCTCCTGGTCCACTCAAGACGCCGACAGCGACATCCGTCGTGGGACAGCTCGCACCTCCACCGTGGTCGCCGACAACGCCTCCTGGTCCGTGAGACTGCAGAGCCTAGCGTCGCCCACTCACCTGGTCGAGGTGACGGCCAACTGGTGCCTTCCTGGTACCCTCTGACTACTGGCTAGTAGTACGAACTTGGTCCCCTCTGCTTTCAGGTTTCATCAATCTCCGATCCAGGCTTGGATCCCTACGAACTATTCATCACTGGTCGCCGGCCAGCAACTCCTTTTCTTCCGGCTCCTGGTTCGTCAGCGAAGACCCCGACGCCTGTAAGACTTGTGCAGCCGCAGCCCTCGTGGCTAGGTAACTCGGCATTTCAGTGCCTGCATAGCCTCCTTACTCTAGGGTCCCGAGTCCCTCGCTCCGACTTGCCTTAACCTTTCCGTGTCCCCGGACACTTGTTTTAAACTGTGCACTTGAAGTATTTGCTAAAGAGATTTGGTTTGTGCTTAGTACCCTGTCCTCCTAAAGAGTACAGGGCTGTTGTGATTCTTAATAAATATACTGTTTATTTTCATAACACTTGTGTGGTGTCCTTTCACTGGGTGTTCAAGGGGTACATGTGTGGTAAACAGCTAGCTTAACACGCCCTCTCGAGTCTTTAGCCTTAGACTGCTCGTATCCACGCTACTAGGATAGCTGGTCTATAGGTTGACTTACAACCAAACACCATAAGGGTCGTTGGAACGATACATAGCGGTCGCTAGAATAGCGAACGTTGCATATCGGGCCAACTTCTCACATTGGTGAGCAGCGGTTGGGATTTGAGCTTGCTGTTGTTTTACCACACGTATCCTAAGAATATCTTGTTGAAAGATCACACAAGTACTGTTAGCACATATAACTAAAGCTTAGAATACTCTGAGTTCTACTGAACCAGCTGTTGTAGCTCCTCAAGGCTTAGCACACCTTGGCTACAACTCTTAGCAAGGGATCAGTAGGAAAACACATAGTGTAGGTAGGTGCATCACTTACACCACACTAGAAACAGTATGTCGGGCCAAGGAGGAAACTCTGAGTCTCCCCTTGTGTCAGTTGACCCTCCACAGGTCATCCCTTCAGGATATACTGTGCTGAGCTTCAAGGAGTTAAGACGATTGTGTCACTCCCGGAAGATTCAGCAGGGGTCTAACCCCACAACGTCCTTTCTGATTGGTCTCTTGGAGACTTATGATGCCAGGAGAGCTGAGAAACTTCGTAGCTCTTCTAATCCAGAAGGAGACATGCCTCCCCTCGAGGGAACCCGGGACGATCCTGACCTCATTCACCTCGCAACCGAGAACGAGGATGTGGAGGAGGATGAGGATGAGGATCTCTCAGGGGTCGAGGCAGATAAGGGACAGGTAGAAGTCGTCAGACTAACACGGTCCAACTTAAGCAGACACGATAGTGGTACTGGGGGAGCCCCGGCGCTACTGTCGGTTCCGCTTAACATGGGGAATGGACGAGCCAGATCTCTATCAAGAGGCTCTGGCAGATCCCTTCATACCAACGGCTCTCACAACTCTTCTCAAAGAGGGATGACGTCCCCTCAGAGGAGAGTGTACGAAGCGAAGGAAAGGGCAGCTAATCTGCGGATCGAAAGGGAAGAACTTGCCCTGGCCAAGGAAAAGCTTGCTTTTGCTAGAGAGCAACAGTTAAGTGGGGCAGTCCCCACTGGTGGCAGCAATATACCTAGTAATAGGGAAAAGAGTTTCGATACGAAACACCTTGGGAAGATAGTGCCCCCCTTTAAACAAGGGGACGACATCCACAAATGGATTACTGCTTTGGAGAGGGCCTGCACTGTGCAAGGTGTTCCCCAGAGTCAGTGGGCAGCTATCTTGTGGCTCTCCTTTGAAGGTAAAGGAAGAGACAAGCTCCTCACCACAAGGGTAGAGGACGCTAACAATTACCAAGTCTTGAAGAATACACTCGTTGAAGGGTTCGGCCTAACCACTGAGCAGTACAGGGTGCTGTTCAGGGATACCCAGAAAACGCAGTCTCAAGATTGGTCTGATTTTGTCGATTGTGCCACTAAGGCTTTTGAGGGCTGGTTGCTGGGCAGTAAGGTTACTGATTACAAGGGATTGTATAATTTGATGATGAGAGAACAAATTTTAAACAATTGTCAGAACCAGTTGTTGCATCAGCATCTTGTCGACTCGGATCTGACCTCTCCCCAAGAATTGGGCCAGAAGGCAGACAAATGGGTTCGTACGAGAGTTAAACAGAACCAGGGCCAGAATCAAGGTGGTCAGAAGAAAGCAGACCAGAAGGGTAAAGATTCTAAGGGGGAACAAAATGACCAGAAGTCTTCGACAGGTCCCCAACAACCCAAAGAGGGTGGGGGTCAGGCTCCCCAAAAGAAGAAAGAAGGCCAATCCAAACGATGGTGCCAGTACTGTAAAAGTAAATCTCACTGGTTTAGTGAGTGCACCAAGAAAGGAGGAGGGCAGACTCCTGCCACTGCAGCCCCTAAGGCACCTGTGCCCCCTAGTACAGTCAGCAGTGGTAGTGCACCTCCCAAGGGTTTAGTAGGGTTAACCCTGGGTTCTGAGGGGCGTGACAACTTAGTTGGCACACTCACTCAGGCTGTCCTTGTCAGTACAGGGGACGTGGACGTGTCCCCTGACGTAAGCCCCAATACTTTGGGCAAATACAGACAGACGCCTTTCATAAATGGAAAGATGGCTCAGGCCTATAGGGACACTTGTGCCAGCGTCACCATGGTGACGCCTAACTTTGTGGACCCTGGACAGATCATGCCAGGTACAGAATTCCTGGTGACCAATGCAAGCAATGTCACTACCAATCACAGTATGGCAATTGTAGCTTTCTCCTGGGGAGGGGTAACTGGCCAAAAGAAGGTTGTAGTTAGTCCAGACCTCCCAGTGGATTGTTTGTTGGGCAATGATTTGGAGTCGTCACAATGGTCAGAAGTGGAGCACCGGACTCACATGGAAATGTTAGGTTTGCCAGCACATGTGTTCGCTGTGACTAGGTCACAGGTCAGGAAATGCCCCACTGAACAGGTGCTGGATCCTGGAACAACGGACCAGACACCCCCCAAGAAAAAGAGCAGTAGGGTTAAGGCTGCGCCTTCCCCCTTGCCCCAGGTCGAGGATCAAGTCTCAGAGGAGGCTGACCTACAGGAATTGAGGGAAACTGAGCCGAGAGAGTTCGAACTTGATCAAGTTGAATTCTTGGGCTCAGGGGGACCCTCAAGGGAAGATCTGGGGAAGGACCAGTTAGACTGCCCTTCTCTTGAACCCCTCAGACAGCAGGCGGCTGCTGAGGCTGCTGGGAACGCCACAGGTACCCACAAGGTATACTGGGAAGATGGACTCCTGTACACTGAGTCAAGAGACCCCAAGCCTGGCATGACCAGGAGGCTGGTCGTCCCCTTGTCTCAGCGTGGTTTCCTACTTACCTTGGCCCACGAGATTCCCTTAGCAGGTCACTTAGGCCAGACGAAAACGTGGGACAGGCTTGTCTCGCACTTTCACTGGCCGCACATGAACGAAGATACCAAGGAGTTTTGCCGCTCCTGTGTCACTTGCCAAACCAGTGGTAAGTCAGGTGGCACGACAAAGGCCCCCCTTATACCAATGCCTGTGGTGGGGGTGCCCTTTGAACGGGTGGGGATCGACATCGTCGGTCCCATGGAACCACCGACAGCATCAGGGCACAAGTTTATACTGGTGGTAGTGGATCATGCCACCAGGTATCCTGAAGCTATTCCCCTTAGGACCACTACAGCACCTGTTGTGGCAAGAGCCCTAGTTGGAGTATTCTCCAGAGTGGGCTTCCCTAAGGAGGTCGTCTCCGACAGAGGTGCAAACTTTATGTCGAGCTACTTAACTGCTATGTGGAAGGAATGTGGTGTCAACTACAAGTTCACTACACCCTATCACCCACAATGCAATGGGCTTGTTGAGAGATTCAACAGGACCCTAAAAGGGATGATTCATGGACTACCGGAAAAGCTTCGGCGTAGATGGGACGTCCTGATCCCCTGCCTCTTGTTCGCCTACAGAGAAGTCCCACAGAAGGGGGTTGGCTACAGCCCTTTTGAACTTTTGTACGGGCATCCTGTAAGAGGACCCCTGTGTTTGGTGAAGGAAGGATGGGAGAGACCTCTCAAAAAGCCTGCAACCAACATAGTGGACTATGTGCTCGGCCTCCGCTCGCGGATGGCTGAATACATGGAGAAGGCATCCGAAAACCTTAAGGCCAGCCAAGAACTCCAAAAAGCTTGGCATGACCAAAAGGCTGTCTTGACTGTTTACCAGCCCGGACAGAAGGTGTGGGTGTTGGAGCCAGTGGCCCTAGCAGCACTCAAGGACAAATGGTCCGGGCCCCACACCATCCTGGAGAAAAAGGGAGAGGTCACCTACCTGGTCGACCTGGGAACTCCCCGGAGCCCCCACAGGGTGCTTCATGTCAACAGGCTAAAAGCATATGTCGACAGGAAGGACATGAGTTTGCTCATGGCCCTAGATAAGGGACAGGAAGAGGAGAGTGACCCTCTCCCCGACCTGCTCTCTCAGAATCCTGACGATGGCTCGGTAGATGGTGTTGTCTTTTGTGGCAGCCTCTCCGAACATCAACAGAGCGACTGTAAACAGGTTCTTCAGTCGTTCCGACATCTGTTTTCTCTGACACCCAGTCAGACCGATTGGTGCACCCATGAGGTCGACACTGGTGACAGCTTGCCCGTAAAGAGTAAAATCTACAGGCAGCCTGATCACGTTAGAGACTGCATCAAAAGTGAAGTGCAGAAAATGTTGGAGCTGGGAGTCATTGAACCCTCGGATAGCCCTTGGGCTAGTCCCGTAGTTCTAGTGCCGAAACCTCACACCCAGGGTGGTAAGAGAGAGATGAGGTTTTGCGTAGACTACAGGGGTCTCAATGCAGTCACTAAGACTGACGCCCACCCAATACCAAGGGCAGACGAGCTTATCGATAGATTGGCTTCGGCCAACTACTTAAGTACGTTTGACCTGACAGCTGGGTATTGGCAAATCAGGTTAGCTGAGGACGCCAAGCCTAAAACAGCATTTTCAACCCCTGGTGTGCATTATCAGTTCGTGGTGATGCCCTTTGGTCTGAAAAATGCACCTGCCACCTTCCAACGGTTGGTGAATCATGTCCTTACTGGGCTGGATGACTTCTGTGCGGCGTATCTTGACGATATTGCTGTCTTTAGCTCCACCTGGGAGGATCACCTGGTCCACCTGCGGAAGACGTTAGAGGCACTGCAAGCAGCAGGTCTCACTATCAAGGCCACCAAGTGCCAGATAGGGCAGACACAGGTTGTATACCTGGGCCACCTTGTCGGTGGAGGTCAGGTTCAGCCACTGGAGAGCAAGATACAGTCAATCAGGGACTGGGCTCCTCCAACCACCCAGACTCAGGTTCGAGCTTTCTTGGGCCTGACTGGTTACTACAGGAAGTTTGTCAGGAACTATGGTTCCATTGTGACACCATTAAATGAACTGACAAGTAAGAAAATGCCAAAAAAGGTTCAGTGGACAGCGAGCTGTCAAAAAGCATTCGATGACCTAAAGCAGGCCATGTGCACGGCGCCTATCCTCAAGAGTCCGGACTACTCCAAACCATTCATTGTCCAAACAGATGCTTCTGAGTTGGGTGTGGGAGCTGTTCTTTCTCAACTGAATTTTGATGGTCAAGACCAGCCCATTGCTTTCATAAGCAGACGGCTGACCCCTAGAGAGAAGAATTGGTCAGCTATTGAGAGGGAGGCCTTTGCTGTGGTTTGGGCCCTGAAGAAGCTGAGGCCATACTTGTTTGGCACTCACTTCAAGATTCAGACCGACCATAAGCCCCTCTTGTGGCTAAATCAGATGAAGGGTGAAAACCCCAAACTGCTTAGGTGGTCCATTTCCCTACAGGGGATGGACTTCACAGTGGAACATAGATCTGGTACTGATCATGGCAATGCCGATGGGCTCTCCAGATATTTCCACTTAGAACAAGAAGACTTACCTGGTCAAGGTTAGTTAGTTGTTCCGACGTTTGGGGGGGGGTCATGTAGGAGAGTAGGGTCTGCAATCCTATGATCACCCAGATTTTTTGCTTTTGTTTCACTGGTTTACGACTTTCTCTGGCTGTGGGCCTGCCAACCAGACCCACAGCCTGGCTGTTCTCTTTCTAAATTACGAGATGTACCCTAGGTGCATTTACCAATTGGTACTGGGCCACCTTATCAGACCCTGTAACTCAGGGCATAGGTGTACCCAGGGCCGCCAGGGGCTGCAGCATGTATTATGCCACCCCTGGCTGGCCTCCTAAATTTGACACAACTGGCTGCATGACAGCTGGGGCGAAGTCGTGTAATCACCCTTTGCTATAGATATAGTAGCCCTATATCTAACCCCCAAATGGACACCCGAGTTCCTATCAGTCACTCCTATGGCAGGCCTTGACAATCCTGAAGGCAGAGTGCATGGGCTCGTGTGAACTAAGCTCAGGCCTGAGCCGAGCCCGGTTGCAGCTTGCGGAATCAAGACCCAATGGCTGTTCCATGATAACGCGTACCACATCGGTAACTTCGGTGTCGCGTTATCAAGACATGTCGAGTAAGGTGTCATACGAATCGGGATGCTGCCCTCTCACCAACTCTGGCGACGAGGTTAGCATTCCGCCCTTCTAGAGGGACACGACATGTACGTAACTGTGAACCCCGGTTAAAGTTAACGAAAGCCTCAGCTCCACAGAATGGATGCTGCCACCACAGACACGAGTCTGACCTCCTGCTGCTGGGAGTCCTTCCAGCGAGGAGCACTTGGACAAAGGGTTTCCTGTCGAGGGCGGTGTTCGCACCGTCCCAGACAGGGTTTGTGTATTCTGGGTAGGTAGGGCTTTTGCGAGAAGGTGACTGCGGAGTGGCACCCCGGTGCTCACTACGCATCTGCCGGTTAGAACCAGTTCCAGGGGCGACAGCCCTGGCCTGGGGAAAGTCCGGCAGGGGAGAGGGGTGTAACTACCCCCCTTCCTGGTCCCACCCTTAGGGCAGGACCTAGTCATGTACCCACCCCTTTCTTTAGAATAAAGACCGGAGCGGGGACCCTTCCAAATTAGATCATCTTTGAATCAAGAATACTTTCTACGAAAGGACTTCAAGACTCTTCTCAAGATTTCTCCCTTGTGACTAAGGAGTAGTCACCCTGCATCAGCGGGCACCATCTAAGAACTCTGCGGTTTGCTGTAAGTCCTTCCTCAAGGAATCCGACGGCCCAGCTCGACGAGAAACCGGCTTCCCTGGCACCTCTGACCTCTACCCACGTCATCAGCTCAGCTGTGATCTGTGGGTGCGACGAGACCTCGAGGGACCGGCCATCATCAGAACCTGCACGCTCTTAAAAACCAGCACGACCATCGAGGTAACTCTCTGGTGAGTGCTCTGGGGTCCGAGAAGCCCCGACCCTGAGCCGCTCCAGCACCGAAGTGCAGTCTCCCAGCATCTCCACGATCTGCGTGGGGCCCTTCTGCTCGCTGCTCAGCACGTTGTCTGGTCACTTGCCGCTGGCTTGTGCCCTTCTGTGACGACATCCGAGAATCAACACTGCCGGTCTGGTTGCTCCAGACTGGCCCTTGCTTCCATCCTTTTGAGAAGCACCCCGGACCCTCCTGGTCCACTCAAGACGCCGACAGCGACATCCGTCGTGGGACAGCTCGCACCTCCACCGTGGTCGCCGACAACGCCTCCTGGTCCGTGAGACTGCAGAGCCTAGCGTCGCCCACTCACCTGGTCGAGGTGACGGCCAACTGGTGCCTTCCTGGTACCCTCTGACTACTGGCTAGTAGTACGAACTTGGTCCCCTCTGCTTTCAGGTTTCATCAATCTCCGATCCAGGCTTGGATCCCTACGAACTATTCATCACTGGTCGCCGGCCAGCAACTCCTTTTCTTCCGGCTCCTGGTTCGTCAGCGAAGACCCCGACGCCTGTAAGACTTGTGCAGCCGCAGCCCTCGTGGCTAGGTAACTCGGCATTTCAGTGCCTGCATAGCCTCCTTACTCTAGGGTCCCGAGTCCCTCGCTCCGACTTGCCTTAACCTTTCCGTGTCCCCGGACACTTGTTTTAAACTGTGCACTTGAAGTATTTGCTAAAGAGATTTGGTTTGTGCTTAGTACCCTGTCCTCCTAAAGAGTACAGGGCTGTTGTGATTCTTAATAAATATACTGTTTATTTTCATAACACTTGTGTGGTGTCCTTTCACTGGGTGTTCAAGGGGTACATGTGTGGTAAACAGCTAGCTTAACACGCCCTCTCGAGTCTTTAGCCTTAGACTGCTCGTATCCACGCTACTAGGATAGCTGGTCTATAGGTTGACTTACAACCAAACACCATAAGGGTCGTTGGAACGATACATAGCGGTCGCTAGAATAGCGAACGTTGCATATCGGGCCAACTTCTCACACTGGCTATATGCAAATCAGTCTGTCCCTGGCCCAGTGCATCACGGGAACAGGGCAGACTAAACTACCAAGCCAATTCTTCACCAGAAAGGAGACAAGCTACCGGGGACCGGTTTCTGGCATTTCAGCCGTCGTAGGCCCGGCTTGCTTGAATCCTGATGGTGCAGTGAGAAAGGGACTCATGTCTGAGTATACCCTGCCACACCTATAGTGGCCAAAAACGATTCAGAAAAGGGTGTGGTGATGAACAGAGTGTCTGAATTAAGCAGACCACTCTTACCCAGTCCAAAAATCAGGGCTTGATCCATCACCGTTATTTATCTCACTGCACCATCCCAGCTCAGAACCTGGCTATATGCAAATCAGTCTGTCCCTGGCCCAGTGCATCATGGGAACAGGGCGGACTAAACTACCAAGCCAATTCTTCACCAGAAAGGAGACAAGCTACCGGGGACCGGTTTCTGGCATTTCAGCCGTCGTCGGCCCGGCTTGCTTGAATCCTGATGGTGCAGTGAGAAAGGGACTCATGTCTGAGTATACCCTGTCACACCTATAGTGGCCAAAAACGATTCAGAAAAGGGGGTGGTGATGAACAGAGTGTCTGAATTAAGCAGACCACTCTTACCCAGTCCAAAGATCAGGGCTTGATCCATCACCGTTATTTATCTCACTGCACCATCCCAGCTCAGAACCTGGCTATATGCAAATCAGTCTGTCCCTGGCCCAGTGCATCATGGGAACAGGGCAGACTAAACTACCAAGCCAATTCTTCACCAGAAAGGAGACAAGCTACCGGGGACCGGTTTCTGGCATTTCAGCCGTCGTCGGCCCGGCTTGCTTGAATCCTGATGGTGCAGTGAGAAAGGGACTCATGTCTGAGTATACCCTGCCACACCTATAGTGGCCAAAAACGATTCAGAAAAGGGGGTGGTGATGAACAGAGTGTCTGAATTAAGCAGACCACTCTTACCCAGTCCAAAGATCAGGGCTTGATCCATCACCGTTATTTATCTCATTGCACCATCCCAGCTCAGAACCTGGCTATATGCAAATCAGTCTGTCCCTGGCCCAGTGCATCATGGGAACAGGGCAGACTAAACTACCAAGCCAATTCTTCACCAGAAAGGAGACAAGCTACCGGGGACCGGTTTCTGGCATTTCAACCGTCGTCGGCCCTGCTTGCTTGAATCCTGATGGTGCAGTGAGAAAGGGACTCATGTCTGAGTATACCCTGCCACACCTACAGTGGCCAAAAACGATTCAGAAAAGGGGGTGGTGATGAACAGAGTGTCTGAATTAAGCAGACCACTCTTACCAAGTCCAAAGATCAGGGCTTGATCCATCACCGTTATTTATCTCACTGCACCATCCCAGCTCAGAACCTGGCTATATGCAAATCAGTCTGTCCCTGGCCCAGTGCATCATGGGAACAGGACAGACTAAACTACCAAGCCAATTCTTTACCAGAAAGGAGACAAGCTACCGGGGACCGGTTTCTGGCATTTCAGCCGTCGTCGGCCTGGCTTGCTTGAATCCTGATGGTGCAGTGAGAAAGGGACTCATGTCTGAGTATAACCTGCCACACCTATAGTGGCCAAAAACGATTCAGAAAAGGGGGTGGTGATGAACAGAGTGTCTGAATTAAGCAGACCACTCTTACCCAGTCCAAAGATCAGGGCTTGACCCATCGCCGTTATTTATCTCACTGCACCATCCCAGCTCAGAACCTGGCAATATGCAAATCAGTCTGTCCCTGGCCCAGTGCATCATGGGAACAGGGCAGACTAAACTACCAAGCCAATTCTTCACCAGAAAGGAGACAAGCTACCGGGGACCGGTTTCTGGCATTTCATCCGTTGTCACCCCGGCTTGCTTGAATCCTGAGGGTGCAGTGAGAAAGGGACTCATGTCTGAGTATACCCTGCCACACCTATAGTGGCCAAAAACGATTCAGAAAAGGGGGTGGTGATGAACAGAGTGTCTGAATTAAGCAGACCACTCTTACCCAGTCCAAAGATCAGGGCTTGATCCATCACCGTTATTTATCTCACTGCACCATCCCAGCTCAGAACCTGGCTATATGCAAATCAGTCTGTCCCTGGCCCAGTGCATCATGGGAACAGGACAGACTAAACTACCAAGCCAATTCTTCACCAGAAAGGAGACAAGCTACCGGGGACCGGTTTCTGGCATTTCAGCCGTCGTCGGCCCGGCTTGCTTGAATCCTGATGGTGCAGTGAGAAATGGACTCATGTCTGAGTATACCCTGCCACACCTATAGTGGCCAAAAACGATTCAGAAAAGGGGGTGGTGATGAACAGAGTGTCTGAATTAAGCAGACCACTCTTACCCAGTCCAAAGATCAGGGCTTGATCCATCACCGTTATTAATCTCACTGCACCATCCCAGCTCTGAACCTGGCTATATGCAAATCAGTCTGTCCCTGGCCCAGTGCATCATGGGAACAGGGCAGACTAAACTATCAAGCCAATTCTTCACCAGAAAGGAGACAAGCTACCGGGGACTGGTTTCTGGCATTTCAGCCGTCGTCGGCCCGGCTTGCTTGAATCCTGATGGTGCAGAGAGAAAGGTGACTCATGTCTGAGTATACCCTGCCACACCTATAGTGGCCAAAAACGATTCAGAAAAGGGGGTGGTGATGAACAGAGTGTCTGGATTAAGCAGACCACTCTTACCCGGTCCAAAGATCAGGGCTTGATCCATCACCGTTATTTATCTCACTGCACCATCCCAGCTCAGAACCTGGCTATATGCAAATCTGTCTCTCCCTGGCCCAGTGCATCATGGGAACAGGGCAGACTAAACTACCAAGCCAATTCTTCACCAGAAAGGAGACAAGCTACCCGGGACCGGTTTCTGGCATTTCAGCCGTCGTCGGCCCGGCTTGCTAGAATCCTGATGGTGCAGTGAGAAAGGGACTCATGTCTGAGTATACCCTGCCACACCTATAGTGGCCAAAAACGATTCAGAAAAGGGGGTGGTGATGAACAGAGTGTCTGAATTAAGCAGACCACTCTTACCCAGTCCAAAGATCAGGGCTTGATCCATCACCATTATTTATCTCACTGCACCATCCCAGCTCAGAACCTGGCTATATGCAAATCAGTCTGTCCCTGGCCCAGTGCATCATGGGAACAGGGCAGACAAAACTACCAAGCCAATTCTTCACCAGAAAGGAGACAAGCTACCGGGGACCGGTTTCTGGCATTTCAGCCGTCGTCGGCCCGGCTTGCTTGAATCCTGATGGTGCAGTGAGAAAGGGACTCATGTCTGAGTATACCCTGCCACACCTATAGTGGCCAAAAACGATTCAGAAAAGGGGGTGGTGATGAACAGAGTGTCTGAATTAAGCAGACCGCTCTTACCCAGTCCAAAGATCAGGGCTTTATCCATCACCGTTATTTATCTCACTGCACCATCCCAGCTCAGAACCTGGCTATATGCAAATCAGTCTGTCCCTGGCCCAGTGCATCATGGGAACAGGGCAGACTAAACTACCAAGCCAATTCTTCACCAGAAAGGAGACAAGCTACCGGGGACCGGTTTCTGGCATTTCAGCCGTCGTCGGCCCGGCTTGCTTGAATCCTGATGGTGCAGTGAGAAAGGGACTCATGTCTGAGTATACCCTGCCACACCTATAGTGGCCAAAAACGATTCAGAAAAGGGGGTGGTGATGAACAGAGTGTCTGAATTAAGCAGACCACTCTTACCCAGTCCAAAGATCAGGGCTTGATCCATCACCGTTATTTATCTCATTGCACCATCCCAGCTCAGAACCTGGCTATATGCAAATCAGTCTGTCCCTGGCCCAGTGCATCATGGGAACAGGGCAGACTAAACTACCAAGCCAATTCTTCACCAGAAAGGAGACAAGCTACCGGGGACCGGTTTCTGGCATTTCAGCCGTCGTCGGCCCTGCTTGCTTGAATCCTGATGGTGCAGTGAGAAAGGGACTCATGTCTGAGTATACCCTGCCACACCTACAGTGGCCAAAAACGATTCAGAAAAGGGGGTGGTGATGAACAGAGTGTCTGAATTAAGCAGACCACTCTTACCAAGTCCAAAGATCAGGGCTTGATCCATCGCCGTTATTTATCTCACTGCACCATCCCAGCTCAGAACCTGGCTATATGCAAATCTGTCTGTCCCTGGCCCAGTGCATCATGGGAACAGGGCAGACTAAACTACCAAGCCAATTCTTCACCAGTAAGGAGACAAGCTACCGGGGACTGGTTTCTGGCATTTCAGCCGTCGTCGGCCCGGCTTGCTTGAATCCTGAGGGTGCAGTGAGAAAGGGACTCATGTCTGAGTATACCCTGCCACACCTATAGTGGCCAAAAACGATTCAGGAAAGGGGGTGGTGATGAACAGAGTGTCTGAATTAAGCAGACCACTCTTACCCAGTCCAAAGATCAGGGCTTGATCCATCACCGTTATTTATCTCACTGCACCATCCCAGCTCAGAACCTGGCTATATGCAAATCAGTCTGTCCCTGGCCCAGTGCATCATGGGAACAGGACAGACTAAACTACCAAGCCAATTCTTCACCAGAAAGGAGACAAGCTACCGGGGACCGGTTTCTGGCATTTCAGCCGTCGTCGGCCCGGCTTGCTTGAATCCTGATGGTGCAGTGAGAAATGGACTCATGTCTGAGTATACCCTGCCACACCTATAGTGGCCAAAAACGATTCAGAAAAGGGGGTGGTGATGAACAGAGTGTCTGAATTAAGCAGACCACTTTTACCCAGTCCAAAGATCAGGGCTTGATCCATCACCGTTATTTATCTCACTGCACCATCCCAGCTCAGAACCTGGCTATATGCAAATCAGTCTGTCCCTGGTCCAGTGCATCATGGGAACAGGGCAGACTAAACTATCAAGCCAATTCTTCACCAGAAAGGAGACAAGCTACCGGGGACTGGTTTCTGGCATTTCAGCCGTCGTCGGCCCGGCTTGCTTGAATCCTGATGGTGCAGTGAGAAAGGTGACTCATGTCTGAGTATACCCTGCCACACCTATAGTGGCCAAAAACGATTCAGAAAAGGGGGTGGTGATGAACAGAGTGTCTGAATTAAGCAGACCACTCTTACCCGGTCCAAAGATCAGGGCTTGATCCATCACCGTTATTTATCTCACTGCACCATCCCAGCTCAGAACCTGGCTATATGCAAATCTGTCTGTCCCTGGCCCAGTGCATCATGGGAACAGGGCAGACTAAACTACCAAGCCAATTCTTCACCAGAAAGGAGACAAGCTACCGGGGACCGGTTTCTGGCATTTCAGCCGTCGTCGGCCCGGCTTGCTTGAATCCTGATGGTGCAGTGAGAAAGGGACTCATGTCTGAGTATACCCTGCCACACCTATAGTGGCCAAAAACGATTCAGAAAAGGGGGTGGTGATGAACAGAGTGTCTGAATTAAGCAGACCACTCTTACCCAGTCCAAAGATCAGGGCTTGATCCATCACCGTTATTTATCTCACTGCACCATCCCAGCTCAGAACCTGGCTATATGCAAATCAGTCTGTCCCTGGCCCAGTGCATCATGGGAACAGGGCAGACTAAACTACCAAGCCAATTCTTCACCAGAAAGGAGACAAGCTACCGGGGACCGGTTTCTGGCATTTCAGCCGTCGTCGGCCCTGCTTGCTTGAATCCTGATGGTGCAGTGAGAAAGGGACTCATGTCTGAGTATACCCTGCCACACCTACAGTGGCCAAAAACGATTCAGAAAAGGGGGTGGTGATGAACAGAGTGTCTGAATTAAGCAGACCACTCTTACCAAGTCCAAAGATCAGGGCTTGATCCATCACCATTATTTATCTCACTGCACCATCCCAGCTCAGAACCTGGCTATATGCAAATCAGTCTGTCCCTGGCCCAGTGCATCATGGGAACAGGGCAGACTAAACTATCAAGCCAATTCTTCACCAGAAAGGAGACAAGCTACCGGGGACCGGTTTCTGGCATTTCAGCCGTCGTCGGCCCGGCTTGCTTGAATCCTAATGGTGCAGTGAGAAAGGTGACTCATGTCTGAGTATACCCTGCCACACCTATAGTGGCCAAAAACGATTCAGAAAAGGGGGTGGTGATGAACAGAGTGTTTGAATTAAGCAGACCACTCTTACCCGGTCCAAAGATCAGGGCTTGATCCATCACCGTTATTTATCTCACTGCACCATCCCAGCTCAGAACCTGGCTATATGCAAATCTGTCTGTCCCTGGCCCAGTGCATCATGGGAACAGGGCAGACTAAACTACCAAGCCAATTCTTCACCAGAAAGGAGACAAGCTACCCGGGACCGGTTTCTGGCATTTAAGCCGTCGTCGGCCCGGCTTGCTAGAATCCTGATGGTGCAGTGAGAAAGGGACTCATGTCTGAGTACACCCTGCCACACCTATAGTGGCCAAAAACGATTCAGAAAAGGGGGTGGTGATGAACAGAGTGTCTGAATTAAGCAGACCACTCTTACCCAGTCCAAAGATCAGGGCTTGATCCATCACCGTTATTTATCTCACTGCACCATCCCAGCTCAGAACCTGGCTATATGCAAATCACTCTGTCCCTGGCCCAGTGCATCATGGGAACAGGGCAGACTAAACTACCAAGCCAATTCTTCACCAGAAAGGAGACAAGCTACCGGAGACCGGTTTCTGGCATTTCAGCCGTCGTCGGCCCGGCTTGCTTGAATCCTGATGGTGCAGTGAGAAAGGGACTCATGTCTGAGTATACCCTGCCACACCTATAGTGGCCAAAAACCATTCAGAAAAGGGGGTGGTGATGAACAGAGTGTCTGAATTAAGCAGACCACTCTTACCCAGTCCTAAGATCAGGGCTTGATCCATCACCGTTATTTATCTCACTGCACCATCCCAGCTCAGAACCTGGCTATATGCAAATCAGGCTCTCCCTGGCCCAGTGCATCATGGGAACAGGGCAGACTAAACTACCAAGCCAATTCTTCACCAGAAAGGAGACAAGCTACCGGAGACCGGTTTCTGGCATTTCAGCCGTCGTCGGCCCGGCTTGCTTGAATCCTGATGGTGCAGTGAGAAAGGGACTCATGTCTGAGTATACCCTGACACACCTATAGTGGCCAAAAACGATTCAGAAAAGGGGGTGGTGATGAACAGAGTGTCTGAATTAAGCAGACCACTCTTACCCAGTCCAGAGATCAGGGCTTGATCCATCACCGTTATTTATCTCACTGCACCATCCCAGCTCATAACCTGGCTATATGCAAATCAGTCTGTCCCTGGCCCAGTGCATCACGGGAAGAGGGCAGACTAAACTACCAAGCCAATTCTTCACCAGAAAGGAGACAAGCTACCGGGGACCGGTTTCTGGCATTTCAGCCGTCGTCGGCCCGGCTTGCTTGAATCCTGATGGTGCAGTGAGAAAGGGACTCATGTCTGAGTATACCCTGCCACACCTATAGTGGCCAAAAACGATTCAGAAAAGGGGGTGGTGATGAACAGAGTGTCTGAATTAAGCAGACCACTCTTACCCAGTCCAAAGATCAGGGCTTGATCCATCACCGTTATTTATCTCACTGCACCATCCCAGCTCAGAACCTGGCTATATCCAAATCAGTCTGTCCCTGGCCCAGTGCATCATGGGAACAGGGCAGACTAAAATACCAAGCCAATTCTTCACCAGAAAGGAGACAAGCTACCGGGGACCAGTTTCTGGCATTTCAGCCGTCGTAGGCCCGGCTTGCTTGAATCCTGATGGTGCAGTGAGAAAGGGACTCATGTCTGAGTATACCCTGCCACACCTATAGTGGCCAAAAACGATTCAGAAAAGGGTGTGGTGATGAACAGAGTGTCTGAATTAGGCAGACCACTCTTACCCAGTCCAAAGATCAGGGCTTGATCCATCACCGTTATTTATCTCACTGCACCATCCCAGCTCAGAACCTGGCTATATCCAAATCAGTCTGTCCCTGGCCCAGTGCATCATGGGAACAGGGCAGACTAAAATACCAAGCCAATTCTTCACCAGAAAGGAGACAAGCTACCGGGGACCAGTTTCTGGCATTTCAGCCGTCGTAGGCCCGGCTTGCTTGAATCCTGATGGTGCAGTGAGAAAGGGACTCATGTCTGAGTATACCCTGCCACACCTATAGTGGCCAAAAACGATTCAGAAAAGGGGGTGGTGATGAACAGAGTGTCTGAATTAAGCAGACCACTCTTACCCAGTCCAAAGATCAGGGCTTGATCCATCACCGTTATTTATCTCACTGCACCATCCCAGCTCAGAACCTGGCTATATGCAAATCAGTCTGTCCCTGGCCCAGTGCATCATGGGAACAGGACAGACTAAACTACCAAGCCAATTCTTCACCAGAAAGGAGACAAGCTACCGGGGACCGGTTTCTGGCATTTCAGCCGTCGTCGGCCCGGCTTGCTTGAATCCTGATGGTGCAGTGAGAAATGGACTCATGTCTGAGTATACCCTGCCACACCTATAGTGGCCAAAAACGATTCAGAAAAGGGGGTGGTGATGAACAGAGTGTCTGAATTAAGCAGACCACTCTTACCCAGTCCAAAGATCAGGGCTTGATCCATCACCGTTATTAATCTCACTGCACCATCCCAGCTCTGAACCTGGCTATATGCAAATCAGTCTGTCCCTGGCCCAGTGCATCATGGGAACAGGGCAGACTAAACTATCAAGCCAATTCTTCACCAGAAAGGAGACAAGCTACCGGGGACTGGTTTCTGGCATTTCAGCCGTCGTCGGCCCGGCTTGCTTGAATCCTGATGGTGCAGAGAGAAAGGTGACTCATGTCTGAGTATACCCTGCCACACCTATAGTGGCCAAAAACGATTCAGAAAAGGGGGTGGTGATGAACAGAGTGTCTGGATTAAGCAGACCACTCTTACCCGGTCCAAAGATCAGGGCTTGATCCATCACCGTTATTTATCTCACTGCACCATCCCAGCTCAGAACCTGGCTATATGCAAATCTGTCTCTCCCTGGCCCAGTGCATCATGGGAACAGGGCAGACTAAACTACCAAGCCAATTCTTCACCAGAAAGGAGACAAGCTACCCGGGACCGGTTTCTGGCATTTCAGCCGTCGTCGGCCCGGCTTGCTAGAATCCTGATGGTGCAGTGAGAAAGGGACTCATGTCTGAGTATACCCTGCCACACCTATAGTGGCCAAAAACGATTCAGAAAAGGGGGTGGTGATGAACAGAGTGTCTGAATTAAGCAGACCACTCTTACCCAGTCCAAAGATCAGGGCTTGATCCATCACCATTATTTATCTCACTGCACCATCCCAGCTCAGAACCTGGCTATATGCAAATCAGTCTGTCCCTGGCCCAGTGCATCATGGGAACA
This sequence comes from Lissotriton vulgaris, assembly GCF_964263255.1. NCBI lineage: Eukaryota > Metazoa > Chordata > Amphibia > Caudata > Salamandridae > Lissotriton > Lissotriton vulgaris. The sequence continues at coordinate 846,880,561 of NC_141695.1, forward strand.
GGGCAGACAAAACTACCAAGCCAATTCTTCACCAGAAAGGAGACAAGCTACCGGGGACCGGTTTCTGGCATTTCAGCCGTCGTCGGCCCGGCTTGCTTGAATCCTGATGGTGCAGTGAGAAAGGGACTCATGTCTGAGTATACCCTGCCACACCTATAGTGGCCAAAAACGATTCAGAAAAGGGGGTGGTGATGAACAGAGTGTCTGAATTAAGCAGACCGCTCTTACCCAGTCCAAAGATCAGGGCTTTATCCATCACCGTTATTTATCTCACTGCACCATCCCAGCTCAGAACCTGGCTATATGCAAATCAGTCTGTCCCTGGCCCAGTGCATCATGGGAACAGGGCAGACTAAACTACCAAGCCAATTCTTCACCAGAAAGGAGACAAGCTACCGGGGACCGGTTTCTGGCATTTCAGCCGTCGTCGGCCCGGCTTGCTTGAATCCTGATGGTGCAGTGAGAAAGGGACTCATGTCTGAGTATACCCTGCCACACCTATAGTGGCCAAAAACGATTCAGAAAAGGGGGTGGTGATGAACAGAGTGTCTGAATTAAGCAGACCACTCTTACCCAGTCCAAAGATCAGGGCTTGATCCATCACCGTTATTTATCTCATTGCACCATCCCAGCTCAGAACCTGGCTATATGCAAATCAGTCTGTCCCTGGCCCAGTGCATCATGGGAACAGGGCAGACTAAACTACCAAGCCAATTCTTCACCAGAAAGGAGACAAGCTACCGGGGACCGGTTTCTGGCATTTCAGCCGTCGTCGGCCCTGCTTGCTTGAATCCTGATGGTGCAGTGAGAAAGGGACTCATGTCTGAGTATACCCTGCCACACCTACAGTGGCCAAAAACGATTCAGAAAAGGGGGTGGTGATGAACAGAGTGTCTGAATTAAGCAGACCACTCTTACCAAGTCCAAAGATCAGGGCTTGATCCATCGCCGTTATTTATCTCACTGCACCATCCCAGCTCAGAACCTGGCTATATGCAAATCTGTCTGTCCCTGGCCCAGTGCATCATGGGAACAGGGCAGACTAAACTACCAAGCCAATTCTTCACCAGTAAGGAGACAAGCTACCGGGGACTGGTTTCTGGCATTTCAGCCGTCGTCGGCCCGGCTTGCTTGAATCCTGAGGGTGCAGTGAGAAAGGGACTCATGTCTGAGTATACCCTGCCACACCTATAGTGGCCAAAAACGATTCAGGAAAGGGGGTGGTGATGAACAGAGTGTCTGAATTAAGCAGACCACTCTTACCCAGTCCAAAGATCAGGGCTTGATCCATCACCGTTATTTATCTCACTGCACCATCCCAGCTCAGAACCTGGCTATATGCAAATCAGTCTGTCCCTGGCCCAGTGCATCATGGGAACAGGACAGACTAAACTACCAAGCCAATTCTTCACCAGAAAGGAGACAAGCTACCGGGGACCGGTTTCTGGCATTTCAGCCGTCGTCGGCCCGGCTTGCTTGAATCCTGATGGTGCAGTGAGAAATGGACTCATGTCTGAGTATACCCTGCCACACCTATAGTGGCCAAAAACGATTCAGAAAAGGGGGTGGTGATGAACAGAGTGTCTGAATTAAGCAGACCACTCTTACCAAGTCCAAAGATCAGGGCTTGATCCATCACCATTATTTATCTCACTGCACCATCCCAGCTCAGAACCTGGCTATATGCAAATCAGTCTGTCCCTGGCCCAGTGCATCATGGGAACAGGGCAGACTAAACTACCAAGCCAATTCTTCACCAGAAAGGAGACAAGCTACCGGGGACCGGTTTCTGGCATTTCAGCCGTCGTCGGCCCGGCTTGCTTGAATCCTGATGGTGCAGTGAGAAAGGGACTCATGTCTGAGTATACCCTGCCACACCTATAGTGGCCAAAAACGATTCAGAAAAGGGGGTGGTGATGAACAGAGTGTCTGAATTAAGCAGACCACTCTTACCCAGTCCAAAGATCAGGGCTTGATCCATCACCGTTATTTATCTCACTGCACCATCCCAGCTCAGAACCTGGCTATATGCAAATCAGTCTGTCCCTGGCCCAGTGCATCATGGGAACAGGGCAGACTAAACTATCAAGCCAATTCTTCACCAGAAAGGAGACAAGCTACCGGGGACCGGTTTCTGGCATTTCAGCCGTCGTCGGCCCGGCTTGCTTGAATCCTAATGGTGCAGTGAGAAAGGTGACTCATGTCTGAGTATACCCTGCCACACCTATAGTGGCCAAAAACGATTCAGAAAAGGGGGTGGTGATGAACAGAGTGTTTGAATTAAGCAGACCACTCTTACCCGGTCCAAAGATCAGGGCTTGATCCATCACCGTTATTTATCTCACTGCACCATCCCAGCTCAGAACCTGGCTATATGCAAATCTGTCTGTCCCTGGCCCAGTGCATCATGGGAACAGGGCAGACTAAACTACCAAGCCAATTCTTCACCAGAAAGGAGACAAGCTACCCGGGACCGGTTTCTGGCATTTAAGCCGTCGTCGGCCCGGCTTGCTAGAATCCTGATGGTGCAGTGAGAAAGGGACTCATGTCTGAGTACACCCTGCCACACCTATAGTGGCCAAAAACGATTCAGAAAAGGGGGTGGTGATGAACAGAGTGTCTGAATTAAGCAGACCACTCTTACCCAGTCCAAAGATCAGGGCTTGATCCATCACCGTTATTTATCTCACTGCACCATCCCAGCTCAGAACCTGGCTATATGCAAATCACTCTGTCCCTGGCCCAGTGCATCATGGGAACAGGGCAGACTAAACTACCAAGCCAATTCTTCACCAGAAAGGAGACAAGCTACCGGAGACCGGTTTCTGGCATTTCAGCCGTCGTCGGCCCGGCTTGCTTGAATCCTGATGGTGCAGTGAGAAAGGGACTCATGTCTGAGTATACCCTGCCACACCTATAGTGGCCAAAAACCATTCAGAAAAGGGGGTGGTGATGAACAGAGTGTCTGAATTAAGCAGACCACTCTTACCCAGTCCTAAGATCAGGGCTTGATCCATCACCGTTATTTATCTCACTGCACCATCCCAGCTCAGAACCTGGCTATATGCAAATCAGGCTCTCCCTGGCCCAGTGCATCATGGGAACAGGGCAGACTAAACTACCAAGCCAATTCTTCACCAGAAAGGAGACAAGCTACCGGAGACCGGTTTCTGGCATTTCAGCCGTCGTCGGCCCGGCTTGCTTGAATCCTGATGGTGCAGTGAGAAAGGGACTCATGTCTGAGTATACCCTGACACACCTATAGTGGCCAAAAACGATTCAGAAAAGGGGGTGGTGATGAACAGAGTGTCTGAATTAAGCAGACCACTCTTACCCAGTCCAGAGATCAGGGCTTGATCCATCACCGTTATTTATCTCACTGCACCATCCCAGCTCATAACCTGGCTATATGCAAATCAGTCTGTCCCTGGCCCAGTGCATCACGGGAAGAGGGCAGACTAAACTACCAAGCCAATTCTTCACCAGAAAGGAGACAAGCTACCGGGGACCGGTTTCTGGCATTTCAGCCGTCGTCGGCCCGGCTTGCTTGAATCCTGATGGTGCAGTGAGAAAGGGACTCATGTCTGAGTATACCCTGCCACACCTATAGTGGCCAAAAACGATTCAGAAAAGGGGGTGGTGATGAACAGAGTGTCTGAATTAAGCAGACCACTCTTACCCAGTCCAAAGATCAGGGCTTGATCCATCACCGTTATTTATCTCACTGCACCATCCCAGCTCAGAACCTGGCTATATCCAAATCAGTCTGTCCCTGGCCCAGTGCATCATGGGAACAGGGCAGACTAAAATACCAAGCCAATTCTTCACCAGAAAGGAGACAAGCTACCGGGGACCAGTTTCTGGCATTTCAGCCGTCGTAGGCCCGGCTTGCTTGAATCCTGATGGTGCAGTGAGAAAGGGACTCATGTCTGAGTATACCCTGCCACACCTATAGTGGCCAAAAACGATTCAGAAAAGGGTGTGGTGATGAACAGAGTGTCTGAATTAGGCAGACCACTCTTACCCAGTCCAAAGATCAGGGCTTGATCCATCACCGTTATTTATCTCACTGCACCATCCCAGCTCAGAACCTGGCTATATGCAAATCAGTCTGTCCCTGGCCCAGTGCATCATGGGAACAGGGCAGACTAAACTACCAAGCCAATTCTTCACCAGAAAGGAGATATGCTACCGGGGACCGGTTTCTGGCATTTCAGCCGTCGTCGGCCCGGCTTGCTTGAATCCTGATGGTGCAGTGAGAAAGGGACTCATGTCTGAGTATACCCTGCCACACCTATAGTGGCCAAAAACGATTCAGAAAAGGGGGTGGTGATGAACAGAGTGTCTGAATTAAGCAGACCACTCTTACCCAGTCCAAAGATCAGGGCTTGATCCATCACCGTTATTTATCTCACTGCACCATCCCAGCTCAGAACCTGGCTATATGCAAATCAGTCTGTCCCTGGCCCAGTGCATCATGGGAACAGGGCAGACTAAACTACCAAGCCAATTCTTCACCAGAAAGGAGACAAGCTACCGGGGACCGGTTTCTGGCATTTCAGCCGTCGTCGGCCCGGCTTGCTTGAATCCTGATGGTGCAGTGAGAAAGGGACTCATGTCTGAGTATACCCTGCCACACCTATAGTGGCCAAAAACGATTCAGAAAAGGGGGTGGTGATGAACAGAGTGTCTGAATTAAGCAGACCACTCTTACCCAGTCCAAAGTTCAGGGCTTGATCCATCACCGTTATTTATCTCACTGCACCATCCCAGCTCAGAACCTGGCTATATGCAAATCACTCTGTCCCTGGCCCAGTGCATCAATGGAACAGGGCAGACTAAACTACCAAGCCAATTCTTCACCAGAAAGGAGACAAGCTACGGGGGACCGGTTTCTGGCATTTCAGCCGTCGTCGGCCCGGCTTGCTTGAATCCTGATGGTGCAGTGAGAAAGGGACTCATGTCTGAGTATACCCTGCCACACCTATAGTGGCCAAAAACGATTCAGAAAAGGGGGTGGTGATGAACAGAGTGTCTGAATTAAGTAGACCACTCTTACCCAGTCCAAAGATCAGGGCTTGATCCATCACCGTTATTTATCTCACTGCACCATCCCAGCTCAGAACCTGGCTATATGCAAATCAGTCTGTCCCTGGCCCAGTGCATTATGGGAACAGGGCAGACTAAACTACCAAGCCAATTCTTCACCAGAAAGGAGACAAGCTACCGGGGACCGGTTTCTGGCATTTCAGCCGTCGTCGGCCCGGCTTGCTTGAATCCTGATGGTGCAGTGAGAAAGGGACTTATGTCTGAGTATACCCTGCCACACCTATAGTGGCCAAAAACGATTCAGAAAAGGGGGTGGTGATGAACAGAGTGTCTGAATTAAGCAGACCACTCTTACCCAGTCGAAAGATCAGGGCTTGATCCATCACCGTTATTTATCTCACTGCACCATCCCAGCTCAGAACCTGGCTATATGCAAATCAGTCTGTCCCTGGCCCAGTGCATCATGGGAACAGGGCAGACTAAACTACCAAGCCAATTCTTCACCAGAAAGGAGACAAGCTACTGGGGACCGGTTTCTGGCATTTCAGCCGTCGTTGGCCCGGCTTGCTTGAATCCTGATGGTGCAGTGAGAAAGGGACTCATGTCTGAGTATACCCTGCCACACCTATAGTGGCCAAAAACGATTCAGAAAAGGGGGTGGTGATGAACAGAGTGTCTGAATTAAGCAGACCACTCTTACCCAGTCCAAAGATCAGGGCTTGATCCATCACCGTTATTTATCTCACTGCACCATCCCAGCTCAGAACCTGGCTATATGCAAATCACTCTGTCCCTGGCCCAGTGCATCATGGGAACAGGGCAGACTAAACTACCAAGCCAATTCTTCACCAGAAAGGAGACAAGCTACCGGAGACCGGTTTCTGGCATTTCAGCCGTCGCCGGCCCGGCTTGCTTGAATCCTGATGGTGCAGTGAGAAAGGGACTCATGTCTGAGTATACCCTGCCACACCTATAGTGGCCAAAAACGATTCAGAAAAGGGGGTGGTGATGAACAGAGTGTCTGAATTAAGCAGACCACTCTTACCCAGTCCAAAGATCAGGGCTTGATCCATCACCGTTATTTATCTCACTGCACCATCCCAGCTCAGAACCTGGCTATATGCAAATCACTCTGTCCCTGGCCCAGTGCATCATGGGAACAGGGCAGACTAAACTACCAAGCCAATTCTTCACCAGAAAGGAGACAAGCTACCGGAGACCCGTTTCTGGCATTTCAGCCGTCGTCGGCCCGGCTTGCTTGAATCCTGATGGTGCAGTGAGAAAGGGACTCATGTCTGAGTATACCCTGCCACACCTATCGTGGCCAAAAACGATTCAGAAAAGGGGGTGGTGATGAACAGAGTGTCTGAATTAAGCAGACCACTCTTACCCAGTCCAGAGATCAGGGCTTGATCCATCACCGTTATTTATCTCACTGCACCATCCCAGCTCAGAACCTGGCTATATGCAAATCAGTCTGTCCCTGGCCCAGTGCATCATGGGAACAGGGCAGACTAAACTACCAAGCCAATTCTTCACCAGAAAGGAGACAAGCTACCGGGGACCGGTCTTTGGCATTTCAGCCGTCGTCGGCCCGGCTTGCTTGAATCCTGATGGTGCAGTGAGAAAGGGACTCATGTCTGAGTATACCCTGCCACACCTATAGTGGCCAAAAACGATTCAGAAAAGGGGGTGGTGATGAACAGAGTGTCTGAATTAAGCAGACCACTCTTACCCAGTCCAAAGATCAGGGCTTGATCCATCACCGTTATTTATCTCACTGCACCATCCCAGATCAGAACCTGGCTATATGCAAATCAGTCTGTCCCTGGCCCAGTGCATCATGGGAACAGGGCAGACTAAACTACCAAGCCAATTCTTCACCAGAAAGAAGACAAGCTACCGGGGACCGGTTTCTGGCATTTCAGCCGTCGTCGGCCCGGCTTGCTTGAATCCTGATGGTGCAGTGAGAAAGGGACTCATGTCTGAGTATACCCTGCCACACCTATAGTGGCCAAAAACGATTCAGAAAAGGGGGTGGTGATGAACAGAGTGTCTGAATTAAGCAGACCACTCTTACCCAGTCCAAAGATCAGGGCTTGATCCATCGCCGTTATTTATCTCACTGCACCATCCCAGCTCAGAACCTGGCTATATGCAAATCTGTCTGTCCCTGGCCCAGTGCATCATGGGAACAGGGCAGACTAAACTACCAAGCCAATTCTTCACCAGAAAGAAGACAAGCTACCGGAGACCGGTTTCTGGCATTTCAGCCGTCGTCGGCCCGGCTTGCTTGAATCCTGATGGTGCAGTGAGAAAGGGACTCATGTCTGAGTATACCCTGCCACACCTATAGTGGCCAAAAATGATTTAGAAAAGGGGGTGGTGATGAACAGAGTGTCTGAATTAAGCAGACCACTCTTACCCAGTCCAGAGATCAGGGCTTGATCCATCACCGTTATTTATCTCACTGCACCATCCCAGCTCAGAACCTGGCTATATGCAAATCAGTCTGTCCCTGGCCCAGTGCATCATTGGAACAGGGCAGACTAAACTACAAAGCCAATTCTTCACCAGAAAGGAGACAAGCTACCGGGGACCGGTTTCTGGCATTTCAGCCGTCGCCGGCCCGGCTTGCTTGAATCCTGATGGTGCAGTGAGAAAGGGACTCATGTCTGAGTATACCCTGCCACACCTATAGTGGCCAAAAACGATTCAGAAAAGGGGGTGGTGATGAACAGAGTGTCTGAATTAAGCAGACCACTCTTACCCAGTCCAAAGATCAGGGCTTGATCCGTCACCGTTATTTATCTCACTGCACCATCCCAGCTCAGAACCTGGCTATATGCAAATCAGTCTGTCCCTGGCCCAGTGCATCATGGGAACAGGGCAGACTAAACTACCAAGCCAATTCTTCACCAGAAAGGAGACAAGCTACCGGGGACCGGTTTCTGGCATTTCATCCGTTGTCACCCCGGCTTGCTTGAATCCTGAGGGTGCAGTGAGAAAGGGACTCATGTCTGAGTATACCCTGCCACACCTATAGTGGCCAAAAACGATTCAGAAAAGGGGGTGGTGATGAACAGAGTGTCTGAATTAAGCAGACCACTCTTACCCAGTCCAAAGATCAGGGCTTGATCCATCACCGTTATTTATCTCACTGCACCATCCCAGCTCAGAACCTGGCTATATGCAAATCAGTCTGTCCCTGGCCCAGTGCATCATGGGAACAGGACAGACTAAACTACCAAGCCAATTCTTCACCAGAAAGGAGACAAGCTACCGGGGACCGGTTTCTGGCATTTCAGCCGTCGTCGGCCCGGCTTGCTTGAATCCTGATGGTGCAGTGAGAAATGGACTCATGTCTGAGTATACCCTGCCACACCTATAGTGGCCAAAAACGATTCAGAAAAGGGGGTGGTGATGAACAGAGTGTCTGAATTAAGCAGACCACTCTTACCCAGTCCAAAGATCAGGGCTTGATCCATCACCGTTATTAATCTCACTGCACCATCCCAGCTCTGAACCTGGCTATATGCAAATCAGTCTGTCCCTGGCCCAGTGCATCATGGGAACAGGGCAGACTAAACTATCAAGCCAATTCTTCACCAGAAAGGAGACAAGCTACCGGGGACTGGTTTCTGGCATTTCAGCCGTCGTCGGCCCGGCTTGCTTGAATCCTGATGGTGCAGTGAGAAAGGTGACTCATGTCTGAGTATACCCTGCCACACCTATAGTGGCCAAAAACGATTCAGAAAAGGGGGTGGTGATGAACAGAGTGTCTGGATTAAGCAGACCACTCTTACCCGGTCCAAAGATCAGGGCTTGATCCATCACCGTTATTTATCTCACTGCACCATCCCAGCTCAGAACCTGGCTATATGCAAATCTGTCTCTCCCTGGCCCAGTGCATCATGGGAACAGGGCAGACTAAACTACCAAGCCAATTCTTCACCAGAAAGGAGACAAGCTACCCGGGACCGGTTTCTGGCATTTCAGCCGTCGTCGGCCCGGCTTGCTAGAATCCTGATGGTGCAGTGAGAAAGGGACTCATGTCTGAGTATACCCTGCCACACCTATAGTGGCCAAAAACGATTCAGAAAAGGGGGTGGTGATGAACAGAGTGTCTGAATTAAGCAGACCACTCTTACCCAGTCCAAAGATCAGGGCTTGATCCATCACCATTATTTATCTCACTGCACCATCCCAGCTCAGAACCTGGCTATATGCAAATCAGTCTGTCCCTGGCCCAGTGCATCATGGGAACAGGGCAGACAAAACTACCAAGCCAATTCTTCACCAGAAAGGAGACAAGCTACCGGGGACCGGTTTCTGGCATTTCAGCCGTCGTCGGCCCGGCTTGCTTGAATCCTGATGGTGCAGTGAGAAAGGGACTCATGTCTGAGTATACCCTGCCACACCTATAGTGGCCAAAAACGATTCAGAAAAGGGGGTGGTGATGAACAGAGTGTCTGAATTAAGCGGACCGCTCTTACCCAGTCCAAAGATCAGGGCTTTATCCATCACCGTTATTTATCTCACTGCACCATCCCAGCTCAGAACCTGGCTATATGCAAATCAGTCTGTCCCTGGCCCAGTGCATCATGGGAACAGGGCAGACTAAACTACCAAGCCAATTCTTCAACAGAAAGGAGACAAGCTACCGGGGACCGGTTTCTGGCATTTCAGCCGTCGTCGGCCCGGCTTGCTTGAATCCTGATGGTGCAGTGAGAAAGGGACTCATGTCTGAGTATACCCTGCCACACCTATAGTGGCCAAAAACGATTCAGAAAAGGGGGTGGTGATGAACAGAGTGTCTGAATTAAGCAGACCACTCTTACCCAGTCCAAAGATCAGGGCTTGATCCATCACCGTTATTTATCTCATTGCACCATCCCAGCTCAGAACCTGGCTATATGCAAATCAGTCTGTCCCTGGCCCAGTGCATCATGGGAACAGGGCAGACTAAACTACCAAGCCAATTCTTCACCAGAAAGGAGACAAGCTACCGGGGACCGGTTTCTGGCATTTCAGCCGTCGTCGGCCCTGCTTGCTTGAATCCTGATGGTGCAGTGAGAAAGGGACTCATGTCTGAGTATACCCTGCCACACCTACAGTGGCCAAAAACGATTCAGAAAAGGGGGTGGTGATGAACAGAGTGTCTGAATTAAGCAGACCACTCTTACCAAGTCCAAAGATCAGGGCTTGATCCATCGCCGTTATTTATCTCACTGCACCATCCCAGCTCAGAACCTGGCTATATGCAAATCTGTCTGTCCCTGGCCCAGTGCATCATGGGAACAGGGCAGACTAAACTACCAAGCCAATTCTTCACCAGTAAGGAGACAAGCTACCGGGGACTGGTTTCTGGCATTTCAGCCGTCGTCGGCCCGGCTTGCTTGAATCCTGAGGGTGCAGTGAGAAAGGGACTCATGTCTGAGTATACCCTGCCACACCTATAGTGGCCAAAAACGATTCAGGAAAGGGGGTGGTGATGAACAGAGTGTCTGAATTAAGCAGACCACTCTTACCCAGTCCAAAGATCAGGGCTTGATCCATCACCGTTATTTATCTCACTGCACCATCCCAGCTCAGAACCTGGCTATATGCAAATCAGTCTGTCCCTGGCCCAGTGCATCATGGGAACAGGACAGACTAAACTACCAAGCCAATTCTTCACCAGAAAGGAGACAAGCTACCGGGGACCGGTTTCTGGCATTTCAGCCGTCGTCGGCCCGGCTTGCTTGAATCCTGATGGTGCAGTGAGAAATGGACTCATGTCTGAGTATACCCTGCCACACCTATAGTGGCCAAAAACGATTCAGAAAAGGGGGTGGTGATGAACAGAGTGTCTGAATTAAGCAGACCACTCTTACCCAGTCCAAAGATCAGGGCTTGATCCATCACCGTTATTTATCTCACTGCACCATCCCAGCTCAGAACCTGGCTATATGCAAATCAGTCTGTCCCTGGTCCAGTGCATCATGGGAACAGGGCAGACTAAACTATCAAGCCAATTCTTCACCAGAAAGGAGACAAGCTACCGGGGACTGGTTTCTGGCATTTCAGCCGTCGTCGGCCCGGCTTGCTTGAATCCTGATGGTGCAGTGAGAAAGGTGACTCATGTCTGAGTATACCCTGCCACACCTATAGTGGCCAAAAACGATTCAGAAAAGGGGGTGGTGATGAACAGAGTGTCTGAATTAAGCAGACCACTCTTACCCGGTCCAAAGATCAGGGCTTGATCCATCACCGTTATTTATCTCACTGCACCATCCCAGCTCAGAACCTGGCTATATGCAAATCTGTCTGTCCCTGGCCCAGTGCATCATGGGAACAGGGCAGACTAAACTACCAAGCCAATTCTTCACCAGAAAGGAGACAAGCTACCGGGGACCGGTTTCTGGCATTTCAGCCGTCGTCGGCCCGGCTTGCTTGAATCCTGATGGTGCAGTGAGAAAGGGACTCATGTCTGAGTATACCCTGCCACACCTATAGTGGCCAAAAACGATTCAGAAAAGGGGGTGGTGATGAACAGAGTGTCTGAATTAAGCAGACCACTCTTACCCAGTCCAAAGATCAGGGCTTGATCCATCACCGTTATTTATCTCACTGCACCATCCCAGCTCAGAACCTGGCTATATGCAAATCAGTCTGTCCCTGGCCCAGTGCATCATGGGAACAGGGCAGACTAAACTACCAAGCCAATTCTTCACCAGAAAGGAGACAAGCTACCGGGGACCGGTTTCTGGCATTTCAGCCGTCGTCGGCCCGGCTTGCTTGAATTCTGATGGTGCAGTGAGAAAGGGACTCATGTCTGAGTATACCCTGCCACACCTATAGTGGCCAAAAACGATTCAGAAAAGGGGGTGGTGATGAACAGAGTGTCTGAATTAAGCAGACCACTCTTACCCAGTCCAAAGATCAGGGCTTGATCCATCACCGTTATTTATCTCATTGCACCATCCCAGCTCAGAACCTGGCTATATGCAAATCAGTCTGTCCCTGGCCCAGTGCATCATGGGAACAGGGCAGACTAAACTACCAAGCCAATTCTTCACCAGAAAGGAGACAAGCTACCGGGGACCGGTTTCTGGCATTTCAGCCGTCGTCGGCCCTGCTTGCTTGAATCCTGATGGTGCAGTGAGAAAGGGACTCATGTCTGAGTATACCCTGCCACACCTACAGTGGCCAAAAACGATTCAGAAAAGGGGGTGGTGATGAACAGAGTGTCTGAATTAAGCAGACCACTCTTACCAAGTCCAAAGATCAGGGCTTGATCCATCACCATTATTTATCTCACTGCACCATCCCAGCTCAGAACCTGGCTATATGCAAATCAGTCTGTCCCTGGCCCAGTGCATCATGGGAACAGGGCAGACTAAACTACCAAGCCAATTCTTCACCAGAAAGGAGACAAGCTACCGGGGACCGGTTTCTGGCATTTCAGCCGTCGTCGGCCCGGCTTGCTTGAATCCTGATGGTGCAGTGAGAAAGGGACTCATGTCTGAGTATACCCTGCCACACCTATAGTGGCCAAAAACGATTCAGAAAAGGGGGTGGTGATGAACAGAGTGTCTGAATTAAGCAGACCACTCTTACCCAGTCCAAAGATCAGGGCTTGATCCATCACCGTTATTTATCTCACTGCACCATCCCAGCTCAGAACCTGGCTATATGCAAATCAGTCTGTCCCTGGCCCAGTGCATCATGGGAACAGGGCAGACTAAACTATCAAGCCAATTCTTCACCAGAAAGGAGACAAGCTACCGGGGACCGGTTTCTGGCATTTCAGCCGTCGTCGGCCCGGCTTGCTTGAATCCTGATGGTGCAGTGAGAAAGGTGACTCATGTCTGAGTATACCCTGCCACACCTATAGTGGCCAAAAACGATTCAGAAAAGGGGGTGGTGATGAACAGAGTGTCTGAATTAAGCAGACCACTCTTACCCGGTCCAAAGATCAGGGCTTGATCCATCACCGTTATTTATCTCACTGCACCATCCCAGCTCAGAACCTGGCTATATGCAAATCTGTCTGTCCCTGGCCCAGTGCATCATGGGAACAGGGCAGACTAAACTACCAAGCCAATTCTTCACCAGAAAGGAGACAAGCTACCCGGGACCGGTTTCTGGCATTTAAGCCGTCGTCGGCCCGGCTTGCTAGAATCCTGATGGTGCAGTGAGAAAGGGACTCATGTCTGAGTACACCCTGCCACACCTATAGTGGCCAAAAACGATTCAGAAAAGGGGGTGGTGATGAACAGAGTGTCTGAATTAAGCAGACCACTCTTACCCAGTCCAAAGATCAGGGCTTGATCCATCACCGTTATTTATCTCACTGCACCATCCCAGCTCAGAACCTGGCTATATGCAAATCACTCTGTCCCTGGCCCAGTGCATCATGGGAACAGGGCAGACTAAACTACCAAGCCAATTCTTCACCAGAAAGGAGACAAGCTACCGGAGACCGGTTTCTGGCATTTCAGCCGTCGTCGGCCCGGCTTGCTTGAATCCTGATGGTGCAGTGAGAAAGGGACTCATGTCTGAGTATACCCTGCCACACCTATAGTGGCCAAAAACCATTCAGAAAAGGGGGTGGTGATGAACAGAGTGTCTGAATTAAGCAGACCACTCTTACCCAGTCCTAAGATCAGGGCTTGATCCATCACCGTTATTTATCTCACTGCACCATCCCAGCTCAGAACCTGGCTATATGCAAATCAGGCTCTCCCTGGCCCAGTGCATCATGGGAACAGGGCAGACTAAACTACCAAGCCAATTCTTCACCAGAAAGGAGACAAGCTACCGGAGACCGGTTTCTGGCATTTCAGCCGTCGTCGGCCCGGCTTGCTTGAATCCTGATGGTGCAGTGAGAAAGGGACTCATGTCTGAGTATACCCTGACACACCTATAGTGGCCAAAAACGATTCAGAAAAGGGGGTGGTGATGAACAGAGTGTCTGAATTAAGCAGACCACTCTTACCCAGTCCAGAGATCAGGGCTTGATCCATCACCGTTATTTATCTCACTGCACCATCCCAGCTCATAACCTGGCTATATGCAAATCAGTCTGTCCCTGGCCCAGTGCATCACGGGAAGAGGGCAGACTAAACTACCAAGCCAATTCTTCACCAGAAAGGAGACAAGCTACCGGGGACCGGTTTCTGGCATTTCAGCCGTCGTCGGCCCGGCTTGCTTGAATCCTGATGGTGCAGTGAGAAAGGGACTCATGTCTGAGTATACCCTGCCACACCTATAGTGGCCAAAAACGATTCAGAAAAGGGGGTGGTGATGAACAGAGTGTCTGAATTAAGCAGACCACTCTTACCCAGTCCAAAGATCAGGGCTTGATCCATCACCGTTATTTATCTCACTGCACCATCCCAGCTCAGAACCTGGCTATATCCAAATCAGTCTGTCCCTGGCCCAGTGCATCATGGGAACAGGGCAGACTAAAATACCAAGCCAATTCTTCACCAGAAAGGAGACAAGCTACCGGGGACCAGTTTCTGGCATTTCAGCCGTCGTAGGCCCGGCTTGCTTGAATCCTGATGGTGCAGTGAGAAAGGGACTCATGTCTGAGTATACCCTGCCACACCTATAGTGGCCAAAAACGATTCAGAAAAGGGTGTGGTGATGAACAGAGTGTCTGAATTAGGCAGACCACTCTTACCCAGTCCAAAGATCAGGGCTTGATCCATCACCGTTATTTATCTCACTGCACCATCCCAGCTCAGAACCTGGCTATATGCAAATCAGTCTGTCCCTGGCCCAGTGCATCATGGGAACAGGGCAGACTAAACTACCAAGCCAATTCTTCACCAGAAAGGAGATATGCTACCGGGGACCGGTTTCTGGCATTTCAGCCGTCGTCGGCCCGGCTTGCTTGAATCCTGATGGTGCAGTGAGAAAGGGACTCATGTCTGAGTATACCCTGCCACACCTATAGTGGCCAAAAACGATTCAGAAAAGGGGGTGGTGATGAACAGAGTGTCTGAATTAAGCAGACCACTCTTACCCAGTCCAAAGATCAGGGCTTGATCCATCACCGTTATTTATCTCACTGCACCATTCCAGCTCAGAACCTGGCTATATGCAAATCAGTCTGTCCCTGGCCCAGTGCATCATGGGAACAGGGCAGACTAAACTACCAAGCCAATTCTTCACCAGAAAGGAGACAAGCTACCGGGGACCGGTTTCTGGCATTTCAGCCGTCGTCGGCCCGGCTTGCTTGAATCCTGATGGTGCAGTGAGAAAGGGACTCATGTCTGAGTATACCCTGCCACACCTATAGTGGCCAAAAACGATTCAGAAAAGGGGGTGGTGATGAACAGAGTGTCTGAATTAAGCAGACCACTCTTACCCAGTCCAAAGTTCAGGGCTTGATCCATCACCGTTATTTATCTCACTGCACCATCCCAGCTCAGAACCTGGCTATATGCAAATCACTCTGTCCCTGGCCCAGTGCATCAATGGAACAGGGCAGACTAAACTACCAAGCCAATTCTTCACCAGAAAGGAGACAAGCTACGGGGGACCGGTTTCTGGCATTTCAGCCGTCGTCGGCCCGGCTTGCTTGAATCCTGATGGTGCAGTGAGAAAGGGACTCATGTCTGAGTATACCCTGCCACACCTATAGTGGCCAAAAACGATTCAGAAAAGGGGGTGGTGATGAACAGAGTGTCTGAATTAAGTAGACCACTCTTACCCAGTCCAAAGATCAGGGCTTGATCCATCACCGTTATTTATCTCACTGCACCATCCCAGCTCAGAACCTGGCTATATGCAAATCAGTCTGTCCCTGGCCCAGTGCATTATGGGAACAGGGCAGACTAAACTACCAAGCCAATTCTTCACCAGAAAGGAGACAAGCTACCGGGGACCGGTTTCTGGCATTTCAGCCGTCGTCGGCCCGGCTTGCTTGAATCCTGATGGTGCAGTGAGAAAGGGACTCATGTCTGAGTATACCCTGCCACACCTATAGTGGCCAAAAACGATTCAGAAAAGGGGGTGGTGATGAACAGAGTGTCTGAATTAAGCAGACCACTCTTACCCAGTCGAAAGATCAGGGCTTGATCCATCACCGTTATTTATCTCACTGCACCATCCCAGCTCAGAACCTGGCTATATGCAAATCAGTCTGTCCCTGGCCCGTGCATCATGGGAACAGGGCAGACTAAACTACCAAGCCAATTCTTCACCAGAAAGGAGACAAGCTACTGGGGACCGGTTTCTGGCATTTCAGCCGTCGTTGGCCCGGCTTGCTTGAATCCTGATGGTGCAGTGAGAAAGGGACTCATGTCTGAGTATACCCTGCCACACCTATAGTGGCCAAAAACGATTCAGAAAAGGGGGTGGTGATGAACAGAGTGTCTGAATTAAGCAGACCACTCTTACCCAGTCCAAAGATCAGGGCTTGATCCATCACCGTTATTTATCTCACTGCACCATCCCAGCTCAGAACCTGGCTATATGCAAATCACTCTGTCCCTGGCCCAGTGCATCATGGGAACAGGGCAGACTAAACTACCAAGCCAATTCTTCACCAGAAAGGAGACAAGCTACCGGAGACCGGTTTCTGGCATTTCAGCCGTCGTCGGCCCGGCTTGCTTGAATCCTGATGGTGCAGTGAGAAAGGGACTCATGTCTGAGTATACCCTGCCACACCTATAGTGGCCAAAAACGATTCAGAAAAGGGGGTGGTGATGAACAGAGTGTCTGAATTAAGCAGACCACTCTTACCCAGTCCAAAGATCAGGGCTTGATCCATCACCGTTATTTATCTCACTGCACCATCCCAGCTCAGAACCTGGCTATATGCAAATCACTCTGTCCCTGGCCCAGTGCATCATGGGAACAGGGCAGACTAAACTACCAAGCCAATTCTTCACCAGAAAGGAGACAAGCTACCGGAGACCCGTTTCTGGCATTTCAGCCGTCGTCGGCCCGGCTTGCTTGAATCCTGATGGTGCAGTGAGAAAGGGACTCATGTCTGAGTATACCCTGCCACACCTATCGTGGCCAAAAACGATTCCGAAAAGGGGGTGGTGATGAACAGAGTGTCTGAATTAAGCAGACCACTCTTACCCAGTCCAGAGATCAGGGCTTGATCCATCACCGTTATTTATCTCACTGCACCATCCCAGCTCAGAACCTGGCTATATGCAAATCAGTCTGTCCCTGGCCCAGTGCATCATGGGAACAGGGCAGACTAAACTACCAAGCCAATTCTTCACCAGAAAGGAGACAAGCTACCGGGGACCGGTCTTTGGCATTTCAGCCGTCGTCGGCCCGGCTTGCTTGAATCCTGATGGTGCAGTGAGAAAGGGACTCATGTCTGAGTATACCCTGCCACACCTATAGTGGCCAAAAACGATTCAGAAAAGGGGGTGGTGATGAACAGAGTGTCTGAATTAAGCAGACCACTCTTACCCAGTCCAAAGATCAGGGCTTGATCCATCACCGTTATTTATCTCACTGCACCATCCCAGATCAGAACCTGGCTATATGCAAATCAGTCTGTCCCTGGCCCAGTGCATCATGGGAACAGGGCAGACTAAACTACCAAGCCAATTCTTCACCAGAAAGAAGACAAGCTACCGGGGACCGGTTTCTGGCATTTCAGCCGTCGTCGGCCCGGCTTGCTTGAATCCTGATGGTGCAGTGAGAAAGGGACTCATGTCTGAGTATACCCTGCCACACCTATAGTGGCCAAAAACGATTCAGAAAAGGGGGTGGTGATGAACAGAGTGTCTGAATTAAGCAGACCACTCTTACCCAGTCCAAAGATCAGGGCTTGATCCATCGCCGTTATTTATCTCACTGCACCATCCCAGCTCAGAACCTGGCTATATGCAAATCTGTCTGTCCCTGGCCCAGTGCATCATGGGAACAGGGCAGACTAAACTACCAAGCCAATTCTTCACCAGAAAGAAGACAAGCTACCGGAGACCGGTTTCTGGCATTTCAGCCGTCGTCGGCCCGGCTTGCTTGAATCCTGATGGTGCAGTGAGAAAGGGACTCATGTCTGAGTATACCCTGCCACACCTATAGTGGCCAAAAATGATTGAGAAAAGGGGGTGGTGATGAACAGAGTGTCTGAATTAAGCAGACCACTCTTACCCAGTCCAGAGATCAGGGCTTGATCCATCACCGTTATTTATCTCACTGCACCATCCCAGCTCAGAACCTGGCTATATGCAAATCAGTCTGTCCCTGGCCCAGTGCATCATTGGAACAGGGCAGACTAAACTACAAAGCCAATTCTTCACCAGAAAGGAGACAAGCTACCGGGGACCGGTTTCTGGCATTTCAGCCGTCGCCGGCCCGGCTTGCTTGAATCCTGATGGTGCAGTGAGAAAGGGACTCATGTCTGAGTATACCCTGCCACACCTATAGTGGCCAAAAACGATTCAGAAAAGGGGGTGGTGATGAACAGAGTGTCTGAATTAAGCAGACCACTCTTACCCAGTCCAAAGATCAGGGCTTGATCCATCACCGTTATTTATCTCACTGCACCATCCCAGCTCAGAACCTGGCTATATGCAAATCAGTCTGTCCCTGGCCCAGTGCATCATGGGAACAGGGCAGACTAAACTACCAAGCCAATTCTTCACCAGAAAGGAGACAAGCTACCGGGGACCGGATTCTGGCATTTCAGCCGTCGTCGGCCCGGCTTGCTTGAATCCTGATGGTGCAGTGAGAAAGGGACTCATGTCTGAGTATACCCTGCCACACCTATAGTGGCCAAAAACGATTCAGAAAAGGGGGTGGTGATGAACAGAGTGTCTGAATTAAGCAGACCACTCTTACCCAGTCCAAAGATCAGGGCTTGATCCATCACCGTTATTTATCTCACTGCACCATCCCAGCTCAGAACCTGGCTATATGCAAATCAGTCTGTCCCTGGCCCAGTGCATCATGGGAACAGGACAGACTAAACTACCAAGCCAATTCTTCACCAGAAAGGAGACAAGCTACCGGGGACCGGTTTCTGGCATTTCAGCCGTCGTCGGCCCGGCTTGCTTGAATCCTGATGGTGCAGTGAGAAAGGGACTCATGTCTGAGTATACCCTGCCACACCTATAGTGGCCAAAAACGATTCAGAAAAGGGGGTGGTGATGAACAGAGTGTCTGAATTAAGCAGACCACTCTTACCCAGTCCAAAGTTCAGGGCTTGATCCATCACCGTTATTTATCTCACTGCACCATCCCAGCTCAGAACCTGGCTATATGCAAATCACTCTGTCCCTGGCCCAGTGCATCAATGGAACAGGGCAGACTAAACTACCAAGCCAATTCTTCACCAGAAAGGAGACAAGCTACCGGGGACCGGTTTCTGGCATTTCAGCCGTCGTCGGCCCGGCTTGCTTGAATCCTGATGGTGCAGTGAGAAAGGGACTCATGTCTGAGTATACCCTGCCACACCTATAGTGGCCAAAAACGATTCAGAAAAGGGGGTGGTGATGAACAGAGTGTCTGAATTAAGCAGACCACTCTTACCCAGTCCAAAGATCAGGGCTTGATCCATCACCGTTATTTATCTCACTGCACCATCCCAGCTCAGAACCTGGCTATATGCAAATCAGTCTGTCCCTGGCCCAGTGCATTATGAGAACAGGGCAGACTAAACTACCAAGCCAATTCTTCACCAGAAAGGAGACAAGCTACCGGGGACCGGTTTCTGGCATTTCAGCCGTCGTCGGCCCGGCTTGCTTGAATCCTGATGGTGCAGTGAGAAAGGGACTCATGTCTGAGTATACCCTGCCACACCTATAGTGGCCAAAAACGATTCAGAAAAGGGGGTGGTGATGAACAGAGTGTCTGAATTAAGCAGACCACTCTTACCCAGTCCAAAGATCAGGGCTTGATCCATCACCGTTATTTATCTCACTGCACCATCCCAGCTCAGAACCTGGCTATATGCAAATCAGTCTGTCTCTGGCTCAGTGCATCATGGGAACAGGGCAGACTAAACTACCAAGCCAATTCTTCACCAGAAAGGAGACAAGCTACCGGAGACCGGCTTCTGGCATTTCAGCCGTCGTCGGCCCGGCTTGCTTGAATCCTGATGGTGCAGTGAGAAAGGGACTCATGTCTGAGTATACCCTGCCACACCTATAGTGGCCAAAAACGATTCAGAAAAGGGGGTGGTGATGAAAAGAGTGTCTGAATTAAGCAGACCACTCTTACCCAGTCCAAAGATCATGGCTTGATCCATCACCGTTATTTATCTCACTGCACCATCCCAGCTCAGAACCTGGCTATATGCAAATCAGTCTGTCCCTGGCCCAGTGCATCATGGGAACAGGGCAGACTAAACTACCAAGCCAATTCTTCACCAGAAAGGAGACAAGCTACCGGGGACCGGTTTCTGGCATTTCAGCTGTCGTCGGCCCTGCTTGCTTGAATCCTGATGGTGCAGTGAGAAAGGGACTAATGTCTGAGTATACCCTGCCACACCTACAGTGGCCAAAAACGATTCAGAAAAGGGGGTGGTGATGAACAGAGTGTCTGAATTAAGCAGACCACTCTTACCCAGTCCAGAGGTCAGGGCTTGATCCATCACCGTTATTTATCTCACTGCACCATCCCAGCTCAGAACCTGGCTATATGCAAATCAGTCTGTCCCTGGCCCATTGCATCATGGGAACAGGGCAGACTAAACTACCAAGCCAATTCTTCACCAGAAAGGAGACAAGCTACCCGGGACCGGTTTCTGGCATTTCAGCCGTCGTCGGCCCGGCTTGCTAGAATCCTGATGGTGCAGTGAGAAAGGGACTCATGTCTGAGTATACCCTGCCACACCTATAGTGGCCAAAAACGATTCAGAAAAGGGGGTGGTGATGAACAGAGTGTCTGAATTAAGCAGACCACTCTTACCCAGTCCAAAGATCAGGGCTTGATCCATCACCGTTATTTATCTCACTGCACCATCCCAGCTCAGAACCTGGCTATATGCAAATCAGTCTGTCCCTGGCCCAGTGCATCATGGGAACAGGGCAGACAAAACTACCAAGCCAATTCTTCACCAGAAAGGAGACAAGCTACCGGGGACCGGTTTCTGGCATTTCAGCCGTCGTCGGCCCGGCTTGCTTGAATCCTGATGGTGCAGTGAGAAAGGGACTCATGTCTGAGTATACCCTGCCACACCTATAGTGGCCAAAAACGATTCAGAAAAGGGGGTGGTGATGAACAGAGTGTGAGAAGTTGGCCCGATATGCAACGTTCGCTATTCTAGCGACCGCTATGTATCGTTCCAACGACCCTTATGGTGTTTGGTTGTAAGTCAACCTATAGACCAGCTATCCTAGTAGCGTGGATACGAGCAGTCTAAGGCTAAAGACTCGAGAGGGCGCGTTAAGCCAGCTGTTTACCACACATGTACCCCTTGAACACCTAGTGAAAGGACACCACACAAGTGTTATGAAAATAAACAGTATATTTATTAAGAATCACAACAGCCCTGTACTCTTTGTGAGGACAGGGTACTAAGCACAAACCAAATCTCTTAGCAAATACTTCAAGTGCACAATTAAAACAAGTGTCCGAGGACACGGAAAGTTTAAGGTCTCGGGCGGACCCGATAAGGCAAGTCGGAAGCGAGGGACACGGGACCCTAGAGTAAAGAGGCTATGCAGGCACCGAAATGCCGAGTTACCTAGCCACGAGGGCTGCGGCTGCACAAGTCTTACAGGCGTCGGGGTCTTCGCTGACGAGCCAGGAGCCGGAAGAAAAGGAGTTGCTGGCCGGCGACCAGTGATGAATAGTTCGTAGAGATCCAAGCCTGGATCAGAGATCGTTGACACCTGAAAGCAGAGGGGACCAAGTTCGTACTACTAGCCAGTAGTCAGAGGGTACCAGGAGGGCACCGGCTGGCCGTCACCTCAACCAGGTGAGTGGGCGACGCTAGGCTCTGCAGTCTCACGGACCAGGAGGCGTTGTCAGCGACCACGGTGGAGGTGCGAGCTGTCCCACGAAGGATGATGCTGTCGGCGTCGCTGGGCCCAGGATGGGGCAACAAGCCTTGGCAAATCTCAGGGCCACGTGGTGGGCCTAAGATGGCGTCTTGAGTGGACCAGGAGGGTCCGGGGTGCTTCTCGCAAAGATGGAAGCAAGGGCCAGTCTGGAGCAACCAGACCAGCAGAGTTGTTTGTCGGTCGTCGTCAAGGACGGGCACAAGCCAGCGGCTAGTGACCAGACAACGTGCTGAGCAGCGAGCAGAAGGGCCCCACGCAGATCGTGGAGATGCTGGGAGACTGCACTTCGGTGCTGGAGCGGCTCAGGGTCGGGGCTTCTCGCACCCCAGAGCACTCACCAGAGAGTTACCTCGATGGTCGTGCTGGTTTAAGAGCGTGCAGGTTCTGATGATGGCCGGTCCCTCGAGGTCTCGTCGCACCCACAGATCACAGCTGAGCTGATGACGTGGGTAGAGGTCAGAGGTGCCAGGGAAGCCGGTTCTCATCGAGCTGGGCCGTCGGATCCTTGAGGAAGGACTTGCAGCAAACCGCAGAGTTCTTAGATGGTGCCCGCTGATGCAGGGTGACTACTCCTTAGTCACAAGGGAGAAATCTTGAGAAGAGTCTTGAAGTCCTTTCGTAGAAAGTATTCTTGATTCAAAGATGATCTAATTTGGAAGGGTCCCCGCTCCGGCCTTTATTCTAAAGAAAGGGGTGGGTACATGACTAGGTCCTGGCCCTAAGGGTGGGACCAGGAAGGGGGGTAGTTACACCCCTCTCCCCTGCCGGACTTTCCCCAGGCCAGGGCTGTCGCCCCTGGAACTGGTTCTAACCGGCAGATGCGTAGTGAGCACCGGGGTGCCACTCCGCAGTCACCTTCTCGCAAAAGCCCTACCTACCCAGAATACACAAACCCTGTCTGGGACGGTGCGAACACCGCCCTCGACAGGAAACCCTTTGTCCAAGCTCTCCTCGCTGGATGGACTCCCAGCAGCAGGAGGTCAGACTCGTGTCTGTGGTGGCAGCACCCATTTTGTGGAGCTGAGGCTTTAGTTAACTTTAACCGGGGTTCACAGTTACGTACATGTCGTGTCCCTCTAGAAGGGTGGAATGCTAACCTCATCGCCAGAATTGGTGAGAGGGCAGCACCCCGATTCGTATGACACCTTACTCGACATGCCTTGATAACGCGACACCGAAGTTACCGATATGGTACGCGTTATCATGGAACAGCCATTGGGTCTTGATTCCGCAAGCTGCAACCGGGCTCGGCTCGGGCCTGAACCTAGCTCACACGAGCCCACGCACTCTGCCTTCAGGATTGTTAAGGCCTGCCATAGGAGTGACTGATAGGAACACGGGTGTCCATTGTATGGTTAGATATAGAACTACTATACCTAAAGCGAAGGGTGCTTACACGACTTCGCCCCAGCTGTCGTGCAGCCAGTTGTGTCAAATTTAGGAGGCCAGCCAGGGGTGGCATAATACATCCTGCAGCCCCTGGCGGCCCTGGGTACACCTATGCCCTGCGTTACGGGGTCTGATAGGGTGGCCCAGTACCAATTGGAAATGTACCTAGGGTACATGGAATCCATTTTAAAGAGAGAGCAGTAGGCCTGGGGTCCTGATTGGCAGGGTCCCAGGTCGACTATGTCCAAAACCAGCTAAAACACAGGGCAAAAAAGTTGGGGGCAACCATAGTCAGGATGTACCTTCCTACACAACCCCCCCCCAAACGAAAGGAGATAAGGCTATCCTTGTCCAGGTAAGCCTCTATTACCTAAGTGGCCATATAAGGAAGGACCAGCTCTGGCTTGGTTTCCCCCTGTGTCATGGTCCACTAGGCAACCCCTCACCCTAAGGGTATCTGAGGGTCTCCACCATAGGGAATCTCTGTCTCTGGTGTGTCTTGGGAAAGAAGAAGGCTGATGCTGGGATGGAGTACTGAAGTGAGGCTCCTCTGCCTTTGGGCTCAACTTCCTCCAATCACCATTCATCATGTGTGCCTTCCTTTCTTTAGCTGAGATGCACTGAGCTCTCAGGGTCAACCTCTGGCTACCTAAAGCTGGAGGCTGAGTCCCTCTGTTTGGCTTACTGGAGGGACAGGTCAGGTCTGGGGTTTTTAGGCCCCATGTTTGGCTGTGCCCAACAGTGTCCAGCTGTGGGAGTTCCCTAACTACTTTTAAGGGGGATCCCTCAGGAGTCTGTTCTATTTTCACTTGGCTAGGTTTACCAGCTTCAGTGATCCTAATCTGCTGATTAAGGGGTTCTTTTGGACAGGGGGCCCTTTGGGGTCCACCACTGGCCTCCCTAATCTCTTCAGCCCTGGGCTGACTGAGACAGGGTAGAGAGGTGCAGGTTACCTGCTCCAGACTGGGTCCCACCTGGGAAGGGTCCACTGTCATCAGGGGCTCTGCCAGGCTAGGCCTGACTACCTCTGGGGCAGTTCCTTCAACAGGGGTAGAGTCAGTTCCCTGAGGAGGCTGGCTCTCACCTAGTGTCTGGGAGGGGGAAGACTCTTCTTCCTCCTCAATGCTCTCTGTTTGAGTGGAGTGATCCATTGTTTCAGGCTTCACAACCTCACTATCTGTTTGAGTAGAGGCTGAGACCATTTCAACATTGCCAACCTCTTCAGGAGGGCACTCAGTTTGTGTTTGGGCTGTGACTGTCACAGCCCTCCTATCCTGTTCTGGAAAGTCTGTCTGAGCCTGGGCAGTGGCTACCACTGCCCTTCCAACCTTTTCAGGGAGGAATGGTGCTTGGGCTGGGGCTGTAGCTATTACTGCCCCACTAACCTGTCGGGATAGGCCTATCATTCGGGAGTGAGTTTCTTGCTCCACCTCAGCCCATGCTGAGAGTTCCAGGTCATTCCCCAGTAAGCAATCTACAGGTAGGTTATCTGTCACGGCCACTCTCATGGGCCCTGTGACATTACCCCAGCTGAGCTTGACTACTGCCATGG
Organism: Lissotriton vulgaris; assembly: GCF_964263255.1. Taxonomy (NCBI): domain Eukaryota; kingdom Metazoa; phylum Chordata; class Amphibia; order Caudata; family Salamandridae; genus Lissotriton; species Lissotriton vulgaris. Next base: position 846,905,530 of record NC_141695.1, read on the forward strand.
GATGCCTTCTCTTCACTCCATGAATGTCGGTCACCTGGTAAGTAAAACCAGGGGTCAGTTGAGCAGAGGGGACCAGATGGTCACTCACCATGGTGAGGCTGGCCCCTGTGTCTCTGAATGCCTCAACTTTCTGACCATTCACTAAAACTTCTTGTCTATACTTCCCCAGAATGTGGGGTCCAGTAGCGAAGTTGGCAAACCCCATGCCAGTCTCACAGACAAGAGTGTGGTCAGGGAACCTGGCTAGGCCATAGTCCTCCTGCTGACCCAAAGTAATGCCCACCACATTCTTGGGGGCACTCCCACCACCTGGGGGATTACCACTAGTGGTAACAGGAGGTCTGGGAGTGTTACTTGGGGGTATGTTTTCCTTATTGCTATTTTTAGGGCACTTGGCACCACTTTTGTAATGGCCCACCTGTTTACAGGTATGGCAATAAGGTTTCTTCTGTTCTGAAGGAGTGTTCTGGGACCCACCACCCTTGTTGGAGTTTTGGGGCCCTTGGGAGGTCTTCTCTGTGGATTTATCCCCACCCTTCTCTTGAGGCTTGGTCGATTCCTTTTTCTGGTCACCACCCTGGTTTTTAGGCCTAACCCTGGTTCTGACCCATTTGTCTGCCCTCTTACCCAATTCCTGTGGAGAGGTCAACTCAGAGTCTACCAGGTGCTGATGTAATAGCTGGTTCTGACAATTATTTAAGATTTGCTCCCTCATAATTAGATTATACAATCCTTTAAAATCAGTAACCTTACTACCCAGTAGCCAGCCTTCAAAAGCCTTAGTGGCACAATCAACAAAGTCAGTCCAATCTTGAGACTGAGTTTTCTGGGTGTCTCTGAACAGCATCCTGTATTGTTCAGTGGTTAAACCAAACCCATCAATCAGTACATTCTTCAAGATTTGGTAATTGTTAGCATCCTCCACCCTTGTGGTGAGGAGCTTGTCTCTTCCTTTACCTTCAAAGGAGAGCCACAAGATAGCTGCCCACTGACTCTGGGGAACACCTTGCACAGTGCAGGCCCTCTCCAAAGCAGTAATCCATTTGTGGATGTCGTCCCCTTGTTTAAAGGGGGGCACTATCTTACCAAGGTGTTTCGTATCGAAACTCTTTTCCCTATTGCTAGGTACATTGCTGCCACCAGTGGGGACTACCCCACTTAACTGTTGCTCTCTCGCAAAGGCAAGCCTTTCTTTGGCCAGGGCAAGTTCTTCCCTTTCAATCCTCAGATTAGCTGCCCTTTCCTTAGCTTCGTACACTCTCCTCTGAGGGGACGTCATCCCTCTTTGAGAAGAGTTGTGAGAGCCATTGGTTTGAAGGGATCTGCCAGAGTCTCTTGACAGAGATCGGGCTCGTCCATTCCCAATGTTAAGCGGACCTGACAGTAGCGCCGGGGGTCCCCCAGTACCACTATCATGTTTGCTTAAGTTGGACCTGCTTAGTCTAACGACTTCTACCTGTCCCTTATCTGCCTCATCCCCAGAGGGATCCTCATCCTCATCATCTTCCACATCTTCGTTCTCAGTTGCGAGGTGGATGAGGTCAGGATCGTCTCTGGTTCCCTCGAGGGGAGGCATGTCTCCTTCTGGATTAGAAGAGCTAAGAAGTTTCTCAGCCCTTCTGGCATCATAAGTCTCCAAGAGACCAATCAGAAAGGACGTTGTGGGGTTAGACCCCTGCTTGATCTTCCTGGAGTGACACAGCTGTCGTAACTCCTTGAAGTTCAGCACTTTATATCCTGAAGGGATGACCTGTGGAGGGTCAACTGACACAAGGGGAGACCCAGAGTTTCCTCCTTTGTCCGACATACTGCTTCTAGTGTGGTGTAAGTGATGCACCTACCTACACTACGTGTTTACCTACTGTTCCCTTGCTAAGAGTTGTAGCCAAGGTGTGCTAAGCCTTGAGGAGCTACAACAGCTGGTTCAGTAGAACTCAGAGTATTCTAAGCTTTAGTTATATGTACTAATAGTACTTGTGCGATCTTTCAACAAGATGTTCTTAGGATACGTGTGGTAAAACAACAGAAAGCTCAAATCCCAACCGCTGCTCACCAATGTGAGAAGTTGGCCCGATATGCAACGTTCGCTATTCTAGCGACCGCTATGTATCGTTCCAACGACCCTTATGGTGTTTGGTTGTAAGTCAACCTATAGACCAGCTATCCTAGTAGCGTGGATACGAGCAGTCTAAGGCTAAAGACTCGAGAGGGCGCGTTAAGCCAGCTGTTTACCACACATGTACCCCTTGAACACCTAGTGAAAGGACACCACACAAGTGTTATGAAAATAAACAGTATATTTATTAAGAATCACAACAGCCCTGTACTCTTTGTGAGGACAGGGTACTAAGCACAAACCAAATCTCTTAGCAAATACTTCAAGTGCACAATTAAAACAAGTGTCCGAGGACACGGAAAGTTTAAGGTCTCGGGCGGACCCGATAAGGCAAGTCGGAAGCGAGGGACACGGGACCCTAGAGTAAAGAGGCTATGCAGGCACCGAAATGCCGAGTTACCTAGCCACGAGGGCTGCGGCTGCACAAGTCTTACAGGCGTCGGGGTCTTCGCTGACGAGCCAGGAGCCGGAAGAAAAGGAGTTGCTGGCCGGCGACCAGTGATGAATAGTTCGTAGAGATCCAAGCCTGGATCAGAGATCGTTGACACCTGAAAGCAGAGGGGACCAAGTTCGTACTACTAGCCAGTAGTCAGAGGGTACCAGGAGGGCACCGGTTGGCCGTCACCTCGACCAGGTGAGTGGGCGACGCTAGGCTCTGCAGTCTCACGGACCAGGAGGCGTTGTCGGCGACCACGGTGGAGGTCCGAGCTGTCCCACGAAGGATGATGCTGTCGGCGTCGCTGGGCCCAGGATGGGGCAACAAGCCTTGGCAAATCTCAGGGCCACGTGGTGGGCCTAAGATGGCGTCTTGAGTGGACCAGGAGGGTCCGGGGTGCTTCTCGCAAAGATGGAAGCAAGGGCCAGTCTGGAGCAACCAGACCAGCAGAGTTGTTTGTCGGTCGTCGTCAAGGACGGGCACAAGCCAGCGGCTAGTGACCAGACAACGTGCTGAGCAGCGAGCAGAAGGGCCCCACGCAGATCGTGGAGATGCTGGGAGACTGCACTTCGGTGCTGGAGCGGCTCAGGGTCGGGGCTTCTCGGACCCCAGAGCACTCACCAGAGAGTTACCTCGATGGTCGTGCTGGTTTAAGAGCGTGCAGGTTCTGATGATGGCCGGTCCCTCGAGGTCTCGTCGCACCCACAGATCACAGCTGAGCTGATGACGTGGGTAGAGGTCAGAGGTGCCAGGGAAGCCGGTTCTCGTCGAGCTGGGCCGTCGGATCCTTGAGGAAGGACTTGCAGCAAACCGCAGAGTTCTTAGATGGTGCCCGCTGATGCAGGGTGACTACTCCTTAGTCACAAGGGAGAAATCTTGAGAAGAGTCTTGAAGTCCTTTCGTAGAAAGTATTCTTGATTCAAAGATTATCTAATTTGGAAGGGTCCCCGCTCCGGCCTTTATTCTAAAGAAAGGGGTGGGTACATGACTAGGTCCTGCCCTAAGGGTGGGACCAGGAAGGGGGGTAGTTACACCCCTCTCCCCTGCCGGACTTTCCCCAGGCCAGGGCTGTCGCCCCTGGAACTGGTTCTAACCGGCAGATGCGTAGTGAGCACCGGGGTGCCACTCCGCAGTCATCTTCTCGCAAAAGCCCTACCTACCCAGAATACACAAACCCTGTCTGGGACGGTGCGAACACCGCCCTCGACAGGAAACCCTTTGTCCAAGCTCTCCTCGCTGGAAGGACTCCCAGCAGCAGGAGGTCAGACTCGTGTCTGTGGTGGCAGCACCCATTTTGTGGAGCTGAGGCTTTAGTTAACTTTAACCGGGGTTCACAGTTACGTACATGTCGTGTCCCTCTAGAAGGGTGGAATGCTAACCTCATCGCCAGAATTGGTGAGAGGGCAGCACCCCGATTCGTATGACACCTTACTCGACATGCCTTGATAACGCGACACCGAAGTTACCGATATGGTACGCGTTATCATGGAACAGCCATTGGGTCTTGATTCCGCAATCTGTAACCGGGCTCGGCTCGGGCCTGAACCTAGCTCACACGAGCCCACGCACTCTGCCTTCAGGATTGTTAAGGCCTGCCATAGGAGTGACTGATAGGAACTCGGGTGTCCATTGTATGGTTAGATATAGAACTACTATACCTAAAGCGAAGGGTGCTTACACGACTTCGCCCCAGCTGTCGTGCAGCCAGTTGTGTCAAATTTAGGAGGCCAGCCAGGGGTGGCATAATACATGCTGCAGCCCCTGGCGGCCCTGGGTACACCTATGCCCTGCGTTACGGGGTCTGATAGGGTGGCCCAGTACCAATTGGAAATGTACCTAGGGTACATGGAATCCATTTTAAAGAGAGAGCAGTAGGCCTGGGGTCCTGATTGGCAGGGTCCCAGGTCGACTATGTCCAAAACCAGCTAAAACACAGGGCAAAAAAGTTGGGGGCAACCATAGTCAGGATGTACCTTCCTACACAGAGTGTCTGAATTAAGCAGACCACTCTTACCCAGTCCAAAGATCAGGGCTTGATCCATCACCGTTATTTATCTCACTGCACCATCCCAGCTCAGAACCTGGCTATATACAAATCAGTCTGTCCCTGGCCCAGTGCATCATGGGAACAGGGCAGACTAAACTACCAAGCCAATTCTTCACCAGAAAGGAGACAAGCTACCGGGGACCGGTTTCTGGCATTTCAGCCGTCGTCGGCCCGGCTTGCTTGAATCCTGATGGTGCAGTGAGAAAGGGACTCATGTCTGAGTATACCCTGCCACACCTATAGTGGCCAAAAACGATTCAGAAAAGGGGGTGGTGATGAACAGAGTGTCTGAATTAAGCAGACCACTCTTACCCAGTCCAAAGATCAGGGTTTGATCCATCACCGTTATTTATCTCATTGCACCATCCCAGCTCAGAACCTGGCTATATGCAAATCAGTCTGTCCCTGGCCCAGTGCATCATGGGAACAGGGCAGACTAAACTACCAAGCCAATTCTTCACCAGAAAGGAGACAAGCTACCGGGGACCGGTTTCTGGCATTTCAGCCGTCGTCGGCCCTGCTTGCTTGAATCCTGATGGTGCAGTGAGAAAGGGACTCATGTCTGAGTATACCCTGCCACACCTACAGTGGCCAAAAACGATTCAGTAAAGGGGGTGGTGATGAACAGAGTGTCTGAATTAAGCAGACCACTCTTACCAAGTCCAAAGATCAGGGCTTGATCCATCACCGTTATTTACCTCACTGCACCATCCCAGCTCAGAACCTGGCTATATGCAAATCAGTCTGTCCCTGGCCCAGTGCATCATGGGAACAGGGCAGACTAAACTACCAAGCCAATTCTTCACCAGAAAGGAGACAAGCTACCGGGGACCGGTTTCTGGCATTTCAGCCGTCGTCGGCCCGGCTTGCTTGAATCCTGATGGTGCAGTGAGAAAGGGACTCATGTCTGAGTATACCCTGCCACACCTATAGTGGCCAAAAACGATTCAGAAAAGGGGGTGGTGATGAACAGAGTGTCTGAATTAAGCAGACCACTCTTACCCAGTCCAAAGATCAGGGCTTGATCCATCACCGTTATTTATCTCACTGCACCATCCCAGCTCAGAACCTGGCTATATGCAAATCAGTCTGTCCCTGGCCCAGTGCATCATGGGAACAGGGCAGACTAAACTACCAAGCCAATTCTTTACCAGAAAGGAGACAAGCTACCGGGGACCGGTTTCTGGCATTTCAGCCGTCGTCGGCCCGGCTTGCTTGAATCCTGATGGTGCAGTGAGAAAGGGACTCATGTCTGAGTATACCCTGCCACACCTATAGTGGCCAAAAACGATTCAAAAAAGGGGGTGGTGATGAACAGAGTGTCTGAATTAAGCAGACCACTCTTACCCAGTCCAAAGATCAGGGCTTGATCCATCACCGTTATTTATCTCACTGCACCATCCCAGCTCAGAACCTGGCTATATGCAAATCTGTCTGTCCCTGGCCCAGTGCATCATGGGAACAGGGCAGACTAAACTACCAAGCCAATTCTTCACCAGTAAGGAGACAAGCTACCGGGGACTGGTTTCTGGCATTTCAGCCGTCGTCGGCCCAGCTTGCTTGAATCCTGAGGGTGCAGTGAGAAAGGGACTCATGTCTGAGTATACCCTGCCACACCTATAGTGGCCAAAAACGATTCAGAAAAGGGGGTGGTGATGAACAGAGTGTCTGAATTAAGCAGACCACTCTTACCCAGTCCAAAGATCAGGGCTTGATCCATCACCGTTATTTATCTCACTGCACCATCCCAGCTCAGAACCTGGCTATATGCAAATCAGTCTGTCCCTGGCCCAGTGCATCATGGGAACAGGACAGACTAAACTACCAAGCTAATTCTTCACCAGAAAGGAGACAAGCTACCGGGGACCGGTTTCTGGCATTTCAGCCGTCGTCGGCCCGGCTTGCTTGAATCCTGATGGTGCAGTGAGAAATGGACTCATGTCTGAGTATACCCTGCCACACCTATAGTGGCCAAAAACGATTCAGAAAAGGGGGTGGTGATGAACAGAGTGTCTGAATTAAGCAGACCACTCTTACCCAGTCCAAAGATCAGGGCTTGATCCATCACCGTTATTTATCTCATTGCACCATCCCAGCTCAGAACCTGGCTATATGCAAATCAGTCTGTCCCTGGCCCAGTGCATCATGGGAACAGGGCAGACTAAACTACCAAGCCAATTCTTCACCAGAAAGGAGACAAGCTACCGGGGACCGGTTTCTGGCATTTCAGCCGTCGTCGGCCCTGCTTGCTTGAATCCTGATGGTGCAGTGAGAAAGGGACTCATGTCTGAGTATACCCTGCCACACCTACAGTGGCCAAAAACGATTCAGTAAAGGGGGTGGTGATGAACAGAGTGTCTGAATTAAGCAGACCACTCTTACCAAGTCCAAAGATCAGGGCTTGATCCATCACCGTTATTTACCTCACTGCACCATCCCAGCTCAGAACCTGGCTATATGCAAATCAGTCTGTCCCTGGCCCAGTGCATCATGGGAACAGGGCAGACTAAACTACCAAGCCAATTCTTCACCAGAAAGGAGACAAGCTACCGGGGACCGGTTTCTGGCATTTCAGCCGTCGTCGGCCCGGCTTGCTTGAATCCTGATGGTGCAGTGAGAAAGGGACTCATGTCTGAGTATACCCTGCCACACCTATAGTGGCCAAAAACGATTCAGAAAAGGGGGTGGTGATGAACAGAGTGTCTGAATTAAGCAGACCACTCTTACCCAGTCCAAAGATCAGGGCTTGATCCATCACCGTTATTTATCTCACTGCACCATCCCAGCTCAGAACCTGGCTATATGCAAATCAGTCTGTCCCTGGCCCAGTGCATCATGGGAACAGGGCAGACTAAACTACCAAGCCAATTCTTTACCAGAAAGGAGACAAGCTACCGGGGACCGGTTTCTGGCATTTCAGCCGTCGTCGGCCCGGCTTGCTTGAATCCTGATGGTGCAGTGAGAAAGGGACTCATGTCTGAGTATACCCTGCCACACCTATAGTGGCCAAAAACGATTCAAAAAAGGGGGTGGTGATGAACAGAGTGTCTGAATTAAGCAGACCACTCTTACCCAGTCCAAAGATCAGGGCTTGATCCATCACCGTTATTTATCTCACTGCACCATCCCAGCTCAGAACCTGGCTATATGCAAATCTGTCTGTCCCTGGCCCAGTGCATCATGGGAACAGGGCAGACTAAACTACCAAGCCAATTCTTCACCAGTAAGGAGACAAGCTACCGGGGACTGGTTTCTGGCATTTCAGCCGTCGTCGGCCCAGCTTGCTTGAATCCTGAGGGTGCAGTGAGAAAGGGACTCATGTCTGAGTATACCCTGCCACACCTATAGTGGCCAAAAACGATTCAGAAAAGGGGGTGGTGATGAACAGAGTGTCTGAATTAAGCAGACCACTCTTACCCAGTCCAAAGATCAGGGCTTGATCCATCACCGTTATTTATCTCACTGCACCATCCCAGCTCAGAACCTGGCTATATGCAAATCAGTCTGTCCCTGGCCCAGTGCATCATGGGAACAGGACAGACTAAACTACCAAGCTAATTCTTCACCAGAAAGGAGACAAGCTACCGGGGACCGGTTTCTGGCATTTCAGCCGTCGTCGGCCCGGCTTGCTTGAATCCTGATGGTGCAGTGAGAAATGGACTCATGTCTGAGTATACCCTGCCACACCTATAGTGGCCAAAAACGATTCAGAAAAGGGGGTGGTGATGAACAGAGTGTCTGAATTAAGCAGACCACTCTTACCCAGTCCAAAGATCAGGGCTTGATCCATCACCGTTATTTACCTCACTGCACCATCCCAGCTCAGAACCTGGCTATATGCAAATCAGTCTGTCCCTGGCCCAGTGCATCATGGGAACAGGGCAGACTAAACTATCAAGCCAATTCTTCACCAGAAAGGAGACAAGCTACCGGGGACTGGTTTCTGGCATTTCAGCCGTCGTCGGCCCGGCTTGCTTGAATCCTGATGGTGCAGTGAGAAAGGTGACTCATGTCTGAGTATACCCTGCCACACCTATAGTGGCCAAAAACGATTCAGAAAAGGGGGTGGTGATGAACAGAGTGTCTGAATTAAGCAGACCACTCTTACCCGGTCCAAAGATCAGGGCTTGATCCATCACCGTTATTTATCTCACTGCACCATCCCAGCTCAGAACCTGGCTATATGCAAATCTGTCTGTCCCTGGCCCAGTGCATCATGGGAACAGGGCAAACTAAACTACCAAGCCAATTCTTCACCAGAAAGGAGACAAGCTACCGGGGACCGGTTTCTGGCATTTCAGCCGTCGTCGGCCCGGCTTGCTTGAATCCTGATGGTGCAGTGAGAAAGGGACTCATGTCTGAGTATACCCTGCCACACCTATAGTGGCCAAAAACGATTCAGAAAAGGGGGTGGTGATGAACAGAGTGTCTGAATTAAGCAGACCACTCTTACCCAGTCCAAAGATCAGGGCTTGATCCATCACCGTTATTTATCTCACTGCACCATCCCAGCTCAGAACCTGGCTATATGCAAATCAGTCTGTCCCTGGCCCAGTGCATCATGGGAACAGGGCAGACTAAACTACCAAGCCAATTCTTCGCCAGAAAGGAGACAAGCTACCGGGGACCGGTTTCTGGCATTTCAGCCGTCGTCGGCCCGGCTTGCTTTGAAGGACTGGGTTCTTTTGGACCCAGCGGTGCCAGGGCACAACACCTGAAACCTTCGTGGGTAACCTGCTCCGGCGTACAAGTCACAGAGACACGGGACACTTCCTTCGGCGTCAAAGAGTCAAGGTTTATTTACTGCAGGGAACACAGAAGTCACGACAAGTACACCACGTGCAACTTGGGGAGACTGCTTCAAATTGGTTTTGTGGATCGCTCCTTTTATACAGTTTTTACCCATAGGCTAACATTGAACACAAAGGTTTACAACTCAGTTCCCACATCTAGCTCCCAGAGGGGTCGCTTTGGTCGCTTTGAAACATACAAGGTCCGGAACATAAGTGCGGAAACATTTGGCGGTTCCCAACTGTAAAAACCCATCTTCCCACCATTAGCAAATTCCAATCAGCAGTAAAGTAGATCAAGATAGGAACGAAGACAGGTGCAGAGGAAGACGGAAACAGTGGGGAGATCGGAAAGGGTGTAAAAGGGGAGGTGTCGGGAAGCACGAGATACAGGCATCAAAGGGACGTGCCTAATGAGATGCACGGCTGAGACAATAAGCCCGTGCGGCAAGATGAGCCTCGAGCGGCGCCACCTGCCTTACAGTAGCAACCCCCTCGTCATAAAGACACTTTCAAAGGACATGTGTCTTCCGCAAATATCTTGGGAGTCCCAGGGTCGCGAAGCGGACAGCGTCCGTTCGCTGACTACTTGAGGGCAAGAGACAAAATGGATGCCGTATCTAAGATGGAACCCGTGGGTACAGATGAGAAGCCCACATAACAAACGAACGGTTTAAGTTAGCACAGCGAAACTGCGCACACTTACTAAACTCGTCATTTGCGGTTCATAGATACTAGACTCGACCATATTCGTGCGAGTCGAAAACACCACTTACAATTGTCACGGAACCTCAGACGCTCCTTTTGCCCTCATGTAGGCAAGCACTAGTCGGAATCATATTCAATATTCATCAGACCATCAAGATGTCGCTGTAGCATAGCTCTGTCCGACCGAGTCCCCTTGGTAACAGGTGGTTGTCTCATACACGTTGTAGCACAGAGGCCACATAAGGCAGGACCACACTGCACACAAAGGCAACACGTAAACAGGAACACTACCACAACCCCGATGATCATCAGAATCTTCCAACCCCAAGTCGACATCAGGCCCCAAAACCAACCGAGTAGCGTCCAATCCCCTACATCCACGTGTATGGATTCGGAGATCTTATGCAACTTCGAGATGGCTTGATAGACAGTAGGAGCATTATCAGGTATGAAAATGCAACAGCTCGAATGGATCACTTTACATACCCCACCACGATCTGCCAAGACGACATCTAAAACCATACGGTTTTGCAACGTCATAAGTCTCTCCGCCTGAAGTTCTGTGGTGATATTACCAAGGGCACTGGCAGTAACATTAGCTGTCGATTCTACCACTCGAGTCAAATGTCTCAGGTTCCTACTATTAACCATAGGTCCCCAAAACGGGAGGAAACCCTTGAAAAAGTCTCCTGCCTCTTGACCGGCAGTATCCTCTTCGCTAATTACGCCTCGTACAACTCTAGTCTTGTGGTAATCAGCATCTACAGTGAACGTCGGAGGCAACAGATTTGCAACAAAACATGAGCCCATGAAGTCTGAGGGCAACCATGTATATGCACGATCATGACAGATGAAGTACGTACCCTTGGCAGCCAGAAACACAGGGGACGGGGACATTGGCAGAACGTAACTTTCAGTGCAAGCACTTACTCCAAGTGAGGCTTGCGAACCACGACCCACAAGACAAAGATTACCAGTGTGGGGTACGACCCATATTGGAGGCGAGCTTTGAAGCTGCTTTTCATTAGTGAACATACTATATTCCCCTCTACTTAGGACCCTATAGGCTTGTACCTCTTCCTTAGGGATGAGAAAAGCATCATGGATCTCATCTTCCAAATCCTGTATTGCCATCGATAGCACCCACTGGTACGAGGTAGGACCAGGTTTGGGGGAACGTTGTTCTGGAGTGGGGTGGAAACCTAGTGCGCTTCGAAGCATTGTTTGGTATGCTCGAGCTGACCCTTGGGAACTATACGGTAACACCAGATATGGAATACCTTTACCCGTAGTATGTGGCATCAACCCACACACCCAACAATTAGTAGTGTTAACCACTAACTGATGCTGATGGAGGAGCTGGATAAAGGAATTGTTGCGGAATTCTACACGTCTAGCCTGTTCGTGTTCCGGTAAAATATGAAAGGAATGGGGAGAAGCAGTAGTAGCAGTAAAAGTAAGGTTAGGGTAAGAAGTAGGAGTAGGAGTAGGAAGTAAAAAGTAAGACATAGCGTAATACACCCCACCCGCCAAGAATGCAGAAGCAGTTAAAAACAATACAAACAATTGGAATACAAAACATTTAGTACGACTGAGTTTCTGCAGTTTGACTCTATACGCCTGAGCTCCTTCCAAATCGTTCAGCTTCGAAAATGCCATTTCCCTACGACCGTCCGCAACGTTTCTTGACGCACTTCGTTCTGTGCAGCAATAGTCAATCCCCAGGAGTTCCTAGGAACCGACGGCCTTTAACCTAGCGTCAAGACCTACTGTCCAGAAGGAAGTACGCGCGCGGCCCTACGGCCCTCAATACACAATATGTATTTATTTAGCACAATAATTCAGCTGAGGAAGGAAAAAGATACAAGGAAGAAGCTTGATATATGTACAAAACAAATTTCAGTGATACGAATGTTCAAAGTTGATCAGGGGAAACGAAGATATTGCAGTTATCAGTTTCAGCAAAGCAAAAAAACAATTTTATTTGTCCTTAGTATGAGAACGCAAAGAATATCGATGTTTCCCGGGACGTGTCTGCTCGTCGAACAAAGGATCCGTTGAAGAGACAGCGTCCTGCTGATCAGTTTGTTGATTTGGTCTTGAGTCTTTTGCTGACAATGTTCCAACAGTGGCTTTCTGCTGCGCTGAGTGTTCACCAACAAGCTGTGCGTCGCTAAAAGGTACAAACGCCGGCAATGTCTCTGCTTCTGTTGACGCAATGCCTTTCCTCACCCACGGGTCTGCCGGCAAAGGAATAGGGACTCGTTTACAATGGGTAGCATGTACCCAATTCTTCCGTCCCTCAAGACGAACGGCAGTCCTCGTGGCCAGGAGCACCTGGTAAGGTCCAACAAAACGGGGGTCCAGATTCTTCTTGCGTGAGAAGTTACGGGTGACAACCCAATCACCGGGCTGGAGCTGGTGGCCTGGACCCTCCGTCTGCGTCGGCAAGGCGTCGTAAACCTGTTGATGAATTAACCTCAGTTTAGCAGTCAAGTCATGTAAGTAGTCAATCAACATCGGATACTCAAGATCAACGAATATTCCTGGCCTAGGAACCCCCCACACATTCGCAGGACGGCCGAACACTATTTCATAGGGACTAAGCCCTATTCGGGAGTGTACAGTCGCCCTAGTTGACAGTAATGCTAGAGGCAAAGCATCAGGCCACGAAAGTCCAGTCGTAGCCTGAATCTTCGCTAATTTTAGTTTAAGGGTACCATTGTAACCTTCAACCAATCAAGCTGACTGGGGATGATTGGCGCTATGGAATTTTTGATTAATTCCAAGGCCCTTACACACACTCTTCATCACACTTCCAACAAACTCACTTCCGTTATCTGACCACACGACTCTAGGCATTCCGTACCGAGGAAAGTATTCCTTCAGTAGGATTTTCGCAGTAGACAAAGCAGTATTATCTTTGAGGGGATAGGCCTCGATCCATCGGGAGAATGCGCAAACCACAACCAAAACATATTTCAGGTTATTGCATCGCTCCATATGGATGAAGTCCAATTGGATCACCTCAAAGGGATACGAAGGAGGAGCAAAACTGCCAGGGGGAGTTGGGGTTCCTTTGCCAGGATTGTACATTATGCACACCATACAATTCTTCACCAGACGTTCGGCACACTTCGTAATACCATCATTCTTCCACACATCAGCCAACAACTTGCAAATACCTTTCGCGCTAATATGTGCTAACCCATGTGCCATTGTCACAACGGCTAGTACATACGCATCCGGTAACATCCATCTTTTCTGATCCGACAAATCAATCCAGCAACCATTCGCATCCAACCTTCCCGTACTTTCTTTCCACTTCGTCTTTTCAGTATCAGTGGCCTCATTCTGAATCGCTTTCACACTCTCTATAGTATTCTCACACATACTTGATTCTGTAGGCCACCTAACCGAACTCGTCACATACATTCGAGTGCTAAGGTTCCGGGCAGTCTCCTTAGCAATCTCATCTGCAAACGCGTTACCACGACCAACATCATCCGTCACCTTACGATGCGCACTACACTTAACAATCGCAACTTGAGCAGGCAAAGTCAATGCATCCAAAAGATCGTTCACGAGCTGGCCATGTTGTATTTTCGTGCCATGCGACGTGAAGAAACCACGCTCTCGCCACAACCGTCCAAAGCTATGTGCTACACCGAAAGCATACTGACTATCGGTGTACACATTCACACGTTTCCCTTTTGCTAATACACATGCTCTAGTAAGAGCAATCAGCTCTGCAGCTTGGGCAGAATTCTGATTCAATCTCGCAGTCTCAACCACAGTATTCAACGTCACAACAGCATAAGCAGTAGTCACATCACCATTCGGCAATTTGAAACATGACCCATCCACATACAGGGTGACGTCAGGGTCTTCCAATGGGGTGTTTTTAAGGTCCACTCGACCTTTTGTTTCCTCCTCTGTACGCAAATAGCAGTCATGTTCTGCTACTTCATCTGACTCTGCACTAATTGGTAACAAAGTTGCCGGATTTAGGACATTACAACGTTTTATCTGAATGTGGCTTGCCAAGAGCGTCAATTCGTACCCAGATAACCTTGCACTCGTCAAGTGCTGAGTTTTCGTTCGATTCAAAAGAGTATCGACTGCATGCGGAACCATCACCGTAAGCATATTATCCATGACCAATCCTGCTGATTGTCGGATAGAGACCGCAGCTGCCGCAGTTGCTCTCAAACAACTCGGCAATGCTCTAGCTACTGGGTCTAAGGTCGAGGAAAAATATGCACATGGACGTTGCTTACCACCAAAAGGTTGCGTTAAGACACTCAACGCACAACCTTCCCTCTCGTGAACATATAACGTGAACGGCTTGCTGTAATCAGGGGTACCTAACACAGGAGCCGAACACAATGAATCACGTAATTCAGAAAAACTTTTCTGACATTCCTCCGTCCATGGTAAAGGAGTTGAAACATCCTTGCACGTAAGAGCCACCAATGGTTTCGCTAGCAATGAAAAATTAGGAATCCACTGCCTGCAGTACGACGTGATACCTAGAAAGGCACGCACATCTCTCTGGGTTTGTGGCACAGCCATTCGCGCGATCGCTGCAATTCTCTCTGGGGTCAATCTCCTTCCCTCCTTTGACAATAAGTGACCTAGGTAGGTTACTTCTTGACAACAATATTGGAATTTAGAAGGTGACACCTTGTGATTTAACTCACAGAGATGTTGCAGCAACGATACCGTAGCAATTTTGCAAATGTCCTGAGTATCAGCAGCCACCAATAAGTCGTCGACGTATTGGATTAAAGCCGCACCAACCGGCAACCTAAACGCATCCAGTTGACCCTTCAAAGCTTGACTGTAAATCGATGGACTTTCACAGTAGCCTTGAGGAGCGCGTTTGAAGCGGAAGCTACGTCCACCAAGAGAGAAACCGAAAAGGTCCCTGCTCTCTTCGGCAATCGGGATGCTGAAAAACGCATTTTTCAAATCAATCACCGAGAACCACGAAGCAGTAGCTGGAATCAGAGTCAGTAGCGCCGTGATGTCAGGCACAACAGGGAATTGAGGAACCACAATTTTATTTACCTCCCGTAAATCGATAACAAAACGATAAACAGGCGGTTTGGTAGGATCAGTACGTTTAAGAATGGGCAGTACAGGGCTGTTGCACACGTTTCCCCGAGTCTCCTCAATAACATCTTTCTCGATCAAATCATAGATGATCGCTAACAAAGCCCGTTCACCATCAAGGGAGATACGGTACTGGGGAATACGTGGCAATCGCACATTCGATTTCAACTGAACAACATAAGGGGAGATATCAAGTAGGCCCACATCGTTTGGACCCGTCGCCCACAAAGACGCAGGAAGAGAATCCAATTCCGGTGGAAGCTTATCGAGGGACAAATACATGGGAGAGACTACTTTCTCTCCGAACGTAAGCTTTACACCCGCAGGAGAACAATACAAAGTTGCATACAAACGTTTAAGCAAATCCAGACCCAAAAGATTTTCGCCACAACCAGTGGTTAAAATCAACGGAGCTTCGAGCTCACGAGGCCCAATTTTAAGGGGCAAAGGGCGCGAAACTGGATTGCTAACAGGGGCACCAGAGAATCCAACGGATACATTTGTTAAGCCAGACAAAGGTGCGCCAGGGAGTTTCGAATGCATGATAGAACTTTTCGCTGCACCAGTGTCCAACAGAAAAGGCTCAACGACGCCCGATGTAGCAACTGCGACGTAAGGCCCTCTCTGATCAACCGGAACTGATACCACTCCCTCTCCTTGTCTTTGGCTGTCCTAGTAATTACTGTCGTCAGTTCCCTGATCGACGTAATAATCGTCTACATTGTACTGCGCAGATCGTCCTTGCGATGATCCACGTTGATCGAAACAATTATTAGAATTTGATGAGTTGTCAGAGCGGTCGTTCTGAGCACCACGACCTCTACCACGTGATGCATTCTGTGAACCACCACGGCCTCCTCTAGACGAATTACCACTATTACGATCATTTAAAGCAGGACAATCAAATTTAATGTGTCCCTCCTGTCTACAATAAGCACATTGATTGTACCCTAATGAAGATCTGTTGAAAGAGGAATCATTACGCGACTGCGATCGATTCGATTGCGACTGTGATCTATTCTGCTGAGACGCATTCTGATTAGAACGCGGCGGATATGCTTGTTGCAACAACACTTTAGTTTTCAGCTCTTTAGTCTTTTTATCAGCACGGTCAGTTTCCTCTTTTTCTCTATTTTCGTAATATTGCGCCGTAGCCAGAATCTGAGCTGAGGTAGAAACGGCCCACGCACTTTCTGAATTCTTCAATTTATTGCACAAGTCGGGCAATAAGTTCGATACAAATTTATCCACAAACAGCCTTTGTCCACCCTCAGTACCCATATCCTGTCCACTATGATCAACGAATGTTTCCTCAAACCTCGTGAAGAAGTCTGAAACACTCTCATCCTTCTTTTGCTTACAGGCTGACAATTTGTCCCAATTTACCCTCATAGCTGGCATAAGCGTCTTCATTAATGTAATGATTCGCTGGGGAAGAAGTTCAATCAGCTGCTCAGGCTTAGCGCCTCCGACTTGCAACCCATCTGCCGCTACAATGGCCGCCCAAGTACCACCTAGTTCGTTTGCGTGATTTTCCTGACGAATCTTCGCCCATACCGGTTGCGGTACAACGTTACCGAACAACATGTCGATATCGGCAAGATTCATTACCGTAGCATCTACGAGCTGCGACAATTCCTTATAATACCCTGCAGGATTTTTGCGAGGATCGGGCAAAGTTTGTTTCACCTGAAGCACTTCCGATCGTTTCCATGGGAGGTGTATCCATACTCTCTGGAAGAATGGCGGAACCGGGGGATTCGCCCCAGGATTACCTGGCATCCAAACTGGCGGAACTTCACGCATAGGATATTGGCCAGACCCATCTGGTTGTTTTTCAATATCCTCAACGAATAATGCATGAGGAATAGGAGCTAGACGAAAAGACAGCAACTGCTCAATAGCACGTCGGACATTAGTATCGACTATCAGTCCAGTAGCGAACTGAAGCCGAAGATTAGACAGGGCGGTCAGCACCTCGTCAGGCGCAACGGCCGCTATCTGATCATGTAGGAGTTTACACATCTCGTCAAACACATATCTCCGAGTCGGTATGTTGAATTGACTAAATGTTTCAAGAACAACACGGGGTGGATTTCTCTGCGGATTGTCCATCCAACTCATCGCCATATTGTATAGCGCAGCGCGTTCCCTATTACCAGGAAGCTGACTACGCCTCTGCGGTGGGCCATCAGAACCAGCGGACCCAAAAACAGGTCCGAGCGACTGAAAGAAGCTAGCCGCAATGGGAGAATTACGGTTACGAGTAGAGGGACAAGAATAAGACACAGGACTAACAAGAGAAGGAGTAGAAACATTAGCAACGACAGGGGTTAACAACACAGGAGCAGTAGTGTGAGCAGGAGTATGTGGAAGCGGAGGAGCAGTAGGAATAGAAACAGGCACAGGAGCAGGAACAGTCGGAAGAGCGGGTGCAGGTTGAGGAACAGGCGGAGGAATAACAGGTGGGAGAACAGGTACGGCAGGGACCACAGGAGCTGCGGTACCCTGTACGTACGGAGGTGGCGACTTCATAAGATAGGACATTAAAGGATCCTCAACTGCCTCTTCCTTCTTATCCGACTCCGTAGGCAAAGCAGGATAGCATTTATCTATGGTCATACGTTGTAGTCTCTCAAACACTTCCTTATCCTTATCCTCCTTATCACGCTGAAACTGCTCAGCTTTCTTTACAATAGTAGCAACATTATCTCGCTCACTACGTTTATTCTGTCTGATCTCTTTCTGTCGGGCTTCTTTGCGCCACAACCGAAAGGCATCAAACATGGCCGGCCTAGATTTACGTTCGAACAACTTAATTTCTAAATTATCTAAGATCGACGCTTCGAAGCTACCATGAGGTGGCCAACGAAGATCGCCGTCTTTCTTTGTATATTTTATCCAATAATCATTAAAAGCAATCGGGCCTAGCCCATGTTTGCTATATAAGTCATAAGTAGGAGTTCCAACCGGAGGTATCGGACACGAGTCCTCCAGCAGGGAATCCGCACCACAAGGTCTAAAGCAACTGAACAAAGTACTGCGACCAGGCATCTTGCACGCTAGCCGAGTTTCACAAACTTCAAGGGTTACGGGATTTACCAAGTCCCAGCAAGAACAAAACCCTCGGTCTTTGGCGGCTGCAGTCGTCAAACAAATACAACAACAAAGTACGCTTAGCAAAGTGTCACCGACAAAAACACTCACACAGCGTGTACGACAAAACAAACAAACACTAGTGTTTACAACAAAGACACTCGCTAAAGTGTCTACAACAAAAACACTCGCTAAAGTGTTTACAACCAAGGATTCTGGGAGCGACCCACAAATACTTAACTCAAAGAACAATGGCGTCCTCAGGAAGGCCCGTCTATCGTCTCGCTATACCAAGGTCTACGCCAGGCGCCAAAACAGGTCTACAGTCAGGGCAGCAGTCCGTCGCAGCCGTTAGGAGGCGGGAATCTTCGCGGGAAAAGTCTTCGGGCCACTTATTTCGACAACAGGATCGATGAAGCGGGGTGCACCTTCCCTCGGAGATTTCACACGAAGTTCCTCACGATCGTCGGGCTTGGACCGGTACCACTGATGCAGCCCCACGTTGGGCGCCAACTGAAGGACTGGGTTCTTTTGGACCCAGCGGTGCCAGGGCACAACACCTGAAACCTTCGTGGGTAACCTGCTCCGGCGTACAAGTCACAGAGACACGGGACACTTCCTTCGGCGTCAAAGAGTCAAGGTTTATTTACTGCAGGGAACACAGAAGTCACGACAAGTACACCACGTGCAACTTGGGGAGACTGCTTCAAATTGGTTTTGTGGATCGCTCCTTTTATACAGTTTTTACCCATAGGCTAACATTGAACACAAAGGTTTACAACTCAGTTCCCACATCTAGCTCCCAGAGGGGTCGCTTTGGTCGCTTTGAAACATACAAGGTCCGGAACATAAGTGCGGAAACATTTGGCGGTTCCCAACTGTAAAAACCCATCTTCCCACCATTAGCAAATTCCAATCAGCAGTAAAGTAGATCAAGATAGGAACGAAGACAGGTGCAGAGGAAGACGGAAACAGTGGGGAGATCGGAAAGGGTGTAAAAGGGGAGGTGTCGGGAAGCACGAGATACAGGCATCAAAGGGACGTGCCTAATGAGATGCACGGCTGAGACAATAAGCCCGTGCGGCAAGATGAGCCTCGAGCGGCGCCACCTGCCTTACAGTAGCAACCCCCTCGTCATAAAGACACTTTCAAAGGACATGTGTCTTCCGCAAATATCTTGGGAGTCCCAGGGTCGCGAAGCGGACAGCGTCCGTTCGCTGACTACTTGAGGGCAAGAGACAAAATGGATGCCGTATCTAAGATGGAACCCGTGGGTACAGATGAGAAGCCCACATAACAAACGAACGGTTTAAGTTAGCACAGCGAAACGGCGCACACTTACTAAACTCGTCATTTGCGGTTCATAGATACTAGACTCGACCATATTCGTGCGAGTCGAAAACACCACTTACAATTGTCACGGAACCTCAGACGCTCCTTTTGCCCTCATGTAGGCAAGCACTAGTCGGAATCATATTCAATATTCATCAGACCATCAAGATGTCGCTGTAGCATAGCTCTGTCCGACCGAGTCCCCTTGGTAACAGGTGGTTGTCTCATACACGTTGTAGCACAGAGGCCACATAAGGCAGGACCACACTGCACACAAAGGCAACACGTAAACAGGAACACTACCACAACCCCGATGATCATCAGAATCTTCCAACCCCAAGTCGACATCAGGCCCCAAAACCAACCGAGTAGCGTCCAATCCCCTACATCCACGTGTATGGATTCGGAGATCTTATGCAACTTCGAGATGGCTTGATAGACAGTAGGAGCATTATCAGGTATGAAAATGCAACAGCTCGAATGGATCACTTTACATACCCCACCACGATCTGCCAAGACGACATCTAAAACCATACGGTTTTGCAACGTCATAAGTCTCTCCGCCTGAAGTTCTGTGGTGATATTACCAAGGGCACTGGCAGTAACATTAGCTGTCGATTCTACCACTCGAGTCAAATGTCTCAGGTTCCTACTATTAACCATAGGTCCCCAAAACGGGAGGAAACCCTTGAAAAAGTCTCCTGCCTCTTGACCGGCAGTATCCTCTTCGCTAATTACGCCTCGTACAACTCTAGTCTTGTGGTAATCAGCATCTACAGTGAACGTCGGAGGCAACAGATTTGCAACAAAACATGAGCCCATGAAGTCTGAGGGCAACCATGTATATGCACGATCATGACAGATGAAGTACGTACCCTTGGCAGCCAGAAACACAGGGGACGGGGACATTGGCAGAACGTAACTTTCAGTGCAAGCACTTACTCCAAGTGAGGCTTGCGAACCACGACCCACAAGACAAAGATTACCAGTGTGGGGTACGACCCATATTGGAGGCGAGCTTTGAAGCTGCTTTTCATTAGTGAACATACTATATTCCCCTCTACTTAGGACCCTATAGGCTTGTACCTCTTCCTTAGGGATGAGAAAAGCATCATGGATCTCATCTTCCAAATCCTGTATTGCCATCGATAGCACCCACTGGTACGAGGTAGGACCAGGTTTGGGGGAACGTTGTTCTGGAGTGGGGTGGAAACCTAGTGCGCTTCGAAGCATTGTTTGGTATGCTCGAGCTGACCCTTGGGAACTATACGGTAACACCAGATATGGAATACCTTTACCCGTAGTATGTGGCATCAACCCACACACCCAACAATTAGTAGTGTTAACCACTAACTGATGCTGATGGAGGAGCTGGATAAAGGAATTGTTGCGGAATTCTACACGTCTAGCCTGTTCGTGTTCCGGTAAAATATGAAAGGAATGGGGAGAAGCAGTAGTAGCAGTAAAAGTAAGGTTAGGGTAAGAAGTAGGAGTAGGAGTAGGAAGTAAAAAGTAAGACATAGCGTAATACACCCCACCCGCCAAGAATGCAGAAGCAGTTAAAAACAATACAAACAATTGGAATACAAAACATTTAGTACGACTGAGTTTCTGCAGTTTGACTCTATACGCCTGAGCTCCTTCCAAATCGTTCAGCTTCGAAAATGCCATTTCCCTACGACCGTCCGCAACGTTTCTTGACGCACTTCGTTCTGTGCAGCAATAGTCAATCCCCAGGAGTTCCTAGGAACCGACGGCCTTTAACCTAGCGTCAAGACCTACTGTCCAGAAGGAAGTACGCGCGCGGCCCTACGGCCCTCAATACACAATATGTATTTATTTAGCACAATAATTCAGCTGAGGAAGGAAAAAGATACAAGGAAGAAGCTTGATATATGTACAAAACAAATTTCAGTGATACGAATGTTCAAAGTTGATCAGGGGAAACGAAGATATTGCAGTTATCAGTTTCAGCAAAGCAAAAAAACAATTTTATTTGTCCTTAGTATGAGAACGCAAAGAATATCGATGTTTCCCGGGACGTGTCTGCTCGTCGAACAAAGGATCCGTTGAAGAGACAGCGTCCTGCTGATCAGTTTGTTGATTTGGTCTTGAGTCTTTTGCTGACAATGTTCCAACAGTGGCTTTCTGCTGCGCTGAGTGTTCACCAACAAGCTGTGCGTCGCTAAAAGGTACAAACGCCGGCAATGTCTCTGCTTCTGTTGACGCAATGCCTTTCCTCACCCACGGGTCTGCCGGCAAAGGAATAGGGACTCGTTTACAATGGGTAGCATGTACCCAATTCTTCCGTCCCTCAAGACGAACGGCAGTCCTCGTGGCCAGGAGCACCTGGTAAGGTCCAACAAAACGGGGGTCCAGATTCTTCTTGCGTGAGAAGTTACGGGTGACAACCCAATCACCGGGCTGGAGCTGGTGGCCTGGACCCTCCGTCTGCGTCGGCAAGGCGTCGTAAACCTGTTGATGAATTAACCTCAGTTTAGCAGTCAAGTCATGTAAGTAGTCAATCAACATCGGATACTCAAGATCAACGAATATTCCTGGCCTAGGAACCCCCCACACATTCGCAGGACGGCCGAACACTATTTCATAGGGACTAAGCCCTATTCGGGAGTGTACAGTCGCCCTAGTTGACAGTAATGCTAGAGGCAAAGCATCAGGCCACGAAAGTCCAGTCGTAGCCTGAATCTTCGCTAATTTTAGTTTAAGGGTACCATTGTAACCTTCAACCAATCCAGCTGACTGGGGATGATTGGCGCTATGGAATTTTTGATTAATTCCAAGGCCCTTACACACACTCTTCATCACACTTCCAACAAACTCACTTCCGTTATCTGACCACACGACTCTAGGCATTCCGTACCGAGGAAAGTATTCCTTCAGTAGGATTTTCGCAGTAGACAAAGCAGTATTATCTTTGAGGGGATAGGCCTCGATCCATCGGGAGAATGCGCAAACCACAACCAAAACATATTTCAGGTTATTGCATCGCTCCATATGGATGAAGTCCAATTGGATCACCTCAAAGGGATACGAAGGAGGAGCAAAACTGCCAGGGGGAGTTGGGGTTCCTTTGCCAGGATTGTACATTATGCACACCATACAATTCTTCACCAGACGTTCGGCACACTTCGTAATACCATCATTCTTCCACACATCAGCCAACAACTTGCAAATACCTTTCGCGCTAATATGTGCTAACCCATGTGCCATTGTCACAACGGCTAGTACATACGCATCCGGTAACATCCATCTTTTCTGATCCGACAAATCAATCCAGCAACCATTCGCATCCAACCTTCCCGTACTTTCTTTCCACTTCGTCTTTTCAGTATCAGTGGCCTCATTCTGAATCGCTTTCACACTCTCTATAGTATTCTCACACATACTTGATTCTGTAGGCCACCTAACCGAACTCGTCACATACATTCGAGTGCTAAGGTTCCGGGCAGTCTCCTTAGCAATCTCATCTGCAAACGCGTTACCACGACCAACATCATCCGTCACCTTACGATGCGCACTACACTTAACAATCGCAACTTGAGCAGGCAAAGTCAATGCATCCAAAAGATCGTTCACGAGCTGGCCATGTTGTATTTTCGTGCCATGCGACGTGAAGAAACCACGCTCTCGCCACAACCGTCCAAAGCTATGTGCTACACCGAAAGCATACTGACTATCGGTGTACACATTCACACGTTTCCCTTTTGCTAATACACATGCTCTAGTAAGAGCAATCAGCTCTGCAGCTTGGGCAGAATTCTGATTCAGTCTCGCAGTCTCAACCACAGTATTCAACGTCACAACAGCATAAGCAGTAGTCACATCACCATTCGGCAATTTGAAACATGACCCATCCACATACAGGGTGCCGTCAGGGTCTTCCAATGGGGTGTTTTTAAGGTCCACTCGACCTTTTGTTTCCTCCTCTGTACGCAAATAGCAGTCATGTTCTGCTACTTCATCTGACTCTGCACTAATTGGTAACAAAGTTGCCGGATTTAGGACATTACAACGTTTTATCTGAATGTGGCTTGCCAAGAGCGTCAATTCGTACCCAGATAACCTTGCACTCGTCAAGTGCTGAGTTTTCGTTCGATTCAAAAGAGTATCGACTGCATGCGGAACCATCACCGTAAGCATATTATCCATGACCAATCCTGCTGATTGTCGGATAGAGACCGCAGCTGCCGCAGTTGCTCTCAAACAACTCGGCAATGCTCTAGCTACTGGGTCTAAGGTCGAGGAAAAATATGCACATGGACGTTGCTTACCACCAAAAGGTTGCGTTAAGACACTCAACGCACAACCTTCCCTCTCGTGAACATATAACGTGAACGGCTTGCTGTAATCAGGGGTACCTAACACAGGAGCCGAACACAATGAATCACGTAATTCAGAAAAACTTTTCTGACATTCCTCCGTCCATGGTAAAGGAGTTGAAACATCCTTGCACGTAAGAGCCACCAATGGTTTCGCTAGCAATGAAAAATTAGGAATCCACTGCCTGCAGTACGACGTGATACCTAGAAAGGCACGCACATCTCTCTGGGTTTGTGGCACAGCCATTCGCGCGATCGCTGCAATTCTCTCTGGGGTCAATCTCCTTCCCTCCTTTGACAATAAGTGACCTAGGTAGGTTACTTCTTGACAACAATATTGGAATTTAGAAGGTGACACCTTGTGATTTAACTCACAGAGATGTTGCAGCAACGATACCGTAGCAATTTTGCAAATGTCCTGAGTATCAGCAGCCACCAATAAGTCGTCGACGTATTGGATTAAAGCCGCACCAACCGGCAACCTAAACGCATCCAGTTGACCCTTCAAAGCTTGACTGTAAATCGATGGACTTTCACAGTAGCCTTGAGGAGCGCGTTTGAAGCGGAAGCTACGTCCACCAAGAGAGAAACCGAAAAGGTCCCTGCTCTCTTCGGCAATCGGGATGCTGAAAAACGCATTTTTCAAATCAATCACCGAGAACCACGAAGCAGTAGCTGGAATCAGAGTCAGTAGCGCCGTGATGTCAGGCACAACAGGGAATTGAGGAACCACAATTTTATTTACCTCCCGTAAATCGATAACAAAACGATAAACAGGCGGTTTGGTAGGATCAGTACGTTTAAGAATGGGCAGTACAGGGCTGTTGCACACGTTTCCCCGAGTCTCCTCAATAACATCTTTCTCGATCAAATCATAGATGATCGCTAACAAAGCCCGTTCACCATCAAGGGAGATACGGTACTGGGGAATACGTGGCAATCGCACATTCGATTTCAACTGAACAACATAAGGGGAGATATCAAGTAGGCCCACATCGTTTGGACCCGTCGCCCACAAAGACGCAGGAAGAGAATCCAATTCCGGTGGAAGCTTATCGAGGGACAAATACATGGGAGAGACTACTTTCTCTCCGAACGTAAGCTTTACACCCGCAGGAGAACAATACAAAGTTGCATACAAACGTTTAAGCAAATCCAGACCCAAAAGATTTTCGCCACAACCAGTGGTTAAAATCAACGGAGCTTCGAGCTCACGAGGCCCAATTTTAAGGGGCAAAGGGCGCGAAACTGGATTGCTAACAGGGGCGCCAGAGAATCCAACGGATACATTTGTTAAGCCAGACAAAGGTGCGCCAGGGAGTTTCGAATGCATGATAGAACTTTTCGCTGCACCAGTGTCCAACAGAAAAGGCTCAACGACGCCCGATGTAGCAACTGCGACGTAAGGCCCTCTCTGATCAACCGGAACTGATACCACTCCCTCTCCTTGTCTTTGGCTGTCCTAGTAATTACTGTCGTCAGTTCCCTGATCGACGTAATAATCGTCTACATTGTACTGCGCAGATCGTCCTTGCGATGATCCACGTTGATCGAAACAATTATTAGAATTTGATGAGTTGTCAGAGCGGTCGTTCTGAGCACCACGACCTCTACCACGTGATGCATTCTGTGAACCACCACGGCCTCCTCTAGACGAATTACCACTATTACGATCATTTAAAGCAGGACAATCAAATTTAATGTGTCCCTCCTGTCTACAATAAGCACATTGATTGTACCCTAATGAAGATCTGTTGAAAGAGGAATCATTACGCGACTGCGATCGATTCGATTGCGACTGTGATCTATTCTGCTGAGACGCATTCTGATTAGAACGCGGCGGATATGCTTGTTGCAACAACACTTTAGTTTTCAGCTCTTTAGTCTTTTTATCAGCACGGTCAGTTTCCTCTTTTTCTCTATTTTCGTAATATTGCGCCGTAGCCAGAATCTGAGCTGAGGTAGAAACGGCCCACGCACTTTCTGAATTCTTCAATTTATTGCACAAGTCGGGCAATAAGTTCGATACAAATTTATCCACAAACAGCCTTTGTCCACCCTCAGTACCCATATCCTGTCCACTATGATCAACGAATGTTTCCTCAAACCTCGTGAAGAAGTCTGAAACACTCTCATCCTTCTTTTGCTTACAGGCTGACAATTTGTCCCAATTTACCCTCATAGCTGGCATAAGCGTCTTCATTAATGTAATGATTCGCTGGGGAAGAAGTTCAATCAGCTGCTCAGGCTTAGCGCCTCCGACTTGCAACCCATCTGCCGCTACAATGGCCGCCCAAGTACCACCTAGTTCGTTTGCGTGATTTTCCTGACGAATCTTCGCCCATACCGGTTGCGGTACAACGTTACCGAACAACATGTCGATATCGGCAAGATTCATTACCGTAGCATCTACGAGCTGCGACAATTCCTTATAATACCCTGCAGGATTTTTGCGAGGATCGGGCAAAGTTTGTTTCACCTGAAGCACTTCCGATCGTTTCCATGGGAGGTGTATCCATACTCTCTGGAAGAATGGCGGAACCGGGGGATTCGCCCCAGGATTACCTGGCATCCAAACTGGCGGAACTTCACGCATAGGATATTGGCCAGACCCATCTGGTTGTTTTTCAATATCCTCAACGAATAATGCATGAGGAATAGGAGCTAGACGAAAAGACAGCAACTGCTCAATAGCACGTCGGACATTAGTATCGACTATCAGTCCAGTAGCGAACTGAAGCCGAAGATTAGACAGGGCGGTCAGCACCTCGTCAGGCGCAACGGCCGCTATCTGATCATGTAGGAGTTTACACATCTCGTCAAACACATATCTCTGAGTCGGTATGTTGAATTGACTAAATGTTTCAAGAACAACACGGGGTGGATTTCTCTGCGGATTGTCCATCCAACTCATCGCCATATTGTATAGCGCAGCGCGTTCCCTATTACCAGGAAGCTGACTACGCCTCTGCGGTGGGCCATCAGAACCAGCGGACCCAAAAACAGGTCCGAGCGACTGAAAGAAGCTAGCCGCAATGGGAGAATTACGGTTACGAGTAGAGGGACAAGAATAAGACACAGGACTAACAAGAGAAGGAGTAGAAACATTAGCAACGACAGGGGTTAACAACACAGGAGCAGTAGTGTGAGCAGGAGTATGTGGAAGCGGAGGAGCAGTAGGAATAGAAACAGGCACAGGAGCAGGAACAGTCGGAAGAGCGGGTGCAGGTTGAGGAACAGGCGGAGGAATAACAGGTGGGAGAACAGGTACGGCAGGGACCACAGGAGCTGCGGTACCCTGTACGTACGGAGGTGGCGACTTCATAAGATAGGACATTAAAGGATCCTCAACTGCCTCTTCCTTCTTATCCGACTCCGTAGGCAAAGCAGGATAGCATTTATCTATGGTCATACGTTGTAGTCTCTCAAACACTTCCTTATCCTTATCCTCCTTATCACGCTGAAACTGCTCAGCTTTCTTTACAATAGTAGCAACATTATCTCGCTCACTACGTTTATTCTGTCTGATCTCTTTCTGTCGGGCTTCTTTGCGCCACAACCGAAAGGCATCAAACATGGCCGGCCTAGATTTACGTTCGAACAACTTAATTTCTAAATTATCTAAGATCGACGCTTCGAAGCTACCATGAGGTGGCCAACGAAGATCGCCGTCTTTCTTTGTATATTTTATCCAATAATCATTAAAAGCAATCAGGCCTAGCCCATGTTTGCTATATAAGTCATAAGTAGGAGTTCCAACCGGAGGTATCGGACACGAGTCCTCCAGCAGGGAATCCGCACCACAAGGTCTAAAGCAACTGAACAAAGTACTGCGACCAGGCATCTTGCACGCTAGCCGAGTTTCACAAACTTCAAGGGTTACGGGATTTACCAAGTCCCAGCAAGAACAAAACCCTCGGTCTTTGGCGGCTGCAGTCGTCAAACAAATACAACAACAAAGTACGCTTAGCAAAGTGTCACCGACAAAAACACTCACACAGCGTGTACGACAAAACAAACAAACACTAGTGTTTACAACAAAGACACTCGCTAAAGTGTCTACAACAAAAACACTCGCTAAAGTGTTTACAACCAAGGATTCTGGGAGCGACCCACAAATACTTAACTCAAAGAACAATGGCGTCCTCAGGAAGGCCCGTCTATCGTCTCGCTATACCAAGGTCTACGCCAGGCGCCAAAACAGGTCTACAGTCAGGGCAGCAGTCCGTCGCAGCCGTTAGGAGGCGGGAATCTTCGCGGGAAAAGTCTTCGGGCCACTTATTTCGACAACAGGATCGATGAAGCGGGGTGCACCTTCCCTCGGAGATTTCACACGAAGTTCCTCACGATCGTCGGGCTTGGACCGGTACCACTGATGCAGCCCCACGTTGGGCGCCAACTGAAGGACTGGGTTCTTTTGGACCCAGCGGTGCCAGGGCACAACACCTGAAACCTTCGTGGGTAACCTGCTCCGGCGTACAAGTCACAGAGACACGGGACACTTCCTTCGGCGTCAAAGAGTCAAGGTTTATTTACTGCAGGGAACACAGAAGTCACGACAAGTACACCACGTGCAACTTGGGGAGACTGCTTCAAATTGGTTTTGTGGATCGCTCCTTTTATACAGTTTTTACCCATAGGCTAACATTGAACACAAAGGTTTACAACTCAGTTCCCACATCTAGCTCCCAGAGGGGTCGCTTTGGTCGCTTTGAAACATACAAGGTCCGGAACATAAGTGCGGAAACATTTGGCGGTTCCCAACTGTAAAAACCCATCTTCCCACCATTAGCAAATTCCAATCAGCAGTAAAGTAGATCAAGATAGGAACGAAGACAGGTGCAGAGGAAGACGGAAACAGTGGGGAGATCGGAAAGGGTGTAAAAGGGGAGGTGTCGGGAAGCACGAGATACAGGCATCAAAGGGACGTGCCTAATGAGATGCACGGCTGAGACAATAAGCCCGTGCGGCAAGATGAGCCTCGAGCGGCGCCACCTGCCTTACAGTAGCAACCCCCTCGTCATAAAGACACTTTCAAAGGACATGTGTCTTCCGCAAATATCTTGGGAGTCCCAGGGTCGCGAAGCGGACAGCGTCCGTTCGCTGACTACTTGAGGGCAAGAGACAAAATGGATGCCGTATCTAAGATGGAACCCGTGGGTACAGATGAGAAGCCCACATAACAAACGAACGGTTTAAGTTAGCACAGCGAAACTGCGCACACTTACTAAACTCGTCATTTGCGGTTCATAGATACTAGACTCGACCATATTCGTGCGAGTCGAAAACACCACTTACAATTGTCACGGAACCTCAGACGCTCCTTTTGCCCTCATGTAGGCAAGCACTAGTCGGAATCATATTCAATATTCATCAGACCATCAAGATGTCGCTGTAGCATAGCTCTGTCCGACCGAGTCCCCTTGGTAACAGGTGGTTGTCTCATACACGTTGTAGCACAGAGGCCACATAAGGCAGGACCACACTGCACACAAAGGCAACACGTAAACAGGAACACTACCACAACCCCGATGATCATCAGAATCTTCCAACCCCAAGTCGACATCAGGCCCCAAAACCAACCGAGTAGCGTCCAATCCCCTACATCCACGTGTATGGATTCGGAGATCTTATGCAACTTCGAGATGGCTTGATAGACAGTAGGAGCATTATCAGGTATGAAAATGCAACAGCTCGAATGGATCACTTTACATACCCCACCACGATCTGCCAAGACGACATCTAAAACCATACGGTTTTGCAACGTCATAAGTCTCTCCGCCTGAAGTTCTGTGGTGATATTACCAAGGGCACTGGCAGTAACATTAGCTGTCGATTCTACCACTCGAGTCAAATGTCTCAGGTTCCTACTATTAACCATAGGTCCCCAAAACGGAAGGAAACCCTTGAAAAAGTCTCCTGCCTCTTGACCGGCAGTATCCTCTTCGCTAATTACGCCTCGTACAACTCTAGTCTTGTGGTAATCAGCATCTACAGTGAACGTCGGAGGCAACAGATTTGCAACAAAACATGAGCCCATGAAGTCTGAGGGCAACCATGTATATGCACGATCATGACAGATGAAGTACGTACCCTTGGCAGCCAGAAACACAGGGGACGGGGACATTGGCAGAACGTAACTTTCAGTGCAAGCACTTACTCCAAGTGAGGCTTGCGAACCACGACCCACAAGACAAAGATTACCAGTGTGGGGTACGACCCATATTGGAGGCGAGCTTTGAAGCTGCTTTTCATTAGTGAACATACTATATTCCCCTCTACTTAGGACCCTATAGGCTTGTACCTCTTCCTTAGGGATGAGAAAAGCATCATGGATCTCATCTTCCAAATCCTGTATTGCCATCGATAGCACCCACTGGTACGAGGTAGGACCAGGTTTGGGGGAACGTTGTTCTGGAGTGGGGTGGAAACCTAGTGCGCTTCGAAGCATTGTTTGGTATGCTCGAGCTGACCCTTGGGAACTATACGGTAACACCAGATATGGAATACCTTTACCCGTAGTATGTGGCATCAACCCACACACCCAACAATTAGTAGTGTTAACCACTAACTGATGCTGATGGAGGAGCTGGATAAAGGAATTGTTGCGGAATTCTACACGTCTAGCCTGTTCGTGTTCCGGTAAAATATGAAAGGAATGGGGAGAAGCAGTAGTAGCAGTAAAAGTAAGGTTAGGGTAAGAAGTAGGAGTAGGAGTAGGAAGTAAAAAGTAAGACATAGCGTAATACACCCCACCCGCCAAGAATGCAGAAGCAGTTAAAAACAATACAAACAATTGGAATACAAAACATTTAGTACGACTGAGTTTCTGCAGTTTGACTCTATACGCCTGAGCTCCTTCCAAATCGTTCAGCTTCGAAAATGCCATTTCCCTACGACCGTCCGCAACGTTTCTTGACGCACTTCGTTCTGTGCAGCAATAGTCAATCCCCAGGAGTTCCTAGGAACCGACGGCCTTTAACCTAGCGTCAAGACCTACTGTCCAGAAGGAAGTACGCGCGCGGCCCTACGGCCCTCAATACACAATATGTATTTATTTAGCACAATAATTCAGCTGAGGAAGGAAAAAGATACAAGGAAGAAGCTTGATATATGTACAAAACAAATTTCAGTGATACGAATGTTCAAAGTTGATCAGGGGAAACGAAGATATTGCAGTTATCAGTTTCAGCAAAGCAAAAAAACAATTTTATTTGTCCTTAGTATGAGAACGCAAAGAATATCGATGTTTCCCGGGACGTGTCTGCTCGTCGAACAAAGGATCCGTTGAAGAGACAGCGTCCTGCTGATCAGTTTGTTGATTTGGTCTTGAGTCTTTTGCTGACAATGTTCCAACAGTGGCTTTCTGCTGCGCTGAGTGTTCACCAACAAGCTGTGCGTCGCTAAAAGGTACAAACGCCGGCAATGTCTCTGCTTCTGTTGACGCAATGCCTTTCCTCACCCACGGGTCTGCCGGCAAAGGAATAGGGACTCGTTTACAATGGGTAGCATGTACCCAATTCTTCCGTCCCTCAAGACGAACGGCAGTCCTCGTGGCCAGGAGCACCTGGTAAGGTCCAACAAAACGGGGGTCCAGATTCTTCTTGCGTGAGAAGTTACGGGTGACAACCCAATCACCGGGCTGGAGCTGGTGGCCTGGACCCTCCGTCTGCGTCGGCAAGGCGTCGTAAACCTGTTGATGAATTAACCTCAGTTTAGCAGTCAAGTCATGTAAGTAGTCAATCAACATCGGATACTCAAGATCAACGAATATTCCTGGCCTAGGAACCCCCCACACATTCGCAGGACGGCCGAACACTATTTCATAGGGACTAAGCCCTATTCGGGAGTGTACAGTCGCCCTAGTTGACAGTAATGCTAGAGGCAAAGCATCAGGCCACGAAAGTCCAGTCGTAGCCTGAATCTTCGCTAATTTTAGTTTAAGGGTACCATTGTAACCTTCAACCAATCCAGCTGACTGGGGATGATTGGCGCTATGGAATTTTTGATTAATTCCAAGGCCCTTACACACACTCTTCATCACACTTCCAACAAACTCACTTCCGTTATCTGACCACACGACTCTAGGCATTCCGTACCGAGGAAAGTATTCCTTCAGTAGGATTTTCGCAGTAGACAAAGCAGTATTATCTTTGAGGGGATAGGCCTCGATCCATCGGGAGAATGCGCAAACCACAACCAAAACATATTTCAGGTTATTGCATCGCTCCATATGGATGAAGTCCAATTGGATCACCTCAAAGGGATACGAAGGAGGAGCAAAACTGCCAGGGGGAGTTGGGGTTCCTTTGCCAGGATTGTACATTATGCACACCATACAATTCTTCACCAGACGTTCGGCACACTTCGTAATACCATCATTCTTCCACACATCAGCCAACAACTTGCAAATACCTTTCGCGCTAATATGTGCTAACCCATGTGCCATTGTCACAACGGCTAGTACATACGCATCCGGTAACATCCATCTTTTCTGATCCGACAAATCAATCCAGCAACCATTCGCATCCAACCTTCCCGTACTTTCTTTCCACTTCGTCTTTTCAGTATCAGTGGCCTCATTCTGAATCGCTTTCACACTCTCTATAGTATTCTCACACATACTTGATTCTGTAGGCCACCTAACCGAACTCGTCACATACATTCGAGTGCTAAGGTTCCGGGCAGTCTCCTTAGCAATCTCATCTGCAAACGCGTTACCACGACCAACATCATCCGTCACCTTACGATGCGCACTACACTTAACAATCGCAACTTGAGCAGGCAAAGTCAATGCATCCAAAAGATCGTTCACGAGCTGGCCATGTTGTATTTTCGTGCCATGCGACGTGAAGAAACCACGCTCTCGCCACAACCGTCCAAAGCTATGTGCTACACCGAAAGCATACTGACTATCGGTGTACACATTCACACGTTTCCCTTTTGCTAATACACATGCTCTAGTAAGAGCAATCAGCTCTGCAGCTTGGGCAGAATTCTGATTCAATCTCGCAGTCTCAACCACAGTATTCAACGTCACAACAGCATAAGCAGTAGTCACATCACCATTCGGCAATTTGAAACATGACCCATCCACATACAGGGTGCCGTCAGGGTCTTCCAATGGGGTGTTTTTAAGGTCCACTCGACCTTTTGTTTCCTCCTCTGTACGCAAATAGCAGTCATGTTCTGCTACTTCATCTGACTCTGCACTAATTGGTAACAAAGTTGCCGGATTTAGGACATTACAACGTTTTATCTGAATGTGGCTTGCCAAGAGCGTCAATTCGTACCCAGATAACCTTGCACTCGTCAAGTGCTGAGTTTTCGTTCGATTCAAAAGAGTATCGACTGCATGCGGAACCATCACCGTAAGCATATTATCCATGACCAATCCTGCTGATTGTCGGATAGAGACCGCAGCTGCCGCAGTTGCTCTCAAACAACTCGGCAATGCTCTAGCTACTGGGTCTAAGGTCGAGGAAAAATATGCACATGGACGTTGCTTACCACCAAAAGGTTGCGTTAAGACACTCAACGCACAACCTTCCCTCTCGTGAACATATAACGTGAACGGCTTGCTGTAATCAGGGGTACCTAACACAGGAGCCGAACACAATGAATCACGTAATTCAGAAAAACTTTTCTGACATTCCTCCGTCCATGGTAAAGGAGTTGAAACATCCTTGCACGTAAGAGCCACCAATGGTTTCGCTAGCAATGAAAAATTAGGAATCCACTGCCTGCAGTACGACGTGATACCTAGAAAGGCACGCACATCTCTCTGGGTTTGTGGCACAGCCATTCGCGCGATCGCTGCAATTCTCTCTGGGGTCAATCTCCTTCCCTCCTTTGACAATAAGTGACCTAGGTAGGTTACTTCTTGACAACAATATTGGAATTTAGAAGGTGACACCTTGTGATTTAACTCACAGAGATGTTGCAGCAACGATACCGTAGCAATTTTGCAAATGTCCTGAGTATCAGCAGCCACCAATAAGTCGTCGACGTATTGGATTAAAGCCGCACCAACCGGCAACCTAAACGCATCCAGTTGACCCTTCAAAGCTTGACTGTAAATTGATGGACTTTCACAGTAGCCTTGAGGAGCGCGTTTGAAGCGGAAGCTACGTCCACCAAGAGAGAAACCGAAAAGGTCCCTGCTCTCTTCGGCAATCGGGATGCTGAAAAACGCATTTTTCAAATCAATCACCGAGAACCACGAAGCAGTAGCTGGAATCAGAGTCAGTAGCGCCGTGATGTCAGGCACAACAGGGAATTGAGGAACCACAATTTTATTTACCTCCCGTAAATCGATAACAAAACGATAAACAGGCGGTTTGGTAGGATCAGTACGTTTAAGAATGGGCAGTACAGGGCTGTTGCACACGTTTCCCCGAGTCTCCTCAATAACATCTTTCTCGATCAAATCATAGATGATCGCTAACAAAGCCCGTTCACCATCAAGGGAGATACGGTACTGGGGAATACGTGGCAATCGCACATTCGATTTCAACTGAACAACATAAGGGGAGATATCAAGTAGGCCCACATCGTTTGGACCCGTCGCCCACAAAGACGCAGGAAGAGAATCCAATTCCGGTGGAAGCTTATCGAGGGACAAATACATGGGAGAGACTACTTTCTCTCCGAACGTAAGCTTTACACCCGCAGGAGAACAATACAAAGTTGCATACAAACGTTTAAGCAAATCCAGACCCAAAAGATTTTCGCCACAACCAGTGGTTAAAATCAACGGAGCTTCGAGCTCACGAGGCCCAATTTTAAGGGGCAAAGGGCGCGAAACTGGATTGCTAACAGGGGCGCCAGAGAATCCAACGGATACATTTGTTAAGCCAGACAAAGGTGCGCCAGGGAGTTTCGAATGCATGATAGAACTTTTCGCTGCACCAGTGTCCAACAGAAAAGGCTCAACGACGCCCGATGTAGCAACTGCGACGTAAGGCCCTCTCTGATCAACCGGAACTGATACCACTCCCTCTCCTTGTCTTTGGCTGTCCTAGTAATTACTGTCGTCAGTTCCCTGATCGACGTAATAATCGTCTACATTGTACTGCGCAGATCGTCCTTGCGATGATCCACGTTGATCGAAACAATTATTAGAATTTGATGAGTTGTCAGAGCGGTCGTTCTGAGCACCACGACCTCTACCACGTGATGCATTCTGTGAACCACCACGGCCTCCTCTAGACGAATTACCACTATTACGATCATTTAAAGCAGGACAATCAAATTTAATGTGTCCCTCCTGTCTACAATAAGCACATTGATTGTACCCTAATGAAGATCTGTTGAAAGAGGAATCATTACGCGACTGCGATCGATTCGATTGCGACTGTGATCTATTCTGCTGAGACGCATTCTGATTAGAACGCGGCGGATATGCTTGTTGCAACAACACTTTAGTTTTCAGCTCTTTAGTCTTTTTATCAGCACGGTCAGTTTCCTCTTTTTCTCTATTTTCGTAATATTGCGCCGTAGCCAGAATCTGAGCTGAGGTAGAAACGGCCCACGCACTTTCTGAATTCTTCAATTTATTGCACAAGTCGGGCAATAAGTTCGATACAAATTTATCCACAAACAGCCTTTGTCCACCCTCAGTACCCATATCCTGTCCACTATGATCAACGAATGTTTCCTCAAACCTCGTGAAGAAGTCTGAAACACTCTCATCCTTCTTTTGCTTACAGGCTGACAATTTGTCCCAATTTACCCTCATAGCTGGCATAAGCGTCTTCATTAATGTAATGATTCGCTGGGGAAGAAGTTCAATCAGCTGCTCAGGCTTAGCGCCTCCGACTTGCAACCCATCTGCCGCTACAATGGCCGCCCAAGTACCACCTAGTTCGTTTGCGTGATTTTCCTGACGAATCTTCGCCCATACCGGTTGCGGTACAACGTTACCGAACAACATGTCGATATCGGCAAGATTCATTACCGTAGCATCTACGAGCTGCGACAATTCCTTATAATACCCTGCAGGATTTTTGCGAGGATCGGGCAAAGTTTGTTTCACCTGAAGCACTTCCGATCGTTTCCATGGGAGGTGTATCCATACTCTCTGGAAGAATGGCGGAACCGGGGGATTCGCCCCAGGATTACCTGGCATCCAAACTGGCGGAACTTCACGCATAGGATATTGGCCAGACCCATCTGGTTGTTTTTCAATATCCTCAACGAATAATGCATGAGGAATAGGAGCTAGACGAAAAGACAGCAACTGCTCAATAGCACGTCGGACATTAGTATCGACTATCAGTCCAGTAGCGAACTGAAGCCGAAGATTAGACAGGGCGGTCAGCACCTCGTCAGGCGCAACGGCCGCTATCTGATCATGTAGGAGTTTACACATCTCGTCAAACACATATCTCTGAGTCGGTATGTTGAATTGACTAAATGTTTCAAGAACAACACGGGGTGGATTTCTCTGCGGATTGTCCATCCAACTCATCGCCATATTGTATAGCGCAGCGCGTTCCCTATTACCAGGAAGCTGACTACGCCTCTGCGGTGGGCCATCAGAACCAGCGGACCCAAAAACAGGTCCGAGCGACTGAAAGAAGCTAGCCGCAATGGGAGAATTACGGTTACGAGTAGAGGGACAAGAATAAGACACAGGACTAACAAGAGAAGGAGTAGAAACATTAGCAACGACAGGGGTTAACAACACAGGAGCAGTAGTGTGAGCAGGAGTATGTGGAAGCGGAGGAGCAGTAGGAATAGAAACAGGCACAGGAGCAGGAACAGTCGGAAGAGCGGGTGCAGGTTGAGGAACAGGCGGAGGAATAACAGGTGGGAGAACAGGTACGGCAGGGACCACAGGAGCTGCGGTACCCTGTACGTACGGAGGTGGCGACTTCATAAGATAGGACATTAAAGGATCCTCAACTGCCTCTTCCTTCTTATCCGACTCCGTAGGCAAAGCAGGATAGCATTTATCTATGGTCATACGTTGTAGTCTCTCAAACACTTCCTTATCCTTATCCTCCTTATCACGCTGAAACTGCTCAGCTTTCTTTACAATAGTAGCAACATTATCTCGCTCACTACGTTTATTCTGTCTGATCTCTTTCTGTCGGGCTTCTTTGCGCCACAACCGAAAGGCATCAAACATGGCCGGCCTAGATTTACGTTCGAACAACTTAATTTCTAAATTATCTAAGATCGACGCTTCGAAGCTACCATGAGGTGGCCAACGAAGATCGCCGTCTTTCTTTGTATATTTTATCCAATAATCATTAAAAGCAATCGGGCCTAGCCCATGTTTGCTATATAAGTCATAAGTAGGAGTTCCAACCGGAGGTATCGGACACGAGTCCTCCAGCAGGGAATCCGCACCACAAGGTCTAAAGCAACTGAACAAAGTACTGCGACCAGGCATCTTGCACGCTAGCCGAGTTTCACAAACTTCAAGGGTTACGGGATTTACCAAGTCCCAGCAAGAACAAAACCCTCGGTCTTTGGCGGCTGCAGTCGTCAAACAAATACAACAACAAAGTACGCTTAGCAAAGTGTCACCGACAAAAACACTCACACAGCGTGTACGACAAAACAAACAAACACTAGTGTTTACAACAAAGACACTCGCTAAAGTGTCTACAACAAAAACACTCGCTAAAGTGTTTACAACCAAGGATTCTGGGAGCGACCCACAAATACTTAACTCAAAGAACAATGGCGTCCTCAGGAAGGCCCGTCTATCGTCTCGCTATACCAAGGTCTACGCCAGGCGCCAAAACAGGTCTACAGTCAGGGCAGCAGTCCGTCGCAGCCGTTAGGAGGCGGGAATCTTCGCGGGAAAAGTCTTCGGGCCACTTATTTCGACAACAGGATCGATGAAGCGGGGTGCACCTTCCCTCGGAGATTTCACACGAAGTTCCTCACGATCGTCGGGCTTGGACCGGTACCACTGATGCAGCCCCACGTTGGGCGCCAACTGAAGGACTGGGTTCTTTTGGACCCAGCGGTGCCAGGGCACAACACCTGAAACCTTCGTGGGTAACCTGCTCCGGCGTACAAGTCACAGAGACACGGGACACTTCCTTCGGCGTCAAAGAGTCAAGGTTTATTTACTGCAGGGAACACAGAAGTCACGACAAGTACACCACGTGCAACTTGGGGAGACTGCTTCAAATTGGTTTTGTGGATCGCTCCTTTTATACAGTTTTTACCCATAGGCTAACATTGAACACAAAGGTTTACAACTCAGTTCCCACATCTAGCTCCCAGAGGGGTCGCTTTGGTCGCTTTGAAACATACAAGGTCCGGAACATAAGTGCGGAAACATTTGGCGGTTCCCAACTGTAAAAACCCATCTTCCCACCATTAGCAAATTCCAATCAGCAGTAAAGTAGATCAAGATAGGAACGAAGACAGGTGCAGAGGAAGACGGAAACAGTGGGGAGATCGGAAAGGGTGTAAAAGGGGAGGTGTCGGGAAGCACGAGATACAGGCATCAAAGGGACGTGCCTAATGAGATGCACGGCTGAGACAATAAGCCCGTGCGGCAAGATGAGCCTCGAGCGGCGCCACCTGCCTTACAGTAGCAACCCCCTCGTCATAAAGACACTTTCAAAGGACATGTGTCTTCCGCAAATATCTTGGGAGTCCCAGGGTCGCGAAGCGGACAGCGTCCGTTCGCTGACTACTTGAGGGCAAGAGACAAAATGGATGCCGTATCTAAGATGGAACCCGTGGGTACAGATGAGAAGCCCACATAACAAACGAACGGTTTAAGTTAGCACAGCGAAACTGCGCACACTTACTAAACTCGTCATTTGCGGTTCATAGATACTAGACTCGACCATATTCGTGCGAGTCGAAAACACCACTTACAATTGTCACGGAACCTCAGACGCTCCTTTTGCCCTCATGTAGGCAAGCACTAGTCGGAATCATATTCAATATTCATCAGACCATCAAGATGTCGCTGTAGCATAGCTCTGTCCGACCGAGTCCCCTTGGTAACAGGTGGTTGTCTCATACACGTTGTAGCACAGAGGCCACATAAGGCAGGACCACACTGCACACAAAGGCAACACGTAAACAGGAACACTACCACAACCCCGATGATCATCAGAATCTTCCAACCCCAAGTCGACATCAGGCCCCAAAACCAACCGAGTAGCGTCCAATCCCCTACATCCACGTGTATGGATTCGGAGATCTTATGCAACTTCGAGATGGCTTGATAGACAGTAGGAGCATTATCAGGTATGAAAATGCAACAGCTCGAATGGATCACTTTACATACCCCACCACGATCTGCCAAGACGACATCTAAAACCATACGGTTTTGCAACGTCATAAGTCTCTCCGCCTGAAGTTCTGTGGTGATATTACCAAGGGCACTGGCAGTAACATTAGCTGTCGATTCTACCACTCGAGTCAAATGTCTCAGGTTCCTACTATTAACCATAGGTCCCCAAAACGGGAGGAAACCCTTGAAAAAGTCTCCTGCCTCTTGACCGGCAGTATCCTCTTCGCTAATTACGCCTCGTACAACTCTAGTCTTGTGGTAATCAGCATCTACAGTGAACGTCGGAGGCAACAGATTTGCAACAAAACATGAGCCCATGAAGTCTGAGGGCAACCATGTATATGCACGATCATGACAGATGAAGTACGTACCCTTGGCAGCCAGAAACACAGGGGACGGGGACATTGGCAGAACGTAACTTTCAGTGCAAGCACTTACTCCAAGTGAGGCTTGCGAACCACGACCCACAAGACAAAGATTACCAGTGTGGGGTACGACCCATATTGGAGGCGAGCTTTG
Source organism: Lissotriton vulgaris (assembly GCF_964263255.1). Classification (NCBI taxonomy): domain Eukaryota; kingdom Metazoa; phylum Chordata; class Amphibia; order Caudata; family Salamandridae; genus Lissotriton; species Lissotriton vulgaris. Next base: position 846,945,312 of record NC_141695.1, read on the forward strand.
AAGCTGCTTTTCATTAGTGAACATACTATATTCCCCTCTACTTAGGACCCTATAGGCTTGTACCTCTTCCTTAGGGATGAGAAAAGCATCATGGATCTCATCTTCCAAATCCTGTATTGCCATCGATAGCACCCACTGGTACGAGGTAGGACCAGGTTTGGGGGAACGTTGTTCTGGAGTGGGGTGGAAACCTAGTGCGCTTCGAAGCATTGTTTGGTATGCTCGAGCTGACCCTTGGGAACTATACGGTAACACCAGATATGGAATACCTTTACCCGTAGTATGTGGCATCAACCCACACACCCAACAATTAGTAGTGTTAACCACTAACTGATGCTGATGGAGGAGCTGGATAAAGGAATTGTTGCGGAATTCTACACGTCTAGCCTGTTCGTGTTCCGGTAAAATATGAAAGGAATGGGGAGAAGCAGTAGTAGCAGTAAAAGTAAGGTTAGGGTAAGAAGTAGGAGTAGGAGTAGGAAGTAAAAAGTAAGACATAGCGTAATACACCCCACCCGCCAAGAATGCAGAAGCAGTTAAAAACAATACAAACAATTGGAATACAAAACATTTAGTACGACTGAGTTTCTGCAGTTTGACTCTATACGCCTGAGCTCCTTCCAAATCGTTCAGCTTCGAAAATGCCATTTCCCTACGACCGTCCGCAACGTTTCTTGACGCACTTCGTTCTGTGCAGCAATAGTCAATCCCCAGGAGTTCCTAGGAACCGACGGCCTTTAACCTAGCGTCAAGACCTACTGTCCAGAAGGAAGTACGCGCGCGGCCCTACGGCCCTCAATACACAATATGTATTTATTTAGCACAATAATTCAGCTGAGGAAGGAAAAAGATACAAGGAAGAAGCTTGATATATGTACAAAACAAATTTCAGTGATACGAATGTTCAAAGTTGATCAGGGGAAACGAAGATATTGCAGTTATCAGTTTCAGCAAAGCAAAAAAACAATTTTATTTGTCCTTAGTATGAGAACGCAAAGAATATCGATGTTTCCCGGGACGTGTCTGCTCGTCGAACAAAGGATCCGTTGAAGAGACAGCGTCCTGCTGATCAGTTTGTTGATTTGGTCTTGAGTCTTTTGCTGACAATGTTCCAACAGTGGCTTTCTGCTGCGCTGAGTGTTCACCAACAAGCTGTGCGTCGCTAAAAGGTACAAACGCCGGCAATGTCTCTGCTTCTGTTGACGCAATGCCTTTCCTCACCCACGGGTCTGCCGGCAAAGGAATAGGGACTCGTTTACAATGGGTAGCATGTACCCAATTCTTCCGTCCCTCAAGACGAACGGCAGTCCTCGTGGCCAGGAGCACCTGGTAAGGTCCAACAAAACGGGGGTCCAGATTCTTCTTGCGTGAGAAGTTACGGGTGACAACCCAATCACCGGGCTGGAGCTGGTGGCCTGGACCCTCCGTCTGCGTCGGCAAGGCGTCGTAAACCTGTTGATGAATTAACCTCAGTTTAGCAGTCAAGTCATGTAAGTAGTCAATCAACATCGGATACTCAAGATCAACGAATATTCCTGGCCTAGGAACCCCCCACACATTCGCAGGACGGCCGAACACTATTTCATAGGGACTAAGCCCTATTCGGGAGTGTACAGTCGCCCTAGTTGACAGTAATGCTAGAGGCAAAGCATCAGGCCACGAAAGTCCAGTCGTAGCCTGAATCTTCGCTAGCTTTAGTTTAAGGGTGCCATTGTACCCCTCAACCAATCCAGCTGACTGAGGATGATTGGCGCTATGGAATTTTTGATTAATTCCAAGGCCCTTACACACACTCTTCATCACACTTCCAACAAACTCACTTCCGTTATCTGACCACACGACTCTAGGCATTCCATACCGAGGAAAGTATTCCTTCAGTAGGATTTTCGCAGTAGACAAAGCAGTATTGTCTTTGAGGGGATAGGCCTCAATCCATCGGGAGAATGCGCAAACCACAACTAAAACGTATTTCAGGTTATTGCATCGCTCCATATGGATGAAGTCCAATTGGATCACCTCAAAGGGATACGAAGGAGGAGCAAAACTGCCAGGGGGAGTTGGGGTTCCTTTGCCAGGATTGTACATTATGCACACCATACAATTCTTCACCAAACGTTCAGCACATTTCGTAATGCCATCATTCTTCCACACAGCAGCCAGCAACTTGCAAATACCTTTCGCGCTAATATGTGCTAACCCATGTGCCATTGTCACAACGGCCAGCACATACGCATCAGGCAACATCCATCTTTTCTGATCTGACAAATCAATCCAACAACCATTCGCGTCCAACTTTCCCGTACTTTCTTTCCACTTCGTCTTTTCAGTGTCGGTGGCCTCATTCTGAATTGCTTTCACGCTCTCTATGGTATCTTCACACATACTTGATTCTGTAGGCCACCTAACCGAACTCGTCACATACATTCGAGTGCTAAGGTTCCGGGCAGTCTCCTTAGCAATCTCATCTGCAAACGCATTACCACGACCAACATCATCCGTCACTTTACGATGCGCACTACACTTAACAATCGCAACTTGTGCAGGCAAAGTCAATGCATCCAAAAGATCGTTCACAAGCTGGCCATGTTGTATTTTCGTGCCATGCGACGTCAAGAAACCACGCTCTCGCCACAATCGTCCAAAACTATGTGCTACACCGAAAGCGTACTGGCTATCGGTGTACACATTCACACGTTTCCCTTTCGCTAACACACATGCTCTAGTGAGAGCAATCAGCTCTGCAGCTTGGGCAGAATTCTGATTCAATCTTGCAGTCTCAACAACAGTATTCAATGTTACAATAGCATAAGCAGTAGTCACATCACCATTCGGCAACTTAAAACATGACCCATCCACATACAGGGTGCCATCCGGGGCTTCCAATGGGGTGTTTTTAAGGTCCACTCGACCTTTTGTTTCCTCTTCTGTCCGCAAGTAACAGTCATGTTCTGCTACTTCATCTGACTCTGCACTAATTGGTAACAAAGTTGCCGGGTTTAGGACATTACAACGCTTTATCTGAATATGGCTTGCCAAGAGCGTCAATTCGTACCCAGACAACCTCGCACTCGTCAAGTGCTGAGTTTTCGTACGATTCAACAGAGTATCAACTGCATGCGGAACCATCACCGTAAGCATATTATCCATGACCAATCCTGCTGATTGTCGGATGGAGACCGCAGCTGCCGCCGGTGCTCTCAAACAACTCGGCAATGCTCTAGCTACTGGGTCTAAGGTCGAGGAAAAATATGCACATGGACGTTGCTTACCACCAAAAGGTTGCGTTAAAACGCTCAAAGCACAACCTTCCCTCTCGTGAACATATAGCGTAAACGGCTTACTGTAATCAGGGGTACCTAACACAGGAGCCGAGCACAATGAATCACGTAATTCAGAAAAACTATTCTGACATTCTTCCGTCCATGGTAAAGGAGTTGAAACATCCTTGCACGTAAGAGCCACCAATGGTTTCGCTAGCAATGAAAAATTAGGAATCCACTGCCTGCAGTACGACGTGATACCTAGAAAGGCACGCACATCTCTTTGGGTTTTTGGCACAGCCATTCGCGCAATCGCTGCAATTCTCTCTGGGGTCAATCTCCTTCCCTCCTTTGACAATAAGTGACCTAGATAGGTTACTTCTTGACAACAATATTGGAGTTTAGAAGGTGACACCTTGTGATGTAACTCACAGAGATGTTGCAGCAACGACACTGTAGCAATTTTGCAAATGTCCTGAGTATCGGCAGCCACCAATAAGTCATCGACGTATTGGATTAAAGCCGCACCAACCGGCAACCGAAACGCATCCAGTTGACCCTTCAAGGCTTGACTGTAAATCGATGGACTTTCACAGTAGCCCTGAGGAGCGCGTTTGAACCGGAAGCTACGTCCACCAAGAGAGAAACCGAAAAGGTCCCTGCTCTCTTCGGCAATCGGGATGCTGAAAAACGCATTTTTCAAGTCAATCACCGAAAACCATGAAGCAGTAGCTGGAATCAGAGTCAGTAGCGCCGTGATGTCAGGCACAACAGGAAATTGAGGAACCACAATTTTATTTACCTCCCGTAAATCGATAACAAAACGATAAACAGGCGGTTTTGTAGGATCAGTACGTTTAAGAATGGGCAGTACAGGGCTGTTGCACACGTTTCCCCGAGTCTCCTCAATAACATCTTTCTCGATCAAATCATAGATGATCGCTAACAAAGCTCGTTCACCATCAAGGGAGATACGATATTGGGGAATACGTGGCAATCGCACATTCGCTTTCAACTGAACAACATAAGGGGAGATATCAAGTAGGCCCACGTCATTTGGACCCGTCGCCCACAAAGATGCAGGAAGAGAATTCAATTCCGGTGGAAGCTTATCGAGAGACAAATACATGGGAGAGACTACTCTCTCTCCTAACGTAAGCTTTACACCCGCAGGAGAACAATACAAAGTTGCATACAAGCGTTTAAGCAAATCCAGACCCAAAAGATTTTCACCACAACCAGTGGTCAAAATCAACGGAGCTTCGAGCTCCCGAGGCCCAATTTTAAGGGGCAAAGGGCGCGAAACTGGATTGCTAACGGGGGCGCCAGAGAATCCAACGGAAACATTTGTTAAGCCAGACAAAGGTGCGCCAGGGAGTTTCGAATGCATGATAGAACTTTTCGCTGCACCAGTGTCCAACAGAAAAGGCTCAACGACGCCCGATGTAGCAACTGCGACGTAAGGCCCTCTCTGATCAACCGGAACTGATACCACTCCCTCATCTTGTCTTTGGCTGTCCTAGTAATTACTGTCGTCAGTTCCCTGATCGACGTAATAATCGTCTACATTGTACTGCGCAGATCGTCCTTGCGATGATCCACGTTGATCAAAACAATTATTAGAATTTGATGAATGGTCAGAGCGATCATTCTGAGCACCACGACCTCTACCACGTGATGCCTGTTGTGAACCACCACGGCCTCCTTTGGATGAATTACCGCTATTACGTCCATTTAAAGCAGGACAATCAAATTTAATGTGTCCCTCCTGTCTACAATAAGCACATTGATTGTACCCTAACGAGGATCTTTGGAAAGAGGAATCATTACGTGGCTGCGATCGATTCGATTACGACTGCGATCTATTCTGTTGAGGCGCATTCTGATTAGAACGTGGCGGATACGCTTGTTGTAACAACACTTTAGTTTTTAGTTCTTTCGTCTTTTTGTCAGCACGGTCATTTTCTTCTTTCTCCCTATTCTCATAATATTGCGCCGTAGCCAATATCTGAGCTGAGGTAGAAACGGCCCATGCACTTTCTGAATTCCTTAATTTATTGCTGAGATCGGGCAACAAGTTCGACACAAATTTATCCACAAACAACCGTTGTCCACCCTCAGTACCCATATCTTGCCCACTATGATCAATGAATGCTTCCTCAAACCTCGTAAAGAAGTCTGATACACTCTCATCTTTCTTTTGTTTGCAAGCTGACAGTTTGTCCCAATTTACCCTCATAGCTGGCATAAGAGTCTTCATTAATGTTATTATTCGCTGAGGAAGGGCAGTAATCAATGGATCGGGTTTAGTAGCAGCCACTTGTCCAGCATCTGCCGCTGTAATGGCAGCCCAATCACCACCTAATTCATTAGCGTGATCTTGGTGACGAATCTTAGCCCATACCGGTTGCGGTACGACATTGCCAAACAACATGTCGATATCGGCAAGATTCATTACCGTAGCATCCACGAGCTGCGATAATTCTTTATAATACCCAGTAGGATTTTTACGAGGATCGGGCAAAGATTGTTTCACCTGAAGCACTTCCGATCGTTTCCATGGGAGGTGTATCCACACTCTCTCAAAATGTGCCAATACCGGAGGGGCAGCATTAGGATCAGCTGGTATCCAAACTGGCGGAACTTCACGCATAGGATATTGGCCAGACTCGTCTTGTCTTTCAATATCCTCAACAAACAAGGCATGAGGTATTGGAGCGGGACGAAGAGATAGCAATCGCTCAATAGCACGTCGGACGTTAGTATCTACTATCAGTCCAGTTGCGAACTGAAGTCGAAGGTCGGACAGGGCGGTCAGCACCTCGTCAGGCGCATCGGCCACTATCTGAATTCTGATGGTGCAGTGAGAAAGGGACTCATGTCTGAGTATACCCTGCCACACCTATAGTGGCCAAAAACGATTCAGAAAAGGGGGTGGTGATGAACAGAGTGTCTGAATTAAGCAGACCACTCTTACCCAGTCCAAAGATCAGGGCTTGATCCATCACCGTTATTTATCTCATTGCACCATCCCACTCAGAACCTGGCTATATGCAAATCAGTCTGTCCCTGGCCCAGTGCATCATGGGAACAGGGCAGACTAAACTACCAAGCCAATTCTTCACCAGAAAGGAGACAAGCTACGGGGGACCGGTTTCTGGCATTTCAGCCGTCGTCGGCCCTGCTTGCTTGAATCCTGATGGTGCAGTGAGAAAGGGACTCATGTCTGAGTATACCCTGCCACACCTACAGTGGCCAAAAACGATTCAGAAAAGGGGGTGGTGATGAACAGAGTGTCTGAATTAAGCAGACCACTCTTACCAAGTCCAAAGATCAGGGCTTGATCCATCACCGTTATTTATCTCACTGCACCATCCCAGCTCAGAACCTGGCTATATGCAAATCAGTCTGTCCCTGGCCCAGTGCATCATGGGAACAGGGCAGACTAAACTACCAAGCCAATTCTTCACCAGAAAGGAGACAAGCTACCGGGGACCGGTTTCTGGCATTTCATCCGTCGTCGGCCCGGCTTGCTTGAATCCTGAGGGTGCAGTGAGAAAGGGACTCATGTCTGAGTATACCCTGCCACACCTATAGTGGCCAAAAACGATTCAGAAAAGGGGGTGGTGATGAACAGAGTGTCTGAATTAAGCAGACCACTCTTACCCAGTCCAAAGATCAGGGCTTGATCCATCACCGTTATTTATCTCACTGCACCATCTCAGCTCAGAACCTGGCTATATGCAAATCAGTCTGTCCCTGGCCCAGTGCATCATGGGAACAGGACAGACTAAACTACCAAGCCAATTCTTCACCAGAAAGGAGACAAGCTACCGGGGACCGGTTTCTGGCATTTCAGCCGTCGTCGGCCCGGCTTGCTTGAATCCTGATGGTGCAGTGAGAAATGGACTCATGTCTGAGTATACCCTGCCACACCTATAGTGGCCAAAAACTATTCAGAAAAGGGGGTGGTGATGAACAGAGTGTCTGAATTAAGCAGACCACTCTTACCCAGTCCAAAGATCAGGGCTTGATCCATCACCGTTATTTATCTCACTGCACCATCCCAGCTCAGAACCTGGCTATATGCAAATCAGTCTGTCCCTGGCCCAGTGCATCATGGGAACAGGGCAGACTAAACTATCAAGCCAATTCTTCACCAGAAAGGAGACAAGCTACCGGGGACTGGTTTCTGGCATTTCAGCCGTCGTCGGCCCGGCTTGCTTGAATCCTGATGGTGCAGTGAGAAAGGTGACTCATGTCTGAGTATACCCTGCCACACCTATAGTGGCCAAAAACGATTCAGAAAAGGGGGTGGTGATGAACAGAGTGTCTGAATTAGGCAGACCACTCTTACCCGGTCCAAAGATCAGGGCTTGATCCATCACCGTTATTTATCTCACTGCACCATCCCAGCTCAGAACCTGGCTATATGCAAATCACTCTGTCCCTGGCCCAGTGCATCATGGGAACAGGGCAGAATAAACTACCAAGCCAATTCTTCACCAGAAAGGAGACAAGCTACCCGGGACCGGTTTCTGGCATTTCAGCCGTCGTCGGCCCGGCTTGCTAGAATCCTGATGGTGCAGTGAGAAAGGGACTCATGTCTGAGTACACCCTGCCACACCTTTAGTGGCCAAAAACGATTCAGAAAAGGGGGTGGTGATGAACAGAGTGTCTGAATTAAGCAGACCACTCTTACCCAGTCCAAAGATCAGGGCTTGATCCATCACCGTTATTTATCTCACTGCACCATCCCAGCTCAGAACCTGGCTATATGCAAATCACTCTGTCCCTGGCCCAGTGCATCATGGGAACAGGGCAGACTAAACTACCAAGCCAATTCTTCACCAGAAAGGAGACAAGCTACCGGAGACCGGTTTCTGGCATTTCAGCCGTCGTCGGCCCGGCTTGCTTGAATCCTGATGGTGCAGTGGGAAAGGGACTCATGTCTGAGTATACCCTGCCACACCTATAGTGGCCAAAAACGATTCAGAAAAGGGGGTGGTGATGAACAGAGTGTCTGAATTAAGCAGACCACTCTTACCCAGTCCAGAGGTCAGGGCTTGATCCATCACCGTTATTTATCTCACTGCACCATCCCAGCTCAGAACCTGGCTATATGCAAATCAGTCTGTCCCTGGCCCAGTGCATCATGGGAACAGGGCAGACTAAACTACCAAGCCAATTCTTCACCAGAAAGGAGACAAGCTACCGGGGACCGGTCTCTGCGGTCTCTGGCATTTCAGCGTCGTCGGCCCGGTTTGCTTGAATCCTGATGGTGCAGTGAGAAAGGGACTCATGTCTGAGAATACCCTGCCACACCTATAGTGGCCAAAAACGATTCAGAAAAGGGGGTGGTGATGAACAGAGTGTCTGAATTAAGCAGACCACTCTTACCCAGTCCAAAGATCAGGGCTTGATCCATCACCGTTATTTATCTCACTGCACCATCCCAGCTCAGAACCTGGCTATATGCAAATCAGTCTGTCCCTGGCCCAGTGCATCATGGGAACAGGGCAGACTAAACTACCAAGCCAATTCTTCACCAGAAAGGAGACAAGCTACCGGAGACCGGTTTCTGGCATTTCAGCCGTCGTCGGCCCGGCTTGCTTGAATCCTGATGGTGCAGTGAGAAAGGGACTCATGTCTGAGTATACCCTGCCACACCTATAGTGGCCAAAAACGATTCAGAAAAGGGGGTGGTGATGAACAGAGTGTCTGAATTAAGCAGACCACTCTTACCCGGTCCAAAGATCAGGGCTTGATCCATCACCGTTATTTATCTCACTGCACCATCCCAGCTCAGAACCTGGCTATATGCAAATCTGTCTGTCCCTGGCCCAGTGCATCATGGGAACAGGGCAGACTAAACTACCAAGCCAATTCTTCACCAGAAAGGAGACAAGCTACCGGGGACCGGTTTCTGGCATTTCAGCCGTCGTCGGCCCGGCTTGCTTGAATCCTGATGGTGCAGTGAGAAAGGGACTCATGTCTGAGTATACCCTGCCACACCTATAGTGGCCAAAAACGATTCAGAAAAGGGGGTGGTGATGAACAGAGTGTCTGAATTAAGCAGACCACTCTTACCCAGTCCAAAGATCAGGGCTTGATCCATCACCGTTATTTATCTCACTGCACCATCCCAGCTCAGAACCTGGCTATATGCAAATCAGTCTGTCCCTGGCCCAGTGCATCATGGGAACAGGGCAGACCAAACTACCAAGCCAATTCTTCACCAGAAAGGAGACAAGCTACCGGGGACCGGTTTCTGGCATTTCAGCCGTCGTCGGCCCGGCTTGCTTGAATTCTGATGGTGCAGTGAGAAAGGGACTCATGTCTGAGTATACCCTGCCACACCTATAGTGGCCAAAAACGATTCAGAAAAGGGGGTGGTGATGAACAGAGTGTCTGAATTAAGCAGACCACTCTTACCCAGTCCAAAGATCAGGGCTTGATCCATCACCGTTATTTATCTCATTGCACCATCCCAGCTCAGAACCTGGCTATATGCAAATCAGTCTGTCCCTGGCCCAGTGCATCATGGGAACAGGGCAGACTAAACTACCAAGCCAATTCTTCACCAGAAAGGAGACAAGCTACCGGGGACCGGTTTCTGGCATTTCAGCCGTCGTCGGCCCTGCTTGCTTGAATCCTGATGGTGCAGTGAGAAAGGGACTCATGTCTGAGTATACCCTGCCACACCTACAGTGGCCAAAAACGATTCAGAAAAGGGGTGGTGATGAACAGAGTGTCTGAATTAAGCAGACCACTCTTACCAAGTCCAAAGATCAGGGCTTGATCCATCACCATTATTTATCTCACTGCACCATCCCAGCTCAGAACCTGGCTATATGCAAATCAGTCTGTCCCTGGCCCAGTGCATCATGGGAACAGGGCAGACTAAACTACCAAGCCAATTCTTTACCAGAAAGGAGACAAGCTACCGGGGACCGGTTTCTGGCATTTCAGCCGTCGTCGGCCCGGCTTGCTTGAATCCTGATGGTGCAGTGAGGAAGGGACTCATGTCTGAGTATACCCTGCCACACCTATAGTGGCCAAAAACGATTCAAAAAAGGGGGTGGTGATGAACAGAGTGTCTGAATTAAGCAGACCACTCTTACCCAGTCCAAAGATCAGGGCTTGATCCATCACCGTTATTTATCTCACTGCACCATCCCAGCTCAGAACCTGGCTATATGCAAATCAGTCTGTCCCTGGCCCAGTGCATCATGGGAACAGGGCAGACTAAACTACCAAGCCAATTCTTCACCAGAAAGGAGACAAGCTACCGGGGACCGGTTTCTGGCATTTCATCCGTCGTCGGCCCGGCTTGCTTGAATCCTGAGGGTGCAGTGAGAAAGGGACTCATGTCTGAGTATACCCTGCCACACCTATAGTGGCCAAAAACGATTCAGAAAAGGGGGTGGTGATGAACAGAGTGTCTGAATTAAGCAGACCACTCTTACCCAGTCCAAAGATCAGGGCTTGATCCATCACCGTTATTTATCTCACTGCACCATCTCAGCTCAGAACCTGGCTATATGCAAATCAGTCTGTCCCTGGCCCAGTGCATCATGGGAACAGGACAGACTCAACTACCAAGCCAATTCTTCACCAGAAAGGAGACAAGCTACCGGGGACCGGTTTCTGGCATTTCAGCCGTCGTCGGCCCGGCTTGCTTGAATCCTGATGGTGCAGTGAGAAATGGACTCATGTCTGAGTATACCCTGCCACACCTATAGTGGCCAAAAACTATTCAGAAAAGTGGGTGGTGATGAACAGAGTGTCTGAATTAAGCAGACCACTCTTACCCAGTCCAGAGGTCAGGGCTTGATCCATCACCGTTATTTATCTCACTGCACCATCCCAGCTCAGAACCTGGCTATATGCAAATCAGTCTGTCCCTGGCCCAGTGCATCATGGGAACAGGGCAGACTAAACTACCAAGCCAATTCTTCACCAGAAAGGAGACAAGCTACCGGGGACCGGTCTCTGCGGTCTCTGGCATTTCAGCCGTCGTCGGCCCGGTTTGCTTGAATCCTGATGGTGCAGTGAGAAAGGGACTCATGTCTGAGTATACCCTGCCACACCTATAGTTGCCAAAAACGATTCAGAAAAGGGGGTGGTGATGAACAGAGTGTCTGAATTAAGCAGACCACTCTTACCCAGTCCAAAGATCAGGGCTTGATCCATCACCGTTATTTATCTCACTGCACCATCCCAGCTCAGAACCTGGCTATATGCAAATCAGTCTGTCCCTGGCCCAGTGCATCATGGGAACAGGGCAGACTAAACTACCAAGCCAATTCTTCACCAGAAAGGAGACAAGCTACCGGAGACCGGTTTCTGGCATTTCAGCCGTCGTCGGCCCGGCTTGCTTGAATCCTGATGGTGCAGTGAGAAAGGGACTCATGTCTGAGTATACCGTGCCACACCTATAGTGGCCAAAAACTATTCAGAAAAGGGGGTGGTGATGAACAGAGTGTCTGAATTAAGCAGACCACTCTTACCCAGTCCAAAGATCAGGGCTTGATCCATCACCGTTATTTATCTCACTGCACCATCCCAGCTCAGAACCTGGCTATATGCAAATCAGTCTGTCCCTGGCCCAGTGCATCATGGGAACAGGGCAGACTAAACTACCAAGCCAATTCTTCACCAGAAAGGAGACAAGCTACCGGGGACCGGTTTCTGGCATTTCAGCCGTCGTCGGCCCGGCTTGCTTGAATTCTGATGGTGCAGTGAGAAAGGGACTCATGTCTGAGTATACCCTGCCACACCTATAGTGGCCAAAAACGATTCAGAAAAGGGGGATGGTGATGAACAGAGTGTCTGAATTAAGCAGACCACTCTTACCCAGTCCAAAGATCAGGGCTTGATCCATCACCGTTATTTATCTCATTGCACCATCCCAGCTCAGAACCTGGCTATATGCAAATCAGTCTGTCCCTGGCCCAGTGCATCATGGGAACAGGGCAGACTAAACTACCAAGCCAATTCTTCACCAGAAAGGAGACAAGCTACCGGGGACCGGTTTCTGGCATTTCAGCCGTCGTCGGCCCTGCTTGCTTGAATCCTGATGGTGCAGTGAGAAAGGGACTCATGTCTGAGTATACCCTGCCACACCTACAGTGGCCAAAAACGATTCAGAAAAGGGGGTGGTGATGAACAGAGTGTCTGAATTAAGCAGACCACTCTTACCAAGTCCAAAGATCAGGGCTTGATCCATCACCATTATTTATCTCACTGCACCATCCCAGCTCAGAACCTGGCTATATGCAAATCAGTCTGTCCCTGGCCCAGTGCATCATGGGAACAGGGCAGACTAAACTACCAAGCCAATTCTTTACCAGAAAGGAGACAAGCTACCGGGGACCGGTTTCTGGCATTTCAGCCGTCGTCGGCCCGGCTTGCTTGAATCCTGATGGTGCAGTGAGAAAGGGACTCATGTCTGAGTATACCCTGCCACACCTATAGTGGCCAAAAACGATTCAAAAAAGGGGGTGGTGATGAACAGAGTGTCTGAATTAAGCAGACCACTCTTACCCAGTCCAAAGATCAGGGCTTGATCCATCACCGTTATTTATCTCACTGCACCATCCCAGCTCAGAACCTGGCTATATGCAAATCAGTCTGTCCCTGGCCCAGTGCATCATGGGAACAGGGCAGACTAAACTACCAAGCCAATTCTTCACCAGAAAGGAGACAAGCTACCGGGGACCGGTTTCTGGCATTTCATCCGTCGTCGGCCCGGCTTGCTTGAATCCTGAGGGTGCAGTGAGAAAGGGACTCATGTCTGAGTATACCCTGCCACACCTATAGTGGCCAAAAACGATTCAGAAAAGGGGGTGGTGATGAACAGAGTGTCTGAATTAAGCAGACCACTCTTACCCAGTCCAAAGATCAGGGCTTGATCCATCACCGTTATTCATCTCACTGCACCATCTCAGCTCAGAACCTGGCTATATGCAAATCAGTCTGTCCCTGGCCCAGTGCATCATGGGAACAGGACAGACTAAACTACCAAGCCAATTCTTCACCAGAAAGGAGACAAGCTACCGGGGACCGGTTTCTGGCATTTCAGCCGTCGTCGGCCCGGCTTGCTTGAATCCTGATGGTGCAGTGAGAAATGGACTCATGTCTGAGTATACCCTGCCACACCTATAGTGGCCAAAAACTATTTAGAAAAGGGGGTGGTGATGAACAGAGTGTCTGAATTAAGCAGACCACTCTTACCCAGTCCAAAGATCAGGGCTTGATCCATCACCGTTATTTATCTCACTGCACCATCCCAGCTCAGAACCTGGCTATATGCAAATCAGTCTGTCCCTGGCCCAGTGCATCATGGGAACAGGGCAGAATAAACTATCAAGCCAATTCTTCACCAGAAAGGAGACAAGCTACCGGGGACTGGTTTCTGGCATTTCAGCCGTCGTCGGCCCGGCTTGCTTGAATCCTGATGGTGCAGTGAGAAAGGTGACTCATGTCTGAGTATACCCTGCCACACCTATAGTGGCCAAAAACGATTCAGAAAAGGGGGTGGTGATGAACAGAGTGTCTGAATTAAGCAGACCACTCTTACCCGGTCCAAAGATCAGGGCTTGATCCATCACCGTTATTTATCTCACTGCACCATCCCAGCTCAGAACCTGGCTATATGCAAATCTGTCTGTCCCTGGCCCAGTGCATCATGGGAACAGGGCAGACTAAACTACCAAGCCAATTCTTCACCAGAAAGGAGACAAGCTACCCGGGACCGGTTTCTGGCATTTCAGCCGTCGTCGGCCCGGCTTGCTAGAATCCTGATGGTGCAGTGAGAAAGGGACTCATGTCTGAGTACACCCTGCCACACCTATAGTGGCCAAAAACGATCCAGAAAAGGGGGTGGTGATGAACAGAGTGTCTGAATTAAGCAGACCACTCTTACCCAGTCCAAAGATCAGGGCTTGATCCATCACCGTTATTTATCTCACGCACCATCCCAGCTCAGAACCTGGCTATATGCAAATCACTCTGTCCCTGGCCCAGTGCATCATGGGAACAGGGCAGACTAAACTACCAAGCCAATTCTTCACCAGAAAGGAGACAAGCTACCGGAGACCGGTTTCTGGCATTTCAGCCGTCGTCGGCCCGGCTTGCTTGAATCCTGATGGTGCAGTGAGAAAGGGACTCATGTCTGAGTATACCCTGCCACACCTATTGTGGCCAAAAACGATTCAGAAAAGGGGGTGGTGATGAACAGAGTGTCTGAATTAAGCAGACCACTCTTACCCAGTCTAGAGGTCAGGGCTTGATCCATCACCGTTATTTATCTCACTGCACCATCCCAGCTCAGAACCTGGCTATATGCAAATCAGTCTGTCCCTGGCCCAGTGCATCATGGGAACAGGGCAGACTAAACTACCAAGCCAATTCTTCACCAGAAAGGAGACAAGCTACCGGGGACCGGTCTCTGCGGTCTCTGGCATTTCAGCCGTCGTCGGCCCGGTTTGCTTGAATCCTGATGGTGCAGTGAGAAAGGGACTCATGTCTGAGTATACCCTGCCACACCTATAGTTGCCATAAAACGATTCAGAAAAGGGGGTGGTGATGAACAGAGTGTCTGAATTAAGCAGACCACTCTTACCCAGTCCAAAGATCAGGGCTTGATCCATCACCGTTATTTATCTCACTGCACCATCCCAGCTCAGAACCTGGCTATATGCAGATCAGTCTGTCCGTGGCCCAGTGCATCATGGGAACAGGGCAGACTAAACTACCAAGCCAATTCTTCACCAGAAAGGAGACAAGCTACCGGAGACCGGCTTCTGGCATTTCAGCCGTCGTCGGCCCGGCTTGCTTGAATCCTGATGGTGCAGTGAGAAAGGGACTCATATCTGAGTATTCCCTGCCACACCTACAGTGGCCAAAAACGATTCAGAAAAGGGGTTGGTGATGAACAGAGTGTCTGAATTAAGCAGACCACTCTTACCCAGTCCAGAGGTCAGGGCTTGATCCATCACCGTTATTTATCTCACTGCACCATCCCAGCTCAGAACCTGGCTATATGCAAATCAGTCTGTCCCTGGCCCATTGCATCATGGGAACAGGGCAGACTAAACTACCAAGCCAATTCTTCACCAGAAAGGAGACAAGCTACCCGGGACCGGTTTCTGGCATTTCAGCCGTCGTCGGCCCGGCTTGCTAGAATCCTGATGGTGCAGTGAGAAAGGGACTCATGTCTGAGTATACCCTGCCACACCTATAGTGGCCAAAAACGATTCAGAAAAGGGGGTGGTGATGAACAGAGTGTCTGAATTAAGCAGACCACTCTTACCCAGTCCAAAGATCAGGGCTTGATCCATCACCATTATTTATCTCACTGCACCATCCCAGCTCAGAACCTGGCTATATGAAAATCAGTCTGTCCCTGGCCCAGTGCATCATGGGAACAGGGCAGACAAAACTACCAAGCCAATTCTTCACCAGAAAGGAGACAAGCTACCGGGGACCGGTTTCTGGCATTTCAGCCGTCGTCGGCCCGGCTTGCTTTAATCCTGATGGTGCAGTGAGAAAGGGACTCATGTCTGAGTATACCCTGCCACACCTATAGTGGCCAAAAACGATTCAGAAAAGGGGGTGGTGATGAACAGAGTGTCTGAATTAAGCAGACCACTCTTACCCAGTCCAAAGATCAGGGCTTGATCCATCACCGTTATTTATCTCACTGCACCATCCCAGCTCAGAACCTGGCTATATACAAATCAGTCTGTCCCTGGCCCAGTGCATCATGGGAACAGGGCAGACTAAACTACCAAGCCAATTCTTCACCAGAAAGGAGACAAGCTACCGGGGACCGGTTTCTGGCATTTCAGCCGTCGTCGGCCCGGCTTGCTTGAATCCTGATGGTGCAGTGAGAAAGGGACTCATGTCTGAGTATACCCTGCCACACCTATAGTGGCCAAAAACGATTCAGAAAAGGGGGTGGTGATGAACAGAGTGTCTGAATTAAGCAGACCACTCTTACCCAGTCCAAAGATCAGGGCTTGATCCATCACCGTTATTTATCTCATTGCACCATCCCAGCTCAGAACCTGGCTATATGCAAATCAGTCTGTCCCTGGCCCAGTGCATCATGGGAACAGGGCAGACTAAACTACCAAGCCAATTCTTCACCAGAAAGGAGACAAGCTACCGGGGACCGGTTTCTGGCATTTCAGCCGTCGTCGGCCATGCTTGCTTGAATCCTGATGGTGCAGTGAGAAAGGGACTCATGTCTGAGTATACCCTGCCACACCTACAGTGGCCAAAAACGATTCAGTAAAGGGGGTGGCGATGAACAGAGTGTCTGAATTAAGCAGACCACTCTTACCAAGTCCAAAGATCAGGGCTTGATCCATCACCGTTATTTATCTCACTGCACCATCCCAGCTCAGAACCTGGCTATATGCAAATCAGTCTGTCCCTGGCCCAGTGCATCATGGGAACAGGGCAGACTAAACTACCAAGCCAATTCTTCACCAGAAAGGAGACAAGCTACCGGGGACCGGTTTCTGGCATTTCAGCCGTCGTCGGCCCGGCTTGCTTGAATCCTGATGGTGCAGTGAGAAAGGGACTCATGTCTGAGTATACCCTGCCACACCTATAGTGGCCAAAAACGATTCAGAAAAGGGGGTGGTGATGAACAGAGTGTCTGAATTAAGCAGACCACTCTTACCCAGTCCAAAGATCAGGGCTTGATCCATCGCCGTTATTTATCTCACTGCACCATCCCAGCTCAGAACCTGGCTATATGCAAATCAGTCTGTCCCTGGCCCAGTGCATCATGGGAACAGGACAGACTAAACTACCAAGCCAATTCTTCACCAGAAAGGAGACAAGCTACCGGGGACCGGTTTCTGGCATTTCAGCCGTCGTCGGCCCGGCTTGCTTGAATCCTGATGGTGCAGTGAGAAAGGGACTCATGTCTGAGTATACCCTGCCACACCTATAGTGGCCAAAAACGATTCAGAAAAGGGGGTGGTGATGAACAGAGTGTCTGAATTAAGCAGACCACTCTTACCCAGTCCAAAGATCAGGGCTTGATCCATCGCCGTTATTTATCTCACTGCACCATCCCAGCTCAGAACCTGGCTATATGCAAATCAGTCTGTCCCTGGCCCAGTGCATCATGGGAACAGGACAGACTAAACTACCAAGCCAATTCTTCACCAGAAAGGAGACAAGCTACCGGGGACCGGTTTCTGGCAT
The DNA here is from genome assembly GCF_964263255.1 of Lissotriton vulgaris. NCBI lineage: Eukaryota > Metazoa > Chordata > Amphibia > Caudata > Salamandridae > Lissotriton > Lissotriton vulgaris. Next base: position 846,962,804 of record NC_141695.1, read on the forward strand.
TTCAGCCGTCGTCGGCCCGGCTTGCTTGAATCCTGATGGTGCAGTGAGAAATGGACTCATGTCTGAGTATACCCTGCCACACCTATAGTGGCCAAAAACGATTCAGAAAAGGGGGTGGTGATGAACAGAGTGTCTGAATTAAGCAGACCACTCTTACCCAGTCCAAAGATCAGGGCTTGATCCATCACCGTTATTTATCTCACTGCACCATCCCAGCTCAGAACCTGGCTATATGCAAATCAGTCTGTCCCTGGCCCAGTGCATCATGGGAACAGGGCAGACTAAACTATCAAGCCAATTCTTCACCAGAAAGGAGACAAGCTACCGGGGACTGGTTTCTGGCATTTCAGCCGTCGTCGGCCCGGCTTGCTTGAATCCTGATGGTGCAGTGAGAAAGGTGACTCATGTCTGAGTATACCCTGCCACACCTATAGTGGCCAAAAACGATTCAGAAAAGGGGGTGGTGATGAACAGAGTGTCTGAATTAAGCAGACCACTCTTACCCGGTCCAAAGATCAGGGCTTGATCCATCACCGTTATTTATCTCACTGCACCATCCCAGCTCAGAACCTGGCTATATGCAAATCTGTCTGTCCCTGGCCCAGTGCATCATGGGAACAGGGCAGACTAAACTACCAAGCCAATTCTTCACCAGAAAGGAGACAAGCTACCGGGGACCGGTTTCTGGCATTTCAGCCGTCGTCGGCCCGGCTTGCTTGAATCCTGATGGTGCAGTGAGAAAGGGACTCATGTCTGAGTATACCCTGCCACACCTATAGTGGCCAAAAACGATTCAGAAAAGGGGGTGGGGATGAACAGAGTGTCTGAATTAAGCAGACCACTCTTACCCAGTCCAAAGATCAGGGCTTGATCCATCACCGTTATTTATCTCACTGCACCATCCCAGCTCAGAACCTGGCTATATGCAAATCAGTCTGTCCCTGGCCCAGTGCATCATGGGAACAGGGCAGACTAAACTACCAAGCCAATTCTTCACCAGAAAGGAGACAAGCTACCGGGGACCGGTTTCTGGCATTTCAGCCGTCGTCGGCCCGGCTTGCTTGAATTCTGATGGTGCAGTGAGAAAGGGACTCATGTCTGAGTATACCCTGCCACACCTATAGTGGCCAAAAACGATTCAGAAAAGGGGGTGGTGATGAACAGAGTGTCTGAATTAAGCAGACCACTCTTACCCAGTCCAAAGATCAGGGCTTGATCCATCACCGTTATTTATCTCATTACACCATCCCAGCTCAGAACCTGGCTATATGCAAATCAGTCTGTCCCTGGCCCAGTGCATCATGGGAACAGGGCAGACTAAACTACCAAGCCAATTCTTCACCAGAAAGGAGACAAGCTACCGGGGACCGGTTTCTGGCATTTCAGCCGTCGTCGGCCCTGCTTGCTTGAATCCTGATGGTGCAGTGAGAAAGGGACTCATGTCTGAGTATACCCTGCCACACCTACAGTGGCCAAAAACGATTCAGAAAAGGGGGTGGTGATGAACAGAGTGTCTGAATTAAGCAGACCACTCTTACCAAGTCCAAAGATCAGGGCTTGATCCATCACCATTATTTATCTCACTGCACCATCCCAGCTCAGAACCTGGCTATATGCAAATCAGTCTGTCCCTGGCCCAGTGCATCATGGGAACAGGGCAGACTAAACTACCAAGCCAATTCTTTACCAGAAAGGAGACAAGCTACCGGGGACCGGTTTCTGGCATTTCAGCCGTCGTCGGCCCGGCTTGCTTGAATCCTGATGGTGCAGTGAGAAAGGGACTCATGTCTGAGTATACCCTGGCACACCTATAGTGGCCAAAAACGATTCAAAAAGGGGGGTGGTGATGAACAGAGTGTCTGAATTAAGCAGACCACTCTTACCCAGTCCAAAGATCAGGGCTTGATCCATCACCGTTATTTATCTCACTGCACCATCCCAGCTCAGAACCTGGCTATATGCAAATCAGTCTGTCCCTGGCCCAGTGCATCATGGGAACAGGGCAGACTAAACTACCAAGCCAATTCTTCACCAGAAAGGAGACAAGCTACCGGGGACCGGTTTCTGGCATTTCATCCGTCGTCGGCCCGGCTTGCTTGAATCCTGAGGGTGCAGTGAGAAAGGGACTCATGTCTGAGTATACCCTGCCACACCTATAGTGGCTAAAAACGATTCAGAAAAGGGGGTGGTGATGAACAGAGTGTCTGAATTAAGCAGACCACTCTTACCCAGTCCAAAGATCAGGGCTTGATCCATCACCGTTATTTATCTCACTGCACCATCTCAGCTCAGAACCTGGCTATATGCAAATCAGTCTGTCCCTGGCCCAGTGCATCATGGGAACAGGACAGACTAAACTACCAAGCCAATTCTTCACCAGAAAGGAGACAAGCTACCGGGGACCGGTTTCTGGCATTTCAGCCGTCGTCGGCCCGGCTTGCTTGAATCCTGATGGTGCAGTGGGAAATGGACTCATGTCTGAGTATACCCTGCCACACCTATAGTGGCCAAAAACTATTCAGAAAAGGGGGTGGTGATGAACAGAGTGTCTGAATTAAGCAGACCACTCTTACCCAGTCCAAAGATCAGGGCTTGATCCATCACCGTTATTTATCTCACTGCACCATCCCAGCTCAGAACCTGGCTATATGCAAATCAGTCTGTCCCTGGCCCAGTGCATCATGGGAACAGGGCAGACTAAACTATCAAGCCAATTCTTCACCAGAAAGGAGACAAGCTACCGGGGACTGGTTTCTGGCATTTCAGCCGTCGTCGGCCCGGCTTGCTTGAATCCTGATGGTGCAGTGAGAAAGGTGACTCATGTCTGAGTATACCCTGCCACACCTATAGTGGCCAAAAACGATTCAGAAAAGGGGGTGGTGATGAACAGAGTGTCTGAATTAAGCAGACCACTCTTACCCGGTCCAAATATCAGGGCTTGATCCATCACCGGTATTTATCTCACTGCACCATCCCAGCTCAGAACCTGGCTATATGCAAATCTGTCTGTCCCTGGCCCAGTGCATCATGGGAACAGGGCAGACTAAACTACCAAGCCAATTCTTCACCAGAAAGGAGACAAGCTACCCGGGACCGGTTTCTGGCATTTCAGCCGTCGTCGGCCCGGCTTGCTAGAATCCTGATGGTGCAGTGAGAAAGGGACTCATGTCTGAGTACACCCTGCCACACCTATAGTGGCCAAAAACGATTCAGAAAAGGGGGTGGTGATGAACAGAGTGTCTGAATTAAGCAGACCACTCTTACCCAGTCCAAAGATCAGGGCTTGATCCATCACCGTTATTTATCTCACTGCACCATCCCAGCTCAGAACCTGGCTATATGCAAATCACTCTGTCCCTGGCCCAGTGCATCATGGGAACAGGGCAGACTAAACTACCAAGCCAATTCTTCACCAGAAAGGAGACAAGCTACCGGAGACCGGTTTCTGGCATTTCAGCCGTCGTCGGCCCGGCTTGCTTGAATCCTGATGGTGCAGTGAGAAAGGGACTCATGTCTGAGTATACCCTGCCACACCTATAGTGGCCAAAAACGATTCAGAAAAGGGGGTGGTGATGAACAGAGTGTCTGAATTAAGCAGACCACTCTTACCCAGTCCAGAGGTCAGGGCTTGATCCATCACCGTTATTTATCTCACTGCACCATCCCAGCTCAGAACCTGGCTATATGCAAATCAGTCTGTCCCTGGCCCAGTGCATCATGGGAACAGGGCAGACTAAACTACCAAGCCAATTCTTCACCAGAAAGGAGACAAGCTACCGGGGACCGGTCTCTGCGGTCTCTGGCATTTCAGCCGCCGTCGGCCCGGTTTGCTTGAATCCTGATGGTGCAGTGAGAAAGGGACTCATGTCTGAGTATACCCTGCCACACCTATAGTTGCCAAAAACGATTCAGAAAAGGGGGTGGTGATGAACAGAGTGTCTGAATTAAGCAGACCACTCTTACCCAGTCCAAAGATCAGGGCTTGATCCATCACCGTTATTTATCTCACTGCACCATCCCAGCTCAGAACCTGGCTATATGCAAATCAGTCTGTCCCTGGCCCAGTGCATCATGGGAACAGGGCAGACTAAACTACCAAGCCAATTCTTCACCAGAAAGGAGACAAGCTACCGGAGACCGGTTTCTGGCATTTCAGCCGTCGTCGGCCCGACTTGCTTGAATCCTGATGGTGCAGTGAGAAAGGGACTCATGTCTGAGTATACCCTGCCACACCTATAGTGGCCAAAAACGATTCAGAAAAGGGGGTGGTGATGAACAGAGTGTCTGAATTAAGCAGACCACTCTTACCCGGTCCAAAGATCAGGGCTTGATCCATCACCGTTATTTATCTCACTGCACCATCCCAGCTCAGAACCTGGCTATATGCAAATCTGTCTGTCCCTGGCCCAGTGCATCATGGGAACAGGGCAGACTAAACTACCAAGCCAATTCTTCACCAGAAAGGAGACAAGCTACCGGGGACCGGTTTCTGGCATTTCAGCCGTCGTCGGCCCGGCTTGCTTGAATCCTGATGGTGCAGTGAGAAAGGGACTCATGTCTGAGTATACCCTGCCACACCTATAGTGGCCAAAAACGATTCAGAAAAGGGGGTGGGGATGAACAGAGTGTCTGAATTAAGCAGACCACTCTTACCCAGTCCAAAGATCAGGGCTTGATCCATCACCGTTATTTATCTCACTGCACCATCCCAGCTCAGAACCTGGCTATATGCAAATCAGTCTGTCCCTGGCCCAGTGCATCATGGGAACAGGGCAGACTAAACTACCAAGCCAATTCTTCACCAGAAAGGAGACAAGCTACCGGGGACCGGTTTCTGGCATTTCAGCCGTCGTCGGCCCGGCTTGCTTGAATTCTGATGGTGCAGTGAGAAAGGGACTCATGTCTGAGTATACCCTGCCACACCTATAGTGGCCAAAAACGATTCAGAAAAGGGGGTGGTGATGAACAGAGTGTCTGAATTAAGCAGACCACTCTTACCCAGTCCAAAGATCAGGGCTTGATCCATCACCGTTATTTATCTCATTACACCATCCCAGCTCAGAACCTGGCTATATGCAAATCAGTCTGTCCCTGGCCCAGTGCATCATGGGAACAGGGCAGACTAAACTACCAAGCCAATTCTTCACCAGAAAGGAGACAAGCTACCGGGGACCGGTTTCTGGCATTTCAGCCGTCGTCGGCCCTGCTTGCTTGAATCCTGATGGTGCAGTGAGAAAGGGACTCATGTCTGAGTATACCCTGCCACACCTACAGTGGCCAAAAACGATTCAGAAAAGGGGGTGGTGATGAACAGAGTGTCTGAATTAAGCAGACCACTCTTACCAAGTCCAAAGATCAGGGCTTGATCCATCACCATTATTTATCTCACTGCACCATCCCAGCTCAGAACCTGGCTATATGCAAATCAGTCTGTCCCTGGCCCAGTGCATCATGGGAACAGGGCAGACTAAACTACCAAGCCAATTCTTTACCAGAAAGGAGACAAGCTACCAGGGACCGGTTTCTGGCATTTCAGCCGTCGTCGGCCCGGCTTGCTTGAATCCTGATGGTGCAGTGAGAAAGGGACTCATGTCTGAGTATACCCTGGCACACCTATAGTGGCCAAAAACGATTCAAAAAGGGGGGTGGTGATGAACAGAGTGTCTGAATTAAGCAGACCACTCTTACCCAGTCCAAAGATCAGGGCTTGATCCATCACCGTTATTTATCTCACTGCACCATCCCAGCTCAGAACCTGGCTATATGCAAATCAGTCTGTCCCTGGCCCAGTGCATCATGGGAACAGGGCAGACTAAACTACCAAGCCAATTCTTCACCAGAAAGGAGACAAGCTACCGGGGACCGGTTTCTGGCATTTCATCCGTCGTCGGCCCGGCTTGCTTGAATCCTGAGGGTGCAGTGAGAAAGGGACTCATGTCTGAGTATACCCTGCCACACCTATAGTGGCTAAAAACGATTCAGAAAAGGGGGTGGTGATGAACAGAGTGTCTGAATTAAGCAGACCACTCTTACCCAGTCCAAAGATCAGGGCTTGATCCATCACCGTTATTTATCTCACTGCACCATCTCAGCTCAGAACCTGGCTATATGCAAATCAGTCTGTCCCTGGCCCAGTGCATCATGGGAACAGGACAGACTAAACTACCAAGCCAATTCTTCACCAGAAAGGAGACAAGCTACCGGGGACCGGTTTCTGGCATTTCAGCCGTCGTCGGCCCGGCTTGCTTGAATCCTGATGGTGCAGTGGGAAATGGACTCATGTCTGAGTATACCCTGCCACACCTATAGTGGCCAAAAACTATTCAGAAAAGGGGGTGGTGATGAACAGAGTGTCTGAATTAAGCAGACAACTCTTACCCAGTCCAAAGATCAGGGCTTGATCCATCACCGTTATTTATCTCACTGCACCATCCCAGCTCAGAACCTGGCTATATGCAAATCAGTCTGTCCCTGGCCCAGTGCATCATGGGAACAGGGCAGACTAAACTATCAAGCCAATTCTTCACCAGAAAGGAGACAAGCTACCGGGGACTGATTTCTGGCATTTCAGCCGTCGTCGGCCCGGCTTGCTTGAATCCTGATGGTGCAGTGAGAAAGGTGACTCATGTCTGAGTATACCCTGCCACACCTATAGTGGCCAAAAACGATTCAGAAAAGGGGGTGGTGATGAACAGAGTGTCTGAATTAAGCAGACCACTCTTACCCGGTCCAAATATCAGGGCTTGATCCATCACCGGTATTTATCTCACTGCACCATCCCAGCTCAGAACCTGGCTATATGCAAATCTGTCTGTCCCTGGCCCAGTGCATCATGGGAACAGGGCAGACTAAACTACCAAGCCAATTCTTCACCAGAAAGGAGACAAGCTACCCGGGACCGGTTTCTGGCATTTCAGCCGTCGTCGGCCCGGCTTGCTAGAATCCTGATGGTGCAGTGAGAAAGGGACTCATGTCTGAGTACACCCTGCCACACCTATAGTGGCCAAAAACGATTCAGAAAAGGGGGTGGTGATGAACAGAGTGTCTGAATTAAGCAGACCACTCTTACCCAGTCCAAAGATCAGGGCTTGATCCATCACCGTTATTTATCTCACTGCACCATCCCAGCTCAGAACCTGGCTATATGCAAATCACTCTGTCCCTGGCCCAGTGCATCATGGGAACAGGGCAGACTAAACTACCAAGCCAATTCTTCACCAGAAAGGAGACAAGCTACCGGAGACCGGTTTCTGGCATTTCAGCCGTCGTCGGCCCGGCTTGCTTGAATCCTGATGGTGCAGTGAGAAAGGGACTCATGTCTGAGTATACCCTGCCACACCTATAGTGGCCAAAAACGATTCAGAAAAGGGGGTGGTGATGAACAGAGTGTCTGAATTAAGCAGACCACTCTTACCCAGTCCAGAGGTCAGGGCTTGATCCATCACCGTTATTTATCTCACTGCACCATCCCAGCTCAGAACCTGGCTATATGCAAATCAGTCTGTCCCTGGCCCAGTGCATCATGGGAACAGGGCAGACTAAACTACCAAGCCAATTCTTCACCAGAAAGGAGACAAGCTACCGGGGACCGGTCTCTGCGGTCTCTGGCATTTCAGCCGCCGTCGGCCCGGTTTGCTTGAATCCTGATGGTGCAGTGAGAAAGGGACTCATGTCTGAGTATACCCTGCCACACCTATAGTTGCCAAAAACGATTCAGAAAAGGGGGTGGTGATGAACAGAGTGTCTGAATTAAGCAGACCACTCTTACCCGGTCCAAAGATCAGGGCTTGATCCATCACCGTTATTTATCTCACTGCACCATCCCAGCTCAGAACCTGGCTATATGCAAATCTGTCTGTCCCTGGCCCAGTGCATCATGGGAACAGGGCAGACTAAACTACCAAGCCAATTCTTCACCAGAAAGGAGACAAGCTACCGGAGACCGGTTTCTGGCATTTCAGCCGTCGTCGGCCCGACTTGCTTGAATCCTGATGGTGCAGTGAGAAAGGGACTCATGTCTGAGTATACCCTGCCACACCTATAGTGGCCAAAAACGATTCAGAAAAGGGGGTGGTGATGAACAGAGTGTCTGAATTAAGCAGACCACTCTTACCCGGTCCAAAGATCAGGGCTTGATCCATCACCGTTATTTATCTCACTGCACCATCCCAGCTCAGAACCTGGCTATATGCAAATCTGTCTGTCCCTGGCCCAGTGCATCATGGGAACAGGGCAGACTAAACTACCAAGCCAATTCTTCACCAGAAAGGAGACAAGCTACCGGGGACCGGTTTCTGGCATTTCAGCCGTCGTCGGCCCGGCTTGCTTGAATCCTGATGGTGCAGTGAGAAAGGGACTCATGTCTGAGTATACCCTGCCACACCTATAGTGGCCAAAAACGATTCAGAAAAGGGGGTGGTGATGAACAGAGTGTCTGAATTAAGCAGACCACTCTTACCCAGTCCAAAGATCAGGGCTTGATCCATCACCGTTATTTATCTCACAGTACCATCCCAGCTCAGAACCTGGCTATATGCAAATCAGTCTGTCCCTGGCCCAGTGCATCATGGGAACAGGGCAGACTAAACTACCAAGCCAATTCTTCACCAGAAAGTAGACAAGCTACCGGGGACCGGTTTCTGGCATTTCAGCCGTCGTCGGCCCGGCTTGCTTGAATTCTGATGGTGCAGTGAGAAAGGGACTCATGTCTGAGTATACCCTGCCACACCTATAGTGGCCAAAAACGATTCAGAAAAGGGGGTGGTGATGAACAGAGTGTCTGAATTAAGCAGACCACTCTTACCCAGTCCAAAGATCAGGGCTTGATCCATCACCGTTATTTATCTCATTGCACCATCCCAGCTCAGAACCTGGCTATATGCAAATCAGTCTGTCCCTGGCCCAGTGCATCATGGGAACAGGGCAGACTAAACTACCAAGCCAATTCTTTACCAGAAAGGAGACAAGCTACCGGGGACCCGTTTCTGGCATTTCAGCCGTCGTCGGCCCGGCTTGCTTGAATCCTGATGGTGCAGTGAGAAAGGGACTCATGTCTGAGTATACCCTGCCACACCTATAGTGGCCAAAAACGATTCAAAAAAGGGGGTGGTGATGAACAGAGTGTCTGAATTAAGCAGACCACTCTTACCCAGTCCAAAGATCAGGGCTTGATCCATCACCGTTATTTATCTCACTGCACCATCCCAGCTCAGAACCTGGCTATATGCAAATCAGTCTGTCCCTGGCCCAGTGCATCATGGGAACAGGGCAGACTAAACTACCAAGCCAATTCTTCACCAGAAAGGAGACAAGCTACCGGGGACCGGTTTCTGGCATTTCATCCTTCGTCGGCCTGGCTTGCTTGAATCCTGAGGGTGCAGTGAGAAAGGGACTCATGTCTGAGTATACCCTGCCACACCTATAGTGGCCAAAAACGATTCAGAAAAGGGGGTGGTGATGAACAGAGTGTCTGAATTAAGCAGACCACTCTTACCCAGTCCAAAGATCAGGGCTTGATCCATCACCGTTATTTATCTCACTGCACCATCTCAGCTCAGAACCTGGCTATATGCAAATCAGTCTGTCCCTGGCCCAGTGCATCATGGGAACAGGACAGACTAAACTACCAAGCCAATTCTTCACCAGAAAGGAGACAAGCTACCGGGGACCGGTTTCTGGCATTTCAGCCGTCGTCGGCCCGGCTTGCTTGAATCCTGATGGTGCAGTGAGAAATGGACTCATGTCTGAGTATACCCTGCCACACCTATAGTGGCCAAAAACTATTCAGAAAAGGGGGTGGTGATGAACAGAGTGTCTGAATTAAGCAGACCACTCTTACCCAGTCCAAAGATCAGGGCTTGATCCATCACCGTTATTTATCTCACTGCACCATCCCAGCTCAGAACCTGGCTATATGCAAATCAGTCTGTCCCTGGCCCAGTGCATCATGGGAACAGGGCAGACTAAACTATCAAGCCAATTCTTCACCAGAAAGGAGACAAGCTACCGGGGACTGGTTTCTGGCATTTCAGCCGTCGTCGGCCCGGCTTGCTTGAATCCTGATGGTGCAGTGAGAAAGGTGACTCATGTCTGAGTATACCCTGCCACACCTATAGTGGCCAAAAACGATTCAGAAAAGGGGGTGGTGATGAACAGAGTGTCTGAATTAAGCAGACCACTCTTACCCGGTCCAAAGATCAGGGCTTGATCCATCACCGTTATTTATCTCACTGCACCATCCCAGCTCAGAACCTGGCTATATGCAAATCTGTCTGTCCCTGGCCCAGTGCATCATGGGAACAGGGCAGACTAAACTACCAAGCCAATTCTTCACCAGAAAGGAGACAAGCTACCCGGGACCGGTTTCTGGCATTTCAGCCGTCGTCGGCCCGGCTTGCTAGAATCCTGATGGTGCAGTGAGAAAGGGACTCATGTCTGAGTACACCCTGCCACACCTATAGTGGCCAAAAACGATTCAGAAAAGGGGGTGGTGATGAACAGAGTGTCTGAATTAAGCAGACCACTCTTACCCAGTCCAAAGATCAGGGCTTGATCCATCACCGTTATTTATCTCACTGCACCATCCCAGCTCAGAACCTGGCTATATGCAAATCACTCTGTCCCTGGCCCAGTGCATCATGGGAACAGGGCAGACTTAACTACCAAGCCAATTCTTCACCAGAAAGGAGACAAGCTACCGGAGACCGGTTTCTGGCATTTCAGCCGTCGTCGGCCCGGCTTGCTTGAATCCTGATGGTGCAGTGAGAAAGGGACTCATGTCTGAGTATACCCTGCCACACCTATTGTGGCCAAAAACGATTCAGAAAAGGGGGTGGTGATGAACAGAGTGTCTGAATTAAGCAGACCACTCTTACCCAGTCCAGAGGTCAGGGCTTGATCCATCACCGTTATTTATCTCACTGCACCATCCGAGCTCAGAACCTGGCTATATGCATATCAGTCTGTCCCTGGCCCAGTGCATCATGGGAACAGGGCAGACTAAACTACCAAGCCAATTCTTCACCAGAAAGGAGACAAGCTACCGGGGACCGGTCTCTGCGGTCTCTGGCATTTCAGCCGTCGTCGGCCCGGTTTGCTTGAATCCTGATGGTGCAGTGAGAAAGGGACTCATGTCTGAGTATACCCTGCCACACCTATAGTTGCCAAAAACGATTCAGAAAAGGGGGTGGTGATGAACAGAGTGTCTGAATTAAGCAGACCACTCTTACCCAGTCCAAAGATCAGGGCTTGATCCATCACCGTTATTTATCTCACTGCACCATCCCAGCTCAGAACCTGGCTATATGCAAATCAGTCTGTCCCTGGCCCAGTGCATCATGGGAACAGGGCAGACTAAACTACCAAGCCAATTCTTCACCAGAAAGGAGACAAGCTACCGGAGACCGGTTTCTGGCATTTCAGCCGTCGTCGGCCCGGCTTGCTTGAATCCTGATGGTGCAGTGAGAAAGGGACTCATGTCTGAGTATACCCTGCCACACCTATAGTGGCCAAAAACGATTCAGAAAAGGGGGTGGTGATGAACAGAGTGTCTGAATTAAGCAGACCACTCTTACCCAGTCCAGAGATCAGGGATTGATCCATCACCGTTATTTATCTCACTGCACCATCCCAGCTCATAACCTGGCTATATGCAAATCAGTCTGTCCCTGGCCCAGTGCATCACGGGAACAGGGCAGACTAAACTACCAAGCCAATTCTTCACCAGAAAGGAGACAAGCTACCGGGGACCGGTTTCTGGCATTTCAGCCGTCGTCGGCCCGGCTTGCTTGAATCCTGATGGTGCAGTGAGAAAGGGACTCATGTCTGAGTATACCCTGCCACACCTATAGTGGCCAAAAACGATTCAGAAAAGGGGGTGGTGATGAACAGAGTGTCTGAATTAAGCAGACCACTCTTACCCAGTCCAAAGATCAGGGCTTGATCCATCACCGTTATTTATCTCACTGCACCATCCCAGCTCAGAACCTGGCTATATGCAAATCAGTCTGTCCCTGGCCCAGTGCATCATGGGAACAGGGCAGACTAAAATACCAAGCCAATTCTTCACCAGAAAGGAGACAAGCTACCGGGGACCGGTTTCTGGCATTTCAGCCGTCGTAGGCCCGGCTTGCTTGAATCCTGATGGTGCAGTGAGAAAGGGACTCATGTCTGAGTATACCCTGCCACACCTATAGTGGCCAAAAACGATTCAGAAAAGGGTGTGGTGATGAACAGAGTGTCTGAATTAGGCAGACCACTCTTACCCAGTCCAAAGATCAGGGCTTGATCCATCACCGTTATTTATCTCACTGCACCATCCCAGCTCAGAACCTGGCTATATGCAAATCAGTCTGTCCCTGGCCCAGTGCATCATGGGAACAGGGCAGACTAAACTACCGAGCCAATTCTTCACCAGAAAGGAGACATGCTACCGGGGACCGGTTTCTGGCATTTCAGCCGTCGTCGGCCCGGCTTGCTTGAATCCTGATGGTGCAGTGAGAAAGGGACTCATGTCTGAGTATACCCTGCCACACCTATAGTGGCCAAAAACGATTCAGAAAAGGGGGTGGTGATGAACAGAGTGTCTGAATTAAGCAGACCACTCTTACCCAGTCCAAAGATCAGGGCTTGATCCATCACCGTTATTTATCTCACTGCACCATCCCAGCTCAGAACCTGGCTATATGCAAATCAGTCTGTCCCTGGCCCAGTGCATCATGGGAACAGGGCAGACTAAACTACCAAGCCAATTCTTCACCAGAAAGGAGACAAGCTACCGGGGACCGGTTTCTGGCATTTCAGCCGTCGCCGGCCCGGCTTGCTTGAATGCTGATGGTGCAGTGAGAAAGGGACTCATGTCTGAGTATACTCTGCCACACCTATAGTGGCCAAAAACGATTCAGAAAAGGGGGTGGTGATGAACAGAGTGTCTGAATTAAGCAGACCACTCTTACCCAGTCCAAAGATCAGGGCTTGATCCATCACCGTTATTTATCTCACTGCACCATCCCAGCTCAGAACCTGGCTATATGCAAATCAGTCTGTCCCTGGCCCAGTGTATCATGGGAACAGGACAGACTAAACTACCAAGCCAATTCTTCCCCAGAAAGGAGACAAGCTACTGGGGACCGGTTTCTGGCATTTCAGCCGTCGTCGGCCCGGCTTGCTTGAATCCTGATGGTGCAGTGAGAAAGGTGACTCATGTCTGAGTATACCCTGCCACACCTATAGTGGCCAAAAACGATTCAGAAAAGGGGGTGGTGATGAACAGAGTGTCTGAATTAAGCAGACCACTCTTACCCGGTCCAAAGATCAGGGCTTGATCCATCACCGTTACTTATCTCACTGCACCATCCCAGCTCAGAACCTGGCTATATGCAAATCTGTCTGTCCCTGGCCCAGTGCATCATGGGAACAGGGCAGACTAAACTACCAAGCCAATTCTTCACCAGAAAGGAGACAAGCTTCCCGGGACCGGTTTCTGGCATTTCAGCCGTCGTCGGCCCGGCTTGCTAGAATCCTGATGGTGCAGTGAGAAAGGGACTCATGTCTGAGTATACCCTGCCACACCTATAGTGGCCAAAAACGATTCAGAAAAGGGGGTGGTGATGAACAGAGTGTCTGAATTAAGCAGACCACTCTTACCCAGTCCAAAGATCAGGGCTTGATCCATCACCGTTATTTATCTCACTGCACCATCCCAGCTCAGAACCTGGCTATATGCAAATCACTCTGTCCCTGGCCCAGTGCATCATGGGAACAGGGCAGACTAAACTACCAAGCCAATTCTTCACCAGAAAGGAGACAAGCTACCGGAGACCGGTTTCTGGCATTTCAGCCGTCGTCGGCCCGACTTGCTTGAATCCTGATGGTGCAGTGAGAAAGGGACTCATGTCTGAGTATACCCTGCCACACCTATAGTGGCCAAAAACGATTCAGAAAAGGGGGTGGTGATGAACAGAGTGTCTGAATTAAGCAGACCACTCTTACCCAGTCCAGAGATCAGGGCTTGATCCATCACCGTTATTTATCTCACTGCACCATCCCAGCTCAGAACCTGGCTATATGCAAATCAGTCTGTCCCTGGCCCAGTGCATCATGGGAACAGGGCAGACTAAACTACCAAGCCAATTCTTCACCAGAAAGGAGGCAAGCTACCGGGGACCGGTCTTTGGCATTTCAGCCGTCGTCGGCCCGGCTTGCTTGAATCCTGATGGTGCAGTGAGAAAGGGACTCATGTCTGAGTATACCCTGCCACACCTATAGTGGCCAAAAACGATTCAGAAAAGGGGGTGGTGATGAACAGAGTGTCTGAATTAAGCAGACCACTCTTACCCAGTCCAAAGATCAGGGCTTTATCCATCATCGTTATTTATCTCACTGCACCATCCCAGCTCAGAACCTGGCTATATGCAAATCAGTCTGTCCCTGGCCCAGTGCATCATGGGAACAGGGCAGACTAAACTACCAAGCCAATTCTTCACCAGAAAGGAGACAAGCTACCGGGGACCGGTTTCTGGCATTTCAGCCGTCGTCGGCCCGGCTTGCTTGAATGCTGATGGTGCAGTGAGAAAGGGACTCATGTCTGAGTATACTCTGCCACACCTATAGTGGCCAAAAACGATTCAGAAAAGGGGGTGGTGATGAACAGAGTGTCTGAATTAAGCAGACCACTCTTACCCAGTCCAAAGATCAGGGCTTGATCCATCACCGTTATTTATCTCACTGCACCATCCCAGCTCAGAACCTGGCTATATGCAAATCAGTCTGTCCCTGGCCCAGTGTATCATGGGAACAGGACAGACTAAACTACCAAGCCAATTCTTCACCAGAAAGGAGACAAGCTACTGGGGACCGGTTTCTGGCATTTCAGCCGTCGTCGGCCCGGCTTGCTTGAATCCTGATGGTGCAGTGAGAAAGGTGACTCATGTCTGAGTATACCCTGCCACACCTATAGTGGCCAAAAACGATTCAGAAAAGGGGGTGGTGATGAACAGAGTGTCTGAATTAAGCAGACCACTCTTACCCGGTCCAAAGATCAGGGCTTGATCCATCACCGTTATTTATCTCACTGCACCATCCCAGCTCAGAACCTGGCTATATGCAAATCTGTCTGTCCCTGGCCCAGTGCATCATGGGAACAGGGCAGACTAAACTACCAAGCCAATTCTTCACCAGAAAGGAGACAAGCTTCCCGGGACCGGTTTCTGGCATTTCAGCCGTCGTCGGCCCGGCTTGCTAGAATCCTGATGGTGCAGTGAGAAAGGGACTCATGTCTGAGTATACCCTGCCACACCTATAGTGGCCAAAAACGATTCAGAAAAGGGGGTGGTGATGAACAGAGTGTCTGAATTAAGCAGACCACTCTTACCCAGTCCAAAGATCAGGGCTTGATCCATCACCGTTATTTATCTCACTGCACCATCCCAGCTCAGAACCTGGCTATATGCAAATCACTCTGTCCCTGGCCCAGTGCATCATGGGAACAGGGCAGACTAAACTACCAAGCCAATTCTTCACCAGAAAGGAGACAAGCTACCGGAGACCGGTTTCTGGCATTTCAGCCGTCGTCGGCCCGACTTGCTTGAATCCTGATGGTGCAGTGAGAAAGGGACTCATGTCTGAGTATACCCTGCCACACCTATAGTGGCCAAAAACGATTCAGAAAAGGGGGTGGTGATGAACAGAGTGTCTGAATTAAGCAGACCACTCTTACCCAGTCCAGAGATCAGGGCTTGATCCATCACCGTTATTTATCTCACTGCACCATCCCAGCTCAGAACCTGGCTATATGCAAATCAGTCTGTCCCTGGCCCAGTGCATCATGGGAACAGGGCAGACTAAACTACCAAGCCAATTCTTCACCAGAAAGGAGGCAAGCTACCGGGGACCGGTCTTTGGCATTTCAGCCGTCGTCGGCCCGGCTTGCTTGAATCCTGATGGTGCAGTGAGAAAGGGACTCATGTCTGAGTATACCCTGCCACACCTATAGTGGCCAAAAACGATTCAGAAAAGGGGGTGGTGATGAACAGAGTGTCTGAATTAAGCAGACCACTCTTACCCAGTCCAAAGATCAGGGCTTTATCCATCATCGTTATTTATCTCACTGCACCATCCCAGCTCAGAACCTGGCTATATGCAAATCAGTCTGTCCCTGGCCCAGTGCATCATGGGAACAGGGCAGACTAAACTACCAAGCCAATTCTTCACCAGAAAGGAGACAAGCTACCGGAGACCGGTTTCTGGCATTTCAGCCGTCGTCGGCCCGGCTTGCTTGAATCCTGATGGTGCAGTGAGAAAGGGACTCATGTCTGAGTATACCCTGCCACACCTATAGTGGCCAAAAATGATTCAGAAAAGGGGGTGGTGATGAACAGAGTGTCTGAATTAAGCAGACCACTCTTACCCAGTCCAGAGATCAGGGCTTGATCCATCACCGTTATTTATCTCACTGCACCATCCCAGCTCAGAACCTGGCTATATGCAAATCAGTCTGTCCCTGGCCCAGTGCATCATGGGAACAGGGCAGACTAAACTACAAAGCCAATTCTTCACCAGAAAGGAGACAAGCTACCGGGGACTGGTTTCTGGCATTTCAGCCGTCGCCGGCCCGGCTTGCTTGAATCCTGATGGTGCAGTGAGAAAGGGACTCATGTCTGAGTATACCCTGCCACACCTATAGTGGCCAAAAACGATTCAGAAAAGGGGGTGGTGATGAACAGAGTGTCTGAATTAAGCAGACCACTCTTACCCAGTCCAAAGATCAGGGCTTGATCCATCACCGTTATTTATCTCACTGCACCATCCCAGCTCAGAACCTGGCTATATGCAAATCAGTCTGTCCCTGGCCCAGTGCATCATGGGAACAGGGCAGACTAAACTACCAAGCCAATTCTTCACCAGAAAGGAGACAAGCTACCGGGGACCGGTTTCTGGCATTTCAGCCGTCGTCGGCCCGGCTTGCTTGAATCCTGATGGTGCAGTGAGAAAGGGACTCATGTCTGAGTATACCCTGCCACACCTATAGTGGCCAAAAACGATTCAGAAAAGGGGGTGGTGATGAACAGAGTGTCTGAATTAAGCAGACCACTCTTACCCAGTCCAAAGTTCAGGGCTTGATCCATCACCGTTATTTATCTCACTGCACCATCCCAGCTCAGAACCTGGCTATATGCAAATCACTCTGTCCCTGGCCCAGTGCATCAATGGAACAGGGCAGACTAAACTACCAAGCCAATTCTTCACCAGAAAGGAGACAAGCTACGGGGGACCGGTTTCTGGCATTTCAGCCGTCGTCGGCCCGGCTTGCTTGAATCCTGATGGTGCAGTGAGAAAGGGACTCATGTCTGAGTATACCCTGCCACACCTATAGTGGCCAAAAACGATTCAGAAAAGGGGGTGGTGATGAACAGAGTGTCTGAATTAAGCAGACCACTCTTACCCGGTCCAAAGATCAGGGCTTGATCCATCACCGTTATTTATCTCACTGCACCATCCCAGCTCAGAACCTGGCTATATGCAAATCTGTCTGTCCCTGGCCCAGTGCATCATGGGAACAGGGCAGACTAAACAACCAAGCCAATTCTTCACCAGAAAGGAGACAAGCTTCCCGGGACCGGTTTCTGGCATTTCAGCCGTCGTCGGCCCGGCTTGCTAGAATCCTGATGGTGCAGTGAGAAAGGGACTCATGTCTGAGTATACCCTGCCACACCTATAGTGGCCAAAAACGATTCAGAAAAGGGGGTGGTGATGAACAGAGTGTCTGAATTAAGCAGACCACTCTTACCCAGTCCAAAGATCAGGGCTTGATCCATCACCGTTATTTATCTCACTGCACCATCCCAGCTCAGAACCTGGCTATATGCCAATCAGTCTGTCTCTGGCCCAGTGCATCATGGGAACAGGGCAGACTAAACTACCAAGCCAATTCTTCACCAGAAAGGAGACAAGCTACCGGAGACCGGCTTCTGGCATTTCAGCCGTCGTCGGCCCGGCTTGCTTGAATCCTGATGGTGCAGTGAGAAAGGGACTCATGTCTGAGTATACCCTGCCACACCTATAGTGGCCAAAAACGATTCAGAAAAGGGGGTGGTGATGAACAGAGTGTCTGAATTAAGCAGACCACTCTTACCCAGTCCAAAGATCATGGCTTGATCCATCACCGTTATTTATCTCACTGCACCATCCCAGCTCAGAACCTGGCTATATGCAAATCAGTCTGTCCCTGGCCCAGTGCATCATGGGAACAGGGCAGACTAAACTACCAAGCCAATTCTTCACCAGAAAGGAGACAAGCTACCGGGGACCGGTTTCTGGCATTTCAGCCGTCGTCGGCTCGGCTTGCTTGAATCCTGATGGTGCAGTGAGAAAGGGACTCATGTCTGAGAATACCCTGCCACACCTATAGTGGCCAAAAACGATTCAGAAAAGGGGGTGGTGATGAACAGAGTGTCTGAATAAAGCAGACCACTCTTACCCAGTCCAAAGATCAGGGCTTGATCCATCACCGTTATTTATCTCACTGCACCATCCCAGCTCAGAACCTGGCTATATGCAAATCAGTCTGTCCCTGGCCCAGTGCATCATGGGAACAGGGCAGACTAAACTACCAAGCCAATTCTTCACCAGAAAGGAGACAAGCTACGGGGGACCTGTTTCTGGCATTTCAGCCGTCGTCGGCCCGGCTTGCTTGAATCCTGATGGTGCAGTGAGAAAGGGACTCATGTCTGAGTATACCCTGCCACACCTATAGTGGCCAAAAACGATTCAGAAAAGGGGGTGGTGATGAATAAGCATGGGCGAATTTTGCGAATCTCGCGTTCGCGAATTTCGCGGATTTGCGAACTCGCAATCCGCAAAATCCGCGAATTTGCGGATTTTTTTTTTGTGTTTGCGCGGGTTTCTGCCAGTTCGCGAGGGTTTTGTACACTTTCGCAAATTGCGAACTTACCTGTCGGGTCGCAAGTTTCGCGAACTTGTTGTTTCTACGTGTCCAGCCTGTTTGGGACACTCTTCTTCATCACTGCCACTCTCTGTCACCACTGCCACTCTCTGACTACTCATGCCACCCTCTGGCCCACCCATGCCACCCTCTGTTTCATCACAGCACCCTCTGGTTGTCCAGTCAGTGTACATTATTGTGGCAACGCAAGCACACCTTCCCTGCCTCAAGTGACCTGAATTAATTTGGGGCTGATTAACGTGTCACAGAATATTTTTTTAGCTGGCACCTGCTTTCTTAGTGCTTCCTGATTAGTGATCTTTTGCACTTGCTAAGTGCTTTCATTGTTGCAAAATTAGTTACAACACCTGCCCTGCCCCAACTGACAATAATGAATTAGGGGCTGATTAATGGATTTGAACTTCCAGCCTGGCTCCTGCTTGTCTCCCTTAGCTGTAATTCAGGACCTTTGTGGCATATGTGTAACTATTCTGAGGTTCAGAGCAGGGTCACATAATAGTTGCAACTGGCAACTGAACTCTGGAGGGGCCCCTCAGGAAGCACTACAGGAAATGGCTACTAATGATGAGCCTGAACATTTGAACCTGGTAAGTAGTTTCAGTTTTGCTAAGATCGTATTTCTGCAATTTTGCACTTATTCGCGGGCGCGAAGTTGTACTGGGAAGCCGCGAACTCACGCGAACAGTGCGAGCAGTGCGAGCAAAATCCGCTGCTCGCGGATTTGCAGATTTTGCGGGAGATTCGCGAATCTCGCGGATTGCGAATTTACCGAAAATCCGCAAAATCCGCGAGCGAAATGGATTTTCCGCCCATGCTTAGTGATGAACAGAGTGTCTGAATTAAGCAGGCCACTCTTACCCAGTCCAAAGATCAGGGCTTGATCCATCACCGTTATTTATCTCACTGCACCATCCCAGCTCAGAACCTGGCTATATGCAAATCAGTCTGTCCCTGGCCCAGTGCATCATGGGAACAGGGCAGACTAAACTGCCAAGCCAATTCTTCACCAGAAAGGAGACAAGCTACCGGGGACCGGTTTCTGGCATTTCAGCCGTCGTCGGCCCGGCTTGCTTGAATCCTGATGGTGCAGTGAGAAAGGGACTCATGTCTGAGTATACCCTGCCACACCTACAGTGGCCAAAAACGATTCAGAAAAGGGGGTGGTGATGAACAGAGTGTCTGAATTAAGCAGACCACTCTTACCCAGTCCAAAGATCAGGGCTTGATCCATCACCGTTATTTATCTCACTGCACCATCCCAGCTCAGAACCTGGCTATATGCAAATCTGTCTGTCCCTGGCCCAGTGCATCATGGGAACAGGGCAGACTAAACTACCAAGCCAATTCTTCACCAGAAAGGAGACAAGCTACCGGGGACCGGTTTCTGGCATTTCAGCCGCCGTCGGCCCGGCTTGTGAGTCCCTTGCTCATTGCACCATCAGGATTCAAGCAAGCCGGGCCGACGACGGCTGAAATGCCAGAAACCGGTCCCCGGAAGCTTGTTTCCTTCCCAGTATAAGAATTGGCTTGGTAGTTTGGTTTGCCCTGTTCCCATAATGCACTGGGACAGGAACAGACTAATTTGCATGTAGCCAGGTTTTGAGCTGGGATGGTGCAGTGAGCTAAAAAACGGTGATGGATCAAGCCCTGATCTTTGGACTGGGTAAGAGTGGTCTGCTTAATTCAGACACTCTGTTCATCACCACCCCCTTTTCTGAATCTTTTTTGGCCACCATAAGCGTGGAAGGGTATACTCAGATGTGAGTCCCTTGCTCATTACACCATTCGGATTCAAGCAAGCCGGGCCTACGACACCTGAAATGCCAGAAACCGGTCCCCGGAAGCTTGTTTCCTTCCCAGTATAAGAATTGGCTTGGTAGTTTGGTTGGCCCTGTTCCCATAATGCACTGGGACAGGAACAGACTAATTTGCATGTAGCCAGGTTCTGAGCTGGGATGGTGCAGTGAGCTAAAAAACGGGGATGGATCAAGCCCTGATCTTTGGACTGGGTAAGAGTGGTCTGCTTAATTCAGACACTCTGTTTATCACCACCCCCTTTTCTGAATCTGCAAAGGTTCAACCAGCATGCCACACACAGTGTAACAGTTTTAGTCCACATATATGCCACCAGATTCCTAGAGTCTCTGTTGATCTACTCAGTTTCTCTAATATCAGCTTTGACAGAAAATTCAATTTAGGCTCTGTAGATGGTTGCAATGGTTGTTTTTATGTATGCTTGCAGCGTTATTTCCCAAAAAACGTGGTTCATTGGTTCTAGTGTCCTGCCTACAGTTCCTCATAGCACACCAGAGGCCACAGTAAACATCACGGCATCCAGGCGCAGGGTTGCACAATCACGATGTTAGATTAGCAGGGAACCGCCATTTTAAACAGCCAGCTCAGTCATTCATATAGTTTAGTAGATTCTGCCCGCAGCGTTATTTCAAAAGCTGTGTCTAAACATTGGGTTTAATCCGTTTGCACCACTTTGCCTGTCTCAGAGTCATAGGCATTCTCACGGCATTTGAGCGGGGTGATCTAAGCGCGGAGTCAGGCTCTCTGGGTGGCCGCCATTTCAAGCAATTTCAAGCCGTCAGCGCTGTTTTTTACATTTGCACGCATTCAGCAACCACACTGCGAACTTCGTTTTTTACTCACTACGTGTGGTACCGTGTGGGTCCATGGTCCATGGTCCTGCACCGCCCTGGAAGAGCCTTATCAGCCCGTGATGCGCGACGTGACTAGATCTCCGGGAGACCGGGGGGCCGCGTGGTTGTGTCCGTGAGCGGGCTCCGTTACGCAGTGTAGCTCCCTCCGGTCAGGGCAAAACGGGCAGTCAGCTCCTCTCCCTTCGGTCGGATCCGGCTCAAACTTCCCTCATCGTCGGTTCAGATCTTCCGACAGCCAGGCACCCCTTTTGTCCAGGATTGGAGGCGGATTGCAGCTCTTCACAGCATAATCGTCCACAGCCGCTTGGAGGAGGACAGAATTACGCCGCCATTTCTCCGGCGTACAAGCCACGCCCCTTTTTTAAAATATTTTTATTGGAAGAATTCATACAGCCATCAAGCGATATTTCATAAAAAGGCTATATCATGATGATAAACAAAAAAGATGATTATTCCAATTCAATGCAGAAGACACAGTATAATAGAGCTAATTGGATACTCTAATGTTGCACTTAGTCCCCAATCTCACATTGAACCATTAATATTATATATTTTACTCCAAAGTAGGAGGTGGGAGAGGAAACCTCCTCCATCACCCCACCTATCGCAGCTCCCCCCTAGTCTCTAAAATTTGTTATGAGATCCTGACCTTAACACACATTGATATTCTAGTCCCTTTTTGAACAGCCTCAGATGATGGGTGTCCAGTTGCTCCCCAGCCCCCTCACACTCCTTCCATTGAGCCCCTAAAACAACTTTCTGGTATACAGGGATTATTTATGCAAAAAGTCTGGGGTTCTGTAGAGCACCCATTTTATATAGACTTGCATTTGCTGGAAATTCGATCCCTTCAACAGAGAAACCTTTTTAGGTCTCGTGACCTACAATGCGCGCAAGCGCATTGAGGGAACGAGAATTCAAGTGGCCAAAACAATCGTCAAACCATGGGCTTTCAGCCCCGCGGTTTTCATGAAGTTCACGTGAATCACGTGAGCAAACAAGCACGCGCATTCAGGCCAGCCCAGCAGATCAAAGGGCTTCTCCTCCCCTAATTATTCATGGCCGGCCGCAGGCCGGACGTAGTTTCAGTTTCCCAAGCCCGCCCCCATCCTCCACGCATCTCCTTTCACCATGCCTGCACTCTATACTGCTCAGCAAAACTACTTGTGCCTTGTTAGTCTGGGTTTTACCCACATCGCCTACAATAATGTCCTTTGAAATCTGCAGGCTGATTCATTCATCTGTTATTTGAGTCTCATTAATTTGGCTAATAGTAACATTTATTATTTACAGCGCCGAGAAACTGCAGAATTGCGGGTAAAGTGTTATATGCTTTCCCTGATGTATAATACTTCTTTACCTGAACTGAATTTATTTTTACGATTTCGAATATTTTAATTAATTGTGTTAGACTTTTTGTAAAAGTAAAACGTTTTTGTGATGTTGTTTCAAAACAATAAACGTTTAAACTATTGTGTTAGATGCAAACAAGTTATCGTTATTGTTTTATGTCACTTGTGTAATAGCTGATGGGTACAGCCCTTAGACAGACTCACTGCATCTGTGCAAATCATGCCACCTAACCGCCTCTGCAAAGATGACACAGCGAGTCTGGCCTACCCCGGCAGAGCTTCTCTGACCTTGAAAAGACGTGCTATGTCATTTCAGCAACATCTGCCGCTCGATGCCAGTCAAAGAGGAGACGCGAAAAACACCTTGCCATTTGCACCCTGGTATTGTCATTTCTGAGGAGTTGCTCCACTTCAGCTTTCCGCCAGCGGAATTTGAGTGACAGCGAAATGAATGCGCCTGCAAGCTTCATAAATAAAATTGCCCACTTTCCCACTGTCCCCCTTGGCCCTCAGCAAACTGGCACATGTCCGTCCCGCCCTGTCAAAGAAACATACACTCATAGCCCTACAAATGTATCCGCTTGTACAATTTGCAGAGTACAGCGTGTCCTTGCTCACAGAGCAGCATACTGCGTGAAACGAAATGCGTTGTCAATTTGACATTTTGGGAAGGAGATCTCTGTTAATCAGTTTCCACTTTGTGTGTGCACGCTTGCTGATGCTGTGTGGTGGTGTGGTTTCACTAATGTTCCAAAAGTGACACTTCGTTCTAACTTTTCTATAGTTTGGGACTAATAATGCCCCCTTTACAAGTAAAAGAGAAAAAAGTAAATGAAAAACGTGAAATAGTGTGATGGAAAAATACAAACGTTGCAACTACTTGCAAGAATAAAAGTGGCTAGTCTTTAGAGATGTCTGTCAGGCGGGTCCTGAGATCATTATAAAGCTTGAAGGTGCCAAATGAGTGTAGCTGGTGCCAAGAATAAATAGTTTATTTCTTGATCAAAAAGCTCTACTAACCAAGCATCTAGGATGACATTTGGAGGAAAGGTGTAAAATGGTGGCAAATTCACCAAAGAATAGTGCTCAGGTGTGGCACACTAATGCATGCTCCCTAAAAACTGAAAGCTGCAAGAAAAGGTCACCAAAACGAGCACTTGTATCAAGAATTTATTGCAGCTTCCTTAAAAAAGAGGAAAACGGGCACTACAGCACTGAAACACAAAATGTAAATGCATTTAATGCGAATTAAATTAAAAAGTACACAGTAGCACAAACAGGTTTTCCGCTGAGATCACTCAGCCTAACATGGAAATATCGTATACAGACAGTAGATGTTTTAATTAGTGGACATATGAAAGCAATGCCACCTAAAACTAAAATCTAATAAATGCCTCAGTGAGTAATGCATTTTTTGTTGTTGCAGTTTTATATAACACAAACTTGTTTTGACCTATGGCACGAAAACCAGACTAGGAAACACATTTCTTTAGGGCTGGGGAGATAAAGTGATTTGTCCAGAACGGCAGGATGTCGAGCCCATGCCAGGATTTAAAGCTGGTTTCCTAATTCCAATGCCAACAGCTCTAGCTGCTAGGCCATATCCCCTTCGCTTTATGTTTCAACAGCTGTGTGCATCCTATAGGTCAGTAGTTTCAATGTCACCTATGGTTTTATTCTTCTGCGGCTGACAGCTTGAGTTACATTAAAATGCATAGCATTATCAACGCTTTCAAATGCAAAACTGAGTAACAAGTAGAAACAAGCACTGGCGTTGCCAATAGGTCTCGCAGTAGGAAAGTTGGAGCTATTGGTTTTGTAAATGACAAAGCCCTTTATGTTTTTAAAATGAAAACAAAAATAAAAGGCATTGTTATTTGCAATTGTAATAGCTCCAACTTTCCTACTACGAGACCTATTGGCAACGCCAGTGCTTGTTTTAAATTAGCTTATTCCAGGTCTTTCCTTAGATCTGTAGGCCATACTTGACTATCACGTGTCTCAGGCCTTCGAAAGGACCTCATTGGCCTTCTTTTGTCTAAGGATAGATACAAAGCGGGAAACAACCTTTACAAAGCGGGCAGAGCCACGCGTGCCTTTTCCCCGCAAGCACAACCACACTTGCCTTATCCTTGCATATGCCTTAATCACAAAGTGTGGGGAAGGCAGTACACGTTCATGATGCATGGATGGGCGGGCACAGGTAGAGGAAGGATCAGGAGAGGACATTGACTGGTAAGTGGTGTAGGGGCCAGGGTTTTAGGGCTCAAGGGGGGGGAGGTTGGGGTAGTTTTAGGTTTTAGGGATGGGGTTGTTTTCAGGGCTCTGGGGGACTGGTTATTTATAGGGCATGGGTCAGGGTTTCAGGACTCAGGCCAGCGGCCGTCAGGATAGTTTTAGGGGTGGGGGTAGTTTATAGGTCTCAGGGGGTCAGGTTGTTTATAGGGCAGGGGCCAGGGTTTTAGGGCTCAGGGTGGAGGGGCTGGGGTGTGGTCTTTATCATACATCCCTTTATCAATCATGCCTTAACTAAGAAATTCCATGGTAAAGGCATGTGTGGTAAAAGAATGCTTTGTTCCGATGCATTCGTTGTTTGGGCTGCATTGTAGAGGCACGCGTGGTTTTGCAATGTGTGCCTCTGTCATACAACCATACCCAACAACTAATAGGTCTGTGGGTTCTAGTCTGTATCAAATCTTCAACCAGATCCAGATTTGTCAAGATTCCTCTGGGGTCCAATTCATTCAAAAAATGTCTTATCAGAATAAAGGACAGCCGCATCATTGTTTCAAAGTGCCTGATATCAACTTCAGTCTAGACCTTCCAAGAATCTAAGTAAGGAAAGTCCATGATCTTTCGATATCCATTACTCTTCCATCTAGAGGCAGTATTCTTATCTAATAAAGGTTGATCACTGATGTGGATGTCTTTCAAATAGGTGAATCCACTAATGTCAGGAATATCATAATTTTCAAATAATTGTTCCTTACGTTTTAGGGACCACTGCATGGTCTTATACCTAACCTTTTTAGATAATCGAGTGAGGAGTAAAAAATCATCAATCTCAAAAATTTTATTTAGAAAAATGTTCTATCCAGTTTATTCCTGGAAACTTAAAATATCTATAAGAACCATGTGCAAAATTCACAAAATAGTATTCTTTTTAAATGGGCATGGCGATGCCACCTTCTTTCACAGGCGTATATAATGTGCCTAACGTTAAGCTAGGCATTTTATTGGCCCATATGAAGGCAGGGAATATTGCCTCCATTTCCTTAAAAGACATCAACTGAAGAACATAAGGGATAGCAGCAACACGACGACCCATTATATGGGTAGGTTAGTCCATCTTGCAAAGAGAGTCTTAATCTTACTGATTAGAGGGGAGTAATTTAATGCATACAAATCACTGACATTTTCTTTATCATATATTCCTAAATATCGCTCAGGCCTAGAATTAACAAGGGAGTGAAATTCTATAAGTAAAATGTTGAGTGTACAATTACAAAATAATAAAATCTCTGTTTTCAACTTACTGATCATTTTCCCACCCAGTGGTTGGTACTCTTCGGGAAAAAAAACAATTTTGATTCTCTGTGCTCGGTTTTAAAAATAGAGCTTTATCATCGCATATAACTTGATGTTGTTCATTCCACTTATTGGTGGCTCTATGCTCATATCGATCTGAGCAGCTATAGCTAAGGGTTCTATAAAAAGCACAAAAAGTATAGGTGACAGGGGACAACCTTGTGTCGTTCTTCTGTTAACCTCAGACGCACCAATGTTACAAGACTTGATCATTAATTGAGCGGTTCCACTTTTATATAGTCGAGATATAATCTGTTTAAAGCTAGTGGGGAATCCAAATTTCCTGAGAATAACAAAGAGGCTTTCCCAACACACTAGGTCGAATGTCTTTTCTGCGCTTAATAGCAAGACCTAAAGGCCTCAATCAGAAAATTTGCATTGGAGAAAAGTTGTCTACCAGAAGCAAAACCACACTGATCTGGATGGACTATTATTCCAACAATTCTCCTCATACCGTTGGCCAGTAGTTTTGTGATGATCTTATAGTGGACATTTAAAATGCTGATGGGCCTATACGGGTCTACATTTCCCCTGCTTTTATCCTTCTTCAATAAGCTGAGCACTATTGCTGTACAAAATGATGCCCGGACTTCTCCCCCTCCTATAATATAATTCCCAAATTTTAATATCGCAAGATTTAAAACAGGTACACTTTTTTAATAAAGCTCTTCTGGTGATCCATTTTCGCCACAGGCCTTCCCATTGGCCAAGGATTTAACTACCACCTTGATTTTCTCGAGAGAGAATTTAGCTACCAGAGTTTGGGTTTGTCTTTGTCGTGGCTTTGGAATGGGAAGCTGACTTTAAAATGCCTGAGTTGGGAAACAGGTTCCTTCTGGTGCACACTACATACGGATTCGTAGTGTTTGAGGAATGTTTCCTGAATTTTAACAGAATCTACAATATGAGTTTCTGTTTCACTGTCAAAAAGTGATGTTATCCTGGCACTCTCGGGCCTGCCAGGCCAGAATTTCGCTGCATACTCACTTTCTTCATTGGTCTTTTGAAGATAAGAAGCATTGACGATATACCCTTTCTCATAATAATAATCTTGCATTCACAGTCTAGATCGCCAACTTGCTAGCAAGAGTTTTAGTTTGTAATGGAGATTATCCAAAACAGATGAGACCAAAGATAACTTCAGGAAAGCTCAAACACTCTATCACAGGGCAATCAGAAAGGCAAAAAGGGAATACTTCACACACAGAATATCTGAGAATAAAAATTCCTCAAAAGAACTTTTTAAAATCGTCAAAGAATTATGCAACCCAACCAATCTCTCCCTACATCTTACTCCCTCTCAGGAAAATTGTAATAAGCTTAATGACTTTTTCTGCGAAAAAATTGATACCATCTACGCCTCCTTTCCTGATCACTTGACCGAAATCTATGAACAGGATGCACCAACCGTTGCACACACCAGCTGCCACGGTTTCGGCCCGTTTTCAGAAGAGGAGGTAGAAAAGGTCATGCTTGAGGTCAAGTCGGGTTCTCCACTTGACCCTTGTCCACATCACATTTTTTCCCAGTTAACTCCTGTAATATGTCCAGCAGTTACTAGAGTACTCAATCTCTCCCTTAGTTCTGCTGAATTTCCTGATTCATGGAAACAGGCCCTAGTCACCCCTTTAGTAAAGAAGGCTGGAGCAGACGTAAACAATCCGGCCAATTACAGACCAATATCCCAGCTACCTTACTTATCAAAGGTTCTGGAGAAGTTGGTCAATAGAAGTCTGTCCACATTTCTGGAAGCAAATGGCCTGCTGGATGATTCACAGACAGGGTTCCGGACAAACAACTGCACCGAAACTACACTCTTAGCGGTGACAGACAGTATCAGAACCAAGGTAGATCAGGGTAGAACAGTCGCACTGATACTTCTTGATCTATCAGCGGCTTTTGATACTGTACCCCACAATCAACTGTTGAACATCCTGGCAGAGAAAGGAATACTGGGCAAAGCATTGGGATGGTTACAATCGTTCCTAGCGGATCGAACCCAATCAGTACGTCTGGGTGACTACACATCCCCTCCACGACTCATAAAATACGGAGTTCCCCAGGGGGCGTCATTGAGCCCGACTTTGTTTAATGTATTTGTCTCCTCGCTGGCAACCATTGGCAAAAAGTGGGGCGTAGAAATGTGCTCTTATGCTGATGACACTCAGCTGATGGTCACCATTGATGGAAATGATGACTCTAAAACTAGGCTCATAAACTGTTTGACCGAATTAGCAACTTGGATGCAGGACCACTGTCTTAGACTAAACGCCGACAAATCCGAAATCTTACTGTTCGGCAGAGGCACACAGGCCTGGGACAATAGCTGGTGGCCAAGTGACTTGGGTTTGCCTCCCAACCCCACTGCTAAAGCAAAAAGCCTAGGTATAACACTGGATAGGGATTTATCCATGAAATCCCATGTTTCTATAACTTGCGGAAGGAGTTTCGGACTTTTGAAGTTGCTTAGACGGGTCTTCCCCTGGGTGCCAATGGATTGCAGGAAAACCTTAGTCCAGTCCCTACTGATGAGTAGGCTGGACTACGGTAACTCTCTGTTTGTAGGAATGGCGGATTATCTCTTTTCTAAATTACAGCTGGTTCAGAATGCCGCTGCCAAAGCCATCTGCAATAAAAGGAAATATGATTCAGCTAAAAGTTGCATGCGTGAGCTTCATTGGCTCCCAATGCGGCAACGAGCCATCTTTAAGCTGTTGTGCATTTCTCACAAGGTACTCCACGGCATAGGCCCCACCATCCTACACGACAGGGTCAGATTTCATAAACCCTCCAGACACCTACGATCTATGACGTTAGGAAGAGCAGTCATCACCCGAGCTCGTACTGTCAGGATGGGAGAGCGGGCCTTCTCTCACATTGCGGCAACAAAGTGGAACAAGCTACCCCCCAAAATCAGAACAAATGACTGCTTTGTCTCATTTAAGAAACAATTGAAAACATTCCTCTTTCCCAGGCCAGATCAATAGTTTTCAATCAGAGCTGATGTCAAATCACTTGCAACTTCTTCAGCGCCGTGATGTCCTTTCAGGATGAATGCTAGCGCTTTACAAATAAATAAAATACAAATACAAATATTCCATACTTGCCTGATGTAGTGCCAATTCTAACCCTATCCTGCGTTCTGATAGGCGTTTCTTCTCCAAATTCCTCTAGAAGTTATGTAGCTGCCAATAGTTGCCTTAAATGTGTCCCAGACATTTTTCACACTAGCCGTGTTCACACTCACCTTACATTAATTTACAATTTCACTTTGTATCCCCGTACACCATTCTTTATCTTCCAGATTCACTTTGGTAAAAGACCATCTCCCACAAGATCTTTCTACCTTAGGGCCTTTCACTTTCATCTCTATCAGAGAGTGATCTGAAAAAACATTTAAGACATGTATATAGCTACTTAACTTCAGATCACATGAAGAAAGAATATAATTTAATCTTGTGGCGGATTTATGCCCTTCGGAGATATAGGAGTATCAACCCCTGTCCGGAACCTTCTCTTGCCATAGGTCCACCGAGTTAATATAATCTAACATAACTCTGCCCATTCGTGGCTTATTCTGCTTACAAGTGCCACACGTAGAATCTAGCTCCAGATTCAGAAGACAATTGAAATCCCCTCCTAATATCAATTTCCCTGGGATTGTCATCAATGTCTGGTGCAGTTTTAACATTGGGGCTGGATCATCTAAGATCGGAGCTTAGACTGAAGCTAAAGTTACTCTAAAGTTGTTAACCCCTTCCACGCTGATGACGAGCTGGGCTCGTCATGGTGTAGCCTCCTCGCACGCTGATGACGAGCCCAGCTCGTCATGTTACATGGGTTTTTTAAAATCTCAGCATACGAGCATAATAACAATTGCGCGCATGAGGTTAATTAAGCTGCTTACCAGAGGCCACCTTCCTCCTTTATTGGTTTAGGAAATGGTAACTTGATAGAGGATTTAACTATTTATGTAAATTGCCACGCCCCTATGGATAGCACTTTACCTCAAAGTACACGGATGCCTTGCCTATCGCTTGAAGGAATTATATTTTTGTAGCCTTTTGTCCCGAAAATGTATCTCTTGAATGAGCACAATATCTGGTGAGTGCCCTTTCACCCAAGCTTCGATTGCCCGGTTCTAGCGCTTGTTATTCAGGCCATTAGCATTGAACGAAATGATTCTCAAAGATCCTTATGTACCTTGATCTAAATTCTGGGTTTCAAATCGGCATGAAATAGCATTTCAACCTAAAATGTGGTGCAATAGTGACCCAAAAGGAGATTAAATGCATGAATTCTCTATACACTCAGTGCTTATTCCACATTGCATTCTTAGAATGGTGACATCCATATAACTTCATCTATTTCCTGAGATGAAATACAATTTAAGATGTAAGAGAATCCCAAAGCATTCATAGCTTCCAGAGAAAGCAAACATGTCTAATGATATGCTATACCATAAACTGAAGTGCAGTGCAAAAGTATGCAGATGCTTGGTCACAAACATTACAGAAAATTAACATCCTTTCAGTTTGATTCAGTGAGGAACTGTCAGTTCATTTGGGGGAATTGCCAGTCCTGTATCTACTATCCTGATCATGTAAGGAAGGACTATATTAGGAGATTCTTGCCTTTTCCCCTCCTCCTGCCAGCACTCTCCAATTAAAAGTAAAGTATTTCTCTTGAGAAGTGCCGGTACTCTTCCTCTCAAAATTAAAAAGTGCTGGTACTCCGTGCCGGACAGTACCAGCCCATTTAAAGCACTGAAGGCATGATAACCCGTTATGTATGCATCAAACAGTGCCAGAAGTAAAAGTTGTATGACAAAGTGGAAAAAGTATGGTTTTTGTTGCGAAACACAGGTTGGAGTGCTATGTCCTTTTTAGTTCTCGCCTGTCGATGCGCATGCGCATCGAGCAAGCGAGACTATGGGGGCTTATCCACTCTTTATCCAACTTGCAAGGAATCGTGGCGATTCCTTGCAGTGCCCGTGACTTTTAAGCTCAATGCGCATGCGCATTGAGCTTAAAAGCGCGTGCACATGCCCCCAGCCGCCTGCCTTGCCTACTCTCCCGCCCCCTCACTTCTTGATTGCACGGCCGCTAGGCCGTGCCTCCCCTACTCTCCTCCTCCTACTCTCCTCCCCTCGCCGTCTGTTCCCGCACTCCTCCCACACCCCCGCTCCGCCCCCTCCCCTGCCTGCCATGTCGCGTCGATGTAGATCGCTCTGACATCTTCCGGTAAAATTCGCGCCTGCCTTGCCTACTCTCCCGCCCCCTCACTTCTTGTTTTCTTTCCCTTGTAGCCGGTCTGCCCGCACTTTCACCCGCTCCTCCTGTCTTTGGTGCGTAGACTTGCGGGGGATTATATGTGGTCTGCATTCAGTGAGCTCTGCAGTCTGATTAGTCACCGGTTCGCGCTCACCTTGTGTCTTCTGCCTTTTCTCTTACTAGCTGAGTGTTAGACAGTGTTGGGCAGGCAGCTGTCTGCTTTCAGTGTATGTGGAGGGGGTCAGATTGCGTCTCAACGCATCACCCCTCGAACCCCTCGAATTGGTTTTGATTTCGTTGTCGCCATTTTTTCTTCACTTGTACCAGTCTTGCTTCGCCGTTAAAAGTTTGTTAATCTCCTTCCTGAGGGCGTCTAGCATCTCGGCGAGGGCAGCATCCCTCAGTCCGATGGTTCCGTCGCCTGGATCTTCGAGACAAAGCCTTGCATAGGCTGGATCGATGCCCTGTCAGGCCATGGTACACTGGCTTGGCGTGTGACCGCTGAACTTATCAGACTATCCCATGTCACCCGGGCCGGGGCACTATATCACAGCCCGGTTTAGGCTTTCGCAATCCACTATTATGTAGCGCTGTATTACAAATTCTGGACTAGAGGACCACAGCTCCCAAAATGCATTGCACCAATAAATGGCTATCCAGACAGGAATTCGGTGTACCGTATGAAGCAGACTCCTCCAATAACATCTAATGCTGTGCAGTGGATTGCAAAGCAGCCTGGCCTTCTTTCTACCCAATGTCTTTTTTCCACCACTACTTCTGGTCTCTCTATCTCGCTTTTGCTGTTTTTTCTAATCATCCCTTCTCTCTTCATTTGCCACTGTTTTCATATTGCACTCTTCTTCCGGGTTGCTCCGTTTGCTACTCTTCTTTCTCTTGTTGTGAGTAAAACTTTGGCTTGAACTCTCAAACTGAGCCCCTGTATCCTTCACCTGCAGCAGTTAAGCACTGGTAAAAGCTATAAGCCCGGCCCAGTTACTGCGTTCATCACACCACTGCCGCCCAGTAGATTTTTCCATTGCATTTATGTTTAGCAAGCCTTTAGAAATCATTTTTGTTTCCAGAAAATTGAGGGTATGTTTTAGAGGACGCAACAATAGAACATTTGAAAATGCCTGCTACACATATAGTAAATTTTGCCATGAGTTGAAAAATTGCCAGTTGTAAACTGTGGGAATTCCACTCTGCTGGACATGCTATTGTTACTGCCAAGAAGCAGTGGTAAAGCCATCGAAACAAAAGTGGAGGCGAATATGACATATATGCAGCACACAATCCACAACGAACTCAGCTGGTCACCTTCTGAAAATCGGCCATGAAAAGACAGAAAGGGCAAAAAAGAACAGGCTAAGAACAATATCATGTTTTCTTGAATCCCATACATGTTGTTTCCTTGGGCTTAGGAGGGCTCATCCCATTGCTAATACCGTGTTCCTAATGCTAGGAATGGCCTTGGCTAATCTGTGGCTTTACCTTCCATGAAAATTTGCAAATAAAAGGATATTTTTGATACAAGCCATGTGTGGAACCCATAATTTGAAATAAAGAAAATTGAATAAGGAGCAAAAAATGGAATCTTGCACATAAATTATTGTTGGTATAAATCAGTGCATCTCCAATTCTTTCAAAAACTTATTTTTGTGCTACCTTGGACAGCAGTAACTGACCTGGGCTCTGGTGGATGTGCACAAAGTTAAACTGCTATATAGACTATCGGAGAGTGTGGTGATAGCAACAACACCTGCCGTTTGTAAATTAGCAACACAATAAAACTCCACTGAAAGGTTTGTAGTCCGCATTCAAAGCCATCCAATGAGGTTACCATATGGCTCACAGTTCTAAGTCTTTGGTCAGAATTTGTTCAATTAATATCTCAAACCTCTCGTTTTATCTGGACCCCCCTGGTATTCGGTAGCTCCTGGCAAATCTCAGGAATTGTTTCAGTGCTCTAACTTACACTGCAGTGTATTTAGCAAAGTTTGACTAATCCAATAGGGGTCTTTTTAAAGGAGGTGCAATATCCCTGTGGGTTTTGTTTGGGCCAAGTTTGGGAACTCATGAAGGGAATCACGAATATTGAGCTACCTCAATTGGCACATATAACACCTTTGGCCCACCTATCTTGAGGAGGAAAAATAAGTAGCCCCACTCCACCACCACATCCACCACCTCATCCGCCACATCCACCACACCCACCACCATCACTTCCACCACCACATCCACCACCACTTTCACCACATCCACAACCACCACATCCACCACCACCACATCCACCACATCACCACCACACCCACCATCACCACCACATCCACCATCACATCCACCACCCCCACCACCACCACATCCACCATCACATCCACCATCACCTCCACATCCACCATGACATCCACCGCCACATCCACCACCACATCCACCACCACCGCATCTACCACCACCGCATGCACCACCACCACCACACCCACCACCTCACATCCACCGCATCCACCACCACCACATCCAACACATCCACCACCACTTCCACCACCACCACCGCATCCACCACCACCACATCCACCGCATCCACCTCCACTGCATCCACCACCACATCCACCATCACCTCTACATCCACCACCACATCCACTGCCACATCCACCGCCACATCCACCGCCACATCCACAACCATATCCACCAAATCCACCACCACCACATCCACCACATGCACCACCACCGCATCCACCACCACATCCACCACACCCAACACCACCACATCCAACACCACATCCACCGCATCCACCACCACCACATCCACCACATCCACCACCACATCCAACACATCCACCACCACTTCCACCACCACCGCATCCACCACCACCACCGCATCCACCACCACCGCATCCACCACCACCACATCCACCGCATCCACCACCACCACATCCAATGCATCCACCACCACATCCACCACCACATCCATCACCTCCACATCCACCATGACATCCACATCCATCATGACATCCACCGCCACATCCACCACCACCACATCCACCACATGCACCACCACTGCATCCACCACCACATCCACCACACCCACCACCACCACATCCACCGCATCCACCACCACCAC
Source organism: Lissotriton vulgaris (assembly GCF_964263255.1). Classification (NCBI taxonomy): domain Eukaryota; kingdom Metazoa; phylum Chordata; class Amphibia; order Caudata; family Salamandridae; genus Lissotriton; species Lissotriton vulgaris. Next base: position 846,997,765 of record NC_141695.1, read on the forward strand.
CACATCCACCACCACATCCACCTCCACATCCAACACATCCACCACCACTTCCACCACCACCGCATGCACCACCACCACCGCATCCACCACCACCACATCCACCACCACCACATCCACCACCACCACCACATCCACCACCGCATCCACCACCACCACATCCACCACCACCCCCACAACCACCACCTCATCCACCACCGCATCCACCACCACATCCACCACACCCACCATCACTTCCACCACCACATCCACCACATCCACCACCACTTTCACCACATCCACCACCACATCCACCACCACATCCACCACCACATCCACCACCATCACCACCACCACCACATCCACCACCATATCCACCACCACATCCACCACCACATCCACCACCACATCCACCACCATATCCCCTAGATCCACCACCACCACATCTATATGTGTGTGTGTGTGTGTGTGTGTGTGTGTGTGTGTGTGTGTGTGTGTCTCTGTGTGTGTGTGTAGGTGCAAATGCAATGTTCTTGAATTTTCGTCACAATAAAATACACTGAACATAATCTTCACAAAAGTTATTTACAAACGTTTAAGCTATTGCCATTATAAATTACAATACATTTTATTTAAGTATTAATTATTTACAAAATTAAAAGCCATTGTTATTTGTAATATCAATACATCTAAGTCACGTAAATACAACACACATTGCATTACAAATGCTATAGGTGTCACATTTGCGAAAGTTAAAACTATTGACATTGTAACTGACAAAGCTATTAATTTTGCTATTTTCAAAACCAACACATAAATAAAAAAAGTGTCATTTACAATACCAATCGCTCAAACTTTCCTAATGCGAGACCTATTGCATTTCCAATGCTTGTTTTAGATTTAAATTCTGTGATGGAATAAGGAAAAATACTTAATTTTAAAGAAAGCAATTAAATAATGAATGAATTTGATTTTGGACCTCATTGTCTTCCTCCTTGAACGTTCATACAACGGTTTCATGTTTTTTTAGACAGTCACGTTTTGCAGAAGCACGGGCATATGTGGTAAACCAAATCTACTAGTGCTGTTAAGTATATCATGATAGGAAGGTCTTTGAAGCGCAGGCTACCAATTGACGATTTTTAGCCTGTGTGCCACAGAGAGAGATAGCTGTGTCCGTCTCTGCTTCTTAAATTAGGACATCTCTTGCACGGCATTCCTGGAAAATCACCAACTGTCCCTGCCACAGACAAAACAAGGCATCGGTTCCTTGCAATGCTTATCGCATTGGCCGGTTGAGTGGAGTGAGCGAGTCACACAGGAAGCGACAACCGCGCAGCATGAGTCCGTGTTTCCATCCAGACTGCTTTCGGTAACATTCTGTATCTTACGATAACCACTTTCTAAGGACCACGTTGCCTTTTCAACAGCACATGAATGACACTTCCCACGGCTACTTCAGAATCTCCCTGACCTCTGGCTATGGCCAGTTGGCGAGTTAAACCCAACATAACTGGGAGGCGGACCAGCAAGTTTTCAAAGAGAATACGCGTCCTCAGCTTTACAAACGAAACCTATCTTTAAAAGCCTATTTGAAAATGAATACCCAAAGACGAGGCAGTTCTTTCAGACAAAAAGTTGCTGATTTATTTTTAAATTAAGCTTGTATTTGCTCACATGCCTGAGAAAATGCAGCTATTTCTATTGGTTAGTGAAAAATGTGTGTCAAACGAACTCATATATTTTATTTTATGCACAGCGGTGACATGTTTCCTCACAGCCACTCTATTATGCTGAGGCTTCCAAATCGGACAGTGGTAGAGAGAACTCTCCAGGAACGTGTGGGGTCGATCCAACCTCAGTGGCTGGTTTTTGGGGTGATTAATGGTTCGATAGCGCACCAAGGAATGGTCCTCAGAGGTATTGGGAATGACCCCTCCCGACCGAGGGGGTTAGTATAGATAGACTGCTCCTATATGGCCCAGTTGCTTTTAACTGGGGTGGTGGTACAGATAGATGTATGATGCTGGGTTGCGCTATCCCACACGTGGGTAGCGACACCGGATGCACACAAAAAGAAAATTTCATGCGAGGTTGTTGTGCGTTTGAAGTGAATAAAGTTTTTTTCAAATCTGGATGTTAAATTCACACCATAGAGTTCATGTCAAGTCAAGTCAAGTCAAATAATTTATATAGCGCGCTACATACCCAGAGGGTCTCAAGGCGCTTGAAGAAGGGTGGGGAATTACTTGTCGAATATCCAGGTTTTAAGTTGCTTTCTGAATGCTAGGTGGTTCTGAGTGAGGCGAAGGTGAATGGGAAGTGAGTTCCAGGTTTTAGCCGCCAGGTAGGAGAAGGATCTTCCTCCCATGGTGGTTTTGTTGATGCGAGGTACAGCGGCAAGGGCTTGGTTGGAAGAGCGTAGCTGGCGGGAGGGGGTGTAGAAGTAAAGTCGTGTGTTGAGGCATTCGGGTCCAAGTTCGTAAAGTGCTTTGTGTGCTTGGGTTAGGAGGCGGAATGTTATCCTCTTATTGACGGGGAGCCAGTGGAGGTTTTTCAGGTGACCAGAAATGTGGTCTTTACGCGGGATGTCTAGCATGAGTCTGGCTGATGCGTTCTGAATGCGTTGGAGTTTTTTCTGAAATTTTGCGGTGGTAGTCCAGGCGGCTTGTAACCAGTGCGTGGGTGACCGTTTTTCTAGTTTCGGTGGGGATCCAGCGAAATGCTTTTTGAGCATGCAAAGAATTTTGAAGCAAGATGATGGAACGGCGTTCACTTGTCTGGTCATCGAGAGTGAGGAGTCCAGGATGACGCCCAAGTTCCGTGCGTGGTCCGTCAGGATGGGTGCTTTTCCAAGGGCCTCTGGCCACCAAGAGTCGTCCCAGGCGGAGGGGGAGGTACCTAATATAAGGACTTCTGTTTTGTCTGAATTCAGTTTCAGACGGCTGTGCTTCATCCACTCGGCAACTTCTTTCATTCCTTCATGTAGGTTGGTTTTGGCGGTGTTAGGGTCTTTGGTGAGTGAGAGGATCAGTTGAGTGTCATCAGCGTAGGAGATGATGTTGAGGTTGTGTTGGCGTGCGATGGCCGCGAGGGGGCTCATGTATAAGTTGAAGAGGGAGGGGCTGAGTGAAGATCCTTGTGGCACGCCGCAAATGACTTCAGTGGCCTCTGACTTGAATGGTGGGAGGCGGACTCTTTGAGTTCTTCCGGCAAGGAACGAGGTGATCCATTCCAGTGCTTTTCCTTGGATTCCGATGTTTTTGAGGCGTTGTAACAGGGTGCTATGACAGACTGTGTCGAAGGCTGCGGAGAGGTCGAGGAGGATGAGGGCGACTGTGTCTCCATTGTCCAGTAGAGTTCGAATGTCGTCTGTTGCTGCGATGAGTGCGGTCTCAGTACTGTGTTTGGCTCGGAAGCTGGATTGTGAGGAGTCAAGGGATTTGTTGGTTTCGAGGATGGCGGCGAGCTGGTTGTTGACAGCTTTCTCGATGACTTTGGCCGGGAATGGAAGGAGCGAGATGGGGCGGTAGTTTTTGAGTTCGGTGAGGTCAGCTGTGGGTTTTTTCAGAAGGGCGCTGAGTTCGGCGTGTTTCCAGCTTTCCGGGAAGGTGGCGGAGTTGAGGGAGCAGTTGATGACGTCTCGGAGGTGTGGTGCTATGATGGAATCTGCTTTGTTGAAGATGTGGTGAGGGCATGGGTCTGTGGGGGATCCTGAGTGGATGGAGTTCATCAGGCGGATGGTGTCCTCGGTGGAGATTGGGTTCCAGTCATTAAGGATGTTCAAGGGGGGTGAAGGTACGGCAGAAGGTTGGGTGGGTTGGTCTCCGGGTTGGTTGTCGAAGCTGTTGTGGATGTCTGCGATTTTGTCGTGGAAGAACGAAACTAGGGAGTCGCAAAGGGTTTGAGAGGGAGTGATGTCGTTGGAGTTGGCAGTGGGGTTGGTAAACTCTTTGACGATGTTGAATAATTCCTTGCTGTTGTGGGCGTTGTTGTCTAGTCGGTCTTTGAATTCGGCTTTCTTGGCAGTCCGGATCAGTTGGTGGTGTATGCGGGTGGCGTTTTTGAAGGTGTCCCTGGTGCTGGTGTTTGGGTCTTTTTTCCAGGCCTTCTCAAGGGAGCGACAGAGTTTCTTGGATTTCTTAAGATCATAGTTGAACCAGGGGGCGTTTTTGCTGCCTAGTTTGATTTGACGTTTTTTCAAAGATGCTAGGTTGTCGGCGCTGTTGGTTAGCCATTGAGTGAGGTTAATGGCTGCTTGGTTGGGGTTCAAAGAGTGGGCAGGGGGGTTTTGAAGAAGCGATGAGGAGATCTAGTCGATGGCGATTTTGTTCCAGTTTCTTTGCAGAGTAGGTTGAGGATGGTTGTGTGTTGTGGTCTTTTTGTAGATAAAGTAAACGCAGCTGTGGTCCGTCCAATGGAGAACTGTGGTGTGACTGAAGGAGATATGTTTGCTGGAGGTGAAGATAGGGTCGAGTGTGTGACCTGCGTAGTGAGTGGGGGTATTGACAAGTTGTTTGAGTCTGAGGTTGGCGAGATTGTCCAGAAGAGTAGTGGTGTTGCTGTCGTTGTTCTTTTCCAGGTGAAAATTGAGGTCTCCCAATAGAATGTAGTCCTCGGAGGGGAGGGCGTGTGGGGTGATAAAGTCAGTGATGTCTTCACTGAATTGTGCACGAGGTCCTGGTGGCCTGTAGAGGAGGGTGCCTCTGAGTGTGGTCTTGGGGTCGGTGTGGATCTGGAAGTGAAGGTGTTCGGCGCTAGCGAGGTTAACGTCTGAGCTGGTTGAGATGCGGATGGAGTTCTTATGGACGATAGCGATGCCTCCTCCAGTTTGGTAGGTGCGGTCTTTTCGGATGATCTTGTAGCCTTCCGGGATGGCAATGGTGATGTCTGGGGCTGAGGAGGCGTTCATCCATGTTTCTGTTAGGAAGGCGACGTCCGGAGAGATGGTGTCTAGTAGATTCCAAAGGTCGATGGCGTGTCTGTGGACCGAGCGGGTGTTGAGCAGGATGCATTTTAGGTGGTTGGTGTCAGATCTCTGTTTGGTATTAGTGGATGAGGAGTTGGTCTTGGTGCCGTCATACTTGCAGGAGTTGCATGTGAAGGGTCCATGGGTGTGTCCAGGAGCGGCTTGGGCGCAGTTGGGGAGTCGACCGGGGTTTAGGGCTAAGAGGGTGGAGGCGTCGTATGTAATGCGGGTTGGGTGGGTGGTACGGGGGCCAGGGGGTCTGGCGCTGGGCGCGGTCCATCTTCGTTTCTTATTAATTCATTCAAAATTTCCCCATGATTTCCCAATGCATTTCGGGCTCAGTGCCCTTCATCAGGGGATTTAACAGTACTGTTGGCAAAAAATAATACACAAAATTAGTACGCAACATAATGTACATCTGATCAATTCAAAGGCGAAAATAATCACTTTATCTAAGTTTTGAAGATACACTCCTAACTGCGACCCACACAGTACAAACAAGATAGTGCACACTTAACCCCTGTTACCATGGGATACTATTCAAAATGGAAAAAACTGCCATGCTCCCCTGAAGTTTGAAAATACTAGAATACGAGAAAAGGTACGGGTATTTGTGATGGGAAATCATGGGGAAATTTTGAATGAATTAATAAGAAACGAAGATTGATGTTTTTCATGAACTCTATGGTGTGAATCTAACATCCAGATTTGAAAAAAACTTTATTCGTAATAAACCAACTTCAAACCCACAACAACCTCGCATGAAATTTTCTTTTTGTGTGCATCCGGTGTCGCTACCCACGTTTGGGATAGCGCAACCCAGCATTGTAACTTGGTCCTTCAGTCCCGAAAGGATTACCGAATAGCACCAACTTAACTGCACAGAACATTTCTAACTTTCATGTACATTTAGGAGTGCGATTGTCCTACAACTGCAGTAGTTTCACAGATAGATGTATCTCAGGAAGAGAGGCCTACCTGAAGAGAGACACGTGTAGGCTCTACTAAAAAGGTGACAGGGGCCCCAGCACTCTCATTCTGGAGTTATAGGAGTTTCAGGGGCCACCGCCTTGCCTCTTAATTAATTTGCTTCGATGTTTGTGCTGCTTGTAGTCACCTCTGCACAATAATTAACATACGTTATTAGGGTGAACACCTCGCTGTAGGACATTATGGACACTATTGCAATCCTGGACTTCTGTAACCTAGCCTAATGCATTCTGGGTGTTGTAGTCTTGTTTTGCTTCCATTGACCTACTTAGGCGAATGCACCTGAAATCTTCAAAATGTTAATGGAAAGTTCAGTCCTGGAGACAGTGTCTGCAATGACCAGGAGTGAGGTGATCGCTCTAGTAGTTATTATCCTGCAGATAAAAGCAATAAGGCTACTAGCTGTCTCTTGCCGCACACTTTACCTTACCCCCATAAGAACGATCTGCATACACTGGAACAGGAGCAACGGCTCCTCTTTGGAAACCCAATCACAGCTTCACTGAGCAAACACCAGAGCCACTGGAATTATGTGATTCTGCAGCTGTGGCAGTTTCTGCATGATTGTCGATTTCTTGTACTTACTACCAGTGCCGGACTGGCTGTTGCGGGCACCGGGCAATCCTCCGGTGTGCCGCAAGGATAGGGGCCGGTTTTGGGCCCCTGGGGGCCGCTTTTGTTACAGGACCGTTTTTGCAATGCAAAATTGGCCCTGTAACAAAATCGGCCGAAAACCGGCCCCGGCAAAGAGCTCGGTCGCACCCCCAACGGTCCGGCCCTGCTTACTACGTATTCCAAGTTGCCCATTTCAACAAAAAAACGTTTCTAGCTAGCTCGAAAGGATCAAGAGTTTCTAAAAACACTGCCATACATATTGCTGTACAGTGGCAGGCCCTTTACTGCACAGTAGAAGACTACCTTTCAGCGGCTGATTGCTGTATTTGGGTTTTAAACTGATAATAATGAGGTGAAACATTTGCCCAGACAGTTTTAACATGTGTAAAAAAAACACAAATAGTGACGAAGTATATCCACAAAATGTGCCACATAATTTGCCTTTTCCTGGTGTACAATTTAATCAACCTTGCCGCATACTTTCATCCTCCGGAGCACATAATTCTAGCCGCCCTGACCATGAACATGCACAATAGCCCTGCTGCCTCAACATAGCACATCGAGCTTCTGGGCCACCATAGACAAACTCTGAAACACTGACCAGGTGCAGTTCTTTAAATGGGCCAGTACTTACTTTTACTGAATACTGGCACTTCTTGTTTTTTCTCCCTGAGTACCAGAACTTGACCGTGCCCAGTAAGAGTACCAGAACTTACTTCAGTATGTCGAGATTTTCGAAAGAAATAGTCATCATGTGAGCATATACAGCATTCTTAGGTCGAGGCTCAGGCATTGCTTTAGCAATGCTTATTTGGCAAGATTATAGTAAGGCTTTCAAAAGTGTACCCAAACTGCGGATTAGGTACAGTTCATGTGAGCCAGGCGCGTACACATCGTCAGCCACATCGCACACCATTTGTCTGTGCCTCGGCATCAGACTTCAAAGGAATCTGCTCCCCCGCCCCCCCCATCAGACTTCAAAGGAATCCGCTCCCCCGCCCCCCCGCCTCCCCGCGCCAGGCAACGCCGAGAGCTTGTTTTTTTATTTTATTATTTATAAAGTGAAACATAGCATTAGCCTCAGCTCGAAGTAGTGTTTTTTTTCTTTTTGTGACTTGTGGTACAGTTTTGTTTGCCTTTGTAATTTCGATTGTGTTTATGCTCTCTGCATTCCCTCGTTTTCGTATTATATCTATTATCTCTTATAATGTTGTCTGATTTTGCCAAGTTTTCTCATTATTTTGTCATTTAACTTGCGATGGAGAGTATTGCAGTTTGATTTTTTTGAAAGGCGCAGCACTCCTAATCTGAAACACAGGCTGCCCGGCGTTGCTTTTCTTCTGGGCGGCACGCCATTAATACTAAACAATGGCGGACACACATGTCGCTCTTCTATTTTGCCATTGTTCATTTGTTTAACAGCGCACAACTCTGAATCCCCAACATAGACTGCCGGGTGTTGCTATTCCTTTAGGCGGCATGCCATTATTCTTAAATAATAGCCGCCATGCAGCAAAGGTGTGCTTCGGTTTTGTCCCATAAACTGTAGTAGTAGCCAAGCGGTGCATATATTTCCTGCTTGGCAGCAGGCTCACAAGCAGCCGCAGAGGTGAGTGTCACCAGCTCATCTATGTAATAGGATAGCACGATAAGCTCCCCCTCACAAGTTTACTAAGGGAACACATTATACTGCCACCAGTACTTTTTTTACTCTTCTAAAACATAGGCGATGTTCGGGTCTGAGTCTCCAAGACTGGATTAGGCTGTAGGTGCCTGGTTTAGAGACCAGTACACCCTCTGGGCTTTGTAATCTCGTCTTTCCGCTCTCGCACACACGGATATGATTATTCATATGCTCGCATATCGGTCGAGAGGGATACAGTGAGGAAATGCTCCAAGTGTGCACATACGAGGGGTATGGTGTTTGAAAGTGGGGTAAGGAATGGTGCCTGCATGGAAACCGACTCTGGGCATCATAGGATTTGCAGTCCGTCCGCAGTACCTTCTTAAATCACGTGCAGTTTGCTAAAAAAAAATGACATTTTCTCCTTGCATATTTAGTAATTCCTTATTGGTTACTCAACACTATTACATCATTATTTTTCATGCCGCCTACTTAGAGAAGTGTACAGTACAGTGGTGAATTTATCGACCTTGTTGTTTGGTGAATATTTATGTCCATGCTGCTCGGAGGAGCTAGCCTCCTACCTCGCTAGCAGCTTTCCAGCTGCTGCACATGGCCCCTTCTTATTTGACCTTCCTTGCGCCATTCTTCTCTTGCTAACTTCCTTAATCAGCCTCTTTTTTTAATGAAAACATTATTTGGCTATTTTGTATGTCATAGTGTGATGGTGAGAGTTTGATTCTGAGAATAAGTCAAAGGATTAGTGAATGAATTGATGGATGAGTGAGTTTATGAATCAATGGGTCAATGCATGGATGGATGAAAGGTTAGTTTTTTTTTGAATAGGTGACCGATTTGGTGCATGGATAAATGCATATTGTGCCTCTTTTGGTGTATGGATGAAGGTGTGAGTGAATAATTGAACTGATGTATGTAGAGGAAGTGTGTGCATGAATTGATGAAAGAGTGATGGATAAGTGAGAGCATGGATTTGAGTACGGCTAAAATGATGAATGAACGCATGGATGATAATATTGTCCTATTTTGTTTTGTTGAAAGTATTATTTTGAATGAATCGCACCTTCTGTTAGGACTCTAGAGTTTTGATAAGATTTCTAAAGTTCATCTCCGTGGTTAAACTAATAAAATATCACTTCATCTTCAAATTGGTTTCAGGAGTATATTTTGGTCTATAAAGTTGGCTTAGTACAGATTGTCATGTTCCCTCTGCTTCCATGTGTACTTTTGAAAAAGCGATCTATTGTTTTTTTGAAAACTCAGTTCATCTGACAGGAGCCATGGCTGTGAAAGAAGATTATTCCATGCCTTGACTAAATTACGTCGACATGTTTAATTTGTGCTTCGTTGAATAATCATCACCTCTTCATATTTGACACTTTGACATTCCCATGTCCCTTTTAAGCTTAGTAGGAAGGGTTTTCATAAACATAGAACTTGTGACACAGTGCGCCGATAGTGTAACCAAACGGCACTCTAGTTGAAACCGAAGTTCTCTTGAGGATAGTGGTGATGTGGTCATGTTTGATATCCACAGCATATTAAGGACCTTACTCTGGAATCGCCAGTAGGAGTTGTGATCACCTGCGCCTTGTCGCCGACAAATCCTAACAATAGGAGGAGATAGTGCCTCATATGAGGGTAGGACAACATGCCCTAACAATCAAGCATTGGCAAAGCCTGTTACTCTGCCTTGCATTTTGAGTCATGATTAAATGCATTAACAATCCTGATGCACTGAAAAAACTAAGGAAAACTTTGTATTGCATTCTGTACAGAATACTTTTATAAGTAAAATAAATGAGGGATGATTCAGTGTACTTTTGAAATGTAAATGAATCCCGAATGCTTTGCAAAACTAGCATGCCATAGTGGGTGGGATGATACATATTCAGTAACATGAGGTGAGAGAAAATACACCTCTAGATGGAGTCAAACTCCATTCTATATGTATTTTAGAGAATTTTTGAACACTGCATTGTCAAGCCAGGCCTAAGTAATTTGGATCTATTCCTTTTGATTTTAAGATGGATCAAGCCACTCACTGGCACCTGGAGCACCAGCTATTCATTTTCCTTGTCCTATATATATATTTTTTTTAGGTCGATCCTGGGCAGCGCATGCACTGCTCTGTGAGGCTTGCTGTATTTGCGTATGAACTTGAAGCCCCGCCCACTCTCTGCCCATATTTATCATTGGCTTGACATTGTCCTTCGTAAATACTGGCTTCTGATTCCTTAATAGGCTTGTTAGTCTCTGCTTAGTACCGCCTTGTCTTCGTTTGTATCCTCCCATAAGGACTGGCCCTTTTACTTTGGTTGTTCCATAGTACGTCTTATTTAGTCTGTAAGCACTATATTTTCAGGGTCGGGCTGGCCATTGCGGAACTGGGCTTTTCCCCAGTGGGCCAGAGGGGTGGGGCTGGTTTTGTGCCAGTGAGGCCGCTTTTGTCACTGGGGGCCGGTAATGCAGCAGTGCTGCAACATATCTTCCCTGTAGGAAAAGTGGGAGCAGTGCTTCTTGCTAGCTCCCCCAACCCTCTCCGCCAGCTCCTAGGGCTGGTCGAGCAGAAACTGCCAGGGCTGGTTACTGTTCCCAATCCGCCCCTGACTATTTTGTTTAATGAGTGTCTCCAACCTCAGGCACTACGTGCTTTCCTGCAACATTCAGCGCCCCATGCACACTTTCACTGGGCACTTTTTAAAAAAAAAAGCACTTGTTTGTCAACTTGACAAACAAGTGCTTTGTTTGGTAAAAGTGCCACGTACCGTGCTTTCACTTTAGGTCTTGTCTACAGCATTGCTTTAGCAATCCTTGTTTGGCGAGATTATAGTAAGGCTTTCAAAAGACTACCCAAGCTGCGGATAGTGGTACAGTGCATGTGAGCTAGGCGCGTGCACATTGCCAGCCACATCGCACACCATTTGTCTGAGCCTCGGCATCAGACTTCAAAGGAATCCGCTCCCCCGTCCCCGCTTCAGACTTCAAAGGAATGCCCTCCCCCGCCCCCGCCACAGCAATGCTGGGAGCTTTCTAAATAAACGTTCTCCTAAATGTATTGCAGCTATCTTCAAAGGTACTGCAGTGTTTTTAAATAAACGTTCTCCTAAATGCATTGCAGCTTTCTTCAAAAAACATTTGCTCAAATCTATTGCAGAGGTCTTAAATAAACTTTCTCTCAAATGTATTGCAGCGATTGCAGCGTTTTAAAATAAACTTTCTTTCTCTTTACCTCTCTTGTTTCATTCTTCACTCCTTTTTTTCTCCTTTCATCCTTCCTGTTCTCCACTCACCTCATTTTCTCCCTCTTCTCTGTATCTTAGTCTCTGTCAGTCTCCCTTTCTCTCCGTCTATAATTTTCCTTCTTCAGATCTTTCTCTGGCCCGTCTACATGCCTTCACACATATCACAATGTTTCTTCTTTCCTTTCGTTGTATCTCCCACTCCCTCCTCTTTCTCCTCGCCATAGCTACGTAGCAGACTTTTCATTCACATTCCTTTCGCAGCTTTATCGTCGCTCCTCATTTTATTCTCTTTCATAGCTCTCACTCACCCACCTCTTTCCGTTCTCCCCGTCTCTCCCACCCTTCCATGTTTCATTCTTTCTACTTGCCCACCTCGTCGCACTCTTCTCTTTCCTCGCATATCTCTCTGACTCTCTTTTACGTTTCCCTCTCACACATCGCTTCGTCAGTGGTAGGACGTGCTTTGTAAATACAATTACTACCTTCAGCCACTTCTCCCTTCGTATCACATCACTTTGCTCGCTTTCTTCTCTCCCATTCTTCATCTCCACTATCATATTTCAAGCAAGCTTCATGTTCGCCCTTCCTCTTTATTATTATTCGTGTTCCTATTTCTTGTTCTCCCCTTTCTTCACCCTTGAGCTCACACTTTTTTTTCCCTCCACTGTCCCCTCTCTACCCTTGTCACTTTTCATATTTCCCTCTTCCTTATCTTTATTTTTGATTTTCCATACTCCTCCTCTTGCTGTACTTTCACTCCTGCCACTCTCATCTTTTTTGTTCTCTCTTGTCTTCAGTTCTTCCTTTCATTCCGCCCTATATTTTACACACCGTCCCTCCTTTCTTATCTTTCGTTTCTCTTCCTCTTTATCTCTTTTTTCTCCCACTCATTTTAGCCAGACTTTCCCTCTTTCTAATTTTCACTTTCTTCTCCCCATTTTCTGCCTGAAGCTAAGGTTAACGGGTCTGTCTGAATTCATGAAAGCCAATGAAACAATAGCAGTAAGTACATAAAGTAACTACAAGGAGTCTACTTGTTTGTTTACAGACCGTGTCACCTAATGGGCGCTGCGCACAACGTCATTAAACGTCATTATATCTTGAAAACGTGAGGACGTCAAAGTAACGCACGCTCTTGTGTATGCACTCTTGCTCTTCGTCTTGTTTCCGACTAGCCCACTCTCTTATACACCTTTCTTCTCTCGTCCCTCCTCTGCTTTGCCGTCTCCCTTCCACGACCATGGCACCTCTCCCCACCCTGTCCACTTTCCTCTCATCTTTACTCCCTCGCATTTACTGTATCAACCCCCTCTTCATCTTGTCTTCTCCACCTGCCCTCTACGCCACCCCCTGCTTTCCACAACTTCCCTATCCGCCACTCTCTCCCTCTCTACTTCCCGCTTCGCTTCTCTCTCCCTTGTCTGTCTCCTTTTTTTTCTCTCACTGCCTCTCGTATTCAGCCCTCCATACCACCACAACATCCACCACCACCACGACATCCAACACCACCACGTTCATCACCACCATGTCCACAACCACCACGTCCACCACCACCACGTCCACTACCACCATACCCACCACCACCACCACCACATCCACCACCACTGCGTTCACCAACACCATGTCCACCACCAGCACTTCTACCACCACCACCACCACACCCACCTCCACCACCACCACGTCCACAACCACCACCACCACCACGTCCACAACCACCACCACCACGTCCACCACCACCACATCCACCACATCCACCACCACGTCCACCATGTCCACCACCACCACCATGTCCACCACCACCACCATGGCCACCACCACGTCCACCATGAGGCCACTACCACATCCACCACCGCCACGTCTACCTCCACCACCACCACATCCACTACCACCACCATATCCATCACCAAGTCCACCACCAAGTCCACCGCACATCCACAACTACATCCACCACCACCACCACATCCACCACCACCAAGTCTACCACCACCAAGTCCACCACCACCATGTCCACCACCACCACGTCCACCACATCCACCACCACCACATCCATCACCACCATGTCCACCTTCATGTCCACCACCACCACATCCACCACCACCACCTCCACCACATCCTCCACTACCACATCCGCCACCGCCATGTCCACCACCACACGTCCACCGCGTCCACCACCACCACATCCACCATGTCTACCACCAACACCACCTCATCCACCACCAACACGTCCACCACCACCACGTCCACCACATCCATCACCACCAAGTCCACCACCATGTCCACCACCATGTCCACCACCACCACGTCCACCACATCCACCACCACGTTCACCACCACCACGTCCACCACCACCATGTCTACCACCATGTCCACTGCAAGGCCACTACCACGAACACCACCACGTCTACCTCCACCACCACGCCCACCACCAAGTCCACCACCAAATCCACCACCAACTCCACCACCACATCCAGCACTACATCCACCACCACCACAACCACCACATCCACCACCATCACCACGTTCACCACCTCCACCACCACATCCACCACGTCCACCATGTCCACCACCACCACCACCACATCCACCACCACTGTGTCCACCACCACCGCGTCCACCACCACCACCATGTCCACCACCAACACCACCACATCCACCACCACACCCACCACCACCTCCACAACCACCACCACATCTACCACCACCACATACACCACCACTATGTCCACCACCACTACTACCACCATATCCACCACCACCACGTCCTCCACCACCACCATGTCCACCACCACCACCACCACACCCACCTCCACCACTTTCATGTCCACCACCACCACGTCCACCACCATGTCCACCACCACATCCACCACCACCTCCATGGCCACCACCATGTCCACCACGAGGCCACCTCACTCTATCTATCTATCGCCCTCACTCTATCTATCTATCGCCCTCACTCTATCTGTCGCCCTCACTCTATCTATCTGTCACCCTCACTCTATCTATCTATCTATTGCCCTCACTCTATCTATCTATCGCCCTCATTCTATCTCTCACCCTCACTCTATCTATCTATCTATCTATCTATCTATCTATCTATCTATCTATCTATCTATCTATCTATCTATCTATCTATCTATCTATCGCCCTCACTCTATCTATATATCTATCGCCCCCACTCTATCTATCTATCGCCCTCAGTCTATCTATCGCCCTCACTCTATCTATCGCCCTCACTCTATCTATCGCTCTCACTCTATCTATATATCACCATCACTCTATCTAACTATCACCCCTCACTCTATCTATCTTTCGCAGACACTCTATCTATCTATCTATCTATCTATCTATCTATCTATCTATCTATCTATCTATCTATCTATCTATCTATCTATCTATCTATCTATCTATCTATCTATCTATCTACCTATCGCCCTCACTCTATCTATCGCTCTCACTCTATCTATCTATCACCTTCACTCTATCTATCTATCGCCCTCACTCTATCTATCGCCCTCACTATTCATCGCCCTCACTCTATCTATCGCCCTCCCTCTATCTATCTATCGCCCTCACTCTATCTATCGCCCTCACTCTATCTATCGCCCTCACTCTATCTATCTATCTATCGCCCTCACTCTATCTATCGCCCTCACTCTACCTATCTATCACCCTCACTCTATCTATAGCCCTCACTCTATCTATCTATCTATCTATCTATCTATCTATCTATCTATCTATCTATCTATCTATCTATCTATCTATCTATCTATCTATCTATCTATCTATCTATCTATCTATCTATCTATCTATCTATCTATCACCCTCACTCTATCTATCACCCTCACTCTATCTATCACCCTCACTCTATCAATCACCCTCATTCTATCTATCTATCGCCCTCACTCTGTCTATCTATCGCCCTCACTCTATCTATCTATCACCCTCACTCTATCTATCTATCGCCCTCACTCTATCTATCTATTGCCCTCACTCTATCTATCTATGTATCGCCCTCACTCTAGATATCTGTCTATCGCCCTCACTCTATCTATCGCACTAACTCTATCGCCATCACTCTATCTATCTATCTATCTATCTATCTATCTATCAATCACCCTGACTCTATCTATCTGTCTATCTATATATCGCCCTCACTCTATCTATCTATCACCCTCACTCTATCTATCTATCGCACTCACTCTATCTATCGCCCTCCCTCTATCTATCTATCGCCCTTCCTCTATCTATCTATCGCCCTCACTCTATCTATCGCATTCACTCTATCTATCTATCGTATCACCATAGCATCACTCAGCACCACCACGGCATCACTCAGGGGCACCTCAACATCACTATGCGATACCACAGCATCACTGAACGCCACAGCATCACTCGTCGCCATCACAACATCACTCAGCGCCACCACAGCATCAATCTATGCAACCATTCAACACAACTGGTTCAAATATGTTCTCTCAATGTTTCAAACTTTATTACAAATGTCACAAAAACATGCTAATATTTCACTTCTGTTCTTGTATTTTCGTCACAGCAAAATTCACTGAACATAATCTTCACAAAAGTTATTTACAAAAGTTTGAGCTATTGCCATTGTAAATCACAATAAGTTTTATTTAAGTATTAATTATTAAAAAAATAAAAGCCATTGTTATTTGTAATACCAATACATCTAAGTGACGTAAATACAACACATATTACATTAGAAATGCTATAGGTGTCACATTTGCGAAAGTTAAAACTATTGGCATTGTAAATGACAAAGCTATTAATTTTGCTATTTTCAAAAACAACACATAAATAAAAAATGTGTCATTTACAATACCAATAGCTCAAACTTTCCTAATGTGAGACCTATTGCATTGCAAATGCTTGTTACCCCTTGGTACATGCTCACATGATTAGCATTTCACACTGGAAGTGACAAGCACTTTGGCGTCACTACAACGTGTGATGTCAGCAGCCAAGTCTCTGTGTGGCGGGATGGTAGGGAAGCCCTTTAAAAATGCAGTTTGAGATGGCTTTCACTTGCTTCTTTGAGAGAACAGCAGTGAGGATCATCGACGAGGAGCCAGCCAGGAGAAGCATCTATGGAACAGGATTCCATCCAGTGGCAGTCTGGTTGATGAGGACCATCTGCAGAAGCAGGGGACGGATTTCTGTAGGACATGATCCTGAGACCCAGGATGAGAGTCCTGTATCCAGTGACATCTGCAAGGACTGGATTTCTGCAATTTGGTCCCCCATCCATGCAGTGCCTGCTGTAGAGATCTGTGTAAAGTACTGACTTGGGCCTACACATTAATGACTGGAGGCCACACGTAGTCTAAGATAGTGGTCAGTACGAAGCCTGCCACGCCCAGAGCCCTGGGCTATTTATTCATAACCTAGCGTGCCCTCCGTCTCCACGTAGGGCGAGACCACTTCATGCACGCTTGAGGGGGGCGTGGAATAGTAAGGCACTCCTGGACTTTATGTGCAGTGGTTGCGCCCACCTCCGGCAACATTACATTCCTCCTTTACCCCAACATAAAACCAAAATGAACATGGCATAAACATTTACAACTCTTAACTATAGTCTCTGGAAATGGCGGAGAGGTAAGAAAGGAACAGTCTTACTTTATGCAGGCAGTTGCACAGCACGACCGCTTCAAAGTCTGCAGCGGGCCACGAAGTCTCGGTACCTTTGGGATGGCTTCGGACAGGGGCGCAGATTATATTGGCTTTGGCTGCGCTCGCCCGACAGGGTTAGAGCTGGTACTCCTGAATCATTTGTCTCGGCAGTCTCTCAGTGACTCTGGTTCACTTGTAGTTCAGGTCTGCTCAGGGTTAGGTCTACTGAGTCTGTGACAGAGGGCTCTTCATCGCTGGGAGCGTCCTCTTCTTCTGCTTCTCTTGGGCCTTGCGTCGGTCTCGTATAGGGTTCTGCTGGATCCGGGAAGCTATCCTCTTCTTCGCTCCTGATCCTCTTGAAGAACTAGACGTTTCTGGTGACTTTCTCTCTTCCTTTCACCGCTGTGATCATGGTGCCATTGACGTTGGTAACAGTCCATGGGTCCAACTCAAAAGGGAGGCGGAACTTCCCCCCGGGATGGCGGTCTTTTACGAGCACACGGTCGCCCACTTGGATGGGGCTGTCCACTGCTCTCCTTCTCCGGGATGCTTCCTTGTTGGACTTTGTTTGTTTTTCCTGGGAATGGTTGCAGGGAATCGGAGCAGACGCCCATAGGGGATGGTGTGGGAGAGTGTCCATAACTGCCCTATTGAAACAGAGGCGGCTTGGAGGGATCCCCGTGGTGCAGTGGGGCGTTAGTCTATATTCTCGCAGGAATTGGAAAAGGGCCAGCTCAACGTTCTGGCCGTCTGCCATTGCAATCTGGATAGTTTTATTTAGAGTCCTCATTAGCCTCTCCACTTCTCCGTTGGCTTGAGGCCATCTGGGAGGGATCTTCCGGTGTTTGATGCGGTGTGATTGCAGGTACTCTGCTAGTTCGCAGCTGGTGAATGGGGGTCCGTTGTCGGTGCGCAACTCTTCCATGAGGCCATGGGTCGCAATGATTTTTTCCAGTTTTGGAATGACCTCCGGAGCCACGGTGGATGGCAGGATTTCGATTTCGGGGTATCTTGAGAAATCGTCCACTACTACAAACATGTACTTCCCACCGGGAAGGCTGCCGAAGTCTGCGCTGGCACGCACCCAGGGGGCGGTCGGCCCTTCTTCTGTGATCACAGGTGCTGGGGAGTTGGGCAGGCTGGTTGCCAGACACACCGGGCAGCACTGGATGACGTCCTCAACTTTCTTATCAAGCCCCGGGAACCAGAGCTTGTTCCGGATGCGATTCTTAGATTTCACAATGCCCCGGTGGGCGCCATGGGCCAACAGGACTGCTTGCTGTGTGAGACTGTCCGGTAGTACCAGGCGAGGGCCTCTCAGGAGGCACCCTTCCGGTGAGATGGATAATTCACTTCGGACTTGGTGGAGTGCTCTTAGCGTGGCCTGGGCTTCCAGGGTGCGGAATGATGCTGGGCTCTGGAGTGGTTTCCAGTTTCCTGATTGGATTGCTTGCATAGCGATCTGTAGGCAGTCGTCGTCTTTGGTGGCTTGCATTACGTCCCTTAGGGAGATTGGTAGAGGTCTTGAACGCTCCACGATCATTCTGACGTATTCTTCCGTGGCGTCGGCTTCCGCGGCTTCTGCTTCTGTGACCGGCCAGGCGTGCCTCGACAGGTAGTCGGCCGGATTCCTGGTGCCCGGCCGATACTCCACTGTGAATTGGTATTCCTGGAGCTGGAGCACCCACTTCTCGATGCGAGGAGGAGGTCGCGAGGATGATCCTTGAAAAAGGGGAAGGAGTGGCTTGTGGTCCGTGATCACCACGAACGGGTGTCCGTACAAGTAGATGTGAAAATGCCGGCACCCTCACAGGATGGCAATGGCCTCTCTTTCAATCTGTGAGTATCGTTGTTCAGTAGCAGTTAGGGTT
The DNA here is from genome assembly GCF_964263255.1 of Lissotriton vulgaris. NCBI lineage: Eukaryota > Metazoa > Chordata > Amphibia > Caudata > Salamandridae > Lissotriton > Lissotriton vulgaris. The sequence goes on from NC_141695.1 coordinate 847,016,704, forward strand.
CTGCTCGCATACGCAACCGGGGCCCACTCTCCGCACTGTTGTTGTTGAGTCAGGACGGCGCCGAGGCCGGTCGGGCTGGCGTCCACCACGAGTTGTGATTCGTAGCGAGGGTTGAAATAGGCCAGGGTCGTGTCTGCTGAGACTGCTGCTTTGGTTTTCTGGAAGGCTTCTTGCTGTTCGGGCCCCCACTCCCACGTGGCGGTGGATTTCGCGAGGTCACGGAGAGGGCCAGTGAGGTCCGAGAGGTCTTTAATGAAGCGCCCGCAGTATGTGACCATCCCCAGAAAACTGCGGACGGCGGTCACTGACGTTGGGGCGGGGGCCTCGTGGATGTCCTTGACTTTGTTGGGGTCTGGTCCTACGCCTTGGTCAGAGAACTTGTAGCCGAAGAAGCTAATGTCTTTTCGTAGGAATTCGCATTTTTCCCTGTCGAGGGTTAGGCCCCGCTCTTGTAGCCTGGCGAAGACCGCTTGGAGGCGCTGGATGTGTTCGTCCAATGTGCTGCGTGGACTAGAATATCGTCACTCACATTCAGCACGCCGTCCAGACCTTGTAGGACATTCTGGATAATGTTCTGAAAAACCTCCGCTGCGCTGGAGATCCCGAAGTTGAGTCTAGTATATCTCCACAGGCCGGCGTGGGTGGAGAAGGTTGTTATCGGGCGGGAATCCGGGTGCAGGGGGATCTGGTGGTATCCCAATCTCAGGTCCATCTTCAAAAACCACTTTGATCCTGATAGCTCGCCGATGATGTCGTCTATGGTCGGTGTCAAGTGGCGCTCCCTCTTGATTGCGAGGTTGGGGATGCGCATATCCACGCAGATCCGCACGGCATCCGGTTGCTTTGGTTTCTTGGCTACCACGATGGGGGATACCCACGGGGTGGGCCTGCTTACCCTTTCGATTATTCCGGCCCTCTCAAGCATTCGCAGTTCAGCTTCTACTTTGGGTCGCAGGTGGAACGCGATGCGTCGGTGTCTGAGGGCTACTGGGGCGACAGAGTGATCAATGTGGAGGCGAACGGCGGGTCCTCTCAAACAGCCGATCCCTTCGAATAACGATGTGTGTTGTAACACGAGGTGGTCAAGGCCTTGGGCTTGAACTGTAAGGGCGAAATGGATCAGCCCTAGGTCTTGGGCGGTTCTGCAGCCAAGCAGGAATCCAGATCCTTCTTGCGAGACATAGATTTTGGTGTGTAGTTGATTGGAGTCATGTGACACAGCTGTTCGGAAGACACCACACAGGCGTAGGGGTCAACTGGTGCCGTAGGCGTATACTTGCACCCTTGTGGGGTGGAGCACTGGAGGGGTGTTTAATGTCCGGTATACGCTGGCCGCCATTAGGTTGATCGTCGCTCCGGTGTCTATCAGAGCTGCCACTGCTTGATCTTGCACGCGTACTGTGCACATCGGTTCTGCGAACGGGGACGCGGCCAAAGTGTTGAGCATTCGCACCACGTGGACGGAAGCTGCGTCCGCGTCGTCGTCGTCCATGTCGCTGCTGTTGGAGGCGTTTGGCAGTGGCTCCACCTGTCTTACCCTCCTAGGCGGGCCTTTGAGCTTTTTCCTTTGCGTCGATAGGCACACGCTAGCGAAATGGTTGGCTTTTCCACAGGCGCTGCAAATCTTCCCTTGTGCAGGGCATGCTCCATTGTGGAGTGTTGCTCCTCCGCACCACATGCAGGCGCGGTCGTGAGGTGATTGGGCTGGGCCAGGTCGTCCTCATCGGGGTGTCTTTGTGCGTGAGTCGGCGTTGCTGGTTTTGATGGCGCACACTGGTTCAACCTTGATATCGACTGTAGGTTTTGGTTCCATATGCGCAGCTCTGGCTTTTGATAGTTCCTTAGATCGTCCTAGCGCCAGGATGTCGCGCATGGGCATGTTGTCTGTCTCTAGGACTCTTTATCGTAGTTTTGATGAGGCGCACCCTTGTATGAATTGAGCGCGGATTTCGTCATCAGTGTCTGGAAGTGTGCATGTGCTGGCTAGCTTTTTAAGCCTGGCGTAGAAAACATCTACCGACTCTCCTGGGAGTTGGCGGGCCTGGCGGAGTAGGAATCTTTCATAATCTGCGCTGGCGAATTGCTCGAAATACGCCGTTATGGCGTCGCGTAGCGTGGCGTAGTTCCGGGGTGGGCCTCCTTCCACTACGTCCTTGGAGATGTCGTGAATTGCCTCCCCGGCAAGGTGTAGAAGCATCACACGCCGTCGTTCAACAGCGACTTCAGCCGCCACAAAGTAGTTCTCAAGGCGTTCCACCCATTTTTTCCACCTGGCAGCTTGGGATGGGGGCGTGCCCGTGACAGTGAAGGGCTCCAGCGGGGGTACCGCGGCCATGGCCATGAAGTTGAGTTGGGGGGCTGTGGGGGCCCACAAATGCGGTGGCACAGGAGGCCTGGTGCTCAGGAGTCCGTTGTGGAGGGGGTAGGCAAGTTTGACAGAGTCCCACTACCGTTGCACGTGAGATGCGTGAGGAATTGCCGGGCTTCCCGCACGCGAGATGCGTGGGAAATGGCAGGCCGCCGTAGCGTAGCACGCGGGAGGCGTGTGGAGGCGTCCGGTGGCAGCACGCGGCAGGCACAGCAGGCTGGCGTGGAGGCGGGAGCGGTGGCAGACGCTTGCCGGGTAGCGGGCCGGGTTGTAGGCTGCAGGCACGCACCTTGGGCCATAGGGCCGAGTCGGCTGGAGGAGCGGTGAAACCCTTGCAGGCGAGGCTCCCGTCGCTGGAGGCACAGGCGCCGAGGAGTGCGGGGAACGCACCGGTGAGCACGATGGCCGGGGCGCTGGTCAGCAAAGCAGTCGCTGGGTGGTAGGACGTACTCCGCTGGCGAGGTGTTGCGCCGTGCACGCCGAGCGGGGCGCACTGCAGGGCTGCAGGAGCTGGCTCGCGTTGGGCAGGGCGGCAGAGAGCCAGGCACGCAATGGGGGTGGTGAGACCACCCATCGTCGCCAATGTAAAGTACTGACTTGGGCCTACACATTAATGACTGGAGGCCACACGTAGTCTAAGGTAGTGGTCAGTACGAAGCCTGCCACGCCCAGAGCCCTGGGCTATTTATTCATAACCTAGCGTGCCCTCCGTCTCCACGTAGGGCGAGACCACTTCATGCACGCTTGAGGGGGGCGTGGAATAGTAAGGCACTCCTGTTCTTTATGTGCTGTGGTTGTGCCCACCTCCGGCAACATTACAATCTGCAGGGGGTAAACAAAATGACTTCGACTCGCCACTTTCAGCGAGGCCAATGCTGGTGTTCAGTGAGCACAATCTCTTGTATTTTTGTCGGGCTGCTTTTTTTAATGTTTGTTTTGAGCTGTTAACCGTTCCCCATAAAGGGGCGGGCATAGGTGCTATAAGTACGGGGTGACCCCGAAAATAACTCTGTTGGAGTTAAGAAGGGGAAAGAGCAAAAAAGATGCCTTTAAATTTTGTTTTTCTCTCTTGTTACAGAGGCCAAATATCAGGCAAGTCCATCTGACAAATTGCTGCTTAATCTTTTAACATGGAGATTGATTGGCTTTCTTCCTCTGAATGCAGAGAGCTTTTGAAAATCTGTAAAACACAATAAAACATAAATGAACTGTACAAATATTTCAAAATTGGAAATAAGAGAGGACAAATGGAGCAGCTCTTGTGTAATTCTGAAGTGTGAAGGAATAATTTAATAGGACAAAAGCATTATACTGATGCGCTAAAGATAAATACTGTCCGGAACCGGGGGTTTCATTGATGCAGATGGTGCATTGGCACAGAGGCTTTGGGGATAAACTGAACCCAGATTATTGCTGTATTTCACAGATCAAACAGGCTTAGGGCCCGTTTGCTCCCTTGCACCCAGGCCCATGACACACTGGCTAGGACATTGACTGAAACTCGGCCACACACATTATCCTTTTGCACTGCATACTTTTATCTGTAAAACTGCATGTCTATGCAAATTTGTCATGTCAGTGGAAAATGTGCTGTCTCTAAATGGCAGTGCACTACCACACCATGTACCACCAGTTAGATACCACACCATTACCACTTTCATTCTGGATGTGGCCCATTTGCTACACTTATTTTTTGTGTGATGCTTGGAATTTTCACAATTTCTATGATTTCAGAGATGTGACAATAATTGCAGCACCCCTACCCTGAAAACTGTTTCAGCACTACGTTGGTTCCACAAGTTACCCAACACAGACTGCAGAATTGTATCTGTTAGCACTCATGTCAAGAAAATCGTGATTGTCGGTAAATGTTTCTACGTAGCCCCACCCCCTGGCCCAATCCTAAACCCGCATCCGAACCCCTAGGTCAGTGGTTCCCAAACTTTTTTTGGCCCCTGGCTTCCTTGACCAGGTTGGTGGTTGGCCATGGCTCCCCACCATTTTTTTGCCGGTGGGTCAGGCAGCGCACGGATTTTTGGATTGAGTGTTTTAGGCCACGCCCTTTGTTGCATAGGCCACGCCCCTTTGAGACTCCCCCCGTTTTTTTTCATCCCACTTGGGGCCCTGCATTTGAATGGATGTTGGAGTGCTTCACCCGTCGTGCTACAAGCTGCATGGGTTTTTCCTCCAGGCCTCCAAGATCCACACAGTCATAAAAAATAAATGCCCAGGGCACATGGGGAGCAAACTCAAAAGCTGAGAGGGAGGAAGGAGTTCAGTTAACGGCAAAATTGCGAGTTCCAAGAAACCTTCTTAAGAGCACAGTATTATACAAGCATTATGTATGTTTAGCTTAAAGAAGAATTTTAAAATATATATTTTAATGACTTCAACAGACTTAAAAGATTGCACATTTACTAGTTTTTAATAATAGACTGCATTTAAAATCCACATTTTCCAAATTGAACATAGATGCACCTTTGGGATGGATTGCGTCAGTATCAGTGTATCAGCTGACTTGTTTCACCCTTGTGGTCCATAAATATATCCTGTGTGCTTTTTCAAGTCTCTGTAAAACAATTACAGTCCACAAAATGTGCACGTTGAAGAGTCAATGCGTCAGGCATAGTCGCTTTAGCATCTGAATGCTACATGAAATGGCCTCATCGACAATCCTGCTGCTTACATTATTTAATTTCGTTTCAGAAATGATTCACCAACAATGTTTGAAGCCAGGCTGCAATAAAAAAGGGTAACAGTACGCCAGTTGTAGAACACGAACGAATATTTGAGTTTTTGTTCTTTTAAAGTTTACTTTTCGAGGATTTGCGCACATCCGGCATGAAATTAAACACCACATGGATTATGGCTACGCAGTGCAATCAGATTACATTTTTGTAAAATGATTAATAGATAATCCCAAAATATACGATGTTATCCATTGCAACTTGAAAATATTGTTAACATTCTCTCATCCTCGAAGAGTATGTCATTCTTTCAACGCACTTCTACAGCTGTGTGTTCAGTTGTAGAACTGGCGTGTTGAAGGTGGCATTTCTTTTAAGTCCCCCCACATCCTGCGCGTTGCCGCAGCGCCCCTGGCTTCTCATCACGGAGCACCGGGGTGCCGCGGCGCACACTTTGGGAACCACGGCCCTAGATCATAGGTCAGTTTGGTGAATACTTGCTCTTGTTTCCTATTTAAAGAACTAAACAGGTGTGCCCGCTCAAGCAACTTGGCAAGCATCTCCTACCTGGGGCGCCACACAATCTGCCGCTGTCTCGATGTCTCCTACGCTATCAGCCACTTGCTTACCCAGGGACATCACTCCAAATAACACAATACAATATGGGCCATATTTATGAGCCCCTTGTGCCTCTGTAGCGTCACTGTATGTGGCGCTCAGACGTGGCAAACTACCAAATCATATTATTGAGGCCATGCAAAGTCTATTTGTGTGGCTTTGAAGGGCTTCATAGATATGGAGTAAGGCAAGGCAGTGCAAAACCTTCTGGGCTGCCTTACTCTGTACTAGGGAGGCATGTCATGGGCGTTGCGGTGAGTGTTCCCATACAAAATCCATGGATGTTGACGTTTCCCCATATTTACAAGACCATATAAACCTGACCATATAAACCTGAAGATGCGCCAAAACCTTACACCTCCCGAGGTGAGGTGTAACGAGGAGAAATAACTTTATTTCTCCTCATGTATTCCTCTTTCTATGCATGTTGCTTTCTGCAGCACATATAGAAAGAGGAAAATACCTCAATAGATTGTTTTTGTGCAGGAAGATGCCCCTTTGTGCACTTATAAAATCCTGCTAACAAAACAAGCACCCTTGCACACAAGCACCCTTGCACCATGGTGCAAGGGTGCCGGCGTTGGCGCTAGGTTGCCGAAACTGCGCCATCGCAGGGGGAAAGGACAGGACTGCACATATTGTATAAATACGGCACTTTTCTGCCCTTTCACTTTGATGTAGGGCAACGCAGCAAGATAACCATAAATCAAATCACCATAAATATGCCCCTTTGGTTATGAGCACGTATGAGGCACTTTGCTGCACAGGTGTATTTTGTGCTGCACTGCTAATTACTGAGCAGAGCGCGAAGCTCCTCTGTCCATTAGCACAGAAGGGCTGTGTGTGTCGGGGTGTATTTCCTACCCAGCAGTGTTTCTACAGGGCCCGACATTGTATGTTTTCTTTAAGCGGTGCTCACATCCAGCAGCACGCGCTGTTCATGCTGGGGGTTACTCATAGTGAGTGTGTCCTCGGTACACACAGCTGACATAGCTCAGAGCTGTCACCAGTATCTCAGGCCCATGACTGCTTATCATGGCTGAGTCAGTCCTTTTCAGACACTAAACAAGAGCTATTTTCGTCTTCCACAGGCTGGCACGGACCCCGGGGGATTTGCTGGCGCACTCCATTTAGTATGTTTGACTCCTGGTCTTTAGTGCGAACATTGAGTACAGCACATTTTTCGGATGCAGAGGGTGCCATTATGAGCATCAAAACAGAAACTGGGCAGCTCAGTGGGGTTTCAGGGCCTCCAAGGGCTTCATGGGGTCTTTCAGTGCGCTTAAGGCTTGCTCCTCGAGGCTACAGGGCCAGTGAAGACTTCCTACTGTCTCTTTAGCTTAGATTTCTAACACTACGAAGCCTAAGAGATGGTTAGAAATAGGCAGAACCTTGCTTTGTAATGTGGTGACTTGATATAATAGCTAGATTACATGTGGTAATCCTCTTTACTCTAGTGTTTCTTGTCACAGTCCTCAGGAGAGGATGTGGCGCTACAGCTAGAGCTGCCAGCACTGGAACCAGTGAACCAGGCTCGAGTCTCAGCGTCCACTCAACATCCTGTGATTCTGAGCACATCACTTCATCTCCCTGTGCCCACTAGAGGAATGTAACTGGGGCTCGTGTGAAGCTCTCCAATACCTTCAGATAGAGTTTACGCTATATAAACCTGCAAATAAGAACAAAAACTGGAGGTCTGTCTTACCAACAGGCATACCACAGGAAACCCATCACTACGCTGATAAATGGGGTTCCCTATTTCTCACCCCTGTGAGCTTCCTCCATCCAAGGCTGCACCCTTGTAGCCTTTAAATACAGGATGGCAGCAGACCTTCATCTTTCATACTCAAGCACCATATACTTACAGGGCACGAGTCTGGAGTACACGTGAGCAGAAGGCGTCCACCCACTATTTAACAAGGTAGACACTGTCTCCCCTACCAAGAAGTTTGGAACCACAGAAATATTCTGAACTTGTCTTGTAATTTTCAGACATCGAACAGGTTCACCAGGGCCCGCAGTTGCCTGCTTTTCATTCCCAGCAATAACATGCAGGCAGGGAGAGGGTATTTATTTTCAGCTCCAGCTGGGCAAATATAAAGGTAGAAGTTAAGGGGCCATCAGCCCTCCTTTTGTTCCAATATAATCCTGTCTGGGCATGGTCTGGAGCTTCACACTTAGATACAAATGCAAAGGAGGGAAGGCAAAGGCGCGCCGCTTGTTATCACTTCACATGCACTTAACAGAGGCATGCTTTTGACTTCGTTCAGTCCCTGTATATAAGAGATATGCATACATTGTAGGAATGTCAGATGTGTTGGTTTGTAACAGTATTTACACAAATAATTTAAATAACCATATTTTATTTCTTTTATAGCACTATTCATCCCAATGCAGGGTGTTAGAGTGCATACATAACACATATATTATACATCGACAACAAATCATGTAAGTGTGTAAATCAATGTACAAGATGTGTTACATAAAACAGCTAGCGTTATATAGTGTGTAGGAGTCATATGTCCTTCATAGCTCACTGTGCTACTTTAGAAGGATTACAATTTGTGAACTGTAAGTAACAAAATGATCTATGTATTAAAAACAGTAACCCACTTACCTATCTACATAAAATAAAAATGTAATCTGCATTTTACATGATGTGTTTTGCAGGATACACATTAGCCTTCTATACTACTTTAATTCAAATCTTGGACTAAACAAAACACATATCTCTCCAAAAAAAGTGTTAACCCCCAGAGTTATCTTAAGATTTACTAGGTACACAAGGATGTCTGCAGCAGGTGCCTTAACCCCAAAGATATTCTAAAATATAGAACTTTGGCAACAAGGAGAAAACATGGCAGTGGATCTGCTCTGCATAATTAGTTGCAATTTCTTTGTGGCAGTTAAAAAAATGTATCAGTTGAGGCCCAGATTTTGCTCCGGGATTGCGCCACTTTTTTGGCACAACTTTTATAGCGCAACTTTTACAACCCAGACACAAAATCTCATTTATTAAATCTCGTAATGCTCTTAAATGTTATTGAATGCTAAACATATGTATGAGGTCCTCATATTTGAGGTCACTTCTTGTAATGTCCCTTCCTATGATGTCCCTTTCTTTGATGCCAAGTGCAATATCACATGCAGTGTTGGCATGCGCTGTGATGTCACGCACCTTGACGTCACTTGCAAACTGCCTAACTTGGTTAGTACCCCTACTTCCTTTTTTAGGATTTGTGCCAGGCCCATGTGTTAGGACCCATACTTCAGAGGGTGATATTTAACAAATGAGACAAATTTTTGGGCATAATTGTAATTGTATTTATATTGCGCTTGCTACTCCTGGCTAGGCATCGAAGCGGTTTTTGGCCAAACAAACCTTACTCCTGAACCCAAAGAGGATTAGTAGGGAATTAGTATAAGGAAATATGAAATTTGTTTGAGCGGTGGACATGCAAGGTTGTTTTTTGGGCTGAAAAAGGATAGTGGGGGATAGAAGAGGGAAGGGTCTAGAAAATGTTTTTGGGGGATGATAGCACTAGGAGGAAGGATGGGATTTGTAAAAAGGAGGTGGAGGGGGGAGAGTCAGAGGGAAGGGTTTACAAAGACTTGTTTGAGACATCTGAATAGTAAAAGAGGTTTGCGATGATGTAAAGAGAGGTAGAGGAGGGAAAAGTCTAGAAAGGGTGTTTTTGGGGATCATGGTAATGTAAATGTAAATTGATACTTGTATAGCGCACTACTCACCCGCAAGGGTCTCAAGGCACTTGTACAAATACCGCTGTGGAACCCATCCTGGCTTTCCCTGTGAGGTGTCCACTCCTGGGCACCCCCAAGGTGGAGGCCAGGCATCCTTAGCGTTGTGGGGGCCGTTGTGGAGATTAAGCAAGCTATTGCCCAGAGTTGCAGAGTGGGACTCCATGATTGGAATAGGCACCGAGGCTAGAATTATCAGGTCCGTGGAATTTTGAGCCCAAGACCCGCCGAGGCGGGGAATTGAACCCTGGTTCCGGGCCAGTTCTCTGCATCAGGGTCTGCCGCTCCAACCGTTGAGCCACACTTCTCCATGGTAGTAGATCAGGGTTTGGGATGAGTCAGAGAGTGGAGGTAGAGGATATATTGTGAGAGATAAAGGTTGAGAAATAGGGTAGTGCATTGGAGAGAGTAGTAGAATGAAGTTTGGGATGATTCAGAGAGTTGAGGTACAGGATATATTGCAAGAGAAAAGGGTGAGGTATAGGGTAGTGCATTGAAGATGCTGAATTCGAAATAAAGTAATAAATATAAAGATACATAAGTACATGAAAGGTTTATATATATATATGTATATATATATATATATATATATATATATATATATATATATATATATATATATATATATATATATGTATATATATACATATATTATGCTCGGCTTCAGAACTTGTTTTTCCAAAGAACCGCACTCGTGGAACCAAAGTTTTTTGCAGTGCTCACACCATCAAAGATTTATTCACAAAGTTTAACAGACGCGTTTCAGCATCAAGCCTTCATCAGTATCAGTTACATTGTGCGAGTTAGCTTGGGAAATAGCTACAGACAATCACAAACATGGTAGACGGACTTCGGTATTCTTTAGGTCGCTCCATCTTGGAACATGTAAATACATAATAACATCCTTATGCGCTGTATTAGACACATTGGAAAACTAGGTTAAATATTGCCGTGTATCGGCATAGCTCCCCGTGTTGCCACATCCGGGGAGATTTAAGGGGGCGTAAAGCCATACAGCCCCCTCATTTGGAGGTTTCCAACCGTCCATCAAGCCATGTATTGGCAAGTCTTTACTGTCCTATATCCTTCCAGCGTAATCTAGTGCATTTTATTTACAGTGCCACAGCCAAAATAATTCCTTCAATATGTTTCACCTTGTTTCATATCTTTACATTCATTGTTTCCCTGGTATTATTCTTTAATACACCTTATTTCATCATTCTACCCCGATTTCCTTTAGTCAATCACCTACCTACACCCTTTTGGTGTGTCTAATTGTGGTAAGCGTGGCGTTACCGGGCTATTTTGCAGAAACTATAGATTATAAAGGGAAACAAGTAGTGATGTAACGAACTTAACTAATATTTGCAAATCCATACATTGATTCAGTTCACAGTGTCTCAACAAACCACGGTTATTCAGAATTTGAATTGAGATTGAGATGGCTGGTCTCTATTTCCTGGAAGTAGATATCTCAATTATCTATTTCCCCAGATGTACAGCCAATTCCTCTCCGCTGTTCATCTGTACACTCATCCATCCACTCTTCTACCCATCCATCCATTCACTCATCCATCCAGCCATTTTCCCTTTCACCCATCCAGCCATCTTTTCTCTTACTCATCCATCCACCCAGTCACTCATCCTTCCACCCATCCACCCTTTCAGTCATCCACCATCCTCCCTTTCTCTCTCCATCGTCCCTTTCACTTAGCAATCCTTCCTTCCATCCATCCATCCACCCACCCATCCATCTACTCATCCACTCATGAATCCATCCATTGACCCTATCACTCATCCATCCTTTCTCTCATCCATTTATCCTTTTACTCCTTCACTCATCTATTCATCCTTTAGTCCGTCTACCCTCCCTTTCACTCACTCATCCATCCTTACATCCACCCTTTCACTCATCTGTCCATCCATTCACCCTTGCACTTATCAATTCATCAATCCATCCATCATTTCACTCATCCAACCATCCACCCACCCACCCACTCATCCACCTTTTCACTCATCCATCCTTTCACTCATCCATCCACCCTTTTACCCATCCAGCTGCCCTTTCACCCATACATCCAGCTATTTACCTTTTCTCCCTTCCATCCTTCTACCACTCACTCATCAATCCATCCATCCTCTTTTATTATCCATCTATTCAATCTTTCATTCATCCATGCACCCTTTCACTAATTCATCCAGCCATTCACCATCCCTTCACTTACTCACTCGCCCACCTTTTCATATTCATTTTGAGCTGAGCCTTTTTGAGCTGCAGAAGCCATTCCTGGACTGGGACAGAAGCCACTCAGGGCAGAGACAGGATCCACCACAGGTGGGGGGAGGGGGAGGGACAGGAGCCCTCACTGGGGGGAGGGGGGTGGGAAGGAGCAGGACCAGGATCCACCAGGGTGGGCACAGGGGTGGGCATGCAATATCCTAGTATCATCTTGGTCTCTTCCAGGGTGGGGTAGGGCTCCTCACCCCCTCCTGGACAAGACAATGAGAAGTCAGTCTCTCTTCCAAAATGTTACTTTTACCAGCCCCCACTGTGATGTACAGTACTTAAAGGAGATACTCCGAGAGAAATGATTTAACTGATTGTCCTCCTTACTTTGTTAATCAGTGTGGGTGCGATTGTGCCATTTCTTTATTTTATTACATTAAAGACTGCATGTTTGAAGAATCGAGGTTTGTTTACAATTTAGTGACAGTTATTAAGCTCTGTGCTGTGATGAGAACCACGTGCTGCCTCGGTGTAATCGGTTGTAGGATGTTTGGGGCCCTGGGCAGAAAGGGAATGTCTCACACAAATTGCAGATACAAGACGCATTCAGGGCTGTTTGCATCTGAATAGATGCCCCTGCTCCTGAAGCTGAAGCCCCTCCCTCTCAGCCGCTTTCAAGCACCTCTTAACAGCTCATCAAGGGTTGGAGGTATGAGGGGTGGGGGCTGCAGCTTCAAGAGCAGGGGCATCTATTCAGATGCAAACAGCCCTGAATGCGTCATGCCAAGTCAAGAAGGGAGGTGAGTGGAAGCTGTGCCTGCTTTAGGGATGTGCGACCGTGCCCGGTTAAAATTACGGACAAATGGCGTCCGTTAAAGAATCCTTCACGGACAACGGACAGACGGCCGAAATTACGGACTGTCCGTGAAATTTACGGACGGTTGGTCACCCTAATATGCTGGTCCCCAGCTACGAAAACCCGGATCCCAACATGCTATCGGAATGGGCTGAGTGTAATTTAGATTCATCTTGCCGGCTATTGAGGATTCTTGTTAAGTATGCGGAGAGTGACAGAGCAGCTCTACAGATTAAAATAACTGAACTGAATGGGCAGATCACTGAAATGGGAGATGCAGATCTGGAAAAGAAATATCGGGAAGAGATGAGCGTGAGGTTGGCAAAAGAGGAGGATGTCATCAAGAAGCGGAAAACCTTTAAGTTTCAAAGGGATAAACTGGATTACCAGAATGGGTGCATTTTCACGTTCGCCAAGAAATATGATTCTTTCAAACAAGATAAAGGCACAGCGCGGGTACAACCTGTAACATCGGTCAGGAGTGATGCAGCCGAATCTTCAACCTCAATGTCTGACTTGAGCTCAGTGCCTGAGAGTGAATCGGATAGTGAACAGGCTTCCTCAAGTACGCGGTTGGGGTTTATTAACTTATCACTGGCTCAGGAAGTGGACTGCCTGAGACAGGATCGCAGGCAGACATTAAGACCACGTATCCCCAATCCAAAGCAAAACAGAGAGCCAACATCAAACGCAGAGAACGCAGGGGCTGCCATAAGATCAGGCAGTGCAGACAAACCAATTCCCAAAAAGAAAAAGCAAAGGAATTGGAAGCGCAGATAAACGACCCTACTGGTGACTCTTTGTCTATTATCAACTTGACCGAAGTGCACTTGAGTCCGAAGGAAATAAGAACATTATCTCTAGGATTGACATACTGTCCTCCCAGTAACTTTAAATATGCCCACACACGCATGGATCTGTTTAAATATACCTGCAAATTAAAGTTGAGGAAGTTTCATCTTCTTAATAAGAATAAGACCCGGAACACACCAGAGCCCACTATTAGATCTAACCCTGGTTCACCTAGTATTTCAGCAGGTCACTATGAGCTTCTTTGTGATCTACAAGAGTTGCACAGAGAAGGAAGCACGGATGGGACAAGCTCTGATACCACTGTACAACCCAAACTAAATACACCAGGATTAACTAAATTTAGACCCAAATCTACCTTTAACCCTGTGCTTATGCATGATAACATTGATGTATTTAATGAATTTGGTGACCACACAGTGAAGGAATTACATACTTTCACCTTATCAAATGAGAGCAAGAAACGCAGGCAAAACAACGAATATGGGAGCTTAATGTATAAGTTACAAAGTAACAACAACGTAATAATAAGACAATCTGATAAAGGTGGGAACATTGTTCTATGGCCGAGGGCTATGTATATGGAAGAGGCTATGCAATATCTTAGCGACCGCCGGTGCTACAAACGTAGTGACTGGCCAACAGTCAACACAGCTTGGAACAATTTCAATTCTAGACTGTTGTCTTGGAAAAGTGCGTGATGAGTTTAAATTTTTGAAAACCAACTATCCAGTGATTCCAGTTTTTATGTAATCCCTAAAGTGCACAAGGACCCTGCCAAACCACCAGGGAGATCGATTATCTCCGCCAAAAAAAGAATTTTTGAAAATACCTCTCAGTATATAGATTACTTTCTCCAAGAGCACGTCAAATGCTTACCATCGTTCTTGCAGGACACTGGGGATTTTCTGAGGAAGAGCCATAGGATAGATTGGCAGCAAGACTTCCTGCTGATCACGCTGGATGTAACAGCATTGTACACAAGTATCAACCATCTGGATGGTGTACCTGCAGTAGAACATTTCCTGAGAACTAAACCTGCTCACATGTTGAAACACAATAGAATGATCATTGACATGATTCAGACCTGTCTTAACAATAATTATTGTCTCTTCCAGAGTCAAGTTTTCCAACAGATGAGGGGCGTGGCAATGGGGGCTTGCTTCTCCCCCAGCTATGTTTGTTTGCATATGGGGCTGTGGGAGGAGCAAGTCCTCAGAACCACGTTTGAAGATACCATGGCTAATAACATTATAGCATGGTATCGATATATAGAAGATCTATTTATCATCTGGAAAGGCTCTGAGGAGGCAGCGGAAGACTTTATTGAAGGGATTAATGTGAACAATTTAAATCTCAAGTTCACAGGTCAGTTTAGCAGGGTTTCTGTGAACTTCCTTGATGTGGAAGTATACATTGAGAACAACAAATTGGAAACCAGGTTACATTGCAAGGATACAGTGGGGAACACAGTCCTGCATGCCACTAGCCACCATCCGGATCATCTGGTTCGTAGCATCCCCTATGGGGAGATGCTGCGAATTATTACGTATCTGCAGTACGGATAATGAGTGTAGGCAGGCACAACAGAGGAGCAAAAGTAGGTTTTTGGCCAGAGGTTATTCTGTGTTGGACAGGGCTATTTCTAGAGCAAACTTGACTTCTCATCTACCCACACATGACAAGTGTATTGTGATATCATTAACCTCTGATAAGCCAACTCTGGATCAACCTAGGTTCATTACCACCTACAGTAGGCAACATAAACAATTGCGCAGTATCATTCGTAAAAACGGGACAATTGTTCTGGGTGACCCCGTGATTGGTGGCACGCTGTCTAGAACTCCGGATATCACATTTAGCAGAGCACGATCCATGAGTGATATGCTCGTGAAAAGCAGTCCAGAGGTGAGTTCCAGCAGTTCTTGGTTGCAAACCACCAGGGGGTTTATTAAATGCGCATCCTGTAAATCGTGTAAACTGGGTAAATATAAAATCTCTTTCATTACTCCATTTAGTGATGTATCAGTACCCATATCGAAAAAACTACATGCAAATCTGAATATGCGGTGTATGTGCTGGAGTGTACGTGTGGCCTGCAATATGTTAGGAGTACCAAATTGCAGGTTCACAAGCGTATACTCCAGCACATGCGGGCAATCACTAATCAGGATGAGGCTTACCCAGTTGCGAGACATTTTAAATCTTGTCAGGGGAGTGATCTGGAATGCCTAAGCTACTTTGCTATAGATATGATCCCACAGTTACACAGGGGGGAGACCGCAGGGCTCAATTAAGGACGCTAGAAACACGATATATCCTTGAGTTAGATTCCAGACACCGAACGGTTTGAACTCAAGTGAAGATCTGTACACTTGTCTCTAGTTTACCTTGGATCTGAGGGTTGAGATGTCAGTAAAGAGGTTAGAACGGTGTTTTATTAAGTTGCCTGCCCAGGAATACTGATGAATTAATATGAGAACGGCTGTACGCAAGAGATGTTTCACATTTTATGTATGATTGATTTTCACTTTTCACACAAGGGATGGTCTATATGACCTACACTAAAGTAAGAGTTTCTCGTCTCTTTCCTTTTTTGTATAAGTATGTATATCATCTTTGGAATAGACTTTTAAGGCAGTGAGGGCGTAGCACGGTCATCGCAACACATTTTTGCCCACATGGGCTTTATGATTGGTTCGGGGCTCCCCTTAGAATATACATCTAACCAATGGGAGGCAGCAGCAATGAAGGCAATTATAGTGTTGGGGTCATATTGTGAACAGATTGAATGGGTTTGCCTAACTTGAGACGCACATCCAAAAAGTTATGCCAATTGTGATATGAACATCAATTAATATTGCAAATGCAACTATGGCTCGGGTGCTCGTAAGGTATATGACACCTACCCACCAAAGTGTCATTCAGTCCCAGAATCAAATAGAACCTGGGTCACACATAAACACACAGAATACCTGAGCACACCAGTATCATTATTTCCAATATTGATAATGTAAATATGTAAGTGTTGGGGTCATCAAACATTAGTGGTATAGGACCCGGTCAGTATCTAGGTTATCATGAGTAGGATTAGGCTACGCTTTGCCTAGTCAATGGGATCCTGTGACAATAACCCTCATGCTAGAGATACTTAGACCATGATATTTTGCACTAAACAATCGCGTATTTTGCACATTTAACGGCAAATTTGCACATTTTAAATAATTATTTATATTGCTGTATATTTATTTACAGAATGTTGCACACGCTTGAAATATCTTTGCACTTTATCATAGCTGCTGCTAAACCTATGATTTTAGATGTATTATGGAGCCTTGATTTTATTCTACAACAATTTATGAACTGGATGTATAGAACTTTCTATTTGAATTTGATTGTAATGTTGTGGAAGTCTGTTTTTTATGTCCTTAGGCCTGATGGTCAGATGACCTGCACTTGCACTTTAAATGGTGAGGCTTGCCTAAACAACGTTATGTGAACAAGGGCTCATAGGGCCCGAAACGCGTCATGGCGGTCATGGGAATGCACACAAAATAAAATAAAAGAAGACTGCAAATTAGCAAATTACCTGCTTGTGTCCGTTTTCGTTTTTCCAGGCTTGGATTTTGAAACGAAGTTCTGCGAAAAAAAATATAAATATGAAATATGCTTAAATAAATAAGCTTTTTGATGAAACCTGTTCGTGAGTGCCTGGATGCTTTCAGTGGCAGAAACTGTGGAATCTGGAATCTTATTCTGAATATATATATATATATATATATATATATCACACACACACACATATAAATGAACGGTAATATATGTAGATTTAAGTTGTATTTACTAAACTCAGACCTTCAAGTGTTGCTGTTTTTCAATTCAATTTAGTTGATTTTATTAAAAAATATATAATTCAACAGTGAAGCAATTGTAGATAAATAGTTATGATAAAAATCGACTTATTTATGCAGTGACCTATATGCATGTTAAACATAGAACAATATAACCATAAGTAATATGTACACTTGTCAAGCAGAACCAACAAATATCTACATATTTACAAACACAACAATTATACATGTTTATACAAAAGGAATACACATGTGTAAGTCACTGAGGGCTAGTTCGCTATGCACAACCAATTCTAGCAGCCAACGAGAAAGAGTGGCATACGAAGTTAACTGCCTGGGGTTCAAAACTAATGATAGGCCGATCTTTCAGGTGTATGTATGTATATAGGAGATCTGTGAGATGACCTTGACTGCCCTCTGAAGCAATGAGTATCTCAGTGTTTATGATGTGTAAGGCAGAACCCACAAATATATATTCAAGAGGGCTGAATTAGCCTGTAAGGGATTCTGAACCCACCAAGCACACTGCATTGTCAGAAGGCAGGGCAGAAGGCAAGATTAAGGAGAAATAAGACACAAGAGTGTGACCAGCCCACTGTGGGAATGGTAGCGAAAAGTACTGCTACTGCAAAATCTGTCCAATGAATAATTAGCAAGTGGCTGCAGCAACATAAATAGCAGACCCCCAACTCAAACAGCTAGATCGCTTATGCCTGCGCCTGAAAGATTGGTGATCTGGGGATGAGCCATGTACGTTTAACTACTACAGCTACCTCTTCGTATCAAACACTCTTCTATAGGGCTGCAGTGCCAGTAAGGAGAGACTGCTGTACAAGTCGCTATTGACAAGGAAACAAGTAGCAAAACAAATCGAGCTCTGTTAAATCAGCAGAAGGAGCTATAATGGAGGGAAACATGTCTATAAGAAACCAGGAATGCACAACGCGCATGGTTGTGTGGAACAGCAAGCATTTTCTATTGGAAAAGTGTCAGATTAATTTAGGTGCTTCGTGAACACAGAGAGTAACTGCAGCACCAGCGAAACACTGCTTCTAGGCTCGAAGTGTTCTGAAACCACTGACTTTAAGTTGTAGGGTAATCGGACTTCTTAGGCCTCTTTGTCGAACAGAGGTGCCAGGCAGTGCAGTTCTAACTACACAGGAGGCAGCGCTGGGCAAAATTGACCCATGTGGTTACTTTCCGTAGGCCCTGATGCACAAAGCAGTCATGGTTAACTGGACCGACATCTCAGCTCACTTAACAGTTCTAGGCTATTACAGCAGCACCAAACATATAGGAATATTGAGCAGAGCTATGGCACATTTAATCATCACTTTGCCATGTTTGAGCACAAAATTATTAGAGGCAACACAGAAAAGCGATAGATCCATACCAGGATGCAACCATCATATTCCAGTGCACTCCCAAACAGATAATATTAGGACTTCTGTCCGCTAGTCTGCACGCATCATTTTTGTACTACTAAATGCCACTGAAAAATGTAATGTATATCTTATTGTTTGCTCAGTATTTAAAGCTGATATTTCTAATGGTGTATGATTCATGAGTGACAATTTCCTCAGTGAAGTGCACTGTACCATGTGTGATAGTGGAACTTGTGTAAGATGTAAGGCTGCCCCTGTGTCCGAAGCTTCTATTTCACACAGCTCAAAAAAGTGAGTTATGAGAGATTAATGTGTGTTCTATATGTACGTATATATAGCGCACACCTAGCAAGAGAGCACATTGTGGTGAGTGCTGGGAGATGATACAAGATCATGCACACCTAATGGTGATTTACATCTTGCAGAGGTAGCATTAGGATATTGCTGTATATGACCTTGACATATACAAGCACCGAATTAGGGTTTGGCTACATTAATATTTACCTGAAGGGACCTCATGTAGGAGCAACGTGTGGGCCTCATCAAGTCGCTTACCTTCCACTGCTTTGTAGAACATGTTCAACTATATGTCTCCTTTTCCCTTACTAAATCTCTCTCTGATATGTAATATTCTGCTTTGTCAAATAAGATATTGCACAATAAAACAGTGCCTAATGTTCAAGCAGAAAAGGCATTAAAGGTATTCGCTCTCTCCACCGCCATTCCCAAACCTGCTACCCCAACTTGACTTTATGTACAGGTGTACCAGCATCTCGCGGGGATAGCAAGATGAGGATCTGCACCACCATCACCTGAACTGCAACCTCCTCCTATTACCGCCACCCGAAATATGCCATAAAAAGCCAATCCATTCAGCCAAGCCATGCATGACCTACGTGCAGCACATGGAAGCCTAAATGAGTGACTCTTGTTACAAAATAAAGGGAATCTACAATCAAATTGGAAATGTGCAGAAACACAATGAAATATGTACGGGAAAAGTTTGCAAGATTGATCATTAATATTGTGCATTTCCTGACTGCGCAGCAGGTAACAGGAAAGGGTTTCAAGGTTTTAATATGCATTGAAAAGTGCAAACGCATTCTGATGAGTTGACACCTTCCTGCTAAATTTATTTCACTGCTTTCCCCAAAGGGTCAATTCAAGTGAGACTACACAGTGTTTTGGGACATCGAGAGTTCCTTTAAAAGTCCAGCTCAAGGGCTTACATGACAAGTGGTCTCTAACAATATTCATAACCATCACTCCATACCCAAAAAATGGACTCATCTAAGAAGTTATACTTCCAAGACAATAATTTGTGTCGTGCAGGGAGGGCTCTTCATGAGTACTTGGGACCAAAAAGCATGTCTCTTTATACAACTTTAAAGGTCTCGGTTGGGGTGGGTTTTTCATCTGCTTTATTGTGCTTGGTGCACGAGTCCTAAAAAAATAGAAGCAAAGGGGGGAGCTAGCCACGTTAGGCAGTATGCAAGTGACATCATGGCATGTGACATCATAGCACATGCCGCCACAGCACGTGACATCACAGAAAAGGCCATTTCAAGAAGTGACATCAGATCTTAATACGTCACATATGCTTAGCAAATCAATCATGAGTACATTTAAGCACATTTATGAGATTTAACAAATGAGAGTTTACATCTGGTTTGTGTCTAAAAAGTGGTGCAACCAAGACACAAAAGTAGACCTCAACTAATACATTTTTTTAAATCTCTGCCACAATAAAATTGGCAACAAGAGGAAACATGGCAGTAGATCTGTTCTGCTTAATTGGTTGTAAAGTTTGCATTTTAAAATGTTTTATGGGTTTAAGGCACCTGCTGTGGAGATCTTTGAGTGCCTAGTAAATCTCAGGGAACAATAACAATGGTAATAATAAGGGTAAATTAAGTCTGGCGACTAATGTTGCTGCTGGAGAAATCTGTGTTTTGTCTAGTCCCAGATTTGAATCAAAGTAGTATGGAAGGTTAACGTGTTTCATGTAAAATACATCATATTACATGCAAATAACAGGTTTTTGTTTTATGTAGACAGGTAAGAGGGTTATTGCTTATAACATAGAGATACTTTTGTCACTTATAAATTGGAATCCCTCTAATATAGCACAGTGAGATATGAAGGGCACGACTGCTACACCTTATAATCCTCACTGTTTTATGTAACACATAGTATAAGTTGATTTACACACTTACCTGATATATTGTCAATGTATAATGTGCATGTTACATATAGCGCTCTGATGCCCTGCATTGGGACGAGTAGTGCTTGATCTGCTCCACGCCTGCCTCCATCTTGAGCTGCTTCACCAGCCTCTGCATGGTAGCCACGCTAGAGTGGACATGTTGCCACCGGGACTAAAACAGAGAGAATGGAGGTGATAGGGCAGACTGGTGCGATGCTTGGTGAGGGGGGTTACTATAAGTAATGTGGGCCCCAACTTCTTGTTTCTCTTCCTCGTCACCTGGTTTGGAGCATTCCCCAAAGTGCACAATTTGTTTATGATGCCTTCAAGCCATTCAGTTGTTTCACTAGTGCTGTATTGTAACAGAGAACTGTGCACAAGAAACCTCAACACAAATAGACTCTAAAACCACAACATCCCTACACACAGGTTGTAAGGAATAAAAAACGTAGAGGAAGACGCCCAGGTTGTTGCTCTACACGTTTCTACCAACAGAATACCCTCTCCACTGCCATTGAAGCTGCCGCTACCTATGCCAAGCAGTGAGGCAACTGTGTTCTGCAATGTTGTTATGGCTTGGTTTGTTAGCAGAGTTGGGCACAGGGGATCAGTGACGTGGACAACAGATGACCCCGAGCGAGCAGAGCATAGGGAGAGGAAGATAACCCTGTGCACACAATAAAAGGAGGGCTAGGTTCTTCAAAGCTCCTCCCTAGAATTCACAATATTCTCTAAAGGCAAGGAAAGAGATAAGGAGATCCACTGCACACAATCGGTTCCCCCCCCTGACCAGTGGCCGCTCCTCCGCTAAGACAGAAAGAGCATCGCCCTGCTGCTCTCAGAGCAGTGTAAAAACAAAAATAAAGTGATAATAACAGAATTTATTTCTATTATCATTTTATTTGCAGTATCAGGCAGGTTGGGCAGGGTGGGGATGGGCTCCCGTGACGTCCGGAAGGAGGAATGGTTGCTGCCCTCGAAAGTGGGCATCACTGCTTGTCCGAAGATCTTGGGCCAGCCAAACAGTCATGCCCAGCCTCCCATTCCCCATCTGAGCGCCGAGCCGCGGGGCTCATACCAATCACAACGCTGCACTGTAGCATTGTGATTGGCTTAGGAGAGGGAGCCTGTGTGCTTCCTTCTTCCGGCGGCCACAGAGAAACGACGAGGGACGACAGCGGCGGTGAGGAGGTAAGTGTGTGTTTTTTTATTTTGTATACCCCCCCGCGATGCCCCTGCCCTTCCACTCTCGTTCCCTGCCAGCCGCTACAGTCCCTGATGGGCGACAATCTTTGTTGCTTTTACAGCTGCTTTCTGAAGCTGGTCACAGGTAATCTAGTGACAATAAGACTGCTTGCTATTCTGAAGGCTGCAGGGACTGGAAGGTGAGAGCTGATGACAGTGTTATAAAGAAGGCAGAGCTATCAACCGAGGCAGAACAATGGCATCAGGTCTCCCTTGAGTACCCCTTACTAAAACCCCTGTAATAACGACAAGTGTGGGACCTATACTTCCAAACACTGTCTTCATTGCGATGGTGCTTAATGTGTGCAAGCAAAGGGAGCAGCAGTGATGGTCCTGCTAGGTCACTGGGATACGGTCAGCTGATGTGGCAGTCTACAGCAGTGGTTTTCAGGGCTCCCCCCTTTCCTATTCCGCAGGAATAGGAAAAGAGCCCTAATGCAGCCAAACCATACTTTCTGCCAAGGGCTCTCCAGCGGATTTTGAGAAATGCACGCCTCGTGCACGAGCTTGCCGCCTGCCTCCACGTCCAAGCCATCTGTTGCTTTGCGCTCGGCCTCAGGCCGGCATTTCTCCTCCCCTAATTATTCACTGGCCGGCACATCAAAGGCTGCTGTTCCCTACGCGTCTCGTCACCCTTCCTCCATTGTTTTCACTTCTTTCACGGCCGCTCTCTGCTTTGCGCTCTGCTTTCAGTTTACTTTCAGTTTTCCTCTCTTGATATAACTTAATACTGCAGCCTGCCTTTCTCTCACAGACAGACCAGCCTTAGTACGTGCGCTCTCACTCTCCAGCTCCGCTTTAGATTTCCCATTTACTTTTGCTTACCTTGTTTCAGGACTCTTTCTCTCCTAGCTTTACTCTTTGCTATCTGCCTCAGTGTCACCCGTTGGTATTCATTTCTGCTAGCAATACCTCCTCTGCTATTCCTTCTCTGTGAAGTGGCTCTGTGCACTTCTGTTAAACCTTCTGTCTGCAGTTTCTTTCCCAGCTCCTCTCTTGATATAACTTAATACTGCAGCCTGCCTTTCTCTCACAGACAGACCAGCCTTAGTGCGTCCGCTCTCACTCTCCAGCTCGGCTTTAGATTTCCACACTTCTTAGTCTGGGGATTTATGTATAGCATGTCATATGTTTCCAGGGCCGCTCTGAAGACACGAGTTGCATGTGCAGTTTCGGAGCACATTTGTGTGGCGCTTTGTCTACCTTTTGTGACATTGGTAGTGAGGTTACAGGGACCAATATAGCCTAATGCTTAAGTGTTCATTATGCAGGCCGTTATGGCCTGTATCTAGGCCCTTCAGTTACCAGTAAGATTTTAAAGGCCCTTCCCTGCATCATATACCTGGCCAGTTGGTGATGAGGAATCAGGTACTGAGTTGGTATGCAATAGCAAATGGTGATGTGTTTTTTATTTCATATTGAGAACAGGATGGCCGTCAGAATGGGGAGAGCAAGTGCCCCCTATCTGTGATCTCTGGGGAATCTCTCTGGACACATCGCACACCATTTGTCTGAGCCTCGGCATCAGACTTTGAAGGAATCGGCTCCCCCGGCCTCCACCCCCGCCACGCAAAGCCGAGAGCTTGTTTCGCAAGCCTTCCAGTAGCAGCAGAAACAGACAGCTTTAAATGTCAGCATCCAAGGAAGAGCTGGTGTCCTGTTCATTAGCAGAATCCAGTGCTACCAGACGCACATGGAGGCTCATGCTAGGACTATATATGTGCTATTCTCGCTCCCAGAAGCACATCAACAAGTAAAGAAAACCACAATTCCCAGCATGCCTCAAGTGTGGCGTGTAAAACGATAGCTTAAAAAACAATGGCACCGAAAATTGTTTTGTTTGTCTAATGAATAAAAAAATATTTTCAACTTATCAAGCAAACATGACAGTTTGCAGTGAGCCCATCTTTCCACACTAACACCTGATGCACTGCATCATTGTGGCGCACTGCACATAACCTTAGGGGTACATAATGCCTCTCTGTAACCAAACCGTACAAAAACAAAGCATAGGCCCTTAACACAACGCTACGCAATTATACTAAAACACAAGGATGTGGCGTAATGAACACATCTGTTGAACCATGTTCGACTCACTGCGTCTGCTTATTATACTATTAATTTCTACAAAACCGTTATTCTCCCTGGGAAGCGTGACAGTTACAGTCAGCTTTGCTTAGTTTTAACCCTGTAGCTGTTGAATGGGCACACATTTTTTGGGTCAACTGCTTATAATTCGCATTTCCGCACCCGCTTACTTATATTTCCTACATGTTTTTGCACTATCTTGTTATGTCCCTCCTATGCATATATTTGCCTTTTAATGCGTGTATATTTTAATTTGCTAAAGAAGACCTAGCGCGTATAAAAGCTATTTTATTGTAACTGGCTTAGAGACTGGTTTTGAATGTTAGCAACTAGGTTTAAACTGTGGGTTTTAAACTATTATTGTGCAATGTTTTTTACTCCGGTACAAACTTGCTAGATTTGTTGAAAAACATCACCCCAAAGTGAAACTGCATCAAAGCCACATTTGCATATCCTACCGCTGATAATAATCTTTACAAGGTGCAAAAATGTCTCTTTATTGTTCCAGGACAGTCCCATTTAAACACATTTACTAACTATTGGGACGTTTCACACTACAACATACTTGATGGCGGCTACACTTGGAAGTCTTTTAGTAGCAATTTGAGTCTGGTATTACAGGTTGGCACTCTGTCCTTTTGCTTTAACAGTTGTATGGAATCTACAGAATACATTACTTTTGGAATTGTGCGGAAAGCTCCAGCTGGTGAAACTAATAGTAAATAGAAATCCCTCACTCCTTTTACGGGTATGTTTTGTTGTTATTTTTTTTACATTAATGCCAATAGTTACAGATTATACATGAAGCGCATTGTTGTCCTTCAAACCACTACCCTACCCAGAACACAAAAATATTACTAATGCCTTGTACGCTGGAGGAAACGGATTTGTGAGTTACACATATGTAGATTTTCCATTTTCAGGGGGAATTGTGGCTACAAGAATTGGGAGGTGTAAGTTAGCCACTTAACAAAAATTTGATTTTGCGCAAATATGCTATTATTAATCAGCATATATTTGCCTTCTATTTTAATTGTGGATTGTTTGCTAAGGGATGTGAGGTGCTTATATAAGATATTTTAACCGGTGAACCACTACCTTATAAATGTGAGGTGCTTATATAAGCTAGTTTTCCTGATAAACCACTACCCTAGTCTAAAAGCCAAATATGTGCTGCAAATTCTACAATGGTCAAAAAGGGATTGCGAGCTGAAAATATGTCGAATTGCTTTTTTTTAATGGGAATTTGGCCTTAATGATCGGTAGTTGTGAGTTATATGTGTCACAATTCTGTGATGTTGCGCAAATCCTATTTATTGTCGTGTCTCTGCTTTTTCCACTTGTAAAACGAGTCACTAAATATTACTTTAATTTACATAAGCCCTCTATCTATCTATCCATCTATCACCCTCACTCTATCTATCGTAAGCATGGGCGGAAAATCCGTTCCGCTCGCGGATTTTGCGGATTTTCGGTAAATTCGCAATCCGCGAACTCCCGCGAATTTACCGAAAATCCGCAAATCCGCGAGTGGCGGATTTTTCCGGGGGCAAAAGTTCAAGCCTGCCCTGTTGTAACTATTTTAGAATGGCGCCGGCAAGCTGCCAGCGCCATCCTAAAATAGTTACTAAGTTAGCTTCAACAGGAAGCTCTAATAGATAAAATAAAGCAGGTGCTCGCAACTGCTTTATTTTATCTATTAGAGCTTCCTGTTGAAGCTAATTTAGTAAGTATTTTAGGATGGCGCTGGCAGCTTGCCGGCGCCATCCTAAAATATTTACAAATGCCCTTCCTGTGACTCTTCCTGTGGAGCTTTTTCTCTTCATCTGCTGAACTGATCTTTCTCTGACTTTTTATGCACACAAGAGGCATGTGAACTCGCATGGAAGCCCCGCACGTTTGGCCCCGCGCACACACTCGCGGTTTGCACCGTCTTCCCGCCATTCACCCACTATGATGGACAGCTCACTCAAGGGACCCCTGTGCCCTTCGGGGCGATTGCATAGTAGCACACACATGTTCGCTCGAACTAGTTGATGCTCAAATTCAGTGACTCATTCATTAGCCCAAAAACAATCATGAGCGTCTTCGAGGCTGGACAGGTGTGCCTCTTCCCAAATCTACCGTGGAAAGTCAGCTGTGATGCTGGGTAGAGGCAATCCCCGTGCTGTTCCTGTGACCAGGAGCTTCTTTCTCTTCATATTATTGTGTTCGCACGGGTTGCTGCAAGTTCGCACGCGTTTTGTACATTTTCGCAATTTGCGAAATTGTACAAAACCCTCGCGAACTTGCAGAAACCCGTGCGAACATAAAAAAAAAAAATCCGCAAATTCGCGAGAATTCGCGGATTTTGCGGATTGCGAGTTCGCAAATCCGCAAAATCCGCGAACGCGAGATCCGCAAAATTCGCCCATGCTTAATCTATCGCCCTCGCTCTATCTATCGCCCTCACTCTATCATCCTCACTCTATCTATCGCCCTCACTCTATCTATTGCCCTCACTCTATCTATCGCCCTCACTCTATCTATCGCTTTATCACCCTCACTCTATCTATCTATCTATCTATCGCCCTCACTCTATCTATCTATCGCTCTATCTATCTGTCTATCTATCTCTCACCCTCACTCTATCTATCTATCCCCTCACTCTATCAATCACCATCACACTATCGCCCTCACTCTATCTATCTATCGCCTTCACTCTATCTGTCTATCTATCTATCGCCCTCATTCTATCTATCTATCGCCCTCACTCTATCTATCTATCACCCTCTCTATCTATTGCCCTCCCTCTATCTATTGCCCTCCCTCTATCTATCGCCCTCACTCTATCTATCGCCCTCACTCTATCTATCGCTCTCACTCTATCTATCGCACTCTATCTATCGCCCACACTCTATCTATCCATCCACCACAGCATCACTCAGGGGCACCACAACATCACTATGCGCTACCACAGAATCACTGAACTCCACAGCATCCCTTGTTGCCACCACAACATCACTCAGCGCCACCACAGCATCAATCTGTGCAACCATTTAACAACAACTGGTTCAAATATGTTCTCTCAATGTTTCAAGCTTTATTACAAATGTCACAAAAAGATATTAATATTTCACTTCTGTTCTTAGATTTTCGTCACAATAAAATACACCTAACATAAATTTCACAAAAGTTAGCTACAAAAGTTTAAGCTATTGCCATTATAAATTACAATAGCTTTTATTTAAATATTAATTATTGAAAAAAATTAAAAGCCATTGTTATTTGTAATATCAATACATCTAAGTTACGTCAATACAATGCATATTGCATTACAAATGCTATAGGTGTCACAATTGCGAAAGTTAAAACTATTGGCATTGTAAATGACAAATCTATTAATTTCGCTATTTTCAAAACCAACACATAAATAGAATATTTGTCATTTACAATACCAATAGCTCAAACTTTCCTAATGCGAGATCTATTGCATTGCAAATGCTTGTTTAACCTGTGGCCCCGTGGGTGTCCATGACAGCTCTCAGGTGTTCGCAACTCTCTTCCTCTTTTTGAAGTAAATCCAATTTTAAAAAGTGGTTTCCTTTAGAATTAAATGTTTGAATTTTGTATTTTTCTTGCATAAATCTCCTTTTTTGCCTTAGGGTTTATTTAGGAGTTGGTAGTTGGTTACTCCGTTCGAAATGTGACAGGCATCCAATCTGGTCTATTACAAGTATATTACATCCTTTGGCACTTGTTATATGGTGGGCTGCATATCCGTCACGTTTGTGAAGAAGTAACCTGTCCGCCAAACTCTTAGTCTTTGGAATGGGTTGCCTGATGTGCTGCATTTCCACTGTCAAAAGTAAAACTAACAAGCATTGGCAAAGCCAATAGTTCTTGACTTTTGGACCTATTGACTGTACAACCTCCGTAAACATTAAATCGATAATGCAGCCGTTGCTGGTGGTCGTAGCATTCTGCATAATAATGTATATGCACACATGTATCATGACGCATGGGTGTGTCTACCAAATCATAGGGGCATATTTTTCTTTTTTATTGACTGATCTAAGATGTCAGAACCCAATTAAACAAGTACATAAAAAAAGATTTTGTAGTATTCAAAAGTGCCCACCAGCAAATAACAGTTGCTGCGCCCTTCAAAAAAATTCAAGTTAAATATTTTTTTTGAAGCAACATTGTTTTTTTTAACCCCTTCGCTGCGGCGGCTATTCCGCCGCAGCGCTAAAGGGGCGGGGCGGCCGCGCGGCCGCCGCATGCTGGTGACAGAACCGCTCCGTCACCAGCTACAGTTGAGCTGTGCTGGTGACGGAGCGGTTCCGTCATGACCCGCCCCGCTCTTTAGAACGCCCGCGCAGGCGCGAAATCAGCGCCGCGCAGGCGCGGCGGCCGGGCCATGACGGAACCGCTCCGTCATCAGCACAGCTCAACTGTAGCTGATGACGGAGCGATTCCGTCATCAGCATGGAAGGGGTTAATGCCTTTGAAGACTAAGGACGCAACGAAGCATCAGGTATGGGGAGCAACAGGGAGTAGGGAGTTGTGGAATGTAATATAAAACAAAAACCAGTGGAAAGAAGAATTGAAAAGCAGGTGTGCTTAACAAAAAAGAAAAAGGCAGTTCTCTAAAAGTGAGCAGTGAATGGACACAAGTCACACAAGTCAACCTATCAAAACAATGGTAAAGAGGCTATGTTCCAGGCGAGTCTGGCTGAGGCGTTTTGGATGCGTTGGAGTTTTTTCTGTAGTTTGGCTGTGGTTCCGGCGTAAAGGGTATTTCCGTAATCCAGTCGGCTTGTGACCAGTGCGTGGGTGACTGTCTTTCTTGTTTCGGAGGGGATCCAACTGAAGATTTTTTTGAGCATGCGTAGGATGTTGAAGCATGATGTAGAAACGGCATTGACTTGTCTGGTCATCGAGAGGGAGGAGTCCAGGATGAAGCCCAGGTTACGTGTGTGATCCATAGGTATGGGTGCTGTTCCCAGGGCCGGTGGCCACCATGAGTCGTCCCAGGCAGAGGGGAATGATCCTAAGATGAGGACTTCCGTTTTGTCTGAGTTTAGTTTTAAACGGCTGTTCTTCATCCACTCGGCTACTTCTTTCATTCCTTCGTGTAAGTTGGTTTTGGCAGTGTTTGGGTCTTTGGTGAGGGAGAGGATCAGCTGGGTGTCATCTGCGTAGGAGATGATGTTGAGGTTGTGTTGGCGCGCGATGGATGCGAGGGGACTCATGTAAACGTTGAAGAGGGTGGGACTGAGTGATGATCCTTGTGGTACGCCGCAGATGACTTCGGTGGCCTCTGATTTGAATGGGGGGAGGCGGACTCTCTGGGTTCTTCCGGCGAGGAACAAGATGATCCAGTCCAATGCTTTTTCTTGTATTCCGACGTTGCTGAGGCGTTGTATAAGGGTGTTATGACAGACTGTGTCGAAGGCGGCAGAGAGGTCAAGTAGGATGAGGGCAGCTGTTTCTCCATTGTCCAGTAGCGTTCGGATGTCATCTGTAGCTGCGATGAGGGCGGTTTCGGTGCTGTGTTTGGCTTGGAAGCCTGACTGTGAGGGGTCGAGGGATTTGTTGGATTCAAGGAAGGCGGCGAGCAGACTGTTGACGGCTTTCTCAATGACTTTGGCAGGGAATGGGAGGAGCGAGATGGGGCGGTAGTTCTTAAGTTCAGAGGGGTCTGCTGTGGTTTTCTTCAGAAGTGCGCTGAGTTCGGCATGTTTCCAGCTTTCCGGGAAGGTAGCGGAGTTGAAGGAACAGTTGATGACATCGCGGAGATGGGGTGCGATGATGGAGTCTGCTTTGTTGAAAATGTGGTGGGGACATGGGTCGGTTGGCGATCCTGAGTGGATGGAGTTCATTAGGCGGATGGTGTCTTCAGTAGTGATTGGGTTCCAGGCGCAAAGGTTGTTAGAGTGCTGTTTTGGTTCGGAGATGGGTGGAGTGGACTGGTCTTCGGACTGGTTTTCAAAGTTGTTATGTATGTCGTGATTTTGTTGTGGAAGAATGAGGATTTAGAGTCGCAGAGGTCTTGGCAGGGAGTGATGTCGTTAGTGCCGGCGGTGGGGTTGGTAAATTCTTTTACGATGTTGAATAGTTCCTTGCTGTTTTGGGCGTTGTTGTCAAGTCGATCTTTGAATGCTGATTTCTTGGTGGATCGGATCAGTTGGTGGTGTTTGCGGGTGGCGTTCTTGAAGGTGGCCAGGTTGTCAGTGGTTGGGTTTTTTCTCCAGGCTTTCTCGAGGGTGCGGCAGAACTTCTTGAATTTCTTAAGGTCATCGTTGAACAAGGGGGCTTTTTTGCTACCTTGCTTTATTTTATGGTTTTTCAAGGGTGCTAGTTCGTCGGCGCTGAGGGTGATCCATTGTGTGAGGTTGGTGGCTGCTTGGTTTGGGTCCGATGATTTGGCAGGAGGGTTTAGGTGAAGCGATGAGGAGAGCTGGGCGGTGGTGATTTTGTTCCAATTTCTTCGGGGAATAGGTTGTGGGGGGTTGTGGGTCGTGGTCTTTTTGTAGTTGAAGTGAACGCAGCTGTGGTCCGTCCAATGGAGAGCTGTGGTGTGATCGAAGGAGATGTGTTTGCTGGAGGTGAAGATTGGGTCGAGCGTGTGCCCGGCAAGGTGGGTGGGGGTGTCAACAAGTTGTTTGAGTCCGAGATTGGCCAGGTTGTCCAGAAGGGTGGTGGCGTTGTTGTCGTTATTCTTTTCCAGGTGGAAGTTGAGGTCTCCCAGTAGAATGTAGTTCTCGGAGGGGAGGGCATGTGGGCTGATGAAGTCAGTGATGTCTTCGCTGAATTATGTGCGGGGTCCTGGAGGTCTGTAGATGAGGGTGCCTCTGAGTGTGGTCTTGGGGTCGGTGTGGATCTGGAAGTGAAGGTGTTCAGCGGTAGCGAGGTTATCGTCGGAACTGGTCGTGATGCGGATGGTGTTCTTATGGACGATGGCTATGCCTCCTCCAGTTTGGTTGATGCGGTCCTTTCGAATGATCTTGTAGCCGTCCGGGATAGCTATGGCGATGTCGGGCACTGATGAGGCGTTCATCCAGGTTTCTGTAAGGAAGGCGATGTCCGGCGATGTGGTGTCGAGTAGGTTCCAGAGTTCAATGGAGTGTCTGTGGACCAAGCGGGTGTTGAGCAGGATGCACTTTAGGTGGTTGTTGTCAGAGCTCTGTTTGGAGTTAGTGGATTTGGTGTGGGTCCTGATGCAGTCGAACTTGCAGGAGTGGTAGGTGAAGGGTCCATGGGTGTGTCCTGGGGCAGCTTGGTAGCATTTTGGTGTGCGGCCGGGGTTAAGGGCTGAGAGGGTTGCGGCGTCGTACGTTATGCGGGTGGAGTGGATTTTGCGGGGGCCAGGGGGTCTGGCGCTGGACGCGGTCCAGGTACGGACGGGCGTAGACGGGCTTACCTTTGGCGCACCTTTGGCGCGCTTGGGGCGCGACCGCTGCGCGTGAACGCTGCGCGCAAAGGCATCGGTCATAAGTGGATAGTGGAGGGGGGTGGGGCGAGGGAGGAGCAGCGTGGGAGGCGGGAGCGGGGTGGAGAGCCGGGCTGGGAGGCACAACAACAAACACCAAAATGGCTGCAAGCCAAAAGCGAAACAGGCACGACCTTACTGAAGCGCTATGAAACTGGGCAGCACAGTCAGGCAACAATTATTAAAGCAGGCAAAGCGAGTGATACAGTAAATAATAATGGCAAAGTAAATAATAAAGCACGGTCAGATAGTACAGCGCTACAATGACTTAGTATTCAGCAGTGCGAGCAAGTCTGGCAATGAGCGCTACGATGACTAATAGATTCTAGCAGTGCGAGCAATGCGTGGAACTCAGAGCGCTACGATACCAGCTTAATGATCAGGGAGCAGCGAGGGGAGCGACCGCTTCAGAGAAGCTCAGGACGGTCATGAATCAAATGCCAACTGCACAGGCCTTATTTGCATCAGTGGCCCAAGCAGAGTCGTAGCAAGGTCAGGTAGTACCCGGTGCGGAAAATTTATTGTCACCCCCTGCCCACATTGAAATTATTAAAATAAGGAAAATCACACCTGCTGCAGGCCCCTACCAGGACTCGCCTAGCTGCATCCGTGCTCCTCATCATGCTGTTCCTGCTCCCTGGCTCCGTCTTCGGGAGTTGATGGGCTCGTGTCCTCCGGCGGCATGACTGGGTGGCATTTGAGGTCACACTGTTGTATATCGGTGTTCGTCCTGAGCGGGTGCAGGAAAACTGACGTGGCTCGTGGATCCCAAAGGCTGTGGCTAAGTCAGCATTCCTTCCGCCTTCGCACAAGTGAGTCCCGCACCCCAGTTACTGAGTTGCCAGCCTAGTGGTTCTAAGCACTGACGTAACAAAAATTGAGGGGGCCTCCCTGCATGGTACGAAGAGGGGCCCCCCTCCAGGCTCAGTCAGGAGCTCCCTGGCCAGAGTGCAGTGCTGAAGGGCCCCCTGGAGCTTGGAGCCCCCCGCACCGCCGGGGCTGCGGGGGCCTTTGTTACGCCCCTGGTTCTAAGGAGTGGAACCAGGTGGAAATTCACAGGAGTCCTAAAAATGCTACAAGGCCACACCAATGGCAGACGAGACGCTACACGAAATACCGGAGAATAATATAAAGTTAAACGTGTTGTGTATGTCCCTCATTCGAGTGCCCGAATAATTCCGGTATGTGTGGTAACAATGTATTCTTCCGGTTCACATATAAGCACATGAATTGTATGTACAAACACCTTCATACCATAACAAATGAGGCACCCTCGCTCCAGTGAGGAGTTTGATAGTTGAGGCTTCATGATAAACTCGCCCAAGGCTGCAGAGGGAAGGTGATCTTTCTTGGTTTGGTCTATAAAACAAGTTAAAGACTGTGGAAAAGATAGTTCCACATCTTTTTGCCATTTTGCCATCCCGCTCAGTGCCATTTTGTCACCCCCTCAGTGATGACACCCGGGGCGGCCTGCAACCCCCTCCCCCCTTTCCTACGCCACTTTGCCCCAGATGGATCTATGGCAAAAGACAATAATGTGCAATCATTTCCACATACAGCAAAGTGCATGAGTAATCCCAGACATTATTATGTGCATCCAGACCACCATACATGAATATGCATAATTGGATCCAGACAGTAATGTGTATCATTGCACCAGCTATCAACATACATCAGTGGATCACAAAATGACACAGATCAGAGCAGAGACCACAGACAGTATATACATTACTGGTCTCAGGCAGTATATTCATCCATGGCCACAGGCAGTAATATGGCTCAATGGTTCCGGGAAGTAATGCGCATTAGTGGCCTCAGGCAGTAATTGTGCGTCAATGTTACCCCAGAACGTAATGTCCATGGAAATAATATGCACCAGTGACATTCAATAAAAGCATTAATTGACGTTAGCTGTAATGTGCATCCTTGACATAACCTGTGAAGAGCATTAGTAGCCAAGTATGTAACAAGTATCAATGCTCCAAGACATTAACAAGCATCAACGGTCCTAGTAACCATATCTGCATCAATGGCCTCACAGACCACATGCATCAATGACACCAGTCAGGAATTTGCATCAAAGTCCCTAACCTGTAATAAGCATCAGTTTCCCCCCACTGCACATGTATCAATTGCTTCAAACAGTGATGAACATCACTGGCCCCATCCAAGAATGCCGAGCTCTTATGTTTCCCCGATCCATGCTTGAGTAGCTTATACAGTCCAAACTTGTCTTTGCTTTCTGGGACTTGTAGGTCTGATTTAATATAGGGATAAGGAGAGCTACAAATCCCTGACTGAAATGGAAAAAAAGGAAAATGATAAGCTATTTATACATGCAGCTGAGAAACCTGAGAGCAATGGTAGAGTGCATCAATGGACCCAGGCAGTACATGAATCAATAACCATGCACAGTATGACACAGTGATGGCCTCAAGAAGTAATATGTTGCAATGGCCTGTGCTACAACAAACATGATTGTTAGTGTGCATCAAAAGCCCCAGGTTATTATAACATGCAACAATGACCCTTTTGTACAACGGGCCTCAATTGCCCCAAATGGCATAGTGGGCACCTGGGACAATTGACTCTAGTAAGCATTAAATGCAACATGGCCTAATTTTATAAGCAAGGAAACTGAGTTAGCACTCATAACGGTTATGGTTGAATTGAGGTTAGATCAGGGACCTGGACACCATGTTGGGCAATGTATGTTATATCTCTCACCCCATTCTTCTGGTGCCCCATTTTTACTTAGTCCATCACGGGGTGGAAGAAAACTTGAAAGACATCATCCTGGCCTGGTTCACCGCTATTTTCTCTGAACGTAGCCATTTGCTATCTCCCCCTTCGTTCCACTCAGACTAGTTTCCTGTCTGCTTTGGAGTGCCCTGGGGCTTATCTCAGTTCCTGTCTATACTGAAGTATAGAAGCAGCCTCTTGCTTTTATCTTTCAGTCTTTTATAGTGTCGTTAATTTCCTATGCTATTGACACCCACACCATCTTCCATTTTGACCACTCAGCTGTTGTTGTTACTCAGACTGCATGTTCTTGCTTCTCTGCCATCATGGATGAGTATTACTGATTTGAAGGTTGACACTGGTCCATTGTCATATAAAGCAATGAGGTTAATTCTGCCTGTTTTTTTCAAACTTTGAGTTTTGAGTAAAGTTATGTCCCGCGCTATGGATCACGTTGACTTAAGTTTCTAATTTGATCTCTCCAGGCAAGATGGCCACAGAGACAGAGCTACATAGAGGTAGCTCCGGGGTTAGGGATCAAATATAGTGCATATCCATGGACGTCCACAGGGGGGGCAAGGGGTGCGCTTGCCCCCCCTGGATCGAGGGTCTGTCCAGTGCTGGCCCAGTGACAATGTGGTTTCACTCAGGCAGCGCACAGGGAGGCCGCCAACATTCCTTTTACGGGCGCCTTTGGTGCCCTTCATTTTCACAATTACAGCAGGCTGTGCTGTTCCCCTGCGAGAAGCCCCAGGAGTTTAAACAACGTGCCTTGCAGACATCCTACCTGTGTTTTTTTAATAAAAATTAAAGAGTGTCAGCAAACACTGCCGCAGCAGTGCGGCCAGACACTCTGCTCTATGGGGACCGGGTGATTCACAACAAAGCCTCATTAAAGTCTTTTAAAGACCTGTGAAGTACTGGGGTGTGGCTGTGAGTGTGCCTGGGAAGCTGGGGAGAGGTGACAGAGGGTGACAGACAGAGTGTGACAGACAGAGGGAGGAAGACAGAGGGAGGGAGAAAGAGGGGAGACAGAGGGAGGGAAACCGAGGGAGGGAGACAGGGAGAGTGACAGGGAGGGAGACAGAGAGAGGGAGACCGAGGAAGGGAGATAGAGACAGACAGGGGGAGACACCGAGAGAGGGAAACAGAGAGAGAGGGAGACAGATAGGGCGGGAGTCAGAGGGAGAGAGCCAGAGGGAAAGAGACAGAGGGAGGGAGACGGAGGACGACAGACAGAGGAGGGGGCGACAGAGGGAGGGAGACAGGCAGGGAGACAGATAGAGGGAAACAGAGGGAGGGAGACAGACAGAGACAGACAGAGGTAGGGAGACATAGAAAGAGGGAAGGAGAGGGAGACAGAGAGAGAGGGACACAGAGAGAGGGAGACGGAGAGAGAGGGAGGCAGAGGGAGACAGAGAGAGAGGGAGACAGAGGGAGAGAGGGAGACAGAGGGAGGGAGAGGGAGACAGAGGGAGGGAGAGGGAGACAGAGGGAGACAGAGAGTGAGGGAGACAGAGGGGGAGGCAGAGGGAGGGAGATAGAGGGACAGAGACAGAGGGACGGAGACTGAGGGAGGGAGAGAGAGGGAGACGGACCGAGTGAGTGAGACAGAGGGAGAGAGAGAGAGAGAGAGAGAGAGGGGGGAGAAAGAGAGGGAGAGAGACAGAGGCAGACAGACAAAGAGACAGACAGAGATAGATGGAGGCAGAGACAGGGACAGGGGCAGACAGGCAGAGACAGACAGGGAGACGGAGAGGGAGACAGAAGGAGGGACACAGGGACAGACAGGGATAGACAGACAGATAGAGGCAGAGACAGGGACAGACAGATAGAGGCAGAGACTAAGACAGGCAGAGTGATGGAGAGGGAGACAGAGGAAGGGAAACAGGGACAGACAGGGACAGATAGAGACAGGGACAGACAGATAGAGGCAAAGACAGGGACAGACAGACAGAGAGAGATGGAGAGGGAGACAGAGGGAGAGAGAGAGAGTGATGGAGACAGATGTTGACAGAGGGAGAGAGAGGGAGGGAGGGAGAGAGATAGCGAGAGGGATAGGAGACAGAGAGGGACGGAGACAGAGACAGACCAAGATAGAGACAGACAGAGACAGGGACAGACACAGACAAGCAAAGGCAGAGACAGGGGCAGACAGACAGAGGCATAGACGGACAGAGAGGGAGGCAGAGGGAGGGGACAGGGACAGACAGAGACAGGGACAGACAGACAGATAGAGGCAGAGACAGGGAGAGACTAAGACTGACAGAGGCAGCGAGGGAGACAGAGAGGGAGACAGAGAGAGAGAGAGGGTGACAGAGGGAGGGAGACAGAGAGAGAGGGAGACAGAGGGAGGGAGGCAGAGGGAGACAGTCAGAGGAGACAGAGGGAAGGGAAGGGAAACAGAGAGAGACAGAGAGAGAGAGGGAGACAGAGGGAGGGAGACAGACAGAGGGAGACAGAGGGAGAAAAAGAAGGAGAGAGAGAGGGAGAGGGAGGGAGACAGAGGTTGACAGAAAGAGGAAGGGAGACAGACAGAGGGAGACAGACAGAGGGAGGAGGGCGACAGTTGGAGGGATCAGAGGGAGCGAGACAGACAGAGAGAGACAGAGGGAGGTAGATAGACTGAGGGAGACAGACCGAGATAGATATAGGGAGAGAGAGGGAGGGAGACAAAGAGAGGGAGACAGAGAGAGAGGCAGACAGACAGAGATAGAGACAGAGATGGACAGAGACAGGGACAGACAGAGACAGGGACAGACAGAGACAAATAGAGGCAGAGACAGGGGCAGACAGACAGAGACAGACGGAGAGGGAGAGAGAGGGAGGGAGACAGAGACAGACAGAGACAGGCAGAAACAGGGACAGACAGACAGATAGAGGCAGAAACAGGGACAGACAGAGGCAGAGACTGAGACAGACAGAGAGGCAGAGAGGGAGATGGAGAGGGAGCACGAGGGTGACAGAGGGAGGGATAGGGAGGGAGACAGAGAAAGAGGGAGACAGAGGGAGGGAGGCAGAGGGAGACAGTCAGGGAGAGACAGAGGGAAGGAAAGGGAGACAGAGGGAGGGAGACAGAGAGAGAGGGAAACAGAGAGGGAGACAGAGGGAGGAAGACAGAGGGAGACAGAGTGAGAGGGAGAGGGAGACAGAGGGAGAGGGAGACAGAGGTAGGGAGGCAGAGGGAGACAGTCAGGGGGATATAGAGGGAAGGAAAGGGAGATAGAGAGAGGGAGAGAGACAGAGAGGGAGGGAGACAGAGGGAGACAGACAGAGGGAGACAGGCAGAGGGAGACAGGCAGAGGGAGAGGGAGTCAGAGGGAGGGAAACAGACAGAGGGAGACAGACAGACAGAGGGAGACAGACAGAGGGTGACAGACAGAGGGCGACAGACAGAGGGAGACAGTCAGAGGGAGATAGAGGGAGACAGACAGAGGGAGGAGGGTGACAGAGAGAGGGAGAGGGAGGGAGGCAGAGCCAGAGAGAGGGAGGGAGACAGGGAGAGAGAGGGAGGGAGACAAAGAGAAGGAGATGGAGGGAGACAGCGAGAGGGAGACAGAGAAACAGACAGAGTGAGTGAGACAGAGGGAAAGAGAGAGGGAGGAAGGGAGAGAGGTAGAGAGAGAGGGAGGGAGATAGAGAGATATAGAGAGAGGGAGGGAGACAGAGAGACCGAGAGAGAGAGAAAGAAAGATGTGTGTATGCCGGGTCTGGTGGCTCGGTAGACGAAGGCGTCCACTGCAGGGGCATGTGTTCAACTTCATGGTCATAGTTTTTTTGTCGCTCTAGCCCTATCCCCCTCCCCCACTGACCCCGCCCCACCGGTGCAGCCCTCAGCCACAAATCACACTGTAAATTTGGCCCTGAGAGAACGTTTGTGAGTACCCATGCTCTAAAACCACATCAACCTGATTTAGAATTTATTTGTTTTTTCCGGCCATTTGTAGTTTTTCCCTCTGTCTTATTGTAGTTGCTAGGTCGTCTGCTGTGGCGCCTCACAAGATTTTTCTCTTCCCCCTATGGGTTTCTTTGTTTATTTAAGCTCTTTGTCTTATTAGATTTTTTTTATGTATTTAATACTTGTGCTCAATCATGTCGGAGGATGGTGATGAAGTTAAAATGTTGCCCCCCCCCGGAAACATTTCTGCGGACGCCCATGTGCATATCCCGGTCTTTACCCTGCCATCCAACCATACACTGTATACCAACACAACAAGGTTTATACAGGGAACCTACCATTAGCTGCTCGCTCCTTCCAT
Source organism: Lissotriton vulgaris (assembly GCF_964263255.1). Classification (NCBI taxonomy): domain Eukaryota; kingdom Metazoa; phylum Chordata; class Amphibia; order Caudata; family Salamandridae; genus Lissotriton; species Lissotriton vulgaris. The sequence goes on from NC_141695.1 coordinate 847,055,282, forward strand.
GAATCGTCTTATAGACGTACTCTCCTTCCCTGAGTACAAGGCCTCGCTGACCGACAATCGCTCCACCACTGCCAGATCAGTTGCTGACACGCACTCCGTCCTTAACCATCCCCACCATCGCCTGCGAGAAACCTGGGTCTGGACACAGAGAGCTATCTGGGGAACATCGCTCATCTCGGTATGTAGAAAAGCAGATTTTCTCTAGCTATCATCAATCACTGCTTTGGCGTTAATCACCTCTGATCTACTCGATTATTAGCGTAATCAAATAAAGAGGCAGGTGCTGGAAATCTGGAAAGCGATGAACATGTTTATTTCTCAGGAGGAGAACACGTCAATTCGGACAGACGAAATGTCTTCTCGAGGTGCTCTAACAATTTCTCTGCTGCCCTCTTTTTTTATACATTTTACAGTGACTTTATTGGTGGTCAAACATCCTTGGAGTTCCTGCCTCCAGCCGGTTCCCACATAGACCCACCAGCTGTCGTTCCCCCCCTCAAATCTAACAGATGATTGCCATCTTGCAGCTGGACATTCCAACAGGACATAAAAGTGTGTGGGATCGGTCATATCTAAAGGTTGTGCAAGTGATAAGATCAAGTATTTCTGTTCATGCAACAAGTCTTGCTGTGTGGGGGCAATAAAGTATGTCCGCAAGGCTTGGTTTACAGCCTGGGACCGGATCAAGTGGGCAGGTGCAGTTGGGGGTTATCAGAAGGCCCGGCTCATGTGCAGGGGATGAAAGGACAAATGTGTTTTAGGGTGGGAAGTGGCTCCGGGGATTTGTCAGGCTGACAAGATTTTACGACCTTAGTGAATTTGGTCATACTGAATCAGGGCACCGGGGATGTTTGCAGGGTCAGTGTGAATCATAGGAGACTTGCAAAGTGCGAGATGGCGGCGGCACCTAAAATGGATGCCGTTTACATGCGGACAGTGGCTTCTTGTTAGGCAAGATGGCACTGGTGATGTTCACATCTGTCGATTATATTTCAACAATCGCCCCTTTGAACATTCCCAAGACATCTTGCTAGTCTTTTCTGATCCATGTCTTCAGTCTTAGGTGCACAAAGGGTTTTGACATAGGGAACACGAGGGCGGTGTGCAATTGGGTTGTCTATTGCGGTCTTTGGTGGCCTATTTGTAATACGGGTAGATGAAAACAATCCTGCTATCAGTAAAGACAGTGTCATCAATAACCTTATGCAGTCAGTGTGACAGGCGAGGAGGCAGTGCATACAAAATTACATTTGTCGTATCATACATTTAGACCTGGAGATGGGCATATTTCTTAGATGAAGCAGAAAGTTCATTCAAATACAAACATGTTATCATACAAATTGTTCTGGTAGAATAAGGACCATTAAGTGCATTATTTGAGGCCTAGACTCCATGGGGGTCCAAACTAGAGAGCATATTCATGCGGACAACTGGTGCTCTACAATTATCATTTTACAGAGTTAACGCTTTCTTTGTTATTCATATACAGTAAAGGTGACCAAAGTAAGGTCTCAAAGGAAAATCTTTTTCTTGTCCAATTGGGCCATAATCAATACAAAGTGATTGGGAGAGAAATTCAACCTAATTCAAGCAATGGTCAGGAATGGATAATGCTCGAATAGGCTCTTCTTTCCAGTGTCTTTTTACAACGAGCCATCACTGGTAGGCTCCCATTGTTCTTCTTCTTTCGTTGGCGCTGTTGAGCACCGGCGGTGGAGCTATGCGTCCAGCTCTGATCCAGATTTCACGTTGCAGGGCATGGCCATTCTTGCTCTTGGACCACAGTTCGTTCTGCCCTGTTCCCTAACTAATCTATCATAGGTACCTTAGACAGGGTACCCGCACTCTATTCTTTATCCGTGAAGTTCATCCCTACTAACCCTATTCTATCTGTGTGTTGTGTTTCTTCGTCAAGTCAATTAAAAAAATCTCCATATGAAAAAGGTGGTGTGCTTTGGAAGGTCGAAGCAAGAGAGGGCGGAGTGGGGTCAGATCTGAAATGGACCGGGGGGGAGCAGAAATTTCACGCAAGTGGGCCCATCAATCAGGCTCAATGGGCTGGGACTTTCGGCACGGGCGGATTAACAAGCTGGGGGCTTCTGGACAGCCCTTCTTCCTTTCATTTTCCATGTTGGGAATGGTGCCTTGTCCAGCATCTCTTTGCTCTGAGGCTCCACCTTGGTCGAGGTCATAGGTGTTCCACGATCTGCAGCCAGGCTGTGCTTCACGTCCGGACCCTCTCCTCCAACGACTGCATGATATCTTTTAATAAGTACAAAGCAATTTTTAGAGAACTGGTAGGGAAGACGTTTACACAATTCACTTTCTCTCCCAAACCCAAGTAGCTGGTGAAACGTTTATCGATTACTCAAAATGACAATAGGGTGGATACTTTTTAATCCCTTCATCGGTGCATATTATTAACTTCATAAATCATTAGTGTGGTGCAGGTCTGCAAGCATTCCTATGAATTTCCACCATAATTTTTCTCTTTGGTGTTCATTCCTTTTTACATTCGTGATTGTAGCAAGAAATCTAATATCTATCAATTACATGGTCTGTCAAATTCAAACCGGCTCCTCCGGCAGAGACTTGTCGTTATAAAGTAAATCCTGTTGAGCTATATTTTTCTTCAATGTCTGCTAACTACGAAAAGTGTGATGTGCTATTATCATGGGCTTATAGGTACCCCTCCTAGCTATAGTTTACCATAAATTAAACAGGCTAAGCATTGTTCCATCCTGTCAATGTTCCTTACTTTTAGCTAAACATCTTGGTTTCGGTACTCATTCAGCAGGGTTTACTACAACATTCCTTTCACTTTGGTTCAAATCAATTTTTATATACGTTATTCTAATTTCTGCATCATCCTTTACAACCTAGCTACTTCATTAGTTAATGACGGACTTGCGATGTCCATACAACTTATATCTAGGGTGAACAGAATCTTAAAGTAAAAACAACTAGGGACATTTCACAAAATTGGGAGAAGGACTACGATCTTACTTCAAGCTACGAGAGCGTTCCTTAGCAGAGAGCTACAGAACGGTCAGTAAGAACTTACATAAATTGCGAATTTTAAACCTGGTGGCTTGTTTGTCGATATACAGGCCGATTCATCAAGCTAAATTGCACTCGCAAAGGGCCAGATTCTGAGAATCTGGCTCTTTGCGAGTGTAATATTTGCATTTGGGATTCATCATCCCAAATGCAAAAATCACTATTTGCGAAATCGCATATTTGCGAGGAATTGGATTTAAGGAATCTCTATTAGAGATTCATTAAATGCAATTCATTAACAATATTTGGTCGCTATTTACCACGAAGTTTGACTTCGTGGTAAATAGCGAAAAATTGGAAAAAAGCACTTTAGTGTTTTTTTCTCTGTTGCATGTTACACACACACATATCCTTTGGACATGTGTGTGTGCAACACCTGTGTAAATATGCATTTCAGGGGTGCTACAGGGTGTCCTTTGGACACCCCTGGCACCCTTGAAATCGCTATCTTATTTGCGATTAGCTAATTGCTAATCGCAAATAAGGAATACTCCCCGTTCATTCCTATGGGCCTTTAGGCCCATAGGAATGAATCGGGAGTTATTCCTTATTTGCGATTAGCAATTTGCTAATCGTAAATAAGGAAGATGTAGGAATCGCAATATTTTTTGCGATTCCTACATGAATCCCGTTTTGCAAGTCCTTAATAGCGATTCCTTATGAATCGCTATTAAAGACTCGCAAAACGGGTCTTTCATGAATCTATCTGTAAATCTTTTCTGGAAACAACGGCTAACTTATATCAGTTTTAGATGATTAATCTTTAAAAACCGGGTCATGAGCTACATTTCTTAAAATTTTCTGGGACAACTGGTACAAGACTGGGACCATTTAGGCAAAACGGGGACGTTTTGGTCACTCTATTCATGTACAATGGGCGTGGTAATATGAACGATGAAGGTTGTGTCACTAAGGCACTAAAACAAAAAGCCACTGACATATAGCTCCCTTTTAAGGGCCAGATTAGGGGACATCAGTCGTCTTACCTGTCCTTTCTTTCTCAGCCAATTAAGTTCCATCATTTTACAGAAAGGAGAGGTAGTAATATGGCAAAATATGATATTTTGTTTCTGTCAATTTGTTCAAACACTGTCGTGTTTAAAGCCAATTAGACGTGTACCGGTGAGGTACAGTGTCGTCATTTATTCAAAAGTGAGCTCACAGAGGGAGAGAGCGTTGTGAGCAACAACTAGGCTATTCAATACACATACAAGCATAAAGAGAGAGAGAGAGAAAGAGAGAGAGAGAGAGAGAGAGAGAGAGAGAATGTGTACAATAATAGGCTATTCAGTGCACACACAACATAGAAAAATACGGGTCGGTTTACATGTAAAACACACAAGCCGAGGGAAAACATAAATGCATAGTTTACGTACACACAAAGTATCGAATAGGGTGCGACAGTACATGCATCAAGTACAAAAACCGAGGACAAAACACAGAGTTATTTTGGACAAAAGGACTTTTTCATGCATGTTGTGTATTTCTCAGTACTCTACTTAATTTATTCGAGGGTCAGGCTCCTTCTTTCCTTCTTTCCTAATAGTCAACAATTTTAGCGGGTGGCCTATTTTGAAAATACTTACTCCCTTTTAATTGGTCGGACACTAGCCCAGTCGTACTTATACTCACGGTGGGGTCCCCCAACATCTAGCAACGATGATCCAATCTGAGGTGAAGGAGGGATGTCAGTTGGACTTGTGACAGTGCAATTCTTATTTTTCTATGTGGATGGAAGAAGAAGTGGTAAATCTAAAACATGACAATATCTCTAACTTCTGGGTGGAGGAGGATTTCGATGAGCCCCAACCCTGTGTACTCTACATTTCTCTATTTGGTCAGTACATAAATCAACTCACAGGTGCGCATTACTTTGGTCGCATACTTGGGATATCAGTTGGAGTCGGGCTCGCTGTACTGCAATAATCCTTCAAGCTCATGATGTAGGCTACCCTCCCATTCACTAGCTTCAGAGAGAGTCTCGTTTCTAAGTATAGAATGTGCTATTTTTCTATTCGCCTTCCGCATGTAGGTACCATGTTCAGACCTATTTTTCTCATCCCATTAACCATTCGATCAACACTTCAGTCCTACAAAAAGCATTCTCTTATCGACCCAGACGTACACAACACATACGCATTCATACCATACAAATCAGGATACACACGTATTCATACCATACAATTTTTCACACTCCCAGAGATAGCCTCTGCATACAACATACTATCTCACAGTACTAGCCTATTTTTCGCGTGGAACACGGTGCGTTTAGGCCTTCTCCATTCTTCAGCTGAAACTCCGATGTAACCTAAAGAAAAAGAAAAGAGGGGGAGGGGGCAGCATTAAAAGCACATCAGTGCGCATTATAACGAAAATATTTTTACTTACCATGTACCTGACTTATCTCTTGGGATGCAGTCCTTGGCATCTTGGCATTGAAACCCAGAAGAACTGATAGTGCGGCAAAGATAACCAATGATAGGATGCTCGCTACATAGATCGTCCGAGAGCGGTATTATGGACCGTGTGTAGGAAAGGGTCAGGAGCCAGAGGTACTCAGTATAAGGTGAGGGGGGGTGAATCCATGTTTTCATTTGAAGAAAAACGTGGAGCATGGAAACTATAGGAGGTAGCGAATTTCGCTGGGTGCATTCGTGCTTTCAATGGTATGCATTTTTGCTACACGGTAAGACCACTAACAGACTTGCCTAATGTTTGCATGGAGATCAGTTTTGCGTGCGGGTGGATAACACGGCGCAGTTCTAGTTCGATAGTGCGATAGCACAGTTGTGCAAGAAAATCACAAATTTGATAGATAGATAGATAGAAGATCAGGGGCAGTCCAAGTTTAACACTTGGCTCGTTTGATGCTGGTCTCCCAAATGCCTGTCATTCTTTTCTCTCAACCCGCAATATGAGGATAAAAAAAAAAAAAAAAAAAAAAAGAAAATCACTAATTTGTAATTGCCAAGGCTGGTCGGACCTATTCATGGGGTCCATAAACACGGAGTAGGCCATGCCCGAAATTTTTGTGCAAGGCATACCAATCTATAACACACAAAAGAATCTGTGCCTTTCTAAAAACCGGTAATATGCATTTGTGCCTGACTGCTAAAATACAGTGCCTAGAATTTTTTTTCATATATAATCTAAACAGATGACCGCTGCGTTAGGAGGTTACGAGAGGTTAAAACAGAGCAGGACTTTCCTAAAAATGTTCATTTTAATCATTTGACTTGTGCAAGGACATCAAACGCTAACATTTAAAACGAGCTTTCTTGCGATGTTTGTCGAGCCCTGGCTTTGGCCATGCAGGCATATATATTTTAGAGAACATTTTTCTCTCCTTTTTACTTGATACGTTTATAACTTACTCCTGCCCAATGTTAGACTGGATGGCATTCCTTTGGTGAGGCTTAGGAACATTTGAAAAACTCTTCTGAAACACGTGATGTGTAAGACAAAGATTACGATGTTTAGGACTCCAAGGACCAGAATGCACTTGGGGTTCATAGCTAACAAATTTCGGGCTAATGTACTTCTTTGGGAAGCTTACAACTGTAATGTAATCAAAAATTCCTACTTTGAAAAAGGTGCGCTTTTGCTCCTCCGAGGGAGCTGCTAAGTAAAAGAGGTTCGATCTACTGTCCTCTTCATTGATATATCTAAATATCACGATCTTTACCTATTGCTTACGTTTTAGGAGTATAAAATACAACAGATCTTGACTATTCTTTTGACATTGTTTCTGCGTACTGTATCTTTTTAACTTTTTATAATCGAGGTACTTCATTTTACTGGCCATTTAAATTCGAGTTCCTTCTTTGCGTATTTGTTCCTCAATGAGTCATACATTATGGGACAAATACTGTACTTTTTATTCAACAAACAATTTAAGCTAAAACAACCATTTTCCAATAACTTTAGAAAAGACAGGCATGATGGATATCGGTCAAACAAAAAATCTCAATTAATCCTAAATTCGGACAAGGAGTCTGCATTACCTTCCCTTTACTATTTGCAAATAGTAACCATTATTCAAAAACTACCAAACAATCAATATTTACTATGCTAATTCCATGTTTCTCGTGAAGGGCTATTCCTAGCGTTTCCATTTTAGCGGGGTCAAAAGATCCCATCAGTGGCATACTGATTTAGTCAATTTTTCCTAGTGAGTTTTATCCCATAGTTTGCTAAATTCTACAGCGGCTAATCCATATTTCCCATACATGTCCTTTTTATTAGGGGTGCCTTCCGGTGGAGCCGGATGACTGACCTCTAATAAACGGTCCGGGCAGAACCAATTACCAATCAGTGGGGAGAAATAGGCATGACGTATAATCGGACAAGTGAAGATCACAAACAATTGTGGACAAAAGTCCACACTACCTATCCTTCGCTGTCTGCAAAGAGAGGGAATATTCCTATTCTTCGTTGTTTGCAAGCAGGGAATATCTCAAAAAGAACCAAATATCCTAAGAACCAAAGAACCAAAGAGCGTAATACTAGTATTTTCAATCCAAACAATTCCAATACAAACAATCAATCAAACAATCAAATGGCCGAAACCATCCTATTAATCAGACGTAAAAACGTCCTACCAATCTTACCCGGACCACGTGGACAATTCTTCGCCTTCCCCTTCCAGCACGCAATCATCCTCTTACTCCAATTTTACCGCAGCACTCCTGTGGGATCCCAGTCAGGACCGCAGGTCACTCGAGAGAGGTCTGTTCGGAACCGGTGAAGTTCGGATGATTGGCTGTCAGGCGAGGGTCTTTCGGGCAGGTGCACTTCTTCCAATCGTTGCAGTCGTTCACTCCATCGTTAGGACCTCTCTACCGGACCCACGTGTCGCTGATGGGCCCTGCGTTGGAACGCCAATTGTAGAAAAACAGATTTTCTCTAGCTATCATCAATCACTGCTTTGGCGTTAATCGCCTCTGATCTACTCGATTATTAGCTAAATCAAATAAAGAGGCAGGCTCTGGAAATCTGGAAAGCGATTAACAGGTTTATTTCTCCGGAAAAGAACACGTCAATTCGGACAGATGAAATGTCTTCTCGAGGTGCTCTAACAATTTCTCTGCTGCCCTCCTTTTTATACATTTTACAGTGACTTTATTGGTGGTCAAACATCCTTGGAATTCCTGCCTCCAGCCGGTTCCCACACAGACCCACCAGCTGTCGTTCCCCCTCCCAAATCTAACAGATGATTGCCATCTTGCAGCTGGACATTCCAACAGGCCATAAAAGTGTGTGGGATCAGTCAGATCTAAAGGTTGTGCAAGTGATAGGATCAAGTATTTCTGTTCGTGCAACAAGTCTTGCTGTGTGGGGGCAATAAAGTATGTCCGCAAGGCTTGGTTTACAGCCTGGGTCCGGATCAAGTGGCCAGGTACAGTTGGGGGTTATCAGAAGGCCCGCCTCATGTGTAGGGGATGAAAGGACAAATGTGTTTTAGGGTGGGAAGTGGCTCCGGGGCTTTGTCAGGCTGACAAGGTTTTACGACCTTAGTGCATTTGATCATGCTGAATCAGGGCACCGGGGATGGTTGCAGGGTCAGGGTGAATCATAGGAGACTTGCAAAGCGCGAGATGGCCGCGGCACCTAAAATGGATGCTGTTTATGTGCGGACAGTGGCTTCTTGTTAGGCAAGATGGCGCCGGTGATGTTCACGTCTGTCCATTATATTTCAACAGTTATCTGACCTGACTTGGACCCTCACATTGCTACTGAGTGCCCGCCTTCCCCTTCAGCTTGTTTAGGACTGAAGGACGAGGTCTGTCAACTGCAAGGAGTTCAAGTGAGTATGAATGCCGCGCATTAATTACTTTGGGAGAGATTGCACCTGCTGTCCCCAGGACGAAGACGGTGAGCTGTGGGGAGGATGCGGATGTCCGAAAAATGAACACACCCTGCACCGCTCGACTTGCAAACACAATCACTGGCCCCCAGCCTCACCCCAATGTGAGCTGCTACTTACTGAAGCCCTGTTGGTGCAGCAGCACGCTCCCGATGACTTTCGGAGGTTGTACCGCCTCCTTTGCATGCGTCCCGCACCATGGACCACATGAGTAAGGGCTGCGTCTCCCTGCCTGAGACACCCTTGTGGGCCTCTCGCCCTATTATCTAAGGTTCTGGTGGACCTCTCCTCTCCTGAGGTGACCCCTTTTTAGCACAGATCAGTGCCTTTGCCCGCATCTCTTACAACATGAGACTGAGATTCCCTATGTCCCTTTCAGACTCGGGGGCCTCTTTTGAAGATGGTGGACCTTTCACAGAGTATATTGACATAAACAGAGGACGGCTGATTTGCTCTTCCACAATTGAAGGTAACCCTGGAGTGCTCGTCCACAGAAGGGGAATTAGGAAGGACTGGTACTTAAACAGAAATAGGACTACTGTGCTGCCCTTCCACTGAAAGGAAGATTTTTTACTGTAGCTTTAGGTCGGAAACCCTGAGAATTTAGCAGTGGCCATGTTGCAATGGCACCAGTGTGATCCAGAACAAGGTCTTGCAAGGCCTCACTCCACCGGAATCCCTATGGTTAGGCATCATATTAACCAATAATGCCTTTAACAACACATTGATTAAGGGTGGATGCTAGTGCTGCAGATCTATGACATATTGTGGGCCTGCTCGCTATTGCACTTGATACCCTTGTTCCTTCGACTGCGGTGGTCCTTGGGATACCTGGTCGTCTATCAGGCTGCCTGAGAAGTGATCAGGGACCTCGCATGAGCTCCCTGGACTGTCTGAGCACTTACACTGTCTGAGCACTTACAGACTGGAAATTACACCTTTCAGTCAAGTGTTAGGCTAATCTATCTGGAAAACCCATTTGCTGTACTCCCCTTCACCCATTGACTTTGGTGAGTGCGCAGGAGCCTCACATCTTGGACATTTAATCCTCATCCCCTATTGGGGTGCACCTGCTCACACTTCGGGAGTCCCTTCCCTCCTTGAGCAATGGACATAAAATTGGAACCCACCGGTCTTAATGCCTTCACTATTAAGTACCCTCCAAGTCGCTTAAAAAATGTATCAAAAAGACTCAAACACCGGCTCCTCAAATATCATCCTGAAACACTTATCTCTGACCCATACTTCTGCTCTAGGAAGGGATCACTAACTAATGACCTCATCTTTTACACTAAAAGAAGTGCACAATGGAGGAATGTCCTATACAGCGGCGGCCGCTACAGATAAACGCGTTGAGGTGGGTTGGGGGCAGGGCGAGGTGGTGGGGAAGTCAATAGACAACGGAATAGGTATAATGAAATAAATAAATATTACCTATTCCATTGTCTGTTGGCTTCCCCCACTGCCACGTCCTACCCAGCCATAAGCGCTTACCTGTGCCGGCTGCCGCTGGTCCTATATTCCATGCTCCGAATCACCTACTCCATGAAAACGCCTCATGGTCTTAGACTGTATGTCTTCCCCTCACCCTTCTGCAGTGCAGACACTACCATATCTCTATACAATAATGGGAACATTCTAATTCAATCCTCAAACCTGACCCTGCATTTCGATGATCCCACTGATAAGGTGGCCTCTGACCTCAGTACGGACCTCAAAGCACTGGTTATAGCACTGCTAAACGCAGAGAGTACACACACTAAGGGACATTTGTTGGACCCCATTTTCTCGAATAACAGTCTCATCACGGTTAAGCCCCCACTACCACTCCCATGGTCGGACCACTTTATGGTCCCCTTCTCCTGGAAAACTCCATTAGAAGGAAAAAACGCCTCCCGACCACGAACTCTACAGAGAGCTTGGGCGAAGCTATCAGTAGAGGAATGGACCCAGGTGCTAGAACAAACGGCCCCTATGGCAGAAACCGACCCTCTCTTATCGGACCTAAACTTTCAGAATTGGCTTACTAATTCCCTCAACACAGTATTGCCCCTGAAAAATATCACAAAGAAAAGTGGCACCTTCAAATCACCATGGTACACCACTGAATTGAGGGATCTTAAGAAAAACTGCAAAAAGCTGGAACGCACCTGGAGGAAGGATTGGGCAGCCAACAGTAAGCTCTCCTACCAGGCGGCTTTAAGACTGTATAAAACTGCACGGCAGAAAACCCAAGCAGCCTTTTTTGAGGAAAAAATTAATACATCCGCCAACTCCTCTAGGGAGACCTTCAAAATTGTTAAGCAACTGCTTAAATCCCCCACCCCAACTACCAACCAGGAGTGCACAGAAGCTAGATGTGACCTGCTTGCAGAGTACTTTGACACTAAAGTCCAAAGAATACTTCACTCCCTTCCACAGGTTGTCCCCGCTGCTGGCGAGGAAGTCTCCTCTGCCCCGATCCATTCTCCCCGGCTGGACAGTCTCAGAACCATCACCATGGATGACTTCCGCAATACGCTCACCGCAGTGAAGAGCGGGTCTCCTTCTGACCCTTCTCCCATGTACATTCTCAAAAAAGTAGCCGACACCATCACCCCCCTTGCAACGGACTTACTGAACGCTTCCTTTGCTAAAGGGGTGGTTCCACCCAGCTGGAAGCAAGCAAGAATTAAGACCCTTTTGAAAAAACCAGGCCTAGACATGGCCGATTTGGCCAACTATCGTCCTATCTCGCTGCTGCCTGGCTTAGGAAAAATTGCTGAAAGAATTGTAAATAAACAGCTCTCTGGGTTTTTAGAAACCAATGACCTGTTGAGTGGCTCGCAAACGGGCTTTCGCCCGGGCCAGGGCACCGACATAGCCCTCATAGTGGTAACTGAGGAGGCAAGATGCATCTTGGATTCAGGGGGATCTGGAGTTCTGATCCTCCTGGATCTAAGCGCTGCATTTGATACGGTGGACCATAAAATACTAGTCCACCGCCTTGCAAGACTCGGGATCACGGGACTGGCCCTGAAATGGTTGGAATCCTTTTTGGATGAACGAGCATTTAAGATCTGGGAAAATGGCATTATGTCCAAATCTACTCCCCTCCAGTGTGGAGTCCCCCAGGGCTCATCCTTGAGCCCTACCCTATTCAATGTTTATATGGCCCCACTGGAGGAGGTAGTAGCCCCGTTTGGGATCAAATGCGTCACCTACGCTGATGACACCCAACTAGTCGTCTCGCTGACGCAAAATTCGGGATGCTCAGACAACCTCTCAGCTTGCCTCTCGGAAATTTTCTCCTGGATGACCAACTCCAAGCTTAAATTAAACGGAGCAAAAACCGAGATTTTAATGCTGGGTCACCAACTCTCCTCTCTACCCACTACATCTTGGCCCCCGTGTATGGGAGAGGTGCCCTCACCAAAAGACAAAATCAAGAGCTTGGGGGTATGGTTCGAGCCCGAACTAACCTTCAGGGCACATACCCAGAAAGTGGCAGGCACATGTTTCGGCTTGCTCCGAACTGTGCGGAAAGTCCTGCCACTACTACCCTTCCAATCCAGAAAACTATTAATTCAGGGACTGATCTTGTCCAGACTGGACTATAGTAATGCTTTGCTCCTGGCAGCCCCGGAAGCCACTATCAACACGCTACAACGAGTACAAAACGCTGCTGCCAGGATGCTCTTGGGTGCCCCAAGAAGAGCATCAGCAAAACCATTGCTGAAAACCTTGCACTGGCTTCCAGTGCGTGAACGCATCTCTTTCAAATCATTATGTATCGTCCACAAAACCCTTCAAGGTAAAGGTCCCCAAGCCCTGAGCAGCCTGATACGCCCATACAAACCCTCACGAGCCCTGAGATCTGACCTTGAAAACCTGGTCATAGTCCCCAGAGTCAGAAAAGCTCGCTCGGGAGGCCGTCGCTTCTCGGTAAATGCAGCAAAGACCTGGAACGCCCTCCCTAGACACATCCGCACGGAACCGTCCCTTAGCAAATTCCGCAAATGTCTTAAATTTTTTCTTTTTCCCAAAGCCTCTTAAAAAATTCCCTTGTCCCTCCTCAGAGCCTCTTAATTTCGCATGGTAGCGCTGGGACGCTTACGGGCAGCCATGCGCTTTACAAATCCAATTTCATTTCATTTCATTCATTTCAAATGACACACTAGCAATAATGGATGTCATCTTCCCTATCATCATGATGGCGGTGAACAATAAGAACTCACACCCCATACAAAGTCACCATAGCTCCCCTGGCGTCACTCTCACACTCCCTTTAAGGACCATGTTTAGCCCTGCATCACTCAGCCCACTACCCTTCACGAGCGCAGACTACCCCACTTTCTCTTTTTGCCCTTTTCACCTTAGAGTCCTCATATCCGGCTGGGCCTTTGAACCAATCTGTGACTCGCCAACCCAGTGTATTTGCCCCCCTTCACCTATAATAGCAAGCATAGATTGCACCAACCCTGTACCCTTTCCCTCACATCCGCTTGCACCCCAGTCCTCCAACTTCTCTAGGGAGAGTCCACCAGGTACTCCCACAGCTGCCCCCTGTGCCCGGATGTTCTCTATTTACTATTCTATATCCCCTGACATGATTAACCTCATGCCTCCCCGGCCTCCCACTCAGAGCATATAATTCCCCCACTCCCATCTTTACTCAATCAGTCCCCCGTAAGACAGCCCTAACCCACAATTACTCCAGGCCTCCGATAATTGATTCTTCTCTCAAACTGGCCTTAATATGGCCTCAACCGCCCTTCACCCAACGTCTCCTTGGAATCACGCCTCAACGAGATTTCACTTACCCTGTTCCTGCCCAAGGATGAACTCCAGAGCTTTACATCCATTACCACATAATGTTTGCTCACTCATAAGCCCATTAGCGCCATGCTGACCCACATGGGTTCCCAAAGAGTCATGCTGCCTTCCCAAGTCCATCACTCTCCTCAATTTAGATTGAAAATGATACCCTACCCCAAACCCCTCCTCTCGACCCAGGAGACTAAATGATGATCTATCTGACAGTGACATCCACAACCTCCTCCTTTCCTACTCCCACTTGAAAGATACCAATATGGCATGTCGGGGTCAAATTCAAATAATCCAGGCTAACCCTTACAGAGAATCTGGTTTCAACAACAGAGATGTGAACAGTGACAATCTCAAGCGTATTTGCATCTCTAAGTCTGCCACTATCCACACCAATAACCAATTGAAATGTATGCTCTTCAACTGTAGATCGGCTGTTAAATATGCATGTGATATTTATGACCTCATCCTCACACATGAGTTTGATACTGTTATCCTCATGGAAACGAGGATAAACATCTCATCTCCTCCTATTCTGGACCTACTAGACACCTCTAGTCATGGCATCCTTCGACTAGATAGAACTACGAATCCTGGTGGGGGAGTAGCCTCCATCTATCAGACCACACTCTCTGTGATCCAGTCAGAAACTGCTGCTCTGCTCGCTTGTGAATATCTTAGCATCAACAATGTGTGCAACAACAGTCTCATCTGTAAACTACTGCATTCTACCACCCTCCTGGAAACAATTTCCATTTCATTGGACAAATCATGGAAGTCATTTCAACCAGTGACCCAGGTCGTCCTTGGTTATTTTAACCTCCACTGGAATGACCTGAATTACCATGCAGTGAACAGCTTTAAATCCTTTCTGTCAAACCACAGGTTGGCCCAAATCTGTGACAGTCCTACTCACATCAAGGGTGAGACATTGGACCTTAGCATTGTTAAAATGGGCAACACCACATTGGAGTCCTGTAGCAAATTGCTCCTTTTTGATTCTTTACCACCCACTTTTTACCTGATGCAACCTGACTTGATGTGCCTTGTGTCCCTGCCAACCAGGTTCCCAGGGTCCATGTTCTTTCCCAAAACTGTACATTTGAACCCACAATTGGCACCTCCTTGGACACAGGTAAGCCCCTTGTAAAAGGTACCATGGGTGCCAAGGGCACTGTGACCAGGGAAGGCCTCTAAGGGCTGCAGCGCCTATTGTGCCACCCCTAGAGGCCCTGTACCTTTGAACACAGATACTGCCACTACAGGCTGCATGTTTTGGTGCAAAGAAAAGTGAGGAGTCAGCATGGCACACATCCGTGTGTGCCATGCCTGCAACCCATTGTCTGAGGTCTAGGTAAGTCACCCCTCTAGCCGGGTGCACTAGCCCTCAGATGACGGTACAGTGGCATGAGCCCTGTTCACCTACAGTGTGTAAGTCCATTCTTAGACACTGTGGGGCAGATTTACGACTTCTGGTGCATCTCTGCTAATCAGCAGATATGCGCCAGAAGAGTTGCGACTCATCTGCCCACTTAGCGCCACTACTGATGCGCCGCATTTACAATTCGGTGCACCGTGGCGTTCAGATGGGCAGATGCATGACGCATCCCAGGCGGAAATTCGGCGCATTGCTGGAGTTGCATCGCATGACCCAGCTCCAGCAAGGCTCGGGGGTGCCCTATCTGTAACATGCTGGGTCAATCTATACGCCTGCTTCAAGCAGGCGCAGGGTTTTGACGCAACATGGCCCTAAAAGTGACTCCCTCCTCAGACCCTACTTACCAAGGCACCTGGGTACTTACCTGAGGATGGGGAATTAGCAATATACAAGTTTAGATCCTCTAAAACACCACCAAATCTACAGGGATTACTAGAAATACTCACTGATTACTAAGGAATTCCATACCTTATAGTCTCGCGGCAACGTAGGCCCAGACTAGACTACCCTGGGGCAGTTCTGATTACTTACCATTACACACTGACCACAATCAGTGCTCACTCAAGCCACAATCCTGTGGGTATATGCACTGTGTCCTCCCGGTGCTCTCATTCTCTTACACAAGCCACAATCCTGTGGGTATATACACCGTGTCCTCCCGGTGCTCTCATTCTCTTACACAAGCCACAATCCTGTGGGTATACTCATTGATGACAATCAATGTTCTCACTAACGCCGCTACACAACGATGATCACTGTCCTATGAATACCTTCAGCTCTCTCTCTCTCTCTCTCTCTCTCTGTTGGGAAGTTTCTCGATATATCTAATATCTACTGGAGATGAATTATTATATTTTATGTGGTAGATAGACAGTTCAAACCTCTCACACAAGAATGGCCAAATCACAATATGCAAAGGTTATTTTCTGATTCAAGTGCTCCCTGCTCCCTTGCTCAGTTACCATTTACCCGGACGGGAAACGCATCCGTCCACATAACAGCATCTGACTAGAATAAAGGTTAACTTTATTGTAAGAAAACAACAGTTACACAATGGTTCACTAAGAGCTGGGGTTTCTTTATTACACAATTGGAAATTATACCAATATAATATAGCCTGAAAAGCAAAGGAAAGAATTAGAAAATGTGTGCACGCTAATAAGAAAGGGTCGACGTCACCTTATGAGTACGAAGTCTGGACTCAGTTGTCATCTGGGTTCCCTTGTCGTCTGTGCCTTGGCTCATATTAGGATCACTCCTGCAGTCACGGATACACGTCTGCACCGCTATGCTCTGTCTCCTCTGCTCCCCTCCAAGTCACTGGAACCTTCCTCTTAGTCTCTGTGTCGTCTGCTGCACTCTCTGCATTCTGCACTACTCCTCTCTCCTCTCAACCACGGACTATCTTCACCTTCCAACTTCGATCTTATAAATCAGTTTCTGCTGCTCTAGTACTCGTTCGCTCCGCTAACTTCTTCACTATGCATGCTCTGATCTTTTTATCAAAGCTCGCCAGCTGCTCCAACTAAAGTAACTTCAATCTTTCCGAGAGATTATCAGCCTACGGTCTTTTTCGGATTTCAAAATGGCGACTGTCTGCTTTAAATTGATTAACTGCAATAATGCTAACGACTAGCTGCCGTCTACTAACTGACTATCTGACTCTCCGTGCTTTCGCTAATATCGAACCTTGTTCATGCATGGAAATTTCCAGCCAGTAACCTGACGCCCACCAAATTCTTGTACCACCCCGTGCCAAGGACACGTTCTCAGCCGGCCGGCCTGATGTTATGTCTTCGACATGAAGAAAAATACAGTCTTTCGATAAGGGCCAGCCTGAGCCGGTTCTCTCCAAGCGAACAACACCTTATAACTAAGCATGGGCGAATTTTGCGAATCTGGCATTCGCGAATTTGCGTATTTGCGAACTCGCAATCCGCAAAATCCGCGAATTCTCGCGAATATGCGGATTTTTTTTTTTTTATAGTGTTCGCAAGGATTTCTGCCAGTTCGCGAGGATTTTGTACCAGTTCGCGATTGCGAACTTACTTGTCGGCACGCAACGGTCGCGACTATGTTGTTTCTACGTCTGGTTCATCATCACAGGTTCACAGCACCCTCTGTTTCAACACTGCCACCCTCTGTTTCACCCATGCCACCCTCTGGTACATCAATGCCACCCTCTGGTTCATCATCATCACTGTAGATTATGGGGGGAAAAAGCAAGCACACCTGCCCTGCTTCAACTGACATGAATTAATTTGGGGTCGATTTATTAATGTGTCACTGTTTTAAAATTCCAGTCTGGCACCTGCTTCCTTATCTGTAATTTGCTTTCTGTTGCAGTGCAATTTTTTTTCCAGGACCTTTGTGGCCTACTTGTAGCTATTCTATGATCCGGCTGTGAGGCTCAGAGCAGGGTCATACAAATGTTGCAACTAGCAACTAAACTCTGGAGGGGCCCCAGTCAGGAAGTACTACAGGGAATGGTTACTAATGATGAATTTGAACTTTTGCACCTGCTGCTGAGTGCTTTCAGTTTAGCAAAACTTGTTTTTCTGCAGAACAGAAAATGTAATGCCCCCAAAAAAACTTACTTGTGAAAGTTTATTTCTAATCCAAAAGTGATCCAAAGAAAGTCAAAAGGCCTCAAATCCAAAAAAAGGCAGGCAAATGTCAACCTGAGGAGTTATTATGATAAAAATCATCATTTTCAGAAGGTCTATGCTGCTTGCTAGTGGATTTCTTGTGCAGAATTGCAAATTTTGTAATTTTGCGAGTGCGAGATTGTTGCTGCCCGCCGCATCTACAATTGCCAACTTACACCGCATGCCGCAAAATTGTATCACCAAGGAAAAAAAATCCGCTGCGTGCAAATTTGCGGATTTTCGGTAAATTCGCGAGTGTTCGCAGATCGCGAATTTACCGAAAATCCGCGAGCGTAACGGATTTTCCGCCCATGCTTACTTATAACTAAAACATTACATTTGACCTAAAAGCATCTTAAGCAGCCGAGGCAGAAAGAAAGATGGAGTCTCTCCCGTTCGAGGCCTACAAGGCCCGAAATAAGCATAACTCCATCAGAAATATACTAACAACCTTACAAAAGGACGGATTAATACTAATACTAAGGAATCTATCCCTTAACATAAGCTTATAGGCCCTAGAATAAAGAAAACTGTAGGGAATTACATCAAACACCTTGTAAATAGGCCAGGTCTGAGGGTCTAATCCACCTATTAGAATGATAGCAGGCTAAAGTCACCTTCACTCAAAAAGGGGCAAAAAGCCCAGTCAGAACAGTGACTGAGTGAAATCTTGTAGATTTCACTCAGCCACTTTTAGGAGGCGTTCTTGCACCAAAATGCCCCCCCCCCCGCGCCAGAACGCCTACATGTGGCGCAGGGCTTTACAATGTGATGCATCTCCCAGATGGGTCACGTTGTAAATACCCCGCAGCATAGTGCTGGTTTTGCGCTGCTGCTGCGTCACAATGGTGTATAAGAGGCGCAAGGGGCTTGTAAATCTGCCCCTGTAAGTGTAGAAAAGCCATAAAGAGTAGATGGTCTGGTTGTTGGTCATTGCGAACTCCACAGCTCCATAATGACTTTACTAAAAACTGGGAAGTTTGGTAGCAAACTTGTCAGCATATTAAACTCACACTGAAGCCAGTGTAGGATTGAATGTAAAATCTTAGAGATGCCCCCTGAAAAACAACCAGCCCTGGTGTGGTTCCAGAATGGCTGCCTGCCATTTGCCACCACCAGACAGGTTTCTGGACCCCTGGGTGGAGAGCCTCCACTCTCTGGGTCCAGAAACAAAGCCCATCCTGGGCATATGTGTCATGCCTCCTTCCCCAGGATGGGCTGGGTCCACGAAAGGGGAAGCTTCAAAGTCTAGCCACCTTTGGAAGCTGTCCTTGTTTTTTGCTGCCCCCAACAACTGGCTCCAACTGGTTCTGCCCCCTACTAGTAGACAGGCGTATTGGTGGGAAATCCAAGCCAGAAAGAGAGGTGTGCCCACCTTTGCCAACCCCGCCGCTCAGGTGGGGGAGGCAAGGTAGAAGCACACATCTCAGTCCCCTCCATCTTGGATATGAGGGGACTCAGCCAATTTGGGGGAGGTTCATGCCTCCTTGGAGGGTGGCATAATATGTTTTTTTAAATGTTTTTATTTTGTTATTGGACATTTTTTAAAAGTACATAAGGAGCCCACATTTGGTACATAGCTAGATTATATAGACAATGAATACAATGCAGTTGCAACTTGTGGATACGAACTAGGGGAATGGGAAAAGGAAACAAGGTTAAAAGAGGAAGATAAGAAATAGGAAAGAGGAGAGGAACGGGGGAAAGAGCAGTTGGAAGAGGAAGAATGAAATCCAAGGGTAAATTAAAGTGAAATAAGGAAGGAGATATAGGGTAAGAAAAGGAGAGGGGTAAGAAAGGGAAATACCAACTCCGAATTGGGGAACAACTCAGTGCAGCAATCAGGATGGATACTTCGGATAGTAGGCAGTACATCAGATACAACATTTTGTAGCAGTTCAGAGCATAGTGTGTAATAACAAGGGGTTGTACCCACTCCAAGGAAGGGGACCATTGGTCTCAACCTGTACACTCATTTAAATGCCCTTAAAACTAGTATTTAGTGGCAACCCTGAACCTTACCTCTTCAGATTTGAGGATGAAAGAATAAGGACCAAAGAGCCTTGTTGACCCAGGAAGAAGAGGACACCTAATGCTTTGGCCCCAGCCCTTCTGGCCTGTCCTAACTCCGACCTGCCTACAACATAGAAACCAGCATGTCCAGCAGCCAGCAGCCCCCAGAGCCCAGAGGACCTGCCCTGCCCTCACCTTACAGCAGTGGTTCCCAAACTTTTCTGACCCGCGGCTCCCTTGGCCTATTGGCCATTGGCTACGGTTCCCCTTTATGTTTCTTTTTTTTGGCGGGTAGGAGGAAGCAAGGGGGGGGTTTAAACCCTGCCTCGGCCTGCCATCAGTGTATGTATGTAAACAAATATACACTCAACCATTTATATATCACATAATTATTAAAGGCATTGGTTTTTGGCACTCATTAATAATGGTTTACTTACTACTGCACAGTGGAGCCAATTAAAACAACCTTAGAATGGCAGTCAAAATTAAAACGTGCATGGGCTGTAACTTTTTGTTTGGGCAGTTTTATATAGCGCAAAATCGACCCAAAGGTATTGGAGCATTTTACAAGAGCTCCAGTTACATTGCACAAAGACACAGTAATTGTAGGCACCTGGAGATTAAGTGATTTGCCAAGAATCCAAGCACTAATGGAGCTCTTGAGTTTCTCAGATCCATGCACAAGTCATTTTTCAAGCCCAGGCTTTTCTTTGCATTATGGTGCTTGTAGTTGTTTTTGAGACTATAAATTCAGGACTACGAGTCCCAAAATGGAAAGAAACAGGCTGGATTGGACGAGCAAGTGCACCACCTAGTGGGCTCCAGGTGCAGTGCACCCGGCCTACATACCAGCAACCGACAACATTCCTAATGGATTCTTCTCAGCAAATGTGACCATGGCGCCCCTGGCTGGATTTGGTGGTGCACCGGGGTGCCACGTCACACAGTTTGGGAACCACTGCTTACAGGGTAAGAAAACATGGCGCCAGAAGACACCCCTGCACCCGACGCCCCACATCCTTGAGTGACCCAAATGACAGTGTCCAGGCATCCCCAACTTACTTATTCAGCCAGTAGTCACACTCAGGAAGTCTCCCTGTCGAGCCTGCAGCAACTTTGCAGAACCAAAGGTCTCCATTGAAAAGCACATGGTCACCGACTTCTTCTTGGCAGCCTGCACCCGGCTGCCCCAGTGCCTCTGGTGGTGCAGCTCCTATACTGGTCATTGGCCCCTGCAGTGCTGACCTTAACTCCAGGAGCTTTGCTCCCATAAACGAGTGGCCTGCTTGTAACCAGTCCCTAATCGAAGGCCCCCTCAGCCCCATTGGCTAACATTTGGCCCCTGCACTCTGCACCTGGCCGCCCCAGTGACACTGGTGGTGCAACTCGAGTACCCATCTAGACCTTGGAGAACCTTGGTCCTAACATCCAAAACTCCCACTCGTAAGTTGTGTACTTACCTGAGAAACCGCTAACACTTCTTCTCCCATAGGAACCCATGTTATGACATTTTGGGCCTAAAATGTTCTAAGTGTTGAACTGATGTGTGTATGGAAAAAAGATAACTAAACTGCAAAGTCTAAAAAGTCTTACTTACTGTGTATATGTAAGATCCTTAGGTGAGGTATCTAGACATACCGCTCCAGTTCTCAATGTAATCTGAAAGTAATCCAATAGTATCTTAACAGTAATTTCTATGTAATTCAAACTGCTTTTTAAAGTGATGCCAACCTGTAACAAGCATTTACAATGCAACGGTTTCGCCTTTGCCAAAGTTAGAGCTATTGACATTGTAAATGACAACATTTTTATTTGTGTGTCTATCACATCAACACAGCATCACTCAGCACCACCACAGCATCACTCAGGGGCACCACAACCTCACTATGCGTTACCACAGCATAACTCAGGGCCACCACAGCATCAATCTGTGCAACCATTCAACAACTGATTCAAATATGTTCTCTCAATGTTTCAAGCTTTATTACAAATGTCACAAAAAATGTTAATATTTCACTTCTGTTCTTGGATTTGTCACAATAAAATACATTGAACATAATCGTCACAAAAGTTATTTACAAAAGTTTAAGCTAATGCCATTATAAATTACACTAACTTTTATTTAAGTATTAACTATTTTAAAAAAACAAAAGCAATTGTAATTGTAATATCAATACATCCAAGTCACGTAAATACAACACATATTGCATTACAAAGGCTGTAGGTGTCACATTTGCGAAAGTTATAACTATTGGCATTGTAAAGCAAGACGGGAAGGAAAAACAAACCCAGCCACGACTGAAGAAAAGTTTCACACGAGAATAACATGTCCAGGAGAATTAATAGGGCATTGCAGAAAGCCTTCATGGTAGCATTTTATCCCACACTGTCACCGAGGTCCAATAAATACAGAGTTAAATCCACATTATTCGTGCATACTAGTTGTTCTATAGCACATGAGAACAGAGTTCTTTAGAGAACTCTGTTCTCATTTATCAAAATCTGATGGAGATAACGTGGACGCCAAAGGCTTTGCAGCAAGGGTCTACAAGTGCACCACCCCATCCAAATATGTTGCTAGAAACTCATTTAAGGACAACAACTAGTTACATAGCAGCATAAGTGCACAGACTTAATTTTAGAGGTATTTTCTGAAGATCGACAAAACAAGAGTGTTAGAGGGGAAATAAGCTGCTCCTATCACATTGGAAGGCATAGGAGACACGACTGTAGCATCATGGTCAAACCAGCAGACGCATTAAAAGTATACAGAACTTAACTTTAACGGACCAAAAGATTTCCTAAATTAATTTGCCAGTTTAGGCAAGTGGTTTGACGGATATCCATCGTACACACTTGTATATCAATTCAAATCCGCATGCTAGGGAGTACCCACTTCCTGGCCCAGGCAGCTCGGAAGAGCTAGACTGTTCACGCCACTTCCTCTGCTGCATCACCAACACGCTGAGTACATAACAACGAGCACATTTATTCACAGTGCACCGTTTATTTTACCTAGCTTGAAAAACCTGTTTAGCAAGTGTGGTGTAAACATTTGAAGAAACCCCAGGGCAGTTACTCCCAGCTTGCTCTCCACCCATTGACACCTAAAATGAGCCAGGAATACTTGCAGCAAAACAGGACAGCCGAAAGCCTGTGACGGAATTAGGAAAGGCAAGGACAGCGCTTTATGTGGATCACTCTAATGACCTACAAACATGGGGTAATCGCCCTTAAATTCAAGTGCCATGCAGCAAAACGAGCAGAATGTGCTGAGACTACAAGAGAGGCAGTAGCAAAACAGAAGCTTTAACAAATTCAAAAACGTCAAATTACAATTTTGGTTGGTCAATTCAACAGATTTAGGGATCCTCCACAACTTTCAAAATCGATCCTCCGATCGGAAAGCCCTTAACATTTAGGCACCAAGCCACTGGCAGCCTTCATGGGGTGGCAGACCCGAGAGACTAGGGAGATTATTGCACACCCGTTGGTGCTTAATGCTTACTCCGCTCACTGGAAGTCTAAATAGCACATTGTTTTAAAGTGTCTAAATACTTGAAGTGCGAGCATTTTAAGCAGCCGTAAGGTGGCACATTCTTTTCTTTTTTAAAGAAAAGCATAAACCTGGAGATGGGTATTCGACATTGAAATAAAAGTGTAAATCACCACTTTGCAGCGATTGGCCACGAAACAATTCCCCAAGTCCTCTGAAACCGGCAAAAGCAGGGACTCCATTTGTTTGACAAATACTGAAACAAGCATTTACAAGTGGGGCCGGAGACACGGACAGCGGGAGGGGTGGCGGGAACGGGCACATCGACAGCGGGAGGGGGGGCGGGAACGGTCACACGGACAGCGGGAGTGGGGGCGGGAACGGGCACACGGACGAGGGGAGGGGAGCACTCACCAGGACTTCTTCCGGCGGCGGTCGGCCTGGAGGAATGACCCAAAAAAACCTAAAAAAAATAAAAAATAAATCCCCGCCCACCGCCGCAATGACGTTCTAAAAGGGGCGGAGAAGGAAAAAATGTACGGAACGCTCACGAATCGCCTCGGCTAATGACGGACAGATCTCTCTTCCAATGGCTAGCCTCCATTTATGGAGCTAGCCAATGGAAGAGAGAGGCGGGGCAAAGCCAACAACTGTTCTAACATAAGATTTCGCCTGCGCGAATGCTGCTGCACAGCGGACGCCAGGCGAAACCTAGAAATTGCAAATCCATCCTCAATTTCATTTCTGTGTAAAGGTTTACAATTGAAAGTATATTTTACCTACCTGTACCAAGTCCTGCTTGGTTCTAGAGATAAAATATGAGTATACCTTTTTTATACATACCCAATTTTATATTTTTCTATTTTAACATATTTCAGACACTTACTTTTTATCAGTCTTTTTATCTGTGTGACCTGCCTTTGATGTATTTTGGTAGATTTTTTTAAACTATAGACTTTTCTGTATATACTCTTCTTGGACTTTTATGGTTCTTATGCAAAACCGAATAAAGTGACTTGATTTGATTTTACTTACCCAAAGTGTCTGTATTCAGTCTCCGAGTGTGTGCATCAATCTTGATTGAGTAAATACAATAAATGCTTAACACACCCTCTGGATAAGCCTAACTGCTCACCCACACTACCACAAACAGCTGTTAGTACTTACCTAATTTAGCCTCTGGTATACTTCTGGGGACTCCCTGGAGTCTGTGATAACTATACTTTACTTTGGTATAGTATATACAGAGCCAGCGTCCTACAAGTCCATTATCTCCTGTGACTGGACAGACCACCTTCCTCATCAATGAGGCTGTTTTCCCGAAGAGAGCTCAAATGAAGATAGCAAAACAATGGGAAAGAAGTCTTTAGAACATAAACCTTAATGATTTATCTACCCTGGGTAACAACGGCTTGTCTCCTGCTACCGGACCCCGTGGATGGTGTCAGGTCCGGGGTCCGGTAGCAGGAGACGCTAGGTGCTGAACGGGTGACAGGCGTTGCGGGCGGTGTGCCATTGTCGCCTCCACCCCCTCCCGAGACCCATGGGGTGTGGATCTTGTAAATCACAAACTATACAGATACCTCTAACTTGAAAGTATCCCATCACTTATGGTTTGTTTTTTGCACTTATTTCCTACACCTGCTTTTAACTTTCACGTCCTCTGGTAAGGGTGGGCCTTAGCGTGCCCATACCACCGAGGTACACAAACTGACGGTCCTGACGAAAGCCCAGTAAATGACACATATATGGGCAGAAACGTGTTGACCCCACTTTAAGTGGAAACAACCTAGTCATAAACTGGTAGTTTTCCCACACATATTTTATCCATGTCAAACTGACCATTGAATAAAGTTTTGTATGGTACAGTCACTGACATTTTTAATTCACATTTCTTTTTGACACTCTTGCCATGAAGAACCAGCTCCGCAGTAATCTGGCGTTGTAGCACACCAGGGAGGCATTCGGCTTCTCCTGGTGGGCCCGATGATGAAGCATGTCACCACCCAGGGTGGTGAGTGAGGGCTTCCTGAAAAATCACCTCTGATGTCCATTGTGACTCATTCTGGGTGTTTTTTCCTTTCCAAAATTAATCTTGTCTTCTTATACTACTTGACTTATCTCCTGCATTTACACTGTTAAACACAATGGCCTACTGAACCTACTAGAACATGGGATGGGATTATAAGGGCCTGTACTGCAGTGGCTCACTTCATTCCTCCACAATAGAACCCAAAGACTCAAGGATAATCAATCCCTAGCTCAGCCCTTCACAGTCACCCTTGTGGTCCTGCAGGGATCCACCATCTCACCCATTCTAACCCATTCTCTTCAACCTATTCTTGGAACCTCTCGCAGACTCCTTGAAAGCTGCTAACATTCATTCATCATCACATGTATGCAGATGACACTCAATTGTATCTGAAGACATTATCTCCCTCAACACTACTTTACAAACCACTTAGCATTCATTCAATAGCAACCATCTCAAGCTCCACGCCGCCAAAACAGAATTTCTCCTCATTACTCCTCCTAACAATATTATCAAGATCGACCTCTGGACGAAGCATCTAAATGCCCTCAACTGTTCTCCTCACATTATAGACTCTTCTAAATCTCTTGTTATCTCTTGGAATTACACTAGACAAACACCTGAATGTGCAGGAACACATCAGTACTGTCACCGAAGGAGCAAACAATCAAATTAGATTGTTAAGGAACTAAAAACCGTTCCTTCCACAGGTCGACCTTAAATTTGCGATTCAAGCTCTTGTATTGCCCAGGCTGAATTACTGAAGTGCCACACTATCCAGCCTCCCTAGATACAAGCTGGCCCCTCTACGGGCCTCCCTTAACGCTGCTGTCACGGGACCTAAAAGAAACAAGCACATCTCCTTGGATCTAAACTTCCTGAACTAGCTCCCTTATGAGGCAAGAATTCAACCAATGATCGCGTACCTGACTCATAACGCTTTACATTTCAATACCCCCAGGTATTTGTCATAAAAGCTTGAACTATCGGGCAGACATAGATCATCGCGAAGTGCTAGCACTCTGCTCTTAAAAACACTTTTCCGCAAAAAGAAAACGTGCAATAGAGCTTTCTCGGGTATTGTCACGAAGATTTGGAGCTCTCTGCCTTCAGATGCCTGCTTGATTTCGTCGACCGCCTCCTTCAAAAAAGAAGTGAAAACATTTCTGGTGAACAAGTTTTTGCACTATGAGTACATCTTTTGTTTATGGATTCTATCTATGCCTGCCTGTTATCTATCTGCTGATGCTGACTCCTACTTTTCTGACTCCCTTTGGTGGTAAAGTTTATTCATTTGCTAATCCTCAATGTCTGTTCCTCGCAAGCATATGTGTTTTGTTCTTGATCCCACATCTACCTACCTCTAAATGGAAAGCGCTTTGATACACACTAGGTTCCTGTTTGCAATTTATAAAAGTTCATAAATAAAATAAAAATTAAATGGGGGCCAGTATAATCTCTAGTCTAATGTTTGATAAAGCTTGTTTTGCATCTTGTATCATGAATAAATTGCCAATATTTTAAAAACTGGCTCCGAGACAGTTATTTAATCATCAACAATTTGATCAGGTCTCTAATTGTGTCAAAATACACTACATCTTTGCCATCATTCTTGCCCGTCAACTTCTGTCCATTTGGGGCGGTGGTACCTATTAGTAACAAAATTGGTGGATTGGCTAAAAATTAAAAGCTGATATATGGGTAACAAAAATATATTTAAAACAATGAATGCACGTTTTCTTTTATTGCAATTGGGTTTATAGTGACCAACATGAAAAACTGGCTTTTGGAGACAAAATGTTTTTTATTCAAGAAATATTAAGCTGATATTTTAGGGACAACGTTATTGCAATGACATGTACTATTTTGAGCCGATATTGAACGGATATTTCATGCAAGGATGGGGACTCCTGTCAAATTTTTCGTGTCCTTCTTGTCAAGAGGCACCTGCCACTACTGCTTTGTCATGATTCATGATATACATTTACCTTTTATTAACCCCACCCTCCCCTTTCCAACGTATGTATTTGAGAGTTAATCCACAGTTTGTCCCATTTGCTAGGCCGCACTCTCTTGACATTGACCAGGCCTGTCTATCACCACTCTACGGTTCTTTTGGTTCTCGAGCCCGAATCTTTCTGTAATGCAGTAGTCTTCCTGTCTCTCATACACGTGGAAAGCTATTCTTGAAGGTAAGGTGACGAGTCTTAACCTTTCTTCCCCTTTCTCTGAGGATGCTTTGGTTTTGGTTTTGGTTCTGGAGAAGAAAAACCAGTTATTTCAGGGAACAACAACGACAAATATAGCTGCAGGCAAGCAATGTTGTTGGTAAAACAGCCCACACGAATTAGACGCTCTTGCAGAACACCAACATGACAGGTGTAGGTGGGGAAGGTGGTTGTGGAATTCATGTTCGTTTTCTTTTTATTTTGACCGATTTGTTCTCTAGATTGCAAACTTCTTCCACCCTCTGTGAGTTTGAGAAGGTCGGCACATTAAAAAAAAATGGTTTTATAAACAGTTTTCAAAGTGAAATGCTTTTCCAATAAAACATTTTCCTTCCAGGTTCCCATTGAATATGGGAGATATTATTACACATTATTCTCACTCTTAACACTAATGAATAGAGTTCGTAAATTACAAATATTTTAAAATGATCTTTTCTGTTAATTTCTTCTGTTCTGCACTGCCTGTGTAAATGAGGAATATTGTTTTCGCTTTCCAACAACTACTACATGAGAACGTCTTCAAGGCCTGTGGTCAACAAACCTCGAATCTCTCTGAGGTGAGCTGTGGGGCAGTAAAGTCATTCCACCCTCACCCAGAGATTCAATGGGCCATGTGAACCCAAACAAAACATTCTGTTTCGGCCCTCTGCAGCATCAGACCAAGACAGGCAGCTCATGGCTGAGATGGGGAGACTGCTGAAGGCTGAGACACGTGCAACTACCTCTCCAACCTAGGGCTGGGATATTGCTCGAGGTTGAGGCAGGGGGACTGTTCAAGGACCAGAGGGTATATTAGTGATTGAGAGTGCTTGCACTAGGCTTCAGGAAGAGGCAGCAGGACTACATGGGCACCTGAAGAAGCAAGCAGGGAGGCTCCAGTAGACATCGTAATGAAACACGTTTTTCATCTGTGCGTCGGACTGAAGCAGAGAGAGCAAACGGGCTCCTGGCAGACATAGGGAGACTGCACAAGGGAGGTTGCCGACAATTAGATTCATCCAATAAAACACTCTATTAAAGATCCCAGCACTGAAGGATGTGCTGTGAGTGGAGTAAAAATCTCCTTGTAGGACATCTTTATACTTCACATCATGTTGATAAAATGTGTCCTGCCCACGTGTCTTCACTGTCTGTGAGTCTTCCTGTATATGTACATGTACTTCTTTTTTTCACTTGCTGCTAGGTCAGGAACTTCAACATTACCCACCATTTTAGGAAAGGCAGGAAGGCCTCTGTGGCCCCCTTGTATCTGGATGATGTGTAGGAAAACCCAAGTTGTCCCCAAATTGAACATTAGGATGGCTTACACTTTCAGCTGTGCCCTAGCTATGTGTTTGTGACATCACAGTTGTGCTTCAGAGAGTCTCCGCTATGTCACTGTGACCAAAAGGCCAAAGTGCTAAGGACCATGCCGGACGACTTGGGGTATTTTGGAAATGATGCCTGTAGAGTTCCCTCACCTGTCGTCCTTGTTTAACTCTTTATGAAATGAATCCCTTCCTCGGAGACAGGCAACCCCCTGGCTCTTTCCTTTCCTCTCTTTATTACAAATATATAGCCCATCCCGGATCTGCTTAAGTGATGGATGTGGCCTGTTGTTTTCAGTGACGTAATGCTGCTAACACCATAACTGTAGGAGAGCCGATGAGGCTCTCAATGAGCTAAATGCTCACTGCTTTTGGGCGGTGTAATTGCAGGTACCCACCCTCTATGGGCAAGAGCCTAGCAGTCATGATTTATGGCACTAGGAGTACCTCCTCCTTGTTACAGGTATGAAACTGCTGGCATGAAACTTGCCACCATTCAAATGATTTTCTCATGGCCAGATATTGGCTGTTTCTGGTGCTGTTAATTTGAATGAGTCGGAATCAATTAACCTTCTTGAGGCCCTGAATTCAACCGCATTTTGAGGAGGGATGCCTCTGCTGGTGGCTGGGCCACAGTCAGCAATAATGAGCGCTGAGACTTAGACAGGTTTGCCATGGACACGGATGTGCTTCACAGGTGTCATCAGGCCCTTCTTGCTTCTGTCCTGAGGAAGACCAGGAGGTAAGCATGGGCGGAAAATCCGTTTCGCTCGCGGATTTTGCGGATTTTCGGGAAATTCGCAATCCGCGAGATTCGCGAATCTCCCGCAAAATCCTCAAATCCGAGAGCAGCGGATTTTGCTCGCACTGCTCGCACTGTTCGCGTGAGTTCGCAACTTCCCAGTACAACTTCGCGCCCCGCGAATAAGTGCTAAATTGCAGAAATACGATCTTAGCAAAACTGAAACTACTTACCAGGTTCAAAAGTTCAGGCTCATCATTAGTAGCCATTTCCTGTAGTGCTTCCTGAGGGGCCCCTCCAGAGTTCAGTTGCCAGTTGCAACTATTATGTGACCCTGCTCTGAACCTCAGAATAGTTACACATATGCCACAAAGGTCCTGAATTACAGCTAAGGGAGACAAGCAGGAGCCAGGCTGGAAGTTAAAATCCATTAATCAGCCCCTAATTCATTATTGTCAGTTGGGGCAGGGCAGGTGTTGTAACTAATTTTGCAACAATGAAAGCACTTAGCAAGTGCAAAAGATCACTAATCAGGGCGCACTAAGGAAGCAGGTGCCAGCTAAAAAAATATTCTGTGACACATTAATCAGCCCCAAATTAATTCAGGTCACTTGAGGCAGGGAAGGTGTGCTTTGCTTTGCCGAAAATAATGTACACTGGACAACCAGAGGGTGTGGTGATGAAACAGAGGGTGGCATGGGTGGGCCAGAGGGTGGCATGAGTAGTCAGAGAGTGGCAGTGGTGACAGAGAGTGGCAGTGATGAAGAAGAGTGTCCCAAACAGGCTGGACACGTAGAAACAACAAGTTCGCAAAACTTGCGACCCGACAGGTAAGTTCGCAAATTGCGAAATTGTAAAAACCCTCGCGAACTGGCAGAAACACGGGCGAACACAAAAAAAATAAAAAATCGCGGGAATTCGCGGATTTTGCGGATTGCGAATTCGCAAATCCGCAAAATTCGCGAACGCGAGATTCGCAAAATTCACCCATGCTTACCAGGAGGATCCATCCTTTTGCCAATAGGTCATGGGTGTCCTTGTCTGCTGGCAGGTCCCCTGAGGTCAGGCCTGTTCTGGGTATTGTGGGTTGAAGATTATCTGAGATAAGGTATTCCACCTGCTAGATGATAATGCCAGCAGTTGTTGTGGGTGCAACTCATGCAGTCAGTCTCCGCATCCGAGGTGCCACTGCATGGGTATGAAGACTCCTGGAGTTCATGGTATGTGGCAAAGATGGGAGCTCCTTCTCTCGATATTCTGAAGAACGTACCAGCTGCTGGCAGACTCTGCATCCTGTCTACAGGAGTCCTTCTTGCACATTATTCTTACCTAGGGGATCACGGCTTGGGAATATATGAGACTTTGTCCTTCTAAACTTAGAAGGAGGTTACTGACTTATTCTTTCCAGTGCCAGGAAAGGAACCACTCCCATACTACACAGAGTGACAAAATAGAATGACAGGGCTCAATTGGTACAGAAAAGGTTTGAGATGCACTCCCTTTGAGTTTTTTAAGTGGGGGAAATGGTGCATTTGGCAGCACATTTTTTATAATGTACTACCTTTTATTTGCATCTTTTTTCTCCTGCTGACTACTCCTTTCTTCTATCCCCTCATTCTTTATCCCGATCTTTCACCTCCTATTGTCCAGCTACCAAACCTCCTTGATCATCCCTCAATGTCCATCCCTCTTTTCCTTACTTTAGTCTTCTTATCCTCCCTCTTCTCTCCCACATCTCCTTTTTCCTATTGGCTTGTGAAGGCAGTCCAATTGAGTGATCTTCTAGCCCTCTGGGATAGCCATAGCAATGTGGGAGCTAGTGAGGAGTTGAGACAGTTCTCTGTGATGAAGAGGATGTTGGGTGCGTCGCTGTTTAGAAGGTACCATATTTCGGTTGTGTGTTTCCTGAGTGATCATGTGTTGAGAAGCATGTATGCGAGTGGGTGTTGATGTATGGGTTTGCTGTGGCATTTGGTGTAGGGTAGGAGTGTATGTGTTGTTGGTGCTTGTGTGGTGTGTGTGATGGGAGGAGGTGTTGAGAGCATAGTTAGTATTTGCGTGGGTGGTGTGGGTGGGTGGCTGCTGGAGAGCTGGCAGTGGCTACAGATGAAAGCTCCTACCATAGTGTGAGGTGCGGGTAAATAGCATCCATGGTCTAGCCACCTAAGAAGTGCTGCAGAGTATCGCTGGCCTTGATTGATTCAGGGTTCCTGGCGTAGGGTGCATTCCAGACGCAGACGTTCTTGCCTTAGGCTCGTCTATGGCATGTGCACTGCACGCGTGTTGCAGCTGTCATTAAATAGGTCCTAGGAGTGGGAGGAGTCCAGGGTGCCATTATGTCATTTCCTGTGCTAATGGATGGTGGGAAATGAAGTCCTCTTGCTTGGCTTCCTATTTTTGTTCTTTTAAAGACGGTTTTGGCTGGAAAACCAGTAATGTAAATTTCTGTCTGGATGGATGATGGGAAATTCAGTGATGTCCTTTCTCTGCAGGTGGATGGATGATGGAAGAGCCAGTGATGTCACATCCTGTGCTGATGGGTGGTGGGAAATTAAGTCCTCTTGCTTGGCTCAATTTCTCATTGCTTGGGCACTGTGGTGGCTGACTGTAAAGCCTGCCCAGTGCTTTCAGTCTCCGGAAGCCATGTTCGGCCGCGCCGGGGCTTATTTTTCACTGCAAGGCCTGGAACTACTATCTCCTACCCAGGCCATTCAGCGACGTAGGGCTGCTGATGAAAATCTGCCCAGACCATCAGCCCACCCTAAAAACAACTGATGCTCGGTATGGTAAGTTCGGCCTTATTCTTTCACGATGGTAGAAGGACTACTGCTTGCTGTGTTGATATGGGGTGCACCGGATGGTCTCCTTGCTCCCTTTGTGGAAAATGACTAACCTAAAAAATTGGGGCAATTTATCATTGGATTACGTTGCCCTTGTGCATGGTGTCGCATGGGCAACACAATCCTTAAGTCAGATTTACCAAGCCACGCAAGGCCACCTTGTGTGGACCTGTGTTCCTTGGTACAGCTGGAGTCATGCAAGGCAGCGCAAATCACTGCCTTGCGTTTCTCTACCTTGAGAAGGCGTTCCATGGGTGGAGCGTGGGTGTTCTCACGCATTCGCCCATGGGTTTTGCTGCATTCCCTGATTTACCAAAACTGGTAAACCTGAATGTCAGTATCAAAATGCTACACCTTCCCGATAGAGGTGCAACAAGAAGAAATGTCTTTATTCCTCCTCATTTATTTTCTCCTTCAAAGTGTGTTGCATCCTGCAGCACACTTAGAAAGTGGAAAACTCTTCTAAGGTTTGTTTTTCTGCAGGAGTGTGCCCCTTTCTCAACAAAAAACATCCTGGCTGCACTGGAGGCACCCTTGCGCTATGGCGCAAGGGTGCCTGCATTGGCGCTAGACTGCACTGAGTGCGCCAGCGCAAGGAGAGAGCAGGAATGTGTCCTTTCTTGATAGATATGTCACATTCCTGCTCTCTCTGTTTGATGCAGCGCAGAAAGTTGTAATGCTGTGCTGCGTCAATGTTTGATCAATCTGGCCCTAGATGTCTCATTCACATCTGGTGTGTAACGTTTGTCGAATGGGCTTTTGCTGTTCTATGTGATACCTGCAGCTCGTCCTCTTTTTTTTTAACCGACAGCACTTTGAATACTGGGATATTTGAGTCCATACTTGTAGTGTTAAATTCGAAACTACAAGTCCTGGGCTACAATGTCAAGTTGGCCACAAGTCATTAATGGGTGAAAGGGGCCCACATAGGCTGCTTTCGATCACACAGCTTTAGAGATCTGGCCTAAAGACAATTATATCTGTCCCTCCAGCCTAATGTTTTCCAAAAATTCCATAACAAAAACACTGACATGTATGGGGCTTCAATTCAGCTCTCTGTCACTCTGACCTTCTTAATATTTCCTGTATGTTTGCCAAAAAATAAATACATGAAATAAGCTATTGCGGACTTATTGCCACCGCCAGATCTATTGGCGTTGACAGTGGTTGTTTCCCTATGTAGTAAGTCTTCATGTGTCATAAAAATGACCTTATGTCCGCACTTCATCACCGCACAGCAGCTTGGACCTCATGTGCCCAGCTGAAGGCTCGGAAACTCTCACAGAGCTTTCTTTTGAAAATTCAAGCCCTTTCAGGAAGAACTGAGGGTGAGGAGGGTCATACCCTGAAGGCAGCGGAAGCTCCTCGCTTATTCCAGAATCTTGTAAAGGGAGGAATAGTTCTATTTTTTATGTTATCGGGTCTCCGGGACTTTGAGGTAAGGCTGTAAAACAGAAGGCGTAAGGGCTCTGTCACGGGGGCCTTCCCCGGGCAGGGTGATGATGCGTGAACGGCTTCTTGGGACATGATGAGAGGTAACACGTGAAGTCTGGGCCAGGCCTCATAAAGTCCTCCTAGGACAACGCGAAACATTCCTTCGAATTCCTCGAATGAACGAGACAGGCTGGGCCTGGCTCCGGGATGAAGGAATGTGTGATAGTGTTGGTTTTATCTGTTGCGTCTGATTGAGCCAGCTTCACCCAGACGGCCTGCCCCTCTTGAGCCTGCGCGAGTCTATGGGCTGCGGAATATTACCCAGAAGGCCTCGCGGTAATGACTTGGCTTATTGCGAGCGTGGAGGCGTAGGGCAACTCAGGTAACGTACAATGAATGATACATCGACCTCGGAGAGGGCTGCACGTGGGAGACACAGTAAGAAGAACAACATTCATGGGTGTGATTACTACCAACAGGGCCGGTTCTAGGATTTGCGAAGCCCTGGGCCAAAATTGAATGTGCGAGGCCCCTCTGATTTAAATAAGCGACCCCTTGAAAGGAGGCCATTCAGAGACACTGCAGGAGGCCCATTGTCCAGCATTTTAGTGCCTCACAGTTTTAACTTTCAACCCAAAAGCAATTCTCACACCCTCAGCCAGATAGGTGAGATAATTGCTTGTGGGCTAAAAGTTAAAACTATGGGGGCAGTAATTAGGGTGACCAACTGTCCGTCAATTTCACGGACAGTCCGTAATTTCGGCCGTCTGTCCGTTGTCCGTGAAGGAATCTTTAACGGACGCCATTCGTCCGTCATTTTAACAGGGCACCGGTTGCTCCACCCTAAAGCCGGCACAGCTTGCACCCACCTCTTTTCTTCACTCCGATGCTGCACCAAAGCTCCTCAGATGCCCCGCAGCATTGGAGAGGCACAGCGGGATGGCTACCCTCACACCTCCAGCCCTTGATGACCTGTTAAGAGGTGCTTCGAAGGTGACTGAGAGGGAGGGGCTGGCGGTTCAGGAGCAGCGACATCTGTTCACATGCAAACAGCCCTGAATGTGTCATGTCTCTGCTATTTAGAGGGGGGCTCACACGTTCCATTTCTACCCAGGGCCCCAAACATCCGAGACTCGGCCAGATTACACCCCTGATTACACCGAGGCAGCACCTGCTTCTCTTCACCGAGCTTAATTACTGTCACTAATTTGTAAGCAAACCTCGGTTCTTCAAACAAGCAGTCTATAATGTAAGAAAATAAAGAAATGGGGCAATCGCACCCACACTGATTAACAAAGTATGGAGGATAATCAGTTCAATCAGTTCTCTTGGAGTATCTCCTATAAGTACTGTACATCACAGTGGGGGATGGCATTTTGGACAGAGAGCCTGTCTTCTCGTTGTCTTGTGCAGGAGAGGAGCCCAAGATGATACTAGAATACAGAATGCCCACCCCTGTGTTCCCTCTCCTGTGATGGCTCCTGCCCTCCCCTCAGTGATGGCACCTGTCCCCCCATGTGGTGGCTCCAGTCCACCCCACGCCTGGAATGGCTCCTGTCCCCCCATGTTGTGGCTCCAGTCCACCCCCACCTGTGGTGGCTCTTGTCCCCCCCTGTGGTGGATACTGTCTCCGCCCTGGGTGGCTTCTGTCCCAGTCCTGGAACGGCCCCTGCAGCGAGGGTCAAGTTCTTGATGGGCCTCTTCTCAAAAGGGCTCAGCTCAGGAAAGGACGGCGAGTAAGTAAGTGAAGTGATGGGTGAATGGCTGGATGAATTAGTGAAAGGGTGAATGGATGAGTGAAAGATTGAATAAATGGCTAATGAGAGAGGATTGATGAGTGAGGGGAAGGATGGAGAGAAAATGTAAATAGCT
Source organism: Lissotriton vulgaris (assembly GCF_964263255.1). Classification (NCBI taxonomy): domain Eukaryota; kingdom Metazoa; phylum Chordata; class Amphibia; order Caudata; family Salamandridae; genus Lissotriton; species Lissotriton vulgaris. The sequence goes on from NC_141695.1 coordinate 847,091,064, forward strand.
GGATGTATGGGTGGAAGGGTAGCTGGATGATGGATGAGGGGAAAGATGGATGAGGGGAAGGATAATGGATGAGGAGAAGGATGGAGGGGAAGGATGGATGGATGGAGGGGAAGGATGGATGGATGGATGGAGTGGATGGAAGGAGGGGAAGGATGGATCGATCAGGAAATGGATGGATGGATGAGGGGAAGGATAAATGGATGGGATGGATGGATGGATGGGTGAGGGGAAGGATGGATGAATGAAAGGAAGGATGGATGAGGGGAAGGATGGATGAGGGGAAGGATGGATGGATGAGGGGAAGGATGGATGGATGAGGGGAAGGATGAATGGATGAGGGGAAGGATGAATGGATGAGGGGAAGGAAGGATGGATGGGTGAGGGGTTGGATGGATGAGGGGATGGATGGATGAGGGGATGGATGGATGGATGGATGAGGGGATGGATGGATGGATGGATGGATGGATGGAAGGATGAGGGGATGGATGGATGGATGGATGAGGGGATGGGTGGATGGATGAGGGGATGGATGAGGGGATGGATAGAGGGGAAGGATGGATGGATAGGTGGGTGAAAGGATGGATGGATGGATAGATGATGAGGGGATGGATGGATGATGAGGGGAAGGATGGATGGATGATGAGGGGATGGATGGATGGATGGATGGATGATGAGGGGGTAGGTGAAAGGATGGATGATGAGGGGAAGGGTGGCTGGATGGATGATGAGGGGAAGGGTGGATGGATGGATGATGAGGGGGTGCGTGAAAGGATGGATGGATGATTAGGCAATGGATGGATGATGAGGGGGTGGGTAAAAGGATGGATAGATGATGAGGGGAAGGATGGATGGATGGATGATGGGTGGGTGAAAGGATGGATGGATGGAGAGTCGGTGGGTGAAAGGATGGATGGATGATGAGTGGGTGGGTGAAAGGATGGATGGATGATGAGTGGGTGGGTGAAAGGATGGATGGATGATGAGTGGGTGGGTGAAATGATGGATGGATGGATGAGTGGGTGTGTGGGTGGATAGTGGGTGGGTGAAAGGATGGATCAGTGGATTGGATGGTGGGTGGGTGAAAGGATGGATGAGTGGGTGGGTGGATGGTGGGTGGGTGGGTGGGTGGATGGTTGGGTGGATGATGGGTGGGTAGGTGGATGAGTGAAATGATGGATTGATTGATGGATTGATAAGTGCAAGGGTGAATGAATGGATGTATAAGTGAAAGGGTGGACGTAAGGATGGATGAGTGAGTGAAAAGGAGGGTAGATGGACAAAAGGATGAATAGATGTGTGAAGGAGTGAAATGATAGATGGATGAGTGATAGGATCAATGGATGGATTCATGAGTGGATGAGTAGATGGATGGATGGGTGGGTGGATGGATGGAAGGAAGGATGGCTAAGTGAAAGGGTCGATGGAGAGAGAAAGGGAGGATGGATGGATGACTAAAAGAGTGGTTGGGTGGAAGGATTAGTAAGTGAAAGGATGGCTGGATTGGTGAACGGGTAAATGGCTGAATGGATGAGTGAATGGATGGATGGATGGGATGAAGAGTGGATGGATAAGTGTACAGATGGATAGGGTGAAAGGGTGGATGGATGGATGGATAATGGAGATGAGTGAAAGGATGGATCAGGGGATGGATGAAGGGATGGATGAGTGAAATGATAGATGGAAGGATACATGATGGATAGGTTTGCAAACGGTTGAATATGTTTGGAAATGGCTGGGCTTACTTATATACTATTGCATGACCTCTGATGTGTCTGTAAAACGTACCTATTGTCCTGAAGTTTTGTCCTGAATTTTGACCTCCTGTCCTGAATTTGTGTCCTGAATTTTGACCCTTTGTCCTGAATTTGTGTCCTGAATTTTGACCTCCTGTCCTGAATTTGTGTCCTGAATTTTGACCCTTTGTCCTGAATTTTTACACTCACCGTCCTGAATTTGCACCAATGCCCGTTGGTCACCCTAGCAGTAATATGCTGGACAATGGGCATCCCGCAGTGTCTCTCAATGGGTCTCCTTGCAATTGGGACAAGAGGAAGTGTCTGCCTCCCTTAGGCCTCCAGACCCCATCCCTGAGAGGCCCAGGGAGGGGGAGAGGGGGCTCTCCCCTGAACCCTAATTGCAAAGAGACACCTTTCTTACAAATTGATTGCTAGGGAAACAACAGGACACACCACCGGTGCAAGGCCCAATGCTGGTAGGCTGAGTACGAGGCCCTGGGTAGCTGCCCACACTGCCCATGCCTAGCGCCGGCCCTGACTACCAATATACCACACCAGAAACGCACCATAAAAGGGCTTATGAGTTTACAACGATCCTTGACAACAGGTCCTGACTGGGAGCCCTAAGCAACCCTGTCAAATGTTATCAGACCAGCTACCTCTACGGTGCGTAGAGAGCTAGTCTGACCACTACAATAGATGGACACCGTTTTTAAATATAAAGATACACATATAAAAACATATAAACCTGGGCGAGTGGTTCATGATGCAAAACACAGAGGAGAGTTGTTTCTTACATGAGATGACGAATAGCTTGGGGAAAATTAAACAAGTGCATAGTTCGTAACGACCAACCCGTAATCTGAAGGGAGCCTTCTGGAGTGCTGGCCTGGCCTCCTGTCATCTCGTCAAGCACTCTGTTTCTGGATGCTCACCGATATGAACCCCAACTCCATCTTCAGACAGATATACTCCCATAAAGAGAAGGAAACCAGGTTTAGTTTTGTCTGTGACCCAACCTCTGGCAACCCAAAGTGCGACTGCTTCTTGTGAACAGAAAACACTACTGCTCGTGGTTGCATATTTGCCCTGTAGTCTGTGTTCCATACATACCAACATTTTAGAACAGGAAAGTGGGAGATTTTGAAAATATTCAGGGGAATGTATTTACCCCATTGACTTCTAATGAAGCAGAAGCCACATCAGGTCAAAAGACAGCACAAAACATTTTTGTTCCAAAACTCGTGGGTGTTGGCATAAATAAAAGCCCCTTGCGCCACCGGAGCGGCACTTTATTTGATGCTCCAGTAGAGCAGTGTTCTGGCCCATATTTACAAGGCCATGCTAAACCCCCTATCATGGTCCTTATCATGGTCTTGTAAATATGGCCCCCTTTTACACATTACTCTGCAAGAAAGGGGTGTTCTATTGGTGTGGCTGTTCCGACACCGCAACCATGGATTCCTATGCCTTCCCAAGTTTACAAGGTTTTGTAAACCTGGGAAGGCATCAGATTCTAATGCCTCCCCAGGGAAGGCATTAAAGTGGCACAGCGAGGAGAAATACGGGTATCTGAGCGCTTTACAAGGCAGATATAGGTGGTAGACATAGGCATAAAATACTGTGAGTTAGATAAATACAGAAATGGTATCAAATATAGATAAACACATATATACATGAATATAAAAATAGTTCAGGTGAATTTGGCCCAAAGGATTGCTTTCACTTCTTTTTTTAAAAATGTCATGGATGGGTTCAGTCTTGTGTCAGGAGGCAAGGCGCCCCAAATCCTGCGGGCCATTCCTGAGAAGGTACTGTTATATGTTTTGTTCTTGGAAAATCGTTGTGGTTTCAATAGAAGGTTATTGGAACTCCTGGTAGTTCTGATACCACCCGATGGTACCAATTTCTCCTCTAGATATCTTGGGGCTTTGTGGTGCAGTGCCTTGTGTGTCATGCAGGCAATTTTCAAATGGATTCTGGCTTCGAAAGGTAACCAGTTGAAGGTACGAAGGTCAGGGGAGATGTGAGAATTTCTTTTGGCCTGTGATGAGTCTAGCGGCTGAGTTGATTGAGGCTCTAAGGGGGACTGTAGTACATCTGGGAAGGCCACAGAGAGCGACACTCCCATAATCCACTCTGGGAATTACAAAAGTCTGAACTGCCTGTTTAAAGTCATTTGCGGGTATGAGGGTTTCAATCTTCTCAGCGTATTCATCCTGAAATTTGCTCCTTTCGTTGCTGTGCTGATGTGATTCTGCATATTAGGCTTATTATCCAAAGTTATTCCTGGTGATTTCACAGAGTCTTTATTTCAAGGTTGGCCGTCGAGTACAATTAGATGCTTCAACTCGCGGATGGTGTTTGTTTGGCTGGGGGGGGGCGATTAGGAGAAATTCTGTTTTGAGGGTGTTTAGCTTTAAGTGGTTTTGGTGAGCCAGGTCTGTATTTTCTGTAGCGTCGAGTTAAGGGACTTGATGTCTTCAAGTGAGTGGACCTTTATGTGGAGTTGTGTGTCGTCTGCGTACATGTGATATTGGACATTTGAGGAGTTGAGAAGCACAATGCGTGGTTCCATAAACAGATTGAAGAGTGTCGGAGAGAGGCAAAAACCCTGGGTACTCCTAGAGTGACAGGGGTGGGCTTGGATAGAGATTGATTGACCTTGACTCTTTGTTTTCTGTTTTGGAGGAAGGAAGTGAACCAATTTAGAACTGTTCCAGATGGTCCCATTCTATGCTTCAGGAGGTCTAGTAGGTTTTCGTGTTTGACGGTATCAAAGGCTGAGGATAGGTCGAGCAGGATTAGCAAAAAGGCTTTGTTTTCGTCAAATAATTGTAATGCGCCATCTATATTATGGGTCATGGCTGTTTCGGTGCTGTGCCCGGACCGAAAATCAGATTGGAATTGATCAATCAGGTTGAAGTGTTCTATGTGGTTACTAAGCTGGTTGTGAACACACTTTTCTAATAGTTTGGCCAGGGTAGGGATATTGGATATAGGGCGGTAGTTACTCAGGTCAGACAGGTCCGCCAAGGGTGTCTTCAGGCTGGGGTAAACCTGTCCAGCTTTGAGGATATCTGGGATGGCTCCTCGAAGAAGGGAAGTGTTTATGATCCTAGTCCATAGGGGCACTAACATTGGAATTAAGTCTTTTTAGGTCTCGCCCTGACGAAAGCGCGTGAAAGCGCGTTCTCGCCGTGAGAACTATAGTCGTCGGCTCAGCCGACAAAGAGATGGCCACGCGCAGCATTTTGCAATGGGATTAGGTCGCGCGTGTGAGCTTCTGCCGTAAACAGCACGGCAGAAAGAATAGGATCACTACGCGCGCCTCGTGAACAGTTCACGTGAATGACTTAGGAATGCTTTAGGTTTCGGTTTTAGTCAGCATGCGTGGGACAGCAGCGGGGAGCAGGGGGAGTTTGCAGAGGGACAAGAGATGGCAACTCGCAGCATTGAGAAGCATGGCAGAGGCAGATTCCGATGGTGGGATTGGGTCGCGCGTGTGAGCTTCTACCTTAGACAGCTTACGACGCGCGCCATGTAGGTTTCTGTTTCGTTTGTACTCCACGACGAGCAGCAACGGAGGCGGCGGAAGCGCTGGAGGAAGGGGTAATGCTTGTTTAAAATTGTAGCTTTCTACCTGCGCATTGTTTTCCGCGTTTGCTGCTTCTTTTATTTCGAGGAGTTTTCACAAGCGCTTTTTAAGCTGTAGCTTTCTACCCGCACGTTGTTTTTGGCCTCGGTGTCCTTAACCTGTCCACCTGGCTCTACGTAGGGATTCGTCAACCCCTAGTGGATTTCTTGCACGGTGCCCATCGATCGCCGCGTATCTCTTGCACAGCACAGCACCTCAAAACAAGTTACGTCTTCACCTCCTGCACACTACCTCTGCGCTACCAGTACCTCTTGCACAGTGCCGCCCTGATGACCGTCACCTAGCTCTGCCCTTACCTCATGCATAGTGCCGCGCAGATATCGGTAAACACGTGGCACCCCCTACCTCTAACAGTACCCTTGCCATGGCAGAAACAACGTGCACCCCCCTCGGGTACAATAAATAAGGTGCTCCCCTAACTCTCACACAGGGGCCCCTCTGGTGCAGTTAAGCAAGGCGTGCCATTAAACAAGCTGCCCCCGCCTACCTCGCGCATTGTACCCCCTGGTGCTATTAAACCAGGCCCTTCCATACGTTTTGCAGGAAACCAGCTGACTCCTTCACCCCACCATAGTTGTGTGACCCAGGCATAGGCCCAGTTCCCACGTGCTAAAACCACACTGCTTTTAGGCGTTACATTATTAACACCCGGCATTAGTTCTTTTCCCGCATTAAAGACGTACCCGATGAAAAAAGGGCATCACTATTTACACATAAGCAAAGCCTCCGTGCAGTAACACAACCAGTACTTGGCCTGAGGCGTGAAAAAAATGGACAGAAACTGTTATTTTCCTTCACATCTGCCTCCCGCGTGCTCTTTCATGCAAATCACTGTTGCAACCACAAACATCGGCATGTCAGATTCAGTGTCAGCTTTACTTACACAGAGCAAGTACAGCAATGACTGCAGAGGTGGAAACTTTCATTGCATACACAAAGTAGGCCTATCACGGGCAGGGCTTTAAAAGGGATGAAAAAACTGGGGGAGGGGTGTCTCTCAAAGGGGCGTGGGCAGTGTAATAAAGGGCGTGGCTCAAAAACACGGAAAGACAGTAATCACAGAAAGGGAAAATCGTTTTTTTAACAACTTTAGTTTTGGGGAAGAGACATCACTAGTCTGTCTCCTTACCAGTTCTTGGACTTCCTGGGAGGATCGATTCCAGCTGGGTGGAGCCCGTCTTGGAAATTACTAGATCCAAGGTGGACCCTTTTTCATGGGTGGGACTATCACAAATTTGTTACAGGTTAAGGTCGAATAGGAATGCTTTGAGGCTATTTACCTCTGGGTCATCAAGATCATTCCAGTTAAGGTTGAAGTTCCCTAGGAAAATCTGAGAGATCTGTTGTCCACTACTAGTAGCTAGTGTTGGCGCTAGACTGCAAAAATTGTGCACCGTCGCTGACAGAAAGGATCGGAATGCACTGCATCTTGTAAACATGGTGCATTCCTGCTTTTTCAAATATGCATAGGGCAGCACAGCAAAAAGACATGCAGCGCTGCCATATGCCAATTATTTCCAAATGAGCCCCATAGCCTTAAATAAGACAGAACAAGGAATGTACTTGTGAATCCGTATGACTCAAGCCACTCGTGAAGAGTGACACGATTCTCATCAAGGCTCATCACTCGAGCTGATATCCATATCCGGCAGACACTTGTAAGGACACTGATAAGCCTGCTGCCGACGCTTCACATATTCCCTCACAGCAACACATTGTTTTAAATGGTTGCTTCACTGCTCACATTTTTACCTTGTCTAGAGCTCTTTTAACATTCTACTGCTGCTTTTATTTTATTTTACTTACTGTTTCTGCTGCACTCCTTCAGTCTTGCCCATACTTCTTAGGCAACTCTTCCCTGCCTGACTGGGCTCCTTCCCGTTCCATCGAGGCTGTGTGCCGTATGTGTGGAGGGCGTTGTGATGCCATTTCAGGTTACTTCCAGCCTTTCGCCTGCATTTCCGGTGGTGTACGGTCTAGTCTTTACCGCAAACACCTTATTTAAACCTATGCCGAAGCAGACAAGAAGTAGACGCGTGCAGGGGACCCGCGCAGCAGATGCGCGCTGCTGGCACACCTAATACAAGCCCATCTACGCCCGTTCTCGTCCGGCCATGCCCAGGGGCCAGAAACCCTGTTCCTTTTCATCAAGGCCCCAGAACCTATACTTCCCAGGCCCTGTATAATCTAAAACCCACACCTAATGCAAATTGCCAGATTTTTGATCCTGATACTTTTCCATCTTACTGTACTAGTTGCCCGTTTGATAGTACCCTTAACTCTCAGCATGAGACTGCTTATGACCTCCAGGACAGGGTGGATGCACCCCAGCCCCTCTCCTATGCTTAGGTTGACTCTCCTTTATCCAATGAATTCCGATGTTTCAGCCTTAATTGCCACTCTCTACCAAAAAATCAGCTCCATTTATTTAACTTTCTTGTTGATGTTGGTCCAGATGTGGTTTTTTAAACTGAAACCTGGCTTTATGATGGGTCCCTACCAGATGTGATTGCAGCACTTCCTGACAACTTTGTGCAGCTGGGAATAAATAGACCCCATAAAATAGGCAGTGGTATCACCATTACTTTCGAACAAATTTCCAATTGCAAAATTGTGGACCACCAGATTCCTAATTGCGAAGCCTTGCTCTTCTCAATTCCTTTTTCTCCTAAATTCACCTTCTCTGGTGCAATTATTTATTGCCCCCCCCCCGGACCTTCTCACAACTGGTGCTCACTGGTCAGCTCTTTCTGATTCACCGACTCCCCATATCCTACGGATAGCCAATTTTTCTGTGCTTGGAAACCTCAACCTCCATCTCTAGGACCACAACAATAAGCCAGTGTTGGACAGGCCTCGTGAAGGGCCCGCTCCCTCCCCGCATGACAGAGCCTGGACACCGGTTCTCCCGGTGTCACCAGAAGAACAACCCAGACGACCCACAGAAGCAACCCGCAACCCGTCCCCTACGGGACGCCTGCCCCCGGACATCTCTGTATCACTGGCCCGGGCCACCACCAGCACCATTGCCCGGCCCAGCCGCCATCTTGGACCCTGCACCACGAGGCCGCGTGGCCTCAGCTCGACCCCAACCCTGGGCCTGGCCAGGCCCCGACATCCTGGCACCACCATCCACCCAGGAGGTGAACGGACCACTTGGCAGGTCAATGAGAGAGAGGAGTGTCGATGGCTCTCCCCCGCCAGGTGCCGATCGCCCCCAGCCTCCCCGGGTGCTGGCTCCACCCCCCTGCTGGGTGTCTGGACTCCCTCATCCCGGACCTCCCGACCTCCAAGAGCGAGGGTCCGGACATCAAAGGAGGCCAGACCTATAACTGGGGCAGCTCCAGAGCAGGAAGGCAGTTGTATCCTGGAGTCGAGAGATACCTAGAAGAACTCATCCTTGACGGACTGCTGGCGCTGCCGCAGCCCTGCCTTGCGAACCATCGTCCTGCCTGCTGGCGCTGCCGCGGCCTTCTGCAACCTTCCTCCTCGTCCAAGGGACCTGCTGGCGCTGCCGCGGCCCTCTACAAACCACATCGTCCAAGGGACCTGCTGGTGCTGCCGCGGCCCTCTGCAACCTACCTCGTCCTCGGGACCTGCTGGCGCTGCCGCGGCCCTCTGCAACCTACCTCGTCCTCGGGACCTGCTGGCGCTGCCGCAGCCCTCTGCAACCTACATCGTCCTAGGGACCTGCTGGCGCTGCCGCGGCCCTCTGCAACCTACATCATCGTCAGGACCTGCTGGCGCTGCCGCGGCCCGACCTTCCAGAACTCTGAGCTCGAGGATTGTGAGCTATCCATCCTTCCACTTCAATACCAGATCGGTATCAAGACTGTCCCGCTACCCCCTTCTCCTTCCAGAGACTAGAATTGAGAGGACCCTTGTGTCCCGATCTCTCTGTACCGGGATACTTTGCTTCAAGAACTGCATATAAAGAGCGTTAACCTTATCCTTGTGTGGTGTCCATCTGTGGGGGGGGAAGTTACTTGTCTGTACGATCGCTGGAGACGGCCCTCACTGGAGGCCTCTCCCCCCTGTCCTCGGCCGACCCTCCGGGTCCCTGTCTAACATTGGTGGCCAGCGGCGCGATCCGAACCAACGCGTAATCGTACAGAAAGTAACTCACCCCACGACTCAACCACAATGACAACAAAAGAGAGCGGATCCGCAGAGAAATTCCAGATGGAGAAACTAGAAGATTACAACCATCGAGAGCTAAAGCAATTTTGCATGGAACTAGGCATTGCTACCACCGGGCTGAGCACGAAAGAGGACTTCAAACACGCCCTGGAATCTTGGGCAGAAACGGGTGCGGCTGCACCCCGGAACCAAAATCGCGAGGCACCAGAAACAAACACCACTCCGACGGAAGAAAGGAGAGCGAGTCTCTCCCTGGAAGAGATCCAAGAACGAGAGAAAAGCAGACTCCATGAATTGGAGTTGGCACGGCTCCGGTTGGACGGAGAGCTGAAACTGGCGGAACAAAAGATAAACTTAGAACACTTACGGCTCCGAGAGGAACGGGAAGAGAAACAAAGGCAGAGAGAACTCGAAGAGAAAAAACTGGCATACGAACACGAGCGCAAGCTAGCAGAAATAGAAATACGGAAACAGAATAAAGATCTAGGGGTGCCCGAGCGCCCGCACACCCCGGGCCCTACCGAACCAAAGGTCCACATCCCCAAGGATGTCGTCAGAGAATATTTTCGGAACGACGACATACAGCAGTGGTTCAAGGCCTACGAGATCGCCATGACCTCCCACCGGATTGATCGAAGTGACTGGGGAGCCGGGCTATGGGGGAGGTTCGTCAATGAAGGCCGCAATGCCCTGCTACAGCTCCCGGACCATCAGATGACCTCCTATGACCACATGAAGGCCGCCCTCCTCACTCGATAAGGACTCACGCCCGAGATGTACCGCCAGAGGTTCCGCGACTGCAAACGGATCCGGGTACAACTTGGGTAGAGTATGTGAACTATTTTAGCCGAGCCTTCGAGGGGTGGATCAAGGGCAGCCACGTAACCACCTACTAGCAACTCTTTAACCTCATGGTGTGGGAGCACCTCTCCAACAATTGCTTCGTCGAGCTCAGGCAGCACCTTCTTGACAGTAAATTGACTGAACCTCGGCAGCTCGCCGCCGAAGCTGACCGATGGGAAAGCACTCGAGTTGCCCGGAGTGGGCCAAGTGAACAAAACAGAAACAACCAAGGTCTCCATCGCCCCCGAGGAGGAGGAAGAGGCCAGGGCCGGGGCAGAGATGCGGTCCCGGCAGCTCCCGCCAGCAACACCCCGCCCCCGGCCGGTCGGGGAAACCCCCGATGCGCCCAGGGTTCCGAGCCAACGTTACTTGCCACCGGTGCCAGCGAATCGGACACTATGCCAGCGACCCGAGCTGCCCGAAGAACCAGACTCCAGTGCCCCGCCAGGTCGCGGCCGCCGCGCTAGGAGAAGAGCAAAACTCCGAAGAGTATGAAGAGTACGAGCAGGAACAGCCCGAGTGGGAACCTGCCGCCATGACCCTGGCCTGCCTGGGGGAAAGAGACATGATTCCGCGGGCTCCCCTACCCGCCAACACCAGAAAATACAGCCAGTGGGTGAACATAAATGGGCGCAAGGCCGAAGCCCTGCGCGACACCGGGGCCAGTGTGACGGCAGTCCGCTGTCACCTGGTGACCCCGGAACAAATCCTGCCAAACGTTCTTTGCCCCCTCCGATCAGCCGACAATTCAGAGAGCCTGTGTCGGATGGCCTGCGTCCCCTTCGAATGGGGAGGAGTGTCCGGTATGCTAAAAGTGACTGTCCGCGATGATGCCCCAGTGGACTACCTCCTGGGAAATGACCTCGAGAGTTCCCCGTGGGCGGCCGTTGAGAGAAGAGAGCACCTGGGGATGTTGGGCCTCCCGGACTGGGCGTGCGTAACAACCCGGTCCATGGCCGCCCGTGCCATCCCCAGACCCGAAGAACCCGAATGGCCAGCACCTCCTCCCCCGATCAACCCAGAGGAAGCCACCCTCAGCACTGATCCCCCAGAGCAAACCCAAGAAGGGCCCATTCCGCTCCAAGATCTTCCAGAACTGGCTCAGTGGCGTCAAGAGGGTGGACCCACCCAGGAACAATTCCGGCAGGAGCAGAAGACCTGTCCCTCCCTTGAGGGACTCCGACAGCAAGCACTCGCCCAGAGCGCGGGCGACACCGCAGGGGCCCACTGGATCTATTGGGACAATGACCTACTATACAGCGAGCAAAGAATTGCAGAATTGGGGGCCAGTCGGGTACTGGTAGTGCCCCTCCGCTTCAGAGACTTCCTCTTGAACTTGGCACACGATGTCCCCCTTGCTGGGCACCTGGGGCAAGACAAAACGTACAACCGCCTGGTAACCCACTTTTACTGGCCCAAAATGCGAAATGACATCTCCAACCACTGCCGAGCATGCCCCACCTGCCAGGCCAGCGGGAAGAGCGGCCGAAAAATCAAAGCCCCCTTGCAACCATTCCCCGTCATAACCACCCCGTTCGAACGGGTGGGAATAGACATCGTGGGGCCCCTGGACCCCTGGACCCCCGAACAGCACAAGGGCATCGATTCATCCTGGTCCTGGTGGACCACGCCACCCGCTATCCCGAGGCCATTCCTCTTCGGACTGTAACAGCACCAGTGGTAGGCCAAGCCCTAATGGGGATCTTCTCCCGAGTAGGATTCCCCCGGGAAGTCGTCAGCGACAGAGGCACGAACTTTATCTCCAAATATATGAAATCTCTCTGGCAGCAGTGCGGGGTCACGTACCGGTTCACGACCCCCTATCACCCGCAAGGAAACGGACTGGTCGAACGGTTTAACCGCACGCTCAAGGGGATGATCATGGGGCTGGAGGAACCCCTACGTCGCCAGTGGGATGTGCTGCTCCCGTGCCTCCTCTTCGCCTACCGAGAAGTCCCCCAGAAATCCCTTGGTTTCAGCCCCTTCGAGCTCCTGTACGGACACCCTGTCCGGGGGCCCCTCAGCCTGGTTAAAGAAGAATGGGAAATGGCCCCCCAGAAGACCCCTCCGGACGTGTATAAGTACCTCCTGACTCTCCGCAACCAGACCCGGCGATTCAGGGAACTCGCTAAAGCCAATCTCGAGGCCAGTCAGGAGGACATGAAGAAATGGTACGATCAACATGCCTCCTCCATCGAGTTCGAGCCTGGTCAGCAAGTATGGGTAATGTCTCCCATCGAGTCTTGTGCCTTGCAGGACAAATGGACAGGACCCTTCAAGGTGGTCAAGCGCAAGGGCCCTGTCACCTATCTAATCGACATGGAGTCCCCCCGGAACCCCCTCCGGGTCCTTCACGCCAATAGACTCAAACCACACTTCGTCTGCTCGGAGCTCAGCCTACTGATGGCCACAGATAGTGGGGCAGAAGAAGATTCCGAGCCCCTCCCTGACCTACTTAGGACCCGGGAGAAAGATGGCTCGGTGGACGGGGTCCGACTCTCTGATGCCCTGACCCCGGAGCAGCGCCAAGACTGTCGGGCCCTCCTGCTGCAATTTGCAAGCCTGTTCTCCCTCACCCCCGGGGTCACCCCCTGGTGCCTTCACGATGTGGACACTGGGGACAGTCCCCCTATCTGACACCGGGCGTACCGAGTGCCAGATCGGGTGTGCTCCTGCATCCAAGATGAAGTCTCCAAAATGCTCACACTCGGAGTCATCGAGCCATCCGACAGCCCCTGGGCCAGCCCAGTCGTACTGGTCCCCAAAGCTGCTGCCCCGGGCACCACCCCCGAGCTCCGATTCTGCGTCGACTATCGGGGCCTGAACACTGTCACCCGAACCGACGCTCACCCCATTCCCCGAGCAGATGAACTGGTTGACCGCATGGGGGCTGCCCGCTACCTGAGCATCTTCGATCTGACATCGGGCTACTGGCAGATCGGCCTCACCCCCAGAGCCCCAGAACGATCCGCCTTCTCTACCCCGGATGGTCACTACCATTTCAAAGTAATGCCATTCGGCATGAAAAACGCCCCGCCACTTTCCAACGACTTGTGAACCAGGTATTGGCGGGCCTCGAAGAATTCAGCGCCGCCTACCTGGACGATATCGCTGTGTACAGCCGCCACTGGACAGACCACCTTCACCACCTCCGAGAAGTCCTGCACGCCCTCCGACAGGCCGGCCTCACCATCAAGGCCAGCAAGTGCCAAATTGGCCATGGGTCCGTGACCTACCTCGGGCACCAAGTGGGGAGCGGTCTGGTGGCCCCTCTCCAGCTCAAGATCGCTGCCATCCAGTCCTGGCAACCACCCGTCACCCAAACCGAGGTCCGAGCCTTCTTGGGGCTCACCGGATACTACAGGCGGTTTGTGAAGGACTATGGCAGCATTGTGGGGCCCCTCACGGAACTCACATCCAAGAACCACCCCAAAACTGTCAACTGGACCCCGGACTGTCAAGCGGCTTTCGAGAAACTGAAGGCCGCCATGTGCACCGCCCCTGTGCTCCAGGCCCCCGACTACAGCCGTGAGTTCATCGTCCAGACGGATGCCTCAGACCATGGCATTGGGGCAGTCCTCTCCCAACTAAACCCCGAGGGAGTCGACCAGCCAGTGGCCTTCATCAGCCGACGCCTGCTAGCCCGAGAACAGCGCTGGAGCACCATCGAACGGGAGGCCTTTGCAGTAGTGTGGGCCCTCAAAAAGCTCCGGCCCTACCTCTTCGGTACCCACTTCCGGGTACAAACAGATCATCGACCCCTGCAATGGTTGATGCAGATGCGGGGGGAGAATCCCAAACTTCTTAACATACAGGTCTTAGCATAGAGCAAAGAAGAAATTTGGAAGGAAAAACTGGTAGTCACGGGGAATGAGAGGGAAGAACCACAGAGTTTGGACTGCAGATCCTACAATTCAACAGGTTAAATGGAAGCAGTCACGGGCAGGAAAAAACACAAGTTTAAACACAAGACAGTTAAAGAAATTAAAAAAGAAAAGCTGATGCAATCACAGGTAGGGAACATTGTTTTTTAGGGAAGAGACATCACTAGTCTGCCTCCTTACCACTTCCTGGACTCTGCTCACTGCAATCTGGGGCACATGTAGGCTGTAGCTCACAAGATGGAGGAGAATGATTTGGGTTGCACCCAGCAAAGCCTTAAGGGGACTGGGCAGGTATGAGAGGCGGGCTCAGGTTTTGCTTGGAGCTGGGAAAACCAATCAGTAGTCCTAGGTTTGCTGGCTTGGGGGTGGGGCTGGGACTGGGGAGCTGCTCTATTCAGAAATCTCTAGGAGACAGACAGGCTCAATCAACACTTTGAACTTCTGCAGGTAAGGGCCTAACAAACTTGACCTATAACAATACTGTTTGAATAAAACCTTACTCCTTGTAACTGTAGGTCATTCTGATACATCTTCCCAGGCCTCTTATTCTGATGAACCTTGACAAATCAGGGCTTGGCTCCCGCTGGACTCACCTATCTACCAATCATTAGTGGTATCCATCAAGTCCGGCTCCCCACTTGACCCCCTTCTCCTTTCCATACTCAGGGGTACATGTACAAGAACTGCCACTAACTAGCGTTAGTTAGTGGCAGTTTTCTTAACGCGGCCTATCAACAAAAGCCATCGCCCTGTTAGCGATGTATTTACAGTACGTCGCTACATGGCGATAGATTCAGGTAGCCGAAGTGAACACTGTCGCTAACACTCGATACCAATTCTGGCGTCAGCAGACAAAAACTGATGAAAGGCCGATTAGTGGCAAATAAACTCATGTTAGTCAGCCCAACGTGACTTTTTTGCCTTTCGAGGCAAAAATAACCTTCGAGTCCACCTCCAATGAAAAATGGGAAACAAAACCAATGGAATGCAGAATGGAGCAGCCAGGGCCAAGTGCAGCACAGATCAACAACCCCCCCAATCTCCCCAACAGCCAGGATGACCAGCCAGAGTCCCAGGGGAAGAGGAAATTCAGGGCTACAATCATGAAAAGAGGTACATCACTGGGCAAAACCAGGGATACATCACTTATCCTTCCGCACTCCTTGTAACACCATGGCATCCAAAACCGTGAAAGCGCAGACAGTCCCCGGAGCCTGGAGGCCTCACTGGGCCTGCGTCTGGAACATGGGATGCAGAGGTGCTGTGGAGGTGCTGGGCCATGGCGGTAGACATTGAGGTGTCAGCGATCACCCTTTCCTGGTAGTGCAGTCTGCCAGATCGCATGGAGACACATTGCTGACCTGTGTGAAAAGACCGTCTGATGCCCCTTGTAGCTGTGAATGGTAGAGGCGCTCCTGCCTGCCAAATAGGGAGGTCTGTATCACATACCATGCACCACCAATACACCAGGGCGCACAGAGGAGATTACCAATGGTGGGCAGCCCCTCACTGCATCACAGGCTGGAAGATGTTGCGCTGGCCGGACGCTGTGGTGGGTGAGGCCCCTGATCTGCGCCGAACTTGTGTGGCAGGAGTGCTGCAACTTCACGCCTAAGGGGGCCCTGTTGCATCACCTGCATCGGGAGGTTCCCCAGCGGACTTGGTGATGACTGCTGTACTCAGGCTTGTGCAATCCCGCCTGGCTGAGGCTCCTGTTGGCTGAATCACAGACCTGGAGAGAGTGCCGTGGATTGCGCCACTGTGTCAATGTCCAGGTGAGGAGAAGGTGGTATACGTAGCAGAGGAAGCCTGGGGGTCGAGTCAGCGCCAGGCCTACCACCTGTGGGTGACACCCTCCAAGTGGCGGCTCATCTGCTATGGAGGAAGAGCGTGACCCCACAGCTTTCACGCAGTGCAAGAAGAGGAAACATAATATGATGATAACTTTCTGATGTACTCATACTATGTTCCCTTTGCGGGCAGGAGGGTGGATGGAGCTGCTGTACTCATGGAGCAGGTCAGGGGCAGAGGGGTATGCCCACTCAAGGGTGCAATGACTGTTTTGTCTGCCCTCTCAGACCACCCAAAGCAGTCATGAGCACATACCTGTTCACAATGCAGGCTCATTACAGCCTGCATGGAGAACATGCCAACCCCTCCAGGCCCTGGCTGAACGCCTTGTCACGGCACTCAAGAACAATCACAATGCCGCATTGCAGCATTGTGATTGGCTTAGGGGAGGGAGCCTGGCTGCCTGCTTCCTGTTCCTGGAAGCAGACTCAGGGGAGCAACAGCACAGAAAATATGGGACCCGGCCTCGAGGTAAGAATGTAAAAAAAGACATTTACAAACCCCGCTCCCCTTCATGTCCCGCCCACTCCAGTGTCCTTTCCTGTGTTTCCCACCTCCCAGTTGTTCAGTCCCCCCGCAGCACTACATAATGGCAGTCGCTGTGCGACCATGCGCAGTGGGCATACCACTGGTGCACCAAAGGCATGCCCGTCAGTGTCCGTCCGCCCCTGGACCGTGTCCGGCACCAAGGACCCTTACTCTCAGACACTCCACCGCTACGATGCCAGCACCCTCCTCGCCATCAACACTGGATGCCACACCACCTGCCATCTCGCAACACTGTAGAATTCTCTTGCACCCTTTGCCTGTCAAAATTGCAAACACATCATGTGTCATTTCAGCACACCAGCGCCTCCTGCCGCCCAGCTGACTTACAGTACAGTGCAGCTGACTGGCTCAACTGCATCCTCCTCAACGTGCGGTACCACCATAAACACGCAGCAGAAATCTGGGACCTCGTCGACACCACCTCTTCAGACATTGCCTTCTTCACAGAAACCTCGACCAAGCTCTGCTCTGGACTGGACATCACCATCACCATCCACAACGGCTACAAATTCACCCACATGGCCAGGAGGAGGCATTGCCATTGTCTTAAAAAGGCGCACTCCGACTGACCACGCACTCTAATGACCAGATGGTGACCCTGGAAAACCACAGCTTCCAGATCTGACCAACCCCAACACCACCCTCCGCAGGACCCTCTTCGACAGGCCCCCCAGGCCATAAACCCCCAGGCTCTCCCATCCACCGACTATATCCTACTCAAAGATCTCAAGTTCCACCTGGACAACCCCAATGATCAAAACACGACCCCCCCTCCTGAGGAACCTCGCCAACATCGGACTTAAGCAGCTACTCACCCCACCAACCCACATAGCCTGACACATGCTCGAGCCCATCTTCTCCACCAGCGGGAACTTCAACTACAGCCGCTGCACAGGACTCTCCTGTACCGACCATCATTGTTTACATCACGCCGTCACCACTCCCACCATAAACCATCGCCATTATTGCCCCCCTGTCGCAGCTGGATCAAGGCCACCGAAGAACCTCTTGTCAACTTACTCAGCACCACCACTCCGCCAACACTTACAGACGCCAACACCGCAGCTCACGACCTCCATCAATGAATCTCCAACTGCACCAACACCCTGGTACCCTACAGAAAGGACCAGGCAAACAACACTTCAAGAAGGCCAACTGGTTCACTACCGCCCTCCACTAGTCCAGCCCCACCTGCAGACATCTCGAGAACAGATGGAGCCACAACATCAATCAACTCCTCAACACAGTCACCCTTGCACCATGGCGCAAGGGTGCCTGCATTGGGGAAAATGACACATAGGCTTATTCATGCGCCCCTTCTGACAGTTTCACCCCGCCGGTGCGTCATTTTCTTGACGTACTTGCAGCATGATTCTTGCACCACGTTGCGCCGTATTTGCAAAGTGAGCATTTAGGCATATGCGTGACCTTGTGTAGCCCTGTGCCACATTATACATGCATCATCTATGATGTATGCAGGGTGGGCGTTCCAACGCAGCAAAGCCTCATAGGACTGGTGCAGTGAAATCCATCAGATCTCACTGCAACTATGGTAGGATGCCACTGCGGCAGTACCGTACGCCTGCCTCATGGGAGGCATAAGGGTGACGCAGTGCCACAGGGATAGGCTGGCCCCATTTATTGCTGGGGTTGCATCATGCTTGTGACACAACTGCAGCAATGTGTGATTTTAGCGCTGACAGATACATCAGTATTCAAAACATATCTGTCATTATTTGCGACATGGAGCGCCGTACAGTGAATACAGTGCATCCATGGGGTCGCAAGAAGGCCGTATTGAAAAATTGTTGCAACGCTGTTTTGTTGCAGCAATGCAACACTTTGCATGAATGAGGCCCAGGAATACACCCTATCTTATTGATGGTGCACATACTTGTCCTGTAGTTTTGTCGCAGGGCAGCACAACAACATTCCTTGCAGCGCTGTCAAGCACCAAAACCTTCTGCAATAAGGCCCCAAGTGTTTGCACCATTTTTAAGACCAGCTATTTTCTAGTCTTAATAAACTGCCTCTAACTGGTGTAAGAGGCTGTTTTTTGGGTTTTGCACCATACAAGGAATTCCTTGTAAATATTGCGATGTGGGGCTAGCAGCCGTTTTTGCACCGGAACGCCTACCTTCCATCTCATTTTCGTTAAGTCCCGCTAACAGAAGTGGCAATCTTAAAAATTCACTTTTCTAGCCAGAAAAGTGCAACTAACTCCAGTTAGCGACAACTTGTGAATACGGCAAATTTAAAAAAAGCAGCCGTTATGTCAAAAAATGTACGCTACGGTGGTGTTAAGTCCTTGTACATATGCCCCTCAGACTCTTGGACGACCTTTTCAATACCTCTTTAACCCCTCCGCTGCTCATGACGAGCTTAGCTCGTCATGCAGTACACTGGTCGTGTGCTCATGACGAGCTGAGCTCGTCATGAATAATGGGGAAAATCAATTTTCAGCACAGGAGGGGAATTGACTTAGCAGTCATGTGGTTAAGCTCAGGACACGTGCCTCAGAGTTGGAAACATGCCCTTGTTCTTTCTTAACTGAAAAAGAACGGTCTTGATTCTCTCTGTTAGTCAAATTTCCATCTGTATTCCCTCATTTCCATTTTCTCTAAGGTATTGGAAAGGCACATCAATGCCCAACTCTTCTCTTTTGTTGCAATCCACAATTTGTTTCATCCATCACAGTCTGGCCTTAGATCTGGCTATGGCATCGAAGCAGCTTTCCTTGGGGTCACTGAATATCTCAGGCAACAGCTTGACTGCGGAGGTACTGCCATGCTCATTGTGCTGGATTTGAGTGCGGCATTTAATACAGTGTCACACATCATCTTGGCAGACCGTCTTGAAACCTCAGGTATTGAGGGTTTGTGTTAAATGGGTTTCATGAAGAAAGAATCAAATCATAGTTTTTTTTTTTTTTTTTTTTTTTAAACCTTTATTTGGAGACAAGCAGGTACAAGGGAAGTGTACATTCAAAACATACAATCACAATGGGCTATTGCAGTGGTACGTCAGTGCCTAGAAAGCATACAAAAAATAAATAAGGAGACACGAGGAAGTACAGGGCAGGGCATCAGTCAATACAAGGAGCAACAACGAAATGTGCAGGAGATATTAAAATACAATGATCCAGCATGGGCAGGCGAGCCAATAAGACAATGCAATATGAATACAGTACATTAGCGGAGAACACGTGAGCCAGAGGGGACACAAATATGAGGAGCACAGGAAAGAAGGGTGCCGCATAGGGGTACAATCTGGACTCCCGATAAAATACCTGTCCGAAGGGAGACTCCCACCCCCCAATAGCTCGCAGGAAAAGGAGACAGTCAGCCCCCCACCCCGATGTCGGAAGAACAGCAGGTGTCGTGTAAAATCCCAGCCCATCACATTGTCATCAACCTATCCTCTCACGGTCCTCAGGTTCAGAATCAGAGTCCCGCGCAGCCCTGGTCAGGAGGTACACCTGGAGCGGACTCCAAAAATCCTTTGGTCTGCACCGAACAGGCATCAAGTCAGAATAGATATTATACTGATCCTGACAGTAAATGAGGTCAGTCAACCAGTCTTGAAAGCGCGGCACCCTACCACGACCCCAGCAACAAGCAACCCTACGCTTAGCCAACAACAGGGCCACGTCAACAAATCTACGGTGAGAGGCAGGTACGTCCTTAGAGAAGCCAAGTAACATCACTAAGGGGTCAAACGCCACCCCATCCTCCGCCATAACCTGCAGGGCTTCATGAACCTGAGTCCAAAATTCCAAAACCCCCGCACAGCTCCAAGCCAAATGCAAAAAGTCAGCGCCTTCCGCCCGACACCTAGCACACCTGTCATCCTCCGCCAGATGAAACCGTAGTTTCCTCGCCGGGGTATAGTAGTACCTCTGAACAAACTTGTAATGGATAATTTTAAGGCGACAACTAGAAGAGACATTGGCCGTGAGCCCGCAACAATATTTCCACTGCTCGTCTGTAATAGGAGCACCCAATTCGGCAACCCACTGCTCGCGCACCCGATTGGTCGGGACCGATCGCTGTCGGCGAATAGCCCCGTATAACTTCGACACCAGGTGTCGCCCATCCGAAACCAGCAGCACATGGAGGGGGAGGGTTACCCCAGGCTCCGAAGGGTAGTCCGGTAGCAGAGCACGCATGCCCTGCCGCAGGCGGACAAAGTAGAACAGGTCTAGAGGGGAGCAAGCAGCCGAGCCGAAGAAATGAGCCTGCGTGCGGAAGGCACCTTCATGAAACAAGTCGCCCCACGTGAGGATACCTAGCCGCTTGCACATTCGCTGAAACCCCGTCTCCAACAACAGCGACAGATCCGGATGATAAGACAGAGGCAAGGCCGGCGAGTAGAGAAAGGAAACGCCTAGCAAGTGAGCCATCCGCTTCCAAGCATCCACCGTGCATGTCACCGTCGTGCGGGGCGTTTCCACATCTGACACCTTGCCCAAAACCATCCCCTCCAGTGGGAGCGGGTGGGCGACCCAATGCTCAGCAGCAATCTGGGGCATGAACGGCGTGGGGCGCATCCAATGATAGGCATAATGCGCCTGAGCGCTGAGATAATAAAGTTCAAAGTCAGGGACGTCGAAACCGCCATCAGCATAAGGCAACGTAAGGGTAGCCCAGGCCACCCGTGGCTGCTTGCCCCCCCAGAACAATCGCAGAAGCTCAGAACGAAGTCTACGAAAGAAATAAGCACCAGGATGATATGGGAGGTTTTGAAAGAGATAAAGAAAGCGGGGCAGAACTACCATCTTGATAAGAGACGCCCTACCGGCCATGGAGAGAGGTAAAGACATCCACCTGGTGACATCATCCGCCAGTTTGGTAATGGCCACACCATAGTTGAGCCGAACCGCGTCTCCCCTATCCAAGGATACGACAATACCGAGATATCGCAACTCCGAGTCACACCATTCCAGAGGGTAGTCAAGGGGAAACCTGGCCACCGCAGCTGTGAGGGGGAAAAATTGAGATTTCCGCCAGTTGATATGAACCCCGGAGACACCTCCAAAAGCGACCAGCTCCCGCAGGAGCGAATTAAGGTTGTTCTCAGGGTCCTTGACATAGAGTGTGACATCATCGGCGTATAAAGAAATGCCGACCTGCCGCTGAAGACAATTAAAGGCACTCTGCTGATGAAACTGACGTATCCTACAGGCTAGCGGCTCAATGGCGATAGCAAACAAGAGGGGTGAGAGGGGGCAACCCTGTCGGGTCCCTCTCGTGAGAGGGAACGAGGGGGACAGCACCCCATTCACTACTACCCTCGCCATCGGATCAGTATATAAAAGCTTAACCCAAGAGATGAAAATCCTGGGGAAACCCATCCGACAAAGAACATCAATAAGGTAGCCCCACTCGACAGAGTCAAACGCCTTAGTGGCATCAAGAAAAATAGCGGCAACCGGGACAGTGGGATCGATGGTCGACACAAGCGAAAACAAAGTGCGAATATTGTGAGAGGTGGCGCGGCCGGGCACAAATCCCGACTGATCAGGCAACACGATAACGGGCATGAGTTCGGCTAGTCTCACCGCCAAGACCTTCGCGAGAATTTTAACATCGCAGTTGAGCAATGAAAGGGGCCTGTACGAGCCCACATCCAGTGGATCCTTACCCGGCTTGAGCAGCGACGTGATGGCGACCTCCCGCATGGAGCCCGGTAAGCGTCCCTCCTCCAGAGACTCCTCAAACACCTCACGGAGCACAGGGGCCATGATGTCAATATAACACTTATAAAATTCAGCAGGAAGGCCATCCAGCCCGGCGGCCTTCCCATTAGAAAGAGACATGATGGCATTCCTGACCTCCTCCACCTCTAGGGGCCTGCCTAAGAACTCCCGATGACCATCCGATAGCCAACAAAGCGCCAACTCATCGAGGAAGCCACCGTATCGAGTCTCACCCGTCTGCTGTGTCGTGTAAAGGTGTGCATAATGATCAAGAAAAGTGCGCTGAATCTCCGAAGTGTCTCGACAGCGAGTGCCATCCGGAGACACCAATTCCAACACGTCCGACCCATGCCTAGGATGTCTAGTAAGGGCAGCGAGGACCTTACCGGGTCGCTCCCCTTCGCAGTATCGCCTCGACGTCCAGTATTTCCCCCTATGCTTAGCCTCTCGAGCAGCCTCCTCCTCATACTCGGAGAGCTTAGTGCGGAACTGTGCCAAAAGAGCGGGGTCCGAATTCACCTGCATCCTGCGCTCCAAGTCTCGCAAATCAGCCTCCAACCTCTCGAGGGTCCGAACAATCAGACGGAGTACTCCACAACTTTTAGAAATAGTGACACCCCGGATCGTAACCTTGAATGCCTCCCAAATGACCTCAATGCTTTCCACAGAGCCCTTGTTTCTAGGGAAGAACGCCTCCACCTCCGCACCGAGTTCCTCCTTGAACACCGGGTCAAGCAAAGCAGTCGGAAACAAACGCCAAGGCGGGCGCGGTCTGAGTAACCCGGGGACGGACAAATCAACCTTCACCGGACAGTGATCTGAATACGTCCGGGCCAAATGTGTAGCCCCCCTTAGGCCAGCCATCAACCCTCTAGAGAGAAATACATAGTCCAGTCTTGCCCATGAGCGAGCATGTGTGGTGTAATGAGTGCCCTCCCTAGTGGCAGGGTGGGTGTACCTCCAGCTGTCAACCATCCCAGCCTCCTCCACTATCCCCCGCAGCACATCCCTAGCCTGTACATTGTACTGAGGGCTACCCTCCGATCTGTCCAACTGGGCCTGAAATGCAAAATTAAAATCACCCCCCCACACAATGTGAGTAGCATCCACTGCAAGGACATGACCCCACAGAGTGACAAAAAAGAGTGGCGTATCAACATTGGGAGCATAGCAATTAACAAAGAGTATAGTGTTCTGCCCAAGCCGTCCCCACAGCAGCACATAGCGCCCCTCAGGGTCCCCCATAGATCCAAGTTCCTGAAATGCAAGCGACCTCTTAACAAGGATGACAACCCCACGAGCATAAGAAGAATATGAAGCAAACCCCCTGGCCGCAGCCCACCTTCCGCCGAAAGTGGGGGAGGGAGCGGGTCGCAGATGCGTCTCCTGGAGAAAAGCAACATGAATAGCATGCCTGTCCAAATACTGGATCACACTGCGACACTTCCTGGCATCATTAAGGCCCCGTACATTCCAGGACAAAATCGAGATCTGATCTACAACAGCAGTCGACATCACATAAAGTAAGGGCCCCACGGGACCCTATGACCAAATACAGGGCATCCAACCACCAGCAACAGCCAACGACAGGTCCACGCCCCAGGGCACGGGCAGACCCCCACATACACTCCATACATTTCCCAGTCATCTCCAAAACAACCAAACAAGAACACAACAACTCCCTCCCAACCGACCCATCCATGCAGCAAGCACTCAGGACAGACTACGCGCCACGCGCCGCCAAGCCATCCCACACGGCCCACATCTCGCACACGTGCTACGCTCGCAGAGTGCGCCCCGGCGCGTGGCAGCCTAAAATGGCGGCCGGTGCACTCGGGCCCAAAATGGACGGGAGCACGGGTCCCAGAACCCGTCCCGTAAGATAGGAAAGTGGAACAGCCTGGATAGCGGGCGCCGCGACATTTCCGTGCACTCAAACAACAGTAGCAGCTACCAAAGCGAACCAGAAGTCCCAGGCAAACAGACATGGACAGCTTCATCCCCCCCCCATCCACCCACCTGACACCACCCCAACTATCAGGCCACGTACACCCCCCCCCCCATCCCTCAACACACATCCAGTCAACCAACATAGGACTAGAATCCAAACAAAAGGTAAACATGGGGCACACCCTCCGGGGAACCTTCCAGAGGTGCACGACGCCACTCCCTCACGCCACGCCAGTGTCCGCGCCAACGAGTATCAGGCGGCCCCAGGCGCAGCGCGGGGGGGTGGGTGCCCAGAGCGCGACATCCCATAACACCATCCTGCGGTGCCACCCCAACCCCACAAAAATAGCAAAACGCACTCACTCATCACAATACAGACACGACCCACGCATCAGCAAAAAAAAATCAAAAACGAACAATAGCTAGGCCGCAAATACTGAGAAGGAAGCCAACAGGTCTCAATACAAAAGATACATGTCCACAATACTCCAAAAACCGGGAAGAAGATAGACAAAGTCCAAAGTCACCAGAATCAGGCGACCTCCTCCTCAGCAGCCGAATGTTCACCCTCCGGATCTCGATCGTCACCACGATCCGCAGCAGCGCGCTCGCGCTGGAGGCGCTTCGCAAAGTCCTCAGCATGCTGTGGGTTGGTGAAAAAATGTTGTTTAGCCTGATGCGTCACTCTAAGTTTAGCCGGATAAAGCAAGGCGTAGTCCACTTGAAGGTCCCGAAGCTTCCTTTTCACCCCCAAGAACTTCCGACGCTGGTCCTGCACCATCGGTGTGAAGTCGGGGTACATGGTGAAAGACACCCCTTCGAAGGAGAGAGCCCTGTTAGTGCGGGCAGCCTGAAGAGCAGCGTCTCGATCACGATAATTCAAGAGGCGCGCAATGATGGGACGCGGTGCAGCCCCAGAGGCCGGACGAGGTCCCAACGTCCGATGCGCTCTCTCGACGATGAACTGGGACGAGAAAACTTCCGTCCCAATGGCGCCCACCAGTAGCCTCTCCACATAAGTCTCCATTTTGCCCACATTCGTGGACTCCGGTACACCTACAATGCGCACGTTGTTGCGCCTACTCCTCGCCTCCAACTCCTCGTTCTTGGCGGCAATGACACGCAAGATATTGTCCATTCTCGCCAGTTGGGTGGTGTGGGTGGCTGCCGTGTCATCATGGTCCGAAATGCGCTGTTCTGCCGCCGTCAAGCGCTCCTCATGCACGTCCAATTTCTGAACGACCGCATCCATGCGCGACGATATCTTGTCCACTTTGTCCACTATAGTGGCGAACCCCTGCCTCATCTCCTGCATCATTTGGGCGAAGTCCGGTGGAGGTGGGTGTGGGACACTCTCAGCGACATTCGGGGGGGGGGGACCGCGAAGTCCCAGCTTCCTGGAGCGAACGCGCCCCACGCCTGGCCCCTCCAGAGTCAAAGGACAGTTTGGACTGTTTAGTGTCCGGCTTCCCCATAACGGTGGTGCAGTAGGGGAACGAGGCAAATGAGAGTCAGGATACAGGTCGGACAAGGAACCCGGCCAAGCAGAAAGCAGCTCGAATCGCGGGGGCACGAGCAGGCCAGCACGCCCCGCCACTCCCAACGACGAGTAATGGCCGTCTTCGTTCCCAGCCCAAGGGGGCAAACCCTCAGAATCCAAGTATAAAATCCGTTGCGCCTCCGTGGGCGATGATATCTGGACAGGCAGATGGGAGAGCCGAGAGATAAGTCCGACAACAAGGAAGAGCCAAGCGTCTCGCCCGGCCAGCGATCGGGCCTGGCGGAGAAGGGCGGAGCTAGGCCTACACCCCACGTGCAGAGCCCCGGACTGGCATGAACAGTGACGCCGGGCAAGAGGGCACCAGACTTCCAGAGCGCGAGTCGGAGAAACTTGGGACCCTCGTAACTTCGGCCAGCAACCTTCGAATGGCTCAGGAGTTGGACCGTGGGTGGACAGCCGATATCCCAACCGAACCGTGGGGTCAGTTCAGGGCGCAGCGATGGTAATCAGGATACCTAGGCGGATAATAGCTCCGGGCAGCGGGAGCCTCACGACAGTGCGGCCATTCCGCAGTGCGCCCTCTAGCGCCCCCATCAAATCATAGTTTAGTGAATTCTTCTTCTTTAATGTCAGAAGTTCACAGCATCGTTTCTACATGCCAGCCTAAGTCCGAAGCTCGACAGCAACTGCCTCACTTCGAACCTACCAACATAATACATACCTAACACTCTAAATTCCCCCAAAGAATCAGAACAGAATAAACCTTCCAAATGAGCACAAGATAGATTATAACACATCTTCCCCTTTTCACACAAAATTAATGTACATAGTCTTTAAGATGATGAGGAGCACAAGTAATCTGTGTGCTCTTTCTGATATAACTTGAATCATCTTTTAAAACAGTAGCATCATCAGGAACATTGTCCTCCGTTGGTAAAGCAGATTTTGAAGCAGAAGATGAAAATGCAGTACTCTCTTGAGAACCACCAACATTAACAGATTGAGCCAAATTTCCTGACAAAGACAAATTGTCATCAAGATAAACTGGTAGGAAAGCCTCTGAATCATTGTAATTGAGATCAGAATGGAAATCGTCTTGCAATGATTTTTTAGCTAATACAACATTTCTTTTACTCCACCATTTACCATTTTCAACCAGAACAGAATGCTTTGAAATTTTCACAATTCTTGTCATTGAATAAAATTTTGACTTAAGACTTTTATCCTTAAAAGGTCTTTTAACTTTCACAAAATCACCAATTCTAAATTGAATTTCCTTTGTTATAATTTTATCATCATTCATTGCTTTCATCTTAGTTTGACTCCTCTCAACCTTATTACGTATTTGATGAATGTCAGGTAATTTTGTTTCAGACTTGGTTGGATCTAACACCCAATTTGGACTAAGTTTGGATGAACCAAAACATTTCTTAAGTAAAATAAACGGTGTCACATCTGTTGTGGAATGTGGAGTGTTATGATAACTCCATAACCTCTCTTGAATAGCTTTTATGACAGAATCACCTTGAACAGATGCTAACTGGATAGTATCTTTTAACATCTTATTCACTCTCTCCAACATACCATTTCTTTGAGGGCTATATAAAGCCACTGTCATATGTTTAATGTCCCAATTAATTAAGAAAGAACGCATAGTATGAGATTTGAATTGAACCCCAATGTCAGACACAATAAACTTTGGAAAACCTTCTCTATAAAACAAATCATTCAACACATCAATTACAGCACTAGTAGAGCATTCAGACAAAAATTTACACTCCACCCACTTTGAAAAGTAGTCAACAATTACCAAAGCAAATCTCACATTAGGTTTCAAATCATACATTGGTCCAATGAAATCTATAACGAACTTCTCCCAAGCTTTTTCTGGATAATCAACCGGATGAAGAGGGGTATTACGAAGTTTCAAAGATGTACCAGCATTAGAACAGCTTTTGCAACGCGCCACAAATTATCCACTTTGACATCCATCCCTGGCCACCAATAAAACAACCTCAACCTTTTTTTGGTGCCAGTCATGCCAAGATGGCCTTGATGGTCAAGATTTAACAAACGCAACTTAAGTTTACCTGGAGGAATTAACAAGTTTCCTCTCATAACAAAATTGTTTTCGATAGTAAGCTTATTTTTTACTTTGTGAAAAGAGCGTAAACCTACATCTAAATTTCTCTCCTCAGGCCAACCATTTATAACGTGAGACTTAAGTAAATTTAGAACACTGTCATGTTCCACACATTCTAACCACTCTGAAGAATTGATAGTACCATCAGAAACAAATAACCCATCAATTAAACCGACAACACATTCAGTGTCATCCACATAACAAGTAGAATTGTCTTCAATGAGTAAAGGACATCTAGACAAATAATCTGTGCATGTGTTCTTTCCACCTGGAATATGTTTTATACTAAAATGTTACTCGAACATTCTTGACAGTAATCTTATCAGTCTTGGACTCACTTTGTCATGGTCATTCTTTGATAACAAAAAGACTAATGGTTTGTGATCTGTATCTAAAATAAATTTTCTGCCCCATAAAAAGGTTTTAAAATGTTTAGTGGCCCATAAACAAGCTAATGCCTCCCTTTCAATGGTACTATACCGTCGTTCTGTTAAAGATAACGATCTAGAGGCAAAACCAACTGTATGTTCCACACCATCAGCTATTTGAGTAAGATTCGCACCAAGACCAACACCACTGGCATCGACTGTAATATTAGATTGAATGTCATCTCTAAAAGGATGTAAATCAGGTGCATGTAGAATTAATTTCTTTAAATTATTGAAAGATTGGTTTTCAGATTCCTCCCAAACAAATTGCTCACCCTTCCTGAGCATTTTCCTTAATGGTTCAGTTTGCAAAGCAAAAGAGTCAATGAATCTTGAATAGTATTCACACATCCCAAGAAAAGACCTTAACTGGTCTTTGTTTGAAGGACATGGACTGTCCACAATAGCTTTAAATAGGTCTTGTTTAGGAGAAATGCCAGAATCTGAAATGTGATGACCAAGATAATCAATACTGTTTACCATAAATTTACACTTGTCTTTTCTGACAGTGAAACCATTTGACTCCAAAATTTCCAAGACTTCAGACAATTTGGAAATATGTTCCTCAGTATTTTTTGAATAAATCAAGATGTCATCTTGGTATGCAAGAACATTGGTACAGTTGCCAAATAATTTAAACATTAATTTCTGAAAGACCGAAGCGGCCGATGCAAGCCCAAAAGGCATTCTTAAAAATCTGAAAGCACCAAATGGAGGGTTGAATGAAGTCAAAGAACGCGAATCCTCAGACAATTCCACTTGATGATAAGCGGACTTCAAATCAAGACAAGAGAATACCTTAGCGTCACCAAATTGGGCTAACATGTCTTGTATTTTAGGCAAAGGGAAACAATCAATAAGGATATTTTTATTTAAGGATCTTAAATCCACACATAGTCTTATATCATTAGAACCCTTTCTTCGCGACAACAATTGGAGCGACCCATTCAGATGAATTGATTGGTTCTATGAGATTATCTGAACAAAGTTTCTCCAAGTGCTGCTTGAGTTGATCCCTAATGCAAAGAGGAACATTTCTTACTTTATCAATGGTGGGCACAGCATCCTTCTTTAGAATAATTTGATGCTCGAAATTGTGTACCTACCAACCCTAATTTGTTGTTGAATAAAGACTTGTGTTTTTGTAACAATTGCTGTAGAGAGGAATTGTTAATAGGAATGTCCATCAAAGAAATGGGACAATCAGTACCCGGTCTCAAAACCACTCCAAATTTTCCTTGATCTTTCCAACCTAGTAAATTATAACCTTTCTTAGCTACATACATTTTTGTGAATATCTCTCTGTCTTTGAATCTAATATGGCCCTGAAAGAATCCTAGCATATCAATGTTATGACCTCCAAAAGAAATAGTGTGTATGTCAGGAGGAAGAAGTTGTACATTATTCCAATGTTTGTCAAATAAAATATCAGTGATAAAAGTGACAGGAGAGCCAGAATCAGCGGTTATCTGAATGTTCACATCACCAATATTGACATCACATACAGGACCCCAATCATCCAACTCTTTGTCAATGGAAAGAACAATTCTTTTGGTACTTTTAACTGTACAAACATTGTTTTCAATCGAATCCTCCACATTTTCAATAGAGTTAACTTTGATAGGATTCCTATTGCACATTTTTGTGAATTGACCATGTTTTTTGCAATCGAGACAAAATTTACCAATGGCCTGACAGTTCTTGAAATTAGCTAAGTGTGAAAGAGATTCACATCTGAAACAAGCACTTTGCTTTTTCTGATCTCTAGAACTGTATCTATTTTTATTAAAGTTATTAAAAATTACCTTTAGGTTTGGTACTGAGAGCGTTAACTGCTTCACCACCATTATCTGGCTTACCCTTATTAAGGGTTGATTAGGATGACGGATGGAAACGTGTTCCGTCCGCCATGGTCGCGGTAAAAATACTCCCGACCGCTCCGCGGATAATCCGCGGTAGCGCTTAGGATATAACTGACAGCAAACACCGACAGCGGCGGACGGATCACATCAAACACCGACCGCGGCGGACGGATCACATGAAAGACCGCCATAGGCAGACGGTACTACATAAATTCCCTCCGCCGCGGACGCAAACACCGTGGAAACAAGGCCAACCGCTGCACGACTTGCGGAGGGTCCGGCCGCACAATTAGGATAACCCCGCAACCCCAACGGAACTCACCAGCTCCCACGACCGCCGCCGAATGATTGGAAAACGGAGCATGACTGCGGAAGGACCAAACGAACATCACCCCTGCCGTCAAACCGATTCTAAAATGGCGGACGGAAGTAAATACAAAACACACAAAACAGGACACCCACCCACCTGAAACACCCACCACCACCAACTACACGCCCCAAGGCCCACCCCCCAACACAAACAAGTGAACCCAAGTCACCACACCCACAGAACACCTGACTGCCAACAACCATTGGGACACAAGAACCACACAGAGTATAAAAGGAATCCCTCCCATTAACACAATCCTTTGCATCATAGCACACCTGGAAGAAAGAGGCAGAATACCACAAACAGCAGAGATACACACACACACACATAGAACCTGCACACCAGCACACCCACCACACAAACCTCCACAACACCATCCCTACATACCACACACCTGCACTCCCCACCCCACACCACCCACACCTTGCACAACACACACCATGGCACCCAAGAAAACCCCTAAGTTCACAGACACTGAGTTGAAGGTAATGGTGGATGAAATCATCTGTGTGGAACTACATCTATTCGGCAACCTAGTCCAGCAGACCACCTTGGCAACCAAAACCAACATGTGGAACAGGATAGTGAGCAGAGTGAATGCTTCAGGGACCGTGCCACGCACCAAACACGAGATCCAGAGGCGGTGGCACGACCTCAAGGCAAGGGTGAAAGGCCTCAGGGCGAAGAACCACCTGTGGGCACACCACACTGGCGGCGGCACTCCCCCGGAGCCCATACCATTTTCAGAATGGGAGGAGAAGGTGCTGGGCATACTGCATCCTGAGAGCCTTGAAGGAATAGAAGAGGGACTTGAGGCTGGTAAGTACAAACCAATGGCCACTTTCACCCAGCACTACAACTCCCAACAGGCCCCCATGTTCACAGGGAGGGTGGTGGAGTGTGGGGGGATTGGTCCAGCACTACAACTTCCAACAGGCCCCCATGTTCACAGGGAGGGTGGGGGGTTGGTCCAGCACTACGACTCCTAACAGGCCCCCATGTTCACAGGGAGGGTGGTGGAGTGAGGGGGGTTGGTCCAGCACTACAACTCCCAACAGGCCCCCATGTTCACAGGAAGGGTGGTGGAGTGTGTGGGGGGGGTGTTGGTCCAGCACTACAACTCCCAACAGGCCCCCATGTTCACAGGGAGGGTGGTGGAGTATGGTGGGGTTGGTCAAGCACTACAACTCCCAACAGGCCCCCATGTTCACAGGGAGGGTGGTGGAGTGTGTGGGGGGGGGGGGGTTGGTCCAACCTACAACTTCCAACAGGCCCCCATGTTCACAGGGAGGGTGGTGGAGTGAGGGGTGGGTTGGTCCAGCACTACAACTATCAACAGGCCCCCATGTTCACAGGGAGGGTGGTGGAGTGTGGGGGAGTGTGGGGGGTTGGTCCAGCACTACGACTCCCAACAGGCCCTCATGTTCACAGGGAGGGTGGTGGAGTGTGGGGGAGGATGGGGGGTAGGTCCAGCACTACAACTCCCAACAGGCCCTCATGTTCACAGGGAGGGTGGTGGAGTGTGGGGGAGGGTGGTGGGGTAGGTCCAGCACTACAACTCCCAACAGGCCCCCATGTTCACAGGGAGGGTGGTGGAGTGTGGGGGAGGGTGGGGGGGAGGGGGGTTGGTCCAGCAGCACGACTCCCAACAGGCCCCCATGTCTTGTCCCACAGCAAGATGGAGTCTGCCTACCATGTGCTGACCACTGCATCTCCCTCTTCAAACTCATCTGTAGGTAGCCTTCTTCACAGGGGCACCATCTAATAGCAAGACAGGCCCACACATATCCAAGTATTGTCTCCCCACCACCATAATGCCCAGTACTGTGTAACTCACCAATTTGATGACACCAACAGCCATGTCCTCATTCCCTACAAAATAGAAATGTTACAACAACAAACCAGTCATGTCCACAGCATTGATTTCTATATTCTTGTCCCTCAGGTGACCGTGAATTGACAGGAGAAACCAGCAGCCGCCAGCACCAGTCGCCCACCTCACAGCATGGACGATCCGGTGGACACCTCGGGTGCGGAGGACGATGCTGGCCCAACTACACTCCCAGGGCCATCAGGCTCACAGGACAACCCTGCCTCCACCGCCATCAACTCTGGACCAACAGCAACTACTGCCACTGTCACCTCTGCAGCCACCACCACCACCACCACCACCACCACTCCTGCCGCTGATATCCTGCCTGACCCATCGGACGATGATGGACCATCAACATCACAGGCTAGCAGGGAGAGTGTACGAGGACACAGGTGACGGCCCAGGTCACAAACAGGAGTGCAGCTGCAAGGCGAGGCCGTGAACAACACCCAGCCCATCCTGGGACAGAGACACAGGATGCCATTGCCAGAGTGGAAGCCTCCTACGAGCGGTCGCAGGCACAGGCCGATCATGCCCACCAAGACTCCATAGACACCTGCCAGCTGTTGCGGTCAGTGGACACCCGTTTGGGACAAATAGTTGACATCATGGGGCAGCAAACAGCTCTTTGGAGGGAGTGTTCATCCCGTACCACACCACCTCCCCCTCACCCAAGTGGCCAGCGGGATAGGGCACCAACACCACCTCCTCCTCCCCCAAGTGGCCAGCGGGAGAGGCCACCAACACCACTGCCACCATCACCTGAGGCCACTGACAGGGAGGTGGCCCCAGAACAACCTGCCCCCACAGCTGGCACCGCTCCGGCTCCAAGACGGAGAGGCCGCCCGAGGCTGGATCCAGCTCACAGCAGTGTCAATGCACCGCCACCCGCTCAAAGAGGGGCCACCACTGACTTCACCCTTCCTTGAGCCTGGCATTCACTCTGCGAACTATCCTGCACCACAATGCCAAGCATTGGCACAAGTCTGTTGGACATCATACAATGTGGTGTCCCCATGGTGTTTTTATCTGATATGACCTTCAACTCTCACTTCCCCACCAACACCTATTTGTAAATATGCGCTGACAGTAATCCACACCCTGTAAATAAACACCACGTAAACACTCAATGCTGTGTGACCTCCATGTTTCAATCAAAGGTTCGTCTTAGTACTTGTCATTACTAGGTGCAGGTATCAATGTACTTGACAATCATGTCTCTGTGGGAGTGACCTAGGGATAATGAGACAACAAGCACAGGTCAGGAAACTGATTCACAGGAAACGCCGATATCCCGGCAAAATGTGGAGCGCTCGATCCTTTTAAAAGTTACCTGGGCGGTGTGTAAACTCGAGCTCGTGTGGGTTGAACCAGATGAACTTACCAAACAGTGGTTCTTAGGAGACGAATGTCCCTGACAAATGCTGTTTCATGTGTTTGAAAACGATACTACAATACATTTTAATACAAAGACAGAAACAAAGATCCAAGACGCATTAGGGTGATCGATATTGACCCCTACAATGATGGTCTGATTGCCAATGTACTTGATTCAGACATCTGGCCGATCTACACGGAGAGATTGTTTCCTTCCTCTTCTCACCAATAAAAGGGACCCTCTCCATCGGAGTCCGTGGTGTCTGAGAATGTGGCAACACGTCTATTGCCCCAACGAGAAGTGCTATTGCTAGGGGCATTATCGTCACTGGTCATATAAAAATTTGCGGACAGGGTTGTGGCTGCACCTGCTGCCTCACTGGTTCCACATCCTTTGATACTTCCCACAACCACCGCCGGCACCAGCACCAGCACCCATTCCTTCCAGCTTTGCAAGCCTGGGAGACCTTCGAGGGACGCCGCCACTCACCTTCCTGTTTTCCCTCAACGACTGGCCGCACCCGCTTCGCGGGTGCCGCTGCGCGGTCAGAGACACCGCCTGGACGAACTGCCCTGGGTCCTGGAGTGTGAGCGGAACATTGACCAGCACAGGAGAGTAGCGCTGCAGGGACTCGCTTCCCCAGGAGTCCCTGCCTGACCTCTGACACCAGGTCAGCGCCCCCTGTTAGCCCCGCCCCCCGGACGGCACATACCTTCATAAACAGACTTTGATCCCTGGTGCAGGTGGGAGCCCCTTCTCACAGCCTGGGAGACCTTCGAGGGACGCCGCCACTCACCTTCCTGTTTTCCCTCAACGACTGGCCGCACCCGCTTCGCGGGTGCCGCTGCGCGGTCAGAGACACCGCCTGGACGAACTGCCCTGGGTCCTGGAGTGTGAGCGGAACATTGACCAGCACAGGAGAGTAGCGCTGCAGGGACTCGCTTCCCCAGGAGTCCCTGCCTGACCTCTGACACCAGGTCAGCGCCCCCTGTTAGCCCCGCCCCCCGGACGGCACATACCTTCATAAACAGACTTTGATCCCTGGTGCAGGTGGGAGCCCCTTCTCACAGCCTGGGAGACCTTCGAGGGACGCCGCCACTCACCTTCCTGTTTTCCCTCAACGACTGGCCGCACCCGCTTCGCGGGTGCCGCTGCGCGGTCAGAGACACCGCCTGGACGAACTGCCCTGGGTCCTGGAGTGTGAGCGGAACATTGACCAGCACAGGAGAGTAGCGCTGCAGGGACTCGCTTCCCCAGGAGTCCCTGCCTGACCTCTGACACCAGGTCAGCGCCCCCTGTTAGCCCCGCCCCCTGGTCGCTGTGATCTCCTATTTAATCAAGACAGGAACTCGCTGCGCGAGAGCGCGCGGGAGCGCCGGGCTAAGCCCGGGCAAAGGGCGGGCCCTCTGTGGCCCTCAGAGGCCAGAGGAGGCCGGGACGGGCTACCCCCCTTGGTCTTTTAAGAAGAGGTAAAGCCACTGATTGCCCACTCCACAGACTATCACATTTTGCCTGGCTCTGTTCCCTTCTTATAAGGGAGTGGTCACTCAATATATCCCCTGGTTGAACTTATGCCCTAAGATATTAGTCGGGCTTGCCATCGCCACTGTGGTACGAATGATCAAAAAGTACAGTTAGTTGTTTTTATCATACTGCTTACTTTAAACATACTCCTACTAGTATGGATCCCCCTTTAAAAACGTCTAGTACTGCCTCTAATCCCCCATGGCTAGACGACTTAAACAGTATGTGCAATAACAGGTATTCTCTTGTCACATCACCCTACCTGGTATCTAACGCCAGTCCGCTAGCTCTCAGTGTTAGTACACAGGGGCTTCTACCGACTCCCATAAAACTAAGTGCAAAAAATATAACTCCCATCAAGGCCACTTCTGGTAAAAGGAAACATGACGGGGTGGGAGAAAGTGGGTCCCAATCCAAATCATTAAAATTGCAGAGTGTGTCATCTGATTCAAACCCGCTTGCTAACCTGGCTCTGTTAACACCTGAGATGGGCAAAAAACTAGATGACCCAGCACCCTCTCCCCAATTGGTTTTACTGACCATGATGGAACAGTTGATCAAAACTATCATCCATCCCTTGATCGACAAAATTAACATCTTGGGGGACAGACTGACGGGGATTGAGGAAACTGTTAAACTCAATCAGGCATACACAGTAACATCTAAGTGTCCAACCAAGGCTGGTCTTCCTAATTTGCCCAAACAAACTTTGCAAAATACAGCTCCCCCAATTCAAGCAACAGTCTCCACTACTGTGTGCCCACTTGTCCCTAAACCACTACCCATACCCGCCCCAGATCGCAATACTGAGCCTAGATTAAAAAGTACTAAGACCCCTCGTATTAATCTTCCCCCAGAGGCCGCTCCATTTGTGTCCATCTTGTCGGGGGTACCCCCCCTGAAACATGGAAAAATTGAGAGATCCAGCGAGTTGCTAAATAAAACTAAGTTCTGGCTATCGAAAAATAGACCCTTACCCCATAACCTCGATGGCAGGATAGTCAGCGTGAGGAGAGTGGGATGGTTGGGTCCCCTACGAAAAGATATCTGCGGGGATCTGATTCTAATCAGATTTAGGAGCAGTCAAGTTGTCCCCTATCTTCACTCGTGGCAGCCCCAAGAAGGTGATGGTCCAATATCAACTTGGGACCTACATGACTTTTATCCTAGTGAATCATATAACCCCCTTCGGAAACAGTCTGCTATTTACAACACTAAGCTGGCTTATAGATCCTGGCCTCCATATGAGCGCAGTTTTCCCTCCTTCAACTCCTTTCCACATAGTCTTTTTAAATATAGCAACCTACCTCAATTGAACCCTCTCACCCCATATAACAACTGTTAAACACTAGGTGGGTGCATATTATGTAAATTGTACTGTTATCATTAACAACAGGGTCAGCTAATTTTACTTAACCTAATGTGATTATGTTCCTTTTAAAAAAATGTATGTTGTTTGTTTAAATTATGATTGTATATTTTTAATTGTATGCTTTTATGGTTTGAAACAAAATCGAATAAAGCTTAATGAATTGATTGAATTGATTGATTCACAACCATCACACCACACCATACAGAAACTGTAGTGTAGTTCCTATATTCCCAATAGGCTCTGCGAATTGGAATAATATAAACAGCAGTGTAGACGTAGGACTGAGGTCGACTAGGTCTCTACTGACTATATTAGACTTAATTAGTTTCGCCAGCTAGCTCAGAGGTCACTAGAAACTTTCTCGAATGTTCAGGAAAGAGTTACCTCTCCGGATTAGACAGGAAGGGATTAGCTTCTGACAACCGTACAAACATGACAACTTTGCTCCCTCAGAATAGAGTGTATCTCTAGAGGCGTGTGGAAACAATAGGCAGCTATTTCACTCAGTCAATCGTGCATACTTAGTTTCACTAGAGTGCAGAGAAATAGAGAGACAGGCGTTTTCAATAAAAGGTGTTATTTTATTGAGCAGTCTTCTTTCTCATGCAAGAGAAATGAATTGCCACAATTGCAATACTTATTATGAAGTAATACTTATTATGAAGTAAAGTGCGTACAGTAAAAGTAGTATTATGAAATAATACTGTAAAAGCATAGATATGGTTTCTTAGCTATATGATACTTTAAAATAGATAAAATATATATACATACATAAAACCATTGACTAACGTACTCAACTGGTGCTTCTAACTACGCCTACCCGATGTACCTGACCTAAGCCTAATACTTGGGAAAGAGTAAGTAAGTAGCAGTTTAAGTTAACCCCTTCGCTGCTAGGCCTTTTCCCCTCCTGTGCTAAGCCCTTTTTTGGCGATTTGGGGTAGTGCGCGCTTAGGCCCTTGTAACTTTTTGACCACATAAGGTATCCACGCCAAATTTGCGTCCTTTTCTTCCAACATCATGTGGATTGTAAAGGCGCCCAGGGTTTGTGGATTACCTTGGAGGGGTCCCAGAAATTAACCAAAATATAGTGATTTTTTTGTTTTTTTCAGAAAAATGGGAAAAACGGGCTGCAAATGAAAGCCTCTGGGTTTTTCCCTGAAAATGTTATCAAAAAAGGGTTTGTGGGGCTGAAATCTCCATTTTCTCAGCTTTTAGGAAATGACAGTCTTTTGTCAGAGAACCGACATTTTTCACACAGTTTTGGCATTTTTCTGGGACATAGCCTATTTTTTCTATTTTTAGAGCTTTCCACCTCCTTCCAGTTAATGGTAGAAATGAGTTTGAAAGCAATAATGGATCCTAGAAAGCTGTACATTTTCGAAAAGTAGACAAAATTCTGAATTCAGAAAGGGGTCATTTGTCTAAATCCATGAAGGTTTCTTTATAGAAACTAACAGTTAAATATTGGAATAATTGAAAATTTGTTGAAAAAAACAGCCTTTTGTCTCAACGTTTTCACCTATAACTTTTTCTAGTTTTGACAGCTCTTAGAAAGCAATACACCGTTACATCCGTTAGACCTTCCTGGTTGTGGGGATATATAGGACTTGTAGTTTCACCAAGAACCCGACGAACCCAGATCCAAAAACTGAGCAGCAACTTGCAATGGTATTTTTTCATTTACTGGGTATAGAGCACTTTGTCTTGGAAAATGTATACATGGAAAAATCTGTATGAAAGACACCTATGTATTTCTGAATTGGGTACAAAATATAGAGTTCAGAAACAGTATATTATTGCTAATTTTCAAAATTGGGAATACTCATATTAGCATGAGAATTATTGGTCATTTTTCAAAATTTTTTTTTTTTTACACAATGTCTTTCATTGAAAGGGAGAAATGCGCAAAAGCTCAATTGGTAATAACAGTTGATTTACAAATCTCAATTACCCCAAGTCTCCCGATAAAAACGGTACCTCACTTGTGTGGGTCGCCCTTGTGCCTGCGACAGGAAACGGCGCAAAATGCAAAGTGGTGACACCTAAATTTTGCAGTTACAAATTGACCCTTTTTTAGCAAAGTGCCTACCTGTAGTTTTTGCACCCTAGCTCTGCCGGCACCTAGGGAAACCTAGCAAACCTATACATTTTTAAAAAGTAGACACCCAGGGGAATTCAGGATGGGGTGACTTAACTGCCTACCACCAGGTCTTGTTACCCAGAATCCCTTGCAAACCTACGAATTTGACAAAAAAAACACATTTTCCTCACATTTCTGTGGAGGAAAGTTCTGGAATCTGCTTGGATCAACACATTTCCACCCACCCAGTGTTCCCCCAGGTCTCCCAAAAACAATGGTACCTCACTTGCGTGGGTAGGCATAGTGGCTGCGACACGAAACAGCGCAAAACGCAACGTGGTCGCACGTCAATTTCCCAGTGAAATCTTGCGCTCTTTGGACAAAGAGACTACCTTTTGTTTTTGAGCCCTAGCTCTGCAAGCACCTAGGGAAACCTAGCAAACCTATACATTTTTGAAAAGTAGACACCCAGGGGAATTCAGGATGGGGTGACTCGTCTGCCTACCCCCAGGTTTTGTTACCCAGAATACCTTGCAAAGCTAGGATTTTGACAAAATAAACACATTTTCCTCACATTTCAGTGGTGGAAAGTTCTGGAATCTGCGTGGATCTAGAAATTTCCACCCACCCAGCGTTCCCCCAGGTCTCCCGAAAAAAATGGTACCTCACTTGCGTGGGTAGGCATAGTGTCCGCGACATGAAACAGCGCAAAAAACAACATGGTCGCACCTCAATTTCCCAGTAAAATTTTGCACTTTTTGGACAAAAAGACTACCTTTTGTTTTTGCGCCCTAGCTCTGCCAGCACCTAAGGAAACCTAGCAAACCTATACATTTTTAAAAAGTAGACACCCAGGGGAATTCAGGACGGGGTGACTCTTCTGCCTACCCTCAGGTTTTGTTACCCAGAATCCCTTGCAAAGCTAAGAATTTGACAAACAAAACACATTTTCCTCACATTTTTGTGGTGGAAAGTTTTGGAATCTGCGTGGATCAACAAATTTCTACTCACCCAGCGTTCTCCCAGGTCTCCCGAGAAAAATGGTACCTCACTTGCGTGGGTAGGCATAGTGGCTGCAACACGAAACAGCGCAAAACGCAACGTGGTTGCACCTCAATTTCCAAGTGAAATCTTGTGCTTTTTGGACAAAGAGACTACCTTTTGTTTTTGAGTCCTAGCTCTGCCAGCACCTAGGGAAACCTAGCAAACCTATACATTTTTAAAAACTAGACACCCAGGGAAATTCAGGATGGGGTGACTCGTCTGCCTACCCCCAGGTTTTATTACCCAGAATCCCTTGCAAAGCTAAAAATATGACAAACAAAAAAAACATTTTCCTCACATTTCTGTGGTGGAAAGTTCCGGACTCTGCGTGGATTAACAAATTTCCACCCACCCAGCGTTCCCCCAGGTCTCCCGAGAAAAATGGTATCTCATTTGCCTGGGTAGGCATAGTGGCTGCGACAGGAAACAGTGCAAAACGCAACGTGGTCACAACTCAATTTTTCAGTGAAATTGTGCACGTTTTGGGCAAAGAGACTACCTTTTGTTTTTGAACCCTAGCTCTGCCGGCACCTAGGGAAACCTAGCAAACCTATACATTTTTGAAAAGTAGACACCCAGGGAAATTCAGGATGGGGTCACTCGACTGCCTACCCCCAGGTTCTCTTACCCAGAATCCCTTGCAAAGCTAAGAAATTGGAAAACAAAAACGCATTTTCCTCACATTTCTGTGGTGGAAAGTTCCCGAATCTGCGTGGATCAACAAATTTCCACCCACCCAGCGTTCCCCCAGGTCTCCCGAGAAAAATGGTATCTCATTTGCCTGGGTAGGCATAGTGGCTGCGACAGGAAACAGTGCAAAATGCAACGTGGTCACAACTCAATTTTTCAGTGAAATTGTGCACGTTTTGGGCAAAGAGACTACCTTTTGTTTTTGAACCCTAGCTCTGCCGGCACCTAGGGAAACCTAGCAAACCTATACATTTTTGAAAAGTAGACACCCAGGGGAATTCAGCATGGGGTCACTCGACTGCCTACCCCCAGGTTCTCTTACCCAGAATCCCTTGCAAATCTATGAAATTGGAAAAAAAACGCATTTTCCTCACATTTCTGTGGTGGAAAGTTCCGGAATCTGCGTGGATCAACAAATTTCCACCCACCCAGCGTTCCCCCAGGTATCCCGAGAAAAATGGTATCTCATTTGCCTGGGTAGGCATAGTGGCTGCGACAGGAAACAGTGCAAAACGCAACGTGGTCACAACTCAATTTTTCAGTGAAATTGTGCACGTTTTGAGCAAAGAGACTACCTTTTGTTTTTGAACCCTAGCTCTGCCGGCACCTAGGGAAACCTAGCAAACCTATACATTTTTGAAAAGTAGACACCCAGGGAAATTCAGGATGGGGTCACTCGACTGCCTACCCCCAGGTTCTCTTACCCAGAATCCCTTGCAAAGCTAAGAAATTGGAAAAAAAACGCATTTTCCTCACATTTCTGTGGTGGAAAGTTCCGGAATCTGCGTGGATCAACAAATTTCCACCCA
Source organism: Lissotriton vulgaris (assembly GCF_964263255.1). Taxonomy (NCBI): domain Eukaryota; kingdom Metazoa; phylum Chordata; class Amphibia; order Caudata; family Salamandridae; genus Lissotriton; species Lissotriton vulgaris. Next base: position 847,132,450 of record NC_141695.1, read on the forward strand.
CCCAGCGTTCCCCCAGGTCTCCCGAGAAAAATGGTATCTCATTTGCCTGGGTAGGCATAGTGGCTGCGACAGGAAACAGTGCAAAACGCAACGTGGTCACAACTCAATTTTTCAGTGAAATTGTGCACGTTTTGGGCAAAGAGACTACCTTTTGTTTTTGAACCCTAGCTCTGCCGGCACCTAGTGAAACCTAGCAACCCTATACATGTTTGAAAAGTAGACACCCAGGGGAATTCAGGATGGGGTCACTCGACTGCCTACCCCCAGGTTCTCTTACCCAGAATCCCTTGCAAAGCTAAGAAATTGGGAAAAAAACGCATTTTCCTCACATTTCTGTGGTGGAAAGTTCCGGTATCTGCGTGGATCAACAAATTTCCACCCACCCAGCGTTCCCCCAGGTCTCCCAAGAAAAATGGTATCTCATTTGCCTGGGTAGGCATAGTGGCTGCGACAGGAAACAGTGCAAAACGCAACGTGGTCACAACTCAATTTTTCAGTGAAATTGTGCACGTTTTGGGCAAAGAGACTACCTTTTGTTTTTGAACCCTAGCTCTGCCGGCACCTAGGGAAACCTAGCAAACCTATACATTTTTGAAAAGTAGACACCCAGGGGAATTCAGGATGGGGTCACTCGACTGCCTACCCCCAGGTTCTCTTCCCCAGAATCCCTTACAAAGCTAAGAAATTGGAAAAAAAAACGCATTTTCCTCACATTTCTGTGGTGGAAAGATCCGGAATCTGCGTGGATCAACAAATTTCCACCCACCCAGCGTTCCCCCAGGTCTCCGGAGAAAAATGGTATCTCATTTGCCTGGGTAGGCATAGTGGCTGCGACAGGAAACAGTGCAAAACGCAACGTGGTCACAACTCAATTTTTCAGTGAAATTGTGCACGTTTTGGGCAAAGAGACTACCTTTTGTTTTTGAACCCTAGCTCTGCCGGCACCTAGGGAAACCTAGCAAACCTATACATTTTTGAAAAGTAGACACCCAGGGGAATTCAGGATGGGGTCACTCGACTGCCTACCCCCAGGTTCTCTTACCCAGAATCCCTTGCAAAGCTAAGAAATTGGAAAAAAAACGCCTTTTCCTCACATTTCTGTGGTGGAAAGTTCCGGAATCTGCGTGGATCAACAAATTTCCACCCACCCAGCGTTCCCCCAGGTCTCCCAAGAAAAATGGTATCTCATTTGCCTGGGTAGGCATAGTGGCTGCGACAGGAAACAGTGCAAAACGCAACGTGGTCACAACTCAATTTTTCAGTGAAATTGTGCACGTTTTGGGCAAAGAGACTACCTTTTGTTTTTGAACCCTAGCTCTGCCGGCACCTAGGGAAACCTAGCAAACCTATACATTTTTGAAAAGTAAACACCCAGGGGAATTCAGGATGGGGTCACTTGACTGCCTACCCCCAGGTTCTCTTACCCAGAATCCCTTGCAAAGCTAAGAAATTGGAAAACAAAACGCATTTTCCTCACATTTCTGTGGTGGAAAGTTCCGGAATCTGCGTGGATCAACAAATTTTCACCCACCCAGCGTTCCCCCAGGTCTCCCGAGAAAAATGGTATCTCATTTGCCTGGGTAGGCATAGTGGCTGCGACAGGAAACAGTGCAAAACGCAACGTGGTCACAACTCAATTTTTCAGTGAAATTGTGCACGTTTTGGGCAAAGAGACTACCTTTTGTTTTTGAACCCTAGCTCTGCCGGCACCTAGGGAAACCTAGCAAACCTATACATTTTTGAAAAGTAGACACCCAGGGAAATTCAGGATGGGGTCACTCGACTGCCTACCCCCAGGTTCTCTTACCCAGAATCCCTTGCAAAGCTAAGAAATTGGAAAAAAAATGCATTTTCCTCACATTTCTGTGGTGGAAAGTTCCGGAATCTGCGTGGATCAACAAATTTCCACCCACCCAGCGTTCCCCCAGGTCTCCCGATAAAAATGGTACCTCACTTGCGTGGGTAGGCATAGTGGCTGCGAAAGGAAATGGTTCAAATTGTACGGTGGTGAATTTACAATACCAAATTGCAAAACAACCTTGATTTTGGGGGGGGGGGCACCTGAGTTTTTGGCCCGGGGCTCGGTGGTATTCTTTGGAAAGTACAAAACCCAAAAAGTTCTGAAAAGTAGACCCCCGGGGGAGTCCAGGGAGGTATGGCATGCGTGGGTCCCCGAACGTTTTCCTACCCAGAACACCTTGCAAACCTTAAAATTAGGTAAAATAATCACTTTTTCAAACTTTTTTGCGTGGAATCACCGTGCCGGCAAAAATGTCCTACCACCCAGCGCTCCCCTTGTTCTCCTGAGTAAAAGGATACCTCACTTGTGTGGGTGCCCCAAAGCAGAACAGGCCAAAAACGAATGTTGAAAAAAGTAGTATTTCAGTGTAACAAATTAAGCCCCCCTGCCTTAGTCACAGGCCTTTGGCCCACCCACACAAGTGAGGTATCGTTTTACTCGGGAGAACAAGGGGAACGCAGGGTGGTAGGACATTTGTGCTGACACGGCGATCCCACGCAAAAATGTATGGAAAACTGTTTTTTTAACCTAAATTTGTGGTTTGCAGGGATTTCTGGGTAGGAAAACATTGGGGGACCCACGCATGCCATACCTCCCTGGACTCCCCCGGGTGTCTAGTTTTCAGAACTGTTTGGGTTTGGTAGTTTCCAAAGATGCCCGCCGAGCCCCGGTCCAAAAACTCAGTCCCCCCCCCCAAAAAAAGAAGGTAATCTTGCTATTGGTTATTGTAATGTCTCCACCGTACGATTTGGACCTTTTCCTGTTGCAGCCACTATGCCTACCCACGCAAGTGAGGTACCCTTTTTATCGGGAGACCTGGGGGAACGCTGGGTGGGAGGAAATTTGTGTGAGCCCAGTGACGCCACGCTTTCCCATGCATAAAAAGTGTGAAAAAACTGATTTTTCCAGCAAAAATTGGGGTTTGCAAGGGATTCTGGGTAAAGGAACGTTGGAGGATCCACGCAAGCCATACCTCCTTGGAAGCCCCCGGGTGTCTACTTTTCAGAAATGTATGGGTTTGGTAGGTTTCCCTAGATGGCCGTCTAGCACGGGGCCAAAAACCCAGGTAACCCCTCTTGCAAAAGCAGGCGGTATTGACATTCAATACAACCAGCTTTTGCAGGAGGGGTTACCTGGGTTTTTGGCCCCGTGCTAGACGGCCATCTAGGGAAACCTACCAAACCCATACATTTCTGAAAAGTAGACACCCGGGGGCTTCCAAGGAGGTATGGCTTGCGTGGATCCTCCAACGGTCCTTTACCCAGAATCCCTTGCAAACCTCAATTTTAGCTAAAAAAAAAAATCGGTTTTTTCACACTTTTTTGCATGGGAAAGCGTGGCATCACTGGGCTCACACAAATTTCCTCCCACCCAGCGTTCCCCCAGGTCTCCCGATAAAAATGGTACCTCACTTGCGTGGGTAGGCATAGTAGCAGCAACAGGAAGCGGTCCAAATCGTACAGTGGAAAATTAAGTTTTCAATTTGAGAGCGTGTGATTCAAGGAAATTGTGACAGACAATTTCAAGTTTGCAGGAGATTCTGGATAAAAATCCACAATAGAATTCACCAGAAAGATATGACCATATACTTCCATGGTTTAACAATAATAACTAAATTTAGTAAGTTATTTATAGCTATAATGTTCACCGTAACAGAGTTACTCAAAAGTCAAACATTCAAGGCACGGCTAACTATTCCTGAAAGACACACACATACAGGTTGGATTTGGCACGAGGGCGAGTGATGGTTCAGTACATAAAATTTTATTAACAAGATATTTCAAAAAATGAAATGCACTGTCAATAAAAAAATGCATAAAAACCGAACCAGTGACTCGCAACTCGTGAGCTGTAAAGCCACGACAAGGCACCAACCATTTTACAGGCCATTCACGCGCCTTTCATACCTGATACAAACCAGACCATTGACACCATCCAGAAAGAACAGCAACACACTACAACAATCACAATAAGAGACAAGGTACACCCTACTTCAGAAAGAGATAAAAGACAAACATTACTGCACAGCCATCTAATCCGCAAGCACACACACATTCTGGTTGGATTTGGCACGAGGGTGAGTGATGATTCAATACATACAATTGTATTCGCAAGTAATTTCAAAAAAATGAAATACACTGCGTATAATTGAAAGTATGATAAACTGAACCACTGACTCACAGCTCGTGAGCTGTAAAGCCACGTCAAGGCACCAACCTCTTTACAGGCCATTCATACACCTTTCGTACGTGTGACACATACAAAACATTCACACCGCCAGCCGCGGACCCATCACATTTCAACACTCACACCAGCAGACTGCGCCATTCAAGGGCCCATCACTTTCACACGCCCACATTTCTGACACTGCAACTACACAAAATGATGGACTGCGTGGAGTGTCACTCAACTAGCAGTGTGTGTAGTGACCAACAGAAAGTAACTACTCACACACTGCCAGCCAAGCGCCAGTCCACCCACACCACCATCCAAGCACCAGACCATGCACACCGCCAGCCAAACCCCACTCAGCACACAACGACAGCCAAGCACAACTCCGTGCACAGACAGACAAGAACCACTCCACACACACCACCAGCCAAGTACCACTCCACACACACCAACAGCCAAGCGCCACTCCACACACACCGCCAGCCAAGCACCACTCCATGCAAACAGCTAAGCACCACTCCACGCACACCATCCAGCCAAGTACCACTCCACACACACCACCAGCCATACACCAAACCACACACTCCACCAGCCAAACCCAACTCCATGCACAGACAGCCAAGCACCACTCCACGCACACCACCAGCCAAGCACCACTCCACACACACCACCAGCCAAACACCACTCCATGCACAGACAGCCAAGTACCACTCCACGAACACCACCAACCAAGAACCACTCCACACACACCACCAGCCAAGTACCACTCCACACACACCACCAGCCAAGCGCCACTCCACACACACCGCCAGCCAAGCACCACTCCATGCAAACAGCTAAGCACCACTCCACGCACACCATCCAGCCAAGTACCACTCCACACACACCACCAGCCATACACCAAACCACACACTCCACCAGCCAAACCCAACTCCATGCACAGACAGCCAAGCACCACTCCACGCACACCACCAGCCAAGCACCACTCCACACACACCACCAGCCAAACACCACTCCATGCACAGACAGCCAAGTACCACTCCACAAACACCACCAACCAAGAACCACTCCACACACACCACCAGCCAAGTACCACTCCACACACACCACCAGCCAAGCGCCACTCCACACACACCGCCAGCCAAGCACCACTCCATGCAAACAGCTAAGCACCACTCCACGCACACCATCCAGCCAAGTACCACTCCACACACACCACCAGCCATACACCAAACCACACACTCCACCAGCCAAACCCAACTCCATGCACAGACAGCCAAGCACCACTCCACGCACACCACCAGCCAAGCACCACTCCACACACACCACCAGCCAAACACCACTCCATGCACAGACAGCCAAGTACCACTCCACGAACACCACCAACCAAGAGCCACTCCACACACGCCGCCAGCCAAGCACCACTCCGTGCACCAACAGCCAAGTACCACTCCATGCACACCACCAGCAAAGCGCAACTCCACACACACCGCCAGCCAAGCACCAGCCGGCACACACCACAAACACATTGAGAATTCTTTTTTTGAAAAAAACACTAAACAAATGGAAATACCTACAAAACAGCTAACACAAATTCTTAAACTAAACACTTTGCACTAATGCCAATCCTTGAAACAAACTAAAAATTTCTTACAGAATGCAGACCAGGCAATTCAATTTAGAGCTCATTAAAACTCCCAAAACTTCTTTTGCGTGTGGTACAATTTAAAACAAGCTGACAGACACAATGCAGGCTTAGAAGGACAGTCAGGACAGTATAAACGAGACTCCTTCCGCACGCCTCTTCGCCAACAGACTCTGCATCTTCTAGTCGGAAAGTCTCTTGCGGGAGTGGAAGGAATAGATTCAGGAAAGTGGCGATCTTTCAATCTAGCCACTTCCTCCACCACTCCAAATCTAGGAACACTTGCCTGCTCCAAAAGTACAAGCCTGCCTATTATAGACTCCTGAAACTTAACAAAAGGCATCTTATTCTGAGGACAAGACTTCTGATACACAACAAAAGCATTAAAAATTGCCAAGTGGAACAGATGGATAGCCAACTTCTTGTACCAAACGTAAGCCTTTCGAAGAACAGCATAAGGTTCCAACCTCTGATCTACTCTGTCAACACCTCCCATGAACTTATTGTAATCTAAAATGCACACAGGTTTGCGCACTTCAGCACCCTGACCCCAAACAGGCACAGGTTCTGTTCTTTCATTGTGGATAGTAGTCAGCATGTACACATCTCTCTTGTCTGAAAACTTCACAGCTAGAAGCTCCCCACATCGCAAAGCCGTAGACTGTCCCCGCACAAGCCTTTTGCAAACAAGTTCCTTTGGGAAACCTTTACGGTTACTGCGCATTGTGCCACAAGCAACAGTGCCCACTTTGCCCAACTCCTTGAACTACCGCACACCAGTGTAGAAGTTATCTACATATAATTGATGGCCTTTGTAAAATAATCCTCTACCTAGTTCCCACACAATTTTCTCAGTCACTCCAAAAGTAGAAGGACAACCAGGAGGGTTAATGCTGGACTCCTTACCAGTGTACACCCTGAAATTGTAGACATATCCAGTCTCACTGTCACACAGCATATACAGTTTGATTCCATAGCGTGCCCTCTTACTAGGAATGTATTGCCTAAAAACCAAGCGGCCCTTGAACAACAGCAAAGACTCATCCACTGCAATTTCTTTACCAGGGACAAAGATCTCAGAAAAACGATCAACAAAGTGATCCAGGACAGGTCGAATTTTAAACAAACGGTCACAATCAGGGTGATCGCGTGACAACGCTAAACTATTATCAACAAAATGCAACATCCGAAGAAGAAGCGTATACCGATCACGACTTATGATTGCTGGAAATATAGCTGTTGCCATCAAGGGACTAGTGGACCAATATGAAGCAATTGATGGCTTCCTTAGCAAGCCCATCAAAAAAGTTAATCCCAAAAACTTTTTCAACTCTTCAACATTTGTGGGAGTCCACCGGATTGCTCTAGAATGGGGCTTAAGGCTGGCACTGTTGGCCCTCAAATATTGTTCGGCATACAAATTGGTTTGATCAACAATCTCTTGCAAAAACACATTGTCAAAAAACAACTCAAAAAAATGTATTGGCAGAAAATTCTCAGTATTCACTCTACACCCAGGAACACCAGTGAACTCTGGCAATGCCGGCTGCACCATGCCAGGGGGAACCCAGAGGCCATCCATATCAACGGGGGGAGCAGCCGCCCCAGCCTGCAGCACCGAAACATCTTGCTGCTGTTCACCAACGGGAGGCCTAACAGCCACAGATACTTCTGGCTGCACAACATCAACAGAAGACATAGCATCCCCAGAGGGCTCTTCCTGCACTACAACAACGGGAAGCCCAGCAGCCTGAGATGCTTCTTGCTGCACTACACCACCGGGAAACCAAGCAGACCCAGATGCCTCTTGCCCCTCTACACCAATGGGAAGCCTAACTGCCACAGATACTTCAGGCTGCACAACACCAACAGAAGACATAGCATCCCCAGAGGGCGCATCATGCACTACACCAACGGGAAGCCCAGCAGCCTGAGATGCTACTTGCTGCACTACACCACCGGGAAGCCTAACAGCCACAGATGCCTTTTGCTGCACTACACCAGCAGGAAGACGAAAAGCACCAGATGCCTCTTTGCGCACCACAGCAATGTGAAGCCTTTTGGGCGCAGGCTCCAGCCCACTTACCTCTTGCCGACGTAAAAAGAAAGGAAACCTTGCGGCCCTAGGCAGCAGCACAGATGCCTCTTGGCCCACTACCGGCATCACAATGTCCTCCTCTAACATAGGCCCTTCATCAGCACTAGAAGAAGATTCATCTTCCGATGATGATACCATGCGAAGAGAAAACTCACTGCCTGAATCTTCTGCCCCCACCTGGGAGTCCAAATCGGAGTCAGACTCTGAACCATGGTCAGAGGAAGACTCAAAAAGCAAACCAAGAACCTGCTGAGCAGTAATCCTGCGACTAGCCATTATCCTTCAAAAGCAAGAAGACTGCACACACAAGTGAACAGCAACCTACACTGTGCAAAGTAAGAAGTAAACAAGGTAAGGCTTTCACAAACAGATAAATACAATCCAAAACAATTTCACTCTAACCAAATATAGCTATACTCACCAGCACCTACTCTGTTGAGACACAGCAAAAAGAAATGATATCCCACTAGAAAGAAAAAAAGAAATGACAGATTAGAAAACAAAGTGCACATCAAGCACTAATTCTGAAAACAAAAAAAAACAGAGCCACACAAACTGGTAGAAGTACAACCTTTTTCAATAAGACAAACATCAAGGGAAAGTAGTACAAAATACATTCACTTACCAAGCACAAGCAACTACACAAGCTGCAACGCAACCTACAACAATCCAAACAGCAAAAGCCTGAAACAAGACAAAAATAGAGAAGAAAAAAAAAATAACTACCACATTTCACAAACAATATAACAATTCAAAAAACGACACACAAACTTGCCCCCCAAAATTTAAATTCAGCAAGATGGGCCACCAAATAGGGCTTAGACCAATTGGGATTAGATGAGGTTTAACATCAAGACACTGGTTAATTTTTTGAATTTTTTTTACTGCCAGACCCCTTTGGTGCCAGTCAGTCTTTTGCTCCTAACAGTACCCCCATCACACAGGGGCAGTAAGGACATTCATATACCTTTTGTACGTGTGACACATACAAAACATTTACACCGCCAGCGCCATTCAAGGGCCCATCACTTTCACACGCCCACATATCTGACACAGCAACTACAGAAAAAGATGGACTGCGTAGAGTGTCACTCAACTAGCAATGTGTGTAGTGACCAACAGAAAGTAACTACTCACACACCACCAGCCAAGCGCCACTCCACGCATACCGCCAGCCAAGCACCACTCAGTGCACAGACAGCAAAGTAGCACTCCACGCACACCACCAGCCAAGCGCCACTCCACACACACCGCCAGCCAAGCAGCACTCCGTGCACAGACAGCAAATGACCACTCCACACACACCACCAGCCAAGCGCCACTCCACACACACCGCCAGCCAAGCACCACTGCGTGCATAGATAGCCAAGTACCCCTCCACGCACACTGCCAGCCAAACACCACTCAGCGCACACCGACAGCCAAGTACCACTCCACACACACCGCCAGCCAAGCACCACTCCACGCACACCGCAAGCCAAGCGCCACTCACCGCCAGCCAAACACCGCTCCACGCACACCATCCAGCCAAGTACCACTCCACACACACCGCCAGCCAAACACCACTCCACACACACCACCAGCCAAACACCACTCCGTGCACAGACAACCAAGTACCACTCCACACACACCACCAGCCAAGCGCCACTCCACACACACCGCCAGCCGAGCAGCACTCCGTGCACAGACAGCAAAGTAGCACTCCTCCCACACCACCAGCCTTGCGCCACTCCACACACACCGTCAGCCAAGCACCACTCCGTGCACAGACAGCAAAGTATCACTCCACGCACACCACCAGCCAAGCGCCACTCCACACACACCGCCAGCCAAGCAGCACTCCATGCACAGACAGCAAATGACCACTCCACACACACCACCAGCCAAGCGCCACTCCACACACACCGCCAGCCAAGCACCACTCCGTGCATAGATAGCCAAGTACCACTCCACGCACACCGCCAGCCAAACACCACTCAGCGCACACCGACAGCCAAGTACCACTCCACACACACCGCAAGCCAAGCACCACTCCACGCACACCGCAAGCCAAGCGCCACTCACCACCAGCCAAACACCGCTCCACGCACACATCCAGCCAAGTACCACTCCACACACACCGCCAGCCAAACACCACTCCACACACACCACCAGCCAAACACCACTCCGTGCACAGACAGCCAAGTACCACTGCACGCACACCGCCAGCCAAGCACCACTCCACGCACACCGCAAGCCAAGCGCCACACACCACCAGCCAAACACCACTCCGTGCACAGACAGCCAAGTACCACTCCACACACACTGCCAGCCAAGCACCACTCTGTGCATAGATAGCCAAGTACCCCTCCACGCACACCGCCAGCCAAAAACCATTCAGCGCACACCGACAGCCAAGTACCACTCCACACACACCGCCAGCCAAGCACCACTCCACGCACACGGCAAGCCAAGCGCCACTCACCACCAGCCAAACACCGCTCCACGCACACATCCAGCCAAGTACCACTCCACACACACCGCCAGCCAAACACCACTCCACACACACCACCAGCCAAACACCACTCCGTGCACAGACAGCCAAGTACCACTGCACGCACATCCAGCCAAGCGCCACTCCACACGCACCGCCAGCCAAACACCACTCCACGCACACTGCAAGCCAAGCGCCACTCCGCACACACCGCCAGCCAAGCACTACTCCTTGCCCAAGGGGTCGCTACCTAAAAACAAAATTTTAATTCCCTGGTGCTAGTGGGCATTTTCTGCCCCCCCCCCCGGGTGCAAAACTGCCCCCAGGGTGGACAGAAAAACAAAAAAAACATCATGGCCACCTGGAAGCGACCCTTACCCAAGGGGTCGCTTCCCAAAACAAACACATTGCCCCAACAAAAAACCCTGGTGCTAGTGGGAAATTTCTGCCCCCCCTGGGGGCAAAACGGCCGAAAAACAGGCCGATTTGCCCCAGGGGGGGCAGAAAAACAAAAAGTTAAATATGAGGCCAACTGGAAGTGACCCTTGCCCAAGGGGTCGCTTCCTAAAAGCTAAAAACAAAATCCCTGGTGCTAGTGGGCATTTTCTGTCCCCCCTGGGGGCAAAACGGCAAAAAAAACGGGCCGATTTGCCCCCAGGGGGGGACAGAAAAACGTAAACAAAAGCCATCGCCACCATCTTGGCTTAACAAAACAACCCTGGTGCTAGTGGGAAATTTCTGCCCCCCCTGGGGGCAAAACGGCCGAAAAAATGGGCCGATTTGCCCCCAGGGGGGGCAGAAAATTGAAAATGAATTGGCTGCCCACCTGGAAGCGACCCTTGCCCAAGGGGTCGCTTCCGAAAAGCTAAATAAACAATCCCTGGTGCTAGTGGGGGCATTTCCGCCGCACAACTGCGACGCTGTGCGCGATCGTGAGGCAGAAATGCCCTGCAAAGAGACATCAGGGGAAAGGAAAATCTCTTTCCTCTCCCCTGATGCCTCTTCGCTGCCCCAAACCCCCGCCGGAGTTCAAAAACCTACCTTGCTGCACGGCGCTCAGGAAGCAAATGGCTTCCCGAGCGCAGGGAATCCCTGATGATGTCAGCGCGCGCTGTGCGTGCTGACGTCATCAGGGATTCCCACGGGGGAGGGGCGGGGGGGGCAGCGGAAGCTCTTCCGCTGCCGCCCCCAGCAGCACAACCAAGATCGCAGACCCTCGGGGGGAGCGCCAGCGCTTCCCCCGAGGGTGGGGCTGATGACGAGCTGGCCTTGTCATCCGCGCACGACAGGTAAGCGCCATGACGAGCCCAGCTCGTCATTAGCCTCGAAGGGGTTAAGTTGGTTAAGATTGTTTTTTGCCAAGGATCTGAATCAAGAATTCTCTTTAAGGGTTTAGTCAACTCCGTACCTTGGTAATAGAATGTGGGAGGTCTGGTATCTCTTTCTTCAGGACTCGATCTCCCAGCAACCCGCAAGGGTGACTCGGGAACACCGGAGCTGGATATTCTCGGCGTGAGAAAAAGTAGCTTCTCCAGCGCGTCAAAGGGGAGGAGCGGCTTCTGTGGGCTCTCGCATCAGCTGGGCTCTCGGGCAAGTAGATAGCCGCTCTGCACCAAACCACTGTGTGTTTGCTTAAGGCAACTGTTGGTATTTTATACCTGAAAGGTGCCGGGTTTGACGTAAGGTTGGACATAAGACGTCACTAAGAACTAACAGTTCTTTCTGGACTCCAGGAGTTCTTGCTCAAATCAAAAAAAAGCAGGGGGGAATTTCCCGGGCTGCTGGAGGCTTGGTTTGTTTAAAGAACGCGGTGTGCTTTCTAGGAGTCGATGGGAGTAGCCCTGCTGTGCTTTGGACTGCATGGGCTATTACTGAATATGGATATGATTCTTATGCCTTTATAAGGATATTATTGATTATAACCGCACAAGGGCATCAATCAATCAATCAATTAAGAAATTTGTATGGCGCGCTACTCACCCAGAGGGTCTCAAGGCGCTTGGGGGAGAGGGGTCCGCTACTGCTCGAACAGCCAGGTCTTGAGTTGTTTCCTGAAGGAGAGGTAGTCTTGGGTGCGGTGGAGGTGAATGGGAAGGGAGTTCCACGTCTTGGCTGACAGGTAGGAGAAGGATCTTCCTCTCATGGCGGCTCTTCGAATGCGCGGAACCGTGGCGAGGGCTTGGTTGGTCGATCGTAGTTGGCGGGTGGGAGTGTAGAAGGTCAGGCGGTTGTTCAGGTACCTGGGTCCCAGGTCGTGGAGGGCCTTGTGTGTGTGGGTGAGGAGGCGGAACGTAATTCTCTTGCTGACGGGGAGCCAGTGCAGGTCTCTCAGATGTCCGGAGATGTGGCTGTGTCGGGGGATGTCTAGGATGAGTCGTGCGGAGGTGTTCTGGATGCGTTGGAGTCTTCTCTGCAGCTTGGCTGTGGTTCCGGTGTAGAGGGTGTTTTCGTAGTCCAGTCGGCTGGTGACGAGTGCTTGGGTGACCGTCTTCCTGGTTTCGGTGGGGATCCATCGGAAGATCTTCCGGAGCATTCGCAGGATGTTGAACCACGATGATGAGACGGCGTTGACTTGTCTGGTCATCGAGAGGGAGGAGTCCAGGATGAAGCCCAGGTTGCGTGTATGGTCCATAGGTTTGGGTGCGCTGCCCAGGGCCGGGGGCCACCAGGAGTCGTCCCAGGCGGAGGGTGATGATCCAAGGATGAGGACTTCCGTCTTGTCTGAGTTCAGTTTCAGGCGGCTGTTCTTCATCCACTCGGCTACTTCTTTCATCCCTTTGTGTAGGTTGGTTCTGGCGGTGGCAGGGTCGTTGGTGAGGGAGAGGATCAGCTGGGTGTCATCGGCGTAGGAGATGATGTTGAGGTTGTGTTGGCGTACAATGGCTGCAAGGGGGCTCATGTAGACGTTGGAGGGGGTGGGGCTGAGTGATGATCCTTGCGGTACGCCGCAGATGACTTCGGTGGCCTCGGATCTGAACGGGGGGAGGCGGACTCTCTGGGTTCTTCCGGCGAGGAACGAGATGATCCACTCCAGTGCCTTCTCTTGGATACCGACGTTGCTGAGGCATTGTACTAGGGTGCGCTGGCAGACAGTATCGAACGCTGCAGAGAGGTCCAGGAGGATGAGGGCCGCTGTTTCCCAGTTGTCGAGCAGGGTTCGAATGTTGTCCGTGGCAGCGATGAGGTCGGTCTTGGTGCTGTGGTTGGCTCGGAAGCCGGACTGTGAGTGGTCGAGGGATCCGTTTGTCTCGAGGAAGGTGGCAAGCTGTCTGTTGACGGTCTTCTCAATGACTTTGGCGGGAAACGGGAGGAGCGAGATGGGGCGGTAGTTCTTGAGGTCGGCGGGGTCTGCTGATGGTTTCTTCAGGAGGACGCTGAGTTTGGCATGCTTCCAGCTCTCCGGGAAGGTGGCGGTGTTGAAGGAGCATTTGATGATGTCCCGGAGTTGGGGTGCGATGACGGAGTCGGCCTTGTTAAAGATGTGGTGGGGGCATGGGTCGGTTGGTGATCCGGAGTGGATGGTGTTCATCGTGTTGATGGTGTCTTCGGAGCTGACCGGGGTCCAGGCGCGGAGGGTGGTGGTGGGGGTCGTTGGTTCTGTGGTTGGGTGCGTGGACTGTTTGCCGAAGCTGTTGTGTATTTCTGCGATCCTGCTGTGGAAGTACGAGGCGAGTGAGTCGCAGAGGTCTTGTGAGGGGGTGATGTTGTTGTTTCCGGCGCTGGGGTTGGAGAGCTCCTTGACGATGCTGAAGAGTTCCTTGCTGTTGTGTGCGTTGTTGTCTAGTCGATCCTTGTATGCTGACTTCTTGGTGGTATGTATCAGCTGGTGGTGTTTGCGGGTGACGTTCTTGAGGGCGGTCATGTTGTCTGTGGTAGGGGTTTTTCGCCAGGCTTTCTCGAGGGTGCAGCAGTTCTTCTTGGAGTTCTTGAGGTCGTCGTTGAACCAGGAGGCTCTCTTGCTTCCGGGCTTGCTGGGATGGTTTTTCAGGGGTGCGAGGTCATCAGCGCAGTTAGTGATCCACTGTGTGAGGTTGTTGGCTGCTTGGTTGGGGTCCGTTGATCTGGTGGGAGGGTTCTGGTTCAGTAATGTGGTGAGCTGGTCCGTGGTGATCTTGTTCCAGCTCCTGCGGGGAACCTGTTGCGGGAGGTGGTGAGTTGTGGTCTTTCTGAAGCTGAAGTGGATGCAGCTGTGGTCTGTCCAGTGGAGTCCGGTGGAGTGGCTGAAGGAGAAGTACTTGCTGGAGGAGAAGATTGGGTCAAGCGTGTGTCTGGCGTAGTGGGTGGGGGTATTTACCAGTTGCTTGAGTCCGAGGTTGGCGAGGTTGTCCAGCAGGGTGGTGGTGTTGTTGTCGTTGTTGTTCTCCAGGTGGAAGTTGAGGTCCCCTACCAGGATGTAGTCAGCGGAGGGGAGGGCGTGTGGGCTGATGAAGTCTGCGATGTCTTTGCTGAATTGTGTGCGGGGTCTTGGGGGTCTGTAGATGAGGGTTCCTCTGAGTGTGGTCTTGGGGTCGGTGTGTATCTGGAAGTGAAGATGTTCGGCGGCTGTGAGGGTGTCGTCGGAGTTGGTCGTGATGCGGATGGTGTTCTTGTGGACGATGGCGATGCCTCCTCCTGTCTGGTTGACGCGGTCCCTCCGGGTGATCTTGTATCCATCCGGGATGGCGATGGTGATGTCGGGCGCTGAGGAGGCGTTCATCCAAGTTTCCGTGAGGAAGGCAGCGTCAGGAGATGTGGTGTCGAGCAGGTTCCATAGTTCCACGGCGTGTCTGTGGACGGAGCGGGTGTTGAGCAGGATGCACCTCAGGTGGTTGTTGTTGGTGCTCGGCTTGGTGGGTGCGGTGCGGTGCAGGTCCAGATGCAGGAGAACTTGCAGGGTTGACAGGTGAAGGGTCCGTGGGTGCGTCCTGGGGTGGCTCGGTGGCAGCCGGGGGTCTGGCCGGTGTTGAGTGCGTTGAGGGTGGTGGCGCTGTACTTCCGGCGGGTGGGGTGGCTTCTGCGGGGGCCAGGGGGTCTGGCCTTGGGCGTGGGCCAGGTGTGGACGGGCGTAGATGGGCTTGCCTTTGGCGCACAATCGGCGCGGCCGCTGCCCGCACGAGCGGACTCTGCCATAAATGGAGAGTTGTGGGGTCCTAGATAGAAATACAACACCCACTCCACAGATTAATGTCCATCATTACTAAAAAACTAAAAAACTAAGCATTACTAAAAAACTAAGCAATAATAAATATATAACAATGCATGTGTGTTTTCCAACCCACCCCAAAATACATATTTCGCATTTGAAATGGTATATGGTAAATACACGAAAAATGAGTATTGGTACTGTACGTTTTTCAAGCAGTGTCATCATTCATTTAAATGCATAAATATATCAACTGAATGATTTGCGAAAATTACACATGAAATGGCTCTGAATACAGAAAAGAGAATCACATATTTATACAAAATGCTGTATGTGTGCTAGAGGCTGAGGTAAAATATTGTCTCTAGTATCCTAAAAATAGAAGCTCTGTTCCCTAAGAATAGTTCTACTTTAAGCAGAGTACCATGTGCCAAAAAAAAGTAAATATTTTGGAAATGGAAAAAATAATTTCGCTTTCAGGGGAAAAAGTAGTTCCAAATGTTTTCAGTAGCTTTGTTTATCAAAACTGAAGGCCGAATTCAGAGTTCAGGGAACACTGTGTGATCATTGTTTTTTAAGAGTTATTCTCGTTGACTGGAGAGAACATCATATCAGACAGACTCGCAAAAAAGTGGTCTACAACATCAGGTGAAAGTTCGACCAAGTTCGAAAATGCTGCAACTGTGCAGTTTGGAGCGTGATTGCTATCATCGATGTTTGGATCAGCGATACTCACATAAGGTTGTACCTGTTTGGTGCTGCTTTCCTCTCGTACCTCACCGCCACCTGCTCGTAGTGGTGAAGTCTCAACGAATGCCGTCATCAGAATAGGTAGCCGCTGGGGACAACACGATGCATGAGTCGTTACAGGACCTAGCAAAGTATCGATATCCTTTGGTACTGCTGATGGTAGTGTAAGACAGATGTCCAACATGCATTCTTCTCCACATAGCAGACATTGAAGCACAGGTAAGATGCAATCCTGCCAGATTGGTTTGAATGAAAGAAACCATGTTGTACTTAGATCTCTTAGCCGGGCCAATCCGAGGACCTTAGTGATACGGTCTCGGTATCGTATTGCTAGGATCGTTTCTTCCATCGTTGCTAGAGTCTTGTCTGTGGATTGGCTTGCCATATCGGAGCAGAAGGAACAATAATACAATTCCTGCCACGAGTCCCAAGATTAAGGGTAGGCTGCCAAAGACAGAATGGACAAAATTCGGGAAGATGCCCAGAACTGTTTCAAAGGGTGCTAACAGTCCCTAAAAAATTGTCTTAAATACATGTGCGATGCCACTGGTATCAGACATGTTTAAGATTTGGCTTAACATTTCTGTAAAATGCACGGGGCAATTTGTCGATAAAAGAGAATATATCTCTGCCGATGTCCTTGCCACTTGCAGATCATACGTTTCTTTGGATGACGTTAGAGGCACAGTTGTCTGTAAAAGAATAGACTTCATTCTGCTTAAAATATCAATTTGAATAGAAGAGATATTCAACGAAGGCCATAACGCCGCCCCCATATCTGGATTGCTGTGTGGATACAATACTTGCATACAGCAAACGACCCTGGAAGTTACGGTCACGAGATAAGCTTTCCCTGGCACCATCCCACAACAGCTTTGGTCACTTATTAAAACGTAACTCCCGTTACTAAGCTGTCTAAAAAATGGCTCTATCTGTTTTGCAGGCATGCCATGCAGGTGACATGAAAGGTTATTTGAAGACCCTTCGCAGGCTCCATGCAAGTTAATACCTTGGCACAGAAGTGTACCGCTTAGTGATTTTTTACATTTGTTACCACTAAGGAATACATCCTTTTTCCCTTCACTATAACATTTGTGTGTATAGGGTAAATACCATGTTGATTTGATGTATTCTTTACCCAACTTTTCATACTGGTCTGCAGGTATATACTCTTAGCAGTATTTAAACTGGAAAGTTGTTATCGGAATTGAAATTGTTCTGTGTATTATCCATTCAATGACAGGTCTCTCTGACATTGTCAATAGTAATCTCTCAAGTTTTTCAATGCTCAGAATCATATAATCTGCACTTTTTTGTGCCAAACTGATTTGTTTATCAGTAAGGTTAAAGATACAGAATAATGACGTTGTGTTGATTAAACGCCATGGTACGTAGCCTGAACGCAGATTTTGCAACGTCCAACCAAGCTGTACAATAGAACGTAATTGAGACTGACCATGTTGTAACATTAGTAAGTCCTGCTCTATTATATCAATAGCAGATGATACAATGCTGTCCAATGAATATATTCTGGAGGACAGAGTCGTTAACCCATTGTCCACCACAGAAAGTGATTTTTACAAATTAATACGATCAAATTCTCGTATTTTTTCTGCTGTTTCAATTTGCATTACTTTCCAAGCTTCGTTGTATGCAGCGTACATACCGGCCGCTATGAAACGTTTTTGACGCTGTTTGCGTGGTCCCAATATGAAATCACGCAAGTCAGCACCGTCTTTAAGTAAAGTCAAGTGTTGCTTAATTTCAGCCAGTGTGGATTTCTGTAGCCACTCAAGGCATAGTTTCCCTACACTGTATGTTGTAACTATCCCTGGATGTTGTCTCTGGGAGTATCTTGGAAAGGGGCGACCATTCAGTCCCCCCGAACGTATGGCGGAGTACCACGATCCCCCCGGGAAGCCATCTTGGGCGGGAGGCAAGTCTCGGCTGGTATGCCCGAAGCGGCGTAGCCGGGGCGCGCTTTTTTCCCGCCCTGGAGTGGGCTGGCCTAGACACTGACGCGGCCGGCCACGCCCTTCGGGCAGGCAGGGGCGGGCTTACGCCCGCCCTGAAGACGGATAAAAGGAGCAACAAGCCAAGAAAGCAGCCTCTTGTTCCTGTGCTCTGAAGCTGCACCTCCTCGCTGCACGTGAGCTCGAGACGGAACGAAGAGCCAATTTTGAGCGTGGTAATCTTTCTTTTTTGTCTTACAGATACTCTGTCTGAGAATGCCCAAGAAAGTCGGAAAGCGAGTTACTACCGATCAGATGCTCCGTATGCTCATGAAAGAAGTAACCGATCTGAAGAAGCAGATGGCGGTTAAAGACGGGGAAGGGGGACCGAAACGACCTTTGTCGGGAGCAGCTCCCGGAGGGAAAGGCAAGAGGTCCAGAAGGGGGGCATCTGGGGGGGACACCCCGGTTCCCGATACCCCACTTGAAGAGCCAACTCCAGTGCCGAGGGAGGGGAATCCGATTCCTGTGGTGGTCACTCCTGTGTCCGGGGAGGATATGCCTCCTGAGTTAGCAGCACAATTGGCAGCGTGGTTGGGGAAAGATAGCGAGGGCGCCACGGCTGACGACGCACGGGTGTTAATGAAACAACTGCGTGAAACTAGGGAGGCGGTGAAGGCACCATCGCCAGTTACCCCGCTGTCTCCGGCGGCGGAAAAAGCAACAGGATCAGGTCCAGCGGCAGATGCAGCTTCTGGTTCAGGTAAGCGGCCATTGCCGATTGCGAGGGAGGGGTCTGCACCTTCACGAAGGGAAAAGGTGGGTCAGCATGTTCCTCTGGCAATTAAGGAAAAGATGTGGGCAGATGAGTATGTAAACATTTTCTCTTTGCTTACCGACCATTATGAGATGGAGCATGTTAAGAGCCAAAAGGAGCTCATGCATCCGAGTGTTTGGCGCGCAAAAATGGCCGCCTTTAAGGTTGACGAAAACATTGGCACTTGGGGCAGGGCATGGGGAATCTTTACCTCCATCATGGGCGAACGTAGGCCCGAGTTACTGACCGAATTGCCTATTTATCAGTCACGGATCATGGAGTATTATGGGTCATATGGGGGCAATCAGTGGTTCTGTTACGATAATATTTTTAGAAAAGCGAAAGAACACGACAAAAACTTGACTTGGGATTGTTACGACTCTGTTTCATGGTCAAAAATGGAGAGTACAGGTATGTTGAAGGTACCATTGGTAGGGAGTAGCGGGGGTGAATCCTCCCGCCAATATGCTGGGACACCCTTTCGATCGGGTACAGGTAACGACTACCACTCGAAGCCGAACGGCAACGCAGGTAAAAGGGGGATTTGTTGGAATTTTAACAGGGGTAAATGTACGAGGCCCCAGGGGTCATGCAAGTTTAGACACGAATGTGGAGGGTGTGGGCAGCCATCCCATCCTGAGTCCATGTGCAGAGCCAAAACGGGTGATAACGGTGGTAGGGGAAGCGCCAAACAGGTCTGAAATGGTCCGAGGGGCACCTTTACCTACTCCGATTGATTCCATGGCAATGATTCCTTGGCTCAACGAATACCCGGATCACGCTTCCGCTGGGGTGTTGCGGAACGGGTTTTCATATGGTTTCCGCATCCCAGTGGGGGATTTTCAGGGTGTAGCAAAATGTAAGAACCAACTGTCGGTCTTGCAACATACGACCGTGGTACAGGAAAAGATTGGGAAGGAGGTTACTCGAGGTCGAGTCGCCGGTCCATTCGATGTGCCACCATGTGCTAACTTTGTTTGTTCCCCTTTGGGGGTGGTCCCCAAGAAGGACCCGGGTGAGTTTCGGCTGATACATAATTTATCAGCCCCACATGGTCTGTCCGTGAATGATGCGATAGACCCGGAAGTGTGTTCGGTGCGGTACGCATCTTTCGATGAGGCCGTTGCCATGTTGAATCGCCTAGGGCCCGGTGCGCTGATGGCAAAATCTGATATTGAGTCAGCGTTCCGGTTGCTCCCGGTACACCCAGACGATCAGCGTCTCCTTGGTTTCATGTTTCAGGGTCACTATTACATGGATAGATGTATGCCAATGGGATGCTCTATATCTTGTGCCTATTTTGAAAAGTTCAGTTGTTTTCTGCAATGGGTCTTCACAAAGAGGACGGGTTTTCAACATGTTATGCATTATCTCGATGACTTTTTGTTTCTGGGGGCAGCCGGGGATCCAGAATGTGGACAGGCTTTGAATGAATTTTGTGTCTTAATGAAGCATTTTGGTGTGCCATTGGCACCAGGTAAGACTGTGGGTCCCTCGACTTGCCTCGAGTTCCTGGGGATCGAGCTCGACTCAGAGGAAGGTTGTTTTCGATTACCAAGAGAAAAGGTGTTAAGATTCAGGGCATCCCTGGAAACGTGTATTAGTGAGTCTAAGGTCAAACTGCATCAATTACAACAATTGGTGGGCCAGCTGAATTTTGCCCTGAGAGTAATGCCGATGGCCCGCCCCTTTTCCCGCTCGATCGCTCAGGCCATGGTCAGCCTGAAGGAGGGTCATCATCGCACGAGGCTATCGGCAGAGGTTCGCCAGGACATGCGCATTTGGTTGGCATTTCTGGCGGAGTTCAATGGTCGAATCGTCTGGAATAAACCGGCGGTGTCCTCCGAGGAGCTGGGGCTGTGGACAGATTCGGCTGGGAGCATTGGTTTTGGTGCCATATTCGGCACACAATGGTCGGCTCAAAAATGGCCGTTATGGTGGCATGAGTGTGGGCTGACAAGTAACATTGCCTTTCTTGAACTTTTTCCCATTCTGGTGGCCCTGAAAACTTGGCCTGAGGGATTCAGAGATCACTCTGTGGTGTTTTGGTCTGATAACATGACCGTGGTTGAGTGTATCAATAGCCAGGCAGCACGATGCAAATGGATTCTGAGATTGCTCAAAGAAATTGTGTTATTGTGTATGCAATTGAACGTGCTATTTAAGGCAAGACATGTGCCGGGGGTAATGAATCAAGCGGCTGATGCGCTTTCTCGTTTTCGTATGCAGGCCTTCTGGGGTTTTCTGCCCACAGCGGACCCGGTGGCGGCACCCTTTCCCGAAGCTCTCTGGTCTCTCGGTGCCCCGAACTACAGAACCTCGTGGGAGAGAGTTTAGCACCCAGGACGAGGAAGGCATATGAAGGGGCGTTCCGATCCTATTGGGCCTTTTTGGGGGCTGCTAGGGGAGAGCTTTGGGGCCAGGAAGAGCTAGTAGTAAAATTTCTGCTGTCTTTACATCAGGCAGGCAAATCAGTGGCTACGGCCCAGAGGCATCGGGCCGCCGTTTCCTTTATGGCAAGGGCTCATGGGATCCAGGACCCGACTGCGTCTTTCGTTGTGCAAAAAGCGCTACGTGGGTGGCAACGCCTTGAGGGTCGCAGAGTAGATGAAAGGCGCCGATAGGTCTGGATAGGTTGGCTCTGTTGTTATCTGTACTTCCTGCAACGTGTTCGTCCCAGTATGAAACAGTGTTATTCCGAGCCGCTTTTGTGCCAGCATTCCATGGGGCTATGCGGGTAAGCGAACTAGTGGCAAAGAACAAGCAGGATACCATGGGGGGACTGTGCCGAGAGCACGTTCAGGTCAGGGGGGAGACAATGACGGTCTCGTTTGTCAGGTCCAAGACCGATCAGGGTGCAATTGGGGACTGCATAATCATACAAAGGATTCCCGGGTCTTCCATGTGCCCTGTGGTATGCGTAGAGGAATATTTAACGCAAAGGGTGGCATCATGGGGGGGGGACCTTGTTGAGACACGCTGACGCCACCCCACTGACGAGGTTTCAGTTTCAGCGGGTGCTTGCGATGTCGATTTCGGCTGCGGGCTTGAACCCCGGCGAGTTTGGGACCCATTCCTTTCGGATAGGGGCTGCTACAGAGGCTACAGCCAGGGGTCTGAATGTTGAACAAGTAAAACGTGTGGGGCGTTGGTCCTCAAACTGTTATAAGAGGTATGTGCGGTTGCACATGTTGTGAAGCTGTAATGATGTACTCACGCTTCTTGTTTTTGTTTGGTTTTCAGTTGCGCAAGCCTACGAGGCGGGGCAGACTGTGCAGTCGACCCGACACCGGGGGGCCAGCGGTCAGACATCACCGGCTGTGAAAAAGGAGGTGTGGGTCGTGGGCCACTCATACGTGAGGCGTGCCGCGGACGTATTCAAAGCAGGTGACATGATTCACGTGGCTGGGGAATACGGGTACAGTGTGTCCTTCTACGGAAAGGGCGGGCTCTGTATTGACCAGTTTCGATCATTTTTTGAGGAATTGTGAGGGCGGACGAGGTCACCGCCGTCTGTAGTCATTGTACATCTTGGGGGCAATGATTTGGTGACCACTGGTAGACGACTTCTTCTTGAGGCGATGCTTTCCACGGTAAGTTGGTTGGCGAGAAGAGTTCCAGGGTGCACAATTGCATGGTCCCATATGATCCCACGGAAAGTGTGGCGGGGGGCTCTTTCGGTTTCTGCTCTGAACCATTCAGTAAGGAAAATCAATAATAAAGTGAGTAGATTGTTCCGTTCAAGTACACTGCATTCTATTTCGCATGGTTGTATTGAAGGGGACAGTATGTATTTGGGGGATGGTGTTCATTTGTCCCGGATGGGGAACGAGTTACTCATAGGAGACCTGATAGCTTGGCTAAAGACTTTATGACATGACCTTTAGGCAGGAGTGTTGTGGGGGGTCCGGATAGCCGGTCAACTATCCGGCCTGTGGCGGTAAGGTCATGATCGGTGAGCAGTAATTGGAAGATCCCTATGGGTGGGCGCCACCCATTACGGATGGGAGCGCTCGGGGGAGGTGGCCATTGGCCCCTCAACGGGGAGGCGGTCCCTTCTAAGGAAGGGCCGCCGAAAGGAAAGGAAAGGCGGTCAAGGCCCCTTCCTGGGTAGGAGGGGCTACAGCCCCCTCCTGGGGAATTTCCCGGGCCAGGACATCTGCGACGGCAGATGTGGTAAGTTGTGTGGGGTTTGGGAGGGGGTCTACGCTACCTTCTAGATACCTCACACGAGTCCTCGGACGACCTTTAAATGGCGTCGAGTTTATTGGGCCCCCGTCAAGTCAAGGGAAATTGGTAGATGCACTTGAGGTACACCTCTGTGCGGTCGCCCCTCACAAGTGAGGGGGATATTTCTGGTTTAGGGATCTTGACACCGGTTACGACCTTGCCGTTGGCCCTTAAACGTTAGGATGTACAATTTCAAGTTAAATGTTTTGTAGGATGTTAGTTCGGCTAGGAGAACCTTTGTATTAGAGAATATGTTAAGGTTAGCCAAACATCGCAATGTGGAAATGAAATTGTACATAATATGAAACTGTTATTTTAATGTTTTAATTTTGTTTCATATTTTAATAAATACGGCCGGGAGGGTCACTCCCTCCCGTCTTCCAAAAGTTCAGAACCGTTTCCGGTTTCCCATCCTTGGGGATTGTGTTGAGAGGGGGTGGCGGGTATCTCAGCTATATGGAAAGGGGCGACCATTCGGTCCCCCCGAACGTATGGCGGAGTACCACGATCCCCCCGGGAAGCCATCTTGGGCGGGAGGCGAGTCTCGGCTGGTATGCCCGAAGCGGCGTAGCCGGGGCGCGCTTTTTTCCCGCCCTGGAGTGGGCTGGCCTAGACACTGACGCGGCCGGCCACGCCCTTCGGGCAGGCAGGGGCGGGTTTACGCCCGCCCTGAAGACGGATAAAAGGAGCAACAAGCCAAGAAAGCAGCCTCTTGTTCCTGTGCTCTGAAGCTGCACCTCCTCGCTGCACGTGAGCTCGAGATGGAACGAAGAGCCAATTTTGACCCACCCACCAGCCCCGGAGGACAGCAAGTGGTTTTTGAATAAAGTTTGATGGGGTAACGCTAATTCTTGCAGGTTGTGATGATTATCGTGATAACTTTGAATATGCAATAAAGAATGGTCAATTGGTAGTATGTTTTTGCAAATAAAGTAATTCTGCACTAGTGTTGATCAGTAATCATGCTTTTTTAGTAAATCGTAATTGTTACTGTCTTTTAGTAATTTAGTCATCTAGTAATTTAGTTAGAATTGTCGTATTTATTTTGGTCGGGCGGTAAGGTCATGATCGGTGAGCAGTAATTGGAAGATCCCTATGGGTGGGCGCCAGCCATTACGGATGGGAGCGCTCGGGGGAGGTGGCCATTGGCCCCTCAACAGGAAGGCGGTCCCTTCTAAGGAAGGGCCGCCGAAAGGAAAGGAAAGGCGGTCAAGGCCCCTTCCTGGGTAGGAGGGGCTACAGCCCCCTCCTGGGGAATTTCCCGGGGCCAGGACATCTGCGATGGCAGATGTGGTAAGTTGTGTGGGGTTTGGGAGGGGGTCTACGCTACCTTCTAGATACCTCACACGAGTCCTCGGACGACCTTTAAATGGCGTCGAGTTTATTGGGCCCCCGTCAAGTCAAGGGAAATTGGTAGATGCACTTGAGGTACACCTCTGTGCGGTCGCCCCTCACAAGTGAGGGGGATATTTCTGGTTTAGGGATCTTGACACCGGTTACGACCTTGCCGTTGGCCCTTAAACGTTAGGATGTACAATTTCAAGTTAAATGTTTTGTAGGATGTTAGTTCGGCTAGGAGAACCTTTGTATTAGAGAATATGTTAAGGTTAGCCAAACATCGCAATGTGGAAATGAAATTGTACATAATATGAAACTGTTATTTTAATGTTTTAATTTTGTTTCATATTTTAATAAATACGGCCGGGAGGGTCACTCCCTCCCGTCTTCCAAAAGTTCAGAACCGTTTCCGGTTTCCCATCCTTGGGGATTGTGTTGAGAGGGGGTGACGGGTATCTCAGCTATATGGGTCTGGCCTGGTCATTTTTAACCTCTTTGTTTTTTTTCAGGAATCTATCTTGACAGTTATTTGTGTCTGATGGCCAGATCAACCACTTTTTCCAATCAGGATGTGTTCTGTTTTGGTTAAAAATATGCGATATGGTGGCCAAGATGGCGGCGGAGTAGGACGCGTCTCTGAGCCGCTCCGGCGTCGATCCGACATAGCTTCTTACAGCACGGTCCTGAGGGAGCGGATTAGCTTTAAAAGTGCTGCAGAAGTTCCCCTGGCATAGCGGAGTGGTTTGGGCCGTCGGTGGAGCGGAGAGACATCAGGGACGACCACGAGACCGTCTGAACTCTGAGGCCTGCGCGACCCCGGCCTCGTTTGGTTCTTGGCGCCCGCTATTGGCAGTGGGCAGGCCTCCTGAGATCCCGCCCAGGACCGCAGCCTGATTGCAAGTGGAGGAACGCTCCGTGCCCATGAAGCGGTCGATCTAGCTTCCGGTGCGACTTGGGGTGTTCGGCGTTTCTGGCCTGTGGTGTGGAGCGAGCCCACGTGGCGTCGAGGCGGAGGTTCAACGGCGCCCAGCAGTGATCATCGAGGGGAGACCCGGTGAGGCCCGGGTGCCGCCGGGGCTGCGCACGCCGAGGGCGGCTGTGGAAAATCGACAACAGGTGGGGCCCCGAGCTTGACTGGTGGTGGAGAGTGGTGCCGGACCGGCGGTGGTGACCGGTGGCCCAGGCGAGAGCGGATTTGCATGTGATGAAGACGCGGCCTACATGATAGCAGCGGCATTCCTGCCTGGCCACCACTGGACTTCAGGCCATCAGTACCCTTGTGCGCCGGGCGTTGGCGCCTGTGAAGCCTACAAGCGCGTGCAGAACGGAGGCCTGGGCCGCTGTATGGGTCGTTTGAGTGATTCAGAAGCGCTACGGCCTATAGCTTGAGGCCTGGACATTGGGACCGCGGGCCCCGGCTCTGTACTGGAGGTGGAACGAACGGCCGGACCCGCCATTTTGTTTGGTCTCTTGGCGCCTGGGCGGAGTGCTGCCCGCCGCAATGTCCAACACGCTGCGCAAGGGGCGCCCGGGGAAGGATGGTGCTTCGAAGTCCTCCCAGCAGCCGGCATCCCCAGGGGCTAGTGGCTCGTCGAAGCAGTCGGACGATGAGACGCCGGTGACGAAGGCTTTTATGTCCGAACTTTTTGCCTCCATTAAGGAAGACATCTCCGAGCTCCGCGCACAATTGGCGTCCGATCTGCGGGACATACGGAGGGACGTGGATGGTATAGGCGAGAGGGTCGTGACCCTGGAGGACCATGATTTAAGTGTGGCCAATGACGTACGTCTGTTGCAGCAGGATATCATCCGCCTCACCGAACAGAACCTGGACTTGCAGACCCACACGGAGACCTGGAAAATCGTTCCCGCAGGAACAACATCCGCATTCGAGCTGTGCCATGGGATGGTGAGGCGGGCGACCTGCGTGGCTATGTTCAGGAGTTGTTCCTACAGATATTGGATGAGGAGGATGTGTGGGAAATTCAGATGGATAGAGTACATAGAGTGGGGTTGCCTAGACGAGGGGGGGGCCCCCTCCTGACATTCTCGTCTGTGTCCATGATTTCCAGGTGAAAGAGCGCATCCTCCGCAAGGCCAGGGCCATCACATCGTTGCAGTTCAGGGACCACCGCCCTCAGCTTTATCAGGACTTAGCGGCCTCTACGCTGCGGAAACGGAGGGAATTCCGTCCAGTGACAGCTTTTTTGAGGGAACGTAACATCGCCTACTCATGGGGTCATCCCTTCAGGATCATCTTCCGGTGGCAGAACCGGCTCGCACAAATTCGCTCACTCCAAGTGGCGAAGTACCTCTTGGGCCTGGAGGATGTGCCGCCTTCTCAGGGAGCACCCGCTTCCCCGTCTCGGAGGCGCCACCGCTCTTCTTCCTGGCACAGAGTGGGCGCTTCCCCTGACTGGCGGCGGCCGGATCGCACTACCAGTCTGCAGGAACGGGGCAACGCGGTGGCATCGGTGGCCTCGGCTACCCTGGCTGATACACAGCAAAGTTCCGGAGCAGCATGACCTCTGCTTTGAAAGAGGATCGGCGCCGGAGGGGCTTCGGCCTTCTGGTCTGGGGGTATGGATGTACTTTTGGAGGAGACACCCCTGACCGTGGATGTGGGGGCTACCGTGTTGGTTCCCCTACCCCACTTCCGGAACGGAAGGCCCCTCAGAAACTTTGGACTTCTGGACACGATGAGTAATTTCTTCGACTTCACAGTTTTGAATTTGTTCTTTCTATTGTTTTTTTCTATGTGGGGGGGGTTGGGAGTTGGGGGGCTTGGGGTGTTGGGTGGGGGGGGTCCCATGACGGTGGGGAGGGGGGGCTGCTGCGTGAATGTTTGCTGCTGTGTGTGAGGGCTTTGGATCGGTGTGGGCAGGCTGGAGCTGTGGATGGGGTTGCTGGGGTGTGTGGGGAACTTTGGGCTATAATGGGGGGAGAGTAGCTGACCCTCTGAAGTTGCCTAGGATCGGAGGGCACCTGAGTACGGGGGTGGGGACCCTTGGGGTGGCAGTGGAGTGTTTTGGGGTCTATTTCCATTATGCCGATTAGCATAGGAACTTGGAACGTTAAGGGTATGAATTCACCACAGAAGAGGCAGAAGGTGTGGAAATATGTGGTGGATCACCAACTTGATATAGTGGGGTTACAGGAAACCCATCTGGCAAGGAAAGATGAGTTGCGGCTGCGGCACAGGGCATATCCCATTATCTATAGGTCTTCCGCTACCACGAAACATAGGGGCGTGGCTCTCCTTTTCCAAGCTGCGCTTCACTTCCAACCTGTAGAAGTGTGTAACGATAGGGACGGCCGTTGGTTGATGGTCAAAGGACTCATTCAGGGTCGACTGTGCACCTTTGTGGTGGTGTATCTACCCAATGCTGGTCAGAATAAGTTTTTGCAAGATTTGTTGCTGAAGGTTGGGGATTTTGCGGAGGGACATCTGTTTCTGCTGGGGGATTTTAACCTGGTGTGGGACAAGGAGATGGATAGCTCAGGGGGGCATAGGGCGGGTACGGGTGTGTTTTCTGCATCAACGCAGCGGGAGGTGGGGGAGCTGGGACTGGTTGATGGTTGGCGTTTTTTCCACCCTACTACAAAGGATTACACGTTCTTCTCACACGTACATCACTCCTACTCCCGTTTAGACTCCATATTTCTTGGCCAATCGCTGCGCGGGGACATAGTAGATGCCGCCATTCTTCCGATATCCTTTTCGGACCATAGTCTGCTGGTGCTTACCCTTCGCTGGTCGTCGCCCGGTGCAGCGCAACGGAAGTGGTACTTTCCGGCCTCGGTGATTAGGGACGATACGTTCAATAAAGCATTGCGGCTTGCCATTAGAGAATTTTTTGATCCTAACCCCCCGTCGGATACCTCGCTCTCGAACACGTGGGA
Organism: Lissotriton vulgaris; assembly: GCF_964263255.1. Lineage (NCBI taxonomy): Eukaryota > Metazoa > Chordata > Amphibia > Caudata > Salamandridae > Lissotriton > Lissotriton vulgaris. The sequence continues at coordinate 847,160,970 of NC_141695.1, forward strand.
CGCCTTTAAGGCCTCGATCAGGGGCACGTGTCTAGGCCTCAACTCGCAGCTCAACACCTTGCGGAGGAAGGAACGTGAGGCCCTGGAGGCTGAGGTGGTCGAGCTCGAACGAGCTCACAAACTTAACCCTTCGAGGGTGACCCTCCGTCCACTGACGGCGGTGAGGGGTAAACTAAAGGCGCACTACGCCAATAGGGCCGAGCTCACGCTCTTGAGACTGGGGCGGCAATCCTATTCATGCGGGAACAAGGTGGGTAGGCACTTGGCGCGGCAACTGCGGGATAGGAGAGAGCGAGAATATAATGGAGGCATCAGAGACATTCAAGGTGTGCTGCAACATCGGGACGAAGCGAAGGCGGACATTTTTGGACGCTTTTATGCCGAGTTGTACACGGGAGATAACTTGGGAGCGGAAACCGAGAAAGAGTTCCTGCAACGTTTGCCTCTACCTCGAATATCTAAAGAATGGAACGAATTATTGGAGGCGCCAATCTCTAGAGAGGAGGTTCTCTCCGCCATCAAAAATTTGAAGTTACACAAGGCCCCGGGTCCAGATGGTTACACCGCGGTTTTTTACAAGACATATGCTACTGAGCTGTGTGACTTTCTAGTGTCTCTCTTTAACGATATGGCGTCATCCGGAGCCGCTACAGGGACTCTGGCCGAGGCGGTAATCACGGTCCTGCCGAAACCGGGGAAGGATCCGGCGCAATGTGCTTCCTTTCGCCCCATAGCCTTACTTAACATCGACGCAAAATTATATTCAGCGATCCTGGCGTGCCGCTTACAGGATTTGATGCCGGCAATCATTCACCCAGACCAGTCTGGCTTTTTTAAAGGACGCCAGACCCATGATAATACTCGTAGAGTGGTTCACCTAATCGAAAAGGCGGACAGGTTCCGTATTCCGGCTGTGCTTGTGGGCCTAGACGCGGAGAAGGCCTTTGACCGCTTTTTGTTTAATACGCTGACGGCTTTTGGCTTTTCTGACAAATTCATCACTATGGTAAGGGCTAACTTTTGCAATCCACGGACGAGAGTGGCAGTGAATGGCCAGTTGTCGGCCTTCTTCTCACACTCGAGGGGCACCAGACAGGGATGTCCCCTCTCTCCCCTGCTGTTCGCGCTCAGCATTGAGCCCCTGGCGGTGGCGGTGAGGGAACATGAAGGCGTGAGAGGCATACTGTTCACAGGAGAGCAACATAAGATCTCGCTCTTAGCGGACGACATCCTGTTTTCGGTGGCGGACCCGGCAGGTTCCTTGCCTTGCATTAGGGAGATTCTACTTGAATTTGAGGAAGTGGCGGGATTTAAAGTGAATTATGGCAAATCATATATCCTGAATTTGACTCTCTCACAAGCTGACGTGGCTCATGTGCGGACGTTGACACCATTGGCATGGGCAACTGGATCGATTGTTTATCTGGGAGTCCACCTGACTCCGACGGTGGGCAAACTATTTGCGGCCAACTTCCCACCCCTCTTGACGAAGACCCGGGCCGAATTTGAGAGGTGGAAACCTAAATTCCTGTCCTGGCTAGGTAGGATACACGCGATTAAGATGGTCCTTCTCCCCAAATATTTATACCTATTCCAGGCCCTGCCTATTCCGCTGGATAGCGCCTACTTCCGGCAGCTTAAAACGCAGATACTGCGATTTGTCTGGCAAGGGGGCCGAGACCGGCTGTCTTTCACAGTCTTACGCCGGCCTAGAGCGGAGGGCGGAGTGGGTCTGCCGGACCTGCATCTCTATTATAAGGCTGCCCAATTGAGGGTGATGGTGGAATGGTCGCAGCAGTTTTCAGAAAAACATTGGCTGCATATGGACCGGAGTGTGGCTGGCCGGTCCATCTGGGATCTGGCCTGGAAACCGAGGAGGGATCGCCCCTTGAACGCTTATATTAGTACCCCCACGGGTACTACACTGAAGGTCTGGGATACCCTGGCTACTGATGAGCGGTGGATGACTTTTCCATCTCCGTTCACGCCCCTACATTTCAATCCGGCCTTTCCACCGGCGCTTAGTGAGGGGCCTTTTGACGCATGGAGGGAGGGTGGATGTAGGGCACTAACCCACCTGTTTCATGGCCCTGACCTTTTGACCTTCGCTAACTGTGTACGGGACTATCAGGTACCACAAACCGATAGGTATCGGCATGTCCAATTGCTACACTGGGCCACGTCTCCAGGGGTGCTGGAGGCAGCTACGAGACCCCCCTCGACGTTCGAGGCCTTTTTGCTGCGGACGTCCACCATGAAGGGAGTCATCTCCTTCCTCTATCAATTACTGCTTAAATCCGAACTGTCACCTAGACCACGTTATATGTTATATGGAGCAGTGGGAGGAGATGGTGGGGAGAGATATTACCGACAGTGAATGGTCAGCGCTTTGGAGGGATATGACCCAATTTAACCACTTGATACATCTTAGGGAGGCTCACTTAAAGACTCTCACGCACTGGTATTTGTGCCCGACTAGGCTCCACCGTATCTACCCGGCTACCTCGGATAAATGCTGGAGGGGATGTGGACTCCTGGGGGACTTCCGCCACATTTGGTGGGACTGCCCGGTGATTAGGCCCTACTGGGACGAGATTCTCTCACATCAAAGATATCCTTCAATACCCTATAGAGTACTCCGTGGCCTCTATACTGTTGGGTCTACGAGACCCCGGTCTTGAACACCAGACGCGATCTGATAAAAAGATTCTGTGGCTGGGGGCGGCCAAGCTCACGTTGGCGGCAGCATGGAAGCGAAAGGAGGCACCAGCGATATCTCTTTGGCACGCACGGCTTTGGAAGCTTTTAAGCTTAGAAAGAATGGCGGACATCTTCCTTGGTAATTACAAAAATTTCACACATGTATGGGGACCCTTGGTTGCCTTCCTCTCTAAAGGCCTGCCGTCGGCTGTTTGCCCAGCATCCTTGAGATTCCTGCACCTCTTCCAGATTTAGTGCAGCTTTCTGAATGAGTGTGGTAAGTGTGTGTCACCGTCATGGGGGGTGGGGGGGTGGGGGGACTGGGAGTTGCATTTTCTTTCCTTTTCTCCCTTTTCCTTTGACACCGAGGTGCTCGTTCTCGCCGATTGGTGCATTTGAATGGTTTGCAATAGCCTAAAGACCTGCTTGCTGTGGGACATCCTGACTCCATAATGCTCAGCATCGATGGTTGCTTGTTTACCTATTGCTCTTATTCTTGCAGGTACCTAGACTGACTGTCATGGATTTCTCTTTGCGGTGTGCCATCACCATCATTTTGATTTGGTTTATTCCCCCTGCGTGGGGACATGTGCGGCACCTCGGTGCTCCTTTCCTGTGTTTCCTTTTGTTATATGCAAAATAAAAATTTTACAAAAAAAAAAAATATGCGATATGTCTATCTCCACATCTGTAGTGCTATCACTATCAGTTATGGGTTTCGGAATAGACGGTGTATTTAAGTCTTTTATCTTAGCTAAGCCAAGACAAGTAGTTTGTTGAATTGTGTCATTCAAAAATACCATTTGTTCTGGGATCATGCAGGCCCTAAATAATGCTTCTAGGCCTTGTGCCTGCCAATCTTTGGTACCCCAGATCGTTTTTGTTTCAATGTTGTTTTTCCAAAATTCGAAACCAAATGTAGACATTTTGTCATAACATTTTTCAGAATAAATCAATTTAGTATTTGTCAACATTGTTTTCATTCCTGACCTATTTAATATTTTAAAATAAAACGTTTTTGGATCACTGTTGTTAAACCCTGAGAAGTACTGGAATTTCTCATAAAATGTTTTCGAGCTGCCTTTTGGCGGTGTTGGACAGTGTTCCCATTGGTTATAAGATAAAACATTTCTAGGCTGTGCAGTTTTATGCAAATAGTGATCACCAAAGTGGTTATAACAGTATAACTCTTCATAATTAGATGAACCCTGTAAGTAATCATGTTCAGTAAATTTGGTGACATTACTAAATCTGACATCATATTATTAATGTTTTCAAAGTCCCAATCATCAGAGAAAGTACTTGGTGTCACAAAGTCACTTAATGAAACCTTGAACTGATGTAGATATTTCAAAAGTTCAACCGGGCCAAAAATGTCATAATCAGTTCTGTCCCATGCTACCCCACCGGGTATTGGATTGGCTGAGATGTTTTCTGATGATAGTTCTCTTTTCTCGATGTGGGAGGATGTGTGAGGCTTTAGGATCAAGTTGATGTTCTGACTTGCTGTGTCCATTGTACTGTATTTTCCATTGATGAATCTTCCCAAACATAGAACCATGATGAGCCAAAGCAGAAGAGTACGTACACCTAACACAATCCAAAATTCAATCCATGGTGAAATCAGATATGTTTCTTTTAGTTGGAGAGAAAGTTCAATTATTTTGTCTTTGAAAGGTTTAGTTGCAGGCGTTTCTTCATGCTCACTTGGATCTTCTGAAAAGTCGTCGAAGTTGATGAAGTAGCCAGATGCAGTCCTGCAATTGTTGGAACCATTTCTGGATTTTCATTTGCTTTTGCTTTTTTCTTTGTTTCATTAGAATAGTCAGAGGCTCATTCATTGTAGATTGGTGTTTCTTGACGAACTGTCGCAATTTGGGTTTCAAGAGGCACAAGTTCCATGGCATTATTGCATAGTCCTTTTTTATTCACTGCAGGTTTTTCAAATGTGATTAGTCTCTCAGCATGAGCCTCTTGGATTGTAGCAAACTTCGGTATTCTGCTATTTCTTGGGAGTCCACTGGGCCTACTACTTATTATTGGCCACATGATTGTGGTTTTACCAGGTCGATGGATACCACTCAGTTCTCCTTTTTACCAGCAAGGGGCGGTAGTACAACTGATCTCGTTCCGCTGACAGCTAAGACAGGTACAGCTTTTCTCTAAGAAGGCCCAAATTCCTTCTTCACCACGATCTTCTCTCTGACCAGATCCCCAATCTTTGGAATCCAGACAGGTCTTGCTGGGACAGGTGGTTTTTCTTCAGTGGTTGTCGGCTGTTGTTTCAACTTTATGTTACTCGGGCTTTTTCTTGTTTCATTTAAATCCTGTAAAACAGCCAAACGATCTTTGATATCAAAGGATTTTTCTTCTACCACTTAAGTGTGACAGTCAAGATCCTGAATGTGCATTCTAGTACCGAACTATAGTTCGTATGGAGTGAGACCTTTTAGAGAATTTCTTGGCAGATTATTAAGACTACGTTGGACACTTGTTAAATGTTTGACCCACCCATCACCCGAACCTAATATCCTCGCCGTTATAGATTGCTTTATGTCCTGGTTTTTTCTTTCCACTACCGCATTTTCCCTCAGGATGGAAGGCAGAAGAGTACCGCAATGCAGTGCCCATGCTGTTCATGGCCTCTTTGTAAGCTCTAGAGCTAAACGCAGGACCCTGATCACAATGTAGCATGCCAATTGCGTATATGCCGATTAAGACTCGCAAATCTTTTTTAACAGTTCTGGCGTCACCCGAGTGCTGGAGGTCTACATTTTTAAGTTAATTTGTCTTAATCATTATTGGGACGCATTTCTCTGGTTGGATTTCTGTATTATAGATAGCCTGAAGCTTTCTAACAAAGATGTCCGGCCAATAGTCTGGTCCGGTTCACAGCTGCGATCTCTGTTGCAGTCTGGACAATCCATTGCAAATTTGTAAATTTGCACGCTCATTCCCGGCCACCAGTACTCTGATTGTAATTCTATTAAAGATTTCAAGATCTGTTGGTGCCTCGGACCCAGTCCTATGTGTGCGCTTTCAATCAAGAAAATTCTCCTGTTCGTGTTTGGAATTACTCTATACCCCACTCCAGGGATTTAAGCAAAAGGAACGGAGTTTGCATCAATTATGTATGTATTACTGAGTGGATAGTTGAGAGGTAATGCTGCATAATTGCCTTTTAAGGAGGCTTTTACCGCCAGCATGGTTTCCCCATCTATGTGTTTTTCTGAACGCTTTTCAGTGACTACGGAAGCCGGTTGGTCCGCTTCCGCTGTGGCTGTGTTAGCCAATGAATTCCCTGCAACGTGAACGCCATCACGTTGATGACTCACTGTGTGTATCACGTGAGTCTTCTGTAGTTCTTTCTTTAAAAGAACAACTTGTTCCCAAAGCGTTTTATGCTTTATTGTGGCACCTGTGTCATCTTTGTAACCGTTTTTACTCCATGTCTGCATGTCACTGTTGTAAGACTTGACGCAGAAATGTGAATCGCTCACTATTAGTGTCGGGAATTCACGATCGGCATTTTCAAGTGCCATCTTTAAAGATCTTATTTCAGCTCGCTGAGCTGAACAGTTTCTGAGTGATTCAGTTTTGGTAATCATCAGTTTGAATTTACCAGAGCGCCTGCGACCTTTAACAATCGCGCACGCTGCATTGTAGGATTTTTCCTCTACATCGTAGTGTTGTGCAAATCTGTCCATGTAGATTACACATGTGTACTGTTCAAGAGGCAGAATTTCGATTGGCAGAGGATATTCTTGTTCGTATTCTAGATCATCTAGTTTTTTCAGTTTCGGGTCAAAATAGTATTTCACGTCTTTTGTAGCAAGGGAAGTTTCCCATTGTACCCAAGTACGTCCAAGAAACGTTTGACCTCAAAACCAAGACGTAAACACATAGCCATGCACATCTGACGCAACTTGGGCTCACATCACGGGCCTATGTTTAACACTGGTTAGGTCAATAGTATGGCCACACATGTCAACAATGGACATAACTGATACACATGTACACGTGCCATTGACATGACATAATGATTACTGTTGATTTCCGGACATATCCTGACACACATGTACAACTATGAACATAACATGTGTGTGGAGACATGCATTTTGTGTACACACGACATCCGGGTACGCCTTCCCCCAACACATGAGATGATCCTTGACACTGCAATAGTGCATTACATTTGCTGAGTTGACAAGGACCATCACGGTCACACCCCGCAAACAGCATGTGCGCACTAACAAGACGGTGCATCATTTGAAAATCATCACTCACTGGCATCACAATGGCGGAGCACACATTCCGCGTGGGCGGGGCAGGCTAACACATACATTTGAATGGACAAGTCAAAATGTCAGTTGGTATCCCCCCTTACAGTCACATAGCAGCAGCCACCGCAGACCGACGGGCCTGGCCGCACACCCACCGCCGGGTGCGGGCGGTGGGTGACCACTGTGTGCGGGCGGTGGTGGACCGTGGGGTGCGGGCGGTGGTGGACCGCCCTGTGTACAGATATCAACCTGGCATGGTTGCCCCTGGCCGCTCACACACCGCTGGGTGCAGGCGGTGGGTGACCGTGGGGTGCGGGCGGTGGTGAACCGCCCTGTGTACAGATATCAGCCTGGCATGGTTGCCCCTGGCCGCTCACGCACCGCGGGGTGCCGGCAGTGGGTGACCACGGGGTGCAGGCGGTGGGTGACCGCCAGGTGCGGGCAGTGGGTGACCGTGGGGTGCGGGCGGAGGTGAACCGCACTGTGTACAGATATCAGCCTGGCATGGTTGCCCCTGGCCGCTCACACACCGCTGGGTGCACGCGGTGGGTGACCGGTGGGTGCAGGCGGTGGGTAACCACCGGGTGCGGGCGGTGGGTGACCGGCGGGTGCAGACGGTGTGTGAGTGGCCAGGGGCAACCATGCCAGGCTGATATCTCTACACAGGGCACTTAACCACCGCCCGCATCCCACAGTCACCCACTGCCCGCACCCCACGGTCACCCACCGCCCGCACCCGCCAGTCACCCACCGCCTGCACCCGCCGGTCACCCACCGCCTGCCCCCGGCAGTCACCCACCGCCTGCACCCGGCGGTGGGTGAGCGGCCAGGCCCGGCGGTGTGTGGTGGGTGCTGCAGTGTGACTGTAAGGGGAGGTACCAACTGCCATTCCAACTTGCACATTCAAATGTATGTGTTAGCCTGCCCCGCCCCCGCGGAATGCGTGCTCCGCCATTGCGACGCCAGTGAGTGTTGAATTTCAAATGATGCACCATCGCGGTAGCGCGCACATGCGGTTGCCGGTGTGTGACCGTGACGGTCCTTGAACATGTAGCCAATGGAAACAGGTTACGCGGGGCGCGTAAGCGATTTAAAAAAATAGCGGAAGCCTTGCATCGCCACAGCAGGGCCAGTCATTTGCTCTTTTTGAAAGAGGCATCCCGGGAAAACCAATTGCTGCAGACGTGTGCCACTGATATCAGCTCAGGGCCCTATATATGTGTGAATCTCTGTAGCACACATCCACTGCTTCCAGCCACCGCTGCCTGCATCCATCACCTCTACCTGCTGCTGCTGACCAATCCGCCAACTGCTGCCTGCACCCATCACCTCTACCTGCTGCTGCTGACCAATCCACCAACTGCTGCCTGCAACCATCACCTCTACCTGCTGCTGCTGACCAATCCGCCAACTGCTGCGTGCAACCATCACCTCTACCTGCTGCTGTTGACCAATCCTCCAACTGCTGCTGTTGTGCCACAGTCCTGGACCCTGCCATGTCGAGAGTGCGAGAGATCCGGTCTCGTCCCTTCACCGCAGCGGAGCTCGATGTCCTTGTGGACGGTGTACTCCGCCACTATGACCGGCTCTACGGTGCCCCCGGACAGGTGGTAAGTGCAGTGGGGGACATGTTGGTATGCATGAGGTGGTCACTGACTCCTGGCTTCTGCAATCTTGGCGGTGTGCTGTGGGACCTTCACATGTGCTGTACTGTGCATGGCTGCTGCAGGATACATGTTGCTCCTATCTGTGTGACTGTCCATATGTCCACTGACTTTCCCATTTTGTCTCTCACCATGGTAGGTCAAGCTGCACCTTCGCAATGCCGTGTGGAGGACCATAGCACGTGATGTACGGGCAGTGGGGGTGTGCAATAAGCGACACACACACTGCCACAAGCGCTGGGACGACATCTCCAGGCTCAGCAAGAATGTGGCAGAGATGACACTGGGGCAGATTCCACGTACATCCCGGCTTACACGACGCACCATGACGTCTCTGATGCTCCGTATCATTGCAGTGACGCATCCTGACCTGTCCACCCGGTTGAGAGGGGATCAGCAGCAAACTAGCGGTAAGCAGACTGAATGTGTTTGTGACTTGTGAGTGCATGCATGTATTGATGCCAGACGCAGTAGTGACATCCGTGGTGTGTATGTTGTGCTGCAATAGCATGTTGGTGCCATTATCGGAGTGTGCGTTGGCATCCATGTCAGCCAGGTGGACATACCAGCTGCATTGTAGTGCAGGGTCCCAGGACATGCCCTTGAGGTCTGTGTTCTCATAGCAACACATGTGTGGTGGTCGGCATGCACTTTCCCTGTTAGTTAAAAGTACATGTTTCACAGGCACCGCCGGTTCTTTGACATGAAGATGTATTGTAGGGGTGGTTCTTGAGCAGAATGGGGGCTACATGTTGGTCAGCAGTCAAGGTGTTTTGTTTTTGCAATTTTCAGTACGTGAGTGTGGCACTTACGTATACCTCTTTTCTCTCTTTCAGCTTTGGCCGAGGGCACTGACCCACAAACGACAGAGCTCAGTGGTGGAAATGCATCAGAATCCGGAAACACACACACGCAGACTGAGACTGAAGAGAGCAGCCCCGGAGAGGGGGACAGGACTGTCCCTGAGGACTCACATGTGGAGACACCATTGTCCTCATCTTCAGACGTTGTTGGTGATTCAGCACTGTTGGTAGACACAGGGAGTGGGCAGTCTACACTTTCAGTCGGTACACAGCACACAGGGCGAACACTGCCAACAACTGCAACAAGTACTGCTCGTGCTCGCCAGAGTAAGGGGAGCAGAGTGGCCTTCGGTGCAGGAACCGCTGCCCCTGCCCCTGTGACACAAAGTGCCCTTTGTGCTGAGGCGGTGATCTGCTGCGACAGCTGTGTGTAGGCAGACCAACATGATCAATGCATTCCTAGACCACGATAGGAAGTTGGGGCAGGTGGTAGCATTCATGGAGGGGATGCATGGCGATGTTGCTGGTCTACACAGAACAGTTCAGTCGTTAACCAGCACAGTGTCTGCAGCCATTCAAAATTCGCAGGCATAAGATTCTACTGCAGTTCCCCCATCCACACCACTTGATGTGTCAGCGGAGAGTGAAATTTCTGAGCAGGGCTCATTTTCAGGATATTGCACTAGAAACAGCCACAAGCAGCAATGCAGGGCACGGAGGGCACAGACACCATCCCCTAGGACAGGGAAATCTTTCACAGACCACGACATCAGGTACCCTGGAGTTGACACACAGGATGATCAAGGGGTGTTGGGTGACAGGGATTCACATGTAACACAGGCACCCCCCTCCAAAGGTACTCCCAAAGCAAGGGCACCTCCCAAGGACAAGGACACTCCCAAGGACAAGGACACTGCAAAGGAAAGGGCACCTCCCAAGGCCAGGGACACTCCCAAGGACACTGCAAAGGAAAGGGCACCTCCCAAGGCCAGGGACACTCCCAGGGACAAGGACACTGCAAAGGAAAGGGCAGCTCCCAAGGCCATGGACACTCCCAAGGACAAGGATTCCACGTACATCCCGGCTTACACAACGCACCATGACCCCTCTGATGCTATGTATCATTGCAGTGACGCAATCTGACCTGTCCACCCGGTTGAGAGGGGATCAGCAGCAAACTAGCGGTAAGCAGACTGAATGTGTTTGTGACTTGTTAGTGCATGCATGTATTGATACCAAACGCAGTAGTGACATCCGTGGTGTGTATGTTGTGCTGCAATAGCATGTTGGTGCCATTATCGGAGTGTACGCTGACATCCATGTCAGCCAGGTGGACATACCAGTTGCATTGTAGTGCAGGGTCCCAGGACATGCCCTTGAGGTCTGTGTTCTCATGGCAACACATGTGTAGTGGTCGGCATGCACTTGCCCTGTTAGTTAAAAGTACATGTTTCACAGGCACCCCCGGTTCTTTGACATGAAGATGTATGGTAGGGGTGGTTCTTGTGCAGGATGGGGGCTACATGTTGATCAGCAGTCAAGGTGTTTTGTTTTTGCAATTTTCAGGACGTGAGTGTGGCACTTACGTATACCTCTTTTCTCTCTTTCAGCTTTGGCTGAGGGCACTGACCCACAAACAACAGAGCTCAGTGGTGGCAATGCATCAGAATCCGGAAACACACACACGCAGACTGAGACTGAAGAGATCATGCCCCGGAGAGGGGGACAGGACTGTCCCTGAGGACTCACATGTGGAGACACCATTGCCCTCATCTTCAGACGGTGTTGGTGAGTCAGCACTGTTGGTAGACCCAGGGAGTGGGCAATCTACACCTTCAGTCGGTACACAGCACACAGGGCCAACACTGCCAACAACTGCAACAAGTACTGCTCGTGCTCGCCAGAGTAAGGGGAGCAGAGTGGCCTTCGGTGCGGGCACCGCTGCCCCTGCCCCTGTGACACAAAGTACCCTTTGTGCTGAGGCGGTTGATCTGCTGCAACAGCTGTGCGTAGGGCAGACCAACATGATCAATGCATTCCCAGTGCACGATAGGTAGTTGGGGCAAGTGGTAGCATTCATGGAGGGGATGCATGGCGATGTTGCTGGTCTACACAGAACAGTTCAGTCGTTAACCAACACAGTGTCTGCAGCCATTCAAAATTCGCAGGCACAAACTTCTACTTCAGTTCCCCCATCCACACCACTTGATGTGTCAGCGGAGAATGACATTTCTGAGCAGGGCTAATTTTCGGGATATTGCACTAGAAGCAGCCCCTGGCATCAAGGCAGGGCACGAAGGGCACAGCCACCATCCCCTAGGACAGGGAAATCTTTCACAGACCACGACATCAGCTACCCAGGAGTTGACACACAGGATGATCAAGGGGTGTTGGGTGACAGGGATTCACATGTAACACAGGCATCCCCCTCCAAAGGTACTCCCAAAGCAAGGGCACCTCCCAAGGCCAAGGACACTCCCAAGGCCAAGGACACTCCCAAGGACAAGGATACTGCAAAGGAAAGGGCACCTCCCAAGGCCAGGGACACTCCCAAAGACAAGGACACTGCAAAGGAAAGGGCACCTCCCAAGGCCAGGGACACTCCCAAGTACAAGGACACTGCAAAGGAAAGGGCAGCTCCCTAGGCCAGGGACACTCCCAAGGACAATGACACTGCAAAGGAAAGGGCACCTCCCAAGGCCAGGGACAAATCCAAGGACAAGGACACTGCAAAGGAAAGGGCACCTCCCAAGGCCAGGGACACTGCAAAGGACAAGGACACTGCAAAGGAAAGGGACACTACAATGGACCGGGACACTACTAAGGACAAGCCAACTCCCAGGGACAGGGCACTGCCCACGGTTCAGGCACATTCCAGAGACAGGGCACATCCTACAGGCAAGGCACCTCCCAGGGACAAGGGTTCTCCCATGGACACAAGCACCATCAAGGACAGGCATGCATCACCCCTGGATGCCCTGAGGCTGATGTTGGAGAAGGATCGTAAAACACATGTGTCAGCGGTGGAGTCCCCCCATACCTCTACTCCCATCCACACCCCGCAGAAGCAGAGGAAGGAGTACACTGTTGATGCATCACCCATTACACATGATGCAGAGGGAAGAAGGCAGGGCTACAGCAAACCTCAAGCAGAGTCCAGCACGTCCCCAGAGAGCAGACCCACAACAGCACATGATCCACCTTTGATGGGTGATGTTCATGATGAGGCCACACCACTTACCAGTCCAGTCATGTCCAGGGTGCCCTTCCATATACTAAAGAAACGGAGACACACACCTGTGACACCTACCCACCCCAATGTCGCTCAAGTACAGCTGTCCCCAGCTCCCAGAGCCACCCTGCCCATACAGCCCTGTGGCTCATCATTTCAGTGGTCCTAGTGGGTAAGCTGCAGTTCACTCTCATGTGTCAGATAGTGGCACTGTGTCTGTTGTTCGCTGTCATGCCTCATGTAGTAGCACTGTGTCAGTTGTGCCCTCTCCTGTTTCAATGTGTGTGTCCGCCACTCTCATGTCTCAGATGCTGGCATGGTATTTGTTGGTCACTGTGCACGGTCATGCCCTGGCAGTGTGTCTGGGTCTATGGCTCATGTGTCAGTCACTAAAGCTGTGGCTGTGTCTCACACTCCTTTATCTGGTGCTGGCAGTGTGTCTGGGTCTATGGCTCATGTGTCAGTCACTACATCTGTGGCTGTGTCTTACACTCCTGTTTCTGGTGCTGGTATGTGTGTGTGGGTCTATGGCTCATGTGTCAGTCACTAGCGCTGTGGCTGTGTCCCACACTCCTGGTTCTGGTGCTGGCAGTGTGTCTGGGTCTATGTCTCATGTGTCAGTCACTAGAGCTGTGGCTGTGTCCCACACTCCTGTTTCTGGTGCTGGCAATGTGTCTGGGTCTATGGCTCATGTGTCAGTCACTAGAGCTGTGGATGTGTCCCACACTCCTGTTTCTGGTGCTGGCAGTGTGTCTGGGTCTATGGCTTATGTGTCAGTCACTAGAGCTATGGCTGTGTCTCCCAATCCGGTATCAGATCCTGCCACTGTGTCCGAGGCTACTAGGTCGAGCAGTTCACCAGATTCAGTGCTGTGAGGTACAGTTCACATCACTCACATGTCATTTTACTTGATGTGTAGATAGTCCATTGTAAACACCCTTGCATTATTTATGTCCATGGGACGGGCCGCTTGACACACGTCCTTGTGCTGCCTCTGATGTACCTGTTCTTTTCCATGGATTGTTGATGCTCTGTGCCCCTCTCATGTGCTGCCACTGGTGTCCATGCTATGTGCCATGGACTGTTGATGCTCTGTGCCCCTCTCATATGCTGCATCAGATGTACCTGTTCTTTGCCATGGACTGTTGATGCTCTGTGCCCCTCTCATATGCTGCATCAGATGTACCTGTTCTTTGCCATGGACTGTTGATGCACTTCACCCCTCTCATATGCTGCATCAGATGTACCTGTTCTTTGCCTTGCCATGGACTGTTGATGCACTTCACTCCTCTCACGTGCTGCCTCAGATGTACCTGCTCTATGCCTTGACATGGACTGTTGATGCTCTGTGCCCCTCTCATGTGCTTCCACTGGTGTCCGTGCTGTGTGCCATGGACTGTTGATACTCTGTGCCCCTCTCATGTGCTGCCACTGGTGTCCGTGATGTGTGCCATGGACTGTTGATGCTCTGTGGCCCTCTCATGTGCTGCATCAGATGTACCTGTTCTTTGCCATAGACTGTTGTTGCACTTTACCCCTCTCATGTGCTGCCTCTGAAGTACCTTCTCTGTTATGAACACTGCCCGGTTACTGTTATGATACTGCATTCTGCCCTCTCATGTGCTACCTCAGATATACCTTTTCTGTTGTATCCAGTGCCCATGCTCCTGCCTACTCTAGGAGTTATTTAGAAATATGTGCAATAAAGCAATCTAATCGTGTGTAGTGGTTTCTGTGTGTCATTCCTGGTTATCTACTTGCATTGTTGATATATTGGTGGTATCGTAAATGCTGTTTACCCAACATGCACCTCCCCCTCCCCACGTCAGGGCCCCGGCAGGTACTCCCCTTCCGGCATTGATTGTTGTGTTTGCGTACCTGCGGCGTCGTCAGCGACGGTCCATGACTTGGTGGTGGTGGAGCACGAAGAGGATCGGAAATGCGTTCAGAGCTGGGTCCATGACGGAGATCCGCCTGTGGTGGGTATCTCTCTGCAATGTTTTGGCTCTCCGCTGTGGTGAATCCGCCATGTTCAGGCTGGTGTTTTTTCCGCTGCGATTTGCTGTGTCTTATCTGCTATCGTAATTACGTGGACGGTCGGAGATGTCATTCCGTACGGCGTTGTCTCTGGTTGGTTATGTCCGCCGCGGGGTCGGGTGCATTTCCGCGGCGGTGCTTGTTCTTCCGCGGCGTACGTACATTTGACAGTGATTCCCATCCTAATGTAGCGGACGGACAGACCGCGGCTGGCGGACTGAAAAAGGCATTTTCCACCTACTTCATGCCGGCGGACATCCTTCCGTCCGCCATCCTAATGACCCCCTAAGTTCTTTTTGAGAAACTGCTGATCGTTCAATACCTCTTGCTAACTCGAGTGTTTCTTTCAACGTTGGATCTCTACAACAAAGAAGTCTTTCTTGCACTTTTTTGTTAAAACAGTTAACTATTAATTGATCCCTAAGATAAGAATCTATGTTGCCATCAAATTCTCAAGTGGCAATTAAAACTCTCAACTCAGTCAAGAACGTATCAATTGTTTCAAACTCAGATTGACGTCTAGTGTAAAATTTGTGCCTTTCAACCACAACACTTGTTTCATCAATGAAGTAACTGGCAAGTCTGGATACAACTTCCTTATACACATCGCAATCAGATTCATCAGTTTGAGCCAAAGGAGGTAAATGGTCAAATATACATTGACCTTCAGCACCCAAACTATTGTAAAGTAGTGCTAATTTCCTCACAGAATCAAATTTAGTGCTGTCTAAAGCTATAATGTAACTAGCAAAACCTTTGAACCACTGTTTACATTTAGTTTTTGGAATTCCTGGTTCTGGTAAAAAGTGAGGAGAAGTGGCAATATTTTAGTCATGTTACTACTTAAATAGAAAATAATACCCTCAATACTATTTGTAAAGATATATAATGAACAAAGCAATAATTACAATACAGTTAAACGTTCACAAAACAATTTGTCATGAGATCTTTTTAAAATAAAACATCAAAAATTAAATATTGATAAAACATAGGAAACTGTAAAACTATATGAATAAATAAATGTAATAGCATGAACAAACATATAGTAAATATGGAAGATGAGCACAAATATGAGTATCTATGTGGATGTGCGCATCGACGAAAAGTTACATTAAATTTGAAGTTGTGCGGAAAATTGATTAATTATGAAGAAGTGTACATCACCGAGACGTTTGATAAGGTTGAAGTTGTGCGCAGTATTAGTTGAAGATGTGCGCATCATCGAGAAGACAATGGGTGTATTCCGGTTGTCATAATGAAATTGCCTGACCTAAAATGGAATCACGTTGTTTCACGTTGCGGATGTCGTAATACGCAAAACTTTACGTGTAACTGTGTGTGACGAGAACAGAGGCTGGATAGAACAGTGAGGAGATCCTTGGCAGAGAGGAGAGCATTGGAACTTCACGAAGGCATCAGGCGTTTCCCGGGGAAGAAAGAGGTAAGCGCTCGCGGATTGATGGTAGTTGGCAGAAAATTCATGAAATAAAAATTGATACGACCTGGATAACTCCAAGGAGAAGTCCGATGAATTGCCGTACTGAGTTCAGTCCGTTTCAGCGCTCCCTTGAATTTTTCACGAATTCCATTTGAGCAGCAAAAATCCCTTCGTTACTCTCAGAGGCCTCCCAAAGGGTAGAAAGATGCGTGAAATGTGAATAAAATATCCCGATCGTCGCCAAATGTTAAATGGGTTTCATGAAGAAAGAATCAAATCATAGTTTAGTGAATTCTTCTTCTTTAATGTCAGAAGTTCACAGCATCGTTTCTACACGCCAGCCTAAGTCCGAATCTCAACAGCAACTGCCTCACTTCGAACCTACCAACATAATACATCCCTAACACTCTAAATTCCCCCAAAGAATCAGAACAGAATAAACCTTCCAAATGAGCACAAGATAGAATATAACAGTTTGGCTTCACCTTTCAAGTCTTTTCCAATATCACCAGATTGAATCTCCTAGCAATATCTTCTGGAGTGCCTCAGGGATCGATTCTAAGTCCTCTGTTCTTTAACCTCTATGCTCGTCCTCTGGTGGACATTGTTGAGAAGTCGGGACATGGCAATTTTTTCATATGCAGATGATATCCAGATTATATTCTCTCTTACAGCCTCTCAGCATCAGGATCCCTCACTTCTCCAGCTCAGCCTGAATAATATCTCTTTGTGAATGACCAGAAATGCCTTAAAGCTGAATAGTACTAAAACAGAGGTCCTTGTTCTGGGTAACAACTACAAACTTTGGGCAAGTAACCATTGGCTTGACACATTGGGACCATTATCGGCTCCAGTCCCTAAAGTTAAGAACCTGGGTTTTATTATTGATAACAATCTCTCCCTCAAACCTCAGGAGTCCGGGGTCACTGCAACCTGCTTTGCGTTTCTCAAATGGCTTAAAAAGATCCTCTAATTAACTCCATCGGCAGCCCAGAGAACGGCAATGCAGGAGTTGGTGACATATAACTAGGTTACGGCAATGTCTTGTATTTGGACGCAGATAAAGCCTCAGTCCATCGTCTGCAGCTCATACAGAATCTGGCTATGTGCTTCCTTTTTTGGCTGCCTAAACATGCCTCAGCTTCACCTTTGCTTCAAAAACTCCACTGGCTCAAGGTGAACAAGTGCATCCAATTCAAGGCCTTATGCTACATGTTCCGGGCGAAACATGGTGTGCCGCCCTCTTACATACAAAGCATGGTGAAACCTTACGCGCCCACCTGACAGCTGAGATCAACTAGCCTCTCACTGTTTTCTGTGCCCAGGTTCCATCTTGCTTACATGAAAGGCCACTTTTGTTCTTCCTTGGGCCCTAAACTTTTGAACTCTCTTCCAGTGGAGCTCAGGATGTGTCACTCACTGCTAGCCTTTCTTTAAAAATCTAAAGAGTTTTCTTTGTAGTCAAGTCTAATTCTACATCTGCGGCTGCCAATTTGTATGCAGCCTGTGGCTTGTCTGCTGTCTTGTCCAGCGCCAGGAGACCCTGTTGGGTAGCTGCGTGCTCTATAAATCTATAATAATAATAATAATTCAGCATTTTCTGATTCGTATTAAATGAACGTGTGTCGTCATGCATTTGTGACTGCAGCAGCCCCACTCACCAGCCTCACTCTTTGGCAAACGAACTAGCTTCACTAACCAAACTCATTCATGAGCTTCATTCACTAACCTTACCCATAATCCTCCACTCACCAGTTTGACTTTACTCCCTCTCCAGTCTCCTGTACCACAGTCACCATTCAGCTTCACTTGTTCACCTGTTAGACTCCTCACCTGCCTGCCTTTTTCTGCCTGTCACAAGACTATGACTTTTACCTGCTCGTAGGGTGCTCTTCCTTATGGTACAAGAGCTCACTTACGTGCAGTCCATATGAAGACTAGTCCTCATGCATAGTGTGCTTGCAAGGAAATGAAATACACCTGTAGCTCCTTTGCAGGGCTACCACAGCTAGCGTGCACAGGAAGCAGAGTAATACATTAAGTCCTGTTTGTGAGGAAGGAAGGTCTCTACCTGGACCAATCTACATGAATGATAGAACCTTCTGTGAACCTCCAGGTGGGCTGCTAAGGGCCCCCAGGCCACCAGCCGCCCGCCCCCCCCCCCCCGGGAAACGCCTGATGCCTGTATGGTTATTTCAGCCCTGATTCTTTCACAATGGCAGAAGGACTATTACTTGCTGTGTTGATGTGGGTTGGATCTCTGCCTGGTGTTGTAATCTATCTGTTCTTGTTACATTTGGAACTCCAGCTTATGCCATAGAATGAAGTGATGATAGAGCCCTTAAAAGTAGAACTAAAGACATTTTTGGATTTGGGAATTATTGAAGAAATAGAAGCCTCAGAATGGTTGGCTCCAATTGTTTTGGCTCCTAATAAACATGGTGGTGCCAATCTCAGGATGTGTGTGGACTTGCGTGGGTTGAATGAGTGGATTTGGGTTGATCGTCAGCCTCTTCCAAATATTTCTGAGTCCATTAGCATGTTGAAGGGTGCTAAAAATGTTAGTGTGTTGGATCTGTGCATACCCTCAGATGGTTTTACACGAGGACTCCAGTCACCTGACTTCCTTTGTAACACCTTTGAGGGCTTATCGTTTTTCAAGAATGCTCTTCGGTCTGGCCGCGGCGGTGGCTTGTTTTCAGAGGGTTATGAAGGTAGTCCTTGGTTATTTAGTTAACGTCCTCTTTTTTCAAGATGATATCCTGATTTACGGAAAAGAGGAAGTGGAGCATGGTGCGACTTTGGAGAGTATGTTGAAGAGGTTGAGAGAGAAAGCTCTTACTGTAAAAAGACAAAAGTATTGGATTGGTTTGAGATCATTTACCTATCTTGGGCATGTCATTTCAGGAGGATGGAATTCAACCTAAAATGGAACTTGCGGAAAGTATTGTGAAGGCTCCCACCGCTGTGGATAAGGAGCAGGAGAGTCGTTCTTGGGACTTGCAGAGTTTTACTCTAAATTTGTCTTGGGATTTGCGAGTGTGGTTGAACCCATCAGGGCATTGTTAAAGAAGGGTGTATGTTTTAAATGGTCCGGTGACTGAGAGAAAGCCTTTGAGACGATTAAAGCTGAAATTGGGAAAACGCCGACCTTAGGGCGTTTTGATTTTAAGCAAAAAACGATTTTGACCACAGACTCTAGTCTCAAGGGGCTTGTGCTTTCTCAGGTGGTTAGAGGAGAAGAAAGAGTGGTTGATTTTGCTTCCAGGGCACTCAGGGATGAAGAAGCGAATTACTCTTGTATAGAGAGGGAAGCTTTGAGTGTGTTTTGGGCTGTGCGACATTTCAAGTTTTATCTCTGGGGTATCACGTTTCTGGGCAGGTCTGATCATCGTCCCCTTGTGCAAGTCTTTTCCTGTCATTATAATGATCACTTGACCCCTAGACTTAAGCGCTGGAGTGAAGGACTTCAAGAGTATAATTTCAGTGTGCAGTACATAACTGGTTTGAGTAAAAAGTCTGATGATTGTCTGAACCGCCTGCCCTTGGGGCACGGGCAAAGTGAGGTTGAGGCAGAGTGTGTGAACTGGGTAGCGGAACCTGCCAATGAAGAATGGTTGGTCAGTGTTGACTAAGACAAGTTGGTTTCTTCTCTTAAGGTGAACATAACCAAAGGTTGGCCTGATTATAAAACTCTTGATCAGGACTTTTTTGGGCTGTGATGGATGATTTGACCTTCTGCCATGGCAATCTCATGATGGGAGATAGAGTTGTTCCACCCACTGATCATTAATCTTGCTCATGAGGGACATCTGGGCAAAAGTCTCATGAAAGCTCGCGTGAGGGAGAGGTATTGGTGGCCTGGGATGGACAGAATAATTGAAAGTGTGGTCAAAGATTGTCTGTCGTGTGCTACCAATGACAAATCTCATGTCACCATTCATGCTCCTCTGTCTCCCGTGGAGGTCCCAGATGCAGTATGGTCTAAATTAGAATTTGGATATAATTGGTCCTTTTGAACTTATGTCTTCTCACAAGAGGTTTGTTCTTCTGTTAGTGGATTACACTTCCAAGTGGTTTGTGACTAAATGTGTGGCTGGAGCTAATACTAAAACGGTGATTGATTTACTGTGTTGGGTCTGAGGGTGTTCCAAAGTACTTAGTCACAGTCAATGGAGTGCAATTTGCGTCTCAAGAAATGTGTGTGTTTTTCAAAGATTTTGACATTGTCTATCAAAAGACAGCCTTGTATGCACCACAAGCCAACGGTTTGATGGAAAGGATGAACAGGGTGGTTAAACTTGAATCAAGTTTGTTGTTTAGTAGTGTCTAGAGAGAAACTTTGATGGGCTCATTGCACTGTTCCTAATTTGGTAACACAGAGGTCTCCCTTTGAAGCTTTAAGGGGAAGGAAGGCCACTTCTAAATTGAACCATGTGTGGTTACCTGAATGTAGCAGAGTGGGCATTACTGGAGAATCAAGGCAGTCCAGACTTTTGGACTACCAGCAAAAATATAAGTTAATTGCTATAAAAAAAAGTTAATTACCAGACAAAAGACAATTATCAAGGGTATTCCTTTTAAGGGGCCTGTGCGCTAGGTGATTCAAAATGATTGCAATGGACAAATGCCCCTAGCCAATGGCCACAATTTCTAGGTCCTGTGTGAAAGTGCACCCAATGTATGAGATAAAATGACATTACATATCTCGTATTTCCCCTACCCAATATCAGGAAGAAATATATAGTACTTTTTAAAATGTCAATAGTTTTTAGTTTTGTTCAAATAAAACATGTTTTAAAATATGGTATGTTTTTGGAGTACCTTCCCTACTGCTGCACAGACTGGAGTGTGAATAGTAACTTTTAGTCCCTTCAGTTCCCAAGGTTCAACCTAAGTGAACAGATAGCTCCTCATCTTTATTCAAACCTATAGGATGCATAGTTTCATATTTTATAATCAGTCTGGATTCAAGGCGACACAACTATTGAACTCTATTCCCTCCTCTCTCAGAGTGAGGGATTCTATAAATAACACATAACTTAAGTAGCCTCCCATCTTTATCATGGTAGTCTTTAACATGCCTTGCCATGGTATACTGTTTATCTTCCCTTGCTATTGCTCTCAGATGTTCTAGAACTCTTTTCTTTGTTTTGTGGATTGTGCTACCAATGTAAAATAAGGAACATGGACAAGTCAACACATATACACTAACCATGGGCGCAAAATCCGTTCCGCTCGCGGATTTTCCGCAAATTCACAATCCGCGAATTCCCACGAATTTGCCGAAAATCCGCTAATCCGCGAGCAGAACGGATCCGGGGGGCAAAAGTTCAAGCTTCAAGCTTGGAACTATTTTAGAATGGCGTCGGCAAGCTGCCAGCGCCATTCTAAAATAGTTACTAAGTTAGCTTCAACAGGAAGCACTAATAGAAGCAGGTGCTCGAGTTTAACTGAATTCAAGCACCTGCTTTATTTTATCTATTAGTGCTTCCTGATGAAGCTAACTTAGTAACTATTTTAGAATGGCGCTGGCAGCTTGCTGGTGCCATTCTAAAATAAAACAGGAGAGGGGCAGAGGGCAGAAGGGCACAACAACGAGTGTGCAGAGGGCAGAAGGGCACAACAACGAGTGGGGCAGAAGGCAGAAGGGCACAACAACAAGTGGGGCAGAGGGCAGAAGTGCACAACAACGAGTGGGGCAGAGGGCAGAATGGCGCAACAACGAGTGGGGCAGTGGGCAGAATGGCACAAAAATGAGTGGGGCAGAGGGCAAAAGGGCACAAAAACGAGTGGGGCAGAGGGCAGAATGGCACAAAAACGAGTGGGGCAGAGGGCAGAAGGGCACAAAAACGAGTGGGGCAGAGGGCAGAATGGCACAAAAACGAGTGGGGCAGAGGGCAGAAGGGCACAAAAATGAGTGGGGCAGCAGGGCAGAAGGGCACAAAACCCAGTGCTAAATCCAGGAAAGTGTATCAGTAAGGTAAGTGCTGGATAGTGTAGGGGTGCCACTTACTATTCTAACTCCAGGAAAGTGCATCAGTAGGGTAAGTGCTGGATAATGTAGGGGTGCCACTTACTATTCTAACTCCAAGAAAGTGCATCAGTAGGTTAATTGCTGGCTAGTGTAGGGGTGCCACTGAGTATTCTAATTCCAGGAAGATGAGGCAGTTGGAAAAAATTGAAACAGTGATAATACAGTGTTTAAAATTAAATTAAAACACAATAATGTTGTAATTTTACACACCATCAAAAACTTCAAAAATGAAATGAACAAGAAACATTTAGAAAACATATAAAACATTCTCCAATTGTTTTTCTAGAGCCAAACCAGAAAAGCAAAACTCGAAAGAGCAATCAACAAAAAAGTCCAAACAAAAACAAGTCAGAAGACCAGGAAGAAGACAAAGAAGCAAACTCCAAAAACCAAAGGTAATTTATAAATATAAACACATCTAATCCGCAAAATAAATAGCAAAAGTTGATTTGAAAAGTTTGTAAAAAGCAAATAAAGAGCCTCAGTAGAGTAAGTGATGACATTTTTAGAGGTATCACTTACTATTCTAACTCCAGGAAGGTGCATCAGTAGGGTAAGTGCTGGATAGTGTAGGGGTGCCACTTACTATTCTAACTCCAGGAAAGTGCATCAGTAGGATAAGTGCTGGCTAGTGTACAAGTGCCACTTACTATCCTAACTCCAGGAAAGTGCATCAGTAAGGTAAGTGCTGGATAGTGTAGAGGTGGCACTTACTATTCTAACTCCAGGAAAGTGCATCAGTAGGGTAAGTGCTGGATAATGTAGGGGTGCCACTTACTATTCTAACTCTAGGAAAGTGCATCAGTAGGGTAAGTGCTGGATAGTGTAGGGGTGCCACTTACTATCCTAACTCCAGGAAGGTGCATCAGTAGGGTAAGTGCTGGATAGTGTAGGGGTGCCAATTACTATTCTAACTCCAGGAAAGTGCATCAGTAGGGTAAGTGCTGGATAATGTAGGGGTGCCACTTACTATGCTAACTCCAGGAAAGTGCATCAGTAGGGTAAGTGCTGGATAGTGTAGGGGTGCCACTTACTATTCTAACTCCAGGAAAGTGCATCAGTAGGGTAAGTGCTGGATAGTGTAGGGGTGCCAATTACTATCCTAACTCCAGGAAGGTGCATCAGTAGGGTAAGTGCTGGATAGTGTAGGGGTGCCAATTACTATCCTAACTCCAGAAAGGTGCATCAATAAGGTAAGTGCTGGATAGTGTAGGGGTGCCACTTACTATTCTAACTCCAGGAAAGTGCATCAGTAGGGTAAGTGCTGGATAATGTAGGGGTGACACTTACTATTCTAACTCCAGGAAAGTGCCTCAGTAGGGTAAGTGCTGGATAGGGTAGGAGTGCCACTTACTATTCTAACTCCAGGAAAGTGCATTAGTAGAGTAAGTGCTGAATAGTGAAGGGGTGCCAATTACTATTCTAACTCCAGGAAAGTGCATCAGTAGGTTAATTGCTGGCTAGTGTAGGGGTGCCACTGAGTATTCTAATTCCAGAAAGATGAGGCAGTTGGAAAAAATTGAAACAGTGATAATACAGTGTTTAAAATTAAATTAAAACACAATAATGTTGTAATTTTGCACACCATCAAAAACTTCAAAAATGAAATGAACATGAAACATTTAGAAAACATATAAAACATTCTCCAATTGTTTTTCTAGAGCCAAACCAGAAAAGCAAAACTCGAAAGAGCAATCAACAAAAAAGCCCAAACAAAAACAAGTCAGAAGACCAGGAAGAAGACAAAGAAGCAAACTCCAAAAAACAAAGGTAATTTATAAATATAAACACATCTAATCCGCAAAATAAATAGCAAAAGTTGATTAGAAAAGTTTGTAAAAAACAAATAAAGAGCCTCAGTAGAGTAAGTGATGAAATTTTTAGAGGTATCACTTACTAATCTAACTCCAGGAAGGTGCATCAGTAGGGTAAGTGCTGGATAGTGTAGGGGTGCCACTTACTATTCTAACTCCAGGAAAGTTCATCAGTAGGATAAGTGCTGGATAGTGTACAAGTGCCACTTACTATCCTAACTCCAGGAAAGTGCATCAGTAAGGTAAGTGCTGGATAGTGTAGAGGTGCCACTTACTATTCTAACTCCAAGAAAGTGCATCAGTAGGGTAAGTGCTGGATAATGTAGGGGTGCCACTTACTATTCTAACTCCAGGAAAGTGCATCAGTAAGGTAAGTGCTGGATAGTGTAGGGGTGCCACTTACTATTCTAACTCCAGGAAAGTGCATCAGTAGGGTAAGTGCTGGATAGTGTAGGGGTGCAACTTACTATCCTAACACCAGGAAAGTGCATCAGTAGAGTAAGTGCTGAATAGTGAAGGAGTGCCAATTACTATTCTAACTCCAGGAAGGTGCATTAGTATGATAAGTACTGGCTAGTGTAGGGGTACCACTTACTATTGTAACTCCAGGAAAGTGCATCAGTAGTGTAAGTGCTGGATAGTGTAGGGATGCCACTTAGTATTCTAACTCCATGAAAGTGAATCAGTAGGGTAAGTGCTGGATAGTGTAGGGGTGCCTCTTACTATTCTAACTCCATGAACTTGTATAAATAAGAAAATAAATATACATTTCTAAAAGATAAAACAAAGACATAGAAAAACATAGTAATTTTTTTTTCCATTTCATTTTTTCAACAGATAATGTCAAGCCAGGCCACAGCATCTTACACTAAATCCAGTAAAGGAAACAGACTTCTCAAAAATTGTGGATATATATATTGTAATGAAAGGATAAGTGAACGAAGGAGACATTGGAGGTGTTTGCAATATTATTCTTCCCGTTGCAGCGGCAGAGCGGCTACTGTTGGTGACAACGTAATAAAAACAACTGAACATAACCACTCTGCCTCTGCAATGGAGATAGAAATACGTGAAACAATAAACAAAATGAAAGATATTGCATCCACCTCCAATGAAACTCCTGGTAGAATTTTAAGAGAGGTTGCACAACATGTCCCTGGTCATATTGCTTGTAATATGCCTACTATACCCAATTTGCGTAGAATTATTCAACGTAAAAAGCAGGCAAGTAACACTCACACAGTTACCCCTCAAACTCTGGCTGACATAATTATTCCTCATGAAATTACTCTATCTTTCTCTAATGAACCTTTCTTACTCTATGACAACCAAAACCCTCTTAAACGTATTCTAATATTTAGCACTCCCCGCAACCTTTTTAAGTTAGAGAATACTGAAATTTGGATGATGGATGGGACGTTTAAATGTACGCCCCATCCTTTCACACAAATTTACAGCATTCATGCACAGATTAACAAAAATGTAGTTCCCTTAGTGTATAGTTTGCTACCAGATAAGCAATCTGCAACCTACACTGAATTTTTGTAAGTGATTAAAGAGAAAACATCCGGGAAAAGTCCTAAGAAAATCATTATAGATTTCGAATTGACTATGATCAATGTGATCAACAAAATGTACGTGGATACCCAAATTCAGGGATGTTTTTTTCATTTTTCCCAGGCATATTTGCGTAAATTACAAAAAAACATCCCTGGTTGCAGATTACTGCTCAGATAGCAAACTACAAGTAGAATTAAAGAAATTAACAGCACTTTGTTTTGTACCTCCTGAAAGTGTAGACGAGTACTACACTGCAATTTCTGAATCAGAATATTATGTCGAAAATGAAGAAAAATTGGCACTCTTGTTAAATTACTTTGAGGACACATGGATTGGGCGTCTAAGCAGATCGGGTCGCAGGAGGAAGCCGCGTTCCCATGTGGAGTGGTGGAACTGCTACTCAACCTGCTTGGAAGGAGGTGCTAAAACAAACAATGCCATAGAGGGATGGCACAACTCCTTCACTCATACAATTGGGAAACATCATCCAAATTTCTACTCTTTTTTTAAAACTTTGAAGAAGGAGCAAAGTTTTCAAGAAATGAGACTTGCACAAGCATTAACAGGTAGCCTAAATCCACGACCTTCTAAACAAGCTAAGGAGATGTCCGAGAGACTATTGACAGTACTTCAACAATTTTCGTTGAGTGTGGCATTAGACTACCTGGAAAATGTTGCTAACATATTACATTTCTAATCAATTCTCACAAACTTACTTTCCTGCTTTGGCCTTAAATTATTTTTTTCACATTTAATTCAATTGGCATTTTTTAAAAACATTTTTTAAATTAATTTTCGTCGGGTTCCCTTACCTTAAGAAGTCTTCTTTTTTTCTGTTCCACCATTTTCAAATGTAGACAAATCCATTAGTAATTTTTTCCAACAAAAAAAACCTTTACAATCCAAAGATAAGTCACTCTTCTCCTTCTTTTATTTTAAAATAACATTTTTTTATCCATTGCATTTAAAATGGAATATATTTACTTTTGAAAACATTTTGAAGGTTCCTTTAAAAATATCCTTCCACTTATTTTTTCCAAAGTGATGCTTGCTTGAAAATTATTTTTTTTAAAAACTAGTTTTTTGAAAAAGGTTATTATTTAAGTATTTGGCATATTTTTTCCAATTGTGAAAAAAAACAATGTTGTAATCTCTTAAATTTATACCTCCAAAAATCTGCAAAACTTATCAGAATATTTTTCTATTACTGTTTATCAAATCGATACTTTTTCAATTTTTAATTTTTAAATCGATAATTTAATGCATTTTCTGAGTAAAGCATTCTTCTTTACAAGTAAAAAAATATTGTAAGTGCCATAAAATACATCCATATTCATAACATAATTGTTTCATTTTTTTTTCTTTTTTCTGTACTTTTTCAAACAGAAAAATTACGTTCTTAAAACAAATCCGTCTTCGTTACCCGAATCCTTTTGCATTCTTCTTTTTTCCAAAAATCCCTTGCAGCAAAATGTGACGTTCCCAACCTGTAAATTAATTTTTAAGGTTATGTAACATCACATCCTTACTGGATTTTTTCTCGCTAACTAAATCATATTGTATCTCATTCCAGTTTTTCCAAAAAACAACACGCAAAATAATTCCTTTAAATTGCTGGCCTATTAAATATTAAACCAATGCAACCAATCAAACCTCAAAAACGAAAAGTACAACAATTTAATCTAAATGCATCTCCCTTCTTTTTTCCCACTTGCAATTCAAAAAACCAGTTTTCTTTATTACCAACCAAGCCAAAAGCAATCATTTTGCCAAAATAACAAAACTATCCTATTTCTCTTCTACTAAACTTCAATCGCAATACATTTCTATCTCTACACAAAACATTAAACGTTCAAAATGTTTTCTATTAATTAAACACTTAGTTATTTTTCCATCTTTACCCATTACTTTAATCGCAACATTACCCGACGAAGGCATATACAAGTAAAATGTTCGGCGACATGCTGAAAACAAACACTATACAACTTTTTTTTACATCCGCAACCTCTCCTTATCCTTTCATTACAATATATATAAATGTTTTTCTTTTTTTTACTTTAAATAAAGTTATTTAAGTTTCCTACCTTTGCGCAGGTCAGCTTCCAGCTGCTTCCAGCAATCGATGCAATCCGAAATGGCCGCTTACGTCGACGTTAACGTAACGACGTCATCAAAATCTACCAAGATAAAAAAAGGACTATTTGCTAAACATTTATTTAACTTAAGTTATTATTTTTTTAAATATTATTTCTAAACATAAAATGTTACAAAAATATAGAGAATGTTAATAAAATGTATATTTATTTTTGACATTTTTTTAATAAAATAAAGCAAACTAAAACAATAACGTCATGGTCTTTCTACTTTTATATTTTATTATTGTTACTTTAAAAAATTATATTTTGACTACTATAAATTATGTTTATTATCACTTACCAGTATGCTAGTCTTGTTTCCATCTTCTCCCTCCTTCTTCTGTTGTTTTTCGACCTTGCTATTCAGTTCCGCAGGTTACTATAGAGTAGTCATTGAAATAAATGAAGGACTAAACCGTCCATTGGAATCAATGAAAAACCGTGGGAAAAATAATAAAAATGCTTCTTGTAATATTCCTAACATTTTTTTAAAATTCCAAAATATTTAAAATATTTAAAAAATGTTGATACTTAATTTTTATTAACCTTATTTTCCTTCAGAAAATTAATAATAATTGTAAAATTAATAAAATCTCTATTTTCTACTTAAAAAATTACCAGAGTATTATTTATTAAATTATTTTACAAAAATAAATATAAATACCTAAGTATTATTTTGTTTTAAAATAAATTTAATTTCTAATATTAAACATTACATTATAATATTTTGAAAATTAAAAATTAAATAATAATTAGAAATTAAATATAGTTAAAACATATATATTTTCTTAAAGGATACCTGAGTATTAATTCTTCTAATTAAATTCATTTTTCCAACATTTTTCCAACATTTATTAATATTAAATTTTAATTTCAAAAAGGCCTCTGTAATTTTACATAGAAATAAAATTAATTAAAAAAAATACATTTTATTAAATATATTTACGATGTAAAAGCATGTGTTGTAATAGCACTCGCGTTGTAAAAGCATGCGTTGTAAAAACATGCGTTGTAATAGAACTTGCGTTGTAATAGTTGCGTTGTAATAGCACTGCTTTGTAATAGTTGCGTTGTAATGGCTGTTCCCCGTCTGCCTTGGTGCTGCGGCTGCCATGATGGGATCAGGCATGCAGAAAGAGGGAATCTGCTCATGCTTGATGTTGCCTCCTTGCATGTGGCTGTGCCTTACTGGCCTTGGAGAGTGCAGGTGAGTGCGCCCCAGCTGAAGCGCTGCGTACACAACCCCTCCGGCTCACTCAGAGCTCCGCCATCCACGGCAAACAAGAGTCCAGGGGTACTCTATTCACCGGACCCAGCCTGCGACTGCAATGCTGTGTGAGCCGGTTGCTACTTCTGCTGGTGGACTCTTCAAAGCCCTGTGCCCCTCGGATGCTTCAACTGCTAAATTATCAGCAGCGCCCTGTCCATCTCGTCAGTCGGAGATCAGTAGGAGATCGGACCTCCGGGGTTCAGCGCCATTTTGGTGGTTTGTGCCGCGCTGCAAATCCACCAATAACGATGGTTTCCTTGTAGGCCATCCGCATATATTAGACTCCCGCGGTTCCCCACTATGTCCGACACCGAATTCTTCATTGATCAGCAACGTTGGAGCTCAAAAAACGCTCGGATCACGTCCGTCCGGTCATCATGACTCACTCCATAAATAGCATCTCTGGGTGCAACAAATATGATATTGACCATGCCCTTAAGAAATGTTGACATACCAACATACCTAACTCATGAGGTATACAAGTGTAAAGGTTGTTTACGTCCAAAACCATTAATAACAAGTTTTCCTCCCATACTATGTTATTAATTAGCCTCAGGAAGTCTCCTGTATCTCTTATATCGGATCAAGTAATTGTACAAAAGGTATTGGCAGTAGTCGATATATTGATGTATTTTCATACATACTTCCTCTCGAGGAAACTAATGGTCTATCCAGGGGATTATTTCTATCCTTATGTATTTTGGGCAGCATACACATGGCTGACAGCTTGGGGAAGTCGCAGTATAAAAACTGGCACTCGTCCAATTCGATCAGACGTTTTTCTATCAACATAATCAGGTTTGTTCTATATCTTTCATTAGATTTCTCATACGTAGTTCTATCAGTTTTCTCATAACTACTCACATCATCTAGTTTTCTTTTACCCTCCTTTAAATACATCTCAAGGGGCCAGACTACTACATTTCCTCTTTTATCAGATTTCTTAATCACTATTGAATTGTTGTCTCATAATTCACTGATTGCATGATATTGTGGTGCACTTAGATTTTTGCGAGTTAGGTTTCTTTTCTTATCCAATTTCTTTAGTTAATTTGTAACCCCTCTTTCAAATACCTCTATCACTTCAATATTCATCTGGGGTAAAAAGATAGAATTCGGTTTAAACCTACTTGTACTGGCTCGATCTACTGCTAGTTCTTCAGTCGCTAAATTAAGTATTGGGTCATCTACCCAATCGCTCTTAACTTCCAATTCTCTTATTGTGTGCAAAATCTCAATGTCTTCTATCACAAGATTGGATGGAGTAACATTTTTAGGTTGTGTCCTCTCTGTTTTATTTGTAAACCACCTTTTCAATTTTAATTTTCGGGTAAATTGAAGCAAATCAATCCTGCTATCATTGTAATTAAATGTAGTTGTCGGGCAGAGGATAGACCTAGAGATAAAACCTCAATTTGACAGTCTGAGAGTATAATATCAGATGGATTTACCACTGTTAGTCTGTCTTTCATTTTACAGCTGAATTGCCTCTTGTCATTCCCATGTAGCTTTCTAAATTTCCTTGTTTTTTTTACCCTCTCTTGTTGCCTTCCCCGATGCCTCCTCCTCGACCTTTGTACTCCTGAGTTCCTTGATTCTCTTGTGCTCCCAATCTTCCTTTTGCCATTAGGTCGAATTCCTTCAACATTTTGGATTTGACTCTCACTGTTTTTGATTGCACAGATGCATCACTTTCACTGGCATCACTTTCGATCTGTTCCCTTTGTCCTGCATTGGTGTTTCTAACTCCAAATGGTCCTGCCATGGTCGTCCCCATGTTGTATATATTTTTTCAATATTAGTGAATAACAATATTTTTTGTGTTGATATTGTTGTACTTACTATTATATGTCTACAAAAACAATATTTTGTGATTGATATTATTGACACAATATTTTGGAAGCACAATATTTATGGTTTCAGTGCTCTGTCACTGAATCAGTGTTAACTGACACACATATTCACCACACCAGTGCCAATCCTAAGAGCCATCTCCAATGAGCACAGAGATCTGGGAAATGAGAACTGGAGAGAGCTTTGGCTCAATGACTTCTAATGGTAGTAAGTGGACAGATGCATTGGAGGTCACTACTTTGAAAACTTGAAACTTGGAACCACCAGGTTCACCTTAGCACCCCCAAGTATCGCCAAAACACAGAGCTAGGCTTCATGCTAAAGCCAACACTGCCAGCCAGAATACAGGTGTAGGCAGTGGGGTGCTGATACCATTGACTGGCCACAATAAATGAATGAGAAACAGAGGGCATAGAAGAGTCTGCCTATTAGGAAGAAGTACAAGAAGATGTCGAAGGAGAGAGCTCCACAACCACTGGTCCAAAACCACCCACTTTGAGCATAAATGCTGGATTGAATCTCAAGTACATTGAAGTCTCTGACTGAATTGTCACATGGGAGAGTACACAAAGCTGAAAGAATTCAGTTCCTGACCATAGCTACGAACCTGATGGAAGTTCATACAAAACTGGACTTTTTGAGCCCCTGATTGAGAGACATTTGCATTGCGCTCTACACGTCCAGCTTTCATACTGAGAGAAGGCCTCTCCGTCCGTGGTACCACCTGTACCACCCCATGGCAAGAAGCCCATGTCAGGATTGAGCAATGAGGCACCTGCCACCAGCCCCAGACAAAATCTTCTTTACGGGAATGCACATCATGAGCAGTAGCACACCCATTACCAGCACTGACAATGTATGCATACACAAAACAGAGCTAAGTCAGCAACCTGTCTGAAGAACGGGTTTTGGGGCTAAAGGCTAGGAGGCAGGAGTTTAAAACGTCAGATCATGGATGCTGACAGTAGAGCTTTGAAGACATTTCAACTGCTTTGAAATCAAGGAGAGGGGGCTCTATGTACAAAAGGAATGGAGCACCCAATAACAATAAAGTTAAAGAAAATGTTCCCTTTGGTCAGGATCTATTTCATACCATACAAGCCTCAAAGGCTAGCAAACATTCAGCACAACACAAACACCACCTACGTATTAAAGCACTTATGAAGATATAATTATACGAAAAAGTATATATTTATTATTCGATAAAAACATGTATCATTTCACAAAATAAATGTCAGCACAATACATTAAAAACATTTCATAAAAAACACATTCGTTGAGCAACACAATGTTGAATGACTGCAACAATCCTAAAGGAGAATAGACAAAAAACAACAAAATCTGTCTTATACACGTTAATTTGGATCCTATTGAGACAACAAGGTCTTGATGCCCTGTCACCATTAAGCTGCTGAATTATCCAAATTTAACAGAAAAGTTGGGTGTCGACGCGTTTCTGTGGTACTTTCTTATTAGGACCACCTTCATCAGGACAAGAATAATGTTTTCTCCTTAACATGGTTTTAGTCTCACCTAACATAAGATACAGAAAGAACATAACATTCTTTTTAGTCACTCCCATCCTAAATGAGTGCTACTAAACATGGCTAAAAACTAATTTGAGTTCATTTAAACAATAAGCAAAAACAAAACCATTGTCAATTCACAATACACACATTGTGGTATTTATATCAAAATCCCTGTGTTGTCATGAATTAACATTAAAACCTATATGTACACACATCCTGTTAAAAAGCCATACTCTATTACTCTTTATAAGTTCTCCAATCATTCATCAATTAAAAAATGATCCCCTTTATTCACATTCAGCAACTCTCACGTATCTCACAATGATGTATCTTTAAAACTCACCCGTGCAACTGCACTTCAGTGAGAGATACTCCCAATATATTGTGGAGCACGTAATCCGAATGTTGGGATCTTCTGGATTTAGCAAAAAGAATTCAATTCTGTAATTAATCATTATGATGTCCATAGTAAGAGTTATCATAAAATATTTGTGTTGATTATACCTACTAAAACTATTCTTGGAACGACCCTCTGTTATCTTCCCTGTGGGGGAAATGTGTGTAGCACCATTTACGTTGTCAGACGGGTTCACTTTATTGCAGCCACATCCTAGATTTTACTTAGGACCATCATAAAGTTTTCCTAAAGCCTGTAAAATGAGAGTGAGACACCTTCCTTCTTGAGGGATCTGAATCCAGAGTCACTAAAAGGAGCTGGTTTCCGATATTCCACCCTCAATCAATGCCCTGTACCTGAACCTTTTCCCACATTAATTGAATAAAGATCTGTGAGGCGCAGTTAATAAAGAGAGAAATCAAGGATGTGTATTGGCCAGGTGTGTATCCTAGTCGCGACAAATTATAAAGCAGCTTGTGTCATAGTTTTACCCATTCCCTTTTTTAGGTCTCGCCTCTCAATGCGCATGCGCATTGAGCGGAGCGAGACTATAGGGGCTTAAACAGAGGTTTAACTAAACTGGCGATTTGATGCTGTGCCCGTGCGCTTTTAGGTCAATGCGCAAGCGCATTGACAGAAAATGCGCGTGCACAGCATCAAATCGCCAGCCATCTGTTCCCCAGCAGCTCTTCCCGCTCCGCCCCACAAGCTTCCCCCAGCGTGCGCTCTGCCTCAGCCGCACTCCTCCCACACCTTTGAAGTGAAGCTTAGCTTCACTTCAAAGGCCCCTGCTGCTTCACACTAATCGCCGCTCTCCCCGCTCTGATACTTAATGCTATTTTGAGAAAGTCACACGCAGTATAGTAAGTTTTCTCTTGTAGCTGGAGCAGCATCTGATGTCCTATGCCTGTTTCATATGTTTTGTTTCTCTTCGAGGAATATATCTCCACTTATAATTGTATTTTATTCTCCAAAGTTGCCTCACTAAGACTGAAGGATCAGCTTCCCCTACGCGCAATATTGTCAAGACAGCACTAGAATGCCTTGTCAAGTACATCATTTATAACTGAAAAAGATTATGTTGTGTAAAGTCATGGCTTGCATATATGGGATGCCCATCACGCTTTTCCACAAGCCTCACACCGTATATATCGGTCTCCTGAAAGGGGAACATGCATTCATGTGCCGGGCGTGTTCTTGTCAGCAAAGCAGATATGTTCTTGATGCTTTTTTGTTTTGTTTTAAAACTCACTATGCTTGGTCTTCCTGGTCAGTTCTTGCAGTATATTTTCTTATATGCAAATGTTCACTTATTTATATAGCGTTTCGTGCCGCTATTTAGCCGACTTTTAAGCGCTTGACACAGATTCATGGTGAAATAAATTCACTTGCCCAGAATCACACTAGGCAATTAAGAAGGGCGCCGGGATTTGGAACTACATTTCCAGAACTGATAGTCAGAAATGTACTCATTGATTGAGTCTCCACTCTCCTCCACACAGACTCTCAAAACCTAGTAATGTCAAGGAAAGGCTATCCATAATTTCAAAAGCGTGACAAGAAAAGAACTTAAACAAATGTTTTATCCCAACTCTCGAGTATCGCATTCTAAAGAGGGGGGGTACGAGGATGTTGCTCTTTGTACGCTTGTGTCATCCTTTGGCCAGTTACATTACTTTTGTTTATTTACAGCCAAAAGGCAATCAAAGCGTAAAAAAATAGAAGGCCTGGGTTCTGATGGCAGAAGAGGAAACATTCCTTGAACACTGTTACTATGGGTTTAGTTGGCA
Source organism: Lissotriton vulgaris (assembly GCF_964263255.1). NCBI lineage: Eukaryota > Metazoa > Chordata > Amphibia > Caudata > Salamandridae > Lissotriton > Lissotriton vulgaris. Next base: position 847,195,513 of record NC_141695.1, read on the forward strand.
CTACCCACAGACTATCATTGGCATCATACCCGGAAGAGAACAACAATGTAATGTTTTTGGCTGTTTGCTTTCACATGTTTAATATTTCAGAAACCCCTGCTACATGTCACGGTTATGTTCCTCGAGTGTTTGTGTGTCTAGACTTGTCCTCAAGTGTCTTCTTTTGTTGGTGGTCTGGGCGAACAGCTTGAAATAATAAATACTTTATTTTTCAACTCGAATGGAAGTGTCTTCTGTTGATGGAGATCGGGCAGGGGTTTGCTTAGCTGTGCAAAACACCTTTAACAGGTGCAGAAAGGAAAGTTGACTGATGGGGTATGGGGGTGTGGCTCTACGACAGGGCTCTGTTTAACCAACTAGATCCAAAGTGATCGCCCCTTTTCATGTTATGGTGAATGGAAACTATTTTCAGCGCCTCTATGACGTGGCAATACTTTTTATTTAGCGCTATATTTTGGACAATGTTTTAGTCTTTTTCTAAAGAGAACAAGACTGTAATGGGATGCGTTGCTATTCGTTCCCACATTTTGGCAGATATTTGAATTGCATGACGTGACTTATCCAGGATCACATGGTACTGTCAGAGGCAGAGCTGAGATTAGAATTCGGGAGAAATTCCTATGCGGAAGGCCGACTCTGCTGCACAGTTTCATAGTATTTTGGGGACTGTTTTAAAGAAACCCTTGCCTCACTGTCGGAATTCTATCCCTCTGAGTGTAAAATCCTTCTGATGACGGCGCCCTGATGTTCCGCCAGCGCTAATATGTTACAAGGCGCGCACTTGGCGCTCACTGTTTGTACACATAGGCACACCAGTGAAATAAAGCTGTTTACAGCAGAGCAATTATATTCAAACAACTGCCTCGCCGAGTTCACAACTGTCACCGGAATAACAAAGGTTCGCTCATACAGCCACCTTTTAAAAAGAAAGAAAAAAGCCCTATTTTATTTATGAGTCCCCGGGCACTCCGAGCCGATTAAAAATTAATGGCGAACAGGCAATGCGTCTTCTGAATATTTCACTTGCCACTCTACCCGCTCCGCCCCCTGCTGCGGACGTGTCGCATTTCTCCTCCCCCTCCCCACAGCAATGCCCTCCGTCTTGTTAAATCTGAATCTCGTTTGCGGCTTAATTTAAGATCTACAATGATTTTGTTTTTTTGTATTGGAATAAAAAAATCAAAATACCCCCCACTACCACCTGTCTGCGCTTTCATGATGACGTGACAAGGAAGCTGGAAATGTTTTTGTATTGGGCCGAAAAAAGTAAAACTGACTCTGCATTTAGTCTATATGTCCTAGGATATAGATACTCAACCCCGTGCTCTGCTGTGTTCTCACTACCACCAGAGTGTCATGGGCATTGTGGGCTCTATGCACACTGGCTGGTCAGAGGTTTGTTACGCTTCTCTTTGTCAAGGGGCACGAAGACTCTTGTGATGTTACTTAACATCTCCCTGATCGCAAGACACTGAGAATGGTGAGATTTTGTGTGCGTTTTAAATTTTGCACTGTCCCACTCGAGTTACCATTATTTTGTGAGACAGAGCCTTCTATTCGCTCAGTTTAACCTTGCCCACTTTTCTAATATGACAAACATCCAGCCCAATTCATTTGAGTGCACCGTAAAGCTAAGTTACTATTGCAGCGTCAGAAAATGGCCTACATATCGCCAGCCACCTGTTCCCCAGCAGCTCTTCCCGCTTCGCCCCACAAGCTTCCCCCAGCGTGCGCTCTGCCTCAGCCGCACTCCTCCCACACCTTTGAAGTGAAGCTTAGCTTCACTTCAAAGGCCCCTGCTGCTTCACACTATTCACGGCCGCCAGGCCGTGTCTATCCCTCATCGCCGCTCTCCCCGCTCCGCACCCTGCTGTGGCCGTGTCGCATTTCTCCTCCCCCCTCCCCACAGCAATGCCCTCCGTCTTGTTAAATTTGAATCTCATTTGCGGCTTAATTTAAGATCTACAATGATTTTGTTTTTATGTATTGGAATAAAAAAATCAAAATGCCCCCACTACCACCTGTCTGCGCTTTCACGATGACATGACAAGGAAGCTGGAAATGTTTTTGTATTGGGCCGAAAAAAGTAAAACTGACTCTGCATTTAGTCTATATGTCCTAGGATATAGATACTCAACCCCCGTGCTCTGCTGTGTTCTCAATAGCACCAGAGTGTCATGGGCATTGTGGGCTCTATGTGCACTGGCTGGTCAGAGGTTTGTTACGCTTCTCTTTGTCAAGGGGCACGAAGACTCTTGTGATGTTACTTAACATCTCCCTGATCGCAAGACACTGAGAATGGCGAGATTTTGTGTGCGTTTTAAATTTTGCACTGTCCCCCTCGAGTTACCATTATTTTGTGAGACAGAGCCTTCTATTCGCTCAGTTTAACCTTGCCCACTTTTCTAATATGACAAACATCCAGCCCAATTCATTTGAGTGCACCATAAAGCTAAGTTACTATTGCAGCGTCAGAAAATGGCCTACATTACATCTTGTACAAGTATTGAGAAAATTGGTTAATTCATGCAAACGCCTACGCCCCCCTTGCTCAGATGTAGTTTTGGGATGACTGCATTAGCAGGCCTTTTTTAATTGCTCCAAGATGGCAGATTAGCTTAATGGCTACCTGCATAATTTGGTTGCGCCGCAAATATGATGGGTTTAACTAAAAATGTGACTGACTCTGCCTTTCAGCTTTCTAGGTGGCTGAAATGTGTGCCGTTTGGGTTGGGTACTCCTCAAGCTTTTTATAGCACTGTAAAATTGTGGCGCAGTATTTGAAAAAAAATGTTTCGTTTTATAATAGCCTTCTCTTTTGGTGACCAATGTTTCCTACACAGTAGTGACAGCTACTAAGCACGGGTGGTGGGGTGGAGAGGTGAATAATAAAAATAGGCTCACTTACCTGAATGCGCAAGCGCATTCCCTCTCTGTCCCCCTGCTCCTTCTCCCACTCTCCCTGCTGCACCTGTTGCCCTACTCCCTCCTGCCTGCGGCTGCCTGCTGTAAGTAATCCGGCCTCTGACTATTACTCGACTTCGTCTTTCCCTGGAGAGAGCTGATGCCAGCCGATCGTCCTTTAATCCCTTTCCGTCTGTGCCTGGCCAGTAACAGGGATGCGCTGATAAACAAGGACGCCCTGATGTAGTTGTGCCTAATTTACTGTGGCATAAGTGTGACTTACCCGTGACCTTGCGTACCTGCACTTCCTGTCTCTTTGTCTCGTTTTTTGTATGTTCTTTTTCATCCGTACTTTACCCCTATGCCATGTTTCCCCTCCATCCTTGTTTTTTTAGGAGACTTGTTTGCATGTTTTGACGTGGCTGCATTTTCGTCACAATAAAATACACTGAACATATTCTTCACAAAAGTTATTTTCAATAGTTTAAGCTATTGCTATTATAAATTACAAGAACTTTTATTTAAGTATTATTATTTAAAAAAATTAAAAGCCATTTGTATTTGTTGTATGAATACATGTAAGTCACTTACATACAAAACATGTGGCATTACAAATGCTATAGGTGTCACATTTGAAAAAGTTAAAAGTATTGGCATTGTAAATGACAAAGCTATTAATTTTGCTATTTTTAAGACCAACACATAAAAAAAATGGTCATTTACAAAACCAATAGCTCCAACTTTTCTAATGCAAGACCTATTGCATTTCCAATGCTTGTTGATAATGTCATAATTTGCTTGTCTTCCTTGCCTGTTGTGAGACTGAGATCCCAGAAAGACCAAGGTGATTGCAGTGGTGGCCAGCTGCAATTAACACAGGTGGGGTGACAGGCACGCTGATGGGCACTAATAAAACCCAGCAGCGCCCTTAGGCTCAAAACCAAAGCTCTGAATCGTGGTCCATTTTAAACTGTGTTATTACGGCCAAGATTGAGAGCTCTGGAGTTGAGACTAAAGGCACTGCGGGTTTCTCACCGTGACTGTCAGTGAATGAAAGCAACTTAATATATATAAAAAAAGATTTACTTACCTGTTGCCTTGTGCTAGGTGTTCCTCTTATCTTGGCAGCACAGGATCCCAGAGTTCCAGCAAACAACTCCCCTCTACCAATTCAGATGGTTATCTCAGCAGCATGAGACAAGCACCTGTATTGGCTGGAGCGTGCGGGTGCGACGCTCCTAAAAGTACTGGGGGGCATATGTACAAGCCCCTATCGTCACCACATCGTCACTTGACGTTGTGGTGGCGATAGGGGCATTGCCTTATTTACAAGGCAGCGTTAAGCCACTTAACGTGACTTAACGCTGCCTTGTAAATAAGACCCCCTTTAACGCAATGCTTAGTGTGAAAGTGGTGGGCAGTGGGTGTTGCGGTGGGCGTTCCATCGCAACACCCAGTGATTTTGACGCTGCCCCCTATTTATAAGGGCAGCGTAAATAGGAGGCAGAGCCAAAATTTAGACCAGGGAAAAACTGGTCTTAAGTTGGCCAAACAAGGAGAAATGCATTATTTCTCCTTGTTTTTAGGTCTCGCCTACGCAGCGCACGTGTGCTACATAGGAGACCTTTAGCCATTGCTCTGCTCTTTTTAGAAGCACATACTCATGCTTGTGGCGGCATCCTCCTTGCGGGAGCGTGCAGCGGCGTGCCACAAGCACGAGTATGTGTTTCTAAAAAGAGCAGGCTGCCCGCACATGCATGCACGCCCCACTCCCGTGCCAGCACTATCCTCGCTCCCCACTGGCAATCACGCACGTACCAGGCGCCATGCTTTATTCAGCATGCCTGCTTCACTGGTAGTCACGCACATACCGGGCGCTGCATTTATTTTCATTATTTCTCGCATTCCTCCATCTTTTAAGCGCTGCGCTTTAATTATATTTGCAGCTTTGAAGCTGCATCTGCTCCACCTCCAGCCGGCCATTGTGATGATGTAAGCATTTTTGTTAGTCTGTAGAACTGGTCGGGGAAAGTGCTTGTCTGTGCAAGAAGGTCATCATAATACACATATATGCGTTTTATATAAAATTACTTTCATTGATTACGTTAACGAACAGCAGTGTAAATGCTTGTTTGAGTTGTAGATGGTTGTTGCTTGTCCTTATTGTCTTATGCAGGATTTATGACATTTTACAATTTTTTCTTTCTGTTTGTTTGTATACATTGTCTCTCATAATCTACTTGTAACTGAGTGTGCATGCGTTGTCGGTGCCTCGTGTGTGCGTGTACACGATTGCACAAGTGTCATCAGTTTTTTTACTCTCAGTGCATTGTCAGTGTGTTATGCGCTCTTGCATTGACAATGCAGTGCCTCCAAGTGTGTATGTGTGTGCTTGTGCATGGCAGTGCAGTGCTTCCAAATGCTTGTGTGTGTGTGCACCCACTCGCTTATGCATTGACAGTGCAGTTTCTCAAATGCTTGTGTGTGTGCTTGTACAGTGCCGCCAAACGCTTGTTTGTGTGTATGTGTGTGTGTGTGTGTGTGTGTGTGTGTGTGTACATGTTGTTTGTACGTTGTCAGTGTCTCCTAATCCTTCTGGGTCTGAAGTTGATATTTTACGTTTCTCTCATTTTGTGTGTGTGTGCGTGCGCGTGTGTGTACTGTCAGTTGCTTAAATATGGCTCCTGGAAAACACCATCTGTTATCAGCAATGTAACTTCCAGTCGATGTGAAACCAGCCTTGAGGCCTGCAGATTCCTTCCTCCTCCTCCTGTCTGTGTGAGTGTGTGTGCCTGGTGAATACATCAACAAGAAGGAAGTGCTATCAACATGCATTATCAGCGCCATGGCTCTGTGTGTCTCTATAAACCTCCAGGACACCCCCTCAGATGGTTTGACAGTTACAGAGCTTACACAAGAAAGGTTCATGACAAACTTAAAATGGTTAAAGCAGATGTATCTGTGTACAAACGATTATTGTAAGATATATGCTAGTATGTGAGTAAAGGCAGCAGCAACCAGAAAAATAAAAAGAGACAAACCAACTATTTTGCAAACAGTAAATAATATAAACATGACTTTTTTGGAGTGCCATAGATTCTCAACCCTTAGCCTAACATTACCTCAGAGGTGAAAATAATACCAAAGCACAGGCTTAAATAAGATCCAAAGTTAAACAAGCATTTGCAATGCAATAGGTCTCGCATTTGCAAGAGTTTAAGCTATTGGCATAGTAAATGACAATGCCTTTATTTTATGTTTTAAAAGTCAACACATAAATAAAAGGAATTGTCATTTACAATGCCAATAGCTCAAACTCTCGTAAATGCGAGACCTATTGCATTGCAAATGCTTGTTGCTTTTTCCATGTGTTCTGCCATGGAAAAAGCAAAATGCCTTGGATTGTTTATGTACAGGAAGGTTCCCCTTCCTTTACATAAACAATCTTTGAAAAAAGCCATTTTGTGACTTCTGCGTGTGCTGCATTAAGCAGCACACATAGAAGTGACAAAATGGCATTTAAAGATTATTTATGTACAGGAAGGGACACCTTCCTGTACATAAACAATCTTTCCCCTGCACGCAGACACCCTTGCACTATGGTGCAAGGGTGCCGGCGATTACGCTACACTGCTAAGCGTAGCGCCAGCGCAGGTGGAAACGTAAGGCTGCACCATATCATTGTAAATATTGTGCAGCCTTGCGTTTCTGAAGTGGTGGAGTGAGGCGTTAAGGCCATGATGGCTAAAACCTCATTCACCATTTCCTTGAACATATGCCCCTGGGGTTCTGTGCTTGCTCTCCACCCAGGTTTCTGAGACAGCTTGGGTTGGAGTGTTGAAAGTGCGCATGGCAGCCTGGCTGTCGGAAGTGCACAGTATTCCTCTCTGCTGTTGCCTCGCCCCCAGACTAGGCTGCCGCCAGTACGAAAAATAAAATGGTAATAAATGAGATTTATTACCATTTTTTTCATGTTTCCTGCTCTCCAGCAGAGGGGTGATGCTCCTCCACTCCACTGGGTGATTTCTTTGTAAGGAGGATAAGAGACTGTAAGGTTGAGCAGAGTGACAGCTTGCAAACGTCTGCTTAGGAAGTGGGTTTGTGAATGACAGTGACCATCTAAGACACGGCAATGTGGGCCATTGTCCAGAGCCCCCACTTTCCAAGAGGCCCCATAGCAAAGTGAGTGGACAGTAGAAATTCCTACCATAATAACGTTACTCATAAAAATCTGCATTAAAACATTCTTGAAGCAGGCACTAACATGGAGAAATGTTTTCGTTACTGCAAACATCCCACGCGTTGCATGTGTGCTGCACTGTGCAGCGCACATACAATGTGTGGAATGTTTAACAGGATGTCTAGGCATAGACTTATAAAGAAAGAGGTTGAGAGAGAAAGTTGAGGTGGAGGGGTGAGTTGAAATTGAGAAGGTGGTCCAGAGAGAGAGGTGTTTGTGTGTGAGAAAGGAGTAGAGAAACAGAGGTAGCCGGAAAGGAGTATGATATTTAGAGAAGTGAAGGAAACTAAACAGATATAGAATGATGGATAGAGGGGGTGAGGTGGTGAACAAATAGTGAGGTAAATTGAGAGGTTAGATAGTGAGAGAGTGAAAGCAATGGATATAGAGATTTGAGGTAGTGAGGGAGATGTTAGGTAAAGAGAGAAATGAGATAGAAAGGTGAGGCGGAGTGGTGAGGTAAAGAAAGGGCTGAGGGAGAGGTAGAGAGTGGTAAGGTAGCAGAGACATGGAGAGAGATAGATAGGTGAGGTAAAGATAGAAATGAGGTTCTGTGAAGTAGATGGAGGAGAGATACAGGATGGTAGGTTAAAAAAGTGCAGTAAGGTAGAAAGGAAAGAGGTAGAGAGAAAAGTGAGGCAGAGATAGGGGCTCAAGAGGGATAGTCACAGATATACAGAGTGATACATAGAGGAGCACGGTCAGGAGAAAGGGGTAGAGATTAAGTCAAGTGAGGTTTTTAGGTATATTGATGGAGAGATGAGGTAGACCAAGGTGAGGTAGAGTTGAGATAGAGAGAGTGGATGAAGGTGTATACAGAAGTGGAAATAAAGAGAAATTAATAGACAGGGTAAAGGAAGATTAGGTGAGATGAGGTAAGAAGACATAAATGATGCAGAAAGCCTGAGAAAATCCACAAGCTGCCGAAGAGTGAGCAGGCCAGGCATGCACCCAAAGGGGCAGATTGACCTTTTAGCACAACTGAGGGCAGAAACCAAAGCTCCTGTGCTCAGCCGCACTAGGGGGAGAAATCAGTGCAGAGTCATATTTTTAAGAATGACCTTTGCTGCTCTCTACCCTTATGCTAGCGCACAACCTTTGCACCATGGTGCAGAGGTGCGTGTGTGTTTTCTTTAGCATCTGCTCCTTTGCCTTTCCCTCTCTCTCACATGAACACACCCGTCGCTCTCTGGACCTCCTTTTACATTTCAACTCACCCCCTCTACCTCAACCTTCTCACTCAACCTCTTTCCTTATAGACCTTTCTACCTCACCGTCACTTCCTCTTTTTTTTAATCTCACAAATATCTACATCTGTATAAGACTCACCTCTCTTTCTCTAAATTACATTTGTCACTCAACTTCCTCATTTTGCTCTACATCACATTTTTTTCCTTCTACCCTTCGCTCCTTTCTCAACCTTTCTCTCTTCCTCACTAGATTATTTTTCTGACATCTTTATCTGTACCTCTTCTTGTGCTTTATTTACCTTTCATCTTTTTGTTTTTCCTCAAGTCTTTCTGTCTACATTTACCTCTTGCTGCATTCACCTCTATCTAATTCACCCTTTTCTACATTACCTCTCTTTCTCTTTTCACCTCTTCCCTTGCCTTACTGTATCCCTTTTATCTATATCTCTGCCTCTCTCTGCTTATATCTTTCACCTTCTACCACTCCTAATCTTTTCTTCTAGCTACCTCACCTTTTAAAATGTACTTTACTTCTCTCCCTACCTCATATACCTTTCGGAATCATCTCTAGCTGTACCCCCTTCTCGCTTCACTTCACTATCTTGCAATACTGCTCTCTTTATGTCATTAGTAAAGCTACAGTTTCAAGTGGTATGTGCTTATATCACGAGGTCTTGAATGAGCTGAAAAAAGGTAATAAATTCAAAGTTGCTCAAAGCATGGGGTAAAATACATCTCGCTCAGGGCCCCAAAACTCCTTACGATGTCCCTGATGACAATATATATCAGCATAAGTGTGTGAAAACTTGTTAACAAGTCTAAGGCTCACTATAGCAATTATTTAAAAAAAAATAGGACTAGCTAAAGAGAAAGTGAAAAGGACTGAGAATTTATGTTATTGTCTTGTTTAATGTTTGAATTTGAAAGGCCACCCATTTGCACTATATGTCACCACAGTCACCCATTGAATTGTCTGTGTAATTGTTATTATGTTTTCTTTTGTCAGACATCCCCCATTGGTATTATCTGTTTGTATAAAATTGTTCACACAATTAATGAGACAAATAGAGAAACAAAACAAACAATTTAATAAATATATATATTTTTTATAAAAACTTACTGAGGTGTGGTATATTTTTTAAAGTCTAGTACACAATCACTATTGATTGTGAAAGAAATAATCAGGTTCTGAACCAGTACCCTGTTGTACTTACCCAAAAGAACCTCTTGTAGCTTTATAACTAATGCACCAAGTCAGCAAACCCAGATCTACTGACTTTTCCAATGCTTTTTTCAATGGCATGTGGGTCTTTAACTATGCCAGGAGTTCTGACTTTTCACAACAGGTTTCACAGAACCCAAATCCTTACCTCATAGACCTTTGACTCAGCAGTCCCTGACTGATTGCTGGAATGACTTTAGAAGCTGGTTAAATTTACTGGTGGTTTCTTTCCAAGGGCAGAGGAGCGTTGCCCCCCACTCGCTGTGAGCCATGCATGATAAAATAATATACCAATTAAATAAATTAGTTCATTGTCATTTTATTTTTACCCGATTTGCATGCTGCAGTGCCCCTGAACCAAGAGACATGTGGGGCGTGCCTCTGCTGTCTATTGGCAGCGTACAGGACTGGAGCAGTGGCTGGACAGACACTCCAAAGTGCGCATGTCAGTTTGGCCGGCTGTCTTGTGATGGCCAGCCTGACAAGCGCACTTTTCAGCTTTACAACCCGAGCTGTCGTAGACATCTGGGTGGAGAGCAAGCACAGGCATCCAGAGCCTCGAGAGTGTCCAACCAGCCCGCTCCATCCAATCCTGGCGCTTCTCTCATGCTGGTTAACAGCATGAGAGCAGCGTCTTGATTTGGTTTGGGAAGCTCCACTAAAGACTGCATTTTCACCAAGGAGGATGTGTGGCAGGGGGTAAGTATTGTTTATTTGAATCTAATTTATTTAAAATGTTAGTGTTCTTTTAATTTGGGTGGAGGGAGGGGTTGTTTTATTATGGGCTTTTGGAGGGAGGGGTGCTTTATTTTGGGGTTTTGGACGGAAAGAGTGTTTTATTATGGGATTTTGGAGGGAGGGAGGGTTTTATTTTGGAGGTTTGGAGGGAGGGATGTTTTTATGGGCTTTTAGAGGGAGGGGGCATTTGTTTTTTTTGTTTTTTGGAAGCGGTGGGGCACTTTCAAAGGTTGTTAGCCGCCCCTGATTGAAATGGGAGTCTCAGGGGTGTAACACAGGTCCCCGCACCCCCTGCGGTGCGGGGTCCCCCAACCTCCAGGGGGCCCCCTCAGCACGGCACTTCGGCCGGAGAGCTCCAGATTGAGGCAGAAGGGGGCCCCTCCATGTACCCTGCAGGGGGCCCCTCAAGTTTCTTTACACCACTGGGGAGTCTGTATCACTATGGAGCCACTGACGGTTGCAGAACGCTACCAACAAAAAGTGTTTTGATTTATGCTGTCAGAAATTCAAATCAAAGCAATAAAAAAAATTTAGGTTTTTAGTTGAGTGATTCAACCTTTGCAAATCCAACTTTGTCTAGCTCCTAAAATCCAGGCATTCCAGAAAGGACTATGCCTTAAAGGTTAAATAGATAAAGTGACTCATGTTGTCACTAGGCGAGTTTTGCTTCTTTGTAGATGTTTCAGTTTAATCTCAAATTCATACATTCTAAGCTCAAGTATCCAGTTTTGGCAGTTAAACACGCTGTTCACTTGAGATGCCGAGATTCTGATATTTTTTAATATGCTATTATCACGTAGGAGTCACAGATTACCTTGTATGGTGTATATCTAATTCCTCCATACCACAAACAATACCTTTCAAGTGCTGAAAGTCTGGAGATGGGGCTAATAAAAAAACCCAAGGAGGGTAGTGGGAGCAGGAGAGGAAGGAGGGACAGAAGGTAAAGGAGGGAAGGAAGAGGACACCAGAAGATAAGAAAATGGTGTCCTCATAGTTAACTGTTTAACAGCCACTTTTGTATTTTTCTGAAAGCACTGTGGCTGTGATTTATTAATGCTTAGCGCTGGGTTTGGATCACTTTTGTGATGCATCCCGGCTCTAAGTGTTAAGGTGCTATTAACTATCCAACGCAAATCAGGATATGTGTTGGATAGTCTCCCAAAGTAACGCAAAGTTGCAATATGCCCTGCTTTGTGTTACTATGCATGGGGGAGGGGGCTTCCATTGGCTCTGTATGGAGTTTCCATGTAACAATCCTTGAGCTTTAATATAAATCCCTATTTACAAGTGTTGGTACACAGGGATTTGCACCAAACTCTTATGAAGAGAAATGTTTTGATTCCTTCTTGTTTTTCTAACTTTGCATGTGTCCTGCATTGCGCAGTCGGTGTTTCAGAGAACTCCCACACCCTTGCCCTATGGTGCGTGCACAGGTGTGCACATTGGCACATGGTTCCCAAAGAGCACCAGCGCTGAGTGAGATGGAAAATGCACCATATCTTAGAAGATAGAGCACATTTATCTCTCTCCCTTTGAAGCAAGGCAGCACCGCAACTGTGGTGCAGTTTTGCGTTGTTGCATTGTGTCGAAGAACAGTAAACCTGGGCCTGTGACTGGTGATGAAGCAGTGCGCACACCCTGTCAAGAGGCTGAATCTACTCAAGGGCATTTCCAATATTCCCAGTTTCACTGTGATAGCCTTGACTTATTCTCCTAACACCAGAAGAGACATGTTGAAAGTGAAGCTTGGGACATCATTCTGTGCTAGGGCTGCACCTTTCTTGCTGAAAAATGGCAGCACATTTGTAGATGATTGACATTTCTGGCAGGTCAAAGCTGGTACCTAATTTAAAAAATGGTGTAAAATCCCTAGTGTTCTTTTTTTAACATGATTTTTTCATTCAGAAATTACTTATACACCCCTAACCTAGGTTTGAAATAATTTCTTCTTGTTTTTCAGTTTTAAGTTTATGTTTCAAGGAGAAACAAATATAGGTTTTAGCCATTTTTGACCATTTATTAATGACCTGGCCATGAAAATGATAGCCATGTTGGTAAAATACTGGATTAGAGACTACCCTGTCTGTTCCTCAACCACAGCCTTCCCGGGATGCTCCGTGGCCTGTAGACGTATGGAGGTGTGCACCTGCAGGAGCTGGTGGGTGTATAACATTGGCACATTAAGATGGTCGACCTGGTCACCCGACCCTGTGTTTTGGGTAATGTAGGTATCTTACGAAAACTCAAGGAAAGGAATGTTGTAAAGTACAACAGTGGCCCCTACGCGATTAACCCGGGGCCGTCCGGTGGGCGTGTGCGGTCATAAATCACCCACACAGCGGCGGATTTCCGACCGCGGTCAACAGGTTAAAAACCTGTTTGTACTAATAAAAAAAAAGAAAGTGTATTTAATTGTACATTCATTAATAATTACCAGTGTACTTATGAGGGTGGTGCTGCTCACACTAAGATACCGAACGTGAACAAATACCACCAGCTACCACTAAAGTTGCATGTGTTTGAGACTTGTGGCTACATTAACTAAAGTTTTCTGAGGGCGCACGCACAGGGCTATGCGACATAAAATATTACGATTATTTAATATACGCTTTAGAGGCCTGTGAATGCAGTGCAAATTTGCATTGCACCACGTGAGTATCCACGGATGTGTTGGTAAATGTGCCCTGTAGTGTACTCAACGGTATTGCTCGAATGAGTTCTAGACTTAGAGGAAAAGCTTCTGATACTTTACTGTTTAGGGATTTAACAGAATCATGTGGTAAAACGAAGACTCACGCCACATAACACAGAGATAACTCATATCACAGCAAAATGGCCTACGCCTCTAAATCAGATTATATGCCCCATGATCAGCCGATTTTCCCAGAGACCCAGATCAGTTGGAGTTAATAGGGATAGCGTAATAGTTCCTCTACCATTTTCACAATTCCAGAACTCTTCATGCTGCAGTGTACATCTTTTTTCAAAGTTCAAAATAATCTTTGAAGATTTGTGTTTCTAGCGCTAATATCGGTGTGGGAGACATCTCATCGTTTGCCTGGTTCGACCAGTCGTCTCCCTTCCAGCATCTTGCCCTGCCCTATATTCAGCAGGCCATATTTCCACTACTTGATATGCTACACTTCGATCTCTGAATGCCCCCCACCTGGGTTCATATGAACCTGTACTGAGTCATGCACCTCTGCAATTCTAAAGTGGACACGTCAAAGATCCTCTGTAATCATTAGCGTCATATTTGGTTATTTTTTCAGCACAATGAAGCTTAGCTGTTATTGTGCTTTGGTAATTGGCTTAACATGACATGACGTAGTATAAGTTAGCATAGCATAATATAACATTGTATAAGTTAATAAAGCACATGAATAACCTCACCAATGGTTCCACACTTACACCAAGGTTGTAACATCTGTTCTTGAAACGTGCACGGCCTCCACTCAAAATTAGAAGACCCTGATTTCATGGACTTTATCACACATTACAATATTCTCCTTTTTCGAGAATCCTGCCAGACAACCTCATCCCCAATAATCTGTTTTAAAGAATTTCTAAACCCAGCTAAGAGAGCCACAAAATACGGAAGAGCAAAAGGGGGTCTCTCTATCTTTATTTAAACAGAAATTCCATGGCACACTTCCACCATAGTTTTAGATTGCTCCTGTTTGTTGTGCGTCAAAATAGACGTCCCGGAGTCCTACACCTTGCTCATACTCAACATCTACATTCACTCCACATCCAAACTAAAGAAGTGAAGAATCGAACAATGAATCACCTCATTAAAAACATTAAAACTCACTTATCCAGATGCCAACACCATCCTGTCGGGCGATTTTAATATGAATCTACAACACACCAGGAGTAAGGGTAAAACGAGCCCACACTAGCCCTTAACCGACAAGACTCATCCAGTAAGAAATGCGCAGCCCGCTTGAAAGACTTCTTAATGTGCATACTTAATGGTCAAAGCTCGACCGATCAGCCCACAGCATACACCAGGGTTACACAAAAACACGTTCTACTATTGATTATACCTTCACGGATCATGACCTCATCCCATACATTGCGAACTTCCAGATAAAAGACAGGGCGGAAAGTGAACACCCGCCGCAATCTTTTACTTTATTAAAATCTTTCACAACCTCAGAGTAAGCAAAGGCACTATCATCTTTAACACAATGCTATAACCTAAAACGCCTCCGCTGGAACAAGGATAACATTGAGGACATCATACGTACCTATACCAGTCTTTTGGAAAGATCCAACTCTGAAACATTGACCATAAAAGCTTGGGAGCTGTTTATTTATGAAATTCTCTAAAAATGCCCATGTCCGCAAAGCAGGAAACGTAAAAAGGGATCGCCTTGTTCAACAATAACCTGAGGAAACAAAAAGAACAACTAAATAAATACCTCAGACAACTATGATCTCGGGGACCAGAATGCCACCAGAAACTCCTGCTTCTAATCACTAAAACAAGAAATAGACATAAAACTCACCAAAAAATAGTATCAAGAACACATTTGGGCGAAACTCCATTATGCTTGCAAATTGGGGGACTCCAGGCTCTTTTGGGAACAAATCAACCAACTAACCAATGGCTGGAATCAACATCACAATTCGGATATGCTGGAGGCCACATGGAGAGCTCACATTGAACTCCTATATAATGAAACTACACCCCTATCGGCCCCAAATTGCGAATCATCAACAGGGAAGGAGGCTGGAGGTCGAGATAAAGTCAATGAAACCAAGAACCACGAATCCCTCAAGGAGTTAGTGTTGTTTTCAGAAACTCAAGTGCTAAAAACTATTTAAAAATTTAAATCCGAGGTGAGCCCCAGGTCCGAACGGACTACCAAATGTCCAAATGTCCTGTTTCGGCATGACCCCGCATTCTGGTCTCAAGACCTGACTCCTCTTTTTTCCAAAGTTACAGCCGACAGTTTGATCACTGAGTCCTGGAGTGGAAGCATCCTTAATCCAATCTATAAGTCGGGTTCCCGTTGAGATCCATCCAATTACAGGTTGATTGTGCGGATAGACGTAGAGGTGAAAATGTATGCATCTAATCTCCTGGTAGATTTAGAGGCTAGGGTCAGTCAAATAAACCTAATACCTCCTACGCAAACTGGATTTCGGGCGGGGATGGGAACCGTAATGAACATCTCCGCAGTCACTCTTTTAGCTAATGAAGCCTTTGCAAAATCAAGGTCCCTGTATGCATGCTTCGTAGACCTCAAAGCGGCTTTCGACAACGTTTCTAGAGCTTCTCTATGGGTTTAAATGCAAGCTTGGGAGGTCCCGCCCAGACTCCTAGATGCCATTAATAATCTGTATTCTCACACGTGGGTGCAAATCAAGAAAGCAGACAGGTTGAGCGTAACCAGTAAGATTCCAATATTAAATGGGCTAAAACAAGGTTGCGTTTTCGCACCTTTGTCTGTTTAACGTTTACACGTCAGATCTGGACAAGTGCCTTCAGTCAATTCCAGCTGACCCAAAACTGGGCAAAATACCGACACCGTGCCTTCAATACGCAGATGACATTGTGTTGCTAGCACAAACACCAGTTGGCCTGTAGAAATTAATCACGGGACTAGGAGCCTATACCACCTTAAACCAACTCACGATTAACCACCAAAAGACAAAATTCATGTGTTTTTCTAAACATAATAAAACATTGTACAGGCACACCTTCTCCTGGAAATTGGGCGAACAACCATTGGCCCGCGTTGCCTCCTACAAATATCTAGGCTTCTTGCTAGACTGCAAGCTCAACTTTAAGCAACACGTGGAACAAGGATGCACAAAAGCAAAACAATTGTTATTCGCCTTCAAAATCCTGAAGAAAAAGCTCATAGGTTGCTCCACCGGTCATCTGCTTCAAGTGATCGACGCAAAATTCCTACCCTCCATCTCGTATGGCTCAGAAATCCTGAATACGAAAGATGCTACATTATTAAATACAGAACCATCTAAATTCTTCAAAAGACTGTTCTCAATACCGTTACACATCTCACAAGAACAAATCCGTTTAGAATTTGGACAAAAAAATCAGATCATGGCCAGACAAGGTGCCTTAGTAAAGTATTACTGGAGGATGAGGGAGGCAGAAAATAACACTCTAGCCCACCGTTGCTGGGTTGAGATTTAAAGTCAAGCAAGACAAGCTAACTCAACCACTACAAGCTTGTTGTTTGATGAGTGCATGAATGCTATGCCTCATCACTGAAACTGTCGTTTTACTTTGTTTTACTTCGCCGCATGATTAATATGTTGTGTTGTCATCTTGCTGCTGCTAATTTTTAAAATATTACTTGACTGTTTCTGCTATCTTTTAAAATGTTATCTGTCTGCCTCACTTCCATTACCGGCGCCACATGACCAATATGTATCGCTGTTGGTGTTAATTTAGAAATTACTCACCCGATTTCATCTCTGCTGACACTTGCTCTTTTGCACACCTTCAGACAGCCCGACCTGTTAGAGGCACGCCGCTCTCGCATTTCCTTAGCTTGCCAAGCGCCCCGCTCTACCACGGGTTTTCCCGTTTGCTGTGGAGGGTGCCGGCAGACATTTACAGCCCCTGCCCTCATTGGCTTGCTGCGGCTCTATGCTCCCTTCCGCGCCCAGCGGTCGCGCGCCGAAGTCCAGCCCGTCTGCGCTCGTCCGCGCTAAGTGCGCGCCAGGGGCCAGGGATGCTGGTCATTCTTCTGTCTGTTCCCAAGTAGGTGCTCTCTATTCCATTCAGGAATTATTGCCATGGAAGTCTCATAGATTGCCCTGTCACTATTCTTCCCAACCCAAGGCTTTACTAGGGGATTTTAGCTGTAGTTGTGTGTCTAACCATTGCTGTCCTATAATGCCGTTACCTTCACAGATGCACCCCTCCGTTGGGACATTAAAATCTCCTTCCTCTGTCACTGAAGAGGGCTTTCTGATCAATGTTAGATCTTTAATTAAAAAGAACATCGCCTTCAACGACTTTGTTTCCGTTAGGAGACCCTCCTGGGTTTTTATCACGGAAACCTGGGCGTCTGAATCCTCAGGCCCCGAGCTTGTTGATGCTATCCCGGAGGGCTATGCTTTAGCTCGGATGGATAGAATTGGGAGAAGAGGAGGAGGTTTGGGGATTCTATATAAGAACTCCTTCACCTGCCGTACTGACCATCTTTCCACTCCTACTGATCTCTTTCAGGCTCTCTACTTCTCTCTTAAATCCTCTCCTACTGTCTCCTTTTCTGGTCTTCTGTTCTATAGGCCCCCTGGCCCTAGGTCTGCCTTCAGCCATGATCTTTTAAAGCTCTTAGAATCTTTTGTTGATGGACCCAAAATTACCTTGTTAGGTGATTTTAATTATCACCTTGAAAATACGAACGCCAGCGACACTTCCTTTCTGGTGGAATCCTTAGCCTCATGTGGCCTGATGCAACTTGTGGATAGCCCCACCCATTCGGCCGGCCACACGTTGGACGGTGTTTTTTCAAATGATCCTAGATTAACGATAGGCCCCCCATCCCTCTGGCGTGGTCAGACCATTTCGCGGTTCCGCCGGAGTTAAAATCCTTCTCTTCTTTCCCTTCCTCCTCCGAACCCAGGAGGTGGGAATTAAGAAAGAACTACAGGGAGGTTAATAATGCAACTCTAGCCCCTTTTCTGTCCAACCTGAGGCCCCTCACCTCTGGTGATACTAACGCAGCGGCCCTCGAACTCTCTAATTCCATCTTGAGAGCGGTGGATATTTTGGCTCCCGCTAAACATCATTACTCAGCCAGAAAGAGACCTTCTTCTCCCTGGTTCTCTGACTCGCTCAGACTGTTAAGGCAGGGCTGCCGTAAACAGGAGAGACGCTGGCGGGCCTACCTTGACCCGAAGGAGAGAGAAGTGCACAAATGCCTCCTTGCAGAATATAAACTGGCAATAATTGAGGAAAAGAAGGCGCACTTTGCTAGCCTAACGTCCTCGCTAAATTCCCCCCGTGATCTGTTCAAGATCATTGACACCCTCTCCAACCCTCAGACACCGGACCCCATAGTAGGATCCCAAGAATTGTGTCATACCAAAATAGCTTATATTTATAGGTCGCTTGAAGCCCTCATCTTGACTCTGGTGTCCCCTATCCTCCTACCTCTTTCACGCCAGAATGTCGGGCGAATGAACATCGCCCAAGTTTCCTTAACTTTCCCCTCCTTACCCGTGAATCGCTCACCCTACTCTTTGATAAAACTAAATCTGGTTGCCCTTTGGATCCTTGTCCCCTTAAGATCCTCAAGGAGTGCAGGGAGGTGGTCATCCCTCCCCTCTTAGAGGTGCTGAACCTAGTGATTATGGAAGGAAATTTTCCACTCTCGTGGAAAATGGCGGTTGTTAAGCCCCTCCTGAAAAAGGTCACCCTGGGTCCTGGGGTGTTGAAGAACTTCCGCCCAATCTCTCTGTTACCTGCCCCTGCTAAAATTCTTGAGTCCTACCTCAATCATCATCTAAGCACCTTTCTGGATGACGCCAGTTTGCTGGACCCCTCCCAACATGGTTTTCGGGGAGCCCACAGCATGGAGTCTGCGCTTACAGTGGTTATTAACAACATGAAGGTCGATACGGGCCAGACCACCCTGCTGGTCCTACTCGACCTCACGTCGGCTTTTGACACCTTGCCCCCCTCCGTTCTGATTGGTGTTGGCGGCTCAGCCTTGAACCTCATGAATCTTTCCTTAATCAAAGAGAACAGAAGGTAAAGCTGTTGACTTCCTCTCTCCCTCTAATCCTGTGCAGTGTGGGGTCCCTTAGGGATCTTCCCTGAGCCCCACAATTTTTAATATCTATGTGGCCCCACTAGCCAGGTTAGTACGATCATTTGGCCTAGAGGTGTTGTCATATGCTGACGACACCCAGATCACTGTCTCTCTCACTCAATCGGTCAGCCTCTCCGCCTCTAACTTCAGGAAGTGTATGGAAGCAGTCTCCCTATGGATGATTCAGAACTTCCTGAGGTTAAACGGGGAGAAGACAGAGGTCCTGATTTTTGGAGCTAATCAGGACATCTTGTCGAGTGACTGGTGGCCTCCGTCCCTTGGGGCGTGTACTTTTCCGTCTCAATCTGCCAGGAATCTGGGGGTACTGATCGATTCCACCCTCTCCTTCGACCATCAGGTCAGCAGGACTGTCTCAACCTGCTGTGGAATCATCAGGGTCATGAGAAAGATTGCTCACTTCCTCTCTCCGGAAGCGCGGAAGCAGGTTACTGTGGCCCTGGCTTCCTCGAGGCTAGACTACTGTAACGCGCTTTATTCAGGTATTAACAAGAACCTTATTCAGCGCTTACAGATAGTGCAAAATGCGGCGGCCAGGCTGGTCCTTAACCTCCCTAGACTCTCCTCAGCTTCCATAGCCAGGAAGAACCTTCACTGGCTGCCCATTAAGTCCAGGATCTCTTTCAAGATCCTTTGCCTTGCCCATGGGGCTCTATACAGCTCCGGTTCGGAGGGTATTAAGGCCCTTCTCCACCCTTACTCTCCCTGAAGAGCCCTCCGCTCTTCCAACAAAAACCTCTTGTCAGTCCCTCGGTCCTTCAAAGTAAGGTGGGGAGGGAGAGCCTTTGCCTCCTTTGTCCCAAGGCTTTGGAATTCTACCCCCCCCCCCCGAACTAGCAGGACAATCATCCATCACTCTCTTTCCTAAAGCTTTGAAAACGTACCTCTTTGTAGAGGCTTATCTGTAATCTGGCTCTCCATTACACAGAAGCTGCACGATCTGTAGGCGCCTTGATGCCCTTGGGCTAAGTTGCGCGGTATAAGACATAATTCATTCATTCATTCATTCATTCATACAATCCTCCAGGAATCTGTTGGCATTGCAGCTAGAGGAGGTCTGGTCAATACCAATAACGTATTCTGGACTCAAAAGCGTGGTGAACACCGCAATCAAGCGGATCTCTTTGTTAACTGATAAAATGATTTTTGCAAAAAAACATCACGCCTGGGCTGTGATACAGGCCTATCAGAGGCTAAAGCAGCAACAGTATTTGACTGAACACCTTTCCTACCACAAAAAGCATTACCTGATGTTGCTACGACTGGGATCATTCCCCTCAAAGGATTTGACCCCTAAATGGCCATCGAAGGAATGCCGCCTCTGTTGTCAAGGGGAGGAGTCACTACTACATGTATTATGTACATGCCCTTTTTTACTGAAAACACGCAAATCCATTCTTCTGGAGATTTTAAGGAATGAACAGATAAGAACATGTAGAGCTGCAGTCATCGAGTGTTTTGGAGGGCTTTCGATTCCTCTCTCCTATAGCGCCATAACATTCTGGAAAATAGCAGCAAAGGAACTGGAAAAAATTGATTTAAGCCAAGCAGCTATCAAATAACATGCTGGCTGACTTTTTTTTGTTTTTTAAATGTATTGTTCTACTTGCCAGCTTTTTAACTGTGGTCACAACTCTAAGGCCATAATTTCTCTCTTACGTTTTAAAAAAAGTGCTCATTTAATCTTTTGCATTTTATGATGGTCTGCCATCCTTTTACGATTTTTAAAGAATCAATAAAAGTATTTCGGACTGGACTTCACTAATAAAGCACATGATAACACAACATAACATTTGCTATAACAGAGCGCTTTAAAACTTGTGGGTAAAACTCACATGTATGCAGATAGCCCCCACTCCTTTTATAATGGCAAACGTGAGCTACAAAATGATGGAATGCTCTCCAAAGACAAGAAGTAAGAGATTCAATATACGAAACATGTGCCCCAACTAGGGCCAATGCAGTTTATGTTCTCTGTTGAGTCTCCTTTGAGTTGAATGAGTAGGTTCAGACCTAGGACCCTTTATCGCCCTAAGGGATTTAAGCTTCAGCTCAGTGACAATACCCATAGAGGCAGAAACACATTTGGCGGTGCTTGGCTGCTATTATACCACTTTCTTTTCAGAAGATATTTTAGCAGGTCCTGCAGTCGCACAGAACTGTTCCTCGCGTGCAGAGTTCGACCTGGTGCATAGGCTTTCCTACTTATTTTTAGGTCGAACCTACTGGAGCGTGCCTGTGGTGTCTGTTGAGAGGCGTATTGTGGCTTACCAAGAACATAGAGGGGCTTGGAGACTGCTTGTTGCTTACCATTGATTTGCATTCCATTCTTACTCGTGTCTCAGCTTGCAAATCTTGTGGTTGTCCTGTCCATGGAGCATTACCTCTTTACCCTTGCTTTGATTGTCTGGCACCTCTCTTCCATTGCTTGCTTTCCAAACACTACTTTTTTCCTGTTAAGCACTCCATGAGAGCGCATGTGTTTTTGAGCTGTCCCCCTCCTGTACTTCTCTCTCCATGCACTCTGTGTTGGTCTCTGTCACCAGAGTGCTTCGTCCCGTTCCCTCTGTAGTGCGCTTGTCTATGTGCTTCTCCCCGTTGGCTTCCTGAACCTCCATATTTTTTCCCCACCCTCACCCTTACCCTCAGTGTTGCTTTCCCATGCCCCCGCCCTCCCCAGTTTTGCTTTGGCTTCCCCATCCCTTTTGTCCTCCCCCTTGTTGCCATGACTTTCCCTCCTCCGTGTTGCTTCTGCGTCCACGCCCACGCCGCTCAAAAAAGAAAAAACCTCTCTTTTCTTTTTAGTTACTAACTAGCTGCCCGCCCCAGCATTGCCCGGGGCAGAAGGGGGCTGGGGGCAGCATTTCAGGCTTGCGTGCACTCCCGCCCCGGCCCCCACCCGCCACGACATTTCCACTCCTCCCCGCGCTTCACTCAGCCGCACACGTTCCGCCTCCTCCCAGCACTTCAATAAGCCACACACATTCCGCCTCCTGCCAGCGCTCCCGCGCTTCACCTGCCTCAGCCCGACTTCACCGCTCCTCGTTCCGCCTCCTCATATCAGCCCGACTTCACCGCTCCTCGTTCCGCCTCCTTCCATCAGCCCGACTTCACCGCTCCTCGTTCCGCCTCCTCCCATCAGCCCGACTTCACTGCTCCTCGTTCCGCCTCCTCCCATCGCTTCTCTGAGCCGCACATTTTCCGCTCCTCCCCGCGCTTCATGTATCTCAGCCCGACTTCACCGCTGCTGTCCGCCGCTCCTCCGCGTGCTAGATGATGTCAGCACGCACGTCAACGTTGTTAGCGCACACGGCTGGTGCTACTTCTTAGGGACTACTTTTTTTTAATTGTTCATTTTGTGAATAACGTTTATTTTTATTTTTTATAGCCTATGTCCATCTACAGGACCCCCCCTTTCCAACGCTGTATTGGGTGTTGCGATTGGTGGTGTACATTTTGAGTTTACCTGGCTCAAAGGACACAGTTCTCTCTTTATAATAGTAGTATAGATTCAACTTCGATCGGTGACTACAAAGAAAAAATACGTTTTGTTATCATTTTGTAGGTGTGCAAAAGCATGCAGCGCTCAGCAGTTTGGCCCAGCATTTTATGATAGCAGGTTTCCCTCCTCCTGCTGTTCTCTTTCTATGCTGACCCCACATGCACGCCCTCTCTATTATCTGAAGGAAGACCTCCCTTTTCTGAAAATTCCACCCTCCATGACTATGGAAGTGCCTTCCCAGTGTGTTCTTGTGTTTGGAGTGCTTGCCATTTATTGCAGTATTATCCTTGTACATGTGTTTGGTACTCTTTTGTAACATGCACACACCACTTTTCCCTTGTAACACACTGTTTGCTACCTCTCACATTTTGTTTGCCTTGATACTTGCACAAGTGCCACCATTGACTACGTAACGTTTGTTCTTGTGCCTGAGTGTCTAGCATATATTGCAGTATTATACCTCTAATTGTACTTTGTTTTCTCTTGTAACCTGCACACTTGTCACTTTTTCCTCCTGTGTACTTTTTGCTACCCCATGTATTTTGTTTGCTCACAATTGTCACTTTACCTCATGTAACTTAACGTATGCTTTTGTAATCTGTTCACGTGTAATGTTCTCCTCATGTATCAGTTCTGTTCCTATTGTGAAGCGCTCTGACGCCTTCGGGTAAAGTCTGCGCTATATAAAAATGCATAAATAAATAAATAAATAAATAAGGCACTCAACTCAAAATTATTTGCTCACTCTTCTGAAATGCTCCTCTGTACGCCTTCCTACAGGCACTCATATTTTCCTGGCCCTGGCGATCAGTCACTCATGAGTCAGTCATGAGTGGACTGGGCTGCCTCCAGCAGCCCTGTCTGGGCTTCTCAAGCGAGACGAGCGGGATGCCCCTTGCACAGACCTGGACAGACACTGTAAACATAAGCTGTGCGGACATGTCTCTGAGCGGCTTGTATCTGTTCATGAGGTCGCTGGGCTGGAGCGGCTGCTGCAGAGAATGTGCCTGCACAATGCAGCGTACCTCTTCCCTTGAGTGGTGCTAAAAGGGAGCAGTGTGAACACGAGCAGTGAGTGAGCAGAAGACAGGCCTGAAACCTGCAGGGGGGCTGGCCATTCGCTTTTAATTATTATTATTATTAAATTATTTATGCGTTTTTATATAGCGCGGACTTTACCCAAAGGCAGGGGCGTAGGAGACACTAAAATTCTGGGGCGGACAACCTTGTGGACTTTCCAGTGACCCTATACAAATCACCGCCCGTTAAACAAATACAATCGCATACATTCGAAGTGAAATATTAAGAAAAGCAGGCATGTTGTCACAATTTTCATTTATGCTTTATTGTAATTTGCATTCATATAGTAATCAGACCAAATGTTAAAAAACTTGTATATGAATCATCTTGATGCACCAAGCAAACATAGGTGGCTGACTTAGGGTGGGGTTGTCGTGTTTGCAAGTGCAATATGATTTGAAAAGTACCTGCTGCTGCATTCCTGGTCTCCAGCAATTTTCAGGCAACAATAAAAATGTGAAGAGAACTTTGGTGATTAATGTTCTTTATTGAGAGAGATCGAAGGTTTGTCTAGTGGAAGTTTTGACTCTTGGTAAGGTAGACACAGTGGGTTAATATGCATGCTGCAAAGAATGTGTACCACGCAGATCACAAAATGCATATCATGTAAATTGGTCAGTGAGTTACTGCTTTTGTCTGAGAGATTCTGTTGGTATTTGCAGTTTATAAGTTAAAATCCTAACATTGAACTGTGAGCTATTAACTGTCATCAAAGAGCTGCATGAAAACTTCAAGGTATAGATTAGAACATTATGATTTTTCCCCAGTATTTCCTTATCCTAATGTTGGAAAATGGGTTCATTAGGATAGAAATCAATTCTGATTATTAAAGAGAACCCCCGAACCATGGTGTTATGTTTTAAATTCTGAGTGTGTGCTTCTTTAGTGTTGCAAAGCCATCCTGTGCCCTGGGCACTCCCTTACGTTTTGCTGACTGGTACTGGTGGTACCTGACTCTGACTGACCCTGGCCTCTGCCTGAACAGGCACAGGGCCAGTGCTATTCTGAAAGATACACTTAAAGATACTGTGAAAACACCTACATACACTAGGGTGCGCTATGGGTTAGGGTACCCCTATGATTGGCATGACCTCTCCTATAAGGCCCTAGTTCATAATAGGGCAGGGAGATTAGAACTACCTTTAAGTCCCTAAAATATATTAGGGCATGGCAGTTTAGAGGCCAGTAGCCCTTTCTGCGTTTGCATGTGTGCACTGCTGAAGCCCGAGGTCAGTTTAAAAGTAGCCCTGTGTTGTACGACTGCTTCTAAAATGCAAATTGTGCCCAGACTCGACTTTTGGGTTTGGGGAACATATATATTGATCAACTACAATGCTGGGGCAAAATTAAGTTAAGTGGAAAAAAAATTCCACTTAACTATGGCTGTATCATATTTGCCACATAATACATCTTCTGCTGCATAATCTAACGATTTGACCCGAAACAATTTTGTAGCTCAAACGGTTCAAAAATTACTAAAAGAAATGTGACTTATGTTGCTGTGAACTGTAGGGCCCTTTGCAAAGGTTGACTGGTCACCTTTCCCTGTGCTGCATTTGTATGTTACACAGGTACTAAGGAGGCAAAAGCTTTGCAGAGGCTGTTAGTATGTATAAATATGTTAAAATAATAAAGTATCATAAAATGCACCTCCTTACGCTGCAGCCTTTTTATTGTTGCATCATTTAGTCAACACTGCAACATAATTTTGGCCTCCATTGCTGCATAACTCCATTGGCCCCAAAGAAGGCTGCACATGTTAAAAGTGTTTGTGCAAGAAGCAGAGACCATGAAGTTTGCAAACTTAGGGGCTGATTACGAAGGCAGGCGGACGGCGGTCCGGTGTCATGGAGTGCCTTGTGTGCATGGGTGAGGAGATTGAAGGTTATCCTCTTGTTGATGGGGAGCCAGTGCTGGTCTTTCAGGTGGGGTGTGATGTGGCTGCGGCGGAGTATGTTGAGGTCATGCAGAGGCATTCTGGATGCGTTGCAGTCGTGACAGGAGTTTGGCCGGGGCTCCGTCGAATCGGAGAATGAGACCACTGGCCTTTGAGGTGGTGACCCGAAGGTAGGCATTACAATGCAACCGCCACTATGGCGTTCGCAGTGCCTATCTTTTACATTGCAGCAGGTGCTGCTGGCTGCATCATCTGCCGCAATGTAAAAACTGTCATGTCAATCAATCAATCATAGCATTTGTAAAGCACACTACATACCTGTGCGGGTCTCAAAGCGCTAGGGGGGGAACTGCTACTGTTCGAAGAGCCAGAGGAGTCTCTTGAAGGTTAGAAGGTCTTCGGTTTGTCGTAGGCGGATAGGGAGGGTGTTCCATGTCTTTGTGGCAAGGTGGGAGAATGATCTGCCACCGGAGGTCACTCTTCATGTGCGGGGGATGATGGCGAGGGCGTGTTCTGCGGAGCGGAGCTGGCGGGTGGGGGTGTAGAAGCCGAGTCGTCTGTTGAGGTACGCCGGTCCGGTGTCGTGGAGTGCCTTGTGTGCATGGGTGAGGAGCTTGAAGGTTATCCTCTTGTTGATGGGGAGCCAGTGCTGGTCTTTCAGGTGGGGTGTGATGTGGCTGCAGCGGGGTATGTTGAGGTCGTGCGGAGGCATTCTGGATGCGTTGCAGTTGTGACAGGAGTTTGGCTGGGGCTCCTGCGTAGAGTGGATTGCTGTAGTCCAGTCTACTACTGACGAAGGCTTGGGTGACCGTCCTTCTAGTTTCGGTGGGGATCCACTTGAAGATCCTGCGAAGCATGCAGAGGATGTTGAAGCAGGTGAAGGAGACGGAGTTGACCTGCTTTGTCATGGAGAGTGTGGGGTCGAGGATGATCTCTAAGTTTCGTGCGTGGTTGGTGGGTGCTCCTAGTGCCGTTGGCCCCCAGGAGTCGTCCCAGGCCGATGGGGTTGAGCCGAAGATGAGGATCTCTGTCTTGTCCGAGTTCAGTTTCAGTCGGCTGTCCCTCATCCAGTCGGCGACAGCCTTCATTCCTTCGTGGAGGTTGGTTTTGGCAGTGTGGGGGTCCTTGGTGACTGAGAGGATCAGCTGGTTGTCGTCGGCGTAGGAGATGATGTTTAGGTCGTGCTGTCAGGAGACGTGGGCGAGTGGTGCCATGTAGACGTTGAACAGCATTGGGCTGAGGGATGAGCCTTGTGGTACGCCGCAGATTATCTCTGTGGTTTTGGAGCGGAAGGGGGGAGGCGGTCGCTCTGTCAGGTCCCATGTCTGGGGGCTGCGGGAAAGGGGCCCGCTATGGGCCTCCAATGTTCCTTTCCGCCAATTTTTCATCGCGGGTGAACTGCCATGGATAGGCTGGCAGGTATGGGGTAATGTAAGCCCTACTGTGGTGCCTGGTAGGCACCACCAGCATTGTAGGAACCAAGAGCCCCTCCGCCGCACTGGCGAGCTCAAGTAGCCAGTCTGGTGCGTGGCGGTTGGTCTTTCCGACCGCCAGTAAAGCACCCACCATTGTAATATGGTTGGCGTTGATGCAGTCACCAATGGCAGTGGGTCTGCCAATGACGGGGTGACGTGGCGGTTCCACCTTCATTATAATCACCCCCTAAGTTTGGTGTGCATGCAAATCCTACATTGCCAACCCCTGATAAGTTGCACCACTACTGCTGAAAAAGGCCAATGGAGGTACCAATGGGTGCGGTTGACTTGCCTCAAGGATCTTGGGACCTCAGTGACAGTCACTGTCGATCTAGGGTGTGCTTCTTTGTATGCCTGCTCGCAAGACTGGAGGTGAACTGCAGTATGGATTGTGGTGGACAGGCCTTCCAGGTTAACTCACACTTGCCACCGTTGGGGTTCACCTGCAGGTGCTAAGACACCAGGGCTTCTAAGGTCTAACGGGCCTTCTAAGGTGTAGCATCGGAATGAGCTCTGTCAGGAGTGCGGTCTGCTGGACTGGTCATGAAGGCTGAAAATGGTGCTCCAGTTCCGAATTCAGCAGCTCTGGCCAGAGTGCCACATCCTCTCCCACACTGAACACCACAGTGCCCCACTGAGAGAAACTTACACTGCCTTCAGCTACAACTCAATTGTGCTGCAACTAAATTCAAATTATGCACTAGACAACAGTAAAATACTGCCTGAAAAAAAAATGAATAACACCCTGAAAAAAGCAAACACTCATAAGGAATGCAAGAATAAGCAAATCATGTGAAATGTATTCAGGAACAACATGGTTACCGTAACAGTTTTAAACTCATTATTCATAAATCATTAAGTGATTTTGCCTGAAAAATTCAGGACATGGACCAGTGAAGTGTGGCTCAGGGGTTAGAGGCGGCAGACCCGGAAGCTGAGATCGGCCCTGGACCAGGGTTCAATTCCCCGCCTATGCGGGTCTTGGGCTCAAAAATTCCACGGACTCGATAATTCTCGCTCCGGTGCCTTCTCGACTCACGGGTTCACACTCTGCGACTCTGGGCAATAGCTTGCTTAATCTCCACAACGGCCCCTCGTGGCGGGATGCCTGGCTTTCACCTTGTGGATACCCTGCTGGGGTTATCTCACAGGGGAATACCAGGACGGGTTCCCTAAGCAAGCGCCGGGAAACCCTTTGTGGGTAGCTGTGCGCTATATAAGCTCAAAATACATTTACATTTACCAGGAAGGGACCCGTTTCAATGTCCATTGCTTATATCCTTTCAAAATGTAAGCGGTTTCGTTAAAAAAAATCACATCCCTGAACACAGAGACACAGTACACATTTTATAAGCTAAAATAATTAAAACAGTTGAAAACGATCATATTAAACATTTTCACTCCACTCATCAACCAGGTATTGCAGTCCATTTAGAAATGGTGCACTTCCCGTGGGAAAACAATGTTGTTCAAAGAAAGAGGAAAAAAGAAAGTAGCGCTTTCACTGGCAAACTCTGTAAAGTGGTTCTAATGTGTGTGGGTGTAAATAACAATCTGGCCTGTCTGCTGACCACTCTGTATTGCTTAATTTAGGTATTTCATTTTTTTTCTCTCCGTCCCGAGGTTTTTCTTTGGAATTATAAAGCGGTCAGTAAAAGAGGAAATATCCAGCCAGTGTCCGCCTATTTTGGATCCATTTCACAGAGAAACCAATGAAGAAAAGGAGATGCAAGAGAGATTAATAGGAGCTCTTGAAATCAGACAGAGACAGAAATGGGTATGAAGGACAAGAGACAGTTTTTTTCCCCTTCTCTGCCCTTCCCAGGCCTTCGAGCCTTCCTGCAGCATAACAAAGGAGGGCCTCTTTGACTCCAGGCAGGTCAAGTGCAGGGCCATTAGTTACGTGCTAATGGCCCTGCTGAATAACAAAAGGGAGAGGGGAAATTCTTTTGTCCACTCGTCCCCCCCACCCTTGTCCCCGTGTCCCCCCCACTACAAAATCTGGGGGGGACATATCCCCCGCGTACCCCACACTTCCTACGCCCATGCCCGAAGACGTCAGAGCGCTTCACAATAGGACCAGTAATGATACATGAGGAGAAAATTACAAGTGAACAACTTACAAAAGCAAATATTAAGTTACATGAAGCAAAAGAGACAATTGTGAGCAAACAAAATACATGAGGTAGCAAACAGTGCATTACAGGAGGAAAAAGTGACATGTGTGCAGGTTACAAGAGGAAACAAAGTACAATTAGAGGTATAGTACTGCAATATATGGCAGACACTCCAGCACAAGAACCAACGTTACGTTGGCAATGGTGGCACTCGTGTAAGTATCAAAAAGCTAACAAAACTGTGAGAGGTAGCAAACAGTGTGTTACAAGAGAAATGTGGCGTGTGCATGTTACACAAGAGTGCCAATGCAATTACTGGACTAATTACTGGAATTAATGCAAGCCAGGTGGAGGTGAAGCCAAGCCAGAGCAGACTCAGCCCTGAAATGACAGAGGTGTCTCTCAGGGTACAGGGCCCATTGCACAGGTCACACAGATAGTGAAAGGCCCGTTCCTAGACAGCAGGCATAGCCCTCAGGCCATAGAGTCCGTGCAGGCTCCTCCCTCATTTATAGAGAGAGACAGGACTGAGGATAAACAGAAGCCCACGTGTTTATTCTCCAGGCTGCAGTCGGTCGAGAGGATGGCCTGTTAACCTTCAGTAGCCCCACTGTGCCTTGGTTTGACCCCTTCCCTCGCGCGCTGCAGTTCAGGGCTGACGTCAGCACGTTCTGTGCCCCGGGGATTGATAAGAATGTCCTACGCTGAGTCAGAGCCACATTCCCTAGAGTGGGGTTATTTCTGTGTCAGGGTCGTTGCTTTCAGGGGTCAACAACGCACATTAATTAATTAATTAATTAATTAATTAATTACTTAATTAATTAGCCGACAGTAAGCACACATGGTGTGAGTGACCTCGTGGAGCTCGTCAGAGAGGCTTGAGGTATCAGCTGAGATTCTGAAATACCCAGCACTAGAGATGCCGATGCACTGCCGTAGCGTCTGCGCTCTGACATATTGCATGATATGCAGGTAACGCAGCGGCAAAGGGTCAAGTCAAGTCAAGTCAGAGCATTTATATAGCGCACTACATACCCAGAGGGTCTCAAGGCGCTAAGGAGGGGGGGGGAGGATTACTTGTCAAATATCCACGTTTTAAGTTGTTTTCTAAAAGCTAGGTGGTTCTGGGTAAGGCGAAGGTGAGTGGGGAGTGAGTTCCATGTTTTAGCAGCCAGGTAAGAGAAGGATCTGCCTCCCATGGTGGTCTTGTTGATGCAAGGTACAGTGGCGAAGGCTTGGCTGGAGGAACGTAGTTGGCGGGAGGGGGTGTAGAAGGACAGTCTTGAGTTGAGGCATTCTGGTCCAATGTCGTAGAGTGATTTGTGTGCGTGGGTTAGCAGTCGGAAAGTGATTCTCTTATTAACGGGTAGCCAGTGGAGGTCTTTCAGGTGACCAGAGATGTGTTCGTTGCGTGGGATGTCTAATATGATTCTGGCTGAGGCGTTTTGGATTCGTTGGAGTTTCTTTTGGAGTTTAGCGGTAGTGCCTGCGTAGAGGGTGTTTCCGTAGTCCAGTCGGCTCGTGACTAGAGCATGGGTGACTGTTTTCCTGGTTTCGGTGGGGATCCATCGAAATGTTTTTTTGAGCATGCGAAGAATGTTGAAGCAAGATGAGGATACGGCGCTGACTTGTCTGTTCATTGAAAGTGAAGAATCCAGGATAACGCCTAGGTTCCGTGCGTGGTCTGTCGGGATGGGTGCTTTTCCAAGGGCTTCCGGCCACCAAGAGTCGTCCCATGCAGAGGGGGATGTACCTAGGATGAGGACTTCTGTTTTATCTGAATTCAGTTTCAGACGGCTGTGTTTCATCCATTCAGCAACTTCTTTCATTCCTTCGTGTAGGGTAGTTTTGGCGGTTCTGGGGTCCTTGGTGAGAGAAAGGATCAGTTGAGTGTCATCCGCGTAAGAGATGATGTTGAGGTTGTGTTGGCGGGCGATGGTCGCGAGGGGGCTCATGTATACGTTGAAGAGGGTGGGGCTGAGAGAGGATCCTTGTGGTACGCCACAGATGACTTCGGTGGCCTCGGACTTGAATGGTGGAAGGCGGACTCTCTGGGTTCTTCCGGTGAGGAACGAAGTGATCCATTCAAGTGCTTTTCCTTGGATTCCGATGTTTCTGAGGCGTTGTAGAAGGATGCTGTGGCAGACTGTGTCGAATGCTGCAGAGAGGTCGAGGAGGATGAGGGCGACTGTGTCTCCATTGTCCAGTAGAGTTCGAATGTCGTCTGTTGCTGCGATGAGGGTGGTCTCAGTGCTGTGTTTTGCTCGGAAGCCAGATTGTGAGGAGTCGAGGGATTTGTTGGCTTCGAGGAAAGCGGCGAGCTGGTTGTTGACAGCTTTCTCGATGACTTTGGCCGGGAATGGAAGGAGCGAGATGGGGCGGTAATTTTTGAGTTCGGTGGGGTCCGCTGTGGGTTTTTTCAGAAGGGCGGTGAGTTCAGCGTGTTTCCAGTTTTCCGGAAAGGTGGCGGAGTTGAAGGAGCAGTTGATGACGTCTCGGAGGTGCGGTGCTATGACGGAGTCTGCTTTGTTGAAGATGTGGTGAGGGCATGGGTCTGTGGGGGATCCTGAGTGGATGGAGTTCATTAGGCGGATGGTGTCCTCAGTGGAGATTGGGTTCCAGTCGTTGAGGGTGGTCGCGGGGGGAGAGTGTTCAGCATGTGGTTGGGTGGGTTGGGCTCCGGGTTGGTTGTCGAAGCTGTTGTGGATGTCTGCAATCTTGTTGTGGAAGAATGAGGCTAGGGAGTCGCAGAGGGCTTGAGAGGGGGTGATGTTGTTGGAGTTGGCCGAGGGATTGGAAAACTCCTTGATGATGTTGAAAAGTTCCTTGCTGTTGTGGGCGTTGTTGTCAAGTCGATCCTTGAATGCTGTTTTCTTGGCCTTTCGGATTAGTTGGTGGTGAGTGCGGGTGGCGTTTTTGAAGGCGTCCTTGGTGCTGGTGGATGGGTCTTTTTTCCACGCTTTTTCAAGGGTGCGGCAGAGTTTCTTGGACTTCTTAAGATCATCGTTGAACCATGAGGCCTTCTTGTTGCCAGGTTTGTTTTGACGTTTTTTCAGTGGTGCTAAGGTGTCGGCGGTGTTGGATAACCATAGGGTGAAGTTGGCGGCGGCTAGGTTTGGGTCCGAGGAGTGGGCTGGGGTGTTTAGAAGGAGCGATGAGGAGATCTGGTTGGTGGTGATTTTGTTCCAGTTTCTTTGCAGAGTCGGTTGGAGGTGGTTGGTGGGTTTGGGCTTGTTGTAGGTGAAGTGAACGCAGCTGTGGTCAGTCCAGAGGAGATCCGTAGTGTGGCTGATGGAGACATGATTGCTGGAGGTGAAGATGGGGTCGAGTGTGTGACCTGCGATGTGGGTGGGGGAAGTGACCAGTTGTTTAAGTCCGAGGTTGGCGAGGTTGTCCAAGAGGGTGGTGGTGTTGCGGTCGTTGATCTTTTCAAGGTGAAAGTTGAGGTCTCCCAGGAGGATGTATTCTTTGGAGGGGAGCGCGTGTGGAGTGATGAAGTCCGTGATGTCTTCACTGAATTTTGCGCGGGGTCCTGGTGGTCTGTAGAGGAGGGTGCCTCTGAGTGTGGTTTTGGGGTCGATGTGGATCTGGAAGTGAAGGTGTTCGGAGTT
This sequence comes from Lissotriton vulgaris, assembly GCF_964263255.1. Classification (NCBI taxonomy): domain Eukaryota; kingdom Metazoa; phylum Chordata; class Amphibia; order Caudata; family Salamandridae; genus Lissotriton; species Lissotriton vulgaris. The sequence continues at coordinate 847,228,317 of NC_141695.1, forward strand.
GGCGAGGTTGGCTTCAGAGCTGGTTGAGATGCGGATTGATTTCTTATGGACGATAGCGATTCCTCCTCCTGTGTGGCTGGTACGGTCTTTGCGAGTGATCTTATAGTCTTCAGGGATGGCAATGGTGATGTCTGGGGCGGAGGAGGCGTTCATCCATGTTTCCGTTAGGAAGGCGACGTCCGGGGAGGTGGTGTCTAGTAAATTCCATAGGTCAATGGCGTGCCTGTGGACTGAACGGGTGTTGAGAAGGATGCATTGTAGGTGGTTGGGGTCGGGAGTCAGTGGTGTGGTCGTAGCGGAGATGTTGTCGGTGCCGCTGTATTTGCAGGAGTAGCAGGAGAAAAGACCGTGGGTTTGTCCAGGGGCGGCTTGGACGCAGTTGGGGGCGCGACCGGGGTTAAGGTCTAGGAGGGAGGCGGCATTGTAGGTAATGCGGGAGGGCTGGGCAGCGCGAGGGGCAGGGGGTCTGGCGCTGGGCGCGGTCCAGGCGCGGACGGGCGTAGACGGGCTTACCTTTGGCGCACCTTCGGCGTGGCCGAAGCGCGTGGACGCTGCGCGTGGGGGCATTGGCCATAAATGGGGAGTGGAGGGGGGCGGAGCGTGGGAGGGTCAGCTGGGAGGCGGGGTCTAGGTGCAGGGAGGGTCTGCAAGGGGTCCTTACAAAATGGCTGCACAGTAAACAAACAGATCAGCAAAGCTCCAACAACAATCTCGAGGTGCAACAATCAAAGCGCTAGCAGAAACAAATGCGAGGCAAGTAGCGTTATTGAGCGCTGCGTGAAATAATTAATTTAAGCACTTGCAGAGGCACTAAAGCGCACAGGTCACGAGCGCTGCACAGTCAATAATAAGAATAGCGCCTGGAGTACAACTTAGCACAGGACACGAGCGCTGAGCAGAATCAATTTAAATTAAAGTGCCAGGAGTCCAAATGAGCACCGTTCTCGAGCGCTGCACAATACCAGTGATACCAGCAGGAGGGGGAGGTGAGGGGAGCGGCCGCTTCTGCGAGGAGCAGGACGGTCGATACTATGGGCCCGATTTAAAGTTTTGCAGACAGGGTGCGCTGTCACGAAGTCGGTAGCTAGGATGTCATTGTCCAGCTCTGGCTCAGCTCGAGGTCCTCTTGGACTCTCGAATCCAAAACGAGCTGAGCTTTCATGTGCCTTCTGCCTGTCAGCCATGCTCTAATCTCATGCACCAAAAATTAAAGACAAAACACTAACCTTTGATGCAGGAACGGCTCCTCCACTATGGCGGAGGAGCGCCGCCTCACTGCTTTCTCACAGTGCGAGAAAGCCAAAACATAAAATGGTAATAACTATAGGTTATTACCATTTTATGTTTGCTTTGCGCATTGCGGGGGGGGGGGCTGCTCTGCTCTTTGAGCAGGGCAGGGAGGAATGGTGCGCAAAGACTGTTTGGTCGGCCCTCTCGGGCCTCCCAAATCAGTCATGCCGACTCTGCCCTTAATGGAGAACAAGGCCAAGCCATTAGCCGCTGGCAGGGCGGCGTCCTGACCAATCACAACCCTGCTTGCAGCGTTGCGATTGGTTTAGAGGAAGAAGCCTGGTTGCCTGCTTCCTGTTTTTTTTAATTTCCCCGTGACCCCTTGTGCCTGCTCCCCCACCCGTGAGCAATGCCGGACGCTACCGCTTTGATGTAAAAGAGGAGAGAGAAAGAGGTAGCCATCTAGGCCCATATTACATTGTGTCCTGGGAGCACAAAGGGCTTGTGCGACCAGTTTCTGCTCCCTCAGAGCACTTCAGTATTACAGTAGGGACTGCAGACGTTTATGCGGCCCATCCTGTAACATAGAGAGCACCGGCACACATGTACAGCCAGCGCTATAATAGTGGGATGTTCTCTCATTTGCATGGATATGTAGATTCATGCAATTGAGGGGAACAACTTTGCCTTTGTGCTTGCGTCATATAAAGGACTTATGCACAGAAGCAAAGAAGACATCAGGAGAAACATAGATTGAGTGCCACAAAGAGGCGGGTAACAGTCAGTATGTCTTTTGAGGGCGACTCCGAGACCACCTAGACATCACCCTACAAGTGGGTGCACTTACTAATTGCACCTGCCTGCAGGAGGATCTCTGTTTCCCTATAAAGTGCAGGCCGGGTGCCACCAGCCTTGTGTAACCGGAACAGCTGCTTCAAATAACTGTCCCACCTTTTACTAATACCCTGCCATCAGAGCAGCCGCAAGTTCACATCTGCCCTGTTGCAGTGCTTTTTTTTTTTTTTTTTTTTTTTGATTTAAGAGATTTTTATTGAAAAATAAAAGTTGCATATACATATACATAGGCAGTTGTTCATAGTAAATTTGTTGTCTCTTTCCCTTAGAGAGAGAAGGAGAGGGGGGAGAGAAAACACCTTCCTATGGAAAAACAAAAAACCACGAATAGGCCTACCCAAACTGAGGCTAGCGAAGGAACTAGGAGGCCTAAACCTGACAAACTTCAAAACCTACCAGACGGCCTGCCTGGCCAAGCAAGGATTCGTGTGGATTGACGAAACGCAACAGTACAAGCCAGTATGGTTAGAACTGGAGAGAGAACTCCTGGAAGGCTTGCAGTGCTTTTTCTGTAGGAGAGCCCACTGTCCCTGTTTGCACCCAGCAAGCTCTAGTAAATGAGTACTGCAGCCCTAAGAGGGACAGCGTGCTTATCTGTAATATGTCCCCTAGTGGCTGAATTGCACAATGTGACACAAAAAACTAGGATCGTTCCGACTTCTTGACCTGACAAAATTGTGGGATTCTGTGCAAATATTTTAATTCCCAGTGCATCCTGTTTCTTCATTATTACTTATGAGAGCACCCTGAGATACATGAGCTCCGATTGTGTGCTGTACAAAACCTTTCTTTAGTTTAATTTATTAGACTATAATATTTCTCAAAGTATAATAAAAATCTACAGTGCACATGACAATATACTTGCCTCTTAGTTCACCAATGGCATTGTCATTAGGGCGGAAGATGAATGTTTCAAAGTTCATCTTTAAAATCTATCACTTTCAATATATTTCACCTAATGCAGTGATATTATCTGATGTACTATGGTGAAATGCTTCAGTGTGGTAAGAAATACACTTTTTGAATTTTAAAGAGACTTAATCATGGAATTAAATGATTTTTGTTGCATGATTTACATGCAATTTTTCATAGCTCTGCTATTGATGAGGCCCCTAGAGCAAAGCAGGTCTTAATCTGTAAAAAAAAGTATGTGCCAGGGCCCTTCTCAGGTGGCCGGTGTAACTTGCACCAACCATTGCCCATGCCAGCACTGCTTATTTCAGTACCAGCACAACTACTAACATTAGGCTCTGACAAGTATAGCAATTAAGACTATTCCAGACCCCCAAATTTATAAGACTAGCCTGGACAATGGTATTATACATTTTAAGTGTAGTTTGAATTGTTAAACACTCTGTTGATGTTCTCATCTTAAAACTAGACAATCTGCATGTTTAGGAAGCTGGCTCTGCACACACTATATAAAAGAAAGGTGTAGTGTGCACAGAGTTCAGTGAACCCCCAGAGGCTTACAAGAGGCTCACACAGATAACACTAAAAGCTGTAGTGGTTGTGTGGTTGAGCAGTTAGGCTTATCAAAGGGCTGTGTTAAGCATTTTTTGTACACACTCAGGCAAGATATGATAACACACACTCAAAGACTGAATTTCGATCAATTGCTTTGCATTACAAGTTATTGCTTAACTTTATTTCTAGAACCAAGAGGTTGTAGGTAAGTAACAGTTTCAAAAGCAGTAATACTTTTCAAATGCAGTAAGAATTGTTTTTTCAAGGCAGTAGAAAATGCTTTACAGTAATAGAAGTACTTTTGTAGAATCAAATTATAACAGTAGAACTTTACAATATGAATAGCTTGACTTTTGTATACAATAGATAGAAGGCAATGCACTCCTATGGAAGGAAAACAATGTTATGCATTAGCAGGTAAGTACTCGATTTACAATCCCAGTCTTCAGGGGATTTGACCAACACTGTGCTAGGTTGAGTTCACCACCAGCGGCACTGGGGCGACCGAGTGCAGAGGTCACTGGGTCCAATGTAAATCAATGGAGACTGCTGTTTCAGGGCACAGGCCTGAGGCTTAAGATCAGCACAGGAGGTTGCTTCAAGGTAGCACCAAAGCTACCTCACCAGCAGCACAAGGGTGTGCTGGTGCAAAATCAGCATTGGGCACTCAATGCGTTTCAGTGGGGAATCTCAGTTACACAAAGAGGCTGCAGGCTCGGACTAGGAAGCTGGCTGAAGGTGACCACAGACTAGGCAGGTAAGTTGGATGGCTGGGGGAGAGCAAGGCCCCTTTGGTTGGGCTCACTAATGCCAGAAGGCTGAGGATGCAGGGGTACCTTTTGGTGTTGGGTTTTCTTGGTTGGAGCCGGTTGTGGTCAGGAGGACCCTTCTTGTAGAGGCTGCAGGCAACTTCATGGGGTCCAGGACAGGTCAGTCACCAATGGAGACGAGGTCAGGCCTGCCTGGGAAACTTCACAGGACAGGTGAGCCTCTTGAACTCGGGCTGTGGGCATCGGGTGCAGAGTGGGCAGGGGTCGCGGATGCACCTGGATCCTGAATCTTTTGTGTCGTTTTGTTTGGACAGGGCTGCTGTCCTCTGGAGATCTCGTCTTGGCTGAAGAGTGGCAGTCTTTCTGGGGTTCTTGAAGTAGCTGGCCATGGGACAGGAATCTGAGGATCATGGTTCAGGGGTGCCCCTAAATACTGAAATTGAGGGTATTACAGGTACTGGCAGATGGTGCTAGTTGACTTTAGGATGACTACACCCTTAGAATGTCCCTTCCTTTGGGGATGGGGCATTACCCTAACCTGATTGGGTCGAATCCTTCCATTCAAGATGAAGGATTTCCTAAGGAGGGGGTAACCTTGGTCCAGGGCACCTCAGGGGTGGTCCTGGCAGAGAGGGGACACACCTCTCCTGACTACTACTTTTTCCTCTGACCTTGCTGCCAAAAGTGGTGCTTGGTCAAGGGGGCGGGCATCTCCACTAGCTGTAGAGGCCCTGACTAGCATATCAAACGGCAGGAATCCTTTGAGGGTCACCACCCTGAATGCTGTTCCTGGGTGGGGATAAGTGTGAAGCACCTCCACCCCAAACAGGGGTTGTGTCTGACCCGCAAAAGGACAAGACTCCCACCTCAGGGGTCAGAAACATGTCTGTGTGTGGCAGGCTGGTGCAGACCAGTCAGCTGGACATGAGGGAGTTGGTCATTTTTTAGGGAGCATCTCCAACATGCATCTCCAAGATGCCCAAGATGAGTGAATTTTATAATAAATCCAACACTGGCATCAGTGTAATATGCTGTGGAGTTTGATACCAAACTCCTTAGCATTCAGTAAAGTCATCCTGGTGCTGTGGAGTTCGTAATGACAAACTCCCAGCCCAGGTGTTCAATATGGCTCCACTGCCCTTACAATGTCTGTGAATGGCACAGACACTGTAGGGGCACATTGCTCACACAGCTGTGCCCTCACCTGTGGCATATGGTGCCCCCGGCCTTAGGGCTTGTTTGACCTGCTAGAGCGGTAACTTACCTATGTCATCAGTAGTGGTTAGTGTGCTTGGCACACAGGTATGTGTACCATGTCTGCTCTTAAGTTTTGTCTGCACCAAAACACACAGTCTTAACGCCTTCCCTGCTGCCGTTGGCCGTCGCGCAAGCTACCTCCCTGGTGCTACGCACATCCAACGGCCGACGCGGCCCCGCTCACCCTTTAGAACACCCGCACTGTGGCGGAAAAACCGCCGCGGTTAAGGCGTTAAATGGAAGTGTGTATGCGTTTGGTGAGGGGCAGATATCAGGCAAAAAGTGGGAGGTAACCATGCAAAAAGGGCCACTTTCCTACAGTGTTACTCTGTGGTGGACTACCATGAGCATCGGTGCTGAAAATTTAGTGTTGGTGTTGAGCGCTGGCAAACACCGGCTCAAGTTAAGCACTAGAGCCAAGTCTGACTCTTGGCTTTGCTCAGGATCGGCTCTCCCTGTTAATTCGTTGGCTCGGCCACCTCTATTGAAACCCTACACAGGCGGCCCAACAAATCTTTGGGTGTTAGTGTAGTTACATCAGATCGCTGTACTCTTTTGAGGGGATGGCCTGATGTACCTGCTTTTTTGTTCGGGAGCAGCAAGAAAACTCTTGAGATCCTAATCAGGAAAAATAGAAGAATGACCCCACACCCAGGGAGAAAACTCCTAGAGTGTATGTGCTATGTATTGTTTAGATGTTCAAAACAAACTTAAAGTTTGGGAGTTTGTTTTGGAGAATGAAAGACTATCATTGCCTTCATAGAAACTGGTGTGACAGGGGCTCCTCTGAAGGTATAGAGCTCTAGCAGGGCTAGCGGGTGGTAGTCCATACAGGAATGTGGAGGAAAGACCTCTTCTACCCTGATAGATGGTCAGCGGCCCAGCAATGTCTAAATAAGTTCCTGCCTCTGCTATTGTGTATAAAGCAGGTGCTGGGCTATAATTGTAGTAAATTGTGGCCAATTCACCACCACAATCGGCAATTCACAATACGGACATACATTCAATAGCTTCTCTTTACCCTTTCACACTCTATAACCCCGGCAAGAATGGTTTTAATTAAGGGACTGTTGATCCTGCTAATTCAAAACAGAAGGAGGTATGGAGCGATTCAATGAAAGGTAAACATGTAGAGCCCAGTGCACACATGCTCCCTGGAAGAAGTTGGAAAGGTTCCCACACATCGTGTTCCAGTATTATTTAACACATATCTACTTTCTTGAAATTCAGAAAGAATTTTGGGAGTACTACTGGAAATCTGCAACTGTCAAAGATTGCACCCACACGCACTTACACACACACACACACGCATGCACACACGCGCACACACACTCGCGCAGACACACACACACAAACACATACACGGGCACACACACTTGCGCGCACACACGCGCGCACACCCACACTCTCTTTTCTTCTTTTTTTTTAATAGAGACACCATTTGCCCTACACTACCATCAATTTTGGGAGTGTGCCCTTCCCATGCCCATTTGGAATGGGGAACTTCCCCCTCCTGTTTTCAAATGAAACCTACAGCTCTTGTCTCTGATTCTATCCCAAAGACTATCCCTGGCTCTGACACTCGTCTGTCTTCCATTGATTAAGATCCCTTGCCACCCTTCATATATCAAACTACAAACAGGATCAGGTTGTCCCACTTTACAAAAATCTTCCCTGGACACTGAAGATTGAGGGAGGTGTGTCCCATCACCAGGCCATCTATAGTGGGTAAATACCTTGAAAACGACAGTTATGTAACAAACCTTCAGGTCTCCAATTCAAGGCACACAGAAGAGGCCTCATCCCTACAGTGACCTCTAACCGAATGACGTCTTAAGGCTTGATTAGACTTGGTCAGGGACAGGTGCCATGTATTCCACCCTTTAAATACTGATACCCACCCTTTAAATACTGATACCCAGGCATTTGGAATTTAACAAGAATGTTAAATAATGCCTATTATAAGGTTTACCCATTGCAACGAGTAGCGACATGTAGATTTTGTGACTTTTCGCATCAAAAACTTCATGTTCTAATATTTAGCGGTGGGGGCTTCACCTGGTACATATTGGCAGGGTTCAGCAGATTTATACTCATGCTGCAATTAGATTGGAATATATGACCGGCACACATGCTACAGATCTCTGCGACATGACCGTTACCCCCTGAACTATCGCCTTTCGCTTTGAACTTTTTACCACAGGGCACACATTGATGTTTGCAGGATTGTGTTTAATTTAATGAGCTATTTTACTTGCTCAACTTGGGAAATTTTCATAAAAAACAAGTAGTGTCCTGTGCTTTACTTGGAGTGAAGGGTTTTTAGTCTTGATTTTTAAAGTGATTTAATATGAACCCTCTGAAGCAAAGAATATAGAAAATATTTGTATAGCTGAGTTAACCGGATGTGGGCAATTAGAAGTGTTGCTATTACTCAACTTACTGGCATTTATCTGTATCTTGAAAATGATCTGAAGGGCATAGAGATCTCTACAGCTGATGCTTTTAGCCCATGAACTATCTCAACAGAAAAAAAGGTTTGCTTCCATCCATTCTGTAAGTGCCTGTGCCTCAGTACAGTACTGAACTGCCAGTGCACATTGTAAGTCACAAGAAAAGTCCCTTTGAGAGCTCATTGAGTGCGTCAGTACTGAGATACCATGCCTCATGCGAAAATTGTTATAGGTGCAATGTGAGTGTTCTGTATATGTTTTGGTATGTCATGTGTTTCTTGCATGGCACATTGTGTTTTTCCCCATGTTTGACTAGCTGTACACTTTACAGGCCTAATTTTATCCTTTGCACACATTATTATACAAACACGCTTGCCTTTGTGCCACATTATACTTTCACACGGAACCTGCATTTGTTTTCGTGTTTTGTTCTTTGCGTGGGATTTAGTCTGAGCACCCATGACAAGGTCAAACAACATTGTCCCGTGTTATTCTTTCAGGCCAGGCACTAGCACCTAGACATAACACATAATGCAGCTGTTGTTTATGCGCACACATGACCTATCATATATATGAGTACATGAGCCACAAACAGACCCATGGAATGAGAGTCCTGAGAGAAGAGCACTGAGATGTAGAGCGTCCATCTATGTGTGCTAAGGTATGGGGGTCTGCTGGTAATCCCAGAGATTTTTCATATAATCATTTATCTTTAGTATTAGGGGAGGGGGGTTAGGTCACTCTGTCCTATACAATGAAGGCGCTTTTCATGGAATATGGATTGTTAACCTTGCCAACAGAATTTTTATTATGCATCTGTTTTTCAATTGTGGCACATATACTGCATTTCAGAGCACATTAGTTGGAATAAATATTCTAAACTTACTTCATGTCTTCAGGTTATCTCATTGTGGACAAGGACAAGTGAGAGAGTGAAAGGGCGTGTCCTGTTACCAAGATTTCAGAGAGGGCGGAGAGTGTTGTTTTCTAGGGGTGCCAATTCACTTGTTTCTCTAGTAAGGTTAGGAGTGCAAGTGAGGTATAGCTTGTCGGACCCTGACTCATGGACACTGAGGTGTTATGGTGCCTCAGTCCCTACATACTGATGTTTTGTGGTTCCAAGCATAGTTCTGTTCCAGAACAGAATCCCTGCAACATGGCGTCACCAACTTATGGTCTGATATTTACTTGTTGGAACCCCGAGTAGTGCTTGTGCTTGTCCACAATACCCTAGCACCTTTTTCCTGGAGACATCCTTGGTGTTAGGAGTTTCTCATACACAGTTATTAGGTAGCCCCTAGTTCTGTTGGTTTTTCAAGCTTGAATATTAAAAGGTTTATGCCCGGGAGGAGCCGCGCCAGCGACCAAGATGGCCGCTTGAGCATCGGCTCCGTCGGCCACCATATCCTGACTTGCCATCCGGCACAATATCCTGAGCCCCGTCCCTACCATCTGGTGGGGGGCCTGATCCTGAGCCACTGGGCGAAATTCCGAATGATTTGGGCGCTCCGATGACTTGAATCTATCGTCTGGAACTTTTGGGGCCTATTGGGTGTGCCACCGGGGCCCAGCGTGTGGCACTGCCCGCTTTGGAGTTCAACAACAATGGCGAGAGGGACCGAAAGTGTGCGGCGCAAATCGTTCTGTGGAAGTTGCGTCCCACTCGAGTGGCTCTCGGACCCCCATCTCATGCCAATTGACTCCGCACATCTACGCCACTACGGAACAACCTGTAGCTGTGCCGATTGCCCTTGCAACTTAGGGGTTCATTCGGCCAGCGGAGTTGGTAGTCGCACAGAAACTGAAAATGGCGGCAAGGGGGGATCCCGAAAAGCTACCTCCAAAAACGCTGAGGAATACCAAACCGGTCCAGTCCAATAGACTGGAAAAGTACAGTTTCTCCAAGGGGTCCCCGGTGGACGAGAAACGCATGCAAGTGAGTGGCCATGAGAAGGCCCCGTCCGGGGCAGACCCAACATTGAAAGACCTGATGGCGGCGATCACTGGAATTCAGTCATCCCTTGATAAGATGGATACCAAGCTAGACACTGTCCACATCGAGGTGGGCCTAATCCGAGCAGACCTGAATAAAACCTTGGAAAAAGTCAAATCACTTGAGATTAAAACATCGAGTTTCACGGACGATGTGTCGGACCTCCAGCGAGAAGTGATAGAGTTGAAGGAGTCTCGGACCCAATTTGCTTGCAAGCTGGACGAGTACGAAGGACGGGCGAGGCGCAACAACGTCCGAATCCTGGTCATACCGGAGAGATCAGAGGGGCAGACCCCAGATCTGTTCGTGGAAGACCTTATCCTGAACCACTTAAAACCCAAGGGTCTCAGCAACTTTTTCACCGTTGAGAGGGCCCACAGAGTACCTGGTGGCCGCCCGAAGACAGGGGCGCCTCCTCGCCCGATGATTGTCCGCATTCTGAACTTTCGGGACAGAGACACTATTCTGCAGACTGCGAGATCCTCTGGACCTCTGGCTTATGAAAATGCATCTCTCCTCTTTTTCCCTGACTTCACCCAGGCTGTGCAGAAACAAAGGCAGGGTTTCATAAACATCAAAAGACGGCTGCAGGCCTTTGAACTCAAATACTCCATGTTGTTCCCTGCCTGCCTCCGGATAGAACACGACGGTAAAGCCTGGTTCTTTGATCACCCAGACGCAGCATCGGACTGGTTGGACCGAATCCAGGGGCCTGATACCGAAGGCGACACCCCAATGGACAATGAGGAACAATAATCCCGTGTTGGTTGTTGCAGTTGGACAGGGTGGCAAGGGAGCTGGTTTGATGGGGGAGATCTCTTAATCCCCGCTGACTTTGTTAATATTCTGGGGGTTTTATTGGCACTGATGGGGGTTCATATGCGGGTTGGGTTGGGGTGAGCTGGTGACCTGTTTTAAGGTCCTCCTCCGTTTTCTACGTTTAGATATTGTAGTTAGTTTTGGAGTGACAGGCGCACTGCTGGTTGGGGATGTGCACAAGTTGCATGCAGGTATGCAGAGTGGGGGGTCGGGGGGCTGGGTTGTGGGGACTTTCGTTCATTGATTTGTGTTTTGTTTATGACCTATGCTTGCAATGGATGTTGCGTAATGTTTTAGGATTTTACGGGAACGAATATGACGTCAGCTAGGCGGGGTTTGGGTGTGTCGGTCCTCAGCTGGAATGTGAATGGCCTGGGAGATAAGATCAAACGTGCAGTGATGGGACAGCTGATCAGGCGCCGGTTGCCAGATGTGGTCCTACTCCAAGAGACTCATCTCATGGGAAAGAGATGTGTGGCGCTACACAGGGGTGGGTATAAATTGGTTGCCCACGCCGACTTCACCTCAGGCTCCAGAGGGGTGGGGATATTGGTCAAGAATTCCTTCCCGCTCACCATACAGGCTACCTGGTCTGATAACCGTGGCCGGTATATCGGGGTCTCGGGGTTGTGGGAGGGCAGAACAATTACGTTCCTTTCAGTTTATGTACCACCCACATTGCAGACAGACACCTTCCGTGACCTGAGTAGGATGTTCTTGTCGCTACCCATTGGCATCATGGTGATTGGGGGTGATTTTAATGCAGTCATGGATGGCGAATTAGATAGATACCCCTCCCGTGTGTTACCTCCCTCTAGTAGGTGGTTGTCGGAGTTTGTTACTGGTGCGGGTATGGTGGATGGGTGGAGGCTTCGACATCCCGTAGACTTGGAATACACACACACATCTGCGGCACACCACTCTTTCTCTAGAATTGACTATCTGGTATTGCCTGCGTCTCAGGCGGCATTCGTCCAGGAAGTGTGCCATCTGGCTAGGGAAGTGTCTGATCACTCTCCATTAGGGTTGCAGTTGAAAATCGGGCCAGACAATGTTGCTAGAGTTGCACCAATTAGTGCTTGGCGGTTGAGAGATCCCGCCACCAAAAAGGAGCTGGTATGTGTCACCGATAACTACTATAGCGAGAACTCGGGGACAGTCGCATCTGACTGCTCTCTCTGGGAGACCTACAAAACAGTTGTCAGGGGGAGGCCCTCTCCCTAATCTCTGGGCAGAAGAAAAAGAGCAGGGCAGATTTTGACAGGGTTGAGGCGGAGCTATTGGCGACGGAAAAGGAGGTCTCCACCACCGGGGACCCGGACGGTGACCATCGCCTTAGTCTCCTCCGGGACGAGTTTAAACACCTATCGCGAGAGGGAGCGAAGGAACAACACGCTAACACACAAAGTAGAGTCTATGAACATGGAGACAAGGCAGGGAAACTGAGAGCGTGGTTGAAGAGGGGAGACTGGGGGTCTCGTCTGGTCCCGGCGCTGCAGATTGCGGGCTCGGGGATCACGGCGGATCCGCAGCTCATAGTGGACGAGTTTGCCAGATATTACGAGGAGGTTTGCACACGGTGGAAGAGAATGCGGAGGTCATCCGGGATATCCGAATGCCCGCTCTATCAGCCGAGGATCGGGAGTTTATGGATTCCGATATAACAAATGACGAGGTCGCGATAACCATCCGCGGGGTACGCTCCGGGAAAGCCTCGGGCCCGAATGGTATTCCTGTTGAACTTTATAAACTTCATTCTGACTGTATAGCTCCTTTTATGGAGGCCATGTATCTTGAGAGCAGGGAAAATGGCATGCTTCCCTATGACCAGCGCATTGCCAACATCGTTGTTATATATATGGATGGTAAGCCTCGTCTGGAATGTTCTTCCTATCGCCCAATCTCTCTCTTAAATGCGGAGCCTAAAATTCTGGCCAAACTACTCGTGAACCGGCTAGTGAAAATTATAACTGAACTGGTACACCCGGATCAGTCCGGTTTAATGCCGCGCCGTAATACCGCCCTTAATCTTCGTAGACTCCACGAGGTAGTGGCAGATTCGGCTCGCATCCATGAGCCAGCGGCGCTTTTGTTGTTGAACGCTACTATGGCGTTCGACAGAGTGGAATGGCCATATTTATTTGCGGTGCTGGAGAAATTCGGGTTCGGCCCGGAATTCATACGATGGATCCGTCTCCTGTATTCTGCGCCACTGGCCCGGGTAGTGGTAAACAACCACAAGTCCCGTGATTTTCAGCTTGGAAGAGGCATCAGACAAGGATGTCCCCTCTCGCCACTCTTATTTGCTCTGGCACGGGAGCCGCTAGAAGCCTGGGGACGATGGGATAGATCGATCAAAGGGTTACGCCGGACTTTTGGAGTGGGAGGACAAAATCTCGCTATACGCGGACGATATCCTGATGTATCTGACCTCCCCCCGACAGTCCCTCATTGTCTTCATGGATATCTTGGCGATATACGGTAGATATTCGGGGTTTGCCATTAATTAGAAGAAATCAGTCTTATTTGTGTTGAGCGGCGACCCCCCCAGAGTGCCAGAAACATGCCCGGTAAGGGTGGAGCAGGTGGGCTTTCGCTATCTCGGTATTTACATCTCTCGGGACCCTCAACAGCGTTTCAATGCTAACCTGGTTCCCTCCTTCACCAGACTCCGCCGGGATATTGCAAAATGGAAGGAATTGCCACTCTCCCTACTGGGTCGTGCAGTTCTGTTCAAAATGATGGCGCTACCGCGGTTCTTATACGCTTTACAGAACTTCTTTGATCCCGTGCCTTCCTCTTACTTCAATGAGATAGAATCGCTACAGCGTCAGCTTCTTTGGGCGGGGAGGCCGCAGATTGCGTTATCTAAATTGATGTTGCCCTGGTATGACGGTGGGATTGGACTACCCAGCATTAGGAAATACTACTGGGCTTCCCAACTGGCCCCTATTAATCACGCGATTTATGGCTCCCCGGTTGACCCCGGGTTCGCAATGGACCGAGCTCAGTTGCCGGGGGGCGAGTATACCCAGGTGTTGTATGCCAAGCGAGGTACGTTCCCACTGATGGGTCCCGTGTCGGCTTCGGCACGGGCGTGGCATGATGCCAACCGTGCCCTCCAATGGGAGGGTAGGATAACTATGGCCACCCCACTATGGAACTCTGAAACCTTGGGCAGCCTGTGGAAGTCGAAGGGTTTCGATCGTTGGGACCTAATAGGTATCTCCCAGATTAGAGACATATGGAACAAGAAGGGTATATTGACCTTTGAGGAATTGCAGGCCAAACACCATTTGAATGAGAGTGAGCGATTTCGATATCTGCAAATCAAACATGCCCTGGCGGCAGCTGTCCCTCGTGATGTGACGCCGCCGGAGGCCTCCCCACTGGAAGATCGACTTCTGGATGGGTATCTCCCCACCAGAGCAATCTCTCTGATTTACAAAAAGTTGGTCAACCACACAGAAGATCCTCTGGTGAGAGTTTGTGAGCAATGGGTGGCAGATGGCTTGAGTTTGGATGATGAGAACTGGGGGGAAGCTGTGTCATCCCCTCGAGAAGTGGCGATCTCCATGAGACTTCGGTTGGTGCAACGTAAGATTCTCCACTGGTCCTACACCACGGGCCCGGGGTTGTGCCGAATGGGGCTCGCCTCAAACGCAAACTGTCGACGGGGTTGTGGTATGTTAGGTACCTTCATGCACATTCTGTGGGAGTGCCCTGACATCCAGAAATACTGGACCAAGATTCATGAGAAAATGAGTGAGCTGTGGGGTGTACAGGTTGCATTGGAGGCACACCGCTGTTTGCTGAATGTATGGGAGCCTTCCGACCTTTCGATTTATGGCAGGCTCTGGGTAACACTTGCCTGTATGATTGCCAAGCGCAACTTTGCACAACTTTGGGGGGCCGGTCGAGCACCCCGAGTTCGGAAATGGATGGATGACCTTGATTGGTGTATGTCTCGAGAGAGAGCTGTGTATGTGGCCAGAGGGAGACCCCGCAAATGGGGAAAGATATGGGATGCCTGGAATGTATACCGCAGAGATATTTGCACACCACCAGAGCCCGATACAGTAAATGAGGATACTGAGGCACCTTGAACCCAACTGTGATACTTCTACATGATACTGTACAGCTGGAACGCTGATTTGCCAAAACTGTATTGCAGATGTCCGTTGCACGATGGTCTTGTTTGTTGTAATTGTCTATTATTTCAATAAAAAAAAGTACAAAAAAAAAAGGTTTATGCCCTGTTTGTGATACTATTTTAATTGTTTTCTGGCTAGCTATGGCACAACCAGTAGCTATCAATGTTAATTGCCGCCCAGCAGTTACTCAGCATTTGCCTCAACATGGAGTCCTAATGTGGGAGCTCCTGTGATGTTTGTCATTGAGGTGGATGCTGCGTTCCGCTTTGAAGTTTTTTTATTCATGGGTCACTTTTCTGGCTGTGGACGCTAATGACAATACTTTTCATGCATATTCAGTGCCTTATGCACCAGTTGCTTATCATCCCTATGCACTTCTTGAAATTCCGCTTACAGTTTGGGAACACCAAACTTGGTTTAATGGCCCCCTTCCCCATGTTCTTGGGACTGTTCAAATGGGCCCCTTAAGTAATGATAGGGGCCACATGGCCGACGTTAGCGGTCTATACCCCATACCCGGATTTAAATGCACTCAATTTAGTTCAGACAGGTGCTTTATATAATATTCTAGTTGGCCTATATAGACGTCTTGCACAATTCATTTCTTGTACTGTGTTAGCTGCTCAAGCCAGGATTGGCCTGTAGGTACATCAGCCTCCTGGGGCCATAATTAGTCCTGTTGTTGTTAATTCAGCAATGAGCTAATGACCCACAAATCGTGAAAAAATACTCCCTTGTATTGCCCAGAAAATAGATCAATTAGAAGCTATGTTTCCCCTTACTGGACCACAAGATACGAACAGGATTCTTACCATGTCCTTGCACATTGGTCTTATTCTCACTATGGCAGACTGCAACACCTGGGGGACTATTTGTACCACAGTTTACACTCTTTCTCAATGGCTGTTCTACTGAACATCCTCAAACAGATACAGAATGAGCATGGGGCAGGTCCTACCATCAATTTGGGGAAGATACTAATAGGAAATGTTCCTGTAGTCTCAAAAATGATTCTTTCTAATGTTAAAGGCGAAGCAGTGTCTTTTTTTCATACACCAACGACTTGCATTGGTTGCCGACCATGAACGCGAGTCGTCTCTCATTATTTCTAATGTGTATACGTCTTTAGGATGCAATAGTTTGGGGACCAGACCTGCTGTTCCACCTCTTTATTATTATTATTATTAATCGGGTTTTGTAAAGCGCAAACAACCCGGAGGCCTCGTAGCGCTAAGTACAGTCATACTGAAAGGAAAGAGATTAAATGAACAGATGCGTTTTCTTGGTAAACTTGCTTCTGACAAGGATGCCTGGCAAGCTTGTGAGTTTCCTAAGAAACCACAGAACTAATCTAAAAAACCACAACATAAACCTAGACAACAAGGAGGTTCTCCACCCCTGATTAATCTGAAAGATCATATGATTTTCGTGATCGCATAAAAATTAAAACTCCTGATAGATATCAGATTCCTGATCCATGTTCTCATCGTTCCTTTCAGGAATCGTCTGATCAACAGCACGATAGAGAAGAGCGATCTAATCGCAAACAAGGAGAGTACGTGCAACTGAAAAGGAATACACAACGTTCATCTAATGTGAGGATAAAGAAAGAGAATAGACCTCCTACTTATAAAACCTCTTTTCAGAAAAAAAAGTTGCGGAATTCACAACTAAATAAACCACAGACAGTGAGAACCTTGCACCTTAACTGGAATTGGGCAGTTAGGTTGCCATAATACACCAGACTCTCCACCAATTTCTGGTGACAGAAGCAACTGAAATATTTATTGCAGGTGAAATCGTGGACACCCACGTGGCTCCACTGGACAGATTATATCACTTGAATATTCAAATTGAAGGTGATGTTAAATGCACCATTAAAGCACTCTTCTGGGACAATTTAACTACATCATATGACATGCTCTTGGCGGAGGTCGACTGACCCACACCTTTTGTTCTTGAATGCTCTCAGGTGAGGATGTCGGGGCATATTACCAAGCAATAGCGATAATTATTGCTATTGCTTGGTTAGCGTGAAAAAATTATCGCTGAGCTGCGGCGATTTTTATCGCAGATAAACCTTGGCATTACCAAGGTTTATAGCAAATGCAATAAAAATTGGCCGCAATGCATGAATATCGCTGAAAAGTCCGCGATATTCATGCATTAGCGAGCTAATGCTCTTAGCCATGTTATCCACATCCCATTGGATAACATGGCTAAGAACTGCTCAGGGCAGGTGTTAGCTTTTGGAGATATTCGCGCTTAGCGCGAATATCTCCAAAAGTTGGTAATAGGAGATAGCGATGTTAGCGACTGTTTCCAGTCGCTAACATCTTGGCACGCCCACTTTGCATGTTATTAGTGATAAATATCACTGACATGCAAAGTGGGGCCCAAGATGGTCACTATCTCCTACTAGCTGTCGCTAACTGGTGTTAGCGACAGCTAGGTAATAGAGAGATAATTTTATCTCCGCTTTCTTGGCTTTTAAAGCCAAAAAAGCAGAGATAAACCCCCTTGATAATATGCCCCGTCATTCTCCCGTCTTTCTTTCACCATGTCCATGCTGAAGTCAAGCAAGCTTATGTCTCTGATTGGGCCCTTGCATTGGCCCCTGCCTTTATCATAACCATACCGGTTGGGATAGGCAAGTCTCATCAGAGAGAAGCCTAACACAGGTGCGCCTGAGCCCACATCCCAGCAGTCATGCTGACAAACACAGAGCATGACAGGGCTACATTCAATTCATACATGTGCTAAATCAGGATAGCCATGAGGGAAATGTTCCCTGGCTGCTAAGATGTAGGATGGTTAATGGAAGAGACTGTGAAACCTGGAGAGACCATAAGTGAGTTTCTGGATAGAATGAGGGAACGATGGGGACATGCGACAGGACAGCCATTGACTTACATGGGTACGCAAGTCCTGTTCTTTTATAACATCCTGAAAAAGGGGCTACCCACTGAGAAACAGAACTGTCTGAACAGGTTAGTAGGGTTAGACACCAAGCCTTGACATGAGATACAGGCCCATATATTGCACTATTACACAAAAGAGAAAGACAGAAACAAGAGCAGACCCAGAGAGACACCTCTAGGTTGGTCCAACACAAGTTAAAAATCCACCCTCAAGGGGGGGGGGGGGCTGCGTTGGTCTTGAGCATGCAAATGGCACCAGTCTTAAAGGGGACTCCACTGCAGCACTCCAGAGGGTTTCTACCTAACTATAATGGCTGGACTCGGGTAGGTTGGCAGCAGCCAGACCTCAGAGAATGTTACTATTGCCACCGAAAGGAGCACATGGCTGACCTATGCCGGCTTAGGGCATATCACGGGCAGCGATCAATAGACATGAGCCAGTCCCCGCAAAACTGCCAGTCACAAAACCAAACACAGGGGGACCCAAACTAACCATACACCCAACCTGAGGGAAGTCAGCCAGCTACAGCACCATCACAATAGTGATCAAGTAGTGGGCAAGTGCATGGCAACAGCAACAACAGACAAGGAACCCAGCTAAGCAAGGACCAGGCCACAACCACAGCAAGGAGGTTAACTGTCTGAGAAGGCAATGTCTTTACAAAATCGCAAAACCCACATAGGCAGTAAGTTCAATCAATTCCCCAATGCAAAACATCCACTTCATGCACATTTCAAAATTCATTAAAAAAAATAAAGACTAGCAACACCACATTAGGAATTAAAGCCTTTACTTGTGTTTGGGAAACTTAGGGCTGCAGTACGTTTTGTAGATCGGGAGTCTGCAATGGTGTTTACCATTTCGGGTGCCTGCAGGAGCCTAGGCCCCACTCTGCTGCTGAGCCCCCTGTGCGGAGCTGGCTGACCACACCCCAGGGGGAGGACAGCACCCAGGTCCCCATACCCAATTCCAGTATGAATGGGCTCCTATGACCAGGGGCACTGGAATTATGTGATTGTGCATAAATATAGATTTACAGCACTTGACACATAATCAGTCAGCTGTCACATAATCTGCAGATTTTAATGAAAAAACTATTTAGTTTCTATCTCAAACAGTTGAAAAGTTACAAAAAATGTGGCATATCCTCCACCGCACAAAATCCGACAGGTGGTGAAGCGTCGCACAGTGCCCAGTCAGTTGGAAGTGGACGTTCGCCGAACAACCAACTGTTCCAAAAAAAAAAGTCTGAAAAAGTACATCACACCTCTGTGTGTGACACACCGGAATATGCTCACCGTCGTATTTGGCATAGAGATCAACTAACACACAAGGCCTTACACAGACTGTCTGGGGAGGCAATAACACAATCTCGACCACTGCCACAGCAGAACCACATGGGGGCCGCAGGACAACTCTGCAATCCCCTCTGATACACAACAATAGAAATAGCACATCACATGAAAACCTAGGAAAACGCCCAAAAGACCAGTAAAAAGAAGCCCAAAGCTAGCCCAAAAAGAACCCTCTGGAAAAAGGGCATAGTCAAGAAACTTTGCACCATTAGAGAGGGTCCCATTGCATGCCACATGCCGGGACTGGAGGTGCAGATGCGACCCAAGGTTAGTGCAGCAACACCAAAATGGTCCAAGGAAATTGGCCCCAATATAGCATACATGGCCAGAGGGTTGCGCACATACTTAAAACACCATCAAGTCAGATTGCACATGAAGTTAGGAACACACAGAAAAACATGACACAATACACACAGTACATGCAGTGATTGCATGCCCCTCATGCCGGACATCTGGACACACTACCCCCTGGCGCACATCGTGTCCATGCAAGGTCACGGCACACCTGCCTTTGTTATCAGAGACCTTTTATTAAGGATTCCACAGACAAGGCCCACATTCTTTTGCCAAACAAGGATCACCAGTTGTACTTTGATTGATCTAAAAAAAATTATCAGATTAATTGTACTTTGAGACAGTCCTTAGACCTGTTTCTGTAAGCTGTACTCCCGACTAGAGTGTTTAATTAAAACAGCTGTTCCTCTTTTTCCAAAATCCTCTTGTCTTTTGTTTTTTCAAGGTCAATGCATATTGGAGCAGAACGTGTAATTTCCAATTGGGAATATATAACTGTCCAAGTTTGGTGTCTCTGGAATCCTAGTTTGAAATCATAATTTATGATGAAGTCAGATTTTAAATTAATAAAAAAGAAGGTTTCATTTTTCCTGGTTATAGATGATAGATCAGACTGCGGTAAGCAGTCCTACTATCGACCGTAATTTACTGTACAGCTAGGAGTATGATCAGTTATGAGGCACCCCACACAGTAACAAATGTACACATAGGAGTTAATCAATATTAATATGGTTTCACAGGATTTAAGCGCATTTCAAAAAATACATAAGTAATGAAACTAGAGGTGAAAAATGATCAGAAAATAGAGGTTCTGTTGATTAACATTATTACATTTATTATAACAAAGGATGATATTTTATCATCCTTTGTTATAATAAATGTAATAACACACTCGACCCCGTCTTCACCACAAGCACCCACATCGCCTTCAACCACACCACCGAACTCCACTGGACCGACCACAGCTGCATCCGCTTCACCTTCAAGAAACCAACCATGCACCACCGCACCCAACAGCTCCCCCGCCGCTGCTGGAGCAAAGTCACCGAAAACCAGCTGACCTCCACCTTAGCCCAGAACTTGCCCACCGACACAGACGCCGCCGCCCGAAACTTCGGACAGTGAATCAACAACTGTGCCAACACCCTCGCCCCGCTCAAGAAACCATCCACCAACCACTTCAGCAAGAAAGCCGCCTGGTTCACCGAAGAACTCCAGACCTCCAAACGTACATGCCGGAAGTTGGAGAAGAAATGGCTCCATGACCGCACACCAGACAGCCACGTAGCCCACAAGGATGCCTTCCGCTGACATCACCACCTCATCAGAATGACCAAGAGATTCTCCTTCAAAGCCCGCCTGGACAACAAAGCACACGACAGCAAAGAAATTTTCATCATAGTGAAGGAACTCTCCAACCCTAGCACCAACACCAACGACGTCCCGCCCTCATGCGACTCTCTGGCCACCTTCTTCCATCACAAGATCGCTGACATTCACAACAGCTTCAACACCCCATCCACCCCGACCGCTACTGACCCCACCCTGAACACCACCTGCACCACCCAGCTGAGCTCTTGGTCCCACGTAAACGACGATGAGACACGCAAGGTCAGGAACTCCATCCACTCAGGATCACCATCAGACCCCTGCCCACACCACATTTTCAACAAAGCGGAAGCAACAATCGCACCCCAACTACATAAGGTCATCAACATCTCCTTCAACACAGCAACATTCCCGGAAAGCTGGAAGCACGCCAAAATCAACGCCCTCCTCAAGAAGCCCAAGGCGAACCTCAAAGACCTCAAGAACTTTCGGCCCATCTCCCTCCTCCCCTTCCCGGCGAAGGTCATCAAAAAAATCGCCAACTCAAGGCTGACCCGCCACCTCGAGGACAACAACATCCTAGACCCATCCCAGTCCGGATTCAGACAGAACCACAGCACAGAGACATCCCTCATCGCCGCCAAAGACGACATCAGGCACCAACTGGACAATGGCGTAACGTCAGCCCTCATCCTCCTGGACCTGTCGGCTGCCTTTGACACGGTCTGCCACCACACACTAAGAACGTGCCTCCAAGAAGCTGGAATACAGGAGAAAGCCCTGAACTGGACCACGTCCTTTCTCTCGGGCAGAACCCAGCGAGTTTGCCTCCCACCCTTCCGATCCAAAGTCACCAACATCATCTGCGGCACACCCCAAGGCTCATCCCTCAGCCCGACCCTGTTCAACGTCTACATGGCCCCCCTCGCACAAGTGGCCCGCCAGCACGACCTGAACATCATCTCTTACGCCGACCTCGGATCACTGACAGAATATCGACAGTCAAAATATCGACTTGCCAAAATATCGAGGTTAAAAATATAGAATGCCAGAATATCGACTTCCTATCTACAAACAGGTAAGTACAAAAATATCAAATCCAAAATATCGATAGGAAAAAATATGGACAGTCAAAATATCGAATTTTTTAAATATCTTAAAAGTAATTTTAAAGTAATATAATAATAAATATTATTCATTTAAACATATTTAAAATACTTAAATAAACTTAAAATTAATAAATAATTAATGTAACTTAAAAAAGAAAAATAATAATATTTTAAAACATATATATATATATATATATATATATATATATATATATATATATATATATATATATATATATATTCGTGAAACAAATGCCCTTGAGCTTGCAGAGGGCTCACCGCGCTGACCTCACCATCCGGTCTTTCAGCCTCGTGCTGTTTGCTTTTCAGATCCCCATCTGTTTTGCACCATGCCCGACGCGTTTCGAGGCTATTGACGCCCCGTAATCATGGGTTGCTGGAAGTACACACAGAATGCTTGCTGTTTCTTTTCCAATACTTTTATTTATTGAAAAAACGCCCCCAATGGGCGTGGCTCACAGATGCCTTGAAGCATGATGGTCACTGTGGTCCTGGAAACGGCATAATGGTCATCTCTTAAGTAGAGTCCGTGTTTGTACAACATTTCATTAGGCGCTTCATTATTTCCTAAAGTCAGGTAGGTTCATCTGGCAGGCAAAAAGTTAATAGCAGGTCAGCACTGCTTCTCACAAGTGAAGTGGTTTCTCTCCAAAGCCTTTCCTTGCCCTCAAAGCATGCTGGAAATGGAGCCCCTCTGCCACGGCCAGAGCTGCCGCGTTGTGTATTCGTGAAACAAATGCCCTTGAGCTTGCAGAGGGCTCACCGCGCTGACCTCACCATCCGGTCTTTCAGCCTCCTGCTGTTTGCTTTTCAGATCCCCATCTGTTTTGCACCATGCCCGACGCGTTTCGAGGCTATTGACGCCCCGTAATCATGGGTTGCTGGAAGTACACACAGAATGCTTGCTGTTTCTTTTCCAATACTTTTATTTATTGAAAAAACGCCCCCAATGGGCGTGGCTCACAGATGCCTTGAAGCATGATGGTCACTGTGGTCCTGGAAACGGCATAATGGTCATCTCTTAAGTAGAGTCCGTGTTTGTACAACATTTCATTAGGCGCTTCATTATTTCCTGAAGTCAGGTAGGTTCATCTGGCAGGCAAAAAGTTAATTGCAGGTCAGCACTGCTTCTCACGAGTGAAGTGGTTTCTCTCCAAAGCCTTTCCTTGCCCTCAAAGCATGCTGGAAATAATGAAGCGCCTAATGAAATGTTGTACAAACACGGACTCTACTTAAGAGATGACCATTATGCCGTTTCCAGGACCACAGTGACCATCATGCTTCAAGGCATCTGTGAGCCACGCCCATTGGGGGCATTTTTTCAATAAATAAAAGTATTGGAAAAGAAACAGCAAGCATTCTGTGTGTACTTCCAGCAACCCATGATTACGGGGCGTCAATAGCCTCGAAACGCGTCGGGCATGGTGCAAAACAGATGGGGATCTGAAAAGCAAACAGCACGAGGCTGAAAGACCGGATGGTGAGGTCAGCGTGGTGAGCCCTCTGCAAGCTCAAGGGCAATTGTTTCACGAATACACAACGCGGCAGCTCTGGCCGTGGCAGAGGGGCTCCATTTCCAGCATGCTTTGAGGGCAAGGAAAGGCTTTGGAGAGAAACCACTTCACTCGTGAGAAGCAGTACTGACCTGCAATGAACTTTTTGCCTGCCAGATGAACCTACCTGACTTCAGGAAATAATGAAGCGCCTAATGAAATGTTGTACAAACACGGACTCTACTTAAGAGATGACCATTATGCCGTTTCCAGGACCACAGTGACCATCATGCTTCAAGGCATCTGTGAGCCACGCCCATTGGGGGCGTTTTTTCAATAAATTAAAGTATTGGAAAAGAAACAGCAAGCATTCTGTGTGTACTTCCAGCAACCCATGATTACGGGGCATCAATAGCCTCGAAACGCGTCGGGCATGGTGCAAAACAGATGGGGATCTGAAAAGCAAACAGCACGAGGCTGAAAGACCGGATGGTGAGGTCAGCGCGGTGAGCCCTCTGCAAGCTCAAGGGCAATTGTTTCACGAATACACAACGCGGCAGCTCTGGCCGTGGCAGAGGGGCTCCATTTCCAGCATGCTTTGAGGGCAAGGAAAGGCTTTGGAGAGAAACCACTTCACTCGTGAGAAGCAGTTCTGACCTGCAATGAACTTTTTGCCTGCCAGATGAACCTACCTGACTTCAGGAAATAATGAAGCGCCTAATGAAATGTTGTACAAACACGGACTCTACTTAAGAGATGACCATTATGCCGTTTCCAGGACCAGAGTGACCATCATGCTTCAAGGCATCTGTGAGCCACGCCCATTGGGGGCGTTTTTTCAATAAATAAAAGTATTGGAAAAGAAACAGCAAGCATTCTGTGTGTACTTCCAGCAACCCATGATTACGGGGCGTCAATAGCCTCGAAACGCGTCGGGCATGGTGCAAAACAGATGGGGATCTGAAAAGCAAACAGCAGGAGGCTGAAAGACCGGATGGTGAGGTCAGCGCGGTGAGCCCTCTGCAAGCTCAAGGGCATTTGTTTCACGAATACACAACGCGGCAGCTCTGGCCGTGGCAGAGGGGCTCCATTTCCAGCATGCTTTGAGGGCAAGGAAAGGCTTTGGAGAGAAACCACTTCACTCGTGAGAAGCAGTGCTGACCTGCAATGAACTTTTTGCCTGCCAGATGAACCTACCTGACTTCAGGAAATAATGAAGCGCCTAATGAAATGTTGTACAAACACAGATTCTACTTAAGAGATGACCATTATGCCGTTTCCAGGACCACAGTGACCATCATGCTTCAAGGCATCTGTGAGCCACGCCGATTGGGGGCGTTTTTTCAATAAATAAAAGTATTGGAAAAGAAACAGCAAGCATTCTGTGTGTACTTCGTCCAACCCATGATTACGGGGCGTCAATAGCCTCGAAACGCGTTGGGCATGGTGCAAAACAGATGGGGATCTGAAAAGCAAACAGCACGAGGCTGAAAGACCGGATGGTGAGGTCAGCGCGGTGAGCCCTCTGCAAGCTCAAGGGCATTTGTTTCACGAATACACAACGCGGCAGCTCTGGCCGTGGCAGAGGGGCTCCATTTCCAGCATGCTTTGAGGGCAAGGAAAGGCTTTGGAGAGAAACCACTTCACTCGTGAGAAGCAGTGCTGACCTGCAATGAACTTTTTGCCTGCCAGATGAACCTACCTGACTTCAGGAAATAATGAAGCGCCTAATGAAATGTTGTACAAACACGGACTCTACTTAAGAGATGACCATTATGCCGTTTCCAGGACCACAGTGACCATCATGCTTCAAGGCATCTGTGAGCCACGCCCATTGGGGGCGTTTTTTCAATAAATAAAAGTATTGGAAAAGAAACAGCAAGTATTCTGTGTGTACTTCCAGCAACCCATGATTACGGGGCGTCAATAGCCTCGAAACGCGTCGGGCATGGTGCAAAACAGATGGGGATCTGAAAAGCAAACAGCAGGAGGCTGAAAGACCGGATGGTGAGGTCAGCGCGGTGAGCCCTCTGCAAGCTCAAGGGCATTTGTTTCACGAATACACAACGCGGCAGCTCTGGCCGTGGCAGAGGGGCTCCATTTCCAGCATGCTTTGAGGGCAAGGAAAGGCTTTGGAGAGAAACCACTTCACTCGTGAGAAGCAGTGCTGACCTGCAATGAACTTTTTGCCTGCCAGATGAACCTACCTGACTTCAGGAAATAATGAAGCGCCTAATGAAATGTTGTACAAACACGGACTCTACTTAAGAGATGACCATTATGCCGTTTCCAGGACCACAGTGACCATCATGCTTCAAGGCATCTGTGAGCCACGCCCATTGGGGGCGTTTTTTCAATAAATAAAAGTATTGGAAAAGAAACAGCAAGTATTCTGTGTGTACTTCCAGCAACCCATGATTACGGGGCGTCAATAGCCTCGAAACGCGTCGGGCATGGTGCAAAACAGATGGGGATCTGAAAAGCAAACAGCAGGAGGCTGAAAGACCGGATGGTGAGGTCAGCGCGGTGAGCCCTCTGCAAGCTCAAGGGCATTTGTTTCACGAATATATATATATATATGTATATATATATATATATATATATATATATATATATATATATATATATATATATATATATATATATATATATATATATATATATGTATATATATATATATATATATATATATATATATATATTCCAGCTCCGATTTTCTCTCGTGATTAGCAAAAAGGAATTCCGGCACTCGCGGGGGAAGTGTTCAGTATGTTTTTAATCCGAACCACTCAGCAGACAAACGCGTTTCGGTTTTCCTTCGTCAGTGTCTACCATTGACACGGAAGGAAGCAAGTTTAAAAGCTCTTCATCACATTTTAACAGGCAGAATCAAGGACATGCCGGGATTTTTCCCTTTCGGTAAATGCAAAGCCTGCGAGAGAAGCAAAAAGAGAACAACATTTGAAATACCAGGGTCAGGGCAGAGCAGGAAAATATCCAAGTTTCTCACATGTAACACCACCCATGTTGTGTACTGCCTACTGTGCCCATGTGGATTGAAGTACATAGGCAGTACAGTTAAGAATGTCAAGTTACGTGTATTGGAGCACCAGCATGCTATCATGAATAAGGATTTCAACTATCCCGTAGCAAAACACTTTGCCGCTAAGCACAACAGCAATAGAGACCTTTTGCAATACTTTGCGCTAGACCACATACCAGTGGACCCAAGGGGTGGAGACAGGTTGCGGAAATTAAGAAGGCTTGAATCTCGCTACATTATAGACCTCCAAACAAAGGCCCCTTTGGGATTAAACAGGAACGAGGAATTAGCTTCCCATTTGGGAAAAGCATAAACTCTGTAAATAACATATAATGAGATTTATCATACCCCGTGAGCAATGCCGATCCACGGCTTAATAACACCCACAATACAGCAAAAGGCAATCAAATTGATACATAATGTAAATAATTTCAGAAATAGGAAATGTAAAGCGTCCGAAATTAATGTTTGAAAACATAACTGTATTTCATTCACAGCGCCTTTGATTGTGATTCTTGAATGTTAAAGCAAAAAGTAATATACTATGTAATACTGTCTCTCACGGATTGAACGTCAGTCCTCTTTCTATGTACATGCAAAAATGTGACGAAGAGCTTTTAAACTTGCTTCCTTCCGTGTCAATGGTAGACACTGACGAAGGAAAACCGAAACGCGTTTGTCTGCTGAGTGGTTCGGATTAAAAACATACTGAACACTTCCCCCGCGAGTGCCGGATTTTCTTTTTGCTAATCACGAGAGAAACTCGGAGCTGGAATTTGTTTACGTGGAGCGCCACCACGAGAGGCACCCGTCTGCGAGTGACCCGGATACTGGTGCAACGGAGCTGGAATATATATATATATATATATATATATATATATATATATATATATATATATATATATATATATATATATATATATATATATATATATATATATATATATATATATATATATATATATATATATATATCAGGTCAGCCATCTCCTCCTTCGGATTCAATGTAGCAGGACACAGCGGGGCTTCGTTTTCAAACAATTTATTAAACAGGTTCGCATGACCGGTTTCGGCGGCTGAACGCCTTTATCAAATGCTTTTCAGTCCCGACATCGCATTCTCCCACTTAAATCACATGTTCGCTCCGCCTTGCCTAGTGGTGGTTGGCTCACTGCACCTGGTCACTCCTCACGAATAACAGTGGACTACTAGTCCCATAATGCCATGAAGTAGTGATTCCGTGTAGTGGAGTGGGATAGTCGAAGTAATTAATTCAAGAAATCTTCATGCCCCATACCTTCGTCCACCAACCTCAGTTCTTTGTTAAACAGTCTCTCGAGGCGCCATTCACGCTGGAAGCGCCTCCGTTCTTGATGCAGGTTCGCTGTTGCAAGTCATGCCATAACTTGCAGAGGCTGCGGTGGAGGGCCAGGAAAATGAATCCGCTACCACGGTAAAATCAGTTTTTTCCCATGTTTCTCTGGCCGCTTGTCTGAAGGGGTCCTGCCCTTAGCGTCATAGGGAACGCACTAACATCAGGTCAGCCATCTCCTCCTTCAGATTCAATGAAGCAGGACACAGCGGGGCTTCGTTTTCAAAACATTTATTAAACAGGTTCGCATGACCGGTTTCGGCGGCTGAACGCCTTTATCAAATGCTTTTCAGACCCGACATCGCATTTTCCCACTTAAATCACATGTTCGCTCCGCCTTGCCTAGTGGTGGTTGGCTCACTGCACCTGGTCACTCCTCACGAATAACAGGGGACTACTAGTCTCATAATGCCGTGAAGTATATATTCCGTGTAGTGGAGTGGGATAGTCAAAGTAATTAATTCAAGAAATCTTCATGCCCCATACCTTCGTCCACCAACCTCAGTTCTTTGTTAAACAGTCTCTCGAGGCGCCATTCACGCTGGAAGCGCCTCCGTTCTTGATGCAGGTTCGCTGTTGCAAGTCATGCCATAACTTGCAGAGGCTGCGGTGGAGGGCCAGGAAAATAAATCCGCTACCACGGTAAAATCAGTTTTTTCCCATGTTTCTCTGGCCGCTTGTCTGAAGGGTTCCTGCCCTTAGCGTCATAGGGAACGCACTAACATCAGGTCAGCCATCTCCTCCTTCGGATTCAATGAAGGAGGACACAGCGGGGCTTTGTTTTCAAACAATTTATTAAACAGGTTCGCATGACCGGTTTCGGCGGCTGAACGCCTTTATCAAATGCTTTTCAGTCCCGACATCTCATTTTCCCACTTAAATCACATGTTCGCTCCGCCTTGCCTAGTGGTGGTTGGCTCACTGCACCTGGTCACTCCTCACGAATAACAGGAGACTACTAGTCCCATAATGCCGTGAAGTAGTGATTCCGTGTAGTGGAGTGGGATAGTCGAAGTAATTAATTCAAGAAATCTTCATGCCCCATACCTTCGTCCACCAACCTCAGTTCTTTGTTAAACAGTCTCTCGAGGCGCCATTCACGCTGGAAGCGCCTCCGTTCTTGATGCAGGTTCGCTGTTGCAAGTCATGCCATAACTTGCAGAGGCTGCAGTGGAGGGCCAGGAAAATAAATCCGCTACCGCGGTAAAATAAGTTTTTTCCCATGTTTCTCTGTCCGCTTGTCTGAAGGGGTCCTGCCCTTAGCGTCATAGGGAACACACTAACATCAGGTCAGCCATCTCCTCCTTCGTATATATATATATCCACAAGGTACTTTTACTCATCCGAATAAAACGTCACCGACACTCTGGAAGTTGCTGTGCACGTAGGATTTTTAATAAGGCAGGAAAACAACGCATTTCGCTTTGCAGCTTGATCACGTTCACAAAGTGAATCACCAAACAATTGTCCTTTTACTCTTTCCAGTGATCTAGAAAGAGGACAAACCACCCAAAGTGTATCATAGTGGGTACCAACATGGCAGACATGTTTGTAGGAGCAAAATAGTATATGTGTGTATAATGCTTAACCATATAAGTCATTCATATTCACAAAGAAAGTTATGAAAACAGATAAATACATGCATATGTTATTTGGCGAGCACAAGATCATAAATTGATAAAATTTAGATTTCGGTGTAGGGACCATGTTTGCATTGCTCATAATTGTTGTAATTGGGCATTTCAAGTTTTTCATATCAAAATCACATACCAGCACTGCACGAAACAGATTACATTCGGAAGACATATCACGCAACCGTTAGCCGCAGCGGGCGAGTGTCAGTACAAGGCCACGCCCAAGTGGGCGAATGGCACAATCAAACCCATATTTTCTTGTCATGTTACATGATTATATGATTATATAGAGTCCAAGCCCAAGTGGGCAAGTTAGTTCACTGTTTTCCAGTGCAAATTTCAGTTGTAATTAATTCAATTCAAAGTCCATGCCCAAGTGGGCAAGCTGATCTTCCACCATGGTCAAGAGAACATAATTATCAAGACGTTAATCTCCAACTTTTCAAGGTCCCGCAATTTTTCAAAAACTATCACAATACTTGATCAGATTTACCGAGCTCCCTTATTCTGTCACATCAGTTCATGAGGTACACAAAATGTTAAAAAAGGAGAGTTAAAAACTGACTTATCCAAATCGGATTGCAGACAATACTTAAATTCTTAGTTTAATTTATTATTCAGCAAGATGTACGGCTAGTTCTTCATGCAAGTTCAGTCCATTAGTCATCATACACTTTTAAAGTCAATAATGTAACGCGACTCTAGTTGTCGTAAGGTAAGTTTTTTGTTACCACCACGTGTACCAAGGGTGATCTTATCTATGACTACCATCCTCACTTGATTTTCATTCTGAAAATAATGACTGGCAAAATGGCGAGCCACTGGGTATTGCAAATTAAGGTTTTTTATTGCCCTTAAATGCTGTAGGACTCGTTCTTTGGCTTTTAAGATTGTGCTACCCACATACCAAAAATTACATGGGCAGATGAGCACGTAGATACAGTACGTTGTGTTACACGAAAGAGATTTTTTGATCATGACCACTTTGCCTGTTGTGGGGACTGTTAATTCTTTACAATTCGTGTTATTGCGACACGCTTTGCATGATCTACAGCATCTAAAGCCTGGAATGTCGCTTGGCTCGATTCTATCAACAACAACATTTTTGCTCAGCTCATCTTTCAAGGATCTACACTTCCTGAAAGTGATCTGGGGGTTGTTGTTGAGATAGGGTTTCAAGTGATGATCCGTTAAGAGAATGCTCCAGTGTCTGTTTAAGATTTTTCTAAAATCCTGTGCCTGACCAGAATATGTTGTAATGAATCTTACTTTCTCATCTTTTTCTTTGATCTTATTAGGATTGAGAAGTTCATTTCTGGTACTGGCATCAACTCTTTTGCAAGCTTGTACAATTGTTTTATTTTTGTACCCTCGTTCTCGGAACCTGTTGCACATGAGTTCTTTTTCCAATTGGAATGCCGTCACTGTGCTACAGTTCCTTTTTGCCCGTAGAAGTTCACCATAAGGAATACTATCTACTAGACTCCGAGGATGAGCACTTCTGGCGTTCAACAAACTGTTGCCCGCCGTTGGTTTGCGAAAGAGGCTGGTAGTTATAGTGTCTCCTTGTACCTCAACACAGATATCTAGGAATTCAATGGAATTCCTTTGGATGTTTTCCGTGAAATTGAGATTAAAGGTGTTTTTGTTTAATGCTTTCACAAAGTCTCTGGCTGACTCAATGCTTTCATTCCAAATCATAAAAATATCATCGATGTACCTAAGCCACAGGGTCACTTCGGTGTTGAATTCGGCAAGTTGGCTGAACACCTGCTCCTCCCACCAACCCATGAAGAGGATGGCATAACTATGGGCGAAGCAGGTGCCCATCGCCGTGCCCTGTGACTGTCGGTACATCTTGTCATCAAACATAAAAAAGTTGTTGGTCAAACAAAATTCAATGAGAGTGATTAACATTAGGGAATGGCCTATATAAGAGATGGATCTGGACTTTAAGAAATGTTTTACAGCTTTGAGTCCCAGGTCATGCATGATGCATGTATACAGGCTACTTACATCCAAGGTAACCAAAATAAAGGTGGCTTCCCAATGAATGCCTTCAATGATTTTTAGGAAGTATGTGGTGTCCTTCAAATAGGCAGGGAGAGAGACAACAAAAGTTCGCAAGTAGTGATCAATATATCGGGATGTGTTTTCTAACAACGAACCCATTGCAGACACAATAGGTCTACCAGGGGGGTCTATGGCATTTTTGTGGAGTTTCGGGAGCAAGTACAGAATAGGAGTTTTAGGGTGTTCACATCTTAAGAATTTGTACTCCTCCCATTCCAATAGTCCTCTATCTCTGAAATCCTGTAAAAGGTCGTCAAAGCAATTTTTGGCTGTTCTTAAGTCAGATTGGGTGCATGGTTGATAACAAGTTGTATCTCCCAATTGTCTGTGACCTTCAGCGAGATATTTAGTTTTATCAAGGACTACAACATTCCTCCCTTTGTCTGCATTACGAATCACTATTGTGTTGTCTGCCTTGAGGTTGTCAATGGCATGTTTTTGTTCAAAGGAAAGATTTTTCATGTTATTAGGTATACGTTTCAATTTCAATTTCTTAATGTCATTCAAAACACATTTTTCAAAAACCTCTACTGATTCACAAGCAATATGAGGAAGAAACCTAGATTTGACCTTAAAATGACTCCCAGGGTTTACATTAGTGTCCATATCACTATCATTCAGAAATTCATCTGTTACAATGTTCCCCGAGGAAATCACTTCCATCAATTCCACATCATTTAAGTTCAAATCTATATAGTCATATAATCATGTAACATGACAAGAAAATATGGGTTGATTGTGCCATTCGCCCACTTGGGCGTGGCCTTGTACTGACACTCGCCCGCTGCGGCTAACGGTAGCGTGATTTATCTTCCGAATGTAATCTGTTTCGTGCAGTGCTGGCATGTGATTTTGATATGAAAAACGTGAAATGCCCAATTACAACAATTATGAGCAATGCAAACATGGCCGCTACACCGAAATCTAAATTTTATCAATTTATGATCTTGTGCTCGCCAAATGACATATGCATGTATTTATCTGTTTTCATAACTTTCTTTGTGAATATGAATGACTTATATGGTTAAGCATTATACACATATACTAGTTTGCACCTAAAAATATGTCTGCTATGTTGCTACCCACTATGATACACTTTGGGTAGTTTGTCCTCTTTCTAGATCACTGGAAAGAGTAAAAGGACAATTGTTTGGTGATTCACTTTGTAAACGTGATAAAGCTGCAAAGCGAAACGCGTTGTTTTCCTGCCTTATTAAAAATCCTATGTGCACAGCAACTTCCAGAGTGTCGGTGATGTTTTATTCGGATGAGTAAAAGTACCTTGTAGATGTTTTGGGTGACGGTAACCCTACGCCGACCTACCCGTGAATGTGACTGGCTCTGGACCGGAACTCTGGTGGTGTTCTACAATTATAAACCAGTCCGTTCCCTGATAGCAGTTCAGTCTGCCAGCCTTGGAAAGCGAGTTGAAGTGCGAACTCGCTATATTTTGGATTCATATCTGGTCACTCTCCGTGACTGCGGCAAGGTGCAAGGAATTGTGGGCTCTGTAGTGCGCTTGGGCGGACGTCCTGATCAGCGTATCCTAGAGGAGAGTCGCAGGTGAGCGGTTCAACTCGAAGGATTGCACTGGGGTGGATGACGCCGGAGAGCATTCTTTGTCCGCAGCTGCTTAGAGTTTGGGGAGCCGATTTTTACTAAGGGGAGACATCGGCGGAAGTTGCTGAATCAAATTACAAGCCCGAGACTATGGCAGCCTTGGATGCCAAACGTAAGGCTACAGCAGACAAATTATTCTTCATGCAGGGCGGAAATTTGCAAACTTCAAGTGCTCAAGCCTCAAGTAACATAAGCAATGAAGTGCAACTACAAACTCTTCTAAGTAAACTGGAGAAACTGCAAAAGAAAGAACTTTCAAAGTGGTGGGAGGCGGAGTCTCTACAACGGTATATCGAAGTTGGTAGAGTACCCCGAGGCTTAAGGATCTTTACCATTCCCACCTTTGAGGATCCTGATCCAGACATGCTTGAGGAGTGGGCCAATAACTCCTCATCCTGCTCTACCACTATGATGCGTATCCTAGTTAAATATGCTCTAAAAGATAGAAGCAAACTACTGGAACAAATTGTTCAGGTGCTAGTTGAAATAAGCACACTTATGACGAAAGAGGCACTAGATGTCCATTTTAAACAACTAGAAACCAAAATGCTTAAGCTTGAGGAGGAGATCACGATGAAGAAGCAGCACAAATTTTTGCGTGATTATAAAGACTATCAATCTGGTCGCACGCTAACCTTCCATCGCAAATATGATCATCTATTTGACAAACCTAACCCATCGAAAATCACTAATCCTGTCATATCGAGTCCAACAAAGTCATAGAAAGCGATGTGTCTGATGGGAGTCTTCCAGACATTTCCCCGGCTGGGTTGAATCAAAAGATCTCTGAGGATTCACAGAAGAAAAGGAACAATTTTTTATTACAGTTCCAAGTCCTGAATCAAGGACGAGCGGACTCCCAACAGGACCAGGGAAACCAGCGGGGAAGAGGCAGAGGAAATCGCGGAAGACCCAGAGGAACAAGCAAGCCAAAATTCGACAAAAGCGCAGAAAAATCGCCCATGGGAGTAATGACAAGGGGCAGCAAAGCACGAGTATGACGGTAATAAATCTTTCTCAAAGACCGTTAACTATGCATGAGAGTGAGGTACTATCTTTAGGACTTTGTTTTTGCCCCTCTACAAATTTCAATTATGCGCAAACCAGGATAGACTTGTTTTATTTTTCAAGAAAATTAAAACTTAAAAAATGGTTTGAAACGCGTCCCACTAGACCTCCCTCTGAGAATGGCATAACTAATCTGAATGATTTGAACTTAAATGATGTGGAATTGATGGAAGTGATTTCCTCGGGGAACATTGTAACAGATGAATTTCTGAATGATAGTGATATGGACACTAATGTAAACCCTGGGAGTCATTTTAAGGTCAAATCTAGGTTTCTTCCTCATATTGCTTGTGAATCAGTAGAGGTTTTTGAAAAATGTGTTTTGAATGACATTAAGAAATTGAGATTGAAACGTATACCTAATAACATGAAAAATCTTTCCTTTAAACAAAAGCATGCCATTGACAACCACAAGGCAGACAACACAATAGTGATTCGTAATGCAGACAAAGGGGGGAATGTTGTAGTCCTTGATAAAACTAAATATCTCGCTGAAGGTCATAGACAATTGGGAGATACAACTTGTTATCAACCATGCACCCAATCTGACTTAAGAACAGCCAAAAATTGCTTTGACAACCTTTTACAGGATTTCAGAGATAGAGGACTATTGGAATGGGAGGAGTACAAATTCTTAAGATATGAACACCCTAAAACTCCTATTCTGTACTTGCTCTCGAAACTCCACAAAAATGCCGTAGACCCCCCTGGTAGACCTATTGTGTCTGCAATGGGTTTGTTGTTGGAAAACACATCCCAATATATTGATCACTACTTGCGAACTTTTGTTGTCTCTCTCCCTGCCTATTTGAAGGACAACACACACTTCCTAAAAATCATTGAAGGCATTCATTGGGAACCCACCTTTATTTTGGTTACCTTGGATGTAAGTAGCCTGTATACATGCATCAGGCATGACCTGGGATTCAAAGCTGTAAAACATTTCTTAAAGTCCAGATCCATCTCTTATACAGGCCATTCCCTAATGTTAATCACTCTCATTGAATTTTGTTTGACCAACAACTTTTTTATGTTTGATGACAAGATGTACCGACCGTCACAGGGCACGGCGATGGGCACCTGCTTCGCCCCTAGTTATGCCAACCTCTTCATGGGTTGGTGGGAAGAGCAGGTGTTCAGCCAACTTGCCGAATTCAATACCGAAGTGACCCTGTGGCTTAGGTACATCGACAATATTTTTATGATTTGGAATGGAAGCATTGAGTCAGCCAGAGACTTTGTGAAAGCATTAAACAAAAACACCTTTAATCTCAATTTCACGGAAAACATCCAAAGGAATTCCATTGAATTCCTAGATATCTGTGTTGAGGTACAAGGAGACACTATAACTACCAGCCTCTTTCGCAAACCAACGGCGGGCAACAGTTTGTTGAACGCCAGAAGTGCTCATCCTCGGAGTCTAGTAGATAGTATTCCTTATGGTGAACTTCTACGGGCAAAAAGGAACTGTAGCACAGTGACGGCATACCAATTGGAAAAGAACTCATGTGCAACAGGTTCCGAGAACGAGGGTACAAAAATAAAACAATTGTACAAGCTTGCAAAAGAGTTGATGCCAGTACCAGAAATGAACTTCTCAATCCTAATAAGATCAAAGAAAAAGATGAGAAAGTAAGATTCATTACAACATATTCTGGTCAGGCACAGGATTTTAGAAAAATCTTAAACAGACACTGGAGCATTCTCTTAACGGATCATCACTTGAAACCCTATCTCAACAACAACCCCCAGATCACTTTCAGGAAGTGTAGATCCTTGAAAGATGAGCTGAGCAAAAATGTTGTTGTTGATAGTATCGAGCCAAGAGACATTCCAGGCTTTAGATGCTGTAGATCATGCAAAGCTTGTCGCAATAGCATGAATTGTAAAGAATTAACAGTCCCCACAACAGGCAAAGTGTTCATGATCAAAAAATCTCTTTCGTGTAGCACAACGTACTGTATCTACGTGCTCATCTGCCCCTGTAATTTTTGGTACGTGGGTAGCACAATCTTAAAAATCAAAGAACGAGTCCTACAGCATTTAAGGGCAATAAAAAACCTTAATTTGCAATACCCAGTGGCTCGCCATTTTGCCAGTCATCATTTTCAGAATGAAAATCAAGTGAGGATGGTAGTCATAGATAAGATCACCATTGGTACACGTGGTGGTAACAAAAAACTCGCCTTACGACAACTAGAGTCGCGTTACATTATTGACTTTGAGAGTATAATGCCTAATGGACTGAACTTGCATGAAGAACTAGCCGTACATCTTGCTGAATAATAAATTAAACTGAGAATTTAAGTATTGTCTGCAATCCGATTTGGATAAGTCGGTTTTTAACTCTCCTTTTTTAACATTTTTTGTTTAGGTACCTCATGAGCTGATGTGACAGAATAAGGGAGCTCGTTAAATCTGATCAAGTATTGTGATAGTTTTTGAAAAATTGCGGGACTTTGAAAAGTTGGAGATTAACGTCTTGATAATTATGTTCTCTTGACCATGGTGGAAGATCAGCTTGCCCACTTGGGCATGGACTTTGAATTGAATTAATTACAACAGAAATTTGCACTGGAAAACAGTGAACTAACTTGCCCACTTGGGCTTGAACTCTATATAATCATATAATCATGTAACATGACAAGAAAATATGGGTTTGATTGTGCCATTCGCCCACTTGGGCGTGGCCTTGTACTGACACTCGCCCGCTGCGGCTAATGGTAGCGTGATATGTCTTCCGAATGTAATCTGTTTCGTGCAGTGCTGGCATGTGATTTTGATATGAAAAACGTGAAATGCCCAATTACAACAATTATGAGCAATGCAAACATGGTCGCTACACCGAAATCTAAATTTTATCAATTTATGATCTTGTGCTCACCAAATAACATATGCATGCATTTATCTGTTTTCATAACTTTCTTTGTGAATATGAATGACTTATATGGTTAAGCATTATACACACATATACTATTTTGCTCCTAAAAACATGTCTGCCATGTTGGTACCACTATGATACACTTTGGGTGGTTTGTCCTCTTTCTAGATCACTGGAAAGAGTAAAAGGACAATTGTTTGGTGATTCACTGTGTAAACGTGATCAAGCTGCAAAGCGAAACACATTGTTTTCCTGCCTCATTAAAAATCCTGCGTGCACAGCAACTTCCAGAGTGTCGGTGACGTTTTATTCGGATGAGTAAAAGTACCTTGTGGATGTTTTGGGTGACCGGTAACCCTACGCCAACCCACCCGTGAACGTGACTGGTTCTGGACCGGAACTCTGGTGGTGTTCTATATATTTATATATATATGTGTATCCAGCCCGTCTACACGAGTGGTTAGCTGCACAGAAAGGCACACAGACCAGGAATCAGCACGCCCAGGCGAGGTCAGATATCCAACTGTTCAATTTTTATTCATCGTGTGGTTAAAAAGCTGTCATCAGACGCGTTTCGGGCACGTCCGTGCCCTTGCTCACTGACCATATATATACATATTATTACCAAAACATATACAATATTTTTTCCGTAGGATAGCGAGCGTGTTAAATTTACTATTCACACTCCAGAGAGTCCAACAGTAGGGAAAGCGTTGGATAGCGTAGGGATAAAAATTACTAATCCCACTCCAGAGAGCGCAACAGTAGGAAAAGCGTTGGATAGCGTAGGGGTAAAAATTACTATTCCCACTCCAGTGAGTGCAACAGTAGGGAAAGCGTTGGATAGCGTAGTGGTAAAAATTACTATTCCAACTCCAGAGAGTGCAACAGTAGGGCAAGCATTGGATAGTGAGAGGGTAAAAATTACTATTACCACTCCAGAGAGAGCAACAGTAGGGAAAGCATTGGCTAGCGAAGGGGTAAAAATAACTATTCCCACTCCAGAGAGCGCAACAGTAGGGAAAGTGTTGGATAGCGTAGGAGTAAAAATTACTATTCCCACTCCAGTGAGTGCAACAAAGCGTTGGATAGCGTAGGGGTAAAAATTACTATTCCATCTCCAGAGAGTGCAACAGTAGGGAAAGCTTTGGATAGCGTAGGGGTAAAAATTACTATTCTCACTCCAGTGAGTGCAACAGTAGGGAAAGCTTTGGATAGCGTAGGGGTAACAATTACTGTTCCCACTCCAGTGAGTGCAATAGTAGGGAAAGTAAATACTTCATATATAAATATAAATAACATAAATATTAATACCAATTACAAAATAATTAAAATATTTTACAATTTTATAAAATATATTAATTAATCAATTAAAATTACATATACAAATTAACTATTAATATAAATTACCTACTAATACTAAATATTTACCAATTACCAATAAATTAATTTACAATATAAAAATAAATAAAAATTAGACACAAATAAATATTTAAAAAATATAATTACTTACAATTAAATTACTTCCCAAGCTATTCCCCTATAAACACACAACCCACTACAGAAAATAATGTAATAAAAGTAAAATATTTTTAACTTAATAAATTAAAATGAATTACCAATTATATTTTAATGAATTACCAATTATCAATTAATTAACAATTAATTCTAAATAAATACCAATAAATAAAATAACATATTTAATTAATTATAATTAAATTACTTCCCACCCTATTCCCCTATAAACCCACAACCCGCTACAGAAAATAAATTACTAAAATTAACATATTTATCAATTAATCAATTAAAATTGATTACCAATTAAATTTTAATTTATTACCAATAAATAATTGATTAACAATTAATTCTAAATAAATACCAATAAATAAAATAACATATTTAAATAATTATAATTAAATTACTTCCCACCCTATTCCCCTATAAACCCACAACCCGCTACAGAAAATAAATTACTAAAATTAACATATTTATTAATGAATCAATTAAAATTAATTACCAATTATATTTTAATTAATTACCAATTAATAATTAATTAACAATTAATTCTAAATAAATAACAATAAATAAAATAACATATTTAATTAATATTAATTAAATTACTTCTCACCCTATTCCCCTATAAACCCACAACCCGCTACAGAAAATAAATTACTAAAAGTAAAATATTTATCAATTAATCAATTAAAATGAATTATCAATTATATTTTAATTAATTACCAATTAATAATTAATTAACAATTAATTCTAAATAAATAACAATAAATAAAATAACATATTTAATTAATTATAATTAAATTACTTCCCACCCTATTCCCCTATAAACCCACAACCCGCTACAGATTTATATTACACAACAATTTTAAATTAATAATAACTTACCTTAAATTAGATATTTTTGTCGTCTGTATTATGTCTAGTGGATATTATGTCCATTCTATATCTTTTTATTCAATATTATGTCCATTCTATTCGATATTAAAATGTTCTAGTCGATATTTTGGTAGTCTATATTATGTCTAGTCGATATTTTGTCCATTCTATATTTTTTACACAATATTATGTCTAGTCGATAATAAAAACTCGATATTTTGGCTTTATACCGCTGACGACACCCAGCTCATCCTCTCCCTCACCAAGGACCCTCTCAACGCCAAGACTAAGCTCCATGAGCCGACAGGATGAGGAGTAGCCCCCTGAAGCTGAACTCGGACAAGATGGAGGTCCTCATCCTCGGCCCCAACCCCTCTGCGTGGGACCACTCCTGGTGGCTGACAACACTGGGAACAGCACCGACACCCATGGACCACGCACCCAACCAAGGATTCAGCCTCGACTCTTCACTCTCCATGACAAAGCAGGTCAACACCATCTCTCCTCCTCCTGCTACAACACCCTCCGCATGCTACGCAGGATCTACAAGTGGATCCCGACTGAAACCAGAAGAACGGTGACTCAAGCCCTCGTCAGCAGCAGGCTGGACTACAGCAACAGACTCTACGCAGGAATCCCGGCCAAACACCTGCAACCACTACAAATCATCCAAAACGCCTCCGCCCGACGGATCCTCAACGTCCCCCGCTGCAGCCACATCACCCCCCACCTCAGAGACCTGCACTGGCTCCCCGTCAACAAGAGGATCACCTTCATGATCCTCACCCACGCACACAAAGCACTCTACAAAACCGGACCAGCCTAAATACAATCACAATCATAAATATAAACTGACATAGGGCTCAAAAACAAGTGACTAAAGAGCACCAGCTCCATGTTGACAAATGTGCAACAGTGACGATAAAAAAACATAATGACTGAACCAAAGTCCAGGATTAAGGCTCCGATGGTACCAAATGTGAAAGGTAAGTGAAAATATGATGAAATCCACATCTAAAAGCAACAAGGTCCAGATACCTGAAGGCAGAACTATAAACACATTCTGCCACAATACAAAACCAGCAACCATAAAATTGAACTGTCAAGGCAACAAGGAATACAATTAAAATTGTGTTTCAAAGAGGCAAACTCTAAGGAACTGAAAAAACAAGTGTAATGGCCATCTGCCTCCAATGTATAATGTCACTGTTGTGAAGTCAACAACGTCCAGCAATAGAAGCCTGAACACATTAGAAATATGACCACCTGTGGATCAAAATACTCGCATTGGTAACTCGATGGATGGGGTGCTCCGGGACATGGTCTGGTAAGTGAGGCGGTGGATGAGTTTTGGTGGCGTGGGGGAAGCTTTTAGTGGTGGGGTAATTTTTAGGGCTATGGAGGGTTTGGGGTTGTTTTCTGGGTTCGGGGGATTGGGTTGCTTTCAGTTCTCCGGGGGAGGTCGGGTTGTTTTTAGGGCTCAGGAGTGGGTTGTTTTTAGGCCCTGTGGTTGGGGTTGTGTTTAGGGCTGAGGGGGTGGGGGGGGGTAGGGGGCTGGGTTGCTTTTTGGGCTGGGGGTCGGGTTGTTTTTAGGGTTCGGATCGGGTTGTTTTTAGGGCTCTGGGTGGTCGGGTTGTTTTTTAGGGCTTCGGGAGGGTCAGGGTTGTTTTTATGCCTCAGGGCGGGAG
Organism: Lissotriton vulgaris; assembly: GCF_964263255.1. Classification (NCBI taxonomy): domain Eukaryota; kingdom Metazoa; phylum Chordata; class Amphibia; order Caudata; family Salamandridae; genus Lissotriton; species Lissotriton vulgaris. The sequence continues at coordinate 847,269,608 of NC_141695.1, forward strand.
GCTGAGGTGTGATCTTTACCACACATATCCCTTTACTAGTCATGCCTTTACCACAAAATTGCATGGTAAAGGAATGCGTTGTTAAGATGCATTTGTTTGTTCAGGCAGCATTGTAGGGTCACTCGTGGTTTAGCCATTCGTGCCTCTGTCATACAACCCACTGCGATGACGTACACATGGTATATGGTGCGCTATGCAAGTGATACTTACCAATAATTAGCACTTGTGGTACGGTCTGTAGTGGGGCCCTTGCCTTCCTATCTGGGATGCTAATTTGTGTACACTACAACTATTTTAGAGTGTCCCCTTATGCCTAACATCTCAATGTATAAAAAACAAAAACACAACCAGCCTTGTGAGAATGCTAAAAATGCGCTGACAGTGCCAAAGCGACACTCTTGACTTGCCCTGCTCACAGTCTTGAAGTGGCATCTGGAGGGTCTGCCCTCAGCCCCCACCAAGCGGAGTCAGCATTATGTTAATTTTCAGCACTATGCGGCGCGTGCAGCACCAGGAAGCATTAACAGTCGTCCTGCAGTGCAGGTAGATGAGTCGTGCTGTAAACATTGTGGTACATTGGTAAGATCCCTACAACATGTGTTCACGCCTCTTTCTGAACTAGGATGGGCTCACAGCTGACCGCCAGGGCCGTTTCTAGGTGTTTTGCGCCCTAGGCGAGAATTGAAAAATGCCGCCCCCTCCCTTTTACTACCATCACTCTCTCCCCTGTCATCCAGGGCAGAATAATTAATGCACTAGATATAAAAGAACTTGTATTCAATATTAAACAATAAAACACATCAAACATCAAATAACTATATAAGCACTGTTCATGATATTTGATTTCGTTTTTAATTTTCTCTCTTCTAACTTCAATGGTGTTTTCTAAGGCCATTGCACTCTATGCCACAACACTGCACTCTACGTCAGTGCCACTCTAGTTTACTCTGAACCACACTACACCACCCTACTCTACGCCACTGTACTCTATGCCACAACACTAGACTCTACGCCACGCCACTCCACTAACTATATCCTGCTCCACTCCACGCAACTCTAGTCTACCGCATTTCACTCATCACAACTCTATACCATGCAACACCACTCGACTCTACTTTATGCCCCGCCATTCTACATCACTCTACTCCACGTCATTCCACTCTACTCAACTCCACGCCACACCACTCTATGCCCCTCCTTTCCATTCCACGCTGCTGCACAACATGGCTAAAAGATACTGGCAAAGTCAATAGCTCTCGCGCAGGTGAAACCTATTGGCTTTGAAAATGCTTGTTTAGTTGAGAGGGCAAATCTAAAAGGATTCCCTGCCTCCAATTTATTTATGCTAGAAGTCATTTGCATAATGCATATTGTTCAATTAGTGTGGCCTCAAGCGCAAAGTAACGCTTGCCAAAATATTAAGCGTTTGCTATGCGTAAAAAATGACAAAATAAGAGAACCTTGATAGTTCTAGCCTTCTATCAACCCACCAGCTAAGGATAGTCCAGTGGGTTCATCGCCTGCTGCTAGGGCACTTGCATAACTAGAATTTACTAGCAATGGATCATTTAGGGCCTATTCAGACTATAAGCCGTTCTGGGCAGCTAACTTTTGTAACATGTAGCTGTGGGAATCAAATTAAAAACCCATGAGCCAATGCGCTTCTAAGATGCAGGTCCTTGGCTGTTGGTGCTTTATAAGGACATCATCATTGCTATGCTTCACTGCACATGATGCACGTGTAGGCGAACACGTATTACTGGTGGTGCAATTTTTGAAGTACTTCAAAGAGAGGCGCTGATTTTCTTTGTGCGTAAAAGGAAACAAACCTTTTCACTGCACTTAAAATTCTGTGAAGCGCAGTCCCTTCCCCCGCCCACTCCCCCCCACCAACACCACAGGGTCGAGGTCACAGAAAGAAGAATTATCCGTTACTTTCACTACAATCTTTCTCCTGGGCATTAGCGTTTAATAATTTGTGCTTTACAAAAGTTCCCATCTGGGAGGTAGTATGGTGCATGGCACAACGAGGGCTCTCCAGGGGCCTGGTGACAGAGGGCACGGGCGCGCGCACAGGGGCAGCTTCAGGGCACAGTTAGTGGGTTGAGGCACATGGATGGCCTATGCGGAGGGCTCTACGGGGGCCTGGTGGCAGAGGGCTCCTCATTACCTAGGCACATAGGGAAGAATTCCACAACACAAGACTGTGTACTTGTACTATTATCTTGCTTGCATTGACTACTTCAACACGTGTTTACTTAGTGATGCATACTTTACTGTACCTTGTATTCTTTGCCACCTTCCACTTAAGATTCCCCAGTGTAAAGTTTATCCAATCAATCAATCAATCAATCAAAGACATTTATAGAGCGCACTACTTACCCGTAGGGTCTCAAGGCGCTGGGGGGGGGGGGGGGGGGCGCTACTGCTCGAACAGCCAGGTCTTCAGCGCTTCTTCCTGAAGGAAAAGTGGTCTTGGGTCAGGTGCAGGTCGGTCGGGAGGGAGGGAGTTCCAGGTCTTGGCGGCCAGGTAGAGAAGGACCTTCCTCCTGTAGTCGCTCTTCGGATGCGGGGGACGGCGGCGAGGGCGTGGTTGGCTGATCGGAGGTGGCGTTTGGGAGCTTAGAAGTTGATTCGGTTGTTGAGGTAGCTCGGGCCTTGGTCGTGTAGGGCTTTGTGTGCGTGGGTGAGGAGGCGGAAGGTGATTCTTTTGTTGACGGGGAGCCAATGCAGGTCTCTCAGATGTCCGGAGATGTGGCTGGTTCGTGGGATGTCGAGGATGAGTCTGGCTGAGGCGTTCTGGATCCGCTGGAGTCTCTTCTGGAGCTTGGCGGTGGTACCGGCGTAGAGGGCGTTGCCGTAGTCCAGTCGACTGGTGACGAGGGCCTGGGTGACGGTCTTCCTGGTCTCAGTGGGGATCCACCAGAAGATCTTCCGTAGCATGCGTAGGATGTTGAAGCACGCCGAGGAGACGTTGTTGACTTGCCTGGTCATGGAGAGGGAGGAGTCCAGGATGAAGCCCAGGTTGCGTGCGTGGTCTGTTGGTTTGGGTGCGGTGCCCAGGGCGGGAGGCCACCAGGAGTCGTCCCAGGCGGAGGGTGAAGAGCCCAGGATGAGGACCTCCGTCTTGTCTGAGTTCAGTTTCAGGCGGCTGGTCGTCATCCACTCGGCTACCTCTTTCATCCCTTCGTGCAGGTTGGCTCTGGCGGCGGCGGGGTCGTTGGTCAGGGAGAGGATCAGCTGGGTGTCGTCGGCGTAGGAGATTATGCTGAGGTTGTGTTGGCGTGCGATGGCCGCGAGGGGGCTCATGTAGACGTTGAAGAGGGTGGGGCTCAGCGAGGATCCTTGAGGGACGCCGCAGATGACTTCGGTGGCCTCTGACTTGTAAGGTGGTAGGCGGACTCTCTGTGTTCTTCCGTCGAGGAAGGAGATGATCCATTCCAGAGCCTTCTCCTGGATTCCGATGTTGCTGAGGCGCTGTACTAGGGTGCGGTGGCAGACAGTGTCGAATGCCGCGGAGAGGTCTAGGAGGATGAGGGCCGCTGTTTCTCCATTGTCCATCAGGGCTCGGATGTCATCGGTGGCGGCGATGAGGGCGGTCTCGGTGCTGTGGTTGGCTCGGAAGCCAGACTGTGAGGGGTCGAGGGATCCATTTGTCTCCAGGAAGGCGGCCAGCTGCTTGTTGACGGTCTTCTCGATGACTTTGGCTGGAAACGGGAGGAGCGAGATGGGGCGGTAATTCTTGAGTTCGGTGGGGTCCGCTGTGGGTTTCTTGAGTAGAGCGCTGAGTTCGGCGTGCTTCCAGCTCTCAGGGAAGGTGGCGGTGTCGAAGGATGTGTTAATGATGTCTCGCAGGTGGGGTGCGATGACAGCGTCGGCCTTGTTGAAGACGTGGTGAGGGCAGGGGTCGGTCGGAGATCCGGAGTGGATGGAGTTCATCGTCCAATCCAAAAATTCTTTATTTCGGCCATTTAGGCCATAAAAGATACATATAAAACATATATACAAAATACATATTAAATAAAACATTAAATTAAGACATACTTTGAAAGGGTGAATAAAAAGAACAGTCACTTCCCGAATAATAGTCAAGAGATACATTGGCAATGAGGATAATTTGACAATACTATCCTTTGGTACTCAGACTTTGAGTGATTTCTTCCTGATGTGCCACATGGCCATTAGAAATGTTGCAACTGCAAATACTATATGAGGGGAGGAATCAGTTTTCAGTATTCTGTACGAAATCTCATAACTCCTTACGCCCAAGTTCCTACACAGAGGCACTAGCCAATGTTTCCTAGGTCTGTCGTAGGCCGGGCAGAAGAACAGAACATGGATTTCCTCCTCATCGCAGTGGGTACAACCGGGGCATATTTTGTCCCCCCCATTGGCCAATTTACACGTGAAGGATTTAATAGGTAAAGTGTCAAGCCTCCATTGGATAAATAGCTTTCTTGCCAGAATCGGGAAAATAATGTCCATAAAACTTTCAAAGAAATAAGAATTTTTGGGGTCCAGAAAACGTTCGGTTAAAATCCCATTGCGGGGTGCAAGCACAAGGGAAACAAGACTTTTTTCCTTATGAGCTTCTACAAGTCTTTTCCGGGAAACCTTTTGGCAGCCTAACTCAGGGGCCTCCCACAACTCGCGGAGACTCAACCGATACAGTTCTTGCTTTACAAAAGATAACCATGGAATTTTGTCGCTATGATTTAGGTTCATAACATGAATAAGATCTTGCCTATAATGTTTGAGCTCATTGGTAGTCCAAAGCCTGTGCCAGAATCTTAACGGTTTGAATTCAAGATCCTCCCCTATAGGAGGGAGACCCATGTCTAATCGTAAAGGAAGCAGAGGTGTACCACGCGGAAGGGCCAAAAGACGTCTCAGAAAATTATTCTCAACACTCGTCAGCACTTTTCCAGCTTTATAACCCCACAGCTCGCTGCCATATAATGCGGCTGCCTTGGCTTGTGTTTTATACATTTCAACTGCAGGGGCAATAGGTTTGTAAGTAGAAGTGTTTGTAACCTTCAAGATTGCCCCGGACAGTTGTGACAGCTTTAATCGAGAACTTGATATCTGTGGTTCCCAAGCTAAATTCTCATGCAGTGTTACCCCCAAATACTGGAATGTTTTTACCCTCTCCAGACTTACGGAGCTCAATGAAGGGTTTGGTCCTGTCTAAGGGGAGGGGTTGAATATCATGAATTTGGTCTTCCCTGTATTGGTCTCTAGACCATACTGTCTACAGAAAAGACCAAATCCATCCAGGATCCGCTGTATTCCCATCGGAGATTTGGAGAGCAGGAGGGTGTCGTTGGTGAACATAATGGCCGGCACCGTCCTGCCTGCCAAAAGTGGGGCATCATTGTCCCTGACATTACTTAGATGGGTTAAAAAGTTATTAACGTACAGGCAAAACAGGGTTGACGCCAGAACGCAACCCTGCCTTACCCACCTTAGGATAGGGAACCTCTTTGACAAAACTCCACCCCTCCCACACCGAACCTGAGCAAAATTACCTTCATGGAGTCTAATTATGGCCTGTAAGAGATGAGTATGAACTCCCATCTCGCTTAAAACCTCCCAAAGTTTTTTCCGGGGTACCAAGTCAAATGCTGACTTCAGGTCCACGAACACCATATACAACCTCCCACCCTCAATCCTCACAGATTTCCAGTAGAGGAGTACAAGGCGGAAGATTTGGTCCATGGTGGACGTGTTTTTCCTGAAGCCAGCCTGAAGGGGGCTTTGAATGTCTCTGTCCTCCATCCAGTCCAGGAGATGGTCCAGTATAAGGCGGGAAAAAGGTTTTTGAGGCACATCTATAAGACTGATCGGCCTATAATTGGCTGGGAGGAGAGGACAGCCCTTCTTGAAGATGGGAACTATCTCCGCCCCCAGCCAAGTACAGGGGATCTCCATGCCTCGTGCAATGGAATTAAAAAGAATGTGAAGGTATGGGGCCCAGATCTCAGGATGGGACCTAAAAAGGTCACCAGGCAGTTTGTCGAGTCCCGGTGCTTTGCCCAGCGCCAGTCTGTCTATAGCACTAACCACCTACCCGAGACTAAATTCCAGTCTGTCGCCAGAATGGGATAGAAGAGCAGCGGCCACATCATTGGTACCATCAGAACTGTCTTCATAGAGTTTACCAAAGTGGGCTTCCCACAGGGAAGCTGCTATATTAGGCTCTACTGCAGCTTTTGGTTCTCCTGACCCAATATTTACTAATGACCAGAATCTCCTAGAGTCCCTCGTTCCAAGGGCAAAAGAGAGGTCCTGCCATCTGTCCCAGTCCCAGTCTGACCTAGCCTGGGCCATTACACCCTTATACTGACGCCTAAGCTCGGCCACCCTAGTCCTATCTGTACCTGCTTTTACTGCTGATGTTAATTCAGACTTAGCCTTTTTACAGGCTGAGTTGTACCAGGAAGTAGTTCGGATCTTTTGCTTGCACTGTACTACCTCCAGATAGAGGACCTCACCTAGAACTCTCACTAGCTCTTCGTGAATTAGAGCTAAACTCTTGTTAAAGTCTTGAGGTCTGGGTTGATTAATTAGACTGCCCAGATCCTCAAACTTGGGCAGTGCTCATACATTTTCCTGGTGCTTTCTTTCGAGTTTGCCAGTTTCTCCCATCTTACCCTACGCTTGTTAGAGGTGAGTACCAGATTGCTTGGTTCATCCCTAGTCTCAGGAGGCTGAGGGCCAGGAACTATTGCAGAATGCACCAGATGTAGTAAAAGTGCATTATGGTCGCTATCCGTACGAGTGACTACTTTGAAATCCTCGACCTTAGGCCACAAGCTAATATCTACAAAAATGTAGTCTAATTGCGACTCATGGTCCTTCCTATTGAAAGTACATTGTGAGGGGGTATCTGGGATTGTTCGTCCATTGCATGCCCTTAGCGCAAAATTGAGCGTCAGGGACATGATTTGAACCGCGAGTGGGGACCAAGATATGGGGTGGGGAGATTGACACACCGGAACACCCCAGAAATCATCTTCGGCAGTGAGTGCCCCTTCCCTTAACCCCTCCAATGGTTCAAAATGACAGTTGAAGTCTCCACCCATCACTATCTTGTAGTCATCCGGTAACTGGCCCAGGAAGGACGAAAGGTCATCAAGTGTGGGTGACTCCATAGTTGGGCCAACAGGACGGGAATATACATTTATAATGGCTAGCTTGGGGGCGTTAGGCCACTTCAGTATAACACCCTGTATGTCCTGGGAGCACGTGTCTATATTCTCCGCAGTGCATCCAATGTGAGTAGCTACCCACACCGCCAAACCACCCGAGGGCCTCCCCTTACCACTCCAACTGGCCTTGATTTAAAAAATTGCGTATCCTGTTCTTGACAGGGATTCCCTAGCCCAAGTCTCTTGAAAGAGACAGCCATCGCTATTTGTTACTATGGTGTCCCAATCGTCTGTATATAATTTGTTGGCCATACCTGCAACGTTCCATGACATAACCTTCAAGGCTTCAGGTAGAGATTTAGATTTAAAGCCTGGTGTCCCGGTTTTAACGTGATCAATGCCCGCATGCGGAGCAGGGGACCCAATTGAAGATGATGGATACTGGTTAGGTGGGACAAAGGATGTTGGAGTCATGTCAAGCTGATCATGAAAAGTCTGTGCATAAAGATATGCGCTATCAGGGAGGATATTCTCTTGGGCCCGCATGCTACAGGGAATTGGATTATCTATCTGCAGCGTGTTGTTTTCCCCGATGGTACTGACTACATTAACTCCCGCGGTCCCCTGACCTCCCTGCACACTACTAGTTGGACAGGTCTGTTTGCAACAACTAAGCTTCATTTTATTACTGATACCCCTCGGAGAAGGCGGTGGGTTACTGCAAGTACCCAACCATCAGTCGCAATTTTCGAGGCCTGAAAAGGCTTCAAATCTATTTTTTACTTCTAGAGGAGTAAAGGGGAGCAGATGTTCCATCCCCCTTGTTTCAAGCGTATGATCCAACCTCCCAGAGTTACTGCCATAGCCCCTTTTGGGAACAGTTTCCCACCCAAATACATTCTTTGGGGCCATGGAACTAGGCATCGAGGGCAAGTATTGGTTGATAAATTTAGAACCTGGATTGCTCAATTGGGCAGGGGGTGGCCAGGGACATGACATGGGAGCCACTAGAGCTCTTGGGTAAAAGTAAGTGAGGTCACAGGGCATGATTGATTTACCTAAGTTCCCAGGCATCCAACTCAGGATGTGCCTAACCGCTTCAGGGTCTCTGAAGTTAACCACAATAAGATCACCCTCAATGTCTTTTTCTCGGCCCCCCAGCCATGGGAGTCGGCGTACATGCCAATCGCTCCTTTGATATTACCGGGGAGTGGTCTATTCCGGGTCAGCCAGTGCATGGTTTTGTTTTTAAGCTGTAGGGATCCTTCTCGCTTGTCAGGCTCAAGAGTGGGGACACCCGTAAGCACCACCACATAGGGAACTGCTTCCGGGAGAAGTTCAACCTGGCGGCCCCTGCGATGTTCAGCTCTATTTGGGGACGCCCTCCTTCTTACCGGCCGCATACTTCTTGCAGCCGGACTATTTCTCCCCTTCGGGATGGCGCCTGAAGTATGCGTGGCTAGTCGGGGAGCGGTGATGGAGGATTTAGCCCCTTGTAGGTTTCGGCTCGCTATTTTGCTAGGTGCATTTGACTCTTTGACTTTGTCAGATGTGGTAGTAGAGGATACAACTACAGCGGCCGGAGCTGGAGTTGGATTAACAGGGACTTTCTGTTGATCCACTTTATTGGAAATTGCCATTTCCAGTTTCCCCAGTCGTTGCTCTATACCTAGTAATCTTTCTAGAATAGGGAAAGTATACGTCCTAAATAGGTGCTCGAGAATATCAAGAGAGGGGACAGACGACTGGGAGTCCGTCAATCTGCCGCTCAGGGATTCTGAGCCAGTTGTTGGGGCAGACGAAATGGGGGTGATAGTATTTCTTGGGGGGTCATTTGGATTTTTTCAGATCTTGAATCCTCCTTTGGTTTGGGGACAGAAGTTGGATTCGCCCCTTTCCCCTTACCAAAATCAGAATGACTGATCCTACCTTTTTGAAGAGAACCCCCCCTCCTCCTTTTTTTGTTAGGGGGTGGGCCATGAACTTTTAGGACCTCCGTTTTTCTAGGTTTATTTCTTGCAGTCATTTTAGCTGTACGCAAGGCAGCTGATGAAACTTCCGGCCCTGCACCTGGATTACATGATGGTGTTGTAGTGTTTATGGGGGTGCTATTTAAGGCCACTGTGGGGGAGGGTGGGGGAGAGGTGTCCCGTAAAAGTACCGGAATACCCTGGGTGGCAAAGGGATCCTCATTTAATGGGGCCACCCCTGGACTAGGGGTTAAAGTATGCGGAGCTAATGCTGAGAAAAGTCTGGCTTTGTAACCTTCAATGGAGCGACGACGCTCCACCCTTATTTCGGCCAGTGCATCGTCCCTATCTATTTCAGAGGTAGACTTTTTAAAGTAATTGTCTAAGGTGCCCTTACTAGTGTTTCCCCCCGCGCTGCTTAACAGAGATGAGTCCATGGTAGTAACTATGGGGCAACTCTTCTAGTACCAGACCAGGTTAAAACCTTAGAAAATATATCTAAAAAACTATAATACATTTACACATTGACCCTAACAAGGAGAGAAATAAACTAATGCAAGGTACAAAAAACAAGTAAATCCTAATTCAGCAGCACCACTTCACAGGGGTATAAGTATTAGATAGGGTACTATGACCAAGCAGTATACCACATACAGGTGAAGGTCCAGCAGCGATGTAGCCACAGAAAGGAGAAGCAGCAAAATAAAGTGAAATAGAAAAGAAAGGGAAGGCCCCAAGCCCAGCCTCCCACAGCCACCTAACCGCCACACAACGGCCCGCCCTTTGCCTGGGCTTCGCCCCGTGCTCCGTCCCGCGCGCGTCCCGCGTTCGCGGGATGGAGGGAGGTTAAGTACAAGAGGTCTATTGCGTCAGAGGGAGGAGTGGGGCGGGAAGAGTCACAGGTGCGCTGGTGCCTGACGCGCAATTCCTGCTGGGACTCGCAGTCCCACACCCACAGTCCAAGCAGTTGAAAGGCTCTCCCCTGGGTCCGCGGTGCGGAATTCAATCTCCTTCAATTGGCAGCAAGCAACAACAAAAGTCCGGCACTACGGCTGCGAGCGGCTCCCGCGAAGCGGGGGCTGTGAGCCGTTTTGAGCAGGTGAGGGGGGAGTGGGGCGGGAAGAGTCGCAGGTGCGCTGGTGCCTGACGCGCAATTCCTGCTGGGACTCGCAGTCCCACACCCACAGTCCAAGCAGTTGAAAGGCTCTCCCCTGGGTCCTCGGTGCGGAATTCAATCTCCTTCAATGGGCAGCAAGCAACAACAGAAGTCCAGCACTACGGCAGCGAGCGGCGCCCGCGAAGCGGGGGCGGCGAGCCGTTTTGAGCAGGTGAGGGAGGAGTGGGGCGGGAAGAGTCGCAGGTGCGCTGGTGCCTGACGCGCATTTCCTGCTGGGACTCGCAGTCCTACACCCACAGTCCAAGCAGTTGAAAGGCTCTCCCCTAGGGCCTCGGTGCGGAATTCAATCTCCTTCAATGGGCAGCAGGCAACAACAAAAGTCCGGCACTACGGCTGCGAGCGGCACCCGCGAAGTGAGGGCCGCGAGCCGTTTTGAGCAGGTGAGGGAGGAGTGGGGCGGGAAGAGTCGCAGGTGCGCTGGTGCCTGACGCGCAATTCCTGCTGGGACTCGCAGTCCTACACCCACAGTCCAAGCAGTTGAAAGGCTCTCCCCTAGGGCCTCGGTGCGGAATTCAATCTCCTTCAATGGGCAGCAGGCAACAACAAAAGTCCGGCACTACGGCAGCGAGCGGCGCCCGCGAAGCGGGGGCGGCGAGCCGTTTTGAGCAGGTGAGGGAGGAGTGGGGCGGGAAGAGTCGCAGGTGCGCTGGTGCCTGACGCGCATTTCCTGCTGGGACTCGCAGTCCTACACCCACAGTCCAAGCAGTTGAAAGGCTCTCCCCTAGGGCCTCGGTGCGGAATTCAATCTCCTTCAATGGGCAGCAGGCAACAACAAAAGTCCGGCACTACGGCTGCGAGCGGCACCCGCGAAGTGAGGGCCGCGAGCCGTTTTGAGCAGGTGAGGGAGGAGTGGGGCGGGAAGAGTCGCAGGTGCGCTGGTGCCTGACGCGCAATTCCTGCTGGGACTCCCAGTCCCACACCCACAGTCCAAGCAGTTGAAAGGCTCTCCCCTGGGTCCTCGGTGCAGAATTCAATCTCCTTCAATGGGCAGCAAGCAACAACAAAAGTCCGGCACTACGGCTGCGAGCGGCACCCAAGTTTATGATTTTGGGTTTCCCCACACACTGGACACACACTTGTCCTTTTTATTTGACAGTGGCCTTCACAAAAACTCATCTGCGGCCTTGCCGAGGCCTCCATCCTGATCTGCTGAAAGGCCTACGGGATGGCCGGGGGCTCCTTGTTGGGCCTGCCCCTCTGGCTGAACCTGTGCTGGCACCTCAGGCACGACTAAAGTCGGAGACACAAGCTCAAGGGCCTTTGAGCAGAAGACCTGCGCTAAGCACGGGCGCGTGCACAGGGGCAGCTTCAGGGCAAAGAAAATAAATACTTATGTTTCCCCCTTTTGCCGCCCTAGCCATTTTGCCGCCCTAGGCGGCCGCCTAGTGTTGCCTAATGGTAGAAACGGCAGCGTTCTTTCTCGCGTTTTAGCTGATGGTAAGTGGTGCAAAATGTAAAGAATGTGGTCACAAGGCACACAGAAGAATGTCAAAACATTTTGCAAGTAAGTTGCAGCAGAATAATTTTGCATCCGCAATTTACCGGTGTCTAAATTACGTCAGGAGTTCTTAACATCGTTCACCACAACATGAAACAAACTTGGACAAACAATTGAAAATACAAACAGGGTCATGTACTTGCAGTAGCAGTACATTTCTGTGAGACAGATGGAGAGTAGTGTGTTTGAATGCGTTTGTCCCTGTTTGCTTGCGTTGTTACCATATTTTATTGGTAGTCTGTAGGTACCACCCAGTAAAAGATGGAGGCCATTGTGCAGGCCAAGCAAGAGTTAATATAATTCACACTCCGGTCCTAATCCCTGCTAATTATAAAAATATTTTCATTTTAGCATTTTATCTGCCTCGGAAAGAAGGAAGATAAAATACACCTATGTTTTGGAGAATTTAACCTATGGAGAAAGTCTATGATTAATTGTAGATTCAATTTTCAGATTCGCTGGCTGAGAGGGGTCCATGGTTGGCCCAAAGGCATATTTGTCAGAATGATCAGCGGCTATATACATGCTCTCCAGTCAAATTCGTTTCGTGTTAATGTATCTCCAGTGGATATCTTGAAAATCTAACACACTGTCTGTACATTTATCTCATGTAGACATCCTGAAAATCTAACACACTGTCTGTATATTTATCTCATGTGGATATCCTGAAAATCTAACACACTGTCTGTATATTTATCTCATGTGGATATCCTGAAAATCTAACACACTGTCTGTATATTAAGCTCATGTGGTGGATATCCTGAAAATCTAATACACTGTCAGTATATTTATCTCATGTGGATATCTGTATATTTATCTCATGTGGATATCTTGAAAATCTAACACACTGTCTGTATATTTATATCATGTGGAATTCTGAAAATTAAACACACTCTCTGTATATTTATATCATGTTGATATCCTGAAAATCTAACACACTGTCTGTATATTAAGCTCATGTGGATACCTATATATATATTTTTTTCATCAAGCAGGACAGATTACACAAATAGTAAAAATGATCCACAAACAGAGAAGAGACATTGTAAGAGAGAAAAATCAAAAACAGGTCAAAGGAGATAAGGTGTTCCTAGATCAAACTTAAAATAATAATATTACGACATAAGAAATCAGAAAAAAGAGCTTAAACTGTAGTGCAATCGATTAGATTTCATCCACAATACCAACAGAGAATTAACATTATAAGCGAGAAAGAAAGGGAGGAAGTCTACTGTAAATGAACAGCTATTAGGACTGAAAACAGAGACAGGATCAGTCCAGCTCCCCTTGGATCCAGTGTTGGACCGGCGCCCAAAGCTCCCTACCTAGGGCTCTTTTTTTACGACCCTTTATTCAATACATAGCCATTTCCATATGATACATAACTAAGTGGCGAACCCTCCTCGTAAAAAAAGGAGGTTCTGGACTGATCCATTCCTGTGTAATGCAAGCACGCATCGTTGCCATAGATATAAAAAGTAGATTTTTTTCCCCTCTGACAACATTTCTGAGGATAATCCAATTAAGACTAATTCATCTGTCAAAATAACTGAAAAACCCAGCAAGAGTGATAAAAAAGTTTGAATTGCAGAGACAAAGAAAGTTAGTTGAGGCAAGAGAAAAACATATGTGCTGCGTCGGCAGCAAACAAACCACACCTATTACATGATGTACCCCTTGTCGATCCCCATTCAGCAATTTCCGATGGCGAATAGTATAAATCAAATAAAGCCATGTAATGTTGCAAGCGTGATCTCCCAGTTATCAAAAAAGTATTAGCCAGGGCAATAGATTCCTCCATCAGAATGTTATCGATGCCAAACTTCGCCGCCCATCTCTCTTGATGAGCCGCTATATCAACTGAATATGATGAAATTAATAGGTTATAAAGAAACCCTATTCTCTTTTTGCTGTACAGGCTATCGATGAATGGAATCCTCCGGAGCCCAGACCTTTCCTGATGGCGTAAAGTGTTAAAAAAGCTGTATATTTGCAGATACTTGTAGTAATCAAAAATTGTAAGATTGTATTTAGCCAGCAGCTCTGGAAAGGATATAAGCTGATCATTTTGCCATAAATCGCTCACACAATAAATGCCAGAGTTCCGCCATCTAATCATTATGTGATCTCTAAAAATCGAGGGGAAAATAATGGATTGGAGGGGTGTATGTTGTCAGATTTTTTGAATCCCTAAGTGACGCCAAATCTGCTTCCATACCCCAAACGCCGATTTCAAAATCTTGAACTTAGTTTTTTTAAAGTAACTAGGCTCAGCGATTTTTTAAGAGGCAACCACGGGACTCCATTCCCAATGCGAGTTCGTATATTGATGGTGAGTGGCTCACTGGAATTCGGGCCTTTGAACCGATTAGCAAAGGGGTAACAAACTGTAAAACTGAAGCAAAGTAATAAAACGTAAAGTATGGAATGCCCCACCCACCCCTTGTCTTTGGGAGGATCATCTTCTTATATGCTCTGCGCTTGCGCTTATACCCCCAAATGAATCTAGCAGACATCCGATCTAATTGCTTGAGAAGGCTAGAGGGAAACTCAAGAGGGATTGTTCTGAACATATATAAAAATTTCGGGAGTATGAGCATTTTTAAGACATTGTTTCGGCCATATAAGGATAGGTGGAGGTGATCAATACGTTCCAATGAGGTATTAGCTTTTTTGAGGACTGTATTAAAGTTTAGCTCTGGGATTGCAGACACTGGGGTTGTAATTTTAATTCCCAAGTATGTCGCTACTGACACAGTATTCAGGTGTACAAAAGATTGCGGGCCAATATATAGAATTTGGGTTTTAGCCAGGTTGAATTTATAGCCCGAAAAAGCGCCGAAGTGAGTCGCTAGCTGTTCTATCTTTGGTAATGCCTTTACATTATCAGTAGTAGTCACCACAATGTCGTCTGCATAAGCAACAGCTCTATAGTTGGTATTTGCAGAATACACAGGGGCTTGATTCAATTTATTTAAGAATATGTCGTTATACAAGGCAAATAGAAGTGGTGATGACGGACAGCCCTGACGTGTGCCGCGATAAATAGGGAAAGAAGCAGATTTTTTTCCCGCAATTTTAATGCAGGAAGTTGGTAACTCATAAAATGCTTTTAATGCGGTGATCATCTGAGGACCAAAGCCTTTCAATGAAAGGAGATCATAGAGGTACAGCCAGGCCACCCTGTCAAATGCCTTCTCGGCATCCAACAGGGTGATCCCAAGTGCCGTATTAGTCCCCTGGGCCCAGTCCATTAGGGTGATCACTCGCCCAACATGATCCGTGGTATCAGGATTAGGGATGAAACTGTGCTGCCAGTGTGAAACCAACGCAGATATTATACCAGAAAGACGAGAAGCTAGAATTTTTTAAAAGACCTTCCTATCTGCGTTGATTAAAGAAACTGGCCTATACGAGGCAGGATCACGAGGGGGTTTGTCCTTTTTGAGAAAGGCCATTATTATCGATTGTCTCCAAGAGATTGGAGCCATCCCTTTCTGTGCTTCCAGGAGAGTGGACAGCAGATCTTGTTTTAGAACCTTACGAAAAACTCTATAAAACTCCAGCGGTAAGCCGTCCGGCCCCCTTGCTTTGCCAACGGCAAGAGAAAGTATAGCCGCCTCTGTTTCCTCCCATGTAATATCTGCCTCCAATAATGTCGCCTGAGCGGAGGTTAATTTAGTTAAGATGTCAGGAAAGATGAAATCTAAAATAGATTCATCGGAATACGATAATGGATCACTGACATATTATCGACTACAAAAATATATGCATTTAAAATATCGACTCCAAAATATCGACTACAAAAATATCGAAGTCCTATCTACAAACAGGTAAGTACAAAAATATCGAATCAAAAATATCGTTTAAAAATATGTACTTTGTAAAAATATCGAATTTATTCAAATTAATGTAAAATTAAAAAAATATTAAAAATAAATAACTAAAATATACTTAAACATACTTTAATAACCTTAAAATTATTAAATAATTATTTTAAGTTATAAAAAAATAAAATTTTATTCGTTAAAACATATATATATATTAACATAATAATATTAAAAAATATACAATATTTTTACCATAGCATAGCAAGAGTGTTAAAATTACTATTCCCACTCCAATGAGTGCAACAGTAGGGAAAGCTTTGGATAGCGTAGTGGTAAAAATTACTATTCCGACTCCAAAGAGTTTAACAGTAGGGAAAGCGTTGGATAGCGTAGGGATAAAAATTACTATTCCCACTCCAAAGAGTGCAACAGTAGGGAAAGCGTTGGATAGCGTAGCAGTAAAAATTACTATTCCCACTCCAGTGAGTGCAACAGTAGGGAAAGCATTGGATAGCGTAGGGGAAAAAATTACTATTCCCACTCCAGTGAATGCAACAGTAGAGAAAGCATTGGATAGCGTAGGGGTAAAAATTACTATTCCCACTCCGGTCCGTGCAACAGTAGGGAAAGCGTTGGATAGCGTAGGGGTAAAAATTACGATTCCCACTCCAAAGAGTGCAACAGTAGGGAAAGCGTTGGATAGCGTAGGGGTAAAAATTACTATTCACACTCCAGTGAGTGCAACAGTAGGGAAAGCGTTGGATAGCGTAGGGGTAAAAATTACTATTCCCACTCCGGTGGGTGCAACAGTAGGGAAAGCGTTGGATAGCCTAGGGGTAAAAATTACTATTCCAACTCCAAAGAGTGCAACAGTGGGGAAAGCGTTGGATAGCGTAGGGATAAAAATTACTATTCCCACTCCAAAGAGTGCAACAGTAGGGAAAGCGTTGGATAGCATAGGGGTTAAAATTACTATTCCCACTCCAAAGAGTGCAACAGTAGGGAAAGCGTTGGATAGCATAGGGGTAAAAATTACTATTCCCACTCCAGTGGGTGCAACAGTAGGGAAAGTGTTGGATAGTGTAGGGGTAAAAATTACTATTCACACTCCAGTGAGTGCAACAGTAGGGAAAGCATTGGATAGCATAGGGGTAAAAATTACTATTCCGACTCCAGTGGGTGCAACAGTAGGGAAAGCGTTGGATAGCGTAGGGGGTAAAAATTACTATTCCAACTCCAAAGAGTGCAACAGTAGGGAAAGCGTTGGATAGCGTAGGGGTTAAAATTACTATTCCCACTCCAAAGAGTGCAACAGTAGGGAAAGCGTTGGATAGCATAAGGGTAAAAATTACTATTCCCATTCCAGAGAGTGCAACAGTAGGGAAAGTAAATACTTCATATATTATATAAAAAAATATAAATTAATATCTATAGAAAAATGTATTAAAAGTAATTACCAATTTAATATAATATAATAATTAATCAATTAAAATTACAAATTAAAATTAATTATTACAATTAGTTACCTATTAATACAAATTAATTACAAATTAACAATTAATTAATTAACAATTAAACATTAATTAACAATTAATTAAATTAAATTATTTAATTAATTATAAATAAATTACTTCTCACCCTATTCCCCTATAAACCCACAACCCACTACAGAAAATAAATTAGTAAAATTAACATAATTAGCAATTAATCAATTAAATACAATTATTTGGCAATTAAAATTTAATTAATTACCCATAAAAAATTAATTCACAATTAAGTCTGAATAAATACCAATAAATAATTTTTAATATTTAATTAATTATAAATAAATTACTTCCCACCCAATTCCCCTATATACCCACAACCCGCTACAGAAAATAAAGTAGTAAAATTTACATAATTAGCAATTAATCAATTAATTAAAATTTAATTATTTACCAAATATAAATTAATTAACAATTAATTAAAAATGAATACCAATAAATAAATGTACATATTTAATTAATTATAATTAGATTACTTTCCACCCTATTCCCCTATAAACCCACAACCCGCTACAGAATTAAATTACGCAAAAATTAAAAAAACAAAATTCATTAATTAAAATAAATTATAACATAAATACACAGTTTTCACACATATAATAACATAAAAAACACTATAAAAAATTCGATATTATTAAAAAATCGATAATTTTAAACCTTTATTATATACTTCGATATATTAACTATTTATATTTTTAACATTCGATATTACATTACTTACCTTAAAAACGATATTTTTGATGTCTATATTCTGTCCATTCGATATTTTGTCCATTCTATATTTTAAACTCGATATTATGTCCATTCGAAATGTTTTACTCGATATTTTGACTGTTTACCAGGATAATATGTTCTCATCATACAGCTTGCTATAAAACTAACGAAAGACCTCCAAGATTTCTTCCGGGTGCTGATAGATTTGGCCCGCCTCATCCTGAATACTGTTAATCGAGTTGTATACCTCTTTTTGCCTAATTTGTTTGGACAGGATCCGGCCAGAGTTTTCCCCCACTTCATATATTTGTGAACGAAACATTGCCACCTGTTCTGCAAGCTTGGCTGCAAAGATCTCATACAACTTAGATTTGTGTATGGCAAGGGTAGCTTTAATGTGATCAGTATCTTGAAAAGAATTAATGGCGGTGATTAATTTAGCTTCCCAGTCCAGCACTGCCTTGTAATAAATGGTTAATGTATTTCGGGTCTTTTTTTGCTTGTGTATGGAGAAAGACAAAGTCTCTCCACGCACACTGGCTTTAAAAGAGTCCCAAACATTTTGAACGGACGCAGACCCCCGATTAAAATAAAAAAAATCCTTAATCCATTTATTCATGTGCTCTATATATAAAGGGTCTGCTAGGAGTTTCCGTTCAAATTACCATAATGTCGGATCTGATGTCGAGCGTGAGTCTGTTCTGATCTCTATCAAAACCGGATTATGGTCTGAGATTATTCAAGGGAATATCTCATAGCCTATTTTGCTTAAAAGACCAGAGGTGACAAAAAATAATCCAGTGGGACAAAGTTTTGATGCGGTGCAGAAAAGTATGTAAAGCCTGGCATAGGATAATTCTTAATAAATCCAACATCACATAACCCAAATTCTACAACTATCCCTCTTAATGCATTATAAGTCTTTTTTTAAGCCCTTGATAAGGCTGGTCAGAGCGAATGTCAAAAGCTTGTTCAAGGTGAATATTATAATCTCCACACAATATTAAAGGGGAAGGCCAGCTGGCTAATTCTAAACTTAGAAAGTTAAGAATGTCAGGGTCGTCCAGATTTGAAGCGTAAATCGAGCAGATAGTCCACGGTTTACCCTCTATACTCATTTCTAATATAGTCCATCTGCCGCACAAGTCCACTTTACTACGTTTGACACAACCCAGACCTCTTTTCGTGAGGATGGCAACCCCTTTTGTAGTAGTACCTTGACGCGTACAACTCACTACTTGCATACCCAGATCGTTTAACCATCGCCTATCATTCCATGACACATGTGTTTCTTGAAGACAAAGAAGATCTAGTCTCATAGTCTGTAATATTTGTGCACAGATTCCTCTTTTTTCATGTTGTTCAAGCCGCAGATATTCCAGGAGCAATTCCTGAGCTTTCCCATAGTATAATTTTAATAAAGAAACCAAAAAGTCAAGGAAAACAACACCTTTAACTACATGATCCTCTGCAAATCCTGTCCCAGAAAGTGTACTGCAGCAGCAAATACCATCAAAGCCTCTCTTAAAAAAAAGAAATCTGTCCTAGCTTGCCCCGCCCTTGTGCCACCCCAACCCCCCTCTGGTGCCCCCCTCCCCCCTCCAGCCCCACCCACGAAACCACCCATATGAGGCAAAGGGACTGAATAGTCCCTAGAGATGGATACCTGTATATTTTATCTCATGTGGATATCCTGAAAATCAAACACACTGTCTGTACATTTATCTCATGTGGATATCTTGAAAATCTAACACACTGTCTGTATGTTTATATCATGTGGAATCCTGAAAATTAAACACACTCTCTGTATATTTATCTCATGTGGATATCCTGAAACTCTAACACACTGTCTGTGTATTTATCTCATGTGGTTATCCTGAAAATCTAACACACTGTCTGTATATTTATCTCATGTGGATTTCCTGAAAGTCTAACACACTGTCTGTATACTTATCTCATGTGGATTTCCTGAAAATCTGACCCAGGCCAAAACTGGAAGAGGAAGCTGCTTATTTGGGGTCACAAACACCAACAGAAAATGTATTGGTTTAAAAACTAGATAAAGGCATTAAGAAAGCAAGACAAACAATCCACACACAGGTGATGGTGCATCAGTGTCTCTCTTGCTCAGTGTTTAATTTGAGAAAGTGGTTTCCAGTACTGACACTTATATCAATCTGTACATGGTGGTGTTGTTTGCCAAATGTAGCGAGAAGCACATCAACAGTTGAATATTAATCCCTTATACATTAAAAGCAATGAATACCTGCCGACTAAACAGTAAAACACAAACAATTGAAGAAGGGTCTGAGGGAAATTTAAAGACCTGCCCAGTTCGTATCCCCCTAACTGTAATCTTAACAACAAAAGAACCGGGGGTCTATAACGGAGCTTCAAGTACTCCGAGCTGCTGCAAAACTCCTACATAAGTGAGTTAGGCGCTAATAGAGCTATATAAGTCTCTATATCAGAATGTGTGCCAGGACAAACCTGTCGAAGGATCTACTGAGATTGTTGGTAAGACCCGTACAGAGATGTGTTGGATTCCCATCAAATAGGTGTGTAGATCAAGTGTTCTCATTTGGTCATCCAAAAATGGGGTGGTATGTCTCTTGATCAATGAGACCCATCCATCGCCCTTACTCAATTGGGTCGCACCATCAATCGCTAAGGTACCCATGAACAAATGATAAAGATGGGATCGAGTGCAGTGCAAATATCAAAAGATGTGTGAGTTAAAAACAAGGGGTAAAAGGATCAATAGGCGAAAAACTCTAATGTAATTTGTCCTTTCCCTCAAACAAACAAGAACAATGCAGAGGAAGCAGTCTAAACATATAACTGCATTTACAAGGCCAACCGGCTGAAACATGTTGGCCTTGTAAATGCAGTTATATGTTTAGACTGCTTCCTCTGCATTGTTCTTGTTTGTTTGAGGGAAAGGACAAATTACATTAGAGTTTTTCGCCTATTGATCCTTTTACCCCTTGTTTTTAACTCACACATCTTTTGATTTTTGCACTGCACTCGATCCCATCTTTATCATTTGTTCATGGGTACCTTAGCGATTGATGGTGCGACCCAATTGAGTAAGGGCGATGGATGGGTCTCATTGATCAAGAGACATACCACCCCATTTTTGGATGACCAAATGAGAACACGTGATCTACATACCTATTTGATGGGAATCCAACACATCTCTGTACGGGTCTTACCAACAATCTCAGTAGGTCCTTCGACAGGTTTGTCCTGGCACACATTCTGATATAGTTACCTGCCGACTAAGCCATTCTTAAAGTGTTGGGGGCTCGGGATGGTCTGAATTGTCAGACTTGTAGGAGCGTGATGGCAGGAAGTTGTGCTGGTACTGTTATTGCCAACGTTGCAGGGGCAATGGGTGGTTTAGGTTGCAGTGCTCCCTGAAGAGTGCCCCGGCCCTCATGTTTTTACAAATTAAGCACTGCAGTCTTGCTTTATTCTTGTAGACACGAGCCGCTCTCCTGCTGAGAGCAAAGAGCTGTTCCCCAGGGTCTGAGAAAGTTGGCAACTTTACCAGCAGGAATTTGTGAAAATGAGTGGTCATTTAATATCATTAATATGATTTATGTGTTTACCGCGAGAGCTAAACATCTCAAAGCCAGTCTTTAGAAAACATGTGATAATGCACTGATCAAAACATAAGAAGAATTTGCAATAGAAGCAGTTTCAAAATATGCAGGCAGCACATATGGGGGGAGAGCCTGAGTATGGAAACATTGCCAGGTGTGTTATAGGATCAGGAGCTCGCCTCTTATGCAAGCACACAAGACAACCACCCAGTTTCCAGAAGTGGGAGGTAAGGAGCCGACAGTGGGCTTGGTTCAAAAATATTTGTGCATGTGCACATGAAAACATGTTTATTGTGAGAGTTCAACGACTTTTGCTTTTTTGTAGGCTGGCCAGATTTTTAGAATCAAAACCCGGGATGACCATGAAAGTAGCACTAACTAAACATTGGCACCTACCAACACTGAAGTATCACGACATAGAACCACACTGTAATAACCCACAAATCTAATAAAAAGGCTACATGTAATAAAACCAAATAAAATGTTTTTCAGAGTTTGTGCACCTCGTTCGATTTCAAAAAGTTAAGGCTAGCCCACATTCAGGCCTTTGCCCTCCAGTCCTTGGAGTCCTGTGTTTATAATGGAAAAGCAAGTCTACAAGTATCAGGAAGCAAAACAACTACACCACAGGACTGGATAAGCCTCAGTTTGTGTTTGTGCAGGGCAGTGGGGTAATGAAACTTGAGTGCCCCCCTGCAAGGTACATGGAGGTAACCCCCCAGGCTCAAGACCCATGCAGGAGCTCTCAGGACAGGGGTCCGCCGCCCATGCGGAGTGCCAGATGGGCCCCCCTGGAGCTCTGGCACGTGGTGGCTGCCAAGGGATTACGCCCCTGCATCCCCCGCAGAACGGGGGGGGGGGGCACAACTCCAAGGGGCCCCTCAGCACTGCACTTCCGCTGGGTCGCTCCTGAAAGAGTCTGGATGGGGCCCCTCACCGTATCTTGCAGGGGGGCCCCTCAAATGTCGTTACGCCACTGGTGGCTGCGGAGGCTATTGTTACACCACTGGTGCAAGGGAGGGCTGGAGGTGGCAGGGAGATGCCCATGGGGATTGTTTTCAGAGCACCTTTCCTGACTCGTGTATTCAACAGTGTGCAAACCAGTGTAGTATGGAAACACTCCTTCCACGAGCTGCAGTGACTCCCAGGGGCAGGCTGGGGATCCAGTTGATGCTGATTCACCCCCTCTGTAAAACTTGCTGTTCTGCTGAAAGATGATGGACTAGGAAGCGGCTGCGTAATTACCAGTGCTGATATTAATTCACGCATTGCATACATCACTTTTTTGTAAACTTTAGTTTGTCACCCTTAGTGGGATAGATATGCCCAGATGTAAGTCCTGTGCACACTGCGTCACTGGAATCAAGCTATACCTGGCTGATGCTCCCTAACTTGGGCAAAACTGGTCCTGGGTTGCTTGTATTCTGGTTCAGGAAGGACCTGGCCTGGCACTTGGACCAGACTGTTCCCTCTGCAGTGGGTTCAAGACTGATTTGCATATGGCTGGGCCCAAACTGAGGTGGAATGGTGTGCAAAATAACCGAACCTGTGGCTGAGGTTAATTCACGCATTCCTTCCATTGCATTTTTGTATTCTTCAGTTTGTCATCCTAAGTTGGATGGGTATGCCAAGATGTGGGACCCATACACATTGAGTCACTTGAATCAAGCTAGACCTGGCTGATAAGCCCTAATTAGGGCTAAACCAATCATGAGTTGCTTGTGTTTTGGTTCAAGGAGGACCTGGCCCGGCAGTTTGGGCTGGACTGTTCCCACTCGATCTAAACTGAGGTGGTATGGTGTGCAAAATAATGACAGACTGGATGTGGCCTAAGTAACTACCAGAGGCTGAGATGAATTCAAGCATTCCATCCATCCCTTTTTTGTATACTATAGCTGTGCTGCTTAATGAGGCAGCAAAGAAGGCAATTTCATCCAAGAATAGGATGTCTGTTTGTGGTGTAAGCAGTGGGCCGGTAACACATGAGCATGTACTACACTGTCATGAAAAGGATGTTGCGCAGTGGCTAGAGCTGCCAACTCAGGAGTTTGGGATCTGGGTTCGAGTCTACGTCATCGCAGAAACCTGTGATTCTGGGCAAATCACTTAATCTCCCTGTGCCCCTTAACATCCCCTGGATACCCTCACACATGATAAGTTGTTCTATATAAATCTACAAACAAACATGTGCCTGCCCACCAATCCTCACTCAAAAACCACAACTAAAAAGTATTGTGAAGGGGGGACCTTTCGAGCGAAGTAGGGGCTACTATCCGGGAAAATCCAGCACGTCTGGTCACCCTACTACCATTCTAAAAAGTTGTGTTAAAGTTAATAAAATGATTTATTCAAATGTGCTCCTATGAATGAGCAAATCTATGAGCAACGGCGGGGGTTACTTGAAGTGTGGGCTGCCCTGCAAGTTTGGGAGCATCCACAAGCTTACATGTAGCATGGTGCTTACAGGCTCGCATCCAATCCCTTTCCACTTGGTGTTTCGAGTTTTACACCTGTCATGGGGAGGAGCAACTTCTTTTAATGAGTGGGAAGGGGAAAGTAAAACCCTAAAATATGGGAGAGGGAAGTAGGTGTATAGGCTTATCCAGGACTAATTTGTTTTCTGTATGGGGAAATACATGAAAAAGTTTACAAGCTTGTTTGCGTTTACTGTTTTTTATGCATTCAAATATACGTGTGTATGTTTCTGTATTGGAAGTCTGGGTTCTGGCAGGTTTCCATGTTGTACCTGTCATTAGTGCCCTGAGATTGCATCTCACTGGTTTAATGCTCTGGGGTAATCTTATCTTAAACCTATTAACAGTGTTTTTTGGAATACACAGGTGATCGGATCTGATTCCCCCCCTCGCGAGTCCTACTTCCTTCCCTTATGACATCTCTGCCGATTCTTTCGGCTATATATATTCAGATAAAGTTATATTTTCCATTGACCACAAGAGGGCATCCATGGTTCATGACCTCTTTCTTTGTCCAAGCTGATTGCTCCACGTCAAAAATAAGTTATTTATTTGTGTTGAGTATTTATAGACATGTTTTATTTTATTTGTTTATGATTTTGTTGAGCAGGAAGCAGGTGCTAGTGGGTGTTGGACCGCTCTGCAAAGTGGAAGGATAAAAATCACTGGAGTTGCGGGTGGGAGGAGGGACACAGAACAAATCCAATGTTTCATCAGGTAAATAGAGGTAACCGCCCTAGATATGGCAGGCACGCTTTATATACGAAACGGGGCCCTATAAAGGGCTGATTTATATGTATGTTAAAGAAGACTATATTTAGTACATAAAATTCTAAAAGCCATAGGGGGTGATAGCTATTAGTGCAAACCTCTAAACTATGGCACGTCATTCTGAAGAAAATGAGGATAATCAGCAACCACCTAGAACTCAGAAAACAAAAAAAAACACGTCTCTTCCCCAAGATATGACTCAACCTCTGGAACATCATTCACGAGTTCCTGTTGGGACATTGTGTATCCCCGTAGCCCCAAGAGCACAGATGCAGCAAGTGGAGCCAGGGCTTGTCACACCTTGTCAGAAGACTCCATTCCTTCAGGGTGGTCCATCAATGTCCCAGTGGGCTATGCTTCAAGAGTCTGCGAGGTGGATTCAGATTACTGGCTGGATCCCCCTTCGTTACAACCACAGAGGGCGACAGGGTGACCTCCTGACTCCAAGGCTTTTTGGACACTCTGTCCAATCATGAATGTTTAACCTACAAAACATAGATTTCAGGTGTATACGAATACCAAAACAATGCCATATTATTATTTTTTTCGTGTTTTAAATATCATTAACTTGCTGCTACAAAGACAGGTCGATGTGCTCTAAGAAATATAAGACCCAAAATTGCTAAAACGAAGTAGTGTTCACACAGTCACAATGAGCCTAGTGAGTATCATGAGTCAACGTACATAATACGTGTCAAGGTGAGATTTTCTCCCAGGTGGACAGTCCAAAGTAGGTGACCCCCAGAAAGACCCAGAACTGTCACAAAAGGCTCTGCTCTATATGCAAGTGAGCTAAATGGGACTAGACACAAAGCCAGGCCCCGCTTTAAGTTGTATCACTGTATATCCCTATTCACGTTGCTATATGGTTTAAAATAAACTGTCTGAGTACACTGCATCTGCTAACAGAACTACGAAAGACATCGATGTATCACATTTCTTTGTTTGTTTGTAGGTGGGTGATGCTGGTACTTTAAAAATAGTCATTTGTGTTATTTTCGTGCTGTGCACTCACCTTTTGAATTGATAAAAGTGCCGATGGCTTTCGTTAGTGTATCTGAATTCGTATTGGTCCTCCATTCGTGAGTTCATTCAGTAGAAGAAGCTGGTATTCGCGCATCACGTGCGGCACATCAGAGGAGTGCTTGTAATCCTGGTAGCAGTGCAAGGGAGTGAGGCAGGCAGTTTTATCATCTGTGCCACACGTTCTGTATGAGTTGGCCTGTTGGCACTTCTTTTGTAAAGTGTGTGGGCACATACCTTGGTAGCGGAGCTCTGTAGAGGACCTGTGGTTTCATAGCACTACTCTGGTCTCATGGAGGTGATGAAGGGTTGGTGTATGCCCTGAATGCCAAAAAGAGAGTTGGAAACAAGTTTATTTTACCATGCAAGCCAACACTCCTTATATAAACAATTACCCATCCATGTTCCCACCGTGAACTTACTCCACATCGATGCACGTTCTTGTAACACCAATGTCTTTCAAAATCAGTACCCCCTCGCATACATGTTGACATATGACAACATGATTACATGCAAATATGACTTGTAAACGTAGACTGTGCAACAGCAGTATGAAGTAGCAGTGACTTAGTGTGATTGTCTCATTGCGTCCAAGCTTTTACATTATGTGAATCCTACAAGTACTTTCTTGTTGTGGGCAAAATAGCTCTGCAGTCACTGAAAGCACAGGCTCGGGATTTGAAGCCGAGAGCTTAGGTGCTGGTGAGAGATATACTCGCTTTGAATCAAAAAACCATCACAACCCACCTTCAACAAAGAATGCTATGAGGGATGAAGTAGTGAGTAAAGTGAATGTGGTAGGAAGAGCAAAAGGAGATGCAAGGGCCTGTAGAAGAAGATGGTTTGGTGTACCACGTAAGATTGAAGAGGAATTACTAACACAAAGGAATATTGGAAGAGGACGGATGAGGGCTCCTCAATTGTTCTAGCCCTCAGACATATTCAGGAGTGAGTATTACATTACAGAAGGCTTGTCAGGCGTGGGCTCTTGCAAGTGATGTACTGATAGTATGTATCACTAAAGCCTGGAAAGTTGTGATGTGCCACTTATTCAGTCAAGTGTTGTACAAGTTGACCTCATCATTCAAGGCTTTATCTTACTGGTTCACATCTGCTCCTCTGCAGATGACTGTAAAAGCAGAAACTATTGACACAAGTACTATTGACAATGTACCTGAAGGTTAAGGCAACTTTGAGGTTGGCACTGCCATAAGCTCTCCACGAGATGTCACAATGACACCAGTGCACAGAAAAACTGCAGAGGGGCAGCCAATAAAGATCACGAGAAAAGTAAGAAAAATGTGTATGCTTTATCCAGTGATGACAAAGTTGCTTATGACTTGGTGGAAAACCCTGCAGAAGCAGTGTCAGACAATGAACAGCAAAGCATTTCAAGCCGAAATGCTGTGCCAAATGAATCAATCTTTCAAGACACACAAATAAGAAAATCAAAAAATCTAGCATTTGCAACAAGAATTTTCAATTCACGAGGCAAGGATTGTGCTTCTCTTTCTTTACTCTTCATTTTTAGCAACCAATCAAATGTAAACTTTTTAAAACACTACATTTCCCATGACCACTTGTGTAGTAACATGTAACAACCATAGAGCCCACAGCCCTATATACTCTTCAAACTGTAATACAGCTTCTCATTTTTTTGCTTCAAATCTAGCAAAGCAGACAAACAGTCCGAGACCCTATAATGACAAGATCTGCAAACAACTGGAAAAACCACAACTGGTCCAAAGGGAGCCTTGCTCGAAGATCCTGGATCCAAGCAACCCAAAAGCCTCTGTATGCAACAGCGGGGAAGTCGATCATCCAACGATGAATCAAGATGTGTTTGAAGAACACTTACAGAGAGTTGGGATTTCATCACAGAAGGAATCACTTGTCCTCGTTTCCTAGTAAAGGATTAAAAACCACCAAAGCCGTAAACAGTGGTCTGTATATAGGAAATACCATGAAATAATCATCTACATTAGGGAGGGAAATATATACATCATACAATTTATTCAAATACACAGGTGGGATAATCCTCGCTTCTGTGCCCTTAATAAAATTGAGATTTCATTTTGCCATTGCTAGAATTTTTTTAATTATATGTCAGGCTCTATGGAGGCTCCGAATATGTTTGTCTAAAGCTGAGCCACCATCAGAGAAGCAACTTTCACAATCAGTTTGTATTAAACGTGGATTCTGACAGCCAGTTGGCCACCCTCATCCAAACAAGAACCCAAAGCAAACGATTTTGAAGCCATCACCCCTCGAATAGAGTGGGCGCCAAAAACAGAGGTATCCATACCAGCCTCAGTCAGAAGCCAATGGATGTATGACGTTACAACGCATACTTTTACCACGCATACCATTACAACGCGGTATTTACAACGCATACCGTTACAACGCATAGCGCTTAGAGGTGCTGGATAGTGGAAAGTATAATTTTATATTCCAACTCCAGTCCCCGTGGACACTAGGGAAGGTGTTGGATATAAAATTATACTTATTCCCTATCCTAGAGCGCCCCCCAGCGCAATGCGTTGTAATGGTATGCGTGGTAATGCCTGCGTTGTAGTGGTAGTGAGTGGTAAAAACTTCGTTGTAAACGTTGTATACCGAAGCCAATACATTCATCTAGCTAGAATGGCAGATGCCACTGGACTGAAAGTTTTTTGAAAAGCAATCAACAATTGACCTCTCACATTCATACGAAACTCAGTGGTAATCACCCCGTTAGCCTTAGGACATTGCTAGTTTGGAATTATCTGGAAAGGCTTGATAAGATACTGACCTGGAATTACATTTAAATAAAGGCAAAGATCCAACAGTGGACTCCAAGTGCCGCACAAGCCTCAGTAAGTTAACCCCAAGTGATCCAATATCCAAAAATTTGGCGGTGTGCACAAACTGCTCCTGCAACCGCCGTTGAGGGCTGCAACCCGTCAGCCCGAGAACCAAAATAGGGAAAAAATGGAGCGGTGCACTACCCAGGAACAATGGTATCCAATAATGAAGCACGATCAGTTACTTTGTTAGTGTCATCTGTATTTAAATAGATACAAATCAACAGAATACAGACATCAGCCAACGCGTTTCGTTCAAGAGAATGAACTTCGTCAGGGCGAAAATATGTCGAAAAACCTTCACAGGTGATGAGAGGTAAGATCCAATCAACCTCAATATGCGGTCGTCGATGCAATAATAATAGCTTAGGCCTCCATGATAAGGGCCAACAACGAGAAGCCTTTGACGAGCAGTCAGAGTGTAAGTGCACTCCTCGGACTAGAATTACATTTAGTCCGTCTTGAAATAGAAAAGGTAACACCTTCAGGAGAAAAGACTCTCCCTACCAAATCTAGAAAATGCACATCAGACACTCACTTACATGAAATTAGACACAAAAGCATGGTTAATTTGGCTAGAATGTGTTGCTTTGATAGGTATTTATTGTCTGGCCAAGATTCAAAGAACCTCAGGACTATTTTACCATCCCACAAAACAGAGTACTTTGGCTGGGGAGGTTTCACCACCCGAATACCTCTCAATGATTTACACACCAGCTTGGTTTACCATCACTTGGCAAATTACCTTCCAAATAGCTGACCAAAATTGTTAACCGAACGATAAGCCAAGCCTGTGGAGGCATGTGAAGACAGAAAATTTACGACCAAACTACAATCTGCCCTAATGGGGTCTCCACTCTGTCCACTGCACCAATTACCCCAGCGCCTCCATGCTGAAGCATATCTGCTGTGTGTTTCTGACTTTCAGGCTTGACTGATGAATGCATTAGCCTCCTAAGAAATGCCTGCGAGACTTCATGTTTTCCAGAAACTCTCCAAGCCACCAGAGAGAGGTGTTCTGACAGGATCAGTGGTTGTGGAAGGTAACTGGATCCAGAAGGATGTTCCAATGGAAAGGGATCAAAACCAGGCTGGCACAGACCAGTTCCAGAACACTGAAAACCAAGCTTCGGCTCTCCAAAGTGGAGTCACGAACATCAGCTCTGCCCTCTAGCACCTCAACTGTGCTAAAACCCTGAGAATAATCATGAAAAGGGGAAAGGCGTAACTCAGGAAGGAGCACCAGTCCTGAAGAAAAGCATCTGTGGCTTGGGCTTCCGGATCCGAACGCCAACTGAAAAAAGGCGGAAACTGACGATTGAGATGAGATGCAAAAGGATCCACCAAGCATGGCCAACAACAGTGGTGAAGCGTATGGAAGACTTTTGGGTGAAATATCTAGCCCCTTAAAGTCCCGTAGCTAGCGAGAGTGCCAATCCACAATCGTATTATGCTGGGTTGGGAGATACTCTGCCACTGCTGATATTCGAAGTTGAAGATAAAAGTCCTTGGCTATCTCTGCCAGCAGGCACAATGTAGTCCTGCATACTTGTTCACATACCGGACTGCAGAAATATTGTCCATACGAAGGAGAATGCAACAATCTGTCTTCTTTGAAGAGCGTCTCCGAATCGCAAAAGAACCCGCTAGGAGTTCTAAGCAGTTGATATGGAAATCCGGTTCTGCTTTGGATCAGCGACCTCCATTGAGATCGGACTGCAGTGTGCCCCCCATCGGCAGGCATTGGAATCTATTATCATCTATGGAGTTGATCCAAAAATCACTCCGCGATTCCAGGTTTTCACGTGGTATAATCACCAAGACATTTCCATTCTGGTTTCGTCCGATAGAACAATCTGTTCTGAGTAGCTGAGACGCTTGCAGTGGTGTTGAACTTTGAACCATTGAAGGGTGCAGTAGTGGAGTGACCTCAAGGATACAGTCAGCTTGCTCAAGGCTGACCTCAACTTTTTCCTGATGTTCCATGTTTTTTGGGCTGGAAGGACTAGTTGGCACAGAATGGAGTCTACCTGAAAACCCAGAAATTCCAGGCATATGGCTGAGATACCCGCCACCCCCTCTCAACACAATCCCCAAGGATGGGAAACCGGAAACAGTTCTGAACTTTTGGAAGGCGGGAGGGAGTGACCCTCCCGGCCGTATTTATTAAAATTATGAAACAAAATCAAAACATTAAAATAACAGTCTCATATTATGTACAATTTCATTTCCACATTACAATGTTTTGGCTAACCTTAACATATTTCTAATACAAAGGTTCTCCTAGCCGAAACTAACATCCTACAAATACATTTTAACTTGAAATTGTACATCCTAACGTTAAGGGCCAACGGCAAGGTCGTAACCGGTGTCAGATCCCTAAACCAGATTTACCCCCTCACTTGGGTGGGGCGACCGCACAGAGGGCTGTACCTCATGTGCACATACCAATTTCCCTTGACTTGACGGAGGCCCCAATGAACTCGACGCCATCTTATGGTCGTCCGAGGACTCGTGTGAGGTGTCTAGAAGGTAGCGTAAACCCCCCTCCCCACCCCACACAACTTACCACATCTGCCGTCGCAGATGTCCTGGCCCCGGGAAATTCCCAGGAGCGGCCCGTAGCCCCTCCTATCCAGGGAGGGGCCTTGACCGCCTTCCCTTTCCTTTCGGCGTCCCATCCTTAGAAGGGACCGCCTCCCCGTTGAGGGGCCAATGGCCACCTCCCCCCGGGCGCTCCCATCCGTAATGGGTGACGCCCCCACCATAGGGATCTTCCAATTACTGCTCACCGATCATGACCTTACCACCCGACCAAAATAAATACGACATTAACTAGCAATACTAAACTAACAACAAAACAATAACCGCTTTAAGTATGACTATTGAAACATCATTGATCAACACTGGTGCAAAATACTTTATTCGAAAAACATACTGTAAGGAATCATTCACTTTATTGCATACTGAAACCACACTTTAATTACAACCTGTAAAAAATAGAGTTACCACATCAAAACTTTATTTCAAAACCACTTGCTGTCTCCAGGGGCTGGTGGGTGGGTCAAAATTGGCTCTTCGTTCCGTCTCGAGCTCACGTGCAACGGGGAGGTGCAGCTTCAGAGCACAGGAACAAGAGGATGCTTCCTTGGCTTGTTGCTCCTTTTATCCTTCTTCGGGCGGGCGTAAACCCGCCTCCGCCCACCTCCGGGGGCGTGGCTGGCGGCTTCAGTGTCTAGGACAACCCACTCTAGGGCGGGAAAAAGCGCGCCCCGGCTACACCGCTTCGGGCATACCAGCCGAGACTCGCCTCCCGCCCAAGATGGCTTCCCGGGGGGATCGGGGTACTCCACCATACGTTCGGGGGGACCGAGTGGTCGCCCCTTTCCATATGGCTGAGATACCCGCCACCCCCTCTCAACACAATCCCCAAGGATGGGAAACCGGAAACAGTTCTGAACTTTTGGAAGGCGGGAGGGAGTGACCCTCCCGGCCGTATTTATTAAAATTATGAAACAAAATCAAAACATTAAAATAACAGTTTCATATTATGTACAATTTCATTTCCACATTACGATGTTTTGGCTAACCTTAACATATTTCTAATACAAAGGTTCTCCTAGCCGAAACTAACATCCTACAAATACATTTTAACTTGAAATTGTACATCCTAACGTTAAGGGCCAACGGCAAGGTCGTAACCGGTGTCAGATCCCTAAACCAGAATTACCCCCTCACTTGCGAGGGGCGACCGCACAGAGGGCTGTACCTCATGTGCACATACCAATCTCCCTTGACTTGACGGGGGCCCCAATGAACTCAACGCCATCTTATGGTCGTCCGAGGACTCGTGTGAGGTGTCTAGAAGGTAGCGTAAACCCCCCTCCCCACCCCACACAACTTACCACATCTGCCGTCGCAGATGTCCTGGCCCCGGGAAATTCCCAGGAGGGGCCGTAGCCCCTCCTATCCAGGGAGGGGCCTTGACCGCCTTCCCTTTCCTTTCGGCGTCCCATCCTTAGAAGGGACCGCCTCCCCGTTGAGGGGCCAATGGCCACCTCCCCCCGGGCGCTCCCATCCGTAATGGGTGACGCCCCCACCATAGGGATCTTCCAATTACTGCTCACCGATCATGACCTTACCGCCACAGGCCGGATAGTTGACCGGCTATCCGGACTCCCCACAAAACTCCTGCCTAAAGGTCATGCTGTAAACTCTTTAACCAAGCTATGAGGTCTCCTATGAGTAACACATTCCCCACCCGGGACAAATGGACCCCATCCTCCAAATACATACTATCCCCCTTGATACAACCATGAGAAATAGAATGCAATGCATTTGAACGAAACAATCTACTCAATTTGTTATTGACTTTCTTTACCGAATGATTTATAGCAGACACCGAATTCGCCCCCCGCCACACCTTACGTGGAATCATATGGGACCATGCAATTGTGCACCCTGGAACCCTTCTCACCAACCAACTTACTGTGGAAAGTATCGCCTCGAGAAGAAGTCGTCTACCAGTGGTCACCAAATCGTTGCCCCCTAGATGGACTATGATTACAGATGGCGGTGACCTTGTCCGCCCTAACAAACCCTCGAAAAAGGATTGAAAATGGTCAATACAGAGCCCGCCCCTTCCGTAGAAGGTCACCCTGTACCCGTATTCCCCAGCCATGTGAATCATGTCACCTGCTTTGAATACGTCCGCGGCACGCCTCACGTATGAGTGGCCCACGACCCACACCACTTTTTCCGCAGCCGGTGATGTTTGACCGCTGGTTCCCAGGTGTCGGGTCGACTGCACAGTCCGCCCCGCCTCGTAAGCTTGCGAAACTGTAAACCAAACAAAAACAAGAAGCGTGAGTACTTGATAGCAGCTTCACAACATGTGCAACCGCACATACCTTTTGTAACAATTCGAGGACCAACGCCCCAATCGTTTCACTTTTTCCACACTCAAACCCCTGGCTGTAGCCTCAGTAGCAGCCCCTATCCGAAAGGAATGGGTCCCAAACTCGCCGGGGTTCAAGCCCGCGGCCGAAATTGCCATTGTAAACACCCGCTGGAACTGAAACCTCGTCAGTGGGGTGGCATCAGCGTGTCTCAACAAGGTCCCCCCCCATGATGCCGCCCTCTGCGCTAAATATTCCTCTACGCAAACAACAGGGCACATGGGAGATCCGGGAATCCGATGTATGACTACGCAATCCCCAATCGCACCCTGATCGGCCTTGGACCTGACAAACGAGACAATCATCGTCTCCCCCTTAACCTGAATGTGCTCTCGGCACAGTCCTCCCACCGTATCCCGCTTGTTCTTCGCCACCAGTTCGCTTACCCGCATCGCCCCATGGAATGCTAACGTAAAAGCGGCCCGGAATAACACTGTTTCATACTGGGATGAACATGTCGCAGGGAGTACGGATAATAACAGGGCCAACCTATCCAGACCTATCGGGTGCCTCTCATCTACTCTGCGACCCTCAAGGCGTTGCCACCCACGTAGCGCTTTCTGCACAACGAAAGACGCTGTCGGGTCCTGGATCCCATGAGCCCTTGCCATAAAGGAAATGGCGGCCCGATGCCTCTGGGCCGTAGCTACTGATTTGCCTGCCTGATGTAAAGACAGCAAAAATTTTACAACAAACTCTTCCTGGCCCCAAAGCTCCCCCCTAGCAGCACCCAAAAAGGACCAATAGGAACGGAACGCCCCTTCATATGCCTTCCTTGTCCTGGGTGCTAAACTCTCTCCCACCAGGTTTTGTAGTTCGGGGCACCGAGAGACCAGAGAGCTTCGGGAAAGGGTGCCGCCACCGGGTCCGCTGTGGGCAGAAAACCCCAGAAGGCCTGCATACGGAAACGAGAAAGCGCATCAGCCGCTTGGTTCAGTACCCCCGGCACATGTCTTGCCCTAAAGAGCACATTCAATTGCATACACAATAACACAATTTATTTGAGCAATCTCAGAATCCATTTGCATCGTGCTGCCTGACTATTGATACACTCAACCACGGTCATGTTATCAGACCAGAACACCACCGAGTGATCCCGGAACCCCTCAGGCCATGTTTTCAGGGGCACCAAAATAGGGAAAAGTTCAAGAAAAACAATGTTACTCGTCAGCCCGCACTCGTGCCACCATGACAGCCATTTTTGAGCCGACCATTGATTACCGAATATGGCACCAAAACCTATACTCCCCGCCGAATCTGTCCACAGCCCCAGCTCCTCGGAGGACACCGCCGGCTTGTTCCAGACAATTCGACCATTGAAATCCGCCAGGAATGCCAACCAAATGCGCATGTCCTGTCGAATCTCTGCCGAGAGCCTCGTGCGGTGGTGTCCCTCTTTAAGACCGACCATGGCTTGTGCAATTGAGCGGGAAAAGGGGCGGGCCATTGGCATTACTCTAAGGGCAAAATTCAACTGACCCACAGTTTGCTGCAATTGATGCAAGTTCACCTTAGTCTCCCGAATACATGTTTCAAGGGAGGCCCTGAATTTCCCCACCTTTTCCTTGGGTAGCCGAAAGCAACCTTCTTCTGAATCGAGCTCTATTCCAAGGAACTCGAGCGAAGTTGCTGGCCCCACAGTCTTACCTGGTGCCAATGGCACACCAAACTGACTCATCAGGACACAAAATTCTTTTAAAGCCCGTGCACATTCTGGATCCCCGGCTGGCCCCAGGAACAGAAAATCATCAAGATAATGCATAACATGCTGAAAACCCGTCTTTCTCATGAATACCCATTGCAGAAAACAACTGAATTTTTCAAAATAAGCACAAGATATGGAGCATCCCATTGGCATACATTTATCCATGTAATAGCGACCCTGAAACATAAAACCAAGGAGACGCTGATCGTCTGGGTGTACCGGGAGCAACCGGAACGCTGACTCGATGTCTGATTTTGCCATCAGCGCTCCGGGCCCCAGGCGATTCAACATGGCGACGGCCTCATCGAAAGATGCGTACCGCACCGAACACACTTCCGGGTCTATCGCATCATTCACGGAAAGACCTCGTGGGGCTGACAAATTATGTATTAGTCTAAACTCACCCGGGTCCTTCTTTGGGACCACTCCTAAGGGGGAACAAACAAAGTTAGCAACTGGTGGTATATCGAATGGTCCGGCAACCCGCCCTCGAGTCACCTCTTTCCCAATCTTTACCTGTACCACCGCCGTATTATGCAGGACCGACAGTTGGTTCTTACAACGTGCCTTACCCTGAAAATTCCCCACTGGAATGCGGAAACCATACGAAAACCCGTCTCGCAACACCCCAGCGGAGACCTGATCCGGGTATTCATTGAGCCAAGGAATCATTGCCATGGTATCAACCGGGGTAGGTAAAGGCGCCCCTCGGACTATTTCAGACCTGTTTGGCGCTTCCCCTACCACCGTTATCACCCGTTTTGGCTCTGCACATGGTCTCAGGATGCGAGGACTGTCCACACCCCCCACACTCGTGCCTAAACTTGCATGACCCCTGGGGCCTTGTACATTTTCCCCTATTAAAATTCCAACAGATCCCCTTTTTACCTGCGTTGCCACTCGGCTTCGAGTGATGCTCGTTACCTGCCCCCGTCCGAAAGGGCGTCCCAGACGAATGGCGGGAAAACTCACCCCCGCTACCCCCCGACAATGGTGTCTTTAACATGCCTGAATTCTCCATTTTTTGCCAAGAAATGGAGTCGTAAGAATCCCAGGTCAAAGCTGGGTCGTGCTCCTTGGCCTTCCGAAAAACATTATCATAGCAAAACCACTGATTGCCCTCATATGATTGAGAATACTCCATGATACGTGTCTGATATATGGGCAACTCAGCCAACAACTCAGGCCTTCGTTCCCCCATAATTGAAGTGAATATGCCAAACGCTCTGCCCCAGGTACCTATGTTCTCCTCGACCTTAAAGGCGGCCATCTTTGCGCGCCAAACACTCGGATGCAGAAACTCTTTTTGACCCTTCACATGCTCGATCTCGTAGTGATCGGTAAGCAAAGAAAACATGTTTACATACTTATCAGCCCAAATCTTTTCCTTGACTTCAATTGGAATATGCTGGGCCACTTTCTCTCTCCGTGAGGGTACAGACCCCTCCCCCGCAATCGGCAGTAGCCGCTTACCTGAATTAGAAGCTGTAGTCGCTGCCGAACTCGTGCCCGCTGCGGTTTCACCCACCGGAGCCTGTGGGGGAACAGAAGATGATGCCTTCGCAGCCTCTCTAGATTCTCGCAGTTGCCTCATTACTGCCCTGGCGTCATCTGCCGTGGTGCCCTCACTATCTTTCCCCAACCACGCTGCCAGTTGTGCAGCCAACTCGGGAGGCATATCCCCCTCGTTCACAGGGGTGACTACGACGGGGATCGGTTGTCCCTCCTTCGGAACCGAGATTGGCTCCTCAATCGGTGTATCGGGAACCGGGGCCTCTCCCCCAGATGCCCCCCTCTTGGACCTCTTGCCTCTACCGCTGGGGACTACACCCGGCAATGCTGGCCCGATGATGCGCTTCGGGCCTCCCGCCCCGTTCATTGCCGCCATCTGCTTCTTCATCTCGGCCATATCCTTTACGAGCATGCGGAGCATCTGATCGGTACCGACCCGCTTTCCGACCTTCTTGCTCGGCATTCTCCAACGAAGATATCTGAAAGAACAAGGACAAAATTACAACGCTCAAAATTGGCTCTTCGTTCCGTCTCGAGCTCACGTGCAGCGGGGAGGTGCAGCTTCAGAGCGCAGGAACAAGAGGATGCTTCCTTGGCTTGTTGCTCCTTTTATCCTTCTTCGGGCGGGCGTAAACCCGCCTCCGCCCGCCTCGGGGGGCGTGGCTGGCGGCTTCAGTGTCTAGGACAACCCACTCTAGGGCGGGAAAAAGCGCGCCCCGGCTACACCGCTTCGGGCATACCAGCCGAGACTCGCCTCCCGTCCAAGATGGCTTCCCGGGGGGATCGGGGTACTCCACCATACGTTCGGGGGGACCGAGTGGTCGCCCCTTTCCATTCTGAGGGTATCTAGATCCATTTCTGAGCATTGATGAAGAACCCTAGATCCTGAAGGAGGAGAATCGTCCACTCTCAATGGGTTAGGGTCAATTGAGGTCACTGGGCTATGACAATGATGTAGTCTAGGTAGATGATCAGACAAACACCCTGGGCCTGCAAGGAATTTACAACAGGTCTTGTGATCTTTGGGAAGCACCATGAGATGGAAGAGAGGCCAAAAGGGAGGTCTCTGAAGTCGTAACTACGGATCTGCCAGAGAAACTGAAGAAAACATTGAGAGGAGGAAAAATAGGGATGGCTAAGTAGGCGTTTTTTAAAGCTAACTGAACCATCCTTCTTGAAGCCTAACTCTCAAGAATTGGATTTCCATCACCTTGAAGAGACAGTAGACTATCCAACCATTTAAATCTTTCATGTTTAACACCAAGCGTGACCCGCTTCCCTTCTTTTCCACTAAAAAGATGCAACTTACAAACCTGTTCGAATGGGAGATGAAATATAGCATTTGCTGGGAAAATTGCATTGTGGGAGGGAGGATTGGACAGGGGTGATGTACACCTATACCTTGTATCTCTATACAGATTCGAGAACCCATGGGTCTTGTGTTAATCTCTGCCGCTTGTGTAGGAATCACCTGGTCCTGCATCCCAGTATAACCTCTGAAAATTGAATAATCCTCACCTGTGCCACTTGATTCCTAAAAAGATCCTTGCAATCCTCTGTATTGCTCCTTCCTGAAGCGACTGTAGTTGGCCCGGGACTGGGAAGGGTAGAAGGTGGACTTGCAAGAGGATTCCTCCTCTGCCTCATTGGTAGAAGTTTTGTTATGGGCCTTGTTGATAGCCACAGCCGAACCTCACCCCTTAAAGCATCCAGCCCTGCCAAAAAGTGGTCAGAACACTTTCTTGAGAGATCCGCCTTATCAAGCTCTCAAAGTGGTAGCTGTGGAGAGAAGCCTTTGGGCTTTTCTTGAACGAGTGTTAAGGAGCTTATTTTACCAGTGTAATCATTTCATTTTCATTTTATAAAACTTTATTCGGTTTAACAATGTGAAAACCATAAAAGTGACAGTAAATATACACATCCCATAGAAATTATACATTAAGAAAGTTTAAAATTCATAGCCTTGGAACAAGAGGAATTACAAATAAAATATGGCAGGTGCAATAAATATGTTTCAATACATCAGATAAAAAACACACAAGAGACATACCTTAAAACTATCAGTACCTCCTACCCCTAGAATATCTAATATTCCAAACAGGCCCTGGTTCTCACCAATGATTTCAGATAGCCTGCAATAACAATTATACATTCTGGTTTCAACAGCTGCAAATACAAAAGTGCTGGGCGAATCTGGTTGAAATTAATACTCTTTAGAAGGGGGAGTAAAAAGTATCTCCGAGGTACTTCATAGAATTTGCAGAGGAACATAAAGTGTAGCAGATCCTGTGGAGACAGATTGTCACAGCCACAGGGTGCTAACACCTGTCCTCTGCTGCACCCTTTTGGAACAGCGATTAAAAGATGAAAAAAATCAACGCGAAACCTAGACAATAAAAAACGCTCATATGTGGTCAATGTTCCCAGAAGGTATGGCTCTGTCAGTGGGTGCGTTTTTAGGGTCAAGAATTTATGGACACTTGGTTTACATAATTCCTGTTCATACCTTTCTAGCTTCCTTGTACAAATGAATGCTTTTTTGATCATTTCAACATTCTTTTTTGTTATGCTTGAAGGTTTTAAAAAGAATTCTGGACGACCCAACTCTATAAGGCAACATTTTACATACTTCAGCCATGGAATTCTAGACATATGTTCCAAGGACATACAGTCCATTAGGATCTGCTGGGTAAGTTTGTTTGGCCAACACTTAAGCCAGAACACTAGGGGACGCAAAGCAAGAATATCACATAAAAAAGGGTCCCCCAGTTCGTTGTGGGCTATCAGGTTCGATAAACCGGTTGGCATTCCAGCCAAGCGCTTTAAAAAGTTGTTCTCTGACACCTGCAGCATGTCTGCAGTGATATACCCCCAGACTTCACTACCATAAAATGCAGTTGACACGCCCTTAGCCTGGTACATTTTCAGCATAGCTGCAATTGGGCGCTTGCCCTTCTTAGCAGCAAAGCTGAAAATGGCGGCAGTTATTCGCATGAGCTCCCCCTTTTTCCTTAGGATAAGGGGCCCCTACTTCAGGCGATCATCCAACATGAGAAAACTGACGTAGTGGGGACCTTCACAAAGAGCCTACTGAGAAAGAATACTGTTTTGTTGGACGAGCCCCTACCTGCATGATGTAAGATTTTGAATTATTAATCGCTAGATCTCGAGACCCCATAAAATTCAGGAAAGCATCTAATAAAGATTGAAGTCCTCTAGCTGTTCTCGCTATCAGGACGGCGTCATCCCCATATAGGAGGACGGGGATACCCCGGCGACCCACATGCGGAAAATCAGCCACCGTGGATACCAGGGCTCCCTCGAAATCATTAATATATCAATTAAACAGGAAGGGGGCCGAAATACAGCCCTGCCTCACCCCTCTTTCAATGTTAAATTCCCTAAAAACCCGAAGATCCTGTGCATATCCAATGTTTGCCTTGGTATCCCTATGCAGATCCTTTAGAAAGTCCACGATAGGGGACTCCACCCCATGGCCCTC
Source organism: Lissotriton vulgaris (assembly GCF_964263255.1). NCBI lineage: Eukaryota > Metazoa > Chordata > Amphibia > Caudata > Salamandridae > Lissotriton > Lissotriton vulgaris. The sequence continues at coordinate 847,309,888 of NC_141695.1, forward strand.
ATGGACTGTCACAGTTTAGCCCGATTTGCACACTCGAACATGGATGATAGGTCCATGAAGGCCATGTAGATCGTACCTGGGCGGGCCATCGTGTACTTGCAAAGGATCAGGTACAGGTTTAAACATTGGGCCACCATAGACCTTCCCGCACGAAACCCACATTGGGTATCGGCAATGATATTATGCTCCTCTGCCCAAAGAGATAATCTTTGCAAGAGTACCCCTCCTACCACCTTAGCTACAGAGTCAATGAGAGAGATAGGCCGGTAGTAGTGCGTACTGTTTCGGACCCCCTTTTTTAACACTGGCACAATAGTAGAAATGGCCCATGATTCAGGGCTACCATCCCTGGCCGCTGCATTCAATACAGCCACCAGGATCAGAGCCCAGAAGAAAGGATCCGATTTGTAGAGGTCTGGTGGGATTCCGTCCGGTCCGGGTGCCTTGTTACTGGTTAAGCCCACAATTCCCGCCTCTATCTCTGGCATCTCAAAGACCAAATGATCAATATTTGTTGTCAGGGTGACTGGACGTGGTGACCCGTAGAACCTTTAAACATGAGTTGAATGTGGGCCACCCAATCCTCTTCTGTGTTGTTGGAGCCTAGGATATTACTTGTGTCTTTAGAGAACAGGGGTCTGTTGACAATGCCCCCAAACCGTGTACCATTACTTAGTGTGCTAGACTCTAACAGCTCCCCCCATGCCTCCTCTATCAATGTTCTCTTGCTGGTAGCTAGGGCCTGCTTATATCCTGTACGACAAGTCCGTATGTGTGGGGGGTTTCTCGGGACAACTTTCAGGGACTCCTTAACTTGCATACTTCCTGCGAACAAGAAGAATTAAACCATCTTGGGTTTGAGTTAAAAGCTTACAGGCTGTGGCCCTCAAAAGTTTCCCTACTTTACATGAGATGGAGCTGAAAGCACTAAGAACATTCCTTGGCAAACTCTCCGGTTTAACACAGAGGGGGAGTTTGGCTACACATGATTGTTTCACCTCCCTCTAAAAAGCCTCTGGGTCAATCTGGGACCATTTAAGAAAGTGCCCACTGTCTGTAGGTCTCATAATTCCCTTTACCCTGCCCCTAGGTTTGCTGGATATAAATACACCACAGAAATATACACAGAGAGGATTGTGATTACTGTAACCAATATCCTTGATGGTAAACGTCTGAAAAAGGGGCCGAAAGGAGGAAGGGACTAAAATATGGTCTATAAAAGACCTAGTACCTCTCCCTTTGAAGGTGGGAATCAGGCTTTTGCTGTTTGGGACGGAGAGGGTAATCAATGTCAGTAAGTCGAATTCATTGACTAGATTGTTTAATTTATCCCCCTGTATTGAATGTTCAAAATGAAACCCCCTCATTCTGTGGCATCCCATATCTGGCATATTTGTGATCTTTGGGTCGCCACAGGGGTGGGTATTACAATCTTCCAACACCATCAAGGGATGTGAGCTGAGATCAGGCAACTTCCTTAAATAGTGACTCAGCTGGATAATGTTACCTTCTTCCTTTTAACTATTTGGTGGGTTATAAAAATTAATCAAGGTCATTTTCTTATTCCCCTTCTTAAGAGTGATGTCCTGTAGGACCTTGCCAGAAAGGGGGCAGGTTTGTTCCTGGCAATCAACAGCCAGGGAGATATAAATAACCAAACCTCCCTTGGCTCGACTACCAGGTGAAGGGGAGGCAGGGACAAAATAACATTTAAAGCCCTCCAAGATCAGGTTGCAGTCCACTGACCAGGTCTCTTGAAGGCAAATTACTAGGAATTGCCTAATAAACCGGGAACATCCTTTACAACGCAACTTTTACCACGCAGTGCTGTTACAACGCAGGTTTTACTAAGCATACCATTACAACGCATTACACTGGGGGCGCTCTAGGATAAGGAATAAGTTTAATTTACTATCCCTAGCGTCCACGTGGACTGGAGTTGGAATAGTAAATTAAACTATTCACTATCCAGCACCCCAAAGTGTAATGCGTTGTAATGGTATGCATAGTAAAACCTGCGTTGTAACAGCATGCGTGGTAAAAGCATGCGTTGTAACGTCATACATCCCTAATAAACTGTTGCCATAAAGGATCCTGGAACTTATCTGCCAGGCCTGCTATATTCCAGGATATGACATTACTGTCCACCTCGGGGGGTATCACCTCAGTTTGCGGTGAAGGAAGGGGAACCGTTTGCAATATATCTTTTCAGTCCTCAATGTTGGGTGGGCCCTCAGATTGGTGCGTTGGCTCTGCTACTATCTTGTCAGAGATGTCCAGTCAATCGCATTCCTCCAACTCCAATAACATAGATAATCTATTAACTAATGCTAGGGTAGGAGGCATGGCAGGAGCAGAGTGGGGCCCCCATGGATGACTTGTACTGTACAATGGTTGAAGAAACTCATTGTTGTTGCCTACAGAGTTTTTATAAGGCCATCTAACTTGAGTGGGTTACCTAACCTTGTTCCCCGTTATGTACCCATGGGGTTCTGCTCTGTAGAAGAAACCCAATGGAAGTGCCTGTCTTATGGACCCATGGGTTGACTGGCCAACACGAACAACACCTGACAGGATTCTTTCTGCTACAGATGCCCTGTTAAAATTAACTATAACACAGTCGTCCCCTCCTGCCTTTTTAGAACTGCCTATCCATGCCACTCGACGTACCATAATGATCCTACGTTTCACCCCGGGACCCACGGGGGTGTTAGTTGTTAACCAATGGAGTACCTTGTTCTTTATATTATTATATTCCTCATTCACATCTGGGCGAAGAGGTGGGACATTCTCCAAAGCCACTACATAGGGTGTGGATTCTGGGGGAAGATGAATGGTAGTAAGACTCTGGCAAACCTTCCCTGGCAGTGCCACGGAGCCGTCCGACTGGCCTGCAATAGTTTGAGGGTCCTGCCTGTACGAAGGGAATGCCAGAAGCCTGCCAGGATTTTGGCCGCACCTTTGGCCGTCTGTTTCCCTGTGAACTGGTTGTGCTACATGTCGCTGTGTGAACTGCTGGTCTTCATATGATTTGGTAAGATTTTTTGGATATGCCTGGACCAGGATTGGCTACTAGATCTGATTCACTTGCATCCCTGCGATTCATACAAATATCAGTTTGGGCCCCCCCCCTACAAGACTTTTCTCGATTGCTGTTAGCCTGATCAAAATAGGACTCAATTTGGTGTCCAACAAGGTAGTCATTATGTCTTGAAAAACCTTGGTAACCGTTGTATCTAGGTTTGTGGCTATCGTTTTGGGCACCAAAGATTTATTTGAAGACTTAGGTGCCAAAGTCAATTTTGATCTTTCTGCTTTACCCCCAGTGGTTTAAAGTTTATGTTTTGTACTCCCCTGGGCAGTAAATTGACCAGGCTGGAAGAGCGGATGGGTGGTCGTAGAATTCAATGTGTTTGTGCTGTTCTTCCCTTGAGGTGGAACAATACTACCTCTTCTAGCAATTATAATAACTGGGGAGAGGGATCTGTGCGGGGGTGGAAGGCACTGGAGAGGGAACTTCATTTACAGGTGGTAAACCTTCAATGACAAAAAAGACTGCTGGCGACCCCTGGCAGCTGTCAGATCAGACAGATGACCATTCAACCAGGGGCACACCGGATCTAAGTATAGGTGGATGCAGATAATTAGAGGGTGATCAATTTCTTTGTCAATAACAGCGGCTGCTCTCTGGAGGAAAGAGTTGATTGTGGTAACAGTGGAGGAAGAACTAGCCGCTGGTTTAGCCCCGGTGGTCCCTGTCTGAACCTTTCTCCTCCCCATAATTTTGAGTGGCTTTAATAATACCACGGCTAAATTAAAACAGATGTGAGCATAGGTATAAGAATAAAATAAAATTAAATAGCAAGTGTACAAGTAAAACAAGAAGGATACTTCGCTCGTGTTTGAATCTGGGTATGTGTCCAACGCTTAGTTCAGGAAAAACTTCCTCCCTAACATGAGGTTTTAAATGCCAATACCTATATAAAGCGTTCCAAGAGTGTCTTTATGGTAGGTGTTGATGCAAGCCTACCTACTTTTGCAGGTACAAGGGCTCGATGACCAACTATCCAGGTATCGGGTGCACATCAGCCGGCAACTTAAAAGATAGAAGCCAAGAGGGATGGCGCGGCCTCTGCTGGGCTCAGACGGGCCCGCCCTTGGTCCGGGCTTGGTCCGGGCTAAGTCCCACGGGCGCCCCGCGTTGCGGGTGGAGAGGGGGCACTTTAAGCGCGGTGTCCATGCCTCCCCCTCACTCGCAGCAGCTGGTGCAAGTAAGTTGCACTCTGGGAGACCGAGTCCTCTCCCGGAGTGTTGTCGATGGCGGTGGATGCCTCACGAAGATCAGGTCACCCCTGGAACCGCTCCTCACAGGGCACCTCAAAGAATGCAGGCAGCGGGCAGAAACCATGAAAGCAGTCAGCAATGCAGGCAGCAGAAGATCCCACGTCACGGGGGGAGAGCCAGAGCTTTAAGCGCGGTGTCCACGCCTCCTCCTCACTTGCGGCAGCTGGTGCAAGTAAGTTGCACTCTGGGAGACCGAGTCCTCTCCCGGAGTGTTGCTGATGGCGGTGGATGCCCTGCGAAGATCAGGTCACCCCTGGAACCGCTCCTCACAGGGCGCCTCAAAGAATGCAGGCAGTAGGCAGAAACCGCAAAAGCGGGCAGCAATGCAGGAAGCAGAAGATAAATACTGCTGTCTCGAGCCAGGCTGTCGAGGGAGTAAGATGCACGACTAATTAGAGCTTTCAGAAGATTGGACGCAATTGCCAAGAACAGATGCCTTGAACCAGAGATTGGATGTGTTTGGACCATAGTTCAATTGAATTGGATGTATGGAGGTGATTTGGAACTAATGCTGTTGATGGAAGAATATTGAATAATAATCGAGGAGACTTACAAAGGACAATTTATTTTTGATGGGAGATAGAGGTGCGTCAATTGTAAGACCAGGAATAGGAATGGTGAAGTACTGAGATAAGCTTTTGAGGTACCAGTGAAAAATTGACTAAGTTGGGCAACACTTTAGGATAATGGAGGAAATTTATAAAAATTAACCACATCAAGGATTTAAGATAGAGGTACTTTTGGATATAAGACCAGGAATAGGAATCAGGAATGGAAGGAAATGCTAAAAGAGACACTAAAATATATTGTTTCTTCTATCCAAGGACTAGACAATCTTTGAAGCCCTGATGACGTCCCATGCGGGACGAAACGCGTAGGCTACGGAGTGTACTAGTAATTAAACATTCTACGAATGTCTTCTTGAAGAACTAATTGTGGATTAAAAGGAGATGGAAAGTATAAACAACGTAAACCAATAAAAGACTGGATCAAAAAATAGGAAGCTTGCAGTGGAACTGGATTATTTATGGACATCAATATTGGACTGTTGATTCTTGTAATTATATTGCACTCCTTCTATATGGTTGTTTGTATTGTATTTTGGTTTAACGGTGGGCCACGAGAAGTTGAGCGCAGGAAGGCAAAAGTACAGTTACATTTAGAAAATAACTCACCAGTGAGCATGTGTTTGACCCTCATTGTGAAAGTGGTATTGTCATTAAAAGACCATTCACTTGTTAACGAGGCTTTGTGTTTTTTCACCCCTTCTTAGATCTCCTGCATTTCCACTGGCTGGAAGAATTAGCCCCCCCCCCCCCCCCCCCCCCCCGAAAATGTTATCAGCCTCCCCCCATGCCCCCCGCACAAAATTTGGCTCTAGTTGGGCCTCTGGTCCCACACCTCCAGGCAGCATGGGATTTCAGAATGGGTATCCCACAACAGAGTTCCTGCTTAGACAAACCACAAATGGTTGCCCTGGTCTGTGTCTGAATAGCCTTCGAGAAACACAGGAGACCCCGAGTTGTTTTAAAGCAATGAGTGCTAAGCACACACAGGCAGGACGGCCTGGTGTCAGTTTCTGCAACCAAACCATGTGACCTTGTAAATCACAGCACTTAGAAAATGATTTCGCCATTAAACGCTGCTTTTAGGACATTCGCAGCAACACGATGTGGCAAATGGGAAGCGTCATCTTAAAATGTACAGCGGCTGGAGGTGGAATTATGTGGGAGCGGATGCCGCGTGCCGCTGGCGCAGGAGCTGCCAGAAGAGCGCATTCCCTTCAAGCATGCATTCTTCTTGACAGATCTTGCAACAGCTCTAATAGTAAAACGAAAAGAATTGCTGAAGTAGCGAGCTAGTGTGTTGTTGCAAGCCCAACCCTGACCCAAGTGCACCCAAGTGCTCACAGCAATTTTAGGTCTTTCCATGCACAGATACTTAGTGTGGCCTATGGGCAGGGTCACTGGAATTATGCTGCAGGAGAGGACCAATTTATGCGGCAGAGTTCACTAAATTGCGGCCGAAAAAGGCATATATGTGGCAAAATGTGTTACATGTAATACTTTACTGTTTTGATATTTTTACACGTGTGGATCCTGAGCAGGCAAATATTTCACTTTATTACTATCTGTTTAACACCGAAATACAACTATCCGCAACTGCATGGTGACCTGCTTCTGCATGACAAAAGGCATGCATGCCACTGTGTGGCAACACACGTAGTAACATTTGATGCGTTGGAGCTTGAAACAAACTTTTTTGGTTAAAATCTGCAAATTATGCTGGAGATTATGGATTATGCAACGAGTGCAGCAAGACCATAAGCATGTGGAAAATGCACCAGGTGCAGAATTGCAAAATTCTAGTGGCCTTCCCTTTATGTCAGCCCATTGCTCACAATTCATTGGCTTTCTTTTTTGAAAAATATATTTTTATTGATTTTATACCATGAAATCAAACTAACATAGTTGTCAATCATTGTACAGCATAGTTATCTACAAATCATGTACAATTACCAAGATGTACCCTATAATCTGTTGTTTTCTTCCAAAGATTGTGCTATTCTCTGTTGCATTTTAATTTCAACTGTTGGGGAAATACACAATTCCCCACGGTATTCATTCCACTTGCCCCATTTCTTGTCCCATTTCTTGGGGCACCTTCTGGACTTAAAAACCTCCTTCTCAGCAATCATACTCTTGTCCAGTTCCTTTGCCCATACCCTCAGAGACGGCCGATCTGCCACTCCCTATTTCATCGGCCTTGGACAGACCTTAAGACCAATCAAAAATGTGGAGATTGTCACCTGGTTCCCCAGTACAGACGTTGTCAGCTCTGGCGCTAACTCCGGTTTACAAATGTTTCAGGAGAGACTTGTTTATTTATTTTATGCGTTTTTATATAGCTCAGACTTTACCCGAAGGTGTCAGAACGCTTCACAATAGGAACAGTAATGATACATAAGGAGAAAATTACAAGTGAGCAAATTACAAAAGCAAACGTTAAGTTACATGAGGCAAAAGTGACAATTGTGAGCAAACAAAATACAAGAGGTAGCAAACGATACAATACAGGAGGAAAAAGTGATATGTGTGCAGGTTACAAAAGCATACAAAGTACAAGTAGAGATATAGTACTGCAATAAATGGCAGACACTCCAGCGCAAGAACAAACGTTACATGAGGCAATGGCGGCACTTGCGCAAGTATCTAAAGCAAACAAAATGTAAGAGGTAGCAAACAGTATGTTACAAGAGAAAAGTGACATGTGCATGTTACAAAGGAGTACCAGTACTGGACAGATGGCTCAGTGGGCTGTAGGCCATCGGTTCGATTTAAGGCAGGCTGAAGCAGCATGTAATCCTTAGGCGGTTGATAAAATGCATGCAGATTTCGTGCATACAACCTTGGCACGGTCAAAAAGCTAACCCCGCCCCTTGTTCCCCCTTAGCCCCGCCCTAAACTCCGCCCACTGCTCCTTTTGGTGAGTACCTGCACTTATTTTTTTCCATTTAAAGCACTGGAGACAGCACAAAATAAAATGAAGGGGGTCCCAGCACAGTACTCCGCTGCTTCTGCACAATGGCGTGAGAAGGCAGGCGGTCCCTGTGCATTGAGGCCCACTGCGGGGACTGCACATGTGGACCACTTGCACTGGTGGTCTTGGGTGCTCCTATCAGCATAGGCTGTGGACCAAGTCTCTGCAAGGACTTTTTAGGTCGAGCTATTTATAGCTATGACGTATTGTAGGGGAAATAACACTCTTGAAGAAGCGGATTCCAAGCGGATTCCTCCCAATGCATGTGATCTATTGAAGCGTGGCGCTTCGCCAGCACGCGCTTGGCCTCACTCACACCCCATATGCTCATTCCCTCCCACTCGCTCGCTCCCCCGCCCCCCCTACCCCCATCCGACTTGCAAGTAAGCCTCGCACCCCACCAGGCTCTTGAAGCGTGACGCTTCGCCAGCGCGCGCTTGGCCCCACTCACACCCCACATGCTTGTTCCCTCCCACTCTCTCACTCCCCTGCTCCCCCGCCCAATCCGACTTGTTTCGCTCTTATGGTTACCTCTTGTTTCGCTCTTATGGTTACCTCTTGCCTGTATCACATCACCTCATTATATATTTTACCTTTCTTTCTCCTACCCCTGTAACTTCTGCCCTTCATTTCTCCATCTTTGCCTTTCCATGTTTTCCATATTTCCCTTCCTACCAACACTTTCCCCTCTAACTTGGGACTCTCATCTGCCTTTCGCCATTTGTTTCTTGCGGTGTCTCTCCCTTTTGCTTCTCTTACCTGTGTTTTTTGTTTTTTCATTTTTTTGCTAAATCACTCTTTTTTCCTTCTCATTCTTTTTCCGCTTTGTCTCCCCCGTTCTCTTCTCTCAGTTCCACGCGGTCCCCCTCTCTCTTGCCTTCCTCTCCCTTCACCCTCATCTCAGTGCTCTCTACACATCTCTCCCAGCTTGCCGCAGCCTCACTGCCTGTCTCACAAGAAGAACGAGGTGGCCCTGGTGATCCAGAGCTGGTGGCGCCGCGCACAGTTCCACCGGCGTGATTGGCGCCGCATGTGGGTGCTCTCGCAGTACATCCGGTGCCCCGTACATTAACTCTACAACTGTTAGATAAATATTTCTCACTCTACAGCTTGTTTTTCCTTTTGACTCAAATTGCGAGTTACATAATTTCACTGCTGGGGCTGGATTAAGAGTCTTGTGAACAGGGTATTTATTTAATGCGATTTTATATAGCGCGAACATTACCCGAAGGTGTCAGAGCGCTCCAGAGGTACTCCATTCCAATTGCGATGGCATACCCTCTGCCCGCCTCATTTAGAGTTGGGCTGGCAGGTAGTTTTCCACTGGCAGAACCAGATGTTAGCTCTTGTTACACTCTCCCCCTGAACCTCTTTCCACAATGTATTGCCTTCCTTCAGGCCGTCATGCCTCAAAGCACAGCACTCTCCCAAGTTCCTCGCTGCCCCTCCCCACCTCCTCATCAACTTCCCCGCCCCCCAACCTTTCCTATCCCTCCTCTCCGCCCCATTCCTTCACAATTTCTCACTCCACTTTTGTTCTGGCGCCACCCAAGATCGCCTCTCCGCACTGCTGCATCTGTAAATTCAACCCCCCGCCCCTTCCCTGCCAGGTTCTTCTCCCCTTTCACTTCTGCCCACTTTTAATTATTTATTTAGTTGTGCACGTTTTATATTTAGCATGGCGCCCGCTTTTTATTATTTATTTAGTTGCACGCATTGCTTGTTTAGTGGAGCCAGCTTTTTACAAAAATTTGTTTGTGTTTGAGCGGCCTCCAAGAGCACCTCGGCGCACTGCTACATCTGTAAATTTAAACCACCCTTCCCGGCCAGGTTCTCCTCCCCTCGTGCTTCCAGTGACTGCCCATAGTCCCCACAGCTGTTAGCACTCCTACAATACGTCCACACAAGGCAAAACCTTCTTCAAACAAGCATTTGCAATGCAATAGGGCTCACATTTATGCAAGTTTAAGCTATTGCCATTGTAAATGCCAATGCCTTTTATTTATGTTTTACAAACAAAAACATAAATAAAAGGCATTGTCATTTACAATGCAATGGCTCAAATCTGCATAATGCGAGACCTACTGCATTGCACCACTCAATGCCACAGCACCACTCAACGCCACAGCACCACTCTATGTCACAGCACCACTCAACGCCACAGCACCACTCAACGCCACAGCATCACTCAACACCACAGCATCACTCAGTACCACTGAATGCCACAACACCATTCAACGCCACAGCACCACACAACACCACAGCACCAATCAACACTACAGCACCACTCAACGCACAGCATCCCTCAGTGCACAGCATCACTCAACGCCACAGCATCACTCAACACCACAGCATCACTCATCGCCACAGTGCCACTCAACACCACAGCACCACTCAATGCCACAGCACCACTCAATGCCACAGCACCACTCAATGCCACAGCATCACTCAACGCCACAACACACAGCATCAGTCAGCACCACAGAATCACTCAGCACCACTGAATGCCACAGCACCCCTCAATGCAACAGCACCACTCAGTGCCACAGCACCACTCAATGCCACAGCACCCCTCAATGCCACAGCACCCCTCAACGCCACAGCACCACTCAGCGCACAGCATCCCTCAGCACACAGCATCACTCAATGTCCCAGCACCACTCAAGGCCACAGCACCACTCAACACCACAGCACCAATCAACACTACAGCACCACTCAATGCACAGCATCCCTCAGTGCACAGCATCACTCAATGCCACAGCATCACTCAATTCCACAGCATCACTCAACACCACAGCATCACTCATCGCCACAGCGTCACTCAACACCACAGCACCACTCAATGCCACAGCACCACTCAATGCCACAGCATCACTCAATGCCACAGCACACAGCATCAGTCAGCACCACAGAATCACTCAGCACCACTGAATGCCACAGCACCCCTCAACGCCACAGCACCACTCAATGCCACAGCACCACTCAATGCCACAGCACCCCTCAATGCCATAGCACCACTCAACGCCACAGCATTACTCACCGCAACAGCATTACTCAACGCGACAGCATCACTCAATGCCACAGCATCACTCAGCACCACTCAACGCCACAACTCCACTCAATGCCAAAAAACCACTCAACACCACAGCACCACTCAACACCACAGCACCACTCAATGCCACAGCACCCCTCAACGCAACAGCACCACTCAGCACACAGCATCCCTCAGCACACAGCATCAATCAATGTCACAGCACCACTCAACGCCACAGCACCACTCAACGCCACAGCATCACTCAATGCCACAGCATCACTCGGCGCCACAGAATCACTCAGCACCACTAAATGCCACAGCACCCCTCAATGCCACAGCACCACTCAATGCCACATCACCCCTCAATGCCACAGCATCACTCACAATCACAGCATTACTCAACGCCACAGCATCACTCAATGCCACAGCACCACTCAATGCCACAGCAGCCCTCAACGCCACAGCATCACTCAACATCACAGCATTACTCAACGTAACGGCATTACTCAATGCCACAGCATCACTCACAGTTCAAGAATTGAGCGTAACACTATCGCCTCAGAGCCTGCACCCCAAAGGATTAAGATTAAACTTTCCAAATGAAGCATCAGCGCGGAGACAAAATAACAACACAACCCCAAGTGGAATGACTGAAACGCAACCATCAACCAAACTTGATATATGAATAAGAGGACTGTTGAACTTTGTTGCTCGAAAAGCATATTTGTTTAGTTCGTTTTTTTCATTGCATTTTTCATTGTATGTGTTATTGGTCAAGAGACGCATTTTGACGCTTTTCGTTAGTATGCTTTGTTAACTCCCAAAATGGTTTTTATGGGTTTGGGTATTTTAGGGACGATTTCAACTCGGTGTGAACACACTTTCCTCGATGGGGCAGTATGGGACATGAAGTCCATTGACATAGGGCACAGTTAAACTACAAGGAGGGGTGGTCGCTTGTAGCTAGATCGCTCACAGGTGTGTGACTTTTTTCCTTAAAAACAGCGCGAGCGTAATGATGTAACTAAAGGGATTCTAGCCAGAAGGAAGTGAGGCTATGCTGCGGTTTGCAGTGCAGAAAAGATAATGTTGAGGGTAAGGGGGCTTGCAGCTTAATAGAAATTGGGCAGCAGGGCGTGAGCAAAAATGCACCGTGCACATTGAGAAAAATGCCGATTTACTAACCGGGAGAGGAGAGGGCTTGAGCACGCAGGGAGAATTATGGGTAGCGTAAAGAATCGATGGCTACTGTTTAGTAAGGGTGAGGGTGAAGTCAATGTTATTTTCAATGTTCAGTATAAGATCGAGCAGCAACCTTAACTGTTTCTTTACTTCATTTTTTTAGTTAAACCCCTGACGAAGAATTTCATAATTCGAAATGCATTGGGAAACAAGTTGATGTCATTGTAAACATGTTTGTCCTCACATGCCTTCGTAAAAGCCTATCAAGCAACGTCTGGTATTTGAAAATGATGAATAAATAATTCAACGAACAAACATGTTGTCTCCGCAGTGATGTTATCTAAGAGGATTCACGAGTGAAGATTTTTGATAAAACTTCAATGATTAAAACTACAAAGATGGGATTATTAAGGAAGAGTCTTATTAAGGAATGTTTTTCCATAATCGCAGTGCGACAGTCGGGCGCAGAAGAGAAGTGCCCTATCAAACAAAACAGCATCACTCACAGCATCACTCAATGCCACAGCATCACTCAATGCCACAGCATAACTGAATGCCACAGCATCACTCAGCACCACTGAACGCCACAGCATACTTCAGCACCACTGAAGGCCACAGCATCACTCAGCACCACTGAAGGCCAGAGCATCACTCAGCACCACTGAACGCCACAGCATCACTCTGTGCAACCATTCAACAACAACTGGTTCTAATATGTTCTCTCAATGTTTCAACCTTTCTTACAAATGTCACAAAATATGTTAATATTTCACTTCTGTTCTTGGATTTTCATCACAATAAAATACACTGAACATAGACTTCCCAAAGGTTATTTTTGAAAAGTTTAAGCTATTGCCATTATAAATTACAATAACTTTTATTTAAGTGTTAATTATTAAAAAAATAAAAGCCATTGTTATTTGTAATATTAATACATCTAAGTCATGTAAATACAACACATATTGCATTACAAATGCTATAGGTGTCACGTTTGCGAACGTTAAAACTATTGGCATTGTAAATGACAAAGCCATTAATTTCGCTATTTTCAAAACCAACACATAAATAAAAAATGTGTCATTCATAATACCAATAGCTCAAACTTTCATAATGCGAGACCTATTGCATTGCAAATGCTTGTTGACAGTGCCAGCCATACATCATGCCACGAATGTTGAATCACTGTTACATCGTTCATAAAACCGCACACTGCCGAGGAGATGAAAGCAGCTGTCCCTGATTGCATCTTGTTGCTTAAGAGACAAGGACTGGACGCAGTCTCTCCTATCTTTGGAAAAGGACGCACACTATAGCACACTGTAAATAGGTGTTTTTGTGAAAATGACAGGCAACTTGAATTACTATTTTTATACTGCTGTGCATCATCACAAACATCACCATACAATGAATAACACACTGCTGTCGTATTTATGCTCTAAAAGCATCTTGCAAATACAAAATGGGGGTATATGGAAAGAAGTTAACACAGAATGCAAGCTGTAGCACTCAAGAGTTGCCTCATCTTCCAGACATCAAAGCTGTGTAACTACAGTTATAAAATGGAAGTCCGGACCAGGGATCGTTCGGGAGCTTTTACTGAAATGCAAGATTAGGGCTTAGAAAGTGTGACTTTTTTTCCAAGTTATTGGTAACCCAGAGGTAAGAGCAAGCGTCCAGGGCCTGGGGTGCCACAGGACGCAGACCCCAGGCCCTCCTCTGCATCAGAAAGGATGGAGGTCACACCTGTGCTCATCAGGCCTGTATTGACCAGGAGCTGCGAGGTGTTACTCTGGAATAACAATAGGCTTGGGCATGAGCCGTACAAGAGATAGGGGCACTATCACAAACACAAATACACCATTCTTATCGTGCCTGCCATGCCCGACTTGTTTCCCTTCATGGGTTACAATGACCCCAGCAGAAACAGCCGAGCTCGATGAGGGCATGCTTACAGGAAGTGGTATCTGGGTCAGCGGTGGAGAGGAGCCACGCCCCTCCATTAACCGCAAGAAGATAAAACAGTTGAGTGACCGGACGCACCACGAGTGCAGAAATCAGCGCAGTATTACGTCAGTCAATAGCAGAAGCAGGTACACTGAGCCCCACAAAGCCATAGCCATTGTGTTTCAACAAATTTTCCTTCGGGTCAAAAGGAGCTGCACCCAGCGCCTAGGGATTCTCCCCCTGGAGACTCTGCGCAGTATCTGTGCAGTGTTGACATTGCCAGGGCGGGTCCGAGGGGGTTGGGAGACTGCCACGAACACCGGTAGGGGCAGAGTTAGGAATAATAAACAGCAGCGGGCCGGCACAGCCAACCTTCAGGGCATTGTGCAAAGGAGGAGGGTCAGGGACAGTCACAGCTTATGCAATGCCGGCCCTAAAAAGGACTCGAGTCGGGGTACCACATGGGTGGATGGCGCCCCCCACGTATTTTACCGGGGGGAGGCCATCCCCCCTGCCAAACAGCTGGACTTCACTCTTGGGCCTCTCTGGGACGAGGAGCTCGGCACCTTTCGTGACATCACTTCCCGTCCTGACGTCATGTCCGGTGACAGCGTCCCCCCGCTTCTTTTTTTACGACTTGTGCCCTGTGCCCGATGATACGGGACAGGGAAGGGAAGCCAACTCTATCAGTAAAGTTTAAATGCAGGCTTCCATTGGGACATGGTTACCCCAGTGACTAGAATTTAAGAAACAGAAGGGAACATTCTCCCCTTTCAAATCTCCCACTACCCTGTGTTAAAAGTGAAATGACAATCGTGAACATTACCTGCGCCATCTTGTCTGGTGGAAATTTCTATGTGCACAGTAATTTTAATCTATTGCAGCCATTTTGTACTCTGTTGGTCACCTTTCTTTTACCCTGCCCTTACTAGCATCCCTCTGACCCTCTGACCAACCTGGTATGTGTGCTGGGGTCTATAAAATCTATTGCCACAACAAACCTCAGCGCACTTGCTGCCACAAACTTGTTTTTCCTGTCATCTCTGTTTACAGGCAAACCCTTGGACACTCTACCTCTCACTGCACCTGGTTACACAAACAGGTTTCAAATACCAAAAATACCCTTGCAAACATGATTTATTGCACTGCAAACAGCAAGACTTGTTTTTACCAACAATGGGTCCTGTTTTTATCAACAGAACAGACTCTTAGATCTGGCCGGTCTCACATGTTTTAGACCCTGAAGCAAGGTCCAGCTGCAAGATAAGATTGTCTGTGTGACCTAGGTGGGAAGAGAATTACTGTTGGGCTTGTGTGGCAACCTGCCCGGGGCAGGGACTCCAAGTTTGTGTAACCATGTTGATAAAACAAATGCATTGTGTAAAACCTGTATAAAAGGAAGACCCAAAAGAGTTACCAGCAGAACACCTCCCTCAGATATCCCGGTGTCTGCAGTTGACGTGATCTCCTCATGAGAAATAAACCCTTTTCTTGTCTTCCAGTTTCCAGCACTTGCCTCATTATTTTGATAGCGAACCCAAAGTGAATTAGAGGTGAAACCCTGCACCGGGCAGCATTGAGGGTCTTAAAAGACTTGCTGCCTTTCACACCTGCGCTCCCGACCGCATGTTCCTCCTCCCACCGCCCTCTCCTCCACAGAAAACTGCTCTCACCCCAAAAATGAAACTGTAGCTCAGCAATACGCTCTTCAGGTAGGTGATGACCAGCTTGGTCTGTAATCGACTGGAAGGTGAGGCCATGACGTGACCTCGTCTACCGCTGAAAACAGAACTCTAACTCCTGCACTCCTCTGCCCGGTACTGTTGCCGTCACCGAGGAACTGGTTGCTCACAGCAGGCTCAGACAGACTCGGCAAAACTCTGTTGTTTCCGGAAGCAAAAAATCTAAGCACAGAACAAGGACAATGCTGCATGAAAAGAAGCCCAAAACACTTGTAAATCTTTGTTAAAAATAAAATAAAAAACAAGCAACAAACACGAGCGCCACGCACGGCGGGGGGTAGTGGAAAGGGCGGGCGTGATTCACTTACGGTTTTAAGTGCAGGACTAGAAGTTTCAGGTTGAAGAGTCCCGAACTGACTGAGTCAGATGACATTGATCAGTTAGCAAATCATCATAATCGGAAACGAAACCTGCAACTTTCAGGCAAAACACAATTCTTCACAGCAAATAGACATTGACACATTGATCTGCAGTATAATGGCAGCACACAATTTGGGAAGAAGCTCTTGATACTGATGAGCCAGTGAAACACTTCGACATACCTATCAAGTTTTCAGAACACAAATTAGGGCACTCCTTGGGCAGCGCCAAAAACACCCTCAGCCCTCGGTAAATAATTTTAACACAATAGCAAGATCAGGCATAACATTGGTCAGAACCGGAAGTAGTAAAGGCTATTGTACAAGGGAGCTTGACTGAAGTATATACAAGCATTTGCAATGCAATTGGTCTTGCCTTTGGGACCTTATATGTATTTACCTAAGCAGCACATTAGCCTGGGTGCTGAAACACCTACTGTTCTTGAACATGGAGGGAACGTAAGCCCCAAACTGCATGACACACCAGGTATGGGAACACATGTAGAGAAATATTACCTTACAGCGGGAAATGGTATAGTCGAAAGCTCTGTTTTTAATATAAAATCAGGGCCATCAGCGGTCATATAACTGAAAATACAAGATTTAAAAAAAATATTATTGTCTACAGGTGCTCGTGGAAGACAATTTCTATGGACTGGAATCTAGAGAATGCTAAAGTGATTCTGGTATTTTACTGATCTCTACTTTTCGTTTTCTATCAAGAAAGTTAAATAGAGGCAGTTGCCAGAAAAAAGTCCCTAAGCGGAAGCAGACAAGTCCTAGGGCTGATCTCCAGAGCCCACAAAGTACATACACACATAAGTATAAACTAAAGTATATACAAGAGGTCTTGAATGCTCGACCTAAAAAACACTCTGGGTGAGCTGGGTAAACCTAATCTTACAGTGGTCCGAGTTGATTTGTAAAGCTAATATCACATGGGCTAAGAAGGCCTTTTTGGCGCGTAGCCATGAGGAAAAGGCCAGAGTTTCCTTGTCCAAAGTTTTATGTAAACATTATGCACTGGTGAAACTTTTGAGCTATTTAGAGCTATATTTAACTTTGAACACGCCGGCTCAGCATGGAAGACTATTAACTTATGTTGGTTTGAATGTGTTCCCACATCTTTTATTGGGGTGGTATAAGCCCTCCGTCCCTCAAACCTGCACATGTGATGGGATAGCTGCACAAAACACTTTACTCATTACTTTTTTTTTGCCCGAAGTGGGCAATATTATGACGTACTGTACACGTCCTCTCCTTTTACATTTCAATTTTAAACAAGCAAGACCGGCATTACTGTATTTGAAGTTTTTAGATAAAACTAATGTTTGTTGTAACGGTTTTCATCCGGGATGTTTCATGCCCGTTCTTGAATGTAACTGTTTTAAAGACCTCATTTTATGTTATGTTTTTAAGATGTAGTTGATGTATATGATTTGTTTGAATGTACTTTAGCTATGTCAAATCGAATAAAGTTAATTGATGATGACAGTTATTCACATTTTGCAAAATAATAATGAATGTTTATTTTATTTGAACAAGCCTTTCTCTCTCTAACTGTGTGCTGTGTGTTTTTCCATTTCAGGAAAATCATTTAAAATGAAGGCTCAACTGTGGTGTCTGTAATATAATATTTGTGTTCTTTCGAAGAAGCAAAGCTCAGGATGTTCTTTTCTTTGTACCAATCCATTGTATTGCTGTGTTCCATAAAATATCAAAACTTGTTTTGTAACCTCAAAGGGATTCTCTGCCAACGTGGTTGGAAATCATTGTTTTTGATACAGTTGTTCATTCTGTAGCGTTTAGGTTGTGCATGTTAGAAGTTTCGTTTCTCTCACAAAATTCAGTCTTTTACCGTTCTGGTGACACCGCAGGTCCAGATGAAGTATTCGCAGGTCCAGTTCCAGGTTCACTCCCTTGCGTTTCCTCACTCATTTGAGTTCTTGTCCACCACAGGCTCCCTGCTGTCACAGCAGCCACCTCTTTTTCAGTCTGGTCAGCTCGGATTCAGATTATAAATAAGTCTCCTTGTTTTCCGTTTTTACAGATTTTTACAGAAAACCATTTATTTTCTTCTCTGTATTTATTTTTAAATGTAGATAAAAACGGAAATTGGGTGCTTTTTGAGTGATTCTATATATACTTTGCCATGACTGCCAGGCCAATAACTGCAGATTGATGGGTAACAGGGCAAAAAAAAAAAATTTTAAGAATTTTTGTAAAGAGGCTTAAACAGCAGTAGACATACCCAAGGCGGATACTGAAATGTGCATATTTTCCTATAATTGCATTGATTTCTCTTCTATGGGTGTTCATATCACTGAAATCTAGCAGGCATTCAAGCATGACTGCATATGTATTGGTTAAATAAATGAGGAAATATACCAGTTTCAGCTTTATTTCTTTCACAAAACCCATAATAAATATGGATAAATACAGATAAAGTTGACAAAAAAATTAATATGGATAAATACAGACTGAAATGTCAAATAAATCAATACCATAAAACCGGGATCCCTAATTATAAGCTGTAAGGAATTGTCTCTTAGAGTACATAAGAGCTAGTTCGAGGCACAGGTCAGCTACAGAGGTGAGTCTCAGTATAGCACCACACAACCCCCACACAGGCCTACCAAATCACACGGTTTGATCACACAGTGACCCAAAGAAGAGGCCCATTCACATGATGATCTGGAAATTCTTTCATTGAATTGATCTACAGCTGAGGTATGAATGCCTCATACACACGGCTCCATTTAAAACCTCTTTAGGTCCCTCAGAGGTGGCTACTATGGAGAAGACAGGTGGGGGCTATTTAGCCAGAGCAGGGTGTCCCGAGCCCTACACCCCATATCTCTAACTCCTTGCCAAGGCCATGCAGGTTTTCCTGATCTATTATACAGAGAAAATTATCTTAAGGTTGGCAGGTCTTTCGACATGACAAGACCTCATTCCAGGTGCTCCTTGTAGCCTATGCTGATATGGGCACTCACCGCAGCTGGACGTTAGTGAGGGTGCTTCTATTTATGAAATAGCACTGGTGAGGAATTGGGGAGAGGATGTGATCAGTCGGCTAGACTGACGACTTTGATGCTGGAAACCAAGGTTCGATCCTCGGGCGGCGTCCACATCCTGTGATTCTGGGCAAATCACTTAAACTCCCCGTGCCTGAATGTGTCCTTGTGAAATGTAACCGGTGCTCATGTAAAGCGCTCCAATACCTTCGGGTCGAGTTTGCACTATATAAATCAGCATAAATCATTTTTTCTTTAAAAAGGAAGCAGTGACAGTTGCCGACCCCTATGTTAACTCTTTAGGAAGAACTACATTTCCCAAGATATCGAGCTGTGACAGAGGATGCTTCGTCCAGTGCTTAATTTGAGCCGGTGGCTGCAGGTGGGGCCCACCAGCACTCCTTTTTTGGGCAATGGGACTTATTTTTCATTATCATAGTTTGGGACTTATTTTTCATTATCATAGTTTGGTAAAGGATAAAAGAAAAGTCAAAAGGGGGAACAAAGTGGGGGAAGAAAAAAAGACAGGGAAACAGTGACGAAGAGAGAAAGCACAATTGCTTTAAATCGCGTATTTATCTTTAACTCAGATGTAGACATAACGTTTCTACTTATTATGCTGCCTATATTAGGCCAAGAAGTGCAAATACCAAACACTGAAAAGGGTCAGTACGACATTTTAATCATTGAATCATTTTTCATTCATAATTTTTGCTTTGTTCTTATCGACTGACACCTTTGAATATGCAATAAAATTTACAAAAAACTTTCAAAAAGCGGCGCAACAATTCAGTTTAGTGAGCAAAGTGACATAGTGTGAAATAAATGTGACAAAGTGACATCAAGTGATCTATATACACGTGCGTGAAAAAAGGTCTATAAAAAGGGGAAGAAATGAATTAGGATGGCCGATTCTCATTAAGCTGACACTCAAGACCAACAAACTATATTCAATGGATGTATTATGTTGGACATGGTTGACTGGTCCTTTTTGTGAGTGTGTCGACGTTTCGACCCTGGGACACCTTATTTATGGGTCTCTAGCGGGTCTTCTTCAGGACGGGAGCAGATAGGGGTGGTTGCGCCAGTTCTTCAAGAGTTAGACATCCTGATGTTCAATTCAATCAGTTGGTCTTCTTATATATTTGAAGAATATCTATTTAGAAAGGCATTAGTCCTTGTGTAATCCTATTCACTGGCAATCTGTTATTAATTATCAGGATCCATTTGTGTTAATTTCCAATATCCAATAGTGGCTCTGGTGATGTTTCCGTTGAGTTATTTTAAGCTACGATATGTTGTAATCTCCTACGTGGCTACCCGTGTATCATCCGGTGATTTACTCAATCATCACGAAGGAGTTAAACAGTTCAGAGCGGGTCGCCAACGCGTGTCTGCTCTGCTAGGCGGCTTCTGTCTCTGAAGGCGAGCGATAATTATAAAGCCATTCTTGGATAATATGGCCTATATTTTGCGGAAGTGCTTTGTGTTTAACCAAGAATGTGGGTGACACCCGCAAGTTGCTGGTGACTTGAGAGGTGTGCTTAGAACGCCTTGTGTGCTCAATAGTTGAGGCTGTGTTGTTTTAAATTTAGCAGAGCTCACGCTCAGCATGAAAAACCGATGCAAAAAGTATATAAACTGCCATTTTAGGTTTTACAAGTGGTGTCTGATTCTTAAGCAACATGCTTGGGGTTTAAAAAAGAATTTTGGAGCTATATATATTTTAGCAAAAAGTATCCATTTCCAGTTGAGTTAGTGAGTTTGCTTGCACGGCGCACAATGTCAACTGCAACCCTACTTGGCCGAGGTCTTCCCTCCCTACTTTCAGTATGTATTAGACTCCCTGGGGGCATATTATCAAGAACGGCGTTAACATTTTCGCTGGTTTAGCGGCAGAAAACTGCTGCTAAAGCGGCGATAATGGCCTTGATAATATGCTCTTGAGAATTCCAATAGAAACCCATGTTCACACTAGAACATGGACTTCTATTGGAATTCTCCAAGGCATATTCTCAAGCCCATTATCACTGCTTTAGCAGCAGTTTTCTGCCACTAAACCGGTGATAATTTTTAACGCCGTTCTTGATAATATGCTCCCAGGTTGTTAGACAGGAAAGTCCCCTTGTTAACCTTCCTTACCCGGCCTGGCCATATGAACCCTGACTGAATTCGAATACCAACACCACCCGCTAACCGTCACACTCCTGCAAATGTAACAATATTTATTAATTGGTCCACCCAAAGCTGTAAGAATGGCCTTCAGCTATTAACCCGTTTAGCGCGTCGAACATTCCGCCCCAGTGCGGACGTTCGATCGCGCTAACGGGATTCGGACGTCCAACGGTCGTGCGCAGCACCAGCGAGGTAGTGCACGCGACGACCGTTGGACGTTCGCAGCACGGAAAGGGTTAAACCCGCTGCTGATGTGTCGTGTTTAAAATAGACAGACAACCCCACCATGTGGTGGAATATAAAAATGTGTTAGTGTTATGAAATAACTGATGTGCTGAGCCCCAGCAAACCCCAGCACAAATAAAGTACTGTATTTTCTGGCCCATTTCTATAAACACTCTCAAGGTTTTCCAATGCCAATGAGATGCAAATGAAACAACAAAGGGTGAAGGTGAAGTGAGTTGAGTGATTGAAAAGCATAGATATGGGAGAAGTTAAATGATGGTGAGTGAACAGTTGAATTAGGGAGGGAATGAGTGATGATGAGGATAGGTGTGCAATAAGACTTGAGTGGCGATGAGTCTGGATATGTGACGGTTGCTGAACACGCGGATTGGAGGGATGGTGAACAAGGGTAAGTGAGAGATACAATTGTGAGTGAGTCAGAAGTTGATGCTGGTGAGTGAGAATGAAGGATAGACTGACTGATGATGACAATGGATAAGTAAACTAAGCCAGAGATAGTTAAAGTGGAAGAGTGCTGAGAGCTAACTGATGGTGAACATGGCTGTGCCAGGGGCCGAGTGATGATGACTGCGGTGAGTGAGGGGCTTATTGATGTTGATTGTGGATTGTTAAGTGGCTAAATATGGTAAATTTGGAGCTGAGTGTTAATGGATAATAGACCGTGAAGGGCTAAGTGAGGGTAAGAGTGGGTGAATTAGGGTCTTTTAATAGTGAGAGTGTGGACTAGGCAGGAAGCCTGGCTGATGGACTGTTTAATGAGTGTCAAGGAGAGTGTGGTGTAAGTGTTGATGATTGATCAACTGAGCAATGGTGAACTCATAGATGAATTGTATTATCTGGTCAACTAATCATGGGCCCACATGATGTGCCAGACCAGCAATAGACACAAGGGTGCTGTGTACACTCTGAAATCCACTTGGAGTTCAAGGTAACCTCAGCCATACACCAGAACATTCTATCTAATCATCCCCTTGGTAACTCATAGAGCGAGGAGTGCATTCTATCTACCTATTCCCTTATTACCTTGTATGGTAGGGAGTGCATGCTAACTACCAACCCTTTTAGTAACTGGCACAGTGATGAGTGAATTCTAACTACCCAGTCCCTTCATAACTTGCAGAGTGGGAAGTGCATTTTAGCTATCTACCCCCTCAGTAACTCATAAAGTGAGGAATGCATTATAACTAACCCCCTCGTATTCTTGCAGAGTGAGGAGTGCATTCTATCTACCCACCAATACATAGGAAAAACGACATACGTTTTGGGCTCAGTGGTACCCTGTCTCGAAGTGCTGAGTACAACTTTGTATAAGTTGAAAGATGGAAATGGCATTGATCTCCCTGTGTAACTGCTCACTGGTGTGGGCCATCATCAACATGTTGTCTAAATAAGTGGTTCTTAGCCTTTTGACGTCTATGGACCCCCACATAATCATTACGGGAACACGGGGACCCCCACTGAATCATTATTGTAATCTGGGAACCCCGACTGAGTCATTACTGGCAGCCAGGAACCTCAGCCTAAGCATTTTAGTTGGTTTGAACCACAAAATAATACACAAAAAATAACAACAAGCATTAAACAAACACATGCACAAATGATGAACTGTATTATTTTGGAGTTTTTTTAATTCAATTGAGGCCACTCATCATTTATACTATATTCTGCTTGAAGCAGTTGCACCGCTCACACAAATCAACCCGAGGATACTGACTTAATTTTTAACCTCCAATTCCAAATTTCTTCTAATATAAGGGAACATTTTAAATACTTTCTTTATATCTGTATATATATGTGTGTGTGTGTGTGTCTGTGTGTACACTTTTAAAATCTGTTAAGATTATTTCATTTTCTAAGCAGTCGCGGAACCCCTGAGTAGGCTTTGTGGACCCCCACAGGTTAAGAGCAACTGGTCTAAATACATCATCAGCCTTAGCCCTGTGAGATCCCAGTAATGCTACTCTGAAGCGCTCTGCTGCAACATCACTGGACTGAGAACAAGCCCAAAGAGATTGATCCGAAATTGAACGTCTTGCCTTCCATTAAAACTGTAAACATATTTTAGATTTACCTTTGCTAATCGGTCTCCTTCCTGCAAGGAGTATCTCAGACAATGAACTTCCGAAGATCTTGAAATGTTTGTAAAGTACAAAAATGTTCAACATCTTCAGGTTTATAAACGGCCAAACCCTTCGTCCATCTTCTGCACTAAAACCAAGTTGCTGAGAAAACCCTTTGAGTGAATTGGAACTTTCTTTGTTGCCCCTTTATGAACTAATTCACATACGTCGTCTTTCATTAACTCACTCTCCAGGGCAGTGAACACCACTAGCAGAGGAGGAATCAGCTGAACTAGATGAGTACAAAATTCTACCTTGCAACCCTGTATCATCTGTAGTCTGCATTGGTCTATGCGGGACCTTCTCATGTTTGCAAGCCCTACTGGCCATGGACACTTATCAGGGTGTGCCCCTTCTACACTAGGCCTTGTCATCCCAGTCCACTGCAAATATCGTAGGCCACATCATCCTTTTTCCGGCATCTATGTGATACTCTCGATTTCGACAACTATTCTTTATTTTTTTATTTTGTATATATGTTACCATTGCTTTGTGTTTTTCAAGAAGAAACCATCCAAACTTCCCTTCGCGCCAGGCTTTCTTTCGCTGGTCAGTCCTCAATCATGGCCCCTCTGCCCTCAAATACATTTGTGGTTTTAGCTTTTTTGGAAATACGTCCAAATGTTCTCATAAGCCCCCTGATCAGCCCTCACCTGATCTCACACATCCCAGCATGCCTTCACTGGGTTTACTCATCCCTGTGTACCGACTTCTGTGCCTGCTCGCCATGTGTGCATCTAAACACTGGGTGTGCCCATCCCTGGGTGCCTGATTCCTTGGCCTACACACCTATGTGTCCTCTGGGCCTACATATACCTTTATGCCCCATACCACTTGGGCTTCTCATCTCTGTGCACCCGACATCTGGGCATGCACATCTCTGTGCTCCCCATACTACTTGGCTAACTCATTCGTGGGTACCAGCCGGCTGGTTCTACTGTTCACTTCCCTTTGAGTGCTATAAGACGAAAGGCACTCCTGTCTGTGTACTGACCCGTGTGTCTAAACATTATTGTGTGATCAACAATAATGGGTGATCTTGGCTTTGATATTTGGGGGTGCCCTATAACATTGGACAGATGTATGCATTTGCAACCAGCCCTAGGAATAAATATTGTTGTGTGCTCCTTAACCATGGGGCTGCTCTTCCATGTGCATCAAACTTCTGGGCCTACACGTCATTGCGTGCCCCCACTCTGGGCCCACACATCTCTGTGCGCCACATAATCCTGGGTCTTCTCATTCACGTGCAGCCGGACGTTGGGCCCACTCATCCTCGTGCCCTCGACCTGTAGCTCTAGGCTTCTCACTCTACAGTCCCTGCGAGCCGCCCTCTATGCCTTAACACACATGTGCGCCTCATAACACTGAGGGTCCCTACCGCCCTGAGCTCCAACCGACTTAGACCACCACATCTGTGTGCCGAGCTCTGCCCAGCCCCTTTTCCACTCAAAGAAAGGCCATGAAGCGAGTGCGATCCCTCCAATTTTTAGAAAAAAGCCCCCATGTTTGGGGATCTTGTGTTACAAATGACCCTGTAAGCAGTGCGTGCGTGTAGTGCGTGTCCTGCTTTTAGAGTTTTTTACCGTAACTTTATGTCCTGTCCTGCGGCCTCTTCCTTTTTGGCTGTATCTGATCATCAGTTAGTATGGATACCCGGAAAGAGGACCCTGCAGCGAGGAACAAAAAAACATAGAATAGAGGACAACCCACCTTCGTGATTGTTACTCACTGTGACATTTAAGAGTTTGCTCGTGTTTTATATAAAATTCCTTAAAGATGTTCTGCATTTAACAGCATGTTTATGAGACGCTGTAAAGGCTGAACATTTTGGCAAGAAGGAGGGACGGTGTATCCTGGAGGGGGGTCTGCGATCTCTGGCAGAGAAGCCACTCTTTCCAGTGATCTCCCAGGAAGAAAAGCAAGGGTTTGTGGAGGGGGAATCACACTTAAACCACTCCCCTGCTCCACCCCTTACAGTCCTATTTGTATATTTACAAACATATAGACCCACATAGATTAACCACGTAGGTTTGAGGTACACTCACAACTTGTGCTCTTTAGGCTGGGTCTCAATGACGTCACACAGCTAAACATGGCTCAACTTATCGTTGTTAACCAAGAAAACGTCTATCTCGTCTTGACGCAGAACGTCAATACTACAAAAACAAATTCCCATTGCCTTGTTGGGGATGGGAAAAAGTAACTGCATTGCAAAGACTAAAAAAAAGACTGTCTCTGCTACCCGTTATAGCATGGGGAATCCCCCTCCCAAAGAGGACCTGTATCCAGAGCCTGAGATTCTCCCCTCAGACCCAGAAAGCCCTACACGACCATCTCCAGTGCCAGTGCTTAATTTGTAAAAGAATAAGCACTGGGGCCCAAACGTTTCTCAGAAGCCCGCTGGAACCATTGCCAAATGTTGGGATTGGCAAAAATACCAATCCTGTATTTCACCTCCTGCCTCTTTCTTCCATTGACATACTCTCCCTGCCCCTTTATCTCACTCTTGCAGGTTCTTGTTCATCCCTCCTTTCTTTCTATGTCACTGTTTTTTCGTCTTACTCTTCCTCCTTCTTTCCCCTTTGTGTTTTTTAGGTCGAGGACCGTCACACTGTGTAGCAGTGGGCAGAGCCCGAGATTTTATGTTTCTTAGAGGGGGCTTGGAACCCGCCCCTCTTCTCCATTGGCTGGCTTCCTAAACGGAGGCCAGCCATTGGAGGAGAGGGGCGTCACTCGGTTCAAGCCCCGTCTTTTTCGGATTCGGGGGTGTGTTTTTTGCGTTCTTTCTATCTGTGACGTCATCCGTCACTCAGCTAAAAACACGCCCCCGATTCCGGAAAATTTGGAGCTTTGCGGCAGCCATTTTTTTTTGGGTTGTTGTTGGCAGGAACAGCCTCGCTGCCACTCCAGGTAAGTTTTCTTTTTTTTATTGCTGTGGACCTAGCTGTGGCTCTTGGCAACACTTGACTCCAGCTCAGGTGTTTGTTTTTGAAATGACGTCCTTCAGGCAGTTCTTACATCACTTGCTCGGTATCATCGCTGTTGTACGAACGTACATTTACAAAGATGGTACCCTTTGCCATTGATTAAAGCTATAGATACGTTTAAAGTGTCTCAGTGGCTTTATAATAGTACTACACACCTCCCTTCCGACTAGCTCTGCTGTTCACCAGCTGCCATGAGAACGGCGCTCTCCAGATCCGACTATGAGCCCCTTACGTGCGCCCCTGCCCTCTGCGAGGATTTGCAGCCCGGCTCTCCCCCGCCTCCAGCACAGAGTGCCGGGCGGTAAGTAACTGTCCCGCCGCGTAAGGACATGAAGCACAGCACTTACTGTGATGGCCTGCAGCCGCTCCTGCAGCAGGTCCGCCTCCTCCATCACGGGGCACGGCTGCAGCGTGCGCCGGGATGGTTCACAGCGACCGCGGCTGGGGGTCCCTCAGCCGGCGATGAAGTTCAGTCCCGTATGGGCTTAGGCTCCCCGGACAGAGTGAGGAGCGGCGAAGATGGGGCGAGGAGCGCGTCCTGCGTATGAGCGGCTCTGTCCAGGCAGGCACAGGCGCAGGCAGTGCTGAGGAGGCAGCAGGCACGCTCGGCGCTGGCACAGCTGACACGCCTTACAATGTCCTCTACCCCGGGGGCGACCCTGCGGCGGTCGCCTTGAGCCCGCCGCCCCATGCCAGTTGGGTCATGATCACATCGCCCTCGCTTTTTGCCGCAAGAGATCGTGTGTTCGGCCAGCAGCCCGGTGCCGCTTTCCTGCACCCCTTGCCGCCCTCGGACCCCGTGCACCAGGCCCAGTGGCTCCCCATCAAGGTGCTGAAAATGCTGACAGCCCGGAGCGGACACATCCGGCACCCTGAATACCTGCAGCCACTGCCCTCCACGCCCGTCAGTCCTATTGAGGTAAGAGCCCTGGCTGTGCTTGCTCTCCTGCCCCCTGGCTGTGCTTGCTCCCCTGCCCCCTGGCTGTGCTTGCTCCCCTGCCCCCTGGCTGTGCTTGCTCTCCTGCCCCTTGGCTGTACTTGCTCTCCTGCCCCCTGGCTGTGCTTGCTCCCCTGCCCCCTGGCTGTGCTTGCTCCCCTGCCCCCTGGCTGTGCTAGCTCCCCTGGCTGTGCTTGCTCTCCTCCCCCCTGGCTGTGCTTGCTCTCCTGCCCCCTGGCTTTGCTTGCTCCCCTGCCCCCTGGCTGTGCTTGCTCCCCTGCCCCCTGGCTGTGCTTGCTCCCCTGCCCCCTGGCTGTGCTTGATCTCCTGCCCCCTGGCTGTGCTTGCTCTCCTACCCCCTGACTGTGCTTGCTCCCCTGCCCCCTGGCCGTGCTTGCTCCCCTGCCCCCTGGCTGTGCTTGCTCCTCTGCCCCCTGGCTGTGCTTGCTCCTCTGCCCCCTGGCTGTGTCATCAGCCGGGAGTATTTAAACTAGCCCGGTGAAGCTTTTCGTACCCCATACTTCCTGCTGTGACGTCTTGGCTCTTGCAGACCTGCTGACAGTCTTATACCGGTAAGCCTACTTAGGGAACATGTTGCTTTGTTTTGCTTGATGCCTGGATTTTCTAGTCTTTGATGAATAGTGTCGGATATAATGTCTCTTGACTGAGCGGCTACCATGTGTATGTATTTCCAAGGGGGAGATGGGCTATACTTTAACTCAGGAACACTACCTTGATTTCATACTTGATGGGTGAGACTATTGTCATTGTAAATGACAATGCCATTTATTTAACGATTAAGCTACATTTATTTATGATTAAAAAAAAAGTGATGAGCAATGCCAATAGCTCTACCTTTAATAATGCCGAGACGATTGCATTGTAAATGCTTGTTTCTCTCTTGTTCTGGGTCAAAATCTGAGTAGGAAAACCAAGTTTCTGTCCACAAGAAAGAGTGCTGATAGGCCCCAACTGCAACCACATGCTCAAATCAAACATTCTTTCCTACACCTAGAAAACTGCCTACTGCAGAGATTTTCCTCAGTTAACCAAGGGCATAGCTTACCTTAATTTTCCAACAAAAATTCAGTGGGATACAGGCTGGATGGGGTGAGATGACCAAGGTTGGTGAAGGACTGTTTCCATGAGCAACAGGGTAGGTACTGATTTGCATTAGGTAGGCCTCATCATAGAGTGGCACGGTGGGCGAAAAACGATTGGTTTGAATGCTACCTTAACAATTGCCATTGGTTAGACTTGAAGCATTTATCCCATCATCTTGTGGGTGTCTGATTGCGAGTAGTAAGCCTGGAAACTTGAGACTGGGACAGCTCTCCAAGCCTACTTCTGCCAATGTTTGTGAATTCCAAAATGTAATACAATTCCATCCCTCCGAGTATTTTTCTAAAGGAGAAGATTCACTACCTTTAGGTAAACTGATCATTATGTATATTTAAGACCCCGATCTAAAAAATTGACAAGTTACAACCTCGTAGCAGTGAAATGAGAACAATGAGAAAAATTGACACATAGATATCAGACCTAAATCATGGCTCCCCAGGCCGCAGTGGGAAATGCACAAAAAGGTCTGTTAAAGAAGATACGATGTTGACCTAAATGGCACAAGTGACACATGGAGCCCCTTATTAATGGACTCGAAAACTAGGATGTGCAAGATGCTGGCACCCTGATATTGTGAACTGAAGGAGAATGTTTATGGTACTTTGGATGCGATTGTCCTGTTTGTGGGTTGATGACACCCAGATTCTCTGTACAGCTGGTTAGAATTTCCAGGTAAACCTGCTTTCCTGACAATTTTTCCATGGCTTGAATGGACAAGAACAGTCCCTTCATAGACTGAAGCTTGCAAAGTGCAAAGAGTTGCGTCTTTGACCCATGAAACACTGTATTTTATGCCATCCGATCAGGTTAGGATGCTGCCACAGTCTAGAGGTGCATATTTTTAACCTACCAAGTCAGGTTGCTGATCGCCATTAAGGACCAATGGGGAATTTTCCCTTATTTTTCTTTGCATATCAATTTCTTGTTTAAGCCCTGGCAATTTGGTAGGGTCACAGCTAACTCTGGCTCAGTGAATAAATGGACTGGTAAGGGAGCAGCTAGGATTTAAAAATAGATGGGTTGTATTTTTCATCTACTTCAAGTCATTTATGAGCTCTTAAATAAGTTTGCTGTAGAAAATCGAGAGGGAATTGATACTTTAAAGAGCAAGTACCAGCGACAGAATTAGTAGCAAGTGGTCAACCAATCTGATAAAAATTAAGGGAAAAATGTGTTGTGACATCCATCACTCATTCATATATATTATTCAATTAGGAACTAGCATCACAGAAACATTCTCAACTTTATCTTTGTTAGGGAACTCCGGGCAGAAATCTCTGGATCGACCACCACCTTGGAAAGGCCAATTCATAATGTTTGACCGCACTCATCCCTTCTAACACATAGGGCCTGAATACGATGTCGGGAAGAAAGCCTCTAACCAGTGTTCGCAGGCTTTCTGCCCGATATGGTAGGTTTAAAGTCCGACCGTCTTATTAGGATGACAGCAGTCGGAGTTTAAACCAGTGGGGGAATCCAACATGGTTCCGACATCAGTCGGAAACACTCCATAATCCCTTAAGGATGGCGTTTCTGCAGTCTGGATTATAATGCCGGTTTCTGACAGCCATTCCATGTCAGCCTTACCGACATGGAAAGGCTGTCGAAAAGTGACATTGGGGGCCACTAGAAGTGCCCCTTTCCCCCCTGGCCATTTGCAGTTTGCTGCCACTAAAACAGCGATAATTTTAACGCGGTTCTTGCTAATATGCCCCCCATGTCATATATTAAACCAACGGCTCATGTTTTAAATCCACTCCCCTACACCATCTCCCGCCCCCTGTTCCGTGTACATAAGCATCAAATCAGTAACCACTACAGTAAAGGCAAAAACAATAAAGAAAAACAAAGCTGTCCTTTAGAGTGTAACAGGAATGTGAGTGGATTAGGGAGCCCAAGTACTATGAAGGTAGGGAACCTAGGCATTTGGGTGTCAAAGTGCGTGTCAATGACCTTTAGTACCTCATCCCAGAATTGCGATAACTTGGGACACACACACAATATATTCAACAATGTTCCCTTTTTTAATTTTTTTCTTTTTTTTCGCCATCAGTATTCCATCAAGTTTTCACAGAAAAAAAAGATACATGTAGAGAAAAAAATATATATTAACCATAATATACACAATTAAGCAAGCCAAGACATAAAATAGCAGAAAACACAAAAAGCAACATGCAACAATTTTCCCAATGTACCACATCCCCTCCTGCACCTTTCACTTCGTTCTGGTTGAATCCGGTGTAATCTCTCAGGTGTTGGTTATCAATATGAGACTATTTTTGTTGCCGTCTCTCTACTAGCCATATTTGATGCTGATGTCGTGCCTGATAAAAAACATCTAGCCATTTCTTCGAGGTGATCTGTCTGCCCACCTCTTTCTCCCACCTAAGCTGCAATGGTGTTTTCGAGTTCCCCCCTTCTCCTCTAACATGCCCACATAGTTCTGTAATCAGGCCCCGGTCTGTGGTTTTTAGTATCAGCCATTTCTCGAATGGGGTTAGGGGGCATCGCGCTGCTTCCTTTATCGAGGGTTGCATCAGCCAGTGCCTAATCTGCATGTATTTGTATCTTTCTGTCTCGCATGTAGTACTATCGCTCTGTAGATCATCGAGGGGGATAAGGCCATCTTCATCAAAAAAATGGCCAATGGGATGGCAGTCCGGTCCCTGCGAAGCTTTAAACCCCCTGGTGTCTAATCCTGGTGGAAAATCTCTGTTTCCTACCACCTGAGTGAGGGGGGAAGGGAAGGAAGTCAGCTCTTTAGAAATATCTACTATATTGCAAGCCCATAGTACGGGGGACGTAATCATAGACAGGTAGAGATTGGTGGAACTGTAGGGGCGTGTCAAAAATGGGATCTTTCACAGGTCTTTGCTCGATAGGGCCTTATCCATAAAAAGCCACTGCTTTTCAGACTCCAGTCTCAATCACTCCACCTGGTACCTAAGTAAGGGCCACTCTATAATATTGAAGCAAACAAGGGACACCAAGCCCTCCCTTCGACATAGGCTCCCAGCTATGATCTCGGCTCATTCTGGGTCACTTACCTTCCCAAAAAAACTGTTGCACTTCTCCCTGCAGTTGACCCAACTTTCCATTTGGGGGCTGTATTGGGAGGGTCTGAAACAGATATAATATTTTGGGTAATATTTTCATTTTAGCAGCTGCAATCCTCCCAAGCCAAGACCTAGGGCCCGATTCACAGAATGAAATTAAGACTCAATCCTAAACTTACTACTGTTTTGGTATTCACAGATTGCACTTACTACTTTTGGTATTCACAGAATGAATTTACTACTTTTGGCATTCACAGAATGCACTTACTACTTTTGGTATTCACAGAATGAACTTACTCATTTTGGTATTCACAGAAGTTAGGACTCCTAACTTTAGGACTCCTAAATGCCTTCTGTGAATACCGAAAGTCTTAAAATTAGGATTTTTCTCAATTTAGTAGTAGTAAAGTTAGGACTACTAACTTTAGGACGCCTAAATGCTTTCTGTGAATACCGAAAGTCTTAAAATTAGGATTTTTCTCAATTTAGTAGTAGTAAAGTTAGGACTACTAACTTTAGGACGCCTAAATGCTTTCTGTGAATACCGAAAGTGTTAAAATTAGGATTTTTCTCAATTTAGTAGTAGTAAAGTTAGTAGTCCTAACTTTACTACTACTAATTTGAGAAAAATCGTAATTTTAGGCCATCGGTATTCACAGAAGGCATTTAGGAGTCCTAAAGTTAGGAGTCCTAACTTTACTACTACTAAATTGAGAAAAATCCTAATTTTAAGACTTTCGGTATTCACAGAGGGCATTTAGGAGTCCTAAAGTTAGTAGTCCTAACTTCTGTGAATACCGAAATGAGTAAGTTCATTCTGTGAATACCAAAAGTAGTAAGTGCATTCTGTGAATGCCAAAAGTAGTAAGTTCATTCTGTGAATACCAAAAGTAGTAAGTGCAATCTGTGAATACCAAAACAGTAGTAAGTTTAGTATTGAGTCTTAAGTTCATTCTGTGAATCGGGCCCAGTGGGTACAATTTCCAGTGCGACGGGTCCACCTCACTCTCCGCAATAGGTCTTGGTAGTTTAGTCTCAATACCTCCTCTATTGCTTGGGCAATCTGTAAACCCAGATAGGAAATAGCTTGCAAGGCTCATGAAATGAGGAATGCCTCTGATATACTCTCCTGTATGGTCGAAATGTGCAAATTTGTGATCCGCAAATTTTGCGAATTTGTGGATTTTTTTTTTGCGTGTTCGCGGGGTTTTTTGCGTATTCGCGGGCCGCTTGCAGTGCACCGACCGTGAAGTTACCCATGCGGTCATACATGGGCGCGGCCATCTTGTGCGCGTTGCGTATTTCCGTTTCTGGGCGCTATTGGCAATCTCGCGTTATGTGCGGCGCGGTATTACGAGTGTGCGTGTGTTTTTGCGTACTCACGGGGAAAATATCGCACAAACTTACCCACGTGGTCCTCAATGGGCACGACCATCTTGTTTTTCATTCAGTGCTATGGTTCTGGGCACGCTTTTCCTATCCAGCTTCAATCTTTGCCATCCTTTGTTTGTTTGAAGTTTTTTAAAATCTTTTTTACTTATTATTAACCCTGGGCGAAGGACTTCGCTACGCCCACGGAGTGGGCGTTGTGTTGCCTACTTCACCCTTTGCAAAGTAGGCGTAGCAGGCATCACTACGCCCACCCCGTGGGCGTAGCGAAGTTGCCTGCCACCCGCCTCCCTCCCGCCCTCCCCTCCATACCTAATTTTTGAAAATGCGCATGCGTGGGCAGCCGCGCATGCGCATTGGTATCCAAGATGGCGGCGACGGCGGCGCAAACGAGCACAGGGAGCCCCAGGACGCAGCGCACAAGGTAAGTGCCTTTTTATTTACTTTTATTTCAATATTTTCAAAAATTAGGTATGGAGGGGAGGGGGGCAGGCGGCGCGTAGTGGGGCTACGCGAAGTGCGTAGGTGGGTGTAGTTTCTCGCCCACTTTGCATAGCTTCGCGTAGCCCCACTATGCATACTACGCCCAGGGTTACTTATTATCTATCCCTCTATTTTTCTAGATCTATATGGCTGAGATACCCGCCACCCCCTCTCAACACAATCCCCAAGGATGGGAAACCGGAAACAGTTCTGAACTTTTGGAAGACGGGAGGGAGTGACCCTCCCGGCCGTATTTATTAAAATATGAAACAAAATTAAAACATTAAAATAACAGTTTCATATTATGTACAATTTCATTACCACATTGCGATGTTTGGCTAACCTTAACATATTCTCTAATACAAAGGTTCTCCTAGCCGAACTAACATCCTACAAAACATTTAACTTGAAATTTTGAAATTGTACATCCTAACGTTTAAGGGCCAACTGCAAGGTCGTAACCGGTGTCAAGATCCCTAAACCAGAAATATCCCCCTCACTTGTGAGGGGCGACCGCACCGAGGTGTACCTCAAGTGCAACTACCAATTTCCCTTGACTTGACGGGGGCCCCAATAAACTCGACGCCACTTAAAGGTCGTCCGAGGACTCGTGTGAGGTATCTAGAAGGTAGCGTAGACCCCCCCCCAAACCCCACACAACTTACCACATCTGCCGTCGCAGATGTCCTGGCCCCAGGAAATTCTCCAGGAGGGGGCTGTAGCCCCTCCTACCCAGGAAGGGGTCTTGACCGCCTTTCCTTTCCTTTCGGCGGCCCATCCTTAGAAGGGACCGCCTCCCCGTTGAGGGGCCAATGGCCACCTCCCTCGAGCGCTCCCATCCGTAATGGGTGACGCCCACTCATAGGGATCTTCCAATTAGTGCTCACCGATCATGACCTTACCGCCCGACCAAAATAAATACGACAATTCTAAACTAAATGACTAATTTACTTAAAAGACAGTAACACAACAACTTTATTAAAAGCATGCTTACTGATCAACACTTAGAGCAGGATTTCTTTATTTGCAAAATATACCACAAATTGACCATTCTTTATTGCATATTCAAAGTCACCACGATACTAATCCGAACCTGCAAACAAAATTAGAGTTACCACATCAAACTTTATTCAAAACCACTTGCTGTCCTCAGGGGCTGGTGGGTGGGTCAAAAATTGGCTCTTCGTTCCGTCTCGAGCTCACGTGCAGCGAGGTGGTGCAGCTTCAGAGCACAGGAACAAGAGGATGCTTCCT
Organism: Lissotriton vulgaris; assembly: GCF_964263255.1. NCBI lineage: Eukaryota > Metazoa > Chordata > Amphibia > Caudata > Salamandridae > Lissotriton > Lissotriton vulgaris. The sequence continues at coordinate 847,344,822 of NC_141695.1, forward strand.
TGGCTTGTTGCTTCTTTTATCCGTCTTCAGGGCGGGCGTAAATCCGCCCCTGCCTGCCCCAGTGGCGTGGCCGGCCGCGTCAGTGTCTAGGCCAGCCCACTCTAGGGCGGGAAAAAGGCGCGCCCCGGCTACGCCGCTTCGGGCATACCAGCCGAGACTTGCCTCCCGCCCAAGATGGCTTCCCGGGGGATCGTGGTACTCCGCCATACGTTCGGGGGGACCGAATGGTCGCCCCTTTCCATATGGCTGAGATACCCGCCACCCCCTCTCAACACAATCCCCAAGGAAGGGAAACCGGAAACAGTTCTGAACTTTTGGAAGACGGGAGGGAGTGACCCTCCCGGCCTTATTTATTAAAATATGAAACAAAATTAAAACATTAAAATAACAGTTTCATATTATGTACAATTTCCTTACCACATTGCGATGTTTGGCTAACCTTAACATATTCTCTAATACAAAGGTTCTCCTAGCCGAACTAACATCCTACAAAACATTTAACTTGAAATTTTGAAATTGTACATCCTAACGTTTAAGGGCCAACGGCAAGGTCGTAACCGGTGTCAAGATCCCTAAACCAGAAATATCCCCCTCACTTGTGAGGGGCGACCGCACCGAGGTGTACCTCAAGTGCAACTACCAATTTCCCTTGACTTGACGGGGGCCCCAATAAACTCGACGCCACTTAAAGGTCGTCCGAGGACTCGTGTGAGGTATCTAGAAGGTAGCGTAGACCCCCCCCCAAACCCCACACAACTTACCACATCTGCCGTCGCAGATGTCCTGGCCCCAGGAAATTCTCCAGGAGGGGGCTGTAGCCCCTCCTACCCAGGAAGGGGCCTTGACCGCCTTTCCTTTCCTTTCGGCGGCCCATCCTTAGAAGGGACCGCCTCCCCGTTGAGGGGCCAATGGCCACCTCCATCGAGCGCTCCCATCCGTAATGGGTGACGCCCACTCATAGGGATCTTCCAATTAGTGCTCACCGATCATGACCTTACCGCCACAGGCCGGATAGTTGACCGGCTATCCGGACCCCCCACAACACTCCTACCTAAAGGTCATGTCTTAAAGTCTTTAGCCAAGCTATCAAGTCTCCTATGAGTAACTCGTTCCCCACCCGGGATAAATGAACACCATCCCCCAGATACATACTGTCACCAGTAATACAACCATGCGGAATAGAATGCAGAGTATTGGAACGGAACAATCTACTCACTTTGTTATTAATTTTCCTTACTGAATGATTCAGAGCAGAAACAGAAATAGCCCCCCGCCATACTTTTCGTGGGATCATATGGGACCATGCAATTGTGCACCCTGGAACTCTTCTCGCTAACCAACTTACAGTGGAAAGCATCGCCTCTAGAAGAAGTCGTCTACCAGTGGTGACCAAATCATTGCCCCCGAGATGTACTATGACTATAGACGGCGGTGACCTCGTCCGCCCTAGCAAACCCTCGAAAAAATGATTGAAACTGGTCAATACAGAGTCCGCCCCTTCCGTAGAAGGACACACTGTACCCGTATTCCCCAGCCACGTGAATCATGTCACCTGCTTTGAATACGTCCGCGGCACGCCTCACGTATGAGTGGCCCACGACCCACACCTCCTTTTTCACAGCCGGTGATGTCTGACCGCTGGCCCGGTGATGGGTCGACTGCATAGTCCGCCCCGCCTCGTAGGCTTGCGCAACTGAAACCAAACAAAAACAAGAAGAGTGAGTACATCATTACAGCTTCACAACATGTGCAACCGCACATACCTTTTATAACAATTGGAGGACCAACGCCCCACACGTTTAACTTGTTCGACATTCAGACCCCTGGCTGTAGCCTCTGTAGCAGCCCCTATCCGAAAGGAATGGGTCCCAAACTCGCCCGGGTTCAAGCCCACAGCGGCAATCGACATCGCAAGCACCCGCTGAAACTAAAACCTCGTCAGTGGGGTGGCGTCAGCGTGTCTCAACAAGGTCCCCCCCCATGATGCCACCCTTTGTGCTAAATATTCCTCTACACAACCCACCGGGCACATGGAGGACCCGGGAATCCTTTGTATGATTATGCAATCACCCATCGCACCCTGATCGGTCTTGGACCTGACAAACGAGACAGTGATTGTCCCCCCTCTGACCTGAACGTGCTCTCGGCACAGTCCCCCCATCACATCCTGCTTGTTCCTTGCCACTAGTTCGCTTACCCGCATAGCCCCATGGAATGCCAGCGTAAAAGCGGCTCGGAATAACACTGTTTCATACTGGGATGAACACGTTGCAGGGAGTATGGATAATAACAGGGCCAACCTATCCAAACCTATCGGGCGCCTTTCATCTACTCTGCGACCCTCTAGGCGTTGCCACCCACGTAGCGCTTTTTGCACAACGAAAGACGCTGTCGGGTCCTGGATCCCATGAGCCCTAGCCACAAAGGAAATGGCGGCCCGATGCCTCTGGGCCGTAGCCACTGATTTGCCTGCCTGATGTAAAGACAGCAGGAATTTCACTACCAACTCCTCCTGGCCCCAAAGCTCCCCTCTAGCAGCCCCCAAAAAGGCCCAATAGGAACGGAACGCCCCTTCATATGCCTTCCTCGTCCTGGGTGCTAAACTCTCTCCCACGAGGTTACGAAGTTCGGGGCACCGAGAGACCAGAGAGCTTCGGGAAAGGGTGCCGCCACCGGGTCCGCTGTGGGCAGAAAACCCCAGAAGGCCTGCATACGAAAACGAGAAAGCGCATCAGCCGCCTGGTTCATCACACCCGGCACATGTCTTGCCTTAAATAGCACATTCAATTGCATACACAGTAATACAATTTCCTTGAGCAATCTCAGAATCCATTTGCATCGTGCTGCCTGGCTATTGATACACTCAACCACGGTCATGTTATCAGACCAGAATACCACAGAGTGATCTCTGAACCCCTCGGGCCAAGTTCTCAGGGCCACCAGAATGGGGAAAAGTTCCAGAAAAGCAATGTTACTTGGCAGTCCACTATCATGCCACCATGACGGCCATTTTTGTGCCGACCACTGAGTGCTGAATATGGCACCAAAACCAATGCTCCCTGCCGAATCCGTCCACAGCCCCAGCTCCTCAGAGGACACCGCCGGTTTGTTCCAGACAATTCGACCATTGAAATCCGCCAGAAATGCCAACCAAATGCGCATGTCCTGGCGAACCTCTGCCGAGAGCCTTGTGCGATGATGACCCTCCTTCAGGCCGACCATGGCTTGAGCGATCGAGCGGGAAAAGGGGCGGGCCATCGGTATTACTCGTAGGGCAAAATTCAACTGTCCCACCAATTGTTGTAATTGATGTAGCTTAACCTTAGACTCACTTATACACGTTTGCAGGCATGCCCTGAATCTTAACACTTTGTCTCCTGGTAAACGAAAACAACCTTCTTCGAGCCGAGCTCGATCCCCAGAAACTCGAGGCAAGTCGAGGGACCCACAGTCTTACCTGGTGCCAATGGCACGCCAAACTGATTCATCAGGACACAACATTCAGTCAAAGCCTGTCCACATTCCGGATCCCCGGCTGCCCCCAGAAACAAAAAGTCATCGAGGTAATGCATAACATGTTGAAACCCCGTCTTCCTTGTGAAGACCCATTGCAAGAAACAACTGAACTTTTCAAAATAGGCACAAGATATAGAGCACCCCATTGGCATACACCTATCCATGTAATAGTGACCCTGAAACATGAAACCAAGGAGACGCTGATCGTCTGGATGTACCGGGAGCAACCGGAACGCTGACTCGATATCAGATTTTGCCATCAGCGCACCGGGCCCCAGGCGATTCAATATGGCCACGGCCTCATCGAAGGATGCGTACCGCACCGAACACACTTCCGGGTCTATCGCATCGTTTACGGAAAGACCACGTGGGGCTGATAAATTATGTATCAGCCGAAACTCACCCGGGTCCTTCTTGGGGACCACCCCTAAAGGGGAACAAACAAAGTTAGCAACTGGTGGCACATTAAATGGACCGGCGACTCGACCTCGAGTAACCTCTTTCCCGATCTTTTCCTGTACCACGGTCGTATGTTGCAAGACCGATATCTGGTTTTTACATTTCGCTACACCCTGAAACTCCCCCACTGGGATGCGGAAACCATATGAAAACCCGTTCCGCAACACCCCAGCGGAAGCGTGATCCGGGTATTCGCTGAGCCAGGGAATCATTGCCATGGTATCAATCGGAGTAGGTAAAGGCGCCCCTCGGACTATGTTAGACCTGTTTGGCGCCACCTCTACCCCCATTATCACCCGTTTTGGCTCTGCACATGGACTCAGGATGGGATGATTGCCCACACCCACCACATTCGTGCCTAAATTTGCATGACCCCTGGGGCCTGGTACATTTACCCCTGTTAAAGTTCCAACAAATCCCCCTCTTTCCTGCGTTGCCGATTGGCCTCGAGTGGTTGTCGTTACTCGTACTTGATCGAAAGGGCGTCCCCGCATATTGGCGGGAGGATTCACCCACGCTACTCCCTACCAATGGCAACTTCAACATACCAGTATCTTCCATTTTGGACCAAGACACAGAATCATAACAATCCCAAGTTAAGTTTTTATCATGTTCTTTCGCTTTTCTGAAAATATTATCGTAACAGAACCATTGATTGCCCTCGTGTGATACAGAATACCCCATGATCCGTGACTGATAAATCGGCAATTCGGACAGCAAGTCGGGCCTACGTTCACCCATGATGGATGTAAAAATCCCCCATGCTTTGCCCCAATTGCCAATGTTTTCATTTACCTTAAAGGCGGCCATCTTTGCGCGCCAAACACTCGGATGCATGAGCTCCTTCTGGCTCTTAACATGCTCCATCTCATAATGATCGGTAAGCAACGAGAAGATGTTTATATACTCCTCTGCCCATATCGTCTCTTTGATAGCCAGAGGGACATGTTGACCCAACTTTTCCCTTCGAGAGAGTGCAGACTCATCCCTTGCAATCGGCAATGGCCGCTTACCTGAACCGGAAGCTGTATCTGCGACTGGACCTATCCCAGGTGGTTTCTCTACTGCCGCAGCCGGCGATGGTGCCTTCGTCGCTTCCCTTGTTTCACGCAGTTGCTTCATCAACACCTGCGCGTCGTCAGCCGTGGCGCCCTTGCTACCTTTACCCAACCACGCTGCTAATTGTGCTGCCAGCTCGGGCGGCATATCTTCCCCGGACACGGGGGTGACCACCACGGGAATCGTATTCCCCTCCTCCGGCACGGGAGTTGGTTCTTCGAGTGGGGTACAGGGAACCGGGATGTCTCCCCCAGCTGCTCCCCTTCTGGGCCTCTTGCCTTTTCCTCCTGGAGCTGCTCCTGCCAAAGGACGTTTCGGTCCCCCTTCCTCGTCTTTATCCGCCATTCGCTTCTTTAGGTCGGTCACCTCTTTCATAAGAACACGCAGCATCTGGTCGGTAGTCATTCGCTTTCCCGCTTTCTTGGGCATTCTCCGACAGAGTATCTGCAAAACAAACAAGAAAGATTACAACGCTCAAAAATTGGCTCTTTGTTCCGTCTCGAGCTCACGTGCAGCGAGGTGGTGCAGCTTCAGAGCACAGGAACAAGAGGATGCTTCCTTGGCTTGTTGCTTCTTTTATCCGTCTTCAGGGCGGGCGTAAACCCGCCCCTGCCTGCCCCAGGGGCGTGGCCGGCCGCGTCAGTGTCTAGGCCAGCCCACTCTAGGGCGGGAAAAAGGCGCGCCCCGGCTACGCCGCTTCGGGCATACCAGCCGAGACTCGCCTCCCGCCCAAGATGGCTTCCCGGGGGGATCGTGGTACTCCGCCATACGTTCGGGGGGACCGAATGGTCGCCCCTTTCCATATTTTGTGTTTTCTTCTACTTTTGGTTACTTTAAAACTACCTATTTTTACCTCTTCTTTTATTTACTTTTTCCCTATTCTCTTTCCTAGTTATTATTTCCATTCCTGTCCAGGACCATGGCAAAGGGAGCCGGGAAGGATAAGGGGAAGGGTCCCGCACCCCGTACCCGGCTCCCATGCGGGCGATTGCGGGGGTGGGCAAGTCACAGCGGAGGAGGTGGCCGCACTGGTTTATTATGTGCAGCGCCGCCTCCCCAAGACCATTGCGGCAGGCGGCAGGATCGCTAGCGGGTATGGGCTTCGGGAGCGTCGGAAGCTGTGGGAGAAGGTGTGCCGGCCTATGTATAAACACTCTCGGGTCCGGCGCACCTACAACCAGGCCACGCACCGGTGGTCCGAACTCCTGGACCGTGAACACGACCTGCTCGACCTGCTAGGCATCGAGATCCCCGGGCTTGGTGAGTAGTAGTAGCTATTTAATCACTACTCTGTTTTCTTCTGCTCTATGTGTTATCATATTGCGAATTTTTGTTTTTTCTGAAGAGCAATAATGCTGCAGATTAGATTGTAGGTAAATTATGTTTCAAAATGTTCTGTGATTGCATTTCAGGTGCACTACTCTCCTGCTCAGTGGTAGTGCGACTATGCTTATTTGTTTTCAATTTTTTGTGCTCATTTCATTGGCCTGAGTAATTATGTATGAGTGTACTTTACAGAACTGCGTAATGCTAGACACTAAGGGGCAGATTTACAATTACTGGCGCATCCCTGCAAATTAGCAGGGATGCGACAGTAATTGTGCGCCACGCCTTCACCACCCATGGTGCGCCGCATTTACAATGCGGCGCACCATGGGGCAAAAATGGCACAGAAGTATCATGCATCTGTGCCCTAAAGGCAGCGCATTGCTGGAGTTGCGTCGCACGCAGCTCCAACAATGCTCTGGGGTGCCCTATCTCCCCAATGCTGCGTCTAGCCGTACGTCTGTTTCAAGCAGGCGCAGGGTTTTGAGTGACGCAGCATTGGCCTAAAAGTGACTGAGTGAAATCTTGTAGATTTCACTCAGCCACTTTTAGGATGCGTTCCTGCGCAGGAACGCCCTCCCTTGCACTGGAACACCCCCTGATGGCGCAGGGCTTTACAACGTGATGCATCTCCCAGATGCGTCACGTTGTTAATATACCCCGCACCATGGCGCCTCTTTTGCGCTGCCGCTGTGTCACAAAAGTCACGCAACGATGGAGCAAAAGAGCCGCAAGGGACTTGTAAATTTGCCCCTAGAGACTCAAGTCCAGTCCTTCCTTTGTACACCTGCCACTAAGAAGAGATAGTGGTGGTGGATTGATAGTTTGAGTATTTTAATGACTGGTTATGTAGTAGGAAACTTACTTTTTAGTGTTCTCACTGGTCTGCATTCACGATGGACTTTGTCTGTCACTTCGCGTGCTGCGGAGTGCTGCCTGCCAGTCCTAGTCGAACCTTTTTGTAGTTGGTTTAGTGAGTTACATAACTTTCCAAATCGACGGTCCGCGAATCCAGCAATACTAATATCCTAGTAGACCACATCAGATAGGTCAATAAATGTAGTGCAATTGTTGTCTATTTGCTATTTCCCCGAAATAATTTGTTATTGTTCTTTTGAAATGTTTGATTTGGTTGACAAGAAGCATCCATGTTTGGGTCTTTCTTTCATATTGCACATCAGCTCCCCCCAGGGGCAAGAGGACTGAGGAGGAGGTAGCGGTGCCGGCGGAGCAGGAACCGGAAGGCCAGGATCGGTCCGGCGAGGGCTCCTCTGCTGGCCCCAGTAGGTTTTCATGTTAATATTAATAATTATACTTCCCTATCTTTTAGAGTACCTATATTTTACTAATGTTCCTCATTCGATTTTTTCTAAATCGTCTTTGATCTTCTTGTAGACTGTTTCGAAATTCTTATCCTGCCTCTACTATGACTCCCTGTGGTACTACTAGATTATTATTATTAGTCTGTTTGTGTAGCTAACTAAGCTTGCACAGTTGGCAAAAGGTGTTAAACGAAACTCCCATTCTATTCAGCAATAGCTCTATGCACTGAGTGCAGTCCTCTGGGTTGTCCATGATGTCTTTTGAAGTCTTCTAAATGTTTATGCTTTGACAATTCCCAACAGTAAAATGTCAATGACCACCAAGAAAGAATAAGATACTAGTTTACTTTTTGATTGGATAGGAGGACAACCCATACTACTATTGTTGCAGGGACATTTCTGCACAAACAGAACTATGGACACTAAATAGTGCATTGTTTATCAATTATAATAGGCGCAGTTAGACTTTCCACATACCTCAGTCATAACAGAATTTGAACCCCCAATCTCCTTACTGACTAGCTAGTGTGGCAGAGTCATTTAGCTCCCTAATTCATCGATGATTGATCCCCAATGATGATTATCCAACCCAGGACATAAGACTACGGAGTCAGAGTCCAGAACTGTCAGAGCCACAGACTCATGCTTGCAAATTGCAAACCCTTTCGCTCACTCACTCATGACTAAAAACCACAGAGTCTATGTAAGTTTTAAAGCTTTATTAAAAGTAAAAACATTTATTAAAATCAAGTTCATCTTACAACCTAAACGGTGGATTGAAAATGGAAACGTGCTTAGTGATTTCACACATTAATTGTGGGCGAGCCCTCACCTGGTTGGAACTTCAAATCTTCTTTGTGGTGCTGAATAGTTGCTGACTCCGTCCTAGTGATGATGATCTGATCTTGCTCTTGTTCTTAGAAGGGAAGCTTCTGTCTGTTATGAGAAAAATGGTGCGTATTAAAAAGCAAGCATTCATCAGTTGTGCCAAAAAGTGTAGCAAGACAACACCCTTCCCTGAAAAAAGGGCAATTTTTAATTTTGACTAGACAGTCACAAATTATTAAGTTTGTTTGTGTAGTCGTAGTGACATTGTTTCATTCCTATACAAAATACTAGGGAGTGGTTTATATGGCATCTAAGAATCTGAAATGTATTTTCTAGGCGGAACATCGGCACAACCATCCATCGGTGCCGGGGCCAGCGCGGAGGTGGGCACTCGTTGGGCGGAGGCGGTGCAACAGCCAGCGGAAACTGCTGTGGGGGATGCCACGGTAGTGGCGGACAGTGGTAAGCTATTATATTCCTTACTTATTGAGATTGCAGACTGCAGAGTGTGCTCTCTGCAAAGGTGTATATGTTGTACAGTGCAAGTATACTATACTGTTAAGAAGACTTACAAATTTAGAACTAAGTTTTTTTCAACCAGGTAGTAGCCTCCTCTAAATTGACTTCAACTCAGCTGTGAAAGTTTTTTCGAGAATCCAAGTCAGATCAGAGATGAACTTGATGGATGGGATGAACGAAAAGGGAAAGAAGGGTGTAAGTAAGTGTGGAAGGACGAGCGAGTTAAAAGTAATGATGACTGGCAAAGAATGATACGTGTTTTTGAATGCTGCCCGAGGTGGCTGGGAATATGATGCATGGCCGGTTGAAGGATGAAGCAAGGATGGGTGGAAGGAGAAAGGGAAGAGGACTGCCTGGGTGGGTAAAACAGAAACTGTATGTGTGCTCAATATATCCTTTGGTTGAAATTCAAATGAAAGTCAAGCACATATGCATGGCTTGCGGTTTCCAAAATAAAATGAAAATGTTGTTTTCCCATGAGAAAAAGTAAGGTTTGTCCAGTTGAGACATTAAGAAGAACGATTGACTATTACTTTGAATGGATGGATGCCTGGATCATGCTACTATCTGACTCATAGATAGCATATGTGTATATAGAGAGAGTAGACGGTCACTGGATGAACTAAGTGTTACTTTGAAGAGCATGTAACACCGCACCCGCACGTCCGTTCCAGTGTAGGAAAGGCAAGGAAAAGAAGTTGTAATTTTTCCGAATACTACCATGAATAGTAGCAGTAGTTTGTATTGCAAGCATAGCATATATCCGGCGATTACGGGGGCCAATCACTACCTCTGTTAATAATTTTAGTACAACTCTGTCATTCATGTGTGGCCTATCAGTGTCCACTCAATAAAAAACAAAGCACCTAAAGTCATCCCATATGTAATCAAATACATATCCTGTGAAGGGATAGATAATCATATTATTTATCTTCTTCATTTTCCTTTTCTAGTAGTCATTGGCGCTGTAGGGTGAAAGTTAAATTAATTAAGCAGTAGCCCTTGTAACAGAGTATTCTCAGTGCCACCCATAATAGAAAAGTAAGAGCTTCACCACCTGCATGTACTGGACTGGTACAGTAACGCAAGCCTGTGTCATCATGGCGTGCGTCTGTTTTTCTCGGTGCAAGTTGACTGCGCTGGCATTATGCCGGCTTCCAGAAGTTTACGTACCAATTTCGCTAAACAAGAGAGAAGAAGAAGAATAAGACTGGTGTACTGTCATAGTCGGCTCTAATGTAGTGAGTCCATAGTGCTCTTAGAATTGATTCCTGAAACTCCCACTAATGTTAGAGCAAGGCTGAAGAAGTGGGAGGTTAGATAGATACAGGCCACATATGTTATGTACTGTGCTTGCAAGTTGCTAGTTCTACTGTGACACAACTTTCTGCTGAATTATTTTGTGTTAATCTTAAAGAGCATTGGTTACAGACTATGTTTTTCTTTCTTCATATAGATGCTCCTTCAAAACTGTCACGGAAGTTGCTGGCTAGACGGGCCCGGCAAGGGAAACTGGAGGCGACTGTCGCCGAATATCGGCGGCTGGTGGCCCAGGAGGAGGAGGACACGCAGTCGACCTCCACAACATCCACAGAGCCAGCTGCATCCTCCTCCGCGCTCCCTGGGTCAGCCAGTCAGTGCAGGCCTCCAGCGGTACGGAGCCGTGGTACCGCAGCCACCCGCCACCGCCAAGCAGCCAAAAAATCAGCTGCCCCCCACAGCAGGTGCAAGGCACGCTTACACCGCCTAACCCTCAGGGTGTCCTACCTTGAGCAGGAGCAGAAGAAAATGAAAATCCTGCTCAAGAACCTCCGCAAGGAGCATGACCACCTGGCCAAAAAAGTACACCGGCGGCGGCATTAGAGGAGGAGAGACTGTCCCTTGCCCCTTTTTTAAAGACTTTTGGGGGGTGGGAATTAGGAGTTGTGTTTTTTGGACTTTGGGGACTTTTTATTTCACAGACATTCTTTGGGGTTAGGTAGGGGGGTGGGTCGGGTCTTGTGGGATAGTTTATTTTTGTTAGGGATATAAATAATTATTACTTTCAACTTAAACATAGCATACATGTTTTTACTGCAGTTGAGGCTGGAGGGTGGGGGGTTTAACTGTAAGTTTGTTTTCCTGAAACTTAAGTGGCTTCTTGATTCAAATTGTGTAAGTAATTATTGCCTAAATGTTTACAAGAGTAAGTGCCTCTCACAGAGTTAGTGAATTCAATTGTCCTAGGACTTTACTAGTACTACCGTCAGTCTCTCGTCTCTCCTACTACTCCATTATTCTTCCTCCCCCCAAACGCTTATCTTACCTGTAATTCGTGTTTGAAAATGGGGCTAGGCACAGGGCTGGCTGCATGGCAAATGGCGATTAAGGTTGGTAATCCTGGGCGGATGAAATGGCATCATTGCGGTGGTACTAGTGGTGGTACTCAGTGGCAGTTGCAGCATATGAAAAAAAAGAAAATTAAACCTTGATTGGCCTGAGCGGAGCATTAGAACGGTACGATAGATACTATAGCATGTGACAGTACACTAGAACAGTGCCATAATGTAGCCTCACAAATGCTAAAGTATTGAAAGTATAACTACTACTTGCGTGGAATTTGACATTGGCTACTACTACAAGAAATAGTACTGAAGGTGAAGGACACAGCACCGTAATCATTTGCCACGTGTAGGAGGAGGATGTTCTTCATGATCAATCCAGTTGATGGCGCCCATGAAAATCTGCTTTGATTTGCCAATAGTCATGGGTCTGTGTCAAGCTGAGTAAGAATATATCCTCAGATTCCTTCACCAGCCTTGAAATGTAATTCATTTTCAGTTGCTATGACCTTATCCTCCCCAGCAAGTGTGTGGAAATATTGCTGTCATTTACTCACACATCAATGAAAACCTCAGAGCCCAGGGGAAGAGGGTTAGGGTTTGGAAATTGGATGGGAATGGGTTTTTTGGGGAAAGTTTTGTAGAGAGAAGAAAAAAAACACAGCATGGACAAACAACAAATGAAGATAAACAAACCTTTGGATACGAAGATATCCATAAATCTTTTAAGGGACATAAAGGAAGTGCATGCACTACTGCAGGCATGAAGTTGATTGATAAATGGATGGTTAGATTACTTAAACTAAGTAGTACTTTCTAATGAATGAAAGAATGCAACAGTACAGGGCTGCAGTAATTATGCGTTTTCACTTGCCTATCTCTGCACTCAGAGAAACACTTTGTTCATTAAATTAGTTTGAAAAATAGCAAAGTAAAACCATACAATGGCTGGAGGGATGAATTTAGAAGCAGAGAACAAAGAAATGCAGAGTCACACTCATAGAAGTTCACAGCAATAACATTACTTAAAAGATAAGTAGAAATGAATGGATACTGTTACTGTATGTTGTTGTACTTGTCCTGTTGAATTTGGGAAGTTGCATGCATCCAGCCATTCCTCTTATTTGCGGTACTCCTCCATTCCATCTGACGCTCCGTTGATCAATGTTGGTGACCAGAAGACACCCTGTCCACTGCCTGCCTGGCGGATGCTGAATTGCGGCTCGCTAATGTGAAGTCTGACTTCATCCTTTTTCCCATTGCACAGGGTGAAAGCCGCCCTGTAAATGTTGATGGAAAAACAGGAAGTGATATTAAAACACCACTGAGAAAAAAAAATAAGGTACGTACGCTGTGTAGTGCAAAAAGTCACACTTTCAGTTTCAGAATTGACAGTACAATAGTTTCGAAAGGGGGTAGTCTGAGTCTCCTTTTGAAGGATAAATAAGTATGGGTGAATTTTGCGGCTCTTTCCCCTCAAGCTAGGTGTACTTTAAACTACGATTTTAGAACAAAATTATACCTTCCCAGCAGTGCTCCCAGACCCTTAAACCCAGTCGCTAAAATGTAGAATACCCCCAATCTGACCCCAAAAAACGTGCGATACTGCTACCTGTCTGAGGCCTAGTGGAAAATGGTGACAAAACGTACTTTGAAAGTAAAGTAGGCCCAAATCCCCCTTTTTACACCATGTATTTTCTTCAAACCACTTGCAACCAAAATTAGACATTTCTCAACAAGTGCTCCAAGAGTAGACCCCAGAACCCAGTTGCCAAAATCTCAAATATCCCCAAACACATGCAATACTGCTAACCCTAACGAGCCCTAAGTTAAAAATAGTGTCAAACGCTTTCTTCAACTTGGCCCTAACTCCCCTTTGCCACTATGGATTTTCTCCAAACCACTTGCAATCAAAACTATCCATACCCAGCGTTGCTCCAAGACCCCCCAACCCCCCCCGAACACCGGGAACCCCCCCAAGCAGGCCCCCGAAAACACGAAAGTACCGAAAACTCTGGAAAGTGAAAAACTTTTCCACCATGGATTTTCTCCAAAACACTTTTATCTGGTATTAGACCTTCCCAGCAATGCCCCCAGACCCGTCAACCCAGGCAAAAACAATTTTAACACCCCCAAACAGGCAAAAAGCAAAAATGCAAAAATGGGGACTTTGACAAATTTACAGCCAAAAAGCAGAATCATTTAGGCATCATTCCCAAATCACTCCGTGCGCGCACTGCAGCTAGGCCCTAACTCCCCTTTGCCACCATGGATTTTCTTCAAACCACTTGCAATCAAAACTATCCATACCCAGAGTTGCTCCAAGACCCCTCAACCCCCCCCCCCCCAAACACCAGGAACCCCCCAAGCAGGCCCTCGAAAACACAAAAGTGAGCGAAAACTCTGAAAAGTGAAAAAAAAATTCACCATGGATTTTATCCAAAACACTTTTATCCGGTATTAGACCTTCCCAGCAATGCCCCCAGACCGGTCAACCCAGGCGAAAACAATTTTAACACCCCCAAACAGGCAAAAAGCAAAAATGCAAAAATGGGGACTTTGACAAATTTAGGCCTAGTTCCCAGATCACTCCATGCGCGCTCTGCAGCTAGGCCCTAACTCCCCTTTGCCACCATGGATTTTCTTCAAACCACTTGCAATCAAAACTATCCATACCCAGCGTTGCTCCAAGACCCCCCAACCCCCCCCCAAACACCAGGAACCCCCCAAGCAGGCCCCCAAAAACACGAAAGTGAGCAAAAACTCTGAAAAGTGAAAAAAATGTTCACCATGGATTTTATCCAAAACACTTTTATCCGGTATTAGACCTTCCCAGCAATGCCCCCAGACCCCTGTAGCCACCCGCAAAAAAGCAGAACACCCCCAAACAGGCAAAAAGCAAAAATGGGCCTACCTTCAATTCAGTCCAAATGCGCTCTGCAGCTAGGCCCTAACTCCTCTTTCCCACCATGGATTTTCTTCGAATCACTTGCAATCAAAATTATGCTTTCCCAGCAGTGCTCCCAGACTCCGAGACCCTCTCCCACAAATCTAGAACACCCCCAAACAGCCCCCAAACACATGCAATACTGGCATATTCAAAACATGGCAAATTGCGCTGTTCACAAAACATTGCTGTTTTCAGCACTTCCACTACTTCGATCCTCTTGAAACTTACCTGGACAGTCACTTGTTCCAGCGATTCACAAGAATCTCAGCAAGGCAGAACAAAATCGAACCACTGCGCTCTTTGAAGAAGAAGAAGAAGAAGAAGAAGAAGAAGAAGGTCTACGACTAGTTTTCACTTAGTTTTCACCCAAACACACGCGCCTGCAAAACACCCAAAAAGGCCACAATTCTGCCACTTCTGGACCAAAGAACATCAAACCCCCCTAAAACCTTTCCAACATCATTATTAACGAGCCTGCATCGGGCCCCGAGCCCTAGACTCAGTGTGAACCATACCAACTTAAACCCAAAAACCCTAGTAAATCGCACTGAACCCCAAACCCTAGATATGCTTTGTCTGTCTGTGTCAAAGAGCCTAGGTATGCTACATCAGAAGGATGCTTCACTCAGTGGTGCCTGCCTTGACCGTCTGCATGGCTCTGTCGCAAGCATGGGCCAAAAATCCGTTCCGCTCAAGAATTTGCGATTTTACGGTAATTTCGCGAGATTTGCGAAATACCGAAAAACAGCAAATTTTGCAAACATAACGGATGTTTGGCCCAAGCTTGAGGCAGTGCCATGCAAAGGGTCAAGGCAGGCACCACTGAGTGAAGCAACCTGATGTAGCATACCTAGGCTCTTTGTCAGACAGACAAAGCATATCTAATGGTATGCAGCAAGCCACATAGCCCCAATTTTACATGAACTGCTGTCTGGAGTGTACTCTGCCTTGCATTACAACAACAGTACACTGCCTCGCCCTCGACCACTACATACCACGAACAGACAGACATGTAGTTCTGCTGTAGTAGTTGTTGTAGACTGGTTTACCTGTTTGCCACTCACGAATTGGCCATAGTTCTTCCGTAAACCGACGCTGATGATTCATCCATCCCAATGAGTTACTGTAAAGAAAAAAGATATATTATTTAATCAATCATCATGGTATATTGGCAAGTGAGTCCGCTCCAAGGACATTTTGCATATTGTGAAATGCAATATAGTGACCCCTGAATTTGAAGTACAATTTGAATTAAACGAGGTAAAAAAGAACAGAGTAGTTGACATGAGTTACAATTACTGTGTAAAAGATTAAATAATAACTAAGACAAGACATATGAATCATCATTTCATGCACAAAAAACAAACAGCAATTGGTTTCATCAGAGCCAGACAGTCATTGCTGTCCACTGCATTCCATCTTCTCAATTATTCATTACCTGTTCTACTTTTTGTCTGCATTTTCTTCGGAAAGTGAGGGCCCACAGGGCAGCCTCTCCTGTCAAAATCAGAAGTAACTCTGTCAGCAATCAGCAAGCATGTAGTCAGTCAGTAATTTCAGTCCCACTTGAGAGGACTCGTCGTAATCCATCCATCTGCCTTGAGGGAAATGGATAGGGGGAGTCTGGAGGAGGAGTATAAAGGAGCATGATTGAGTTGTGAACTTGTGAACCTCAGGAATGCAGACTGCGGCACCTTCAAATCAATAAGGAATATAAGATGAAGACAGTGCTGCTGATGGACTTGTTGTGATTAGGTGATTAGAGTTTTGTTGTGGTAAAAGTTGCAAAACAAAGAAAGACACACAGAATTAAAACTGAATAAGGACGAAAAAAAGGAAGTCATTTTCAGGGCTCGGTGTCAGGGAAGTAGAGCTTGTCCTCAAACTCCATGAATTGAGATGGGAGTAGGTCAGGTAACAGAGAAGAACTTCCGTCACCTAAGTCGGCGTCCCCTTCTTCCTGCGTGCATTCACGTACTTTATAATCTGGTGGTATGAAGTGCTGATTCATCTTGATCAGTGTTAACCTTTCCACATTTTTGGCTGAGAGGCGGGTCCTTTTTGAAGTTACAATGGCACCAGCAGCACTGAAAACACGTTCAGAAGACATTCTTGCGAGTGGGCAAGACAAATAATTTACAGCCAGGTTGGTGATCAGTGGCCATAGAGCCATTTTCCTGTACCAATACAGCAATGGGTTCTTATTAACAATGACCTCTGTTGGGTCATCCAGATAGGCCTGCACCATCGACTCAAGGTTCTCCATGGTTGCTCCACTTTGCGTACCATCTGTGGCCTTTGCAGCACTGGAACGATCAAACCCTTGATGAGTTAGCCAATCCGCTTCCGACAATATTATGGCTGGGCCTGGGGCAGGTGTGGATGATGATACGGTTGCTGCTGGTGTAGTTAACGGCTGTGAGGGAAAGTGACTCCCTTCGCCCACAGATTCAGAAGTGGAACTTGATGCCGGATGGCCTGCTGATTCAGTTGGACTTCTGCCGGCTCCTTGAATTTTCTGCCGATCTTTTTCGAACCGAGTGGCTGACACAGCTAGCCAATGTTTGTACTTTGAAACATCTGCTTCATCAAAAGGAATGAATGCTTTGCTGGCCACTGCCTTTTTGTATCGTGGATTCAGAATAGTGGCACAAATGTAATGTTGTTCTGTATGTATGTTTTTAAGCCTTTCATTGTCAACTAGGTGGCTTAATAACCTCTCCGCCAGATGATATTCGTCTTGCTTTTGAGCATCATCTCGGAACGTTGAAGTCACCGCCTTCAGTTGGTGCTCTAGCATGACCAACAATGGGATAGCTTTGCCCAAAGAACAGTACTCCCTGCTGACTTCACGCGTGAAGACCTCAAAAGGATGAAGAATGTCTGTCAGGCTTTTAACTAGCTTCCATTACTCCAACTCTAGCCTCATGTCTTTCATAGTAGAACCTAGTCGAAAGACATGCTCATTGATTACCATGCACTGCTCAGACAGACGCTCAAGCATGTAAAAGGTTGAGTTCCAACGTGTTGCCACCTCCTGGATGAGTCCTTTGACTGGCACTTTACGTTCATGTTGAATGCTCCTCAGCTCCTTCCGGGCCTTAAAAGAATGGCTAAAATGTGTGCAGATTCTTCGTAGGTGGTCAGTAACTTCCTGACTGTGTTTTCATTTTTCAAGAAATCTTGCACCAGGATGTTAATACTGTGCGCCAAACACTGCACTTTGAAATAGTCACCTTGCTGCATGGCCTTAACTATATTACTGCCATTATCCATGGAAACATAACCAACTATGCGATTTCTTGGTTGCAGCCATTCAGAGACCTTACTGTTAAACTCCTCCAAAATGTTTTCTGGAGTATGAGTTTTCTCCATGGCAAACATGGCTAATGTTGCATGTTTCGGAGTAGCTTGAAAAACTGTGTCCAGGTCAACAACTGCACTTGACTTGTCTCTAACCCCAGCAAAAGACCCTGCAAAAGAGACCCAGTGTGCAGTGATGCACATGTAATCAAGGGCTTGGCAACTGGTCCACATGTCTGTTGTCAAGTGGATAGTGTGAACAGCACTCTTCTGCAAAGCTGCCCCAATCACCTCCAGCACATCTTGATGTAGTGCTGGAACTGCAACTCTGGCAAAATAGGACCGGCTAGGAACCTTCCATTTAGGGCAGACTGTTGCCACTAATTATAGAAACCCCACCCATTCCACGAAAGAAAAAGGGAGAAGGTCCAGCGCTAGCATTTTAGCCAGCTTTGCGTTATACAGACGTACCGTTGGGTGGTTGCGTTCAAATGGCGCCTCCGACCAAAACATGCTTCTAATGGTGGGCTGGACCATTTTACGTGATGATGATGATGATGATGATGATGATGATGCAGACTTCAAACCAGTTAGGCTCATTGATGGACTTTTTTGCATTGGTGTCTGTCCCAGACTCTTAGTGTGCCTCATACATGTTGCAGGGGTAGAGGGTGTGGGCGCTACCACTGCAGTGCTGCTGCCAGGGGTACTGGGTGTACCAAAAAAAATGTTGCTCGATTCTTGACTTCCCCCCTGCACAATCAGCCCCTCGTCAGCATCAGATACAATGTGAATGGATACATTTGGATCAGTTCTACTTTGTTGGGCTTCCTCGATCTTACTTAGGTGCGTATACCACTGGATAGGGTGGTGTTGTTTGAGATGACCTCTCTGGCCTCCGGTACCATAGTTGGTACCAAGCTTACCCCGACTAACGGATACTTTACAAATCGAACAAACGACCATGTTTTCCGCCTTTGCGCTAACAGTAAAGAAGTCCCAAACTGGGGACTGGTGATGTCTGCTGGTGGTGGAGGTGCTACTTTGACTTTCAATGCCAGATGAAGTGGAGGATGGGCGTGGCTGAATTTGTTTCTGTTGTTCACTTACAGCCCCACTACTTGAGGTTCAGGTGGAAGGAGGTCCATGCCGGCCCTTCTGACTAAAAAAGATGGAAGCTGTAGGTCGTGTTGGCGTTGTATTTAACTGCGTTGGTGGTGGTACCAGTGCCACGCCGCCCATATCCCGCTCAGCAGCCATTCGGGATAGGGTCAAAATGTTTGTCTGCTGCATGCCCCCTCTGGCTGGAGTGATGACTGTGATGACTGGGTCGTCGTCAGACTGTTCATCAGCAGCAGAAGACACCACTTCTAGTTTTCATCATCACCCATTAGTCGAAGCCTTGCGGGAGCCTTCCTTTTAGGCTTAGCTACCTTTGTCGGCTCATGGCGTGACTCACTCTCAGACTGCATTGCTGGGTTCCAATCACAATCAAGGTCATCAGAATTAAGGGGGCTTGAAGAAGAACTTGTAGTAGTAGGAGTAGCCCTCCTTGACCTTTTTCTTGCTGGGGATCTGGAAGACAATGGATCATCATCAGGAGGAGTGGCTTCCTCGGATGAGACCTCCTCTTGAATATCAATTTCCTGATGTGCCCCTACTTCTGGAGGAACAAGCGTTGTAGGTAGTTGTGCTGGTCCATGAACCTCTAGTTGCACCTCTCCATGCACCTCTCCATGAGCCTCTCCTTGCGCCTCTACTTGCGCCTCTCCTTGCGCCTCTCCATGCGCCTCTCCTTGCCCATGTATTTGCGCTTGTACTAGTTGCACCTGTAGTTGTCTTTGCGGCTGTGGTTGTTGAACACTCGTCAGCTGAGTTACACCCGGCGATGATTGGATGGTACTTTCTTGTGATGAGCCAAGATCACTGGTCGATAGTGATTGAACAACCAAAGTGGCTGCCGCAGCAGCACTCATGTTCTTGGACCTAACTTGGCGTGGTGGCACTGAGCATAATGAAGCGGAGGTGCTGCTTCCAGCTTGGTCCCCAGCGGACACCGCTGCTGCTGCAGGCGTAGTTTGTTTCCCAAAAAAGGTGTCGGTGGGCACACAAGTCTCCTTGGTAGGTGGTGCCACTTGCTTCTTCTGCTCCTTCTAACTGGCAGTGGCACTGGCAACTTTTTTTCGCTGAGGTGCTACGATCAACTTTCTTTGGGGCCATCTTCTTCAGATGTCAGAACAGCAGGCCACTGTAGCACGAGTTGCAGAGTTGTCTTGTCTGTGGCCACACGTGACGTCACGTTGTGCTGCACACACCGCTGGAGGACTTCTTCCTGGCACTGGTGGTTCTCTTGTGCACCTAAAAGCAATGGAAGCCAGAGGAACATCAGTTATACACCCCAAAAAGTCGAAAAACACTCAAAAATCACCACAATTCAATGCCATCCATGCCCTCAATGATGTTTAAATTCAAGACACCCCACAGAAAGACTAGGCCCATGCACCACTGAGTACCCCTGGGCATAATGGTTGAAAGCAAGGCAAACTGGGTGCAGGCCTGAGCACAATGCCTGGCTTCAAAATGGCCCCTTGACCCCCACCACATGGTCAATCCCTGCCTGTCCCAGGACTCAAAATGGCCCCCACCCATATGGCCAGGCCCCAACAATGCCCCAAAAAGTCGAAAAACACTAAAAAATCACCACAATCCAATGCCATCCATGCCCTCAATGATGTTTAAATTCAAGACACCCCACAGAAAGACTAGGCCATTGCACCACTGAGTACCCCTTGGCATAATGGTTGAAAGCAAGGCGAACTGGGTGCAGGCCTGAGCACACTGCCTGGCTTCAAAATGGCCCCTTGACCCCCACCACATGACCAGACCCTGCCTGTCCCAGGCCTCAAAATAGCCCCCACCCACATGGCCAGGCCCCAACAACACCCCAAAAAGTCGGAAAACACTCAAAAATCACCACAATTCAATGCCATCCATGCCCTCAATGATGTTTAAATTCAAGACACCCCACAGAAAGACTAGGCCCATGCACCACTGAGTACCCCTGGGCATAATGGTTGAAAGCAAGGCAAACTGGGTGCAGACCTGAGCACACTGCCTGGCTTCAAAATGGCCCCTTGACCCCCACCACATGGCCAGGCCCTGCCTGTCCCAGGCCTCAAAATGGCCCCCAACCACATGGCCAATCCCCACAAACGCCCCAAAACGTCATAAAACACTCAAAAATCACCACAATCCAATGCCATCCATGCCCTCAATGATGTTTAAATTCAAGACACCCCACAGAAAGACTAGGCCCATGCACCACTGAGTACCCCTTGGCATAATGGTTGAAAGCAAGGCAAACTGGGTGCAGGCCTGAGCACACTGCCTGGCTTCAAAATGGCCCCTTAACTCCCACCACATGGCCAGGCCCTGCCTGTCCCAGGCCTCAAAATGGCCCCCACCCACATGGCCAGGCCCCAACAACACCCCAAAAATTCGGAAAACACACAAAAATCACCACAATCCAAAGCCATCCATGCCCTCAATGATGTTTAAATTCAAGACACCCCACAGAAAGACTAGGCCCATGCACCACTCACTACACCTGGGCCTACTGGCTAGTGAGGCTTTACAGGCACCCCAATTTTTTTTAAAAAATCAACATATAACAGTGAGCTAAAGTTCCATGACATAAATGAGAAATAAGTTTTAAAAAAATCACAGAAACATTTGTATCATGCACCCATGACTAACCCCGGGCCTACTGGATACTGTTGCTACCCACAATATATATTTTGTTAAAGTTGTGAAAAAAGTTTTAGAACTGTAGTTGCCTCAACTGCAATGCCCCAAACAAACAACACCAACTTACTTATAAAATCTCAAGTCCAAAAGTGATCCAAACTTCAAAGTCCAAAAAGTCCTTAAATACCAAATATCCAGCAGCAGCCACAAAAAGTAATCATTTCAGCTCCAGATCCAAATCAAAAGTGACCAGGACATGGACAAAGCACTGGAAGGAGCCTGCTGGACAGGAACTGGAAGTTGGAGACTCTGGGGCACTTCCTTCCTCCCACCCCACCCCACAAAATTGACTCCTGCACCAAAAGGTGCAGCCAAATGTCAATCTGAGGAGTTATTCTGATCAAAATCATCATTTTCACAAGATTTATGCTTCCTGCGGTGGATTTCTGGTGCAGAATTGCAATTTTTGCAATTTCGGGAACGCGAGCGGTTCAAATCTCCCAACGGAAGTCAGCTGCGCGCTGCATCTACGTGTTCGGCATTGTTTACTCCCGCAATGCGTGATCGCGGGCCTTTATGACGTACTCGCGTTGTCAAACTCTCGCTGTGCAAGATGGCAAGCCGCAATAACGTAATTGCGTTTGAAAAACTCTTGCGCGATCACGCAGCAAGATCGAAAATGGTGCAGCACACGCAAAGCGGGAGAAAAACAACTCGGCGGACTCAGAATCACGGTAAGTCAACGCCGCGCACGCGCGATATTGTATTTTTTAAGCGCGAGCAAGCAAAATATTTCGTAACTTGCGAATTTGCAGATTTTTGGGCAAATTTACGGATAGCGAAATTGCCAAAAGTCCGCAAATTTACTTGCAAAATGGATTTTACGCCCATACTTAGTTTCGGGAGCGACCGTCACGTCTAGTGCCTGGGATTTAGAGATATTTATATGAAATCCTGAGACCTCTCCAAATGATTGTGCTTCCTCAAAAAAGCTTGAGGGGCCTTCCTGGTTCCCCTAGTGCCACCAGTACATCGTCTGCATTAAGAGTAATTAGGTGCTCTTCCCCTCCAGTGCTCACCCCCCTAACCCCTGGATTATCCCTCACCCCTTGCGCGAATGACTCCATGTAGAGGGCAAACAGGAGAGGGGACAAGGGGCATCTCTGGCGAGTGCCCCGCCTGATCGGGAAGCGTTGTGAACTGTGTCCATTTACCCTGACTGAGGCCACTAGAGAATCATAACCACTCAGCACCTACGCTCGAAATCTCCCTCCCAAGCCGAACTGAGCTAACGTCTCAATAATATATGGCCAATGGAACAAGTCGAAGGCCTTCTCTGCATCTATAGAGAGCAGCATGACTTCCCCCTTCTTACGAGTGATCTTATCTATCAGGTGTAGGATCCTTTTCGTGTTGTCTGCACACTGCCTGGACGGAATAAACCCCGCTTGATCTGCCTCAACTAATCCTGGCATCAGCGGACTTAAACAAGCTGCTAATAACCTGGTGAGCAATTTCCACTCCACATTCAGGAGCGAGATGGGTCTATAAGACCTGCATTGGTGTTTATCTTGCCCCGGCTTAGCTATAACCGTAATGGTTGCTTCGGCCACCGATGGTAGGAGAGTGCCTGGGCACTTAATTGAATTAAAGACTGTGGTTAAAATTAACCCTGGGTGGACAACTACGCTGAGTAGTTTGAGTAGTTTGTGCTACATCGCTCTACGGGAATTGCACGTAGCATAGTGCAAAAACACATAGCGTAGTTGGCATTTTTTGCTCGCTCACGGTCCTCAGCGTTAAGTTAGCGATGGCGACCGCGAGCGAGCAAAATGACATCCCGGCTAGACTTTTTCCTCGTTCGCGATCAGCAACATCAAGTTGGTGATCACGAGGGTGGAAAATAAACCTCCCTGCAAGATTCTTAACGCGGGGAGGTCAGGTTTCTCATTGCGAGTGGTTGTGTTTGCTCTCGACCACTCGCGATGAGAAACTACCAGTCTGCGTTGAGAAACCTGCAGCTCGAGTAAAAATCTATTCGAGCGGCAGAAAACGACAGCTCGCACTGTGCAAGATGTTGTTTTCAATGATTGCACAGTGCGGACAAGCATCCGGCACTGTGCAATCATTGTGAACAGTGCACTACGCATTCGCGTAGCACTACACGTAGCTCGCGTAGTGCGAAGTGCACTTTGCGTAGCTACGCGTAGGGCTACTTTGAGAACTACGCCCAGGGTTAGTTAAAATCTGAGCCAATTCTTTACAGAGGGTTTTATAAAAGGCCGCAGAGGAGCCATCTGGCCCAGGGAACTGACGTAATTTTAGTTGGGATATCGCGGCTATAACTTCCTCTATCCCTATGGGTGCATTAAGAGCCTCGGTTTACTGTTCTAATGGGGTCGCAACCTTGGCATCCTCCAAATAGCGATCAATATTGGAAGCCGGGCAATCCTGGAAGCCATAGAGAGCTGTATAGTAAGATCTAAACTTCTCCGCCATCTGCTTATCCCCAGTTAATAAAGTGCCATCCTCTTCTTTCAGGGCAGTAAACGCATAAGACTGTCTATGGCCCTTGAATGTATTCTGTTTAATCTAAGTTGAGTCCTTCAAGTTGTTTTCTAGCTGCTTCTAACTGCCTTCAAATTCTAGGCGCTCCTGTACGACGATAGACTCGCTCCAGCTCTCTTACTTGCTGATGGAGCTATGCGTGTTTTTCACCTTGTATCTTATTATCTCCTGCTGAAATGCTAATAAACTCCCCCCGTATGACTGCCTTCAATGTTTCCCATACTATTGCTGATTTACCCTGAGGGGTATCATTAATTTGCATGTCATTTTCAATAGCCATTCTAATCTACTCC
The DNA here is from genome assembly GCF_964263255.1 of Lissotriton vulgaris. NCBI lineage: Eukaryota > Metazoa > Chordata > Amphibia > Caudata > Salamandridae > Lissotriton > Lissotriton vulgaris. The sequence continues at coordinate 847,369,033 of NC_141695.1, forward strand.
ACTACTTCTTTCCTGCTAAGCAAAGTTTCCCTCAATCTCCACAAACGTGATCTGTCTCCTACCTTAGGGAGAGATATCACCATGAGAATCACGTCATGATCAGACAGGGCACATGGTTCTATCTTTATCGTCTCTAGGACTTCCAGTACCACCCGGGTCCCCAGTAAATAGTCCAATCTGGCATAAGATGTATGTGCATGAGAGGGAAAGGTGTAGTCTCTCGTATCTTAATGTTTAACCCTCCATAAGACATGCAGTCTTACTCACTGTAGCCATTGGACCCTTTCCAGTGACAGTGTCCCCATGCCGCCCTGTCTCTGTACTGAGCTATCTAACTCGCTGTGCATTACCAGATTAAAATCTCCCCCGAGGATCACCCCCTGTTCTTTTGTAGCCATACTATCTGCTATGGCGCTCTGTAGACATTTTTCCTGCCCTTCAATTGGAGCATAGATTGAGCCCACTATCACCACCGGTGGTCCTATCCTCACCTGGTATTCCAACAAACAACCTTTTATTTCTGCTGTCTTCGCTCCTACTTTCCCTGTAAATGTGTGTGCAAAAAGTATAGCTACTCTACCAGCTTTACGTGTAATAGAAGAGAAAAACAGTTGGGGAAGGCCCTAGTCCTCAACCTATGCCAATCTCTGGGGAGTAAATGTGTTTCTTGAAGAAGGCAGATATCTGCCTAAGACTTTTCTAAATAGGAAATAATGGTCCTTCTCTTCACCGGGTTATAATAAACCCCTTTCACGTTGAGAGTTAACACTTTCAGCCCTTCCATCATAAAAGACCTAGAACGAACGTGTTACTTCATACTCTCTTTCCTCTCCTGACTCCAATCATCTCCCCTGCCCCTTCCCAAACCAAGGTCCCATTGTCTCCACATGTAGTGTTATCAACAACTAACCGCAAGCACAGTAACCGGAAACATCCCCCCCAAAAAACAAAAAACAATAAGTGCCCCTGAAGTGCAGGAAGGGCCAACAGACCGACTCCAGTCTAATGGATAAGTGTCATCGGGAGATGCGACCATCATCCTCAGAACTCGGTCCCCCCTCCCGATCCACCAGGCATCACCTTCAACCTTGTTCCCTCAGATGGGACCCTGTGAGCTTGTGTCTTCCGAGAGTCTTTCCAGCAGAGCTCTTCTCTCAGATGTAACACACTCCGAGTCCGGCCTGGAGACTCCCAGCTCAGGAGCCACTCACCACCACTGCATGTATCCCTCCGCTCACTCCTTCTGCTTCTCTGCACCAACTTTCCCCTCATTTTGAGTGTCAATCTGCAACGATGTACATGCCTCCTTCAGAGAACGTAGATGATGCGATCAGTCCTGCCAACGAAAAGTCAGCCGGAATGGGTGACACCACGAGTAAGGGATCCTCTGGTCTCTCAACAAAAAGGCAGTAACCGGCCTAAACGCCCTCCGCTTAAGAAGTATGAACGCGGCCAGGTCTTGAAAGAGCTGTATCTGGCTACCCCGGAATGTCATTTGAGGAGTTACTCTAGCTTCTCACATAATTCTTTCCTTGTGGGGGAAACTATGAACACATGTCAAGATGTCTGCTAGCTGTGCTTGCTCTGGGCCACCTCGCCCCATTCTATGTGTCCTGTCTAGACAGATCTCATTTGCTGAAGTGTCCCCTAATATCTGGACAAACAGTTCACAAGGAACGCCTCTAATCCGGATGTTATTTCATTTCGAGTGGTTTTCGAGATCCTCTGTGTGGGCCTGTAAGTCTAGGTGTTGCTCTTTGAGACGGATCAATTCCTGCTGTAATTGTGCAATCTCCTCAAGTCGAGCTGACCTCTGAGTTTCAAGAGTGTCCACACGATCTCCAGTCACATTCACATCTTTTCTGATGGCTTGCATCTTGCCTGAGCAGTCTTCTTTAAGCTTTTGTAGGTCTTCCCTCAAGGAGGACAACAAGGATTCCAAGTAGGGTCGAGTGGTCCCAGGCACTCCACACCACTGGAGTCAAGCTAGCCGGGCTGATGAGAGGTGTTACCTCGAAACCGGTCCGGTCCTCGGATGCTTGATTCCGTTCTGGGAAGGACATGGCTTTTGTAGTTCGGACTGGACTGTTCCCATGGGGCACAGGGTCAGAGCTGATTTGCATATCGCCATTGTCTAACCCAGGGTGGTGTGGAGTGCAAAAAAACAATGGATTTGGGCCCAGATCTTTGGACTGGGGTGAATGTGTGACATTGATCCACATTCGGTCCATCACCTGTTTTGTTTGCCTCTACTACCACAACACTGCTAGGGAACAGCAGTTCTTTGGCGGCTGTGGTGGAGCAATGGCGGTCCAAACGCACTTATTGTAATAGGGCGGTCGGGAGACCACCACCATCGCGCCCCCACGAATCTGGCTGTCCGTGGACTGCAGGACTTGTAATCGGCCCCTAAGTATCAGACAATTGGAGATATAATGTCACTCATGGCAACACAATTAAAATAGTACACATACGTAATGTGAAAACTTGGCAGCTATGTGATTGGGCAGCAAGCCCTTTCATTAGTGTGGCCTGCAGGAAGTATGATTGGATAGCACACCTCGTGGCTAGTGTGGTCTGGAGGGTTTATGACTGGACAGCTGGTGCCATCCGGTGGGAGTGAGTTAAGAGCAGTTTGAGTGCCTCGCTCGCTGTACTAGAGGTATTTTACAATGATAGATTAATGCGAAAACATATCAAGTGTTCACTGTGCTATGGAAATGTTGCCAGAAATGGATGCCAGTCCCAACAGTCATATTCCTCACAACGGCATTCTTGTCCTTTTTTTCGAAGCAAGGTCTGATATAAATCATCTTCCTAATAATTGTGTCTTTAAAAAGTCCAGCCTGTCCTCCTTGCAGACAGACCTTTTTAGAGGAGACTCTGTTTCTAGCAGCAGCTTTATCTGATCAGAACCCATTTTAGCAGGGTCTTTGGGCACAGTAAAACTTTTACTGCTAACGAGAAGCGACGGGGCGTGCAGTGCAGATGTCACCTCATGTTCCACCCGGAGATGAATGTTCACTAACAGCGGCGAAGTTCAGTGCAGTCTTTTCTGCTATTGGTGGATACTGAGTTATTATCATTCTTTACATATTAGTGAGTGTTGTATAAGTGCCGCATGCAGCCTCGATATTGATTCAATCACCTCCTCCTTCTACACATAGATTGTAATTGTGAAAGGATTTGTATAGCTGTTTACACTCCTGCCCAGGAGCTGAGGCGCATTCATCAGCTGTTGTGGAGAACTCAGCAGGTCCCTTGTAGGATTCGTGGGGGAGAGCCCCGCCTGATCGGGAAGCGTTGTGAACTGTGTCCATTTACCCTGACTGAGGCCACTGGAGAATCATAACCACTCAGCACCAACGCTCGAAATCTCCCTCCCAAGCCGAAGTGAGCTAACGTCTCAACTGTGGTTAAACTTAACCCTGGGTGTCCACCCAGGGTTAATTTTAACCACAGTCTTTAATTCAATTAAGTGCCCAGGCACTCTCCCACCATCGGTGGCCAAAGCAACCATTATGGCTATAGCTAAGCCGGGGCAAGATAAACACCATTGCAGGTCTTATAGACCCATCTCGCTCCTGAATGTGGAGTGGAAATTGCTCACCAGGTTATTAGCAGCTCGTTTAAGTCCGCTGATGCCAGGATTAGTTGAGGCAGATCAAGCGGGGTTTATTCCGTCCAGGCAGTGTGCAGACAACACGAAATGAAAAGGATCCTACCCCTGATAGATAAGATCACTCGTAAGCTGCATCATGTGCCGTATACAGCAGACATGCCAGGAGCTGTGTACAATCTTGGAGGGGTTGCAGTACTGAATATTGACCCCAGAATATTGTGGTACAAGAATAGCGAGGACATAATATCGAGGGATAAAATATCGAAAGATAAGTGCACATAGGAAAATATAGATTTACTACTCCTAGCTCTACATCTACGTACCTTGAAAAAATATATATTGCCAAGGTGCATATATGGGGGTTAGGAATAGAAAATCTAAACTACTTACCTGTTGATATTTTCCTTCCAATATTTTATCCTCGATATGGTGTCCCATGGTAATTCTGGTGTCAATATTCAGTGTGATCCCCCTTGGAGAATCTGGTGAAGGACAGAAGAGAGATCTATAGGAATGGCTTGTACTAAAGTCATCTATGTTACTGCAACTAGAGAGTTTATAATGCCTTAAACTAAGTGTCCAATCAAGAGGCTGGCAAATCTTATACACGATTGCTGCTGATCATTTCTGATGCAAAAATGCTAGCCAAACTTATGACAAATCGCCTTACCCTCCTGCTCCAAGCTCTTAATAAGACCGGATCAGTCTGGATTCATACAGCGCTGTTCCACATCCTATTCCTTATGCTGTTTATTTGCATTATTAAAAGACAGAGCCAGAGACTGAGATTGTTGTTGTGTTCCTTGACATGACCAATGCATTTGACTCCCTAGAATTGGCCTAACCTTTTAGTATAGTTGCTATTATGTGGGTGGCCCAGCCGTTTATAGACTGGATTAAATTTCTATATACTGCCTGAAGGCCTGACTACGTATTAATAATACTATTGAACAACCCATACCTATTACACATGTGAGAAGTTAGCATGGCATATGATGTCCACTAGTTCTAGTGGGCACCTTGCACCAGTTTAATCGACCCTCATTGATGGTGGTTGTAAAGTCAACCTTATAGAAAGCTACCCTAGTGGTAGCATGAACCAGCAGTCATCAGGCTAAGACTTCAGAGAGCGTATTAAGCAAATTATTTTACCAATTATAATACCTTGAGTACCAAATGAAAGGACACCAGACAAGGTATATATCAAATATGTATGTATTTATTCTAAACACAACCCCTCTGCACTCTTTATGAGGTCAGAGGTAAAAGTACAATAAAAGAATCTTAATTAGTATACAATAAGTTGCACATTATGCGTTTTGCCCTAGGAGCCTCACAAACCATATACTAAAATAGTGGTATAAGAACCATGTGAGCATTAGAAAGCAGGCCTGGGGCTTGTGGAATCACTGGGGCTACTCTAAACAACCAAAGGTTAGGAAGTAGGAGGCCCACGGGAGACGCATGCAGTGTCTAAAAACAGACGCGGGTTACCATTGACTTTCTATGGGAAACGAACAAGTTACAAATTTACAGTTTAAGGATACTTCCGGATGGACTACGATGAAACCCTTTTAGACTTAGACACTAGGAGGGCCAATACCCTCGAGACTACCAGAGTACTCGTGTTACCTCACCCACGGAAGCCGGTGCATAGGTGTCTTTTGATGTCGGGTTTCGCCGTCGATTTCAATGGAGAGCTGCAAAGAAGTGCTGCAGGCGACCAGAGGAAAAGTGTCCGGGTGGATCCATGGGTGGATCAAAGATCTGAAGAACCTGAAAGCAGAAGGGACAGAGTCTGAGGCAATTGCCAGTGACCAGGATGGCGATGGAAAGCTGCCAGCCAATGTCGGGTGATTTCAGGTGAAAAGGTGAAGTTTGTCTCTTCAGCCAAGAAGACCAGGATGTGTCGACGACAACCAGGAGCTGGATTCGAGCTGTACCACTCAGGATCTAGTTGACTGCGGTATTGGTATCTGGATTGGACTCAACAAGCCTTGGCAAACGCAACCCGCACAGGATGTTGAGATTGGCTTTGGTGCAGACCATCAAGGCTTGTGGTGCTTATCTTTTGTAGAGAAGCTTGAGCAAGCGTTGAGCAACCAGGAAAGCAAGTTAGATTCAAGACAGAGTCTTCTGGGGGCTCACTAGCCAACGGACTAGGAACAAGGAAGACGCGTCAAGCTGAAATGCAAAAGCAGGCCCATGGGACACTCGTGAAGTGGAGGCCTCTGAGCTTCAGTGCAAATGGTGCTTGGGTCTGGGGCTTCAAGCACCCCAATGCACGACTTCGAGTTACCTCGAGAAGTGAGTACAGCTTGCAAAATGTAGGATGTCCAGGAGTTCCGGTCCCACGTCTCTTGTGTCCGCCATGGGTCTCAGCTTTGCTGTGATCAAAGTTCGGGGTCAGAGATGTCTAGAAGTCTGTGTCTTGTATCGCAGATTCTTCGGGATCCGATGGTAACCTCGCAAAGTTGCTGTTGGTGCCTGTTTGAACAGGGTGGACACTCCTTGACCACAAGGGAGATATCGTCCGTCTTCCAGTCGAAATGGAATATCGAAAGTCCAGGATATATGTTTCAGAGTTTCGTCCAGGGTAATCTAAAGTCTTAGGGACTGGGTTCCTATACTTATACTTAGTTTTTGGGCTGGACTACCTTTAAGGTCCCTCCTATGGGTGGACCTGAGAAGGGGGTGGTTACACCCCTTTCCCTTTGTCGAGTTTTGTGCAGGCAGAGTGCCCCAGCCACCAGTTTGAACTGGGAAATGCATGGAACACCTAGTGTGCCCCAGGCAGTGTCTGGAAAGCATTCACTGAATGCAGCCCTCCCTGGCCCAATACACAAAACCCTGTCTGGGGAGGTACCAGCACCTCCCTGGACAGGACACCTATTGTCCAGGCCTCCCCTGCCGGAGTTTCGTCCAGCAACAGGAGGTCAGACTCGTGTCTGCGTTCCGGGTGCCCAGCTCAGCTCACTACTCATCCCAAAGCATGATTAGGGAAAAATTCTTTCAATATGGGATGCTCAATCTCTTTTTCTGGGACATCAACAGCTCTATACAGGGATTCTATATAAGTAGTGACGGCATCTGCAATGTCTTTAGAGGCAATGAGTGGGTTTATTTCCAGGTCAACTATCTTGGACACTAGCCTAAGTTCAATTTCCGGGTTTACTAACCAGTACGCTAGTTTTCCTTTTTTGCTCCCCTGCTCATATATTCTATGTTGCGTTGCGGTCAACCTGCATCTAGCAACGTCTAGTAGTTTCTCCTTCTCGGTCATGCGTAAGCCCTCTATTTTACTGAGTGTGTCTCATTCCACATCTATGATTGAGTGGCTGCTCAATTCCTCAAATGAGGCTTTGAGTTCTAAGATGTCCATGTTCTGTGCCTACATCTGCCCACCACGTATGATATAATGGTACCTATGACCATGGTTATATTTGCATCCCACAGGGTGAGGGGAAAGGAAACACACACTTATTTAGTTGGAAATACTCATCAATGTCCTGGCCCATCCTGTCAGAGAACTGACATCTGTAAGTCACCAGGAATTAAGGGCTCAATTTATATACCGGCAACGGAGTAAACATAATGCCCATGTGAAGGTCCGCCTGCCTGATTTAAATGCAGGCAGACCTTCAGTTTGGCCTCAATGGAGACTGCTCCAATTTGGATGGGCAGACATGTAGTTTTTTGTTTTCACTGGTGGTGAGAAACAGTAAGTTTTTTAATAATGCTCCCCCCTACTACGGGGATCATCTATATTTTATTTCGGGATTTTCTTTTATAAAAGAAAAAAACCCTGTTTGCTACAAGGCTGCGTCCTGCTGATGCTGCCCTGTAGCACAGAGTAAAATGCATTAACAAGAACTGCTGTGATGGCGGTTCCTTCCAATGCCTTTATAAATGATCGCCTTCTTAGCAGTCATTTATAATTTTGGTGGGCGGTCTGTCAGTCATCTGGACTGAATAATTTACTCCTTCCCCACGGATGCGCCATGATATAAATTAACCCCTAAGTCTCCATTGCCCCTCTGAGCCTCCCAGAGCACCTGTAAGAGAAAGTTCAATCAGGGAATAGTCAGACATGATCATGGTCAGCACTCTTGCTGCAGACACCGTTCCCAAGACAGCCGCTGGGACGTGGAGATAATCTAACTGCGAATAGGGGCCATGGACCCTAGAATGGAAGTTAAATACTTGGTCCAAGAGATGCATGATTCTACACATGTCACTCAGCCCGAGCGTGGCTGTCCATTTCAAGAGGTCTGTATGTCGTGTTGCATCTGTCGTTCCCCATGAGTCAACCCCTGGGTGCATCACATTGTTATGTCTTCCCCAATGACCATTCTCCCCAGTGGAAGGTCAAGGAGCAAGTGCAAGAGGGCCCAAGGGGTGCCAGCAACCAGATTTGGAGGGACATAAACACTCACAATGGACCTGAATCCTACTTTCAGCTTGCCCAGCACTGCAAAATATCTCTCCAAGGGGTCATGCTGAACCTCACTACTGTTGGAAGAGATTTGTGTGGTAACATGGTGGCTCCCCTGGAACCCCTAGTAAAGCCAGAGTGGTAAACCCTAGTATACCCGTAGACGCAGAGGAAATTACATTGCGTACCCAATAACTGAGTCTCCTGCAGGAGGGGTACATGAGGAGCTTGTGTAGATGAGCCCTCAGTTTCACCTTGTCATTGAGGCCATTTACATTTCAGGAGATTATTTTGATGTCCTTAGTAAAACCTCGAGATGCTCATTACTAGGGTGAGTTTTTGAGACACTGATGGATTAGCTGATACATAGGTGAAACAATAAACAACACTAACTACCCACCACCCAACTACCTCCACCCCATGCTTACCAACATGAAGCATCTGTTGCTCTGAACTTTGAATATTCAGTTAGCAGTCCGTCCGACTACAGATATATACAACAATCATCATCATTTGTAAGAGGGTTTGAGTATATCGGTGGACACGCCTCCTAACCCTAGTTCGTGAAGTATCAGGCACTGTTATGTAGGGGGTCACCTGCATAAGGGGCTTGAGGCATTCTAGTCGCTTCAGACAAGAGAGGGGGCCTTGTCATAGCAGGACCCTCTGGGGGCCCAGGCGTCACTTAACTGTGCCCCTCTTCTGCTGGTGTCCGCTGGATAATCATTTTGCACAAGGATCGTGCTTCTTTCTGTGTCAATGACTTACGGGCTACCTAGCAAGGGCATTTCTGTGAGGAGTTGCAGAGTCGAAGGTCCACCCGCTCCTCGACACATTCCCATGCTTGTTCTGGGGAGTAAAAAATGAATAATTTCTCTTGGTGCGTAACCTTGAGCCTAGCGGTTTAAAGCAGCAAATATTGAAGTTGCATGGCTCTCAGATTTTGTTAAACTCCATGGAATGATTTTTGGGAGGGTGGATCTTCATGGCGTAATTTGGGAAAGCCAACACTTTGAAGGATTCACACTGCAGTTCTCCCTTTTCCATTACTGTGCGTAGAATCAGGTCCCGATCAGCATATTTCAATATTCTATGTAACAGTGGTCAGGGTGGGGCCACCCCAGACGGGGCCTTGTGGCCAGCGATCTCTGGACCTTTTTCAGGAAGTAGCAGGGTGATAACTTTCCTTCTGGCACCCTGGATTTGAACCATATCAGTAGGAATAGAGCCAGGTTATGCCCCTATATCCCCTTGGGTAGACCCATCAGGTGCAGGTAATTTCGGCAAGCTCTTCTCTCACCATCTTCAACCTTTATTCTCCATTTGTACATATATCTCTGTGCATTTTCTAAGGGCCTGGGACATTTCGAGGACCTCATCTTTGGCCGCAGATATATGTGTTTCTACTTCTTTCATGTACTGTGCCAGGTTTCCCACATCTTGTTGGAGTAAAGATAACTTAAACCGTACTCCTCCAATTTTCTCCTTCAGCATCTTTTGGGAGGTTTTGCTGGCCTGTAGGAGCATTTATGGGGAGAGCTGCTCCTGCAGGTCAATTGTTGTGGTTGGGGCAGGGTCCTGATGATCGACTTTTGTTGGGGGGTGGAGGGGTTTGGGAAGTTCTCTATTCTGCCATGGTGTCCCGGGCCTTGGGTTTTATCTTGCCCCTGGTGCCTGATTGCAGCTCTAGGTAGGGGCCCTCCTTACCTGACCCTGCAGGAGTGATGGCTGGGCTGAGGATGTGTCTGCTCCGAAGTTCTGCTGCAGGCATGGCATCCACACCACACAGTGCGGAAGAGAGACAGTCAGGACAAAATTGAAAGGGGTCCATTTGGACCATCTTCTCCTCTATCAGTCCTTTACTGCAGGCTTGTCAGCCTCAGGTCTGTTCCGCCATGGTCCCCCAGAAGGCCACCCCGCTGCAGCAGACAGGCCAGCGATGTGCCGAGTCCACTGACAGTGCACATTGCTATCACCTCTCTGAGGTGGGCCTTTTTACCAGCTTTCCCCCAGGAGGCAGTTTCTCAGTTGCAGTGATGGCCGGCACGGATCTGGGGTGGAGGAACAAGGGGAATGTAAAAACGTTTTTTTTAAAACCGCTTACCTTATCCCCACATTCTGCATCTCTGATCCATCTCTCCTCTGTCTGACTTGAGTCAGGAACAGGATCATGAACCAGGAAGCACCCAGGCTTCCCTGATCAATTAAAATGCTGCAAAGCAGCGTTGTAATTGGTCTGAGCGCCCAGATGGGGACTAGGGGCCTGGGTATCTTCTCCACGCAGGCTGTAATGCAGCCTGCATGGAGAACATGCAAAGTGTGCATTACTGTTTGGCCGGCGCCAGAGATCAGAGCAGCCCCACCCACCTGCCCGCAAAGCAGCTGGAAACAATAAAATGATAATAAAATTGAGTTAATATCATTTTTATGTTTCCTTTATTTACATTGCTTAAAAGCAGTGGGGTGACGCTCCTCCGCCTTAGGGTAGGAGCCACCACTGCTCCGTTGCGTGGCAGGGAGCGCAGATCAGCGCGGAGCCTCAGACCGCACCGTGGCTTCCTTTTTATCTTTGCCACGGCGCAAATACTCTACGTCTTAAGGTCCACAACTGAGGCACCAGCTTAGATTAGCGCCCCCAGCTCCTCTCCCTCTAAGCCATCAGACACCGCAGCTTCTGGTGCGGGCTATAGCACTCCTCCGGCTCGTCTTAGCGGTCCTCACAACGCAACCCTGAGTGCAGGGATGTTGTTGAGGGTGTTGCTGGACAGGATGGTGTAGGATCACTGAGGTCTTACACCACCAATCCGGAAGTCTTGATGCTCTACTCATCGTTAATATGGGGCCGCTTGCTACTTAAAATGTAGGTCGGTTTGAGCACTGCTTATATTTAACTGTTATTTTCACTTAGTTTACTGTGCTCCACGGTCCACTCCCCACTCTGGAGTGATAATAATGAATAATAAAGCAAGTCTTTGGTCAGCTTGTCTCCTTGGGCACAAGTATAGGCTGGATCTCCAGCATTAATTTAGTGAGCCGATAACTTCATTCTTAGTTTCAATAGTTTCATTTTAATTATGATCCATGGTATATGATACAATCCATAATGTTAATTCACAATATTCCAAATCTCTCGATGTTTCAACAATTTCACTTTCTTTACATTATTGCCATTCAATAGCCTCCCAATGCATTTCGGCGCAACTGTGCCTTTGTCAAGGGATCTGTGGGTCAAAATGCAAGTAATTAGTACTACTTACTATCGCCATCCATGTAGTGCTATAACTAGCTACTAACGTGTCATGTTAATTACTGAAATAAATCAAACCAAACTAAGGTTAACAAAGTACTTAGCGCATTACTAGATTTCCCTGCTATACATAGCTTTTCTATAGTGGTAGTGAACTATTGACTCCGTGTCCCATTATCTTGTAACAAAGTTTCATTCTCCCTGTTCAACAGATAGCTAAATGACAACATAAACATGTGACAATTAAAAGCTATGATATTGTTTTTTTAAACACAAGGGAATGCGTTCGACGTGTGTGTAAGTAAACTCTATGAGCTTCTTTATAGGCAGATATGGTGTCCGTTCGTGTGAAAAAACCGTTAGTGGCTTACAGAAATGCGGTATCATTGTGTGTAATTATCCCGCTAAGAAAATCTTATCCATAAAAAGGGGGGTAGCGTATTATCAAAAAATGTGTGAACTCTGCAGTTACGCCATTGCCAGCTTACCGGTAAAGAAGGTTTGCTTCGTTCCGCTCTCCCTGCCGTTACGTTTAACTCCGTTTGAAATCTATGGAGTATCGGGCGGGGAACATAAGAAAATTAATGGGAGGAGCTCTTGCCTACGTATACTCGCTAGGGTTGCTGGAACTTGTATTTTAAGAAAAATAAATGCGCTAAAAGAGATTAACCTATGACTCCAAAACAAGAAACCTGAACAGATTAATTGCTTGCAAATGTTTACAGATAACATAAAAATTCCACTCTTTCATTTAACCCCCCCCCGGTCTTAAAGTTTTTAAGCGATAAATCCAGTAGTTTTCTCTCTTTAAGAGCTGTGTTTTGTTGTTGGTGCCTTCATGTTTATCCACAATTTCCAAAATGCGTGCCTTCAGATGGCTTAAATCATGTTTAGCTTCCATAAAGTGAGTAGCCACCGTTGATTTGAGCATTTTCGTTCTAATGTTGCTTTTATGCTCATTGAGCCTGACTTTCAGTTTGCGTTCCGTATGTCCCACATAGTTCATGTTGCATGGGCAACTTAAAAGGTATATGACATTCATGGTGTCACACGTTCCATTGACTTTTAAAGTGATTTTTTCTTTAAACTCAGGAGGTAGTAACAAGTTACCTTTACTAATGTTAGTACAGTTATGACAATTCATACATGGTTGAGTGCCTCTGTATTTCGTAGTAACACTAGTTTTAGTCTTTGGTTTCAATAGTTGTCCCACATTGTTAGATCAAGTGTGCGCAAACAAGGGTTCTTTTTCAAACGCTCCTTTGAAGTCAGGTTCCTCTCGAGTATTGTCCAATGTTTCCTGATGATGTTTTTAAACAATTGACTAGAGGTGGAAAATTTGCTGACGCATGTAATACGTTGCTCTTTAATTGCCGGTTTACTGGTTAATACATTTTCTCTCGTAACATTTTTGATTCTTTGTCTTGCATCATTTAGTATGAGACTGGGATAGCCCCTCCTGTGGAATCGTGCTGTCATTTCGTCCATTTGTTCCTCTGCTTTATCCGGTTCCGAGACGACTCTTTTTACCCTCATCAGTTGAGAATAGGGTAGGTGCCTTTTTAATGATGGTGGGTGATGACTGTCATACCTTAATACATTATTACGATCAGTGTTCTTCCTGAATAAAGTAGTGGAAAATTTATCGTCTTGTCTAGTGATAGCTACATCCAGGAAATTAATGGTCTTTTCTTCGATCTCCCAAGTAAACTGAATCCGTTCATTTATTAGGTTAAGATTGATGATTTCCGGTAGCAATTGTTCCTTGGTACCTTCCCAAACAATGAAGATGTCGTCGATAAATCGAACGTATAGTTTGATATGCTCCTTCCATTTGTTTTGACTTAAGATGTTGGTGTCTTCAAAATCCCTCATAAAGATATTGGCATATATGGGAGCTGCCGAATTGCCCATCGATGTTCCGCTCTTTTGTAAATACCATTCTTGCCCATATTTAAAATAACTATGCATCAGGGTGAATTGGAGAAGCTCCATCAGGAAAATTTTCGTATCCTCTTCATATTCACTGTTCAGTAACACTTTTTCTACTGCTTCAAGGCCTGATTGGTGAGGGATGGAGGTATATAGGGCCTTGACGTCAATGGTAGCCATAACTATGGGTTGTTCTTTAGTGATATTAATCCTGGCTAATTTGTTTAAAAAATCTGTGGTGTCTTTTATGTATGACTTGGATTCCGTTGCAAAGGATTGTAAGTATTTATCCAAGAACTTACCAATTGGTTCATGAATGCTCTTGCAGGTAGATACTATAGGTCTACATGGCGGATTTTTTAAGTCTTTATGTACTTTTGGTGTCATATAAAATGACGGATTCCGTGGTTCGATTTGTATCAAGTATTGCTTCGTTTTTTCTTTGATGGTACCGTTGTCTTTTGCTTTATTCAAAATCTGTAAGAGTATGTCTTGTATTTCTTTAGTTGGGTTATATTGCAGTTTCATGTATAGGTTAATGTCAGCCAAATGTTCAGTGACTTGAGATTCATCATATATATGATCCATAATACCTAGGGCACCTCCCTTATTTGCTTTCTGGCATATCACGGTTTCATCCTCACTTATGTTTCTGATAATGTTCATTTCGTTGGATGGTGTATTGGTGTGTTGTTTACTCCTACTAAATTCAAGTCTTTGTATGTCTTGTTTACAAAGGGTTTCAAATAAGTCTATCGCCTTATGGCTAACTGGGGCCATGTAAGTGCTTTGAGACTTTAATCCTTTAAGTTGATCTGAATCTTCTATTTTGTTCTCAATAACGATGTTGTCAAAATTGTTCCTCAGGCGTAGTTTTCTGGTCAGTTTGAACAAACTCACTTCAAGTTCAAGAGCATCAGTTCTAGTGGTGGGTATGTAAGAAGTTCCTCTTTGTAGCGTAGTTGTTTCCTTCTTTTTTTAAAGTTTATGTGAAATGTTAATAACCAAATTCTCTTCATCAAATTGTCTGATCATTATTTCCTCCTCCTGCCCCCTTGTTTGGTTATAGGAAGATCTTTCTCTTTTTCTGTTACTATGGCTCCTCCTGGGTCTTCCCTTGTATCTGGGCCAGACTTTAAAAAAAGCTTCTCCACCGATGTTGTTGAGGTCTCTTTTGTTCTTAGCGTTTCAGTGGTTTGTGTTCTTCTTTGTCCTGACGTGTCACTTCCAGTGGAAGAGGTCTCTGTTTGTGAAGTATATCCTTTTGTTTGACGTCTTTTGGCGTAGACTTCCGCCCACGTATATACTTCCTCCAGCTTATAAACAAGGGTGTCTCTGCGATATTTCCTGATCTTGCACTCGTTCACTTCCTGAGTGTGTTTAGCCAATTGTTGATTAATATCTTCTAATGTTTTTGCTATTTCCTCTGGACTCATTAGTTTGTTCAATTCTTCTTTAACTGTGCTTATTTCTGTATTAAGTTCTTCTAATATTTTTGACAGTTCCTCTATAATGAGTAAAATTAGGTCCAAGCTACATTTATTTAGTATAGCATACCATTTTTCAACGAACTGTTTACTAGTCTTGCATAAAGATGGTTTGAGAGGGATCCTGAGTCCCCTAGGAATCCGTTGTGCCTTATGATACTTGATCATGGTGCTTGCATGGAGGCGTTGGTTAATCGTTTTTCTGGTTAAATATAATAACTGTCTGATATGTTGTTCCTTAGTTTTCTTGGTGGCGAATTCGGTAGTTTCCTCTTGAATTAATGGATAAGATTTTCTTAGCGGGATAATTACACACAATGATACCGCATTTCTGTAAGCCACTAACGTTTTTTTCACACGAACGGACACCATATCTGCCTATAAAGAAGATCATAGAGTTTACTTACACACACGTCGAACGCATTCCCTTGTGTTTAAAAAAACAATATCATAGCTTTTAATTGTCACATGTTTATGTTGTCATTTAGCTATCTGTTGAACAGGGAGAATGAAACTTTGTTACAAGATAATGGGACACGGAGTCAATAGTTCACTACCACTATAGAAAAGCTATGTATAGCAGGGAAATCTAGTAATGCGCTAAGTACTTTGTTAACCTTAGTTTAATTTGATGTATTTCAGTAATTAACATGACACGTTAGTAGCTAGTTATAGCACTACATGGATGGCGATAGTAAGTAGTACTAATTACTTGCATTTTGACCCACAGATCCCTTGACAAAGGCGCCGTTGCGCCGAAATGCATTGGGAGGCTATTGAATGGCAATAATGTAAAGAAAGTGAAATTGTTGAAACATCGAGAGATTTGGAATAATGTGAATTAGCATTATGGATTGTATCATATACCGTGGATCATAATTAAAATGAAACTATTGAAACTAAGAATGAAGTTATCGGCTCACTAAATTAATGCTGGAGATCCAGCCTATACTTGTGCCCAAGGAGACAAGCTGACCAAAGACTTGCTTTATTAGCCACTTGTTACTTCCCATGTAACGGTTATGCTAGGGTGTTGGAGTCAGCGCTATGTAACGTTCACAATAGTAAATATTCTGTTTATAATGTTGTAGAAATAATAATAAACAAGAAAAAAGAGGTATAGAACACATGCAGAATCAAAGATAAAGCACACAAGCCCCATGAAGCCTGATACAACAGGAACAAGGAGCCCACCCTAGACTAACAGGCACAAAGACTAGGACCATGCAGCACAGTTTAAAACAGGGCTAACAGCACACACGCAAGTGCTGAGCAGGACTGTTTTCACTAGTAAGCCAAGCCTACAGATAGACCTTTCAGTTGAGTATCCACACTATGGAGAAAATAAATAAGTTGTATTTAAGGTCTGGCATGCAACAAAAACGTGCTGTTTGTTTCAAGAAATTATTTAACCAAAACAAGGGAACCCAAGGCGCAATATGCTAAGGACCATGGGTAGGTACTTTATTACAAAGAAAAGGGTCCTTAGACAAAGAAACAAATTTAAGGAAAAATGAATATAGACCAAATGGAACTATATTTTTGGGGGAATGTCCAGCAGGACAATTTATTACCCTAATACAAAATAGTTATAAAACAATAAAACACTGCGTGTGATAGAAGTGGGACACCAGCCGATGTCCGACTAACACACTGAAAGAACATAAACAAGAAAGAAATAGTAGGCAATAGCAGGTCATCTGATTATTGTGAATCATATAACAGACAATCTTTACTATACACATATGCATGAAAAGTATAAATCAACTATGCATTTAGTGCATTTGTGTCGACGTCGTTTCGAACCACAATCAATATCGGTTCATCCTCAGGACAGAGGGTAATTGCCTTAAGAATACAAATTTACAGTAATCTCACTTATGTAGAGATAAATATGCCATACCGTAGAAGAAAAATAAAAGGGAAACATAAAAAGAATGAAACATGTCATTAAAACATTGATACAACTGCGTATACCATGCATGACTCATACCATGCCAAAGTGACGACGGCAGCGGAGTGGGTTGCATGCTAGATACAGGCAGTGTGCAGAACTGTAGGAGCAAGACTAGTGGCGCAACGTCCCATTGGTGAAATTTAGTGACTCTGACTGGTCCAGGAGAGGGTGGAACAATAATGCGTGATTGTGCAAAAAATAAGTCGTCTGCGGGGTGGAGGACTGTGGAAGTACATTCCAGTGCTAAGGGGGTAAAGGGGAGCGCACGAGTCAAGGTCTCAAATGACAAGAATGGGCAGCTTACCGATTAAGTGAAACTAAAGATGGGGGAGGGTTTTTTTTTACCCAAGAAGTAATATTCGACAGTACTCTGTAGGAAAATGAATGAAAAGAGTCAGAGGGGCCGATCTGATAGTGCCCAAAATAATGGCCGTGACAATTGATAACGAGCCTTACCATGGAGGATTTCCGTGGGTTGACAGAGATCTGTGAGGGGAGGGAACAAAATGTGATCAGGTGAAGTGGTATTATCAGCAATTGAGGTAAGGTGCTTTGTAGGTACAGCTTACCCAAGGGAAGATGCCCTCGATATCAGGGTCTGTAGAGACAGAAATAAGCGAGCGGCGTGAATGCCGATATATTACACAGAGGGGGAAATAACAATGACCAGCCAGGGAGCGGGGGGAGGTCTTACCTGGCAATGCAGTCGGCAAGTCCACAATGGGAGATCTTGCAGGCACGAGAATTCGGCGCGGCGTCTCCTCGAGACGGTAGATGCGATGTAGTGAGATTGTCCGATCACGTGGGGACTATGGACCAATGGGTACTAGGCTCAAGCTGTCGGCCATTTTGCATTGGGTAAAGATTATAAAAGGAACAACCATAATGAGTGTATCGCGATCGGAAAATGCGTGCTGATAAATTAAATTGAACAAGTGAAAAACGTGCCTTTACAAAACAATCACCCCCAACATGCAGTGACAGGGGTACAAAAACAATTAATACATTGATGGCAAAAATCTTCGATTATTGACATACAAACAGTGCAAAAAAATGTGAATAAGCCAGTCAGAGCATCTTGGGAAAAGTAATTCCAAACCACGAAAGCAATTTATATCAAAGTTCCATTTCATGATACTTAAATCAAGGAGGTCCAGTCCTCAGTCCGATTGAGGCCAGTATGCAGACTTTTTGTCTTCAGTATCCAGCGTAGTTCCTCTTTATTCAACAGCTGCTGTAGATTGCCTCCGCGACTAGGGAGTTTTACCAAGGAAACGATAGTCCATTTGAAGTCCATTTCTGTGTGGGCTTGTTCAATGATGTGATGCACAAGCGGGGCATTAGCAGTCCTGCATCGTATTCTGCTCCGATGTTGGCACATTCTTGTGCGCGCCTTTTGTGTTGTTTGCCCTATATAGATCATAGAACAGGGGCAAAAAATTGCGTAGATAGCATTTGTGCTGTTACAATTAGAGAATTCTTTGCGTTCATACTTGATGTCATTGTGCATGAATTCCTTGCCCTCTATAGTACTGTCACACATAGAACAGTTACCACATCTAGCATGCCCAGTGAGTCTTGGTAGTCCCCAGGGTGTATCAATTGTAGTCATTTCTTCAGGAATGGGCAATGCTGCACGTACCAAATGGTCTTTCAAGTTTTTGGACTTTTTAACGGCAAACAAAGGTCTCTCCAGTTGGAGTTGGTCAGCATTCAACACGGGCCAGTGTTTTTTGATGCTCTTGGTCAGGGGATTAGATATTGGGGAAAAAGTGGTCACACAGACCAGACGGGTCTGTGCTTTTTTGGGTTTAGGTTCCAACAGTACTTCCCTTGGGCAAAACCACGCTCGTTTTAATGAAGTTTTTATCAATCTACGAGGGTAGCCACGGGCGCTAAGTTTGGCGCTAAGTAGTTGTGCTTCCTTGAAGTAATCTTCTTTTAAATAACAGTTTCTTCTAAGCCTTAAGAATTGTGAATAAGGGAGGGAATCACGGAGCGCTCTCAGATGGTTACTCTTGTAACACAGTAAAGTGTTACGCTCTGTAGATTTTCTGTAGAGGCTGGTGATAAGAACACCATCTTTTTCCTGTATGTTAAGGTCTAAGAAAGGAATGCTTATGTGGCTTGTAGTTAAAGTATACGTAAGGCCACTACAATTGGAATTGAGCCACTGTAGAAATTGGGGTAGTAGGTCATCAGAATCATTCCAGATCATAAAAATATCGTCAATATACCTCTTCCATAGGGCAATGCCACTAAGGAAGGGGTTAGACGGGGTCAGAATACGCCCACATTCTAGGCTGTCCATGTACAATACTGCCAGGTTCGGGGCAAAAATAGCCCCCATGGATGTGCCTGTGATTTGGCCGTAATATTGACCATCAAACAGAAAATAGTTTTTGGATAGACAGATTTCTAGAAGCTGCAAAATGAATAATGTAGGTATGAGATGGGGTCTGGGACGGCTGTTCAAAACACCTTCAATGACTAACATAGAGTCATTCTGAGGTATGTTGGTATATAAGGACTCCACGTCCAGAGTACAGAGTACATTGGCCGTGGAGTCAAAAGGGTGTTCCTCTATCAAGTTGATCATATGTGTGCTGTCACGTATGTAACATTGGGTGGAAGGCACAAAATCTTTAATGAAATGGTCCACGAAAAGACCCAGAGGTTCAAGGGCTGAGCCACAACCAGACATGATGGGCCTGCCTGGGGGATGTTCGGCGTTTTTATGCACCTTCGGTAGTGTGTAAATAACCGGGGTGAGTGGGGATTTGGCATTCAAGAAAAGATATTCTTTTTTACTGAGGAAGCCTAAGTCTAGGCCTTCCTTAGTGACCGACTGTATCAAGTTCTGTATCTCTATGATCGGATTCCTCGGAAGTTTGACATAGTGTGAGGGATTGTTCAATTGACGAAGAACTTCTGTTTTGTATGTGTCAAGACTTTGCAACACAATACCGCCGCCCTTATCTGCAGACTTGATGATTAAGTCTGAGTTTGATTTAAGGCTGATTAACGCTTTTTTCTCCTCCAAAGTTATGTTGTAGGGAATGAAGGTATGGTGCTTCTCCAAAATGGAGAGGTCCTGTAGGACCAGTTTTTCAAATGTTAGTATCTCTGGGGGCACCATATTACCAACCGGTGAGAAAGTAGAGGGTGGTCGGAATGGGGTATTAGATACAGGTGCTGGCTTAGGATGGAGTAGAAAAAAGGCATGCAATCTCAGTTTTCTAAAGAACCTTAGTAGCTCGGTCTGAGCATCCAAATATTTGGACGTACAGTCGGGACAAATGACAGGCCCTTGTTGAGTAACGACAGTTCAGTATTGGAAAGGGAGTGATGTGTCAGGTTGAAAATAGGCAAGGGAATAGGATTAGTTGAATCAACCAAAGTGGTCATATCATTGGTGAGGGTAGCAAGTTGCTGATCTACCATTGGTAATGTTGGCGTCCGGTGCTCCGTTCGCCTGACGGATAGGGACCCCGTTGAGTTGGCTTGAGTTTGCCTCTCTTGGGAGGATCTGCTTGGCCTCTGGATAAAAAAGGAGGTCTGTTGGAGGGACCAGGAGCTCCGCCTTGATCGGAGCTGTCAGAAGACTCGGCCGAGGAGTCTGAAAAACCCACCAGTGTCTGACGTTTATTGTAGCGTCCCCAGGGTCTTTGGTTCTGATTTTGAGGACCACTGTATGCTCTATTGGTGTAAAAATCCTTGACTAGATATGGGTACGCTCTTTCTTGTGAGAAGTTTTTTATGTCTTTTTTGACTTTGGTTGTTTTTTTATTCAACTCAATTCTATGAAAATCACTCACAGTTTTGGCTATATCATCCAATAATTTCGTGCAATTAGGAACAGGGCACTTATCTTTTATTTGTGTTTCTAGATCTAGTATTTCCAATCCCAATTTTTTAAGTTCTTCTGAGGCAATATCTATACCTAATGCCATCCTTTGTCTAGAACAACCAGTGCTAATGTAGCTAAACCCCGTAATATACTTGGGGTTATCAGTAAACACACCCGGTATGTTACGAACTTGTACACCGAGCGGAATAATGTTAGCCTTGAGGTATTGGGTAAGAAGAAGTATCATCAATTCCAATCTAACAGCCTTTTTCCTGATTTTTTCTAATTGGTCACCTAGGGGAACATTAAGTGTGCTAGGGCTTTCAGGGTTATCTGTGAGTAGGTACGGGCCTTCTGGAAGTTTTTTTAAATACTCCTCGTTGTATAAGGGAGTGTGGTCAGACATGCCCTAGAGAGACAAAAAGGGAATAGGACAGGGAAATGGGAGTGAGAAGACTGACAAGGGACGGTAACCCACTTCAAGAGAGGGGGTAAGGGTGCGAGCCCTTGCAACCAGGGTGGTTGCGCTACGTATTATTTAACCAAAACTAGGGAACCCAAGGCGCAATATGCTAAAGACCATGGGTAGGTACTTTATTACAAAGACAAGGGTCCTTAGACAAAGAAACAAATTTAAGGAAAAATGAATATAGACCAAATGGAACTATATTTTTGGGGGAATGTCCAGCCGGACAATTTATTACCCTAATACAAAATAGTCATAAAACAATAAAACACTGCCTCAAGGCTAACATTATTCCGCTAAGTTTACAAGTTCGTAACATACCGGGTGTGTTTACTGATAACCCCAAGTATATTACGGGGTTTAGCTACATTAGCACTGGTTGTTCTAGACAGTGGATGGCATTAGGTATAGATATTGCCTCAGAAGAACTTAAAAAATTGGGATTGGAAATACTAGATCTAGAAACACAAATAAAAGATACGTGCCCTGTTCCTGATTGCACGAAATTATTGGATGATATAGACAAAACTGTGAGTGATTTTCATAGAATTGAGTTGAATAAAAAAACAACCAAAGTCAGAAAAGACATAAAAAACTTCTCACAAGAAAGAGCGTACTCATATCTAGTCAAAGATTTTTACACCAATAGAGTATACAGTGGTCCTCAAAATCAGTACCAAAGACCCTGGGGACGCTACAATAAACGTCAGACACTGTTGGGTTTTTCAGACTCCTCGGCCGAGTCTTCTGACAGCTCCGATCAAGGCGGAGCTCCTGGTCCCTCCAACAGACCTCCTTTTTTATCCAGAGGCCAAGCAGATCCCCCCAAGAGAGGCAAACTCTAGCCAACTCAACGGGGTCCCTATCCGTCAGGCGAACGGAGCACCGGACGCCAACATTACCAATGGTAGATCAGCAACTTGCTACCCTCACCAATGATATGACCACTTTGGTTGATTCAACTAATCCTATTCCCTTGCCTATTTTCAACCTGACACATCACACCTTTACAATACTGAACTGTCGTTACTCAACAAGGGCCTGTCATTTGTCCCGACTGTACGTCCAAATTATTTGGATGCTCAGACCGAGCTACTAAGGTTCTTTAGAAAACTGAGATTGCATGCCTTTTTTCTACTCCATCCTAAGTCAGCACCTGTATCTAATACCCCATTCCGACCACCCTCTACTTTCTCACCGGTTGGTAATATGGTGCCCCCAGAGATACTAACATTTGAAAAACTGGTCCTACAGGACCTCTCCATTTTGGAGAAGCACCATACCTTCATTCCCTACAACATAACTTTGGAGGAGAAAAAAGCGTTAATTAGCCTTAAATCAAACTCAGACTTAATCATCAAGTCTGCAGATAAGGGCGGCGGTATTGTGTTGCAAAGTCTTGACACATACAAAACAGAAGTTCTTCGTCAATTGAACAATCCCTTACACTATGTCAAACTTCCGAGGAATCCGATCATAGAGATACAGAACTTGATACAGTCGGTCACTTAGGAAGGCCTAGACTTAGGCTTCCTCAGTAAAAAAGAATATCTTTTCTTGAATGCCAAATCCCCACGCACCCCGGTTATTTACACACTACCGAAGGTGCATAAAAACGCCGAACATCCCCCAGGCAGGCCCATCGTGTCTGGTTGTGCCTCAGCCCTTGAACCTCTGGGTCTTTTCGTGGACCATTTCATTAAAGATTTTGTGCCTTCCACCCAATGTTACAAAAGTGACAGCACACATATGATCAACTTGATAGAGGAACACCCTTTTGACTCCACGGCCAATGTACTCTGTACTCTGGACGTGGAGTCCTTATATACCAACATACCTCAGAATGACTCATGTTAGTCATTGAAGGTGTTTTGAACAGCCGTCCCAGACCCCATCTCATACCTACATTATTCATTTTGCAGCTTCTAGAAATCTGTCTATCCAAAAACTATTTTCTGTTTGATGGTCAATATTACGGCCAAATCAAAGGCACAATCATGGGGGCTGTTTTTGCCCCGAACCTGGCAGTATTGTACATGGACAGCCTAGAATGTGGGCGTATTCTGACCCCGTCTAACCCCTTCCATAGTGGCATTGCCCTATGGAAGAGGTATATTGACGATATTTTTATGATCTGGAATGATTCTGATGACCTACTACCCCAATTTCTACATTGGCTCAATTCCAATTGTAGTGGCCTTACGTATACTTTAACTACAAGCCACATAAGCATTCCTTTCTTAGACCTTAAAATACAGGAAAAAGATGGTGTTCTTATCACCAGCCTCTACAGAAAATCTACAGGGCGTAACACTTTACTGTGTTACAAGAGTAACCATCCAAGAGCGCTCCGTGATTCCCTCCCTTATTCACAATTCTTAAGGCTTAGAAGAAACTGTTATCTAAAAGAAGATTACTTCAAGGAAGCACAACTACTTAGCGCCAAACTTAGCGCCCGTGGCTACCCTCGTAGATTGATAAAAACTTCATTAAAACGAGCGTGGTTTTGCCCAAGGGAAGTACTGTTGGAACCTAAACCCAAAAAAGCACAGACCCGTCTGGTCTGTGTGACCACTTTTTCCCCAATATATAATCCCCTGACCAAGAGCATCAAAAAACACTGGCCCGTGTTGAATGCTGACCAACTCCAACTGGAGAGACCTTTGTTTGCCTTTAAAAAGTCCAAAAACTTGAAAGATCATTTGGTACGTGCAGCATTGCCCATTCCTGAAGAAATGACTACAATTGATACACTCTGGGGACTACCAAGACTCACTGGGCATGCTAGATGTGGTAACTGTTCTATGTGTGACAGTACTATAGAGGGCAAGGAATTCATGCACAATGACATCAAGTATGAACGCAAAGAATTCTCTAATTGTAACAGCACAAATGCTATCTACGCAATTTTTTGCCCCTGTTCTATGATCTATATAGGGCAAACAACACAAAAGGCGCGTACAAGAATGTGCCAACATCGGAGCAGAATACGATACAGGACTGCTAATGCCCCCCTTGTGCATCACTTCATTGAACAAGCCCACACAGAAATGGACTTCAAATGGACTATCATTTCCTTGGTAAAACTCCCTAGTCGCGGAGGCAATCTACAGCAGCTGTTGAATAAAGAGGAACTACGCTGGATACTGAAGACAAAAAGTCTGCATACTGGCCTCAATCGGACTGAGGACTGGACCTCCTTGATTTAAGTATCATGAAATGGAACTTTGATATAAATTGCTTTCGTGGTTTGGAATTACTTTTCCCAAAATGCTCTGACTGGCTTATTCACATTTTTTTGCACTGTTTGTATGTCAATAATCGAAAATTCTTAAAGATCTGTGGATTTTTGCCATCAATGTATTAATTGTTTTTGTACCCCTGTCACTGCATGTTGGGGGTGATTGTTTTGTAAAGGCCCGTTTTTCACTTGTTCAATTTAATTTATCAGCACGCACTTTCCGATCGCGATACACTCATTATGGTTGTTCCTTTTATAATGTTTACCCAATGCAAAATGGCCGACAGCTTGAGCCTAGTACCCATTGGTCCAGAGTCCCCACGTGATCGGACAATCTCACTACATCGCGTCTACCGTCTCGAGGAGACGCCGCGCCGAATTCTCGTGCCTGCAAGATCTCCCATTGTGGACTTGCCGACTGCATTGCCAGGTAAGACCTCCCCCCGCTCCCTGGCTGGTCATTGTTGTTTCCCCTCTGTGTAATATATCGGCATTCACGCCGCTCGCTTATTTCTGTCTCTACAGACCCTGATATCGAGGGCATCTTCCCTTGGGTAAGCTGTACCTACAAAGCACCTTACCTCAATTGCTGATAATACCACTTCACCTGATCACATTTTGTTCCCTCCCCTCACAGATCTCTGTCAACCCACGGAAATCCTCCATGGTAAGGCTCGTTATCAATTGTCACGGCCATTATTTTGGGCACTATCAGATCGGCCCCTCTGACTCTTTTCATTCATTTTCCTACAGAGTACTGTCGAATATTACTTCTTGGGTAAAAAACCCCCCTCCCCCATCTTTAGTTTCACTTAATCGGTAAGCTGCCCATTCTTGTCATTTGAGACCTTGACTCGTGCGCTCCCCTTCACCCCCTTGGCACTGGAATGTACTTCCACAGTCCTCCACCCCGCCGACGACTTATTTTTTGCACAATCACGCATTATTGTTCCACCCTCTCCTGGACCAGTCAGAGTCACTAAATTTCACCAATGGGACGTTGCGCCACTAGTCTTGCTCCTACAGTTCTGCACACTGCCTGTATTTAGCAGGCAACCCACTCCGCTGCCGTCGTCACTTTGGCATGGTATGAGTCATGCATGGTATACGCAGTTGTATCAATGTTTTAATGACATGTTTCATTCTTTTTATGTTTCCCTTTTATTTTTCTTCTACGGTATGGCATATTTATCTCTACATAAGTGAGATTACTGTAAATTTGTATTCTTAAGGCAATTACCCTCTGTCCTGAGGATGAACCGATATTGATTGTGGTTCGAAACGTCGTCGACACAAATGCACTAAATGCATAGTTGATTTATACTTTTCATGCATATGTGTATAGTAAAGATTGTCTGTTATATGATTCACAATAATCAGATGACCTGCTATTGCCTACTATTTCTTTCTTGTTTATGTTCTTTCAGTGTGTTAGTCGGACATCGGCTGGTGTCCCACTTCTATCGCACGCAGTGTTTTATTGTTTTATGACTATTTTGTATTAGGGTAATAAATTGTCCGGCTGGACATTCCCCCAAAAATATAGTTCCATTTGGTCTATATTCATTTTTCCTTAAATTTGTTTCTTTGTCTAAGGACCCTTGTCTTTGTAATAAAGTTTGTTTCAAGAAAAGCAGACACATGATACCAAATGCTGTTTTGGATACAGCCTTGTTGGGTTGAACAAAGTGAAATGTTTTATGGTGCCAGCGTTTTTATAATAGACCGAGTAATGTATTTGATCTTCCACTGACAGGTTAAGTGGTAAATGAAAGTGTTTTTATTTCAGATGTTTTGGAGGCCTGGAACCTGTCCGATGAGCTGCTTTGCTGTCAAGATGCACTAACCTCGCAAACGCATCCAACAGGAGCAATGTGTGCCCTTCTCCAAACCCACTATGAACCGTACACTGATCAAACATTGGCAGAGTGTACCTGGGGAAAAGGGCATGATTGTAGACGGAAACAGACACGTATATCGTCACACTGCCTGATTGCAAAGCTGGGGTTAGTCTGCACTGCATGAATGTTGATTTCTAAAGACAAAAGGAGTCTTTTATTATTTCAGTTGTTCTGACTTCAGCACCTAACTTCGGATATTACATGTGATATATACCTTTAGACAAACACTGTATTTCCAACCTTATAGTTGAATACAGCCCTGAGTCTTCCCAGAGCTGAAATACAAATAGTCTATACAAGATCTGCCAATCATACTGTGGGCTATTATGCATTGCTTACTAAGAATCACTACCTTCAAAGTTATGCAATAACATTCTGGATTTGAATTACTTTTAATGTGGCTGGTTTATAATAAATGTAGATTAATATCATATAGTTTGACGTGCAGCCACCATTCTCTTTCCTATCTAACACTGTAATTTAATACCATCTGTCTCTAAGAGAAGTTATCAACGTCTGTGCAAAATGAGAAACTTTTTCTCTCCTATTTCACAAACAAACAAGTGCAAATTTAAGAGATGATAAATCGTAACGTCTGGCTCCTGAAAATAGATTTCAAGTGCAAAGTCAATATCCTAATATACGAGTGTTGTGCAGTTCAGTTGATCGTCGATTTCCAAGTAATAAAAGATTGGGAGGTTTCTGCAATTATGGCAACAACATATAGGCTGTGGCAGCTTTGTATCATGACTGCCTACCAAGGACGTCACACCACATACCATAAAGAGTCCACACTCAAAGCATTGAAGATGGTCGCTACCAGCAGCAAGTCCTCGAAGAGCCCAGTGGCTATATGGGACATGAAGTCCTTGTCTTCTTTCATGTGTTTAGCATGGCGCAACCACTAGAGGTGCAAAGTCTCTTTCCAGGCAGTGGTAAACCTCTGTGCACCCCACCAGCCTCTTCTGTTCCTGGTGAAGAGTATGTTCCAGAGGTTCATAATAACTTATCTCCACGCAGGACATGCACGCAAAGGTAAGTGCATCCCGTGGATCTTGACATTTCCACTCCTTTTTAGGTTTTGCCTGGCGAAAGCTGCGCTCTGCGCAGCTTTTTCGTGCAGGCGAAAACCTAATGAGTACTGTAGTGTGGTTTTGAACGGCCCCCGTCATTTATTGGCTAGCTCCATAAATGGAGCCTAGCCATTGGACGATGGGCCTGTCCGTCAATGCCGGACTAGATTCGGGGGCGTTCCCGAGAATTTTTGGCTTTTGGCGACGTCACGCTACGTCAGCCAAAAGCCGAGAACGCCCCCGAATCTGGTCCGCCATTGAAGGCACCCGGAAGAAGTCCAGGTGAGTGCTTGCTTTTTTTGTGTGCTTTTAACCGCTGCCTCGGCTCCCGTTCCCGCCCCCCTACCGCTGCCTCGCTCTCTGTGTCTCCCCGTTCCCGCCCCCCTACCGCTGCCTCGGCTCCCGTTCCCGCCGCCCTACCGCTGCCTCGCTCTCTGTGTCTCAGCGGCCCCGTTCCCGCCCCCCTACCGCTGGTTTGTGACAAATCTCTTTCAGCGCTCCCATATGCCGCACGCCACGGCTCTTCCGGGCCAAATGTTTCACGTTAAAGTTCTCTCTCCCAGTCTGATAATAAAAATGCACGCCTGCACACTAGAGCGCTCCTAGTCTGAAACTGTACCACAGTTTATCCCGCTTTGCCCCCTCCTGCCTGTGCGGGCTGCGCATGGGGCCGGGAGGGCTGTGAGAGCAGGGCAGCTGTGAGCGCTGGCCGAGGGACCGGAGATGCGGGAGCTGCTGCTGAAAGTGGGCACCCGAGCCCTGCTCTTCAGGTCTTCGTGTGAGTACCGGGTGGGAGGGACTCACTGCTGTGGGGAGAGGGAATACTACGGGTATGAGTGAGTGAATGAATACGTCTGAAGTCGCTGCTCAACAGCTGGATTCACTCAAGGAGCGAGTGAGACTAGAGAGGGGCAGTGCGACGAAGGTGAGACTGGGGCCACTGCTGTGGTAAGTAGAGAGCGCAGACACCTAAATGACACAGAGGTAGGCAGTGAGAGTGAGACTCGGTTCCTGGCGGGCAGTGAGAGTGCGACTCAGGGACTGGTGGGCAGGGGGAATGAGACTCGTGGGCTGTGAGAGTGAGACTCAGGGCTCTCATGGGCAGTGAGAGTGAGACTCCCCCCTCCCGCCCGCTGTCCGTGTCTTTGCCCCCTCCCGCTCGCTGTCCGTGTCTTTGCCCCCTCCCGCCCCCTCCCCGTGTCTTTGCCGCCTGCTGTCCGTGTCCGTGTCTTTGCCCCCTCCCGCTCGCTGTCCGTGTCTTTGCCCCCTCCTGCCTGCTGTCCGTGTCTTTGCCCCCTCCTGCCTGCTGTCCGTGTCTTTGCCCCCTCCTGCCTGCTGTCCGTGTCTTTGCCCCCTCCTGCCTGCTGTCCGTGTCTTTGCCCCCTCCTGCCTGCTGTCCGTGTCTTTGCCCCCTCCCGTCCCCTCCCCGTGTCTTTGCCGCCTGCTGTCCGTGTCCGTGTCTTTGCTCCCTCCCGCTCGCTGTCCGTGTCTTTGCCCCCTCCTGCCTGCTGTCCGTGTCTTTGCCCCCTCCTGCCTGCTGTCCGCGTCTTTGCCCCCTCCTGCCTGCTGTCCGTGTCTTTGCCCCCTCCTGCCTGCTGTCCGTGTCTTTGCCCCCTCCCGCCCCCTCCCCGTGTCTTTACCCCTCCCGCCCCCTCCCCGTGTCTTTGCCCCCTCTTGCCCGCTGTCCGTGTCTTTGTCATTGCCCCCTCCTGCCCGCTGTCCGTGTCTTTGCCCCCTCCTGCCTGCTGTCCGTGTCTTTGCCCCCTCCTGCCTGCTGTCCATGTCTTTGCCCCCTCCTGCCTGCTGTCCGTGTCTTTGCCCCCTCCTGCCTGCTATCCGTGTCTTTGCCCCCTCCCGCCCCCTCCTCGTGTCTTTGCCGCCTGCTGTCCGTGTCCGTGTCTTTGCCCCCTCCCGCTCGCTGTCCGTGTCTTTGCCCCCTCCTGCCTGCTGTCCGTGTCTTTGCCCCCTCCTGCCTGCTGTCCGTGTCTTTGCACCCTCCTGCCTGCTGTCCATGTCTTTGCCCCCTCCTGCCTGCTGTCCGTGTCTTTGCCCCCTCCCGCCCCCTCCCCGTGTCTTTGCCGCCTGCTGTCCGTGTCCGTGTCTTTGCCCCCTCCCGCTCGCTGTCCGTGTCTTTGCCCCCTCCTGCCTGCTGTCCGTGTCTTTGCCCCCTCCTGCCTGCTGTCCGTGTCTTTGCCCCCTCCTGCCTGCTGTCCGTGTCTTTGCCCCATCCTGCCCGCTGTCCATGTCTTTGCCCCCTCCTGCCCCCTCCCCGTGTCTTTGCCCCCTCCTGCCCGCTGTCCGTGTCTTTGTCTTTGCCCCCTCCCGCCCGCTGTCCGTGTCTTTGCCCCCTCCTGCCTGCTGTCCGTGTCTTTGCCCCCTCCCGCTCGCTGTCCGTGTCTTTGCCCCCTCCTGCCCGCTGCCCGTGTCTTTGCCCCCTCCCGCCCCCTCCCCGTGTCTTGGCCCCCTCCTGCCCGCTGTCCGTGTCTTTGTCTTTGCCCCCTCCTGCCCGCTGTCCGTGTCTTTGCCGCCTCCCGTCCCCTCCCCGTGTCAGTGCCCCCTCCTGCCCGCTGTCCGTGTCTTTGTCTTTGCCCCCTCCTGCCCGCTGTCCATGTCTTTGCCCCCTCCCGCCCCCTCCCCGTGTCTTTGCCCCCTCCCGCCCCCTCCCTGTGTCTTTGCCCCCTCCTGCCTGCTGTCTGTGTCTTTGTCTTTGTCCCCTCCTGCCTGCTGTCCGTGTCTTTGTCCCCTCTTGCCTGCTGTCCGTGTCTTTGCCCACTCCCGCTCACTGTCCGTGTCTTTGCCCCCTAAAAAATCGGTATTTTTGTTTGGGTAGTGTGTTGCTGATAGTGTTATTGCTATAGCAGTTTACTACCTCCCTTGTTGTATACTCTCACCTGTGGCTCCGGCCTATCACTGAAGGGAGGGAAAAGAACAGCTGTTATGGCCCACAAGCAGGAACGCCACTATATCGGGGTCTAGTCCACTGGTTTTCCACATGTATATCATTCTAATTATTTGCTCTACTGGTTTGTCGTGTGTTTAAGTTCAGAATTTAAAGTGTAAAAATCCAGGAGTCCAAGGTGACAGTACACGTGAGATTTGTTGAAGGTGTAATGCTTTTCTAATTGGTGTAGGATTGCGGCTTTGTAACTCATCTGTGCACATTGAAGACACGGGTCACATTAGTATTCCGTGCTGTAATCCTGTCTTTAGCCGCTTGTGAAACATAAGGTTGGACTGTACATTTGGAAACCTCCACCCTGAAATAACTGTGTGCAGACACGGAGATCTCGGGAGCCACTACAGCCGAGTAAGACTGACCTAATCTGTGCAAATGTGCAGAGTACGCAAATAATTTATTGTTTTGAAAAGCAAACACACTATTTTGCTGATTTGCTTGTATGTAAATGATGTACAGCCTTGTGTTTATGAAACTGCCTCATCTGTGCAGACTAATGTTGATTTGTGGCCCAGCTTCTTCTTGCGCGTGGAACAGTCACAGGGATGGTGTTAAAATGTAGTCTGTCTTTGTGGTGGGCAGAAACAGACGCATCAGCCAATAACCTCTCCTTCACTTCAACAGTGATTTGTTATTATTATTCTTGTATCATTACGTACTCTCGTCCTTTTCATTTACGTGACCCCCTTCTATTTGCCTGTAACTACGCTTGGGCTCGGGCTTGCAGTGTGTGTGGGGGCTTGCAGTGTGTGTGGGGGCTTGCAGTGTGTTGGGGGGCTAGCAGTGTGTGGGGGGGCTCGCAGTGTGTGGGGGGCTCGCAGTGTGTTGGGGGGCTCGCAGTGTGTTGGGGGGCTCGCAGAGTGTTGGGGGCTCGCAGTGTGTTGGGGGGCTCGCAGTGTGTTGGGGGGCTCGCAGTGTGTTGGGGGCTCGCAGTGTGTGGGGGGCTCGCAGTGTGTTGGGGGGCTCGCAGTGTGTTGGGGGGCTCGCAGTGTGTTGGGGGCTCGCAGTGTGTGGGGGGGCTCGCAGTGTGTGGGGGGGCTCGCAGTGTGTGGGGGGGTTCGCAGTGTGTGGGGGGGCTTGCAGTGTGTGGGGGGGCTCGCAGTGTGTGGGGGGCTCGCAGTGTGTAGGGAGGCTCTGTGGGTGTGTGAGGGGGCTTTGTGTGTGGGGGGCTCTGTGTGGGTGTGTGTGTGGGGAGGCCTCTGAGTGTGTGTTGGGGGGGCTCTCTGTGGGTGTTTGTGTGTGTCATTTGCGAAAGATAAAGCTAGTGGCATTGTAAATGACAATGCCATTTATTTATGTTAAAAAAACATAAATAACAATATTGTCAAGAGCAATGCCAGTAGCTCAAACTTTAACAAAGGCAAAACCATTGCATTGTAAATGCTTGTTTAAAACCTTTGATTTAGAGGTTCTTTGTCATCTTGAAACGAAGTGCATATTTCATATTTAAACTTTTTTGCCGGACATTGATTCCAGTCAGATTTATGAGAGTTCAGTGAAACGTCTGTCAAAGACAATGTATGCAGTTTTTTTTAACATAAGATAGTTAAAGTTGTAAAGTGACGAACTGCTGCAGCATTTAAGTAAACGGCTTTGTCACTCACATAACTATTCCCTCCTCCAATCCACCCTACCTGGCTGCCTAGCTAAAGAGATCTGGTGGGAGCAGACCAACCCAAAATGCTGCAGCACTGCTCCTAGAATTCCCGCCCTTTAAAAGGAAAATATTTCAGACGATCTTTAAATCTGATCTGAAGGCACTTCTGTTTGAAAGGCATCGAGGTCAATCTCTCTTCTCCCTACACACCCCTTTCTGATTCATAGTCTACCATGAACCGTGCCAATATTGTTAACGAATGTAACTTACAATACTCAAGTAATATTCTGTTTATATTGAAGAGCATTGTACCACCTTTGGCAAATGTATGCGCTATACAATATTGAATACATAAATAAATAAAGTGGGAGTCTGGGGTTGTACCTTGACCTCTGTGTGTGTCAGCACACGTTCCTGTCGCACTGCGGAGATGACGTAGAGGTTCTCCCATGCATACACTCGCGTTGAGGACTCAAGGGCCTTTTCTACGATTGCGGACCATACTCGTGTCGCCATGCCATGAGGGTCATGCCATGAGACCTGATCTCTCACTGAAGTCCATTAAGAGCCAACCTATTACAAGGTCGATGCACAACACCAAAGCTCCATTCCAAATTATGAAGTGTGAGCTATATAAAAAAAACACCCACATGTACACACGCACACACACACACATACACACATACACCCCCCCCCCCCTATTAAGGGCCGTGCTCTCGTACTATACATAATAAAAACACAGACCCGGCCTGTTCATTCATGATGAGGACGCATTGTAGCCACACCACATGGTGGCGGCAAATGCTGGGGGCCTCTGTAAGTCAAACTGATAGAAACCATTCTTTTTCCTTCTATTCTTTTCTTTTTTTCTTTTACTTTGCTTTTCTTTTCAATTATTGAATTGTTTGTATTTATAAAGTGTTTTCTGGTGCTCCTGGTATAAACAACAGAGTAATGATGCACCCTGTCACAGCTTCCAGGAATTCAGCTACAAGAGGTGTGAGCTCCCTGTTCCCCAATGTATTTACTGTGGTATGTCTTCTTGTGCACAATGCATTACTCTCTCTCCCGTCTTTCACACTCTCTTGCTTCTACAGATGTCCTCTCTCTTCTGTTCAACTGCTTTTTGTAGCCCCTCTCTTGAGCCCTCTAGCCTCTCTGCCTCTGGTTCTCTCCCGTTCTCATGGCCTATCCCATAGGTCGGCCATCTTCGCTAAATGTTGCAGCTCGTGACACATAAACAAATGATTCTAAGCTTGCAAAGAATTTGTGTGTAATCCCGCGCCGCGGACGGCGGCCCATCTGTGGCGCTCACGGAGCCGACTGTGGAAGGCAACGGATGGGAAACTGAAAGGAAGGTAGGGGCGCCCGGCCCTCTCCCCCTTGGGGACGCCTGAGAAAGTGCTGAGAGGAAGTGACTCCTCCGCCTGGACTGTCTTTGGGCACCGAGCCCCCACAGAAGGGATTTTTTTTATAGCAAAGTCAGGACCGAGGTCACGGGATCCCAGTGCATCATCATCAGAATAACTTAAACACAGTCACTTTGAGTGGGTCACCTTTGTATGAAACAACATCCGCACGTACACACGCACGTGCTCACACGCAGGCACAGAATCAAGCAGCTCAATCTAAGACCCCCATTCTAAAGCATCGTCTCCGAGGCCTGGGCGTGCAGGTCTTGCTCCAAGGCGAGGGTCAGACAGACAGACGCGTATAGTGCACCCGCGTGGGGAGGGAGGCTGTGCCCTATCTCCAGAGGAAGCCGTCACAAACTGTCACTTGAGAGCACAAGAATAATCCCCCAAATCAACCGGGAGAGAAGTCGTGGACAAAGGAAGCACACCACCTTAGGTGCGAAAAAGCCTGCTTTAACGAGAAAGGTGCGCATAAAAAAGCGATCAGCTCTGGCAACCGCCTCACAAACTGTCTGAAACCGCACTGCAGACTTTGACAAATCCTACAAAATGTACACTAAAAAACAAAGAATTCTGCTCACTCACCTGTTGCGAATCCAATCTTGAGGGCAACCTACCTAAGAATCTACAACCTGCCAACTCTACCACCTGCAAGTCAGCGGCCATATAACATTGCACTTTGCCATTTTTAGCACCATTCGGTACCTGCCACTGAAAGGGACAATCTACCCTCAACCCCTTGGTGATGAACACCTCTAAGCCCCACCCCTTGGCTATACCCCTCTGGCTTGCAGCACTCTCCCGAGGGGCCACTACTGCCCCCCCTTCACCCCCCCCCCCCCACAGTAACTCATAACCTAAAATAGCCACCTGATGACCCATGACCCTTGGGTTCTGTAGTAGCGTGCTGCACTCTGTAAAGCCCTTCAGCACCTGGCCAGTGGTAGTAAGCATGCTATAAATGCAATTACAAAACAGTACAATAAATACTTTACCCAGGGCGTCGAAAATCCATGTATTGCACCTGCATGCAAGCATGTCTAGAAGAGCATGCTGCTAAATACACATTTACATTTTTTTTATCATTATATGGTTTACCATGCATTGTGATTTCTCCAAAAATAACCCTACGTACGCAATACAGTTCCACCCACAATTTATTCCTTAAAAGATTTCCATAGTCCTGACTCTGGCCTCGTTTTTGAATTGCAGAGTACATGCAGAGTACAAAAAAAACTGTGCTTAATTTGAGCTGGTGGTTGCCAGTGGGGACCACTGGAACTTACTTTTGTGGGCCGGCACTTATTTTTCCACATCGAGAGTAGGAACCCACAGTCAGATACCGGGGCAGGGAGTATCTGGTAGTGGATTACAGAGTCATGAGATGGAAATAAGGCTACCAGACGTGGTAGTTGTCTCGCTGACGTTTAATTTCACGGCACAGCCTCGGGCACGGCACTCTTTCTTTTGCAAATTAAGCACTGGTAAGCTTCACCTTTGTGATTAGCGATACTGTGCTGTAACACCCCACCAGTACAGTGCAATTACAAGTTAGACCCTTGAGAATGAGGAATAACTGTGTGGGTATGGAATTTCGCATCGCATTTCCTATTCCGAGGGATGTTACATCTTTTCCATTTTTACACACCCACACACCAAAAACACACCCACAAAGCAATTCACTGCAAAGAAGCAAAACATTGACTAAGAAACATGTAAATGTAAGTGTTTGTTCAGGTCAAGTAAAATGTGTATATATGTGTGAATGTGTCTGCATGTATGGGTGCATGTGTTGGTGTCTGCAGGAGTAGGAGAGGGTACGAGTATTCTTGGTGTCTGTGGTGTCCCTCAGCCTGGTACTGACTAGCTTTGGTGGGCACCCAATTGGCGGCTGACATCGCAGGTATACGGCACCCCCAGCCTAAAGAGGCTACCGAGGACATGAGGTTGGCAGTTTTTTGCATATTAAAGGCATTCTTTGTCTAATAGTGGCCATCACTTGTATAATGCTGGTCCTGGTATAAAAGTGGTCATACCCCTTACAATAAGGAGCTAAGAGGGAAAGAAAGGGTACTGTAGGGATAGCCCTCCACTCACTAAGCATCAATTAAAAAAATCCCTGTACCCTGGGCATGGATTAGTATTCATCTAATGAGGCATATCACTGCGCTGGAAAATATCCCATATTAATTCTTACGCAAAAGCCTACTACAATTCAAACTTAGGCGTTTATCTTCAAATGCCACAACCATTCAAAAACAAATTATTGTTTCTTTAGATATAAAAGCAGAAGAGGAGAGTCCTAAACCATTTTTCAACTCGACATGACCACCAGTAGCTGCTCAGCTGAGACAATTCACCATCCCACACTTAGAATGCAACAAACATATAAAAAATTGTGTGGCGAGGGGGAAGGCACCTCACGGGAGAACACCATCGGGGCCGTTTGGCTGATGTTTGCCAGATTCTTGCCCCTTTCTCATCATCGGTCGCCTTCTCTCCTCAAGAATAAAGTGTCCAAACAAACCAAACCACAAGTGTTGTGTGAAAACAAACAGGTGCAAGACAAAACCATCCAAGGAATCACTCCTAGGTACAGAAAATGTGATTAAAAATCAGCGGACACACCAATTTTACAATTTTATTATTAGTTATGGTGTGCGCCGATAGATAAAAAAGGTTGGTAACTTAGTATCGCATACCAGTACCCATAGCCAACATGTTTCACTGCCCTACAAACTTATCGGCAGATTCATCAGGGCTCACCACTTGGTCACTGCACCAGTATTGGACAACATCATAGTGGAAACCTTATCCAGCAAAATCCTCTCATACCAGCTGGAAGAGGAACAAAACTTTACTGTCGATTGTGTCATCAATCATACGGAAAGGGCAACCGGACCGGAACTCGTCCCAATGGGTCATACCTGGCACCATTGTTGGCCCTGGTATGTTGGCGGCAATGTTTGCAATATCAAGGGTACATATTGATGATGGTGCCCAACCCTGACTTAAAAGTGGCCCTAAGCTGGCATTATGGTGGGAATACATGTCGATTAGTGGCTCTTACTTGCATGATTATGCCCACCATAGCATAATGCTGGCTTGACATAAATATGGTAATTTCTGGAATGTTGTACATATTCTTGGCATGTATGGGGTCTCCCCAATGGCGGCTGCAGCACAATTAAAGTTGGAGGGCACAGTGGAGGAAGAAGGGTTGATGGGGGGTGGGATTGAGGAAAAAAATGTTTAAAAAAACATGTCTTCTGCTGCCCCAACAGCACCTTTGGGAAGGGACAGGTTCCTCACTCAATCCAGACGCTGCTCTCATGCTATGATAGCAGCGCCAGGATTGGCCTGAGCGGCCTGCTCTGTAGCTCAGACACTGCCTTGGAGCCTGCGGCTTTTCTCCAACCCGGCTGTGAACACAACTGGTTTGGAGAAATGGAAGTGTGCATGCTTGTTTTTGCCGGCCTGAGATGGCCGGCAAACTTACTTGCGCATTTCTAAGTCCCCACCACTCCTGGCTGCTATGGGCCGGACCCGCCCGCATGTACAAACCGCCAGCCAGAGCCCCTCACAGAAAAATAAAATGATATTAATAAAATGTTATTTTTCTGTTACTGACTCTGGCCAGTTGTGTGATGCTCCACCGCCATTACAGAGGAGGCGCCCCTGGGTCTACCCCTGGCTTTAATGCTTGCCCTGGCATGTGGATGGTAATTTGTGGATGATTCTTATCCTTCTTGATGTGATGGTGCCTGTTAGAAATGGGATTTCGGGCTAGCTGAGGCTTGCGTCAAAGCGAGGCCGAAACCACCACTCTAGTCAGGATAAGGGAGTTACACTCCTAAAATAACCCCTGCTCACCCCCTTGGGAGCTTGGCACGAGCAGTCAGGCTTATCTTAGAGGTAGTGTGTAAAGCATTTGCACATAACCAACAGTAATACAGTTTACGCACTATAAAAGGACACCACACCAGTTTAGGAAAATAGCCAATATTTTTATATACTTTAACCCCTTCGATGCTCATGATGAGCTCAGCTCGTCATGAGGCATGGTTGAGCTGTGCTGATGATGAGCTGAGCTCGTCATGAACAATGGTAACTCTGTGAGTGCAGCACCGGGGGGAAAACCTCTAGCAGCCAAGGTGTTAAGGCAAGACCAACTACGATAAAAATGCACAATACTATACTTAAAAATCTGCAGTTATCAAAATAAGTTTCAAACACAGTTCCTTGATGTCGATAGCTCTGTCCGGGGCTCTCTCGGCATCATGAACAACAAATCCAACAGTTCTGGCTGGTCGCGGGGTGGTGGGCCAGCTACGGTGTCGGGAAGACCCGCAAACAGTACCTGTGAGAAATGCAGGGCGTTGAGGCCTTTGAAGTCACTCGCGTTGCAGGTCGAGCTCCTCTCTGATGGAATCAGGAGCGCTGGCAGGTGTCGGGTGCTGTGGTGCGAAGTGCAGCAGTGTGGCGTGCGGGCCCCCAGGTCGCGGTGCGAGCAGCAGCTCGGTGACAGAGATGAAGGCAGTGCTCGCCACGGTGCTAGCAGGTCACGGTGCAAGCAGCGGCGCCCTTGTTGCTGAGGCGATGTGTTGGTTGACGAACTGAAGTAGATGGCACCAACGTCGGTAGGCCAAGGCTGCGGTGAGGGATGAGGGCGGTGCATCGGGCGAGTTACGAGCAGTGCCCTCGAACCACGGTGCAAGCAGCGGCTTCGATTTTGGCATGGAGCGGCAGCATCAGGGAGGCCAAGGCTTCCTTGTGAAGTAAGGCGTGTGGTGTGCGGTGCCCATAGGTTGCACTGTGAGCAGCGGATCGTGGTGGCGTCAACAGGCGTCGTCAGTGAGATCAAGGTCGCAGTGCGGTGTTGTGGCGGTGCTCTCTGCGATGCCAAAGCTTCAGCGTGAAGCGAGGCGGTGCGGAGTGCAGTGCCCACGGGTCGCGGTGCAAGCAGCGGCTCGGTGGCGGCATCAACAGGTGTCGTCGGTGAGACCAAGGTTGAAGTGCGACATTGCAGCAGTGCTCTCTGCAGTGCCAAAGCTTCGGCATGAAGCGAGGGGGTGCGGAGTGCGGTGCCCACAGGTTGCGGTGTGAGCAGCGGCTCGGTGGCGGCGTCAACAGGTGTTGTCAGTGAGACCAGGGTGGCGTTGCATCGGTGCCCTCTGCAGTGTCAAGGTGTCACCCTGAAGCGAGGCGGTGCAAAGTGCAGTGCCCACAGGTCACGGTGCGAGCAACGGCTCGGTGGCGGTGTCAACAGGCGTTGTCGGTGAGATCAAGGTCGCGGTGCGGTGTTGTGGCGGTGCTCTCTGCGAAGCCAAAGCTTCAGCGTGAAGCGAGGCGGTGCGGAGTGCAGTGCCCAGGGGTCGCAGTGCAAGCAGCGGCTCGGTGGCGGCATCAACAGGTGTCGTTGGTGAGACCAAGGTTGCAGTGCGACATTGCAGTGGTGCTCTCTGCAGTGCAAAAGCTTCGGCATGAAGCGAGGCGGTGCAGAGTGCGGTGCCCACAGGTCGCTATGTAAGCAGCGGCTCGGTGGCGGCATCAACAGGCGTCGCCGGTAAGACCAAGGTTGTGGTGCGGCGTTGCGGCGGTGCCCTCTGCGGTACTCTCTGCGGTGCCTTCAGGACACGGAGTCAGCAGCGCTGTTGAAGACTTTGTCGAGTTGCTTTACCTCTGTTTGCAGCACAAAAAACACAGGCCCCAGTACTGCGGGCAGAAGAGCTTTAAGTCTTTGTCATTCCTGAGACTTCGTGGGCAGGGGGAAAGCTCTAACTCAAGCCTTGGAGAGACTCACAATTTAGGTTGCAGAAAGTCCAGGCCTTTCACTGCCCAAGACAGAAGCAGCCACTGCAGGTCAGCCCAGCAAAGCACCAAACAGAACAGTCGTTCCTTTTCGCAGCTTCTCCGGCTCTTCTTTTTGGCAGTCTTCTTGATCCAGATGAGTTCTAAAGTTCAGGGGTCTGGGCCCCAGTATTTGTATCCAAAAATCCTTTGATCCTGTAGGAAGAGGGTGTCTGTGCCCAGCCAGAACCAGTTCTGCCTTCTCTGGTGTGAATTCCTGGCAGGAGGTGGAGGCGGCATTGTCAGAGGCAGACCAGGCTCTTTGAGGTGCAAAGAAATCTCCTCACCCTTCCCCCATTGCAGCCCAGGTCTATTCAGCCCTTTCCTGACCCTACCTAGACTATCTGGAGTCCTCCTGCTCCCCAGCCTTCTGTCATCCGAAACCCAGACAGGCAATCATAATTCCAGCAGAGGCACACAGGATGACTGAGCAAGAAAATACTTACTTTCTAAAAGTGGTATTTTCAAACATAGAATGTAAAAATCACCTTCACTAAAAGGTGTATTATAACATTCTGAGTTAAGGTATACTAAACTTGAATCTCTACCTCGTTCCCTGGGTCAGTTTAGGATTATAAAATGTTATAATCAAACTGCCCATTCAGGCCTATGAGAACAGACAGACAGAAAAAACGAAATTGACTGTTATTCACTATCAGGACATGCCACACACACCCGGCATTACCTACCTTTTCACATACACTGCCCCTGCCCACAGGGGTACATTGGGCCTTCCTTAGGGGTGACTGACATGTAGAAAATGGAAGGTTTAAGACCTGGCAAGCGTGTGCACTGGCCAAGTTGACATGGCAGTTATCAACTGCGCGCAGACTCTGCAATGGCAGGTCTGAGTTACCTTTTTAGGGCTACTCATGTGGGTGGCACAATCAGTGCTGCAGGCCCACTATTAGCATTTGATTCACAGGCCCTGGCACACTCAGTGCACTTTACTAGGGAGTAACAAGTAAATCAACTATCCAA
Source organism: Lissotriton vulgaris (assembly GCF_964263255.1). NCBI lineage: Eukaryota > Metazoa > Chordata > Amphibia > Caudata > Salamandridae > Lissotriton > Lissotriton vulgaris. The sequence goes on from NC_141695.1 coordinate 847,409,043, forward strand.
TCATAGAAACACCAATCCATAACACAATTTACACGAAGAGCATATGCACTTTAGCACTGATTAGCAGTGGTAAAGTGCCCAGGATCCTAAAACCAACACAAACAAGTCAGGAAAAAATAGGAGGAAGAAGCAAAAAGTTTGGGGATAACCCTGCAAAAAGGGCCATTTCTAACAGTGCCCCTTCGATGGCAAAAACGACTGCTCTGCAACAACAACAAAGTGATGGAAGGAATGACAACAAAGCAACAAAGTATTGCACCCATCACTTTTATTCAAAATGATTGCCCTGACAAGATGGTGGCAACTCTTGGTACATAAGCGGGTTTATTAGTGTAATGGTGATCACAAGGGTACATTGCTGGTCACCTGTGGTATATTGGTGGCATTCTTGGCATTAGAGAACACGTCTTCGCTGGCACCATTATGGCACTGGTATACTGGTATCTGTCCATGAAATAGCCATATATTGGTAATCGTGATGTGACGTGTATTCCCAGACCACTCAGAGGTTACCCGTTCTGCATAATCCAGCTTCAGGGCGTGTAACTTAAGTTCACCTAGCCTGACCTGGCCTGGATGAAACACAGTGGTCAGTCATGGCATCTGCTTGTTTCTGCAGTGCGTAACAACAATTTAGCAGCAATGCAGAAAAAGATTAAAAATGTGCAATGCCCGCACCAATTTTAAGTAAAAGATCATAGTTTATAAGGAAAGTAAAATGATAATCGAAAAAGTCAGTGTGGGAATTCGTAGGTGACGCTAGAAAAGCAATATCATTTGTTTAGGAATCAATGAATAGCTTCTGGTAGTGATGCAATCACTCAAGAGAACACGCTTATGTCACAAGAGTGGACTAAGGGTAACTGTGTATAAAGCATCCCTAATAGTTCATCTCAGCCCACGTGTAGTTATGGGGGCTGGGTAAGGCCCTAATTGTATCATGGAGAATGTGTGTTGGTCGGGGGTTTAGAGGTCTTACAAAAGCACAAACTCAGTCAGTGCTTGTAGCTCTCAAGCAGTTGTGTTAGTTGGTTGCTTCCGGACTGATTTCATTGCCCTCCAGGCCTCTTGCAAAAGTTGTCTAGAGTTCCCACGGTTAATGGAAGTTTGTCCACATTATGTGGCCGGTGAATTCCTGCGGGTATGGTTCGCTCCCTAAATGTGCCATTCTTGCCTCTACTAGAACCAAGGCCAATCAGCCACGGCCAAGGCCAATCAGCCACAGCCAAGACCAATCACCAGCAACCTTTGTCCCTTGCAGTCTAGTGACACTGCCCAAGCAGACTCAGGGACTAATCTCTAGTCTCAGAAGGCTAAAACAAACAAGCATTTGCAATGCAATAGGTCGCGCATCAGTTAGAGTTATTGGCATTGTATTTCACATTCGGTTAATGTTTTTATTTGTGTGTAGTGTATGTATTTGATGATAAACAGCTGTATGTATGTGTATGAAGTATGTCTATTGTAACTTCTCTTATGGAATGTGTTAAGGATGCCTTAAACGGGGTATTATGGCTCCTGCATACACCTAAAATTGATACTGCTTCGTATATACATTTTGTGTAACACAAGGTACATAATAAAGCGCTGTGGGTTGCAGGTTGTGGTTCCCTTCTCAACACTTTATTTGTAGCAGGTAAATATGTTAAGTCTGAAAACATATTTTGTACTGCTTGTATGTGGCCCACATAATTGTGCAACTGGTTTCTGCATGTAATAGCCAGGCGTGTGCTTTGTATTTTTATATTGTACCCGCTGCTTTCCCTCTCCGTTATTACTTTAGAGCACTTTCACAGCACTGCACCGCGATGCCGTGAAGGACGCCGCCGTATATGAAAGGATAAGAAGAAAAGGTCAGGAACGTTACAAGAAATCTCTGCACTGCAAGCAAAATTGCATTTTTTCTGTTGAAGCACTCCACGGACCATAATTAAAAAAAACAAATATTTTTTGATGCACCAACAAATTCAAAGAATAGAACGGTACATTTGCCTGAAGCTGTTGCCTCCCCTCACCTTCTGAAGCCACCAGACCCTGCGGGTGGTTGTGCCAGTAGCAAAGCTGTGAGTACCATAAGGTGCAGATAAAATGCGTACTTTAAATCTGTAATGGAACACACCAGAGGGGTCGGACAAACAATGACAGTGCCTGTCTCTTTTGTAAAGAGTCCTTCTGAGGACTCGGTGTCACTGCCTCCCGATGCCAAAAGTCCCTGGTAATCTCCAGGACGTTAATAACTCTCTACCATGGGCCTATTCCACCGCAATTAATGCGCTGCCCGTGCCTGCTTTTAATCTAGTCAAATGTACAGCACAGCGATGTGCACCAGTGGTAACGAGCATACAACTGGTAATAAGCATACAACTCCAAAACTAAGATATTAAACTGCACAAATATCCCTTTACTTTTTGAACAATTGAGGTACCCGGGCTTCACTTTAACATACTGCGGGTGCCTTGATTGTTGGAAATGTAAAGAAATAGGTGCGCAGTTTCATATCTCAGTTTTGGAATTTTATGCTTGTTTTCAACAATTGCGGCACGAGCGACATGTTAAATTAAAGTGCAGGTGCCGCGATTGTTGGATAATATACAAAGCAAGTGATGCCTAGGGCAAAATTAACATACTGTATTTTAATAGACGAGAGAACTCAATTATCTCCTCCTATAAGAAATGTATCATATGCACGAAATGAGTTCTAACTCATGTTTGTGACACTTCCCACATCCAAACCAAAAACACAAAGTTCTTATTTTTTTATTTATTTTTCATGTCAATTAGAAAAATTCAAACTTGGGGTTATGTAATTTTTAAACCCATTTTGAAATATACAAACAAACAAACATATATATATATATATATATATACATACATCCCTTTTTACACATATATATACACATACAATATACATACATTGATAAATTAACGTTTCTTTTTTCCGTTTCAAATATTGTAGCCCAAATTTTTCACAAAAGGATGCTCCATACATGTAAAACTCAGCATTCCTCTAAAGTAAGATCAACCAGAACTGAAACAAGGAGTCTAAACGGTCTATATTCTTTCAACCTATCCTTATTTCTTACTCCTTATAGATTTTATTTACACAACATACATTTTTTTTGGCTGGAGTCTTCTTAAAAATGTCGACCCGTTTCAGCCCACTGAATACGGGTCTCATCAGGACACGGGCTAATGAAAATCCGTCTTTTGATATATCTGGGGTGGCTCAGAAATGTATGGATTTCAATTAAAAGTAGCGGGGCTCCTTAGGGCTCCAAACGCTAGTAGGTACGGTCTCAATGACTTGGCAGTTGTCCTCCAATTGGGGGGTGCTGATGGATCAAACTTCCAGAGTCTTCTATTTTGCCTATAGTTAGTGTGGCTGTCCTCATACAGAGTTCATAATGTGTTTGCTATATAAATGTATACAATGCGGCTCACAAATATGGAATCCCCATCGACATCCAGTCTTTTGTCAGAGACGTGGGATGGATCGGCTGCGGCGCGAATAGTCTTTCCTGTTGGATAAGTCAAGAAACAGATTATACAACCCCAAAACTGAGATATTAAACTGCACAACTATTCCTTTACTTTTACAACAATCGCGCCACCCGTGGTATGTTGAAGTAAACGTGTTTGCCGGATTGGTTAAATAGATTATTTTTTTAACTGTTTACTTTTTCAACAATCGGGGCACCCGCACTTTACCTATCACTATTGTAAAATAAAGCTTGAGTGCCGCCAGTGGAATAACAGTAGCAACGCCGTCCCTGCTAACTCTCCAGTTCGGGTAAGTGAGGCAAAACAGAGACAGTGAGGGAACAAAGTAGCTGCCCTGCCAATAAACATGAGAAGGGAAGAAGTGAAGAGATGCAGCGCGTATGAGGAGCATTAGACAAGGAGTCCAGACTCAGCGCGCATCCCGGGTGGGCGGGGCCTAAGGGAGACAGGGCGATCTCCAACCCCACTTCCAAAGAAACCTGACAGAAACGCAGCGACAATAGAACTTGCCAGAGCGCGTGCAGCACAAGCGCTGAAATGCCAGGCGAGACCTAAAAACTGCCTTTCCAAGTTCTGGACTCCAGTCCTGGAAGCAGAATAAAGTCAGTGGCAGGGATGCCATTTGTCTTCACCCAACCGGTAGAGTGTACACTTCCTGTGTCTTCTTGCTTCCAAAATGGTTCAGAAGGGAGATAGGTTTAGCAAGGGTCGGGTTTAGCTTGATTAACTTGAAATGCATTATTCAGTCCACTCAGGCTTCTTACCTTAGGGAATGGGGGGAGCCCACTGGCAGTGGCACCTTGGAGTGTACCAATGGACTGCCAATAAGAGGGCAGTGGAAAAATGGCTCTTGCATTCTTTCTTGACAGATGCTCTGCCAATATTATGCTGTCGCCTCTCCTGGCCCTGACTATTATTCCCTTAAGGATTCAAACCTCAGACCTCTCGCTCAGTTGTCCAAGCTCTTTTGAGCATCCATTATGGCAATGCCACGGCAATAGGACTCACAAGAACCGCCATATCATCTTGCAAAGCTGTAAACACAAATGTGAACTCGTCACTCTCGTCACTCCTGTGATATAGAGCTTCATTGGTTTGCACAGACCTAAAAGTAAAAAAACATAGAAGAGATGAGTTTCCGGCAGACAGGGTAGGTATGGCGTTAAAGACCGCTGAGTTGCCTTGAGGAAAACCATCAAAGACAGATGAAGTCACTTGAGTTGATCTCAGACAGACGCCATTCTATATTTACCAAGTAAAGAAGTAAGGACAAATGATTCATGAAGAGTTGTCTCTTGAGAGCATACATTATGTGGAATCTAGGTCTGGTCTTGTTAGCTGCCCTCAGACAAGCCTCGACAGTCAAAGAGGCATAGATATTTGCAAGTTTGCAAACATAGAGAGGCCCTGCACACTGGCTAAGTACAGAGCTGTCTCCTGGGTAGCATCTTGTTTCCGGGTGTGTCAGAACTTCCTTAAACACCCTACTATCTAGGCCCTAAACCATGAACCAAGGATTATGTCCCCCCTTCTGATGTACATGGTCCAATTATTAATATGTTTTCGCACCATTTTAGCACGCCTACTGTCTAGAACTCCAATAATTGCACACTTTGAGACGCTTCTTCGCTTACATTGTGGCTATTGCAGTATATATTATGTGTGCTGTTAGGTGAGGTGCTAAATGTATTGCAAAATGTTTATGAATACCACGAAGTTGCAGCTGTTCGAGGGTTGACCTGAATGTGATTCAATTTCCCTGAACACTCACATTGGTGTGCGATCACTCAAAGGTGTAATGCAAAAGATTTGGAGGTGGTAGACGGTAACTGGACATAATATCGACTACATATTATCGAATGGACAAAATATCGACGGAAAAATATCAACATTAACTAAATATCGACTATAGGAATATCTTTGGACAAAATATCGACTGAAAAAATGACCCAAAAATATCGAATACAAATATATCGACTCAAAAATATCGACCAGACAAAATATCGAAATATAGTGAAAGTAAAAAATATCGAGAATATGTTGGAAAAAAATGTTTAAAAAAAAAATATATATATAATATATAAATAAATAGTACTTAATGTTTAGGAGCGGGTTGTGGGTTTATAGGGGAATAGGGTGGGAAGTAATTTAATAATAATTAATTAATCAATATATGTTTGGTAATTGTTTTAATTAGATTTTAATTGGTAATTAATTAGTATTAATTAGTTAATTGTTTTATTAAGTATTTAGCATATTATTTAATTGATTAATTGATTAATTAATTATTATTAATGATTGTTTTTTTAAATTGATTTGTATATTATTTTAATTGATAAATTGGTTATTAATTATTAATAAATAGTGATTTATTTTATTATGAATTAGCATATTATTTTAATTTATAAATTGCTAACAAATTAATTATAATTAGTTAATGATCTAATTAATATATTGCATATTATTTACAATAATGAATTGGTAATTAGTTTATAATAATGACTTAATTACATTAATTGGATACATTTAAATGTAATGTATAAATTTATGTTTATGTTAATTAATTAATTGGAATTAAACAATATTAATTAATCAAATTTATTATTATAGCTAATGTGATAATATATTTTCTTTTTGTGTTTGTAAAATATTATTTTTTTGTTAATTATATATTAATGTTTAATGTTGTGTTCATTATTATTTATAGTGTTCAGGCTCAGTTTAATAATTTTTGGTATAGGGTAATTTTTTAGGGTTCAGGGCAGACATGAGCGGATTTTGCGGATTGGCAATCCGCGAATTTGCGGATTTGCGAACTCGCAATCCGCAAAATCCGCGAATTCCCGCGAATTTGCGGATTTTTTTTTTTTTTTTGTGTTCGCCCGTGTTTCTGCCAGTTCGCGAGGGTTTTTACAATTTCGCAATTTGCGAACTTACCTGTCGGGTCGCAAGTTTTGCGAACTTGTTGTTTCTACGTGTCCAACCTGTTTGGGACACTCTTCTTCATCACTGCCACTCTCTGTCACCACTGCCACTCTCTGACTACTCATGCCACCCTCTGGCCCACCCATGCCACCCTCTGTTTCATCACCACACCCTCTGGTTGTCCAGTGTACATTATTTTCGGCAAAGCAAAGCACACCTTCCCTGCCTCAAGTGACCTGAATTAATTTGGGGCTGATTAATGTGTCACAGAATATTTTTTTAGCTGGCACCTGCTTCCTTAGTGCGCCCTGATTAGTGATCTTTTGCACTTGCTAAGTGCTTTCATTGTTGCAAAATTAGTTACAACACCTGCCCTGCCCCAACTGACAATAATGAATTAGGGGCTGATTAATGGATTTTAACTTCCAGCCTGGCTCCTGCTTGTCTCCCTTAGCTGTAATTCATGACCTTTGTGGCATATGTGTAACTATTCTGAGGTTCAGAGCAGGGTCACATAATAGTTTCAACTGGCAACTGAACTCTGGAGGGGCCCCTCAGGAAGCACTACAGGAAATGGCTACTAATGATGTGCCTGAACTTTTGAACCTGGTAAGTAGTTACTTTCAGTTTTGCTTAGATCGTATTTCTGCAATTTCGCACTTATTCGCGGGGCGCGAACTCACGCGAACAGTGCGAGCAGTGCGAGCAAAATCCGCTGCTCGCGGATTTGCGGATTTTGCAGGAAATTCGCAAATCTCGCGGATTGCGGATTTCCCGAAAATCCGCAAAATCCGCGAGCGGAACGGATTTTCCGCCCATGCCTAGTTCAGGGTCATTTTTCTGTTCGTGAGTAAAGGTGTATTTAGTGGGATTTGGGACATTTTTAAGTTTGTGGGTAAAGGGGTTTTGAAAGGGTTAAGGGTCAGTTTTCAGTTTGTGGATTAAGGGGTGTTTTTTAATAATCAGTGTCAGTTTTAAGTTCAGGGGTAAAGGTGTATTTTTTGGGGTCATGGTCAGTTTTTAGTTTGTGGGTAAAGGGGTATTTATAGTGTTTAGGGTCAGTTTTCAGTTTGTGGGTAAAGTGGTATTTATAGTGTTCAGGGTCAGTTTTCAGGTGTTGGGTAAAGGTTTTTTTTGGTTGAGGGTCAGTTTTCAGTTTGTGGGTAAAGGGGTATTTGTAGGGTTCAGGGTCAGTTTTCAGTTTGTGAGTAAAGGAGTTTTTTTAAGGTTCAGGGTCAGTTTTCAGTTCTTGGGTAAAGGTGTATTTTTTGGGATCAGGGTCAATTTTCAGTTTGTGGGTAAAGGGATATTTTTGGCCTTCTGGGTCAGTTTTCAGTTCTTGGGTAAAGGGGTATTTTTAGGGTTGAGGGTCAGTTTTCAGTTTGTGGGTAAAGGGGTATTTGTAGGGTTCAGGGTCAGTTTTCAGTTTGTGGGTAAAGGGGTATTTGTAGGGTTCAGGGTCAGTTTTCAGTTTGTGGGAAAAGGAGTTTTTTTAAGGTTCAGGGTCAGTTTTCAGTTCTTGGGTAAAGGTGTATTTTTTGGGATCAGGGTCAGTTTTCAGTTTGTGGGTAATGGGATATTTTTGGCCTTCTGGGTCAGTTTTCAGTTCTTGGGTAAAGGGGTATTTTTTGGGTTGAGGGTCAGTTTTCAGTTTGTGGGTAAAGGGGTATTTGTAGGGTTCAGGGTCAGTTTTCAGTTTGTGGGTAAAGGAGTTTTTTTAAAGGATCTGGGTCAGTTTTCAGTTCTTGGGTAAAGGTGTATTTTTTGGGATCAGGGTCAGTTTTCAGTTTGTGGGTAAAGGGGTATTTTTGGGGCTCTGGGTCAATTTTCTGTTCTTGGGTAAAGGGGTATTTTTGGGGTTGAGGGTCAGTTTTCAGTTTCTGAGTAAAGGGGTATTTGTAGGGTTCAGGGTCAGTTTTAAGTTTGTGGATAAAGGGGTATTTGTAGGGTTCTGGGTCAGTTTTGGCCTTTGGGGTGAAGGGGTATTTTTAGTGTTTAGGGACAGTTTTGGGTATTTTAGAGTGCTGGTGTATAGTGTAACATAAAACACTTATACATTAAAGCTATTACACGAAAATACTAAAAATTATAACTTTACATTATTAAGTTTTATTTTGATCTAAAAAATATATGTATTAGCATGTTTCCAGACAGTAGCTAGAGTGGAGTTGGAATTCTAATTATTAATTGGTTGGTGTCCAGCACCATCGCTGATATTACCTACACTGGAGTTGGATTAATAAATAAACATTGGTCAGTCTCCACCACATTTTATGATATTAGCTTGAGTGGAGTAGGAATAGTAAATAATTTTTAGCTAGTGTCCTGCAGCTTCTATGATATTAGCTTGACTGGAGTAGCAATAGGACATATAAAATTGGTCAGTGTGCAGCACATTTGCATACATTTGTTCATTACTGTCTTTTAATATTAAAAAATAATGCAACATGGATGTTTTCAAAAAACTTTATTAAACAATTATTTTAATTTTTATTGTGTACTACAATACAATCACAAACAAATATAACATCACATTTTTTTGACTTTTAGTATTCACAGAATAACATCTTTACATTTATATACATGTTGTCAATATAAAAAAACATTTGTTTACAACATTCTTTCAGTAAATTTTACATATTCCCATCAGTCACTTACAGTTTCAAATATTTATATAGAAATACATAAAACAATGATTTGTTATACATTTCTTACATTAATATTTAATAATGTTAATATTAAATATTAATATAATAAAATATATATAAAACATTTTTAATTTTAACAAGTAACATGACTATTATTACATTTGTTAGGATAAATTGAAATACAAAATAAAATATTTCTTGGTGTATATTTCAGAAAATGTTGTTTTTACATTAAACATAGAAATCGATTTGGTTGTAAAGTTTATAATTGTATAGGGAAACAATATGTTTAATTATAATATCTGGTATTGACAAAATATTAGTTAAGCTATTATATACTTTTGTTATAGTTAGAAATTATTATAAAACATTTTGTAATAATTAATAAAAATAATAATTATTTTATTAATTATTATTATTATTATTAATTAATAAACATAAACATTCATTTATTATTTTCAAAAATATATACATTCACAGATAAAATAGATACTTTTTTTCTGGCCATTCTTTATATAGTAAATGGTTCAAATTGTTATATTAATAACAATAAATAATTTATATTATTTATCATTATTAACTATTACCATAAACATTTATAATGTTTACTTAAAAATAAACACAAACTTATTCATATAAATATACACAATAACCAAATATTTACATCTTTTATTCAAAGTCTTACATAATTTTTTAATATTATTAATATATAATAATTATTATATATTAATTTATATTAAATATATTTATTTTTCTTAAATAAGGAAAATTGTCATGAGTATAGTGTATTAATTTGTTACATTATACATGTGTATGTATTATATTTTTTACATATTACATTGTATTTTCTATTATCCTTTTACACAAATGGGTTAAGGGGACTACTTTTTTACCGCGTAAGGTTATTGCGCTCCATTCTGGACTGGAGAAGCTCGCGGTTGGGAGTTGCTTCGCGTGGAGAGAGGTAAGGTTATTTTTAACTACAAATTATAAGTAAGTGGTCATGTTTGAGGGTATAATCGAACTTTGTAGTGTTTTTTGGTGTATGTATTAATAGTTTAAGTAGCATTTGGGTGAAAAGTCTCCGTTATAGATGTGTCGTGCTTTTTTTCCTTCAAGTCTTATTTTAAGTGTTCGGAAATGTCTTCTTACATGGTTAATGTTAATTGTTAGTATATTTACAAATGTGAAGGGGGTATTTGTGGGTGGGTTTCGTTATGTATGTTATTTTACAGGTTTCGGTTCCTCGCATGAAAACTACATGGAAGGAAGCGTGTTTTTTAACGGAGAAACAAATGTTTAAGTTATTATGCTTATATTTTGACATTTATCTCCTATTTTTCGTGTTTGCCAGGAGCGGTTTTAACACTTTTTAATCCTTTTTCGGGTTTTTTTGAGGGTTTCGATTCGGATTGATACATTGATATGCGTGACAGTTTTTTTTAAATTGTGTGTATATAACTTTAAACAATTCCAATTCCAAAAATTCTTTATTTCGGCCACATAGGCCATAAAAGATACAATAAAATACAGTACATATATTACACAGTATTTACATATAAAAAAATCTACTGGATCTGCATGGGGTAGGGAATACATGGTACCAGTTCAGGGGGACATTTTCTTCCTTATTATCCATGCTGCCATTAGGAATTTTGAAACAGCAAAGACAATATGGCCCAGGGTGTTAGTTTTCATAACCCTGTATGCCTGTAAGTACTCCCTAAAACCCAGGTTTCCAACGCTTCCTGGGACTCTGGTAGGCGTGGCAAACAAACATTATGTGTAAATCATCTTCATCCTGAGTTTTGCAACAAGGGCATAGTTTGTCACCCCCTGTGGACCATTTATGGGTAAATACTTTGGTGGGGAGTGTACCAAACCTCCATTGCAGGAACAGTTTCCTCGCCAAAAGAGGAAAGATAAAATCCATAAAAGGTTCGAAAAGATAAGAATTTTTGGATTCCATAAAACGTCCCGTCAAGGTGCCGCTGTTATGAGCATTATCCATGTCAGCCAGATTTTTGTTTTTGTAGAGCTGGGTGAGAGTTTTGCGCGTAATCCTTTGGCAGCCCTGAGCTGGATCATCCCATAGGTCTGGCAAGTTCAAACTGTGCAATTCCGTCTTGATAAAAGCCAGCCAGGGAATTTTGTTGCTACCATTCAGCCTCAATACATGAACAAGGTCCTGTCTGTAATGGTACAGTTCCTCGGTAGACCATATCCGGTGCCAAAACTTCACGGGTTTCGACAAGAGATCTTCAGCAATGGAGTGTAAACCCAAGTCTAGTCTTAGGGGGAGGAGTGGCGTACCTTGCGGGAGAGCAAGTAGGCGTCTCAAAAAACTATTTTCCACCGCTGCCAGTGCCTTCCCTGCTTTGTGCCCCCACAACTCGCTGCCATACATGGCTGCTGCCTTTGCTTGGGATCTATATGTTTCCAGGGCCGGGCTTACAGGCTTAAAGGTGGACTTGTTTGCCACCTTCAGGAGTGCGCCCGATAGCTGGGATAGTTTCAGCCTTGTCTCGCTATCTGGCAGTCCCAAGCTAAGTTTTCTTGTAGTGTTACCCCCAGATATATAAAGGTCGAGACCCTCTCAAGACTAACTTCCCCGAGTTTTGGATTGGGTCTGGTTTTGGTAGGGGGATTGAAGATCATGAACTTAGTTTTTTCTATGTTCACCTCCAGCCCATGTTGACGACAGAAGAGGCCAAAACCATTCACAATCCTCTGGATTCCCATGGGGGATTTGGAAAGCAGGAGGGTATCGTCAGCAAACATAATTGCAGGGACCCTCCTGCCTGCCAAAAGCGGGGCATCATTGTCCTTAACAGTGTCAAGATGTTGAATGACACTGTTAATGAAAAGACAGAACAGGGTCGGCGCCAAGACACAGCCCTGTCTGACTCCTCGACGGACCGGAAATTTGCCCGAGAGCTTGCCATCCCTCCCACACCTCACTTGTGCATAGTTGTTCTCGTGCAACCTGATGATAATACTGAGGAGGTGGGGGGTACTCCTAGCTTCTGCAGAACCTCCCATAGTTTCCCTCTAGGGACTAGGTCAAAGGCTGACCTCAGATCCACGAAGACCATGTACAGTCTTCCTCCCTCTAGTGTTACAGTCTTCCAATATAGAAGGAGAAGGCGGAAGATCTGGTCCATGGTCGACGTGTTCTTTCTGAAGCCAGCCTGAAGGGGGCTCATGATGTCATTGTCCTCCACCCAGTCCAGGAGGTGATTAAGGATAAGGCGTGCAAAAAGCTTTTGGGGTACATCTATCAGGCTAATGGGCCTATAGTTCGCGGGGAGCAGGGTAGATCCCTTCTTGTGGATCGGAACAATCTCTGCCCCCAGCCACGACCCGGGGATTGACATACCTCCTAGAATGGCATTAAAAAGAATGAGAAGGTATGGACCCCAGATGTCCGAGTGATGCCTGAACAGATCCCCAGGTAGCCTATCCAGACCTGGCGCCTTTAAACACTAAAGTGTCCACACTACTGTTTTCGGGATTTCCTGGAGCGTTTTTTTACGTTTTACACTTTATTTTCGGGTTTTTGAGGGTTTCCCATATTGGAATAGTAAGATATTGGATTGGATTGTATGGATTGCTTTTTCCTTGATTGCGTCTCTCATCTCCAAAAATTGTAAGTATTTATTTTACAATTTTGATTGGGTGGGAAATGTCGATTTTTAATGTTATGTGTATGTGTGAATAAATTATAAACATTGCATATTTGTTACGAATTTTTTTACATAATTTTCATAAGTTTGTCAAACAAATATGTTTTATTTATAATTGATTATATATGTTTATGACATGTAAATTTTACTATTATTGTAAGAAGACATTCGTATATTTAGTTTACATTTTTATAGTAGACTTTTTGCTATTATTGCCAGGTATTCTAATCCTCTAGTTGTAGGGTATAGTGTGACTTGACTTTGAAGTAGTCGGAACATTTGTTTTGTTTGTTTTGTGAGTTTTGGACCTATTTGTGACACTGATTGTTCCATTCTTAGTTCCTGATAGCTTTGTTCTTTTTTCAAAGCTTCTAGAAGGTTATGGAATGTGGGTTTGCCTCTGTTTGTAGTTGCTTGGAAAGCATTATGCCACCCTTCTACACTGTTGTTGGTTTTAGCCTCTTGGTTTAAAGTACTAAGATAGACATTCCACCAAGGGATTTTGAATTTGGGCTGGCGTCGATGTCCAGATCTGTGCAACCTTCCCACCCAAGTGTCTTCAAAATAGTCCAGCAATGGGGTTAGTTTATCCTCATTCCTCTTGTAATATGCGCTGTCAATTAATAAATTGTAATGTTCAGCTACATCTGTAACAGGGACGTAGGCCAGGGCTATTAACTTTTTAACTTGATAGGCAAAGGTGCTATCTGTAGAGTATAGTATACTTAAAGTAGATTTTTGGAGATGCCTCCATATACTCTGATTAAAATGATAATAGCAACCCTGGATTGCTGTGTGGGGAAATGTTCTCAAAATGCTATTAATCATAGCTAATTCGAAATCAATAATTATTTTTTCAGGAAAATAATTATTGATTTCCGTTTTGAGAACATTTAATATTTCGGTGTAAGTTGTTTGCTGTTTGTTGGGTAGCAAACAGTAAATGAAAGGTATGTTAGAATTATGGTATAAACCGTGGATGGAATACAGTTGATAAAAAGGTTTTGGGCAGGGTTTAAATGTTCCATCCATCATCCATTGGGGACACTGTTGGATTTTTCGTAAATTACTTGCAGTTGCAAACATAATTATTCTGTTTGTACTGCTTTCATTATCAAAAAGAATAAATGTATCTTTATTGTGTGTGATGGCCATTTCTGGTGAAATAATAATTTCCTCAAAACTTGTTGGGTTGGGTTGGGTTGTGCTAGTGAGTCGTTTAGTGCGTGCAATTGTGCGTTTCAGGGAGTCAATAGAGGGTAGTTGACCTGAAGCATGGGCTGGGACTTTTACCAGTTCTTCTTTAAGGATTTGTGTGGTTGGTTTGTCACTTTGTGTGCTAGCACTTTTAATACTTTCTAAAGCATCTCTAATTTCAATTTCTGTGACATTTGGGGGATGATTGTGTTCCCTAGTAAATAGCACATTAGTTTCCTCAGTAGTGGCCCTCCCATTTGGTACACTTCCAAAAAACCTTTCTACCACTTTGTCTTTCCTGATTATACACATAACCCATGTAGCATAATAGTAATTTATTTTTCTGAGACATGACAAATTCTGCACCTTCAGTCATTTTGATTTACTTGTTCTAGGAAAGAGTAGAAAGAAACAAAATCAGAACACATTTTTTTACTTTTGTGGTGCTAACATCATTATTGATGCATTTATACTTACAGTTAATCAAAGTAGTAGTCACAGAAGCAGAAATGTCTTTTAAAGGATGTTCTTGTATGTATGTCTTTATTTGCTGTTGGTATGAAAATATAGAAAAGCAACGTTAATGTTTACACATAACAAACGTATTTCCTACTCAAAAGCAGTTGTCATTTTTGCTTACTAGTGCATTTGATGTAAACATTACATATACTTACTTGTTTAAATAGTAGAGTAGTAGTAATTGCTGGAGTACATCAAGTTAGTACAGGTCTGATCTGTAGAGTAGATAGAAGACATAAAAGCAAAATATTATAATTTTTATATTGAACCGTTTGGAAATGGAACAGATTTAAAAGTATACTAACTTCTAAATATGTCGTTTTCTTTGTTGTAGGTAGAATAGCTGTATGATGTATTCAGAATATCTGTAGAGGAAATATAAAATAGATAACATGTTGTTAAGAACATAGTCTGTGTTATTTTCGGCAGTTTTTGAGAAATGACAAGTATACTTACATTTTTTACAAGGGTATTCTTGTATATTGGTATATTTTGTGTTGGATGTTTTCATATGATATGTAGAATAGATGTATGATGTTTTCAGAATATCTGTAGAGGCAATTAAAAATATATAACATGGTGTTAAGAATATAGTTAGCGTTTTTTGTGCCCACTTTTAGACAAATTACAATTATACTTACATTTTTCAGAAGGGTACTCTTGTGTTTTGGTATAGTTGATGTTGGATCTTTCAAATGATCTATAGGGAAGATGTAAAAAGCAAGATATGTTGATTCGAAATGTGCAATAATGAAATTGGCTGTTTTATAACAAACACATCTATACTTACATGTGTAATTAGTGTAGTTTTATCCTTTTTGCTGTAGAAATAGGACAATCTCAGTATATCTGTAAAGATAATGTTTTTAAAAATTAAATACTCTTGTAAATTAGTGTTTAAAAACAGCAGTTGGTGTATAACAGAGCATTATTATATACTTACTATCTGATTTTGCACGTGAAGAAATATGACCATGTAATAGGAATTGTGTTGGAGTAGTTTCTATCAGAAAAGTAGGAAGAGATGAAAATAAAATAAGTGTAAGACTTAGGAGATGTAAGGAAAATAGTGCACTTCTAATTTAGATTTCTACAAAAATGCTGTGTTACTTACTTGATTAATTAGCTAGTGAGCTGGATCTTTAAAGATGTTTATTCTGCAACAATCTTCAGAGTGTTGGCATCTACTTTCCAGAGAGGTAGCAGCAACAAATGGTAGAATGCATGTATCCCTTTTATAGTATATGTGTTATGTGTGCTTTGATTTGATTGGTTGTAGGATGTAAGGAAGCATTGTATAGGCTAGTTTGAATTTTTTTTAGTTAATTGGAGTGTTTGTTGATGTGAGAATGGTGGTATGTGGTGATTCCCGCATTAAAGCAGGTTCGTGTTTAAATGAAATATATTTTTATGTGAAAATAAGTAATGAAAATGTTAGTTAAATGCAAAGAATATGTAGAAAATGATAAAATGCATGTAATAGAATGTATAGCAAATGTGGATTAATAGTAATTTTATGTAAGTAACAGGTATTATATGTGAAATGTATTTTGTATAGAGAAATGACTTTTATTGATGATAAAGATGGTATTTTAGAAATGAAAGTGTACAAACATGAACTCGATATTTTTTTTTTAACGATATTTTGGTAGTCTATATTTTTGTAGTCGATATTTTTGTAGTGTTAGGGCTAATTTCATGTCCAACGATATATTTGTAGTCGATATTTATTGAAGCGATATTTATGTATTCGATATAGTTAGTACTCGATATTTGTTACTCGATATTTTTGTAATTTGTGTAATAAGTATAGAAAGTCGATATTTTTGTCGTCGATAATTTTTCAACTATATTTTGGTAAGTCGATAATGTGACCGTCGATAATATTTCAGTGATCCGTGGTAGACACATGTATATGCCCCTCGGATGCATGTTTTGCAGTGCCACACTTTCTATACCAAGCATTGTTTGTTTCTACACGGGGAAAAAACTTTACAGATTCATTCCTGTGTGCTTTGCAGAACAGATCTATTCGTGTAATTGTAGACACACTGCACATGAATTAAACGAAACAACTGCACAATGTTGTGAACATCACTCAGATAAAGTCCCAAAGTATTTATGTACATTTTAGCACTTTTCAGCGCTCATAAAGGTGGAATTCCACTTCTTTTCTCATGATTGCAGTTTTGGATTCCCCTGTGATGCACTTTGAGGGACATTCTCTCCACATGACTGTGCTCGGGAAGAGTACATGCAATGAGGGTCTAAAGCACGGGTACTCATAGTACGGCGCGGCAAGCCTTCCTTGGCCGCCCACGGACATTGCAGACAATGTACCTGTGTTTTTTTGTGTATGTTTTTTTTGAAGAGTGTCAGCAAACACCACCGCAGACTCTGCGATTCTAGCGCTAGTCACACTGGAGATGCAGGGGCGGCTAAGAAGAGGTGAAATACAACAAAGCCTCGTTAACAAGTAAATGGTCTTTTAAAGACCTGTGAAGTACTGGGGTGCGGCTGTGTGTGTGCCAAGGAAGCTGTCTCAGCCCTGGCTGCCGCACACACGGGGTGAGGTGACAGACAGAGAGTGACAGACAGAGGGTGAAAGACAGAGGGAGCTAGAGGGAGACAGACATAGGGAGGGAGACAAGACAGACAGAGGGAGGCAGAGAGAGGGAGACAGAGAGAGATGTAGAGGGAGACAGAGAGAGAGGGAAACAGAGGGAGACAGAGACAGAGGGACGGAGACAGAGGGAGACAGAGAGCGGGAGACAAGGGAGGGAGACGAGGGAGGGAGACAGAGGGAGGCAGACAGAGGGAGACAGAGGGAGATAGAGAGACGGAGGGAGACAAGGGAGGGAGACGAGGGAGGGAGACAGAGGAGGGAGACAGAGGGATGGAGACAGACGGAGGGAGACAGAGGGAGTTCGACAGAGGGAGACAGAGGGCGACAGACAGAGGGAAGGAGACAGAGGCAGGGAAACAGACAGAGGGAGACAGACAGAGGGAGGGAGAGGGAAGGAGACAGAGAGAGAGGGAGACAGAGGGAGGCAGAGGGGCACAGAGGGAGGGAGTCAGGGGGATACAGAGGGAGGGAAAGGGCGATACAGAGAGAGGGAGACAGATAGAGAGAGAGAGAGAGAGAGAGAGAGACAGAGGAGGTAGACAGAGGGTGGGAGGGAGAGAGAGAGAGGGAGACAGACAGAGTGAGTCAGAGAGAGAGAGGGGGGAGACTGAAGGAGACAGAGAGAGAGGGAGAGAGAGATAGAGATAGAGAAAGGGAGGGAGACAGAGAGAGAGGGAGACAGGGAGAGAGTGAGAGACTGAGACAGACAGAGACAGGGACAGACAGAGGTAGACAGAGGCAGAGACAGGGACAGGGGCAGACAGATAGAGGCAGAGACAGACTGAGACAGAGACGTAGAGGGAGACAGGGACAGAAAGCGACAGGGACAGACATATAGATACAGAGACAGAGAGGCAGATAGACAGAGATGGAGAGGGAGAGGAAGACAGGGGGACAGAAAGGGAGGGAGAGGGAAGGTGGGAGAGGGAGGGAGACAGAGAGAGAGGGAGACAGAGGGATACAGAGAGAGGGAGATAGAGGGATACAGAGAGAGGGAGACTGAAGGAGGCAGAGAGAGACAGAGGGAAGGGGTCAGGGGAGACAGAGGGAGTCAGAGGGAGGGAGAGGGAGGGAGAGAGAGAGACAGGGAGGGAGAGAGAGAGAGAGAGAGAGGGAGACAGAGGGAGACAGACAGAGGGAGACAGACAGACAGAGGGAGGGAGACAGACAGAGGGAGGTTAGGGAGACAGGGAGACAGAGGGACAGAGACAGAGGGACACAGAGGGCTACAGACAGAGGGAGACAGACAGAGGGAGGGAGATGGAGAGAGGGAGGGAGACAGACAGAGGGAGGAGGGCGACAGAGGGAGGGAGACAGAGGAAGCGAGACAGATAGAGGGAGACAGAGGGAGGTAGAGAGACAGAGGGAGACAGATGGAGACAGACAGAGGGAGACAGAGGGAGGGAGATAGAGGGAGAGAGGGAGGGAGACAGGGGGAGGGAGACAGAGGGACGGACACAGACAGAGGGAGACAGAGAGGGAGAGAGAGGGAGAGAGGTGGAGAGAGAGGGAGAGAGGTGGAGAGAGAGAGAGACAGAGAGAGAGAGAGAGAGAGTGAAAGAGAGAGAGAGAGAGAGAGAGAGAGAGAGAGAGAGAGAGAGAGAGAGAGAGAGAGAGAGAGAGAGAGAGAGAGATGTGTGTATGCCGGGTAAGGTGGCTTAGTGGACGATGGCGTCCGCTGCAGGGGCCTGTATTCAACCTCATGGTCACAGGTTTTTTTTCTGGGATGGAGACAGAAGGAGATAGAGAGAGAGGAGAGAGAGGGAGAGAGTGAGAGATATAGAGAGGGAGGGAGACAGAGAGAGAGAGAGGGAGACAGGGAGAGAGAGAGACTGAGACAGACAGAGACAGGGACAGACAGAGACAGATAGAGGCAGAGACAGGGACAAGGGCAGACAGATAGAGGCAGAGACAGACCGAGACAGCGACATAGAGGGAGACAGGGACAGACAGAGACAGGGACAGACTGATAGAGGCAGAGACAGAGAGACAGAGAGACAGAGAGGGAGAGGGAGAGGGAGAGGGAGACAAAAGGAGAGAGAGGGAGGGAGACAGAGGCTGGGAGAAGGATAGACAGAGAGAGGGAGACTGAAGGAGGCAGAGAGAGATAGAGGGAAGGAGTCAGGGGGAGACAGAGGAGGCAGAGGGAGACAGAGGGAGAGAGAAAGAGAGAGAGAGACAGAGAGGGAGACAGAGAGAGAGAGAGAGGGAGAGAGAGGGGGAGACAGAGGGAGACAGACAGAGGGAGACAGACAGACAGAAGGAGGGAGACAGACAGAGGGAAGGAGACAGAGTGACAGAGTCAGAGGAGGACAGAGAGAGGAGAGAGATTGGAAGAAAAACCTCTAACCAGGCTTCAGGAGGCACCCACAGTTGCATGCTACAATCAGTCATATAGAAATATGTGCAGACAGGTATTTAAATGGAATAAAAAAAGTGGGGCTCTCTAAAAGGGAACATATAAAATACATTTCTGTGATTGTCATAGTGTGCCACCCCACCGGTATTTTGGTTTCACTTTGAGATGCTACGACATCCAGAGATGTAACAACTGACATACACCTAAATCCTGTCAGTACTATTGGCATTGTCAATTGTTGTTAGCTGTTTAAGCCAAATGAGTAACAGCAATAACTTGTTATAAATAATTAAGATTGGAAATGTTTTAAACTTGAGATTGTGACTTAAATATTATCGAGGTCTATGGAAGGAGTACTGGCCTTCACTTATGTGAGCTTTATCGTAGATATGTATGCCCTTTTTCTCTGCACAATTCGCCCATCCGGACATCTTTAACTTCATCTCTTTCCTTCTCAGCATCCTCTTTTCACTGTCAGTCGAATGCACTTCCTTGTATCTCTCTCACTTCTCGCCCCAACATACTCTATACTCACTCACATTTCACCACTTTATTTTCGTTTACTTTTGCCTTGAAAATAGTTTGCCATCTCTGCACCCCATTCACACACATTTACACACAATTGCAATTGCAACTGGAATACACAACCATTGTTCTGTACGCTCTGCAGAGAGGCCAACCCACTGACAGATGCTTTGCTTTGCCTTCATCCTCAGAGCCAGATCTCTCAATCAATGCCCCTCATAAACTCTTGGGACAACTCAATATATTCACTATACAAGAGTAATAAGATGCACAAAAAATGCAGAACACATAAAATTATGAAATAGCTAATATCTCTTGGGGAATGCAAGATTGAGTAAAGCATGTGAAAATAAAAGCAGAAGTAAATAGTTGACATTCATAACATTCATTATGTGTAAATCATTACGTGTTTTTGGCATTACTGTTAATGACATGAAGATAGGGCCAGTTTTAATGCCATACAGCATGTAACAGTCTTTACTGTAAGCACATATTACTCCCTTTGCGTTTGACTTGGATATTTGGATCTACAACGCAAGAGAACAAAATCCCTGCTCGTCTATTGGATCAATTTTGTGGTGGAACAAATACAGCAGTTCCACTTCTAAAGGGGCCAGAGACCTGCTGCCAGGGCCTGGGTTATCACAGTGTGAGAGGTTAGCGTCACCATGGGTCTCAGCACAATATACTTAACATTAGCTTTATAACACTAACCAGTACCAAGAATAAGGCTCCAAATCAAACGTGCTTGCATCTACTCCTACTGTGGGATGAATGGGAAAGGGTGGGATCCATGCCTGTGACTGACAGATGTCTGGCCTTATGCAGGAATGCAGACTCTGACGCTCAAAATCGCGACACTGACATTATCACTGGCCTACAGTGAATACCACCATAGACTACAATGACAAAGAAGGGCTTTATGACGTTAAGCTCTGTGTCATGCATCATATTGCAGAAAGCTGATTTACTTCCTGGCTTCCGTCTCATGCTTCGGAGCAAGGTGAGGCAGGCAGCCTGGGACTGACAGCCCAGACTTAAATACATTGATTTGTTTAAAGGTACAACCATATCTCTAAATAAATAAATCTATTTAATATGTACTCAGGTAAACAAGTAGGCATTTCTTTTTTTTTTTTTAATTTTTTTTTTTTAATTTTTGGAAGACCTTTATTGATAGAAGATCGCACATACAGCCCAGCAAGGAGCCCGAGGGCTTGCAAATACAGTATATTTCAACATAGGAAAGCGCAAAGGATCTGTTACAGAGATACTGAGGTCTAATTTTTAAAGTTTTTTTTCTGAAGGATAGACAGGAACAGGATATCGCAGAACAACGAGTTGGTTCCGGCCTCGTAAGATCAGGATAGACAAATACACAATGTAATAAAATGCCAGAATCGCTGCTTACCACACAGTAGAGAAACGTCTAAACCCAGAAAAGAAAGAAAAAGAAAAAGAATAGAAGGCCCATAGAACCAAAAAGAATAAAACAAAAACCCCCCATCAACCCCCACCCTGCACCCCTGCAGCTGGCTACGGCCTACCCCCCCTAGCAGTGTGCCTGTCGCCCAATAAAAGGAGTCCAGAAATATAGAGAGTAAGAAAAGAATCCTAATCTATAACTCTCATTAAATAAAGAAAGGCGGGGAGGAGCCCACCACCCGTCCCCCGGCTACACCCTTCCTTAAGTCCAGTAACAGCACAAAGTATAAAGTCCAGTGATGTTATGCATTACAATCAAAGTAAGTTGGAAACACAAAGTCGACACACAGCGTAGTCAAAGGTAGCAACACACCACCCACATGCCCAGGTCAGCAACAAAGAAACCGCCAGACCATGATAATAAGCGTTCACCCCTGACCTGTTCTCTCTTTTCCACCACTGCGAACCATGGAAACCCAAAGGGATGTGGACAATGAAACAAAAGAGCCAGTGTGGTACAAGCATTGAATAGGTCCAGGTACAAGCAGAGCAAGTGATCCCATGAAGGGCAGAAGATACACAGTTCCCCTGTTGTAAGGCGTGGCCGGGCCTGGGAGGAAAGTCTCAATGTTCGGTCCCTTCCGGAGCGGACCCTGGGAAACAGGGGGCATGAGATGGGGAGAGCACTCCTGTCGCGGTCGCGAATCACTGATTGCACGCCGTCCCGGGCGAACACCAGCCACAGCGTGAGGCATCCCGTGGCTTGGGGCGCATGAGGCAGCCATCTTGTTGCCGGCGGGCATGGAGGAAGGAGAGTCACTGTGGACCTGAGAGTCAGCCATTTTGAAGCATCCCAGTGCACACACTATGTCGTCCACCTTGCTGGCCAGAGCCCGAGTAGAATACACCATATCACGGTGAAGGGAAACAACAGCTGCCAATAAGTCACTGTAGCACAGAGCATCTCCATTTCCCCTTCCAAACATGGCCCGCTGCTCCATACATCCGCGACCACACTGCGTCACAGACATTGCATTGCTGCACTCGAGTACGCCCTCCATAGTCTTCAGTAGGGACGCTACGGATTAAGCCAGGCTACGCACAAAGGGGCATAAGCTCCCTAGGAGGCAAGGGGCGGCAGGCAGAACCGAGGCAGGCCACAGACGTTGTCCCTTAGAGATGCCGCCCCATCCGATGATAAGGGAACGATGAAGTCGGGAGCCGCCCACAGTTAGCGGGAAAGTACACAAGCAGTCACTGGGCAGCCAAAAGACCGGGCTCATACAGACAAACAGCTTAAAACTCGAGCCGGCAGGCACACTCATCTCTGTACCTGCAGTCCAGCGGGGCAATGAATGAAGGCGCAGCCATTTAAGGAGGAAAAGTTCCGACCGGATCACAGCAGTCGCTGAAGGCCGATGTTGTTCGCCTTGCAGCCGGTCTCGACATCCACTCGAGGTCCCGGTCTCAGAGCTGCAACAGGCCGCGAACTGCCATCGGACGGTGCGCCCACTTGCAGTGTAGCGCGAGCCTCGGGATTTCGGCACAAGCCGTCGGAGCCCGCCTGCTTCCGCAGTGTGCCATCTCGGTTCAGGATCACCGGCAGGATAGGTACGAAAAAGGTGAAGTAGTAGGCATTTTTGAGGGTCACAGCCACAGAGCCATAATTGAGAAACCACCCATGACTTCAAAGCACAAGGTAGAAAATTCCCAAAGTAAACACCATCCTATTCAAAAAGGCAAATGAGTACGTAAAATAATACTCTTGTAGTACTTTTTAATGCACTCTTACATGCATTTGTGAATTGGCAGCAGAATGTCTAAAATGGGAGTATTCAGGCAATTTTCATAGACAGTTAGGGTCATATTTATGCTGGGGTTGTGTCGCTTTTACACAATGCAACATGGTGCATGTGTGACGCAACCCCAAAATGCGATATATCAAGTCACGCATGGACACATTGCGTGGCCTTGAGTGACTCGATAAATCCAGGGTAACGCAATGCAGTGCAAATCGGCACGTTGCGTTACTCAGCCCCAGGGAGGTGTTACATGGGCATTGCGTGGGTGTTCCCACACTACACCCATGGATTATGATGCATTCCCACATTTACCATTAAATCTAGGCAGCCCATTGTGCATCAGTGATGGAATGCACCATATTGTTATATATACACAGCACATTACGGCCATTTCCCTGTAACGCAGCACAGTGCAGCAAGGTGACTTGCTGAACTGCCTTTTGATAAATATGGCTCTTAGTATAAATAGAAAGGACTGTGCAATATGTGCACTTTTACTGAAAAAGTGTTTGATCTTTTAGAGCTGATTCATAAATGCATGAAAGGGCACGTAAAGTAATTCTTTTTTTTGGTGTAAATTTGTTTTATTAATATTTTCTCAATAACAAAGAGTCATAACTCAGCTCAGTACAGGTGCAGAGTAGCACAACAAATAAATCAAGCACAATATACCATATCATAGTCTATCAAGTCAGATCGTATCTTGCATTGTCTACTTTCCATAAATGGTTACATCTTTTAATGGCTGTTCACATTAAATAACACAGTGCTTACAATTCTTTTACATAGCACAGGACCACCCTGCGTCTCTCCTCCTAGCTAACTAAGTAGTGGCAGGCAGTTTAAATGTCCTTATTTCTGCCTTGTATCATTACCCCGCCCCTCTTCCTCATATGCAAGAGTATCAGCATTCTTAGTCTAGTTTTCCTTCAGCGCTAGGTATGCCTTGTACTAAGCATGAGCGGGAAATCCGTTACGCTCGCGGATTTTGCGGAATTTTGGGAAATCCGCAATCCACGAATTTTGCGGATTTCCCGCAAAATCTGCAAAAAAAAATCCGCGAACGTAACGGGTTCAAAAGTTGAACCCCCACTCATGCAACTATTTTACAATGGCGCCAGCAAGCTGCCAGCGCCGTTGTAAAATAGTTACAAAGTTAGCTTGCACAGGAACCACTAGATAAAACGAAGCAGGTGCTGCTTTATTTTATCTAAGTGCTTCCTGTGCAAGCTAACTTTGTAACTATTTTACAACGGCGCTGGCAGCTTGCTGGCGCCATTGTAAAATAGTTACAGCCTTACACAGGTCACTCAAGGGACCCCTGCGCCCTTCAGGGTGATTGCATAGTAACACACATATGGTCACTCGAACTAGTTGATGCTCAAATTCAGTGACTCATTCATTAACCCAAAAACAATCATGAGCGTCTTCGAGGCTGCACAGGTGTGCCTCTTCCCAAATCTACCGTGGAAAATCAGCTGTGATGCTGGGTAGAGGGCGGCCTTTGCATGGTCGCTCGAACTAGTTGATGCTCAAAATCAGTGACTCATTCATTAGCCCAAAAACAATCATGAGCGTCTTCGAGGCTGGACAGGTGTGCCTCTTCCCAAATCTACTGTGGAAAATCAGCTGTGATGCTGGGTAGAGGCCTTTGCATCCTTGACTTTCATGAGCGCAATCCCCGTGCTGTTCCTGTGACCAGGAGCTTCTTTTTCTTCATATAATTGTGTTCGCACGGGTTGCTGCAAGTTCGCACGCATTTTGTACAATTTCGCAATTTGCGAAATTGTACAAAACCCTCGCGAACTTGCAGAAACCCGTGCGAACATAAAAAATAAAAAAATCTGTGGATTTTGCGGATTTTGGCAATCCGCAAATTTGCAAATCAGCAAATTCGCGGATTGCCAATCCGCAAAATCCGCTCATGCCTACTTTGTACATTGCCCAGAAATTTTTCGGGTGACTGCGTGAGGGGAGGAGCTTGCTATAGTTCTCGGTCTGTGTGCTGCAGTACATCATGTCTCTAGCCCACCCAGCAATATTGGGGAGCGGGCCCCTTGACCAACCCATCGCTACTCTGTGCCTGGCCAATAACAAACCCATGTCTACCAGCCGCCGGATGTATGACGTTACAACGCATACTATTACAACGCATGCTTTTACAACGCATTTTGTACAACGCAAGTACCTTTACAACGCATGTCTTTACAACGCATACTATTACAACGCAAAATACTTATGATACGAAAAAAGAACATAAGTTTAACAAATATAATCGAAATATGAAACACACAGCCGCCATTTTACATAGTAAACACAAGAAATAAGTCCTACAACTCTTTTCATGAAATAACACCTAGAGACCGAAAACAAAATGGAGGACCAAACGCTATTTCAAACGCAAAACACACACTTTTAAAACGAAAATTTAAATTACATGTTTTCACAGCAAAATAAAGTAAAAAAACACATTTAAACGCAGCGTTTCTTAAAATTTACAGGTAATAACACAAAAACGTATAAATACGAGTAAGACACCATTTTGAAATCAGTTGTTTTACAACTCCCAGAGAGAGAAGACGCAAAAAACGGACCCTCTGAACTCTTGCCACATAGACGACCTGGACCGAAGCCAAAACTAATCCTTACAGAAATACAAGTAAGTTTCCATTGAAATAAAAGTAAAATAAGCATTAATCTCAAAATAATAATTTCAAACACTAAACATAACACATTATTTTTTCAGATTTATAAAAAAATCTATTCATCAAATAACATCTTTCACCATAACAACTATTTACTCTACGATGTAAGTCCAATTATAATTACAAAATATCTTTACTTTTAATTTGCTTAACCAAAAAAGCAACGTTTTCAAATGTTGTAACAAAGCAAATTATTGTCACATGCAGCAGTGTTTAAAAAAGGAGTAGTATTATTAAATTTTTTTTAATAGTAAATCACGTTGGTCTGTCACATTTTTAGTTCTGTGTTTAACAATTTAGAATTAAATGTTTTCTGATAAAAATTTAAAAAAGAATTACTTATTCGAATTTACATGTATTAAAACATTAACAAATCTCGAATGTTTTCTATCGTCAGAAAAAACAATAAATGTGAAGAACCGAAAAACAACTCTGCAAGAGTGGTTTCTCCAATTAAGGAGCAAAGCATAATATATCCTGATTTTAACAGGTACTTCATTTCAATTATTTTTAATAAATGTATTTTTCATAGGATGCAGTACCTTATCAACCTAAAAATAAAATACTATTTATGTAAAGCAAATTAAAAATGTTTAAAAATTTAACACATGTAAATTCCGTTTTCGAAAGTATGACAAATTATTTTAAATAACATTGGTTTTTTTTCCAATAAAATTGTAGGGTTATAAAACTTAAATGTAACATCTTCCATTTTTCTAATCCATATTTATAGAAATCATCTTCTAAGAACTATAAACCTTCATTCAAGTAAAATACCATTGAAAGAATTGAAAAGGTAATTTTTACTATTTATATCTATTTTCACCAAAAAACATCGTAATAAAAAGACCTCTGTTTTCATAACAAAAAGGAAAAGTACAATATTTAAAACATGTACAAGAAATATTCCTATTTCTCTATCTTTCAAACAGGTCCAAAAAAGACTACTCTTAAGTTTCAAACTCAAAATCCAATCCAAGAACGCAAAAGTAAACAACCAAAGGTAAAAGAATTTTAATAACATTTCAAATATGCAAACGTCAAACATCCTTTAGAAAAAGCATTCTGTTATTTTTTCAATGCAAATAAACAAGAAATGGCTGCAGAATCAAAAGTATTTTCGAATTCCTATTAATATAAGAAATGAGCCTATGTACCATGTGAAATACAGTGTGTTTTGCTAACATGAACAATAACGTTTTTTTAAATTTCTTTTCAGAGAAAGATGAAATATATTATCATAAAAAACAAATCTCAATTATACTTTATTTTTTTCATTCAAAACAGATAACCATCTAACAATCATCGAACAACAGCCAAACGAATACACATCTTCAACCTAAACAGAAAAACTCCAGTCTATGAAGGTAAATGTGTCACAATTGAACCAGTAAAAAGAGAAAACAAAGTGTAGCAGAAAGGAAAATGTGGGATAGTGTAGGGGTACCATTTACTATTCTAACTCCAGGATGGTGCAGCAGCAGAGAAAGTGTGTGACAGTGTAGGTGTAACATTTACTATTCTAACTCCAGGAAAGTGCAACAGTAGGGAAAGTGTGGGATAGTGTAGGGGTATACCTTTTACTATTCTAACTCCAGGAAAGTGCAGCAGTAGGGAAAGTGTGGGATAGTGTAAGGGTAACATTTACTATTCTAACTCCAGGATGGTGCAGCAGTAGAGAAAGTGTGGGATAGTTAATGGATACCATTTACTATTGTATCTCCAGGAAAGTGCAGCAGTAGGGAAAATGTTGGATAAAATGTTGGATAGTGTAGGGGTAACATTTACTATTCTAACTCCAGGAAAGTGCAACAGTAGGGAAAGTGTGGGATAGTGTAGGGGTATACTTTTTAGTATTCTAACCCCAGGAAGGTGCAGCAGTAGGGAAAGTGTGGGATACAATGTTGGCAGCAGCAGAGAAAGTGTGGGATAGTTTAGGGGTAACATTTACTATTCTAACTCCAGGAAGGTGCAGCAATAGGGAACATGTGTGAGATAGTTAAGAGGTACCATTTACTATTGTAACTCCAGGAAGGTGCAGCAGTAGAGACAGTATGGGATAATGTGGGGGTATAAAAAGCAAATCTCAATTATAATTTATTTTTTCATTCAAAACAGATAACCATCGAACAACAGCCATACGAATACACATCTTTAACCAAAACCAAAAAACTCCAATCTATAAAGGTAAATGTGTGAAAAGTGAACCAGTAAAAAAAGAAAAGAAAGTGTAGCAGAAATGAAAATGTGGAAGAGTGTAGGGGTACCATTTACTATTCTAACACCAGGAAGGTGCAATAGTAGGGAACGTGTGGGTTAGTGTAGGGGTACCATTTACTATTCTAACTCCAGGAAAATGCAGCAGTAGGGAAAGTTTGGGATAGTGTAGGGGTACCTTTTACTATTCTAACTCCAGGAAGGTGCAGCAGTAGGGAAAGTGTGGGATAGTGTAGGGGTACAATTTACTATTCTAACTCCAGAAAGGTGCAGCAGTAGGGAAAGTGTGGGATAGTGTAGGAGTAAGATTTACTATTCTAACTCCAGAAAGGTGCAGCAGTAGGGAAAGTGTGGGATAGTGTAGGAGTAAGATTTACTATTCTAACTCCAAGAAGGTGCAGCAGTAGAGAAAGTTTTGGATAGTTAAGGGGTACCATTTACTATTCTAACTACAGGAAGGTGCAGCAGTAGGGAAAGAGTGAGATAGTGTAGGGGTACCATTTACTATTCTAATTCCAGGAAGGTGCAGCAGTAGGGAAAGTGTGGGATAGTGTAGGGGTATACCTTTTACTATTCTAACTCCAGGAAGGTGCAGCAGTAGGGAAAGTGTGGGATAGTGCAGGGGTAACATTTACTTTTCTAACTCCAGGAAAGTGCAGCAGTAGGGAAAGTGTGGGATAGTTAATGGATACCATTTACTATTGTATCTCCAGGAAAGTGCAGCAGTAGGGAAAATGTTGGATAAAATGTTGGATTGTGTAGGGGTAACATTTACTATTCTAACTCCAGGAAAGTGCAGCAGTAGGGAAAGTGTGGGATAGTGTAAGGGTAACATTTACTATTCTAACTCCAGGATGGTGCAGCAGTAGAGAAAGTGTGGGATAGTTTAGGGGTAACATTTACTATTCTAACTCCAGGAAGCTACACCAGTAGGAAAAGTGTGGGATAGTTTAGGGGTAACATTTACTATTCTAACTCCAGGAAGGTGCAGCAATAGGGAAAGTGTGTGAGATAGTTAAGAGGTATACTTTTTAGTATTCTAACCCCAGGAAGGTGCAGCAGTAGGGAAAGTGTGGGATAGAATGTTGGCAGCAGCAGAGAAAGTGTGGGATAGTGTAGGGGTAACATTTACTATTCTAACTCCAGGAAGGTGCAGCAGTAGGGAAAGTGTGTGATAGTGCAGGGGTAACATTTACTTTTCTAACTCCAGGAAAGTGCAGCAGTAGGGAAAGTGTGGGATAGTTAATGGATACCATTTACTATTGTATCTCCAGGAAGGTGCAGCAGTAGAGAAAATGTTGGATACAATGTTGGATTGTGTAGGGGTAACATTTACTATTCTAACTCCAGGAAAGTGCAGCAGTAGGGAAAGTGTGGGATAGTGTAAGGGTAACATTTACTATTCTAACTCCAGGATGGTGCAGCAGTAGAGAAAGTGTGGGATAGTTTAGGGGTAACATTTACTATTCTAACTCCAGGAAGCTGCACCAGTAGGAAAAGTGTGGGATAGTTTAGGGGTAACATTTACTATTCTAACTCCAGGAAGGTGCAGCAATAGGGAAAGTGTGTGAGATAGTTAAGAGGTACCATTTACTATTGTAATTCCAGGAAGGTGCAGCAGTAGAGAAAGTATGGGATAATGTAGGGGTATAAAAAGCAAATCTCAATTATAATTTATTTTTTCATTCAAAACAGATAACCATCGAATAACAGCCATACGAATACACATCTTTAACCAAAACCGAAAAACTCCAATCTATAAAGGTAAATGTGTGAAAAGTGAACCAGTAAAAAAAGAAAAGAAAGTGTAGCAGAAATGAAAATGTGGAAGAGTGTAGGGGTACCATTTACTATTCTAACACCAGGAAGGTGCAACAGTAGGGAACGTGTGGGTTAGTGTAGGGGTAACATTTACTATTCTAACTCTAGGAAAGTGCAGCAGTAGGGAAAGTTTGGGATAGTGTAGGGGTACCTTTTACTATTCTAACTCCAGGAAGGTGCTGCAGTAGGGAAAGTGTGGGATAGTGTAGGAGTACCATTTACTATTCTAACTCCAGGAAGGTGCAGCAGTAGGGAAAGTGTGGGATAGTGTAGGGGTACAATTTACTATTCTAACTCCAGAAAGGTGCAGCAGTAGGGAAAGTGTGGGATAGTGTAGGCGTAAGATATACTATTCTAACTCCAAGAAGGTGCAGCAGTAGAGAAAGTTTTGGATAGTTAAGGGGTACCATTTACTATTCTAACTACAGGAAGGTGCAGCAGTAGGGAAAGAGTGAGATAGTGTAGGGGTACCATTTACTATTCTAATTCCAGGAAGGTGCAGCAGTAGAGAAAGTGTGGGATAGTGTAAGGGTAACATTTACTATTCTAACTCCAGGAAAGTGCAGCAGTAGGGAAAGTGTGGGATAGTGTAAGAGTAACATTTACTATTATTACTCCAGGATGGTGCAGCAGCAGGGAAAGTGTGGGATAGTGTAGGGGTACCTCTTACTATTCTAACTCCAGGAAGGTGCAGCAGTAGGGAAAGTGTGGGATAGTGTAGGGGTAACATTTACTATTCTAACTTCAGGAAGGCGCAGCAGTAGAGAAAGTGTGAAATAGTGTAGGGGGAACATTTACTATTCTAACTCCAGGAAGGTGCAGCAGTAGGGAAAGTGTGGGATAGTGTAGGAGTATCTTTTACTATTCTAACTCCAGGAAGGTGCAGCAGTAGGGAAAGATTAGTACTCTAAATCCTTTTTCAAAACAACAATAGGTAAAGTTAGAAATAGTCCTTCTCAATAAAAAACATACATTTATTTCATTGTTTTTTCTCTTTACAGAAAGTGTCTTCTCAACAAACTGCCTCCTACGTAAAATCAAAGAAAGGAAACCGCTTACTAAAGCATGCAGGATATCTATATTCTAAAGAAAGGATAAGTGAACCACGTAGCCATTAGAGGTGTGTGCAATATTACTCAAACCATTGCAGTGGCAGAGCGGTTACTCATGGAGAAACTATTATTAAAACAACTGAACATAACCACTCTGCCTCTGCAATGGAGATTGACGTTTGTGAAACCATTAATGAAATAAAAGCAATTGCATGCACCTCCAATGACTCAACAGGTTCCACATTAAGAGAGGTTGCACAGCATGTTCCCTGTCATGTAGCTAGCAGTATGCCTATCATTCCCAATTTGCGAAGAATTATTCCAAGACAAAAGCAGGCAAGTAATACCCATACAACAACACCTCATACCTTTGCTGATATTCTAATTCCTGAAGAACTCACTATTTCTTTTTCTAATGAACCTTTCCTCCTGCATGACAACCAAAACCCTCTTAAACTAATTCTAATCGTTAGTACTCCCCGCAACCTTGTTAAATTAGAGAACAGTGAAATTTGGATGATGGATGGGACGTTTAAAAGTACACCCCATCCATTCACCCAAATTTACACTATTCATGCCAAGATTAACCACAATGTAATTCCCTTAGTATATAGTTTGCTACCTGATAAACAAACGGCAACCTACACTGAACTTTTATCAGTGATTACAAGTAAAACATCCAATAAAAGTCCTAGGAAAATAATTGTTGATTTTGAATTTGCAATGATTAATGTAATCACCAAAACGTACACGGATACCCAAATTCAGGGGTGTTTTTTTCATTTTTCCCAGGCTTTTTGGCGTAAACTTCAAAAAGCATCCCTGGTTGCAGATTATTCATCAGATAGCAAATTACAATTTGAACTTAAAAAACTAACTGCACTTTGCTTTGTTCCTCCTGAAAGTGTAGACGAGTACTACACTGCAATTACAGAGTCTGACACATGGATTGGACATCTAAACAGGTCGGGTCGCAGAAGGAAGCCACGTTTCCATGTGGAGTGTTGGAACTGCTACACGAGCTGTTTAGAAGGAGAAGCAAAAACAAACAATGCTATGGCATAACTCCTTCAACCATACAATTGGTAAACCACACCCCAACGTATATCATTTTTTGGAAACTTTGAAGAAGGAGCAAAGTTTCCAAGAAATGAGAATCTCTCAAACATTAACTGGTAGCCTAAACCCATGCATCTCCCCAAAAAATCCAAACAAATGTCCGAGAAACTATTGGCTATCTTACAACAGTTTTCGTTGTGGCTGGCTTTAGACTACCTAGATAATGTTGCTAACATCCTATATTTTTAATTCTAATATAGACATTACTTTCCTGCTTTGCCCTAAATTACAATAACTTTTCAATGAAATTGGCATTTACTTTTCACTAAATTATTTTTTCAAATAATCGTCGGGTCACCTTACCTTTAGTAGTCTTCATTTTTTTTTCTTCTTTTTTTCCTCAAAAATAAATCCTTTTGGTAGTAAAATCCAAACCCAATTGCAATCCAAGGATGTAAAATTCTTTCCAATTTCATCCTTTTCAAAATCTTCACTTTTTTTCATTTTCCATTTGCAAAAACCATTCTGATAATTTTAATAATGCAGTTGTTTTCTGTTAAAGACTATCTTCTTTGATCGAATACTAAAAACATCAAAGTCAAAATCATGACTTCGCAAACAATATCCATAATCCTGAGTCCCCAAAATCCATTTTCTTAACAATTCGATCTCCTTAAAAAACCATATTCTTCGAAATCCATGTTCTTCTCCAAAAGTTCACGACTGTAATCCAAAATTCACGAAATCCAAAGTAGTTTCCAATTCGATGTCCATAATAATCCTAAATCCCATAAATCCAAAGTGTTTCTAATTCGAACACCCCAAAAATCCATAGTCCACGAAATTTGAAACTCAAAAAAATCCAAAGTCCACGAAATCCAAAGAGGTTTCCAACTCAAAAACCCGAAAAATCCTTGTTCCCCGAAATCCAAACTGGTTTACAAGTCGATCACCCGAAAAATCCAAAGTACATATATTCGATCTTCAAACAGATATTTTTTAACATTGCATTTTTTAAACATACATACTCTAAAATAATATTTTCATTTATTTTTTCCTTAATTTTCAACCTTACAATATTAACACACATTAATATATTACTACAGGCGACCCGACAAAGGCATACTCTACTTACATGATCGGCGACATGCTGAAATTACTCAATAAACATTTCAATTTACATATGCAACCTCTCCTTATCCTTTCTTTACATTATAGATATACTGTAATACATTCTAATGTACATAAATAAATTTTAAAATGTACCCTACCTGTGCGCAGTTCAGCCTCCAGCTGCTTCCTCCATCGACACTCTTCAAAATGGCCGCTGGCATTCACGTTTATGCGTCAACACCATCAGGAGCTACAAAGATTAAAAAAGGACAATTTCTTTAAATATATATAACAAAGTTGTTAAACATTTTTTAATAAATGTTACATGCATCTATTATCATATTAAAAATATGTATAAATTTAATAAAAATATTCTTTACCTAAATATACTTTTTATAAATGAAAAATTCACGTAAAAAGTGTACGTATTTTACTTTTTATTTTATTAAAATTTACATTTTCTATAAATGTAGTACTATTAATATTTCTTGTAAATTGCACTTACCTCTTAACTTGTCTCTTTTCCTTCCTTTCGATCTCTCTTCTAGCTGTAATAATGCTTTCCAAAATGTTCTGCAGCATTCATAACATGAGCTATCGAAATAAAGGAAGGACATTACTCTCCATTTGGTTGCGGCGCCTGTGTCCTTCTGCAGGATTCTCCCCGCGTGCATGACGCACATGTGCAGGTGGTCGGTTGTCCCCTTCCAACTCACTGCCAGAGATCTCTACAGGTATCCTGCGCTTGGTAGCAATGTTGTGGAGGATAGCACACACGGCCACGATGCGGCAGCAGACCTCAGGCTCGTATTTGTTGGCCCCACCAGTCTTGTGAAGTATGCGGAATCTGCTTTTCAAAAGGCCAAATGTCCTCTCAATGCAATTTCTTGTGCGTATGTGTGCAGCATTGTAACGCCGTTGCTGTGGTGTTGCAGGGTTGAGGTATGGGGTGAGGAGGTACTCACGGAGAGCTTAGCCGCTGTCACCTAAATGATAGGAGCAGAGGGTGAGTGCCTGCTCTGCGCAGCTACATGATCACAGTGTACTATTTTGGGGCATGTGTACTTACCTAGTAGGTGTCCTTCCCCAAAGTCTCCCCTGGCCAGTCGTGTGTGAATGCCGCTGTGCCGGAATATGAAGGAGTCATGTGTACTCCCCGGGTACTGTGCCACTATGTCCGTGATGAATGTCTTAGCATTGCACACCATCTGGATATTGAGGGAGTGATAGGACTTGCGGTTGCGGTACATGTATTCCGTTTGTGCTGGTGGGCAGATGTGGATGTGGGTACAGTCAATGCATCCTATTACATGTGGGAATTGTGCAGCATTGTAGAATTGAAGCTTGGTCTCATTCAAGTCCTGTTGGCTGGTCGGGAATGAGATGTAGTGGTGTAGCCTGGTCAGCATAGCCTCCAGGAAACTCCTTAGGAAGCGGGACATGGTGGGCTGGGATATCCCCCCTGCAACAGCAACTATCCCCTGGAAGCTTCCGGAGGCCAGAAGGTGCAGGCTGCACAATACCTGGACATTTGTGGGCACGGCATTGGTCCTTCTTTTTGGGTGCTGCATCAGGGGGTCTAGGTCCCGGATCAGCTTGATGATCAGTGCCCCATTCAGGCGGTACTTAGCGTAAATTTGCTCCGCAGTTTGTCCCAGAAGGGTGACCTGCTGGCGGAATATTCGCTCCTGGATCCTACGTCTGTTCCGTGCTGCTCGCTGTAGCCTTCGCCGCCTGACCACCATGTAGAGTCCTGGCATTGTGAGAGTCCTCATGCTCCAGCTGCATATATTTAAGTGTGTTTGGTCAGGCCTGCACCTGTTGGTAGTTTGTTAAAGTTTTTTTGAATTATTTTTTTCCTTACTGGTTACCACCTGGTTTGGGTTCTCCTTAAATTGCGCGTCGCAAATAGCGATTTTCGGGTTTTTCGCAGTTTGCAATTTTTCTTGAATAGTGATTGCGATAATTTTGCAATGTCGCAAAATAATTCGCAGAATCCATGATTTCTCGCAATTTCCGATTCGCTAATGGGCTTCTTCCTGTATTCTGCAAATTTATTTGCGAACTCGCAATTTATCTTTAGCGAGTTCGCTTTTTTTGAGATTTCACTATCATAAATTCTGTTAGAAGGCGACCTCAGGGGAGGGCAGGAAGTGTACCTGACCACCCTGGGACCCACCTCCCTAGGTACAAAGACGAGCACAGGAGGGAGAGACTACTCAGGGAGAGAGTCTTGATTCTAGGATCGTACACACTACACAAGCACCACACGACAAAGAGACACCACACCGTAGATTCTTAAGAACGTTTCTTTATCTCGTAGTTCAAGGGGATCTTTATGATCAGAAAAGCTGGTAGTTACTAGTGTTGCAGAGCTTAAAGAGTTTTGGTCAGGGTAGGGGTAGCGGGACACTCTTTAGGATCAGAGTCAATGTCGTTGCGTATCCGGCGCACAGCTCTCAATCCTCGAGCCGGGGGATAGGGGCGATCTTTCAGGGTCCAGCCGGACCAGGAGAGTCAGGGAGCCGCGAGTCACTCAGCAGGGCTCAAGCAAGATGTCGGAGGTCTTACGATCTTCAGGGGAGCCGCGAGTCACTCAGCAGGGCTCAGGTGGTTCAAGGTTGCAGGGGAGCCGCGAGTCACTCAGCAGGGCTCAAGCACGATGTCGGAGTTCTTACGATCTTCAGTGGAGTCGGGAGTCACTCAGCAGGGCTCAGGTGGTTCAAAAGTTGCAAGAGAGCCGCGAGTCACTCAGCAGGCTCAGGTGGTTCCAGCAGAAGTCCTTCTCTGCCAAACGAGCTGTGACCACGTCAGCAGGGATCTCAATGTTCCAGAGTCGAATCTGCCAATAGTCCCGGAGCAACCCCAGTTATAGGACTGCTCCTCTTTGATCTCCAGAGTCTGGTCAGCAGGGGGCTTGGCACCTGGGGCCGCTTGTTGGGGTTTCCTGCCACGCGGCCCCTTTGATCCATTCAGTTGGTTTCGGGAGGAGTCCCAGACACACAGCAGGCGTGGAGCCAGCCCTCCGGGCGGCCGGAGGGGCGATCGAAACCCACTTCTCGAGGGGAGGTCGGAAGTGTGAAGGATACTGCTCCTCCCTTTCTCACTCGCTGGGAGCGCTCTGTCCTCCCGCCAGGGTGGCGCCTCTCGGCCTAGGCCGCGCTGGCTCGGGCGGCCATCTTAGGTGCCGAAAAGTGGGCACACAGGGCTTACGGGCCGGGAAGATGGAGGCACGGGCTGGGAAGTCCGGGAAGGGTCAGGACTTAACGTGGAGGGAAGGGTTGGTTAGGCCGGGGGACTCAGGGGTCTGTTGGGGTGGAAGCTCAGACTGGAGTTGCTACGGGTCAGGGAGGACCACGCCACAAGGCCGGGTCTAACATGCGTCCCCCCCAGCTGAAAGTCGGGGAGAACTACCCATCCTCTAGGGAGTTGAGGTGGAAGAACCTGGAGAGGCCGTCAGCGTTGGCGTGGTTGGTACCAGGGCGATGTTCTACAGTGAAATCCATTCCCTGGAGGGAGATCAACTATCGCAGCAGTTTGGGGTTCTCGCCCTGCATCTGCATCAGCCACAACAATGGTCGATGATCTGTCTGGACTCTGAAATAGGTTCCGAACAGGTAGGGCCATAATTTCTTGAGGGCACAGACTACAGCGAACGCTTCTCGTTCGATGGTGCTCCATCTCTGCTCTCTGGGGAGTAGCCTCCGGCTAATGAAGGCTACTGGCTGGTCTAGACCTTCCTCATTAAGTTGGGACAGTACGGCCCCAATGCCGTGCTCCGAGGCATCAGTTTGTACCACAAATTATTTGGAATAGTCAGGGGCCTGCAGCATGAGGCAGTACACATGGCTCTCTTGAAGGCGTCGAACGCCTCCTGGCAGGCGGGGGTCCACTGCACTTTCTGGGGTTGCTTCTTGGATGTTAATTCCGTGAGGGGACCTATCAGGCTGCCGTACCCTCGGATGAACCTCCGGTAGTAACCGGTGAGGCCGAGGAAGGCCCGAACCTCTGTTTGGGTGGTGGGGGGATCCCAGGCTTGGATGGCGTCGATTTTAGGCTGCAGAGGGGAGAGCTGCCCACTTCCGACCTGATGCCCCAGGTAGACCACCGAACCTTGCCCGATTTGGCATTTGCTGGCTTTTACTGTGAGGCCTGCCTGGCGCAGGGCCATTAGCACTCTCCGGAGGTGCTCGCTCCATTCTGAACTGAAGACCGCGATATCGTCCAGATATGCGGCACTGAACTCTTCCAGCCCGGCCAGGACCTTGTTTACAAGTCTCTGAAAAGTGGCCGGGGCATTTTTCATCGCGAAGGGCATCACACGAAAGTGATAATGCCCGTCCGGGGTGGAGAAGGCGGACCGCTTCTTGGCTCCCTCTGTGAGCGCAATTTGCCAGTATCCGCAGGTCAGGTCAAAGGTACTGAGGAAGCGAGCCGACCCGAGACGGTCAATGAGCTCGTCTGCGCGGGGAATGGGGTGGGCGTCGGCTCGGGTGACTGCATTGAGGCCCCGGTAGTCCACGAAGAACCTCAGTTCAGGGGTGA
This sequence comes from Lissotriton vulgaris, assembly GCF_964263255.1. Taxonomy (NCBI): domain Eukaryota; kingdom Metazoa; phylum Chordata; class Amphibia; order Caudata; family Salamandridae; genus Lissotriton; species Lissotriton vulgaris. Next base: position 847,446,768 of record NC_141695.1, read on the forward strand.
CACCAGGGGCAGCGGCTTTCGGGACCAGCACCACTGGGCTGGCCCAGGGGCTGTCCGAGGGTTCAACCACCCCCAAGGACAACATCTTCGAGACCTCGGCCTGAATGCAGGACCGGACTCGATCGGGGACTCGGTAGGCTCTGTGTCGCACCGGCGGGCTGTCTCCGGTGTCCACGTCATGGACACACCAGTCGGTGACCTTGGGGACGAGAGAGAACAGGTCTGAGAACTGCCCCAGGAGCTGGTGGCAGTCCTCGCGCTGCTGGGGAGTGAGGGAGGGAGAGAGGTTCACTCCTTCCACTGAGCCATCATTCTCTTTGGCGCACAGGAGGCCAGGGAGAGGCTCCGTCTCCTCTTCCGCCCCGTCATCTGTGGCCAGCAGCAGGCTCAACTCCGTCCGCACGAAGTAAGGCTTGAGGCGATTCATGTGCAGGACCCGCAGGGGATTCCTGGGGGACTGGACGTCCACCAAGTATGTGACTTGGCTTTTCCGCTCGATCACCTTGAAGGGCCCAGTCCACTTATCTTGAAGGGCGCACGGTTTTTCTGGGGCTATGACCCATACCTGCTGGCCCGGCTGGAACTCGACCAGAGTGGCATTCTGGTCGTACCAGCGCTTCATCTCTTCCTGACTCGCCTCCAGGTTGGCTTCGGCCAGTTCTCGGAACTTTCTAGTCTGATTTCGGAGGGTCAGAATGTACCAGAACACCTCCTGAGGAGGGTCGCGGGGGCCGTCTCCCAACCCTCTCGGACCAGGCTGAGGGGCCCCCGGACAGGGTGTCCGTACAGGAGTTCGAACGGGCTAAACCCCAAGGATTTATGGGGAACTTACCGGTATGCGAACAAGAGGCAGGGGAGTAGGACGTCCCACTTACGCCGGAGGGGTTCTTCTAAGCCCATGATCATCCCCTTGAGAGACCAGTTAAACCACTCTACTAGGCCATTTCCTTGGGGGTGGTATGGAGTGGTGAACCGATAGGACACTCCACATTGCTACCAAAGGGACATCATGTACCGGGAGATAAAGTTTGTCCCGCGGTCGCTCACGACTTCGCGGGGAAATCCTACACGGGAAAAGATTCCCATCAGCGCCCGGCCCACCAGGGGGGCCGTGACGGTGCGTAGGGGTATGGCTTCCGGATATCGAGTGGCATGGTCCACTAGGACGAGGATGAAGCGGTGACCTTGAGAGGTCTTGGGGTCTAGGGGCCCCACAATGTCAATTCCAACCCGTTCAAAGGGGGTACTGACAACAGGGAAGGGTTGGACGGGAGCCTTGCGCTTTCCTCCGCTTTTCCCACTAGCCTGGCATGTGGGGCAGGACTTACAGTGGGCTTCTACGTCTGTTTTCATCTTGGGCCAATAGAAGTGCGTAACCAGGCGGCTGTGCTGTAAGTCTTGTCTTGGCCCAAGTGGCCTGCTAGGGGTACTTCGTGGGCCAAGTTCAGGAGGAAGTCGCGGAAGCGTATGGGTACCACCAGCACTCGGGTCAGGATGCCATGGATCGGGTGGTGGCGCACACCCACTTGGGAAGACCCATCATTCCGAGGTGGGTGCGGCGCTCAACCTGCTTCCATGGGGAACTTTCCAGGTCGTTCCCCAGAAGGCAGTCAACAGGTTGGGATGTCCTTACCGCTACTTTTAATTTCCCTGCTACTCCTTCCCACTCAAAGGGTATCAGGGCTACCTTACACAAGCTCTCGGTATTATCTGCTGAAATTACAGGGCATAGGACATTGGGAAGGATCTGGTCTTCTCTTACTAGATTGCTAAGGACACCTGTGATGCTGGCGCCGGTGTCACGGAGGGCCTCCACTCGGTGGCCATTCACGATGACGGACTGGCGGTACTTCTCAGTGTTGGAGGGTAGGACGTTCCAGGGGACCATCTCTCTATCTCCCAGGGATACTAGGGCCATGGCAGCAGGTTCCCATTCCTCGGTGTCCTCAAACTCTTCCCCTAAAGCTACATTCGCTATCTGTCTAGCTGGGGGACTGGTGGTAGGGATACGTGGGGCCATGGGACACAGGGGATCACTGGCGTAGTGACCGGGCTTCTGGCATCTAAAGCAGGTGATGGTCACCTTATGCGGCCTCCCCGGGGGACCAGTCGTGGCAGGTGGAGGTGCGGGGAAATTCGGCGGGGTTGTTCTCAGGGGGCTACGCTGGGGACCGGACTGTGCATTTCGGGGTCCTCCCTGGTTCCCCCCCTCTCTGGCGGGGTGGTGGTCCTTGATTGGTGTGGGGAGAATCCCCTATGGGGCCTCTGGAGACCCAAGTGTTCCCCCAGCGATCCGCCTCAACGGCCAGCTTCCTCGGATCTGCGAGCTTGCTGTCGAGCAGATGCTGGCGGAGTTCTACAAAACAATTTGTGGACAAATGTTCCCATAGCATGAGGTCAGTTAGTTCTTCCATGGAGGTCACTTTGCTGCCCTTGACCCACCCGTCGAATGCTCGGCTAAAAAAGTTCACGTACTCTACCCAGGTGGTGCCAGGAATCTTCTTGCAGTCCCGGAACCTCTTGCGGTACATTTCTGGGGTGAGGCCGTACCTTGTCAGGAGGGCCTCCTTCATGGGGCTGTAGGAAGTCTGCTCGGAGGACGGTAGGTCGAGCAGGGTGTCTCTCCCCTCGCTGAGGAATCGACCCCACAATCCGGCCCCCCAATCTTTCCGTGGGACTCGGTGGGAGGTCATGGTGACTTCGTAGGCCTTAAACCATTGCTGGATGTCATCATTTTTGTAGTATTCTTTGACCACATCCTTGGGGATGTGGACCTTCGGCTCGGCGGGAGCGGCGAACTCTCGGTTTCCCAGGGGCCGGTTCTCCTCGCTCCTGGCCTTGATCTCGAGTTCCTTCAAGCTTCGCTCGTGTTCCAGATGAAGTCGCCTTCCTTCATGCTCCCGCTGGAGTTTCTTCTCCTCTAGGTCTCCTTTGACCTTCAATTGCTCAATCGCCAACTTTTTTTCGGCTAGTTTTATTTCTCCTTCAATTTTTAGTCTCGCCATTTCGAGCTCATGGTGGCGACTTCTTTCTCGGTCTTCAAGCGCTTCCGGGGATAGGCCCCCATCTGGTACAGTGCTTCTTACCGGGCTGCTGCCGTTTTCTGTCTGGGGGAGTCCCGGCGCCACCGCTCCTTCTGTGCGGGGGTTCCGGACTCCACCCAAGCTTTCAACGCTTTCTGCATGTCTTCTTTTGTGTTGAGGCCAGTGGTAGCGATTCCTAGTTCTTTGCAGAATTCTTTTAGTTCTTTGTGTGTGTAGTCTTCCAGTTGCTCTACACGGAATGCTGTACCTGCGTCCGTTTCGATGATACTCATGGTGGTTTCTTCCGTTGTCTTGGCTTGGTAGTGCGTTAGTCGTGTACTGTACGATCTCTAGATTGCGGCTCGTATCCCACCGCTGCCACCAATGTTAGAAGGCGACCTCAGGGGAGGGCAGGAAGTGTACCTGACCACCCTGGGACCCACCTCCCTAGGTACGAAGACGAGCACAGGAGGGAGAGACTACTCAGGGAGAGAGTCTCGATTCTAGGCTTGTACACACTACATAAGCACCACACGACAAAGAGACACTACACCGTAGATTCTTAAGAACGTTTCTTTATCTCGTAGTTCAAGGGGATATTTATGATCAGAAAAGCTGGTAGTTTCAAGTGTAGCCGAGCTTCAAGAGTTTTGGTCAGGGTAGGGGTAGCGGGACAGTCTTTAGGATCAGAGTCAATGTTGTTGCGTATCCGGCGCACAGCTCTCAATCCTCGAGCCGGGGGATACGGGCAATCTTTCAGGGTCCAGCCGGACCAGGAGAGTCAGGGAGCCGCGAGTCACTCAGCAGGGCTCAAGCAAGATATCGGGGGTCTTACGATCTTCAGGGGAGCCACGATCACTCGGCAGGGCTCAGGTGGTTCAAGGTTGCAGGGGAGCCGCGAGTCACTCAGCAGGGCTCAAGCACGATGTCAGAGTTCTTACGATCTTCAGGGGAGCCGGGAGTCGCTCAGGTGGTTCAAAAGTTGCAAGAGAGCCGCGAGTCACTCAGCAGGCTCAGGTGGTTCCAGCAAAAGTCCTTCTCTGCCAAATGAGCCGTGACCACGTCAGCAGGGCTCTCAATGTTCCAGAGTCGAATCTGCCAATAGTCCCGGAGCAACCCCAGTTATAGGACTGCTCCTCTTTGATCTCCGGAGTCTGGTAGGCAGGGGACTTGGCACCTGGGGGCCGCTTGTTGGGGTTTCCTGCCACGCGGCCCCTTTGATCCATTCAGTTGGTTTCGGGAGGAGTCCCAGACACACAGCAGGCGTGGAGCCAGCCCTCCGGGCGGCCGGAGGGGCGATCGAAACCCACTTCTCGAGGGGAGGTCGGAGGTGTGAAGGATACTGCTCCTCCCTTTCTCACTCGCTGGGTGCGCTCTGACCTCCCGCCAGGGTGGCGCCTCTCGGCCTAGGCCGCGCTGGCTCGGGCGGCCAACTTAGGTGCCGAAAAGTGGGCACACAGGGCCTACGGGCCGGGAAGATGGAGGCACGGGCTGGGAAGTCCGGGAAGGGCCAGGACTTAACGTGGAGGGAAGGGTAGGTTAGGCCGGGGGACTCAGGGGTCTGTTGGGGTGGAAGCTCGGACTGGAGTTGCTACGGGTCAGGGAGGACCACGCCACGAGGTCGGGTCTAACAAATTCCTTTTATTCAAATTGCGATCGCAATTGCTAATTCGCAGCTATTGCGATCGGAATTTGGCTTCATGAATATAGCTGTATGACTATAGACTGACAAAAAACATCAACAGGGAGTATGAATTCTGTCTTCCAAAAAACTATCCACTAAAAAATAGTTATAACTTAGGCCTAGATTCACCAAAGGGGAGCAAACTGGCACAAAGGGTAATAATTACAAAGAATTGGCATGGGGCAGCGCCGCAAGTCCTTTTGATGCCTGTCCTATGCAATGCAAAAGGGCAGGAATGCACCGTATTCACAAGATATGGTGCATTCCTGTCCTATTAGTCAGTGCCAGCGCACAATTAGCAGCCATGCACAAATGCAGGCAACCTTGCACCATGGTTCAAGGGCTTCTGTGTTGTTGGCATGATTGGGTTTGTGCAGGAAGGGACACCCTCCTGCACAAATACAATAACGAGAGGTGTTTACCTCGTTCTATATGTACTGCAGAATGCACGTTCTTCTGAATGCGGGCGGATCGCTACACCCGTCTTCTCCGGACCGTCTCCTTCCATGAACACAGGGCTTGACCGTTTGGCAACCCACCAGGCTGAGAATTCTCCTCCTGCTTCACATACTGTCCCCCCCACCCCTCCACCCCGTCTTGATAAAGACCCGTCTCGACCACCAACTGGGGCGCATCAGGGTTGAAACGTCGACGCTTTACCACTGTTCCAGATACTCCAAGAGCATGTACATTAACCCTTTGTCTCCTTGGAGAAGAATTAACACTCTGGCCACCCAAATTCCTTGTATATAATTTGTACATATGTGTCACTGTATTTGATGCACTGAGCACTTTGTTCACCAACTGTCACATTTCTCACACATTTGTGTTTTTTGACGGTCTTATCATCATTTATTGAAACAATTGGCATCATTGAATGAATCAATACAGATGTAACATGTTTGCTTTTCTATAAATATAAAGCATTTTTGGAAATCAATTTCAATTTCTTTATATGTCCTTGTTTCAGAGAGTTTGTTATCAATGTGTATTGAGCGCACCTAGCCTTTTTTCAAAGTGATTGTCTTTACCCAACAGAACCACCTTTGTATTTAACTACGATTACCCAGGTTCTGAGGGACACAGGGTCACCCCTTTCTATGTAAACCATATTTCTTGATATACACTTCTTCCTGACCCATATAAAGGCATTGGCATTCTGAGAGCACCCTTCCGTGAACTCCCACACACTCCCTTTGGCCTTACACACTAATACTGGCTCGAGAAATTGGCACTGCCTTATTCCTCCTTGCACTTGACTCACTTACTCCCTTTGTCACTCTCACACCTCGTTTACCCCTTCACCCATCCACTCACCCATTCATGCATTCATTTAACCATTGACTCATTCTTCCACTCTAGAGGCTTGCCAAACACACACCCACACCCTTCCCGCAACCCACACAAAGAAGCTCTGAATAGTACTCGACAACTAAACCACCATGACCGGCCAAGTGAATGTAGTCTCCACCCACACACTCAAGATGCCGAAGAAGATCCTCAAATGGTTCCCCAACAACACTCACAGAACCTTCACCAAAGCCCTCATTACCAGCAAGCTAGACTACATTAATGTACTCTATGTTGGAATCAACGCTCAACTAGACAGCAGGCTCCGGATCATACAAAACTCTGCAGTAAGACTATCCCTCAACCTTCCACCCCACACTCACCTCATCCATCACCTCAAAGAGCTCCACTTGCTCCCAATCCACAAACAAGCACTCATCAAAGTAGTCATGCACCCATACAAAGACTTACACAACATTTTCTCCATGTACTACAAACCTACCAGACACCTCTGATCAGTCGGACTCCTACTCGCTCACAGCCCCGCATATACAGAACCAGATCCGGTGGATGTGCCCTGTACCACACTCCTAAAGCCTGAAATGAGCTGCCCCTGCACATCAGAGACTCCTCCTCAGTTCTTGAATGCTGCAATAATATGAAGACCTGGCTCTTCACCTAGCCCTGACCCTGGCTCAGCTCATACAGCTCCTGCCTCGACCAGGATACCCCCCTGGCTGAGTTTTGTGCGATAAAAATACACATAAGATAACGGATGGAGCGATAGTGCACATCATTATGGTTAGATATCTGGTGCAGAATGGGGGAACAGGAGTGCCAAGGAGGAAGCAGAAACAACAAGGAGGGAATAGGAGAAAGGCAAACAGGAATTCCAAAGAAGAAACAGGAAAGAGATGACAGGAGAGAAGCAGAGAGTACTGATGAGGTAAAGAGGTGAAGATGGAGCAGGAGAGTGAAGGTGGGGCTAGGAGAAGAAAGAAGGGATTGCAAGAGTAGAGTGGCGAGCTGGATCTATTTGGAAAGATAATATGGAGCAGTAGAATCAAATAGGGATCATGAGAGGCAAGGATTTAGAAGTAGAGACATAGAGGGAGCAGAAAATTGAGGGTGATAGTAGGAGAGACAAGGAGGGAGTTGAAAAGAAGAGAAGAAAGCAGAAAAGGGGGCATGAGACCGAAAGAGGGAGCTGGAGTGTAAAGAAGAGCTTATAAGAGCATTGGAAGGAACAGGAGAGAAAGAGGAAGCAGGATGTGAGGATGTAAGGAATAGAACAGCAAAATAGAGAGGAGGGAGCTAGAGCAAAAGAGGTAGCAGGTGAAATAATAGAGTGAGTGAAGGAAGGAGCATGATAGAAAAAGATATTACAGGAGAACACTATAGGAAGGAAAATAAAAGAGAGCGCAGGAGGGAGCAGGAGAGAGAAGGAGCAGGCGGAAGAAACCAAGGTGGATTATGACTTGTAGGTCAATAAACATAGAAAAAGGAGAGAGAACGGAGGCGAAAGCATAAATGGGAGGAATGGAGCAAGAAGCAATCCATGAATGGGGAAGAGGAGATTAAAGGTGGTAATAGGAAGAGGTATAACTATCAAAAGTTCAGCAGGTCCAGATACTCCGATGCTGGGTGGGAGGCCTACTTAACACTGATTATTGCTGTTTTTTTTAGCCAAACAGCCGTCAGGAGGCCCACTAGGTTGCTTGCACTAGGGCCCATGACCCATTGCTACACCTCAGGGACTAGGAGACAAGAAGGTATCATAAGAGGCAAGGAGGAAGACTAGGGAAGGAGAAAGCAGTAAAAGAAGATGGCTGCAGGACTGGATAGAAAAAATCAGGAGTGGGAAAGCATAGATTGGAATAATGAAGGGGCAGCTGAGGAGAAAATTAAGACATGAAAGGGAAAGTGGCTTTACACACTTTTTAGGTCTCGCGTGGCGTCGGGTGCGCACATGCACACTCGAGCTCACGAGATTTAATGTCTTGGAGTAGCGAGGTTACGCCCCGCCCCTCTTCTCCATTGGCTGGCCTCCTAAACGGTGGCCAGCCATTGGAGAAGAGGTCCCAGTGGCGACATTCTTTGGATCTAAGCCCCGTCCTTTTCGGATTTGGGGCGTGCTTTTGACATTCTTTCTAGGCTGTAAACAACGGTCAAAAACACGCCCCCCCAGTCTGAAAAGGACGGTGCTTAGGCACACCTAAAAACACGCGTTGCACGTCAGCACCCGCACACCTATGGTAGCATTTTGTCCGAGTGAAGCTGTTGCCAGACCTTTTATATTAAGTACGGCTTATTGTTTTTCTTTACGGTTGTCAAGTGTGGTTTTTTGAGGAGGTTTGTACCAGTCCAACACAGAGGCAGGGAAGACGAAGCTGTCCACGTTGTTGTGAATCCTCAGATTCCTCACATGGGCACATTGTGTGATCCTGGACAAACCATATTATTTCCCTGTACCTCAATTCACTAGTCTGCCAATAACTGGGTGCTCATAGAGATTAGTTTGTTGGTTACTGTGCTTACGGTGTATTAGCTAATTCATATATAATTCGGTGAATACAAAACTGCAAAATGTGCATTCTGGAAAGTTCCATTTGGAAGAAACGGTATGTTTACTTACTCCTCATGTAGTGACTGGCATTGTGCACTTTAATTCAGTTTTTTTTTTTTTACAAATCTGCGCTGGTCCCGTTTAGAACCCGAGCTGGGAGCAAAAAATTTGCCTGAGGCGGTCATTTCCTGGCAGCTGTTTCGAGAGTTGGGGAGAGGAAATGCCTCTTCGGTAGCGCAGTGTCAAATGACCATTCCATGTCTGAAAAAAAAACAACATTAGGAAGCAAGAACGCTGAGTGGGTAGGACTGTGAACACTAATATTGCAGGCGGCGCTCGTAGAAAGGCAGCAATGATTGACGGCTTGATGTAGAAATGAATGCCAATCGACGGACCATGTTAGCGCTGTAGTTCTTCCTTACATTACATTTCACGTTTACTTCATCCTGCATTTCTCCCAAACTGTTTTTTTTCCGGGGTGATGTTTTTCTGGTTTGTTTTGGGAGCACATGTGCTGTTATATAGCGCCTACCGAGCGGACGTCGCGCCTTGGTCAGGATGTAAGAGCCACTTCAGAGGCCGGTGCTTTAAATGCTGGGAGCAGCACGACTCTCTTCAATTGAGGATTATAAGTAGAGAGAAATAAGTCTAAACGTTATGATTTAAATATTTGAAATATTAAATCCTATTTAATATTTCCAATATTAAATATTGGAAAATTGCGTAAACCAAAGTCACACTTCAAAAAGCATAACATGGGGGTGGGGGACAGAAATAATACGAAAAATATATAAAATCGTGATTGTGAGAATGTGTATTGTGGGACATTCAATGGCAACATTTTCTGGGTGGAAGTTGTCCGGGTAACAGAGCGGATTTAATGCTGGACTTTTAAGTGAAGGTCATGTAAGTCAACAGGGTCCTGTGGCCACGCCCCCTATTCATTTTGAGAAGTAAATCCTTCAATGTTTCCGCATTCTTCATTGTAAAAGACAACCCCCGAGATCACACCTTCACCCCGTCTGTTTCCCCTCTCACAGCTCATTCTGGGACCTTGATGGTGGGGGCGGTGCTGAAGCCCTCCTCCCGCCCTGGTACAGATGTTGACCGAGGCCAGGCCCTGGCGGGAGATCACAGGCCCTGTGGTGTGTGAAGTGTTGGGCGTGTTGTGCTCTCAGAGGACGCAGAAAACAGCCACTGGGGTGTGTAGAAAGGGACACACATTGTGCAAGGCCTAAGATGATGGTGATGCTTGCCTACTCATACTTATTGACCTATCTGCGGCTTTCGACACAGTAAATCATCCAGCTCTTCTTGAGACATTGTCGAAGCGCTCCGGCATAAATGGTACTGTACTAAAATGGTTCACTTCTTTCCTCCAACATCGCTCGCAACAAATTAAAATCAACTCCTGTCTCTCGAAGCCAACAAAAGTCACACTTGGGGTACCACAAGGCTCGATCCTCTCCCCGTCCCTCTTCAATCTCTTCATGGAGCCCCTCACAATCATCTTGAAAAAAGCTGGAGTGAGTTACCACCTTTACGCAGATGACACCCAAATCTATTTCAAAATGAAATCTCCCGATGACATCCAACACCTCAATACCACTCTAACGGAGATCCAAACTTGGTTCAACGTTAACCACTTAAAGTTCAACCCAGATAAAACGGAACTGATCCTATTCTCTCCTAAAAGCAACCATCATCCTTTCCAAGAGTGGCTCAAAAATGTGGTTGCCCTAAACTGCCCACTCGCTCTATCCGACTCAGTTAAGTCACTAGGCATCACCCTTGACAAGAACCTTTCAATGGAGGCCCACATCAAGAACTCGTGCTCTTTTCTCTCCAAACACCTCCAGAAATTGAAACCTTTTCTTCCCCATGATGACCTCAAGACAGTAGTCCAATCCCTTGTTCTCTCTAAAATCGACTACGGAAACGCCATCCTAACAGGAACTCCAAAAGCTCACCTAGCCCCTCTCAGAGCAGTGCTGAACATGGCAGCTCGACTTGTATCTGGAGTAAAAAGATTTGAACACATCACTCCAGCTCTCAACTCCCTCAAATGGCTTCCCATGGAAGGGAGATGTATTTACAAGCTGGCCTGCATGACACACAAAACCCTCCACTCTCCGGCCCAAAACTACCTGAACAACAAACTGGTAAAAGCAGGTCAAACCAGAACACTCCTTCTCATTCCATCAAAAATGAAAAAGAAAACCCCCAAGACCGATTGTTTTCTGGCAACACGCCCAGGATATGGAACGCTCTCCCTGGAGTCCTCAGATACAACCCCTCCTTCTCCTGTTTCAAAAAGGACCTCAAACTCCATCTCCTTACCAAATACTTTCCTGAACAAAGTCAACTAACCTAGACCTCATTATTTCCGGGTTGACTCCTATTCAAAGAATGTTTGCAAACGGACTATGCTCATCACCGTGTTCTTCTTTTTATTCTCTCACCCTCCGTGGCACAGTTATTTATTGTTCATGCTGTACTCGTTATCCGTAGTTTGCTTACCTTGTCAGCCTCCTATTGTAATGTAAGACCTTTCTGTTTTTCATAGTGTGTATGTGAAGCGCTCTGATACCTACGGGTCTAGCTAGCGCTATATAAAACTTTTCAAATAAAATAAAAAAATTAAAAAAACTTAATAGAAACTTAAAACACCCCGGCACAGCCATTAAACAGCATTCACCAGTCGTACTGAGCCCAATAACAGCAACATTTGTTCATTACTGTAAAAGAAGCTCGAAACCTTCCACTGGGCCTTTCCTCGCGCATCTTCACGCTGATGCGGGAATGGTTATAGGGGGCAGAATAATGCATAGAAAACTCAATAGCACAAAGCATGTGGCTGGGTGGGGGGGAGGGGTGATGCGCCAGAGGGCCCTGGGGCTGGGCTCTTAGTCTGGCTCCAAATCAATCTCTAATCCACTCTCTACAGCGCCTAGAGGCGACTCGTCTGAATGCACGCGCAGCAAGGACCCGCGCCCCAGTGTATACACATGATCTTGAGAGACACTGGACTTTCAGTAATGCTGATGGTTGTTGTAGAAACACCAAGGGGGCCTCCCCTTTCCCTTAAGACTTCCATGGCCCCAAATGTTCCCAAAAAGACTTCCTTTCAAGGGCCAATGCCATACAATAGAATCCGCCAGCCTCAGACACCCGCCCGTTCCCAGCAGGCCTCTTATTGTGGAGTGTCTCTGTCTCTCCAGGTAGCCGTACCCCATGGCGGGGGGCTGTCTGTAGGGCCTCGCAAAGGACTGTCTCCTCTTCACAACGGAATGAGGCCTCCGAGAGAGGCGCAGACATGCGAGTCACGCGGGCAGAGGGACATTCTGTGTTTGGAAACACAGAGCTGCACCGGGCACTCTACTACTCACTCTACTACTCTACTACTTACTCTACAACTCTCTAATACTCCCTACTCACTCTACTACTCACACTCTACTACTCTCTTCTCACTCTTTACTACTAACTATACTCACTACTACTCACTCTAGTACTCTCTACAACTCTCTGCTACTCAATATTACTCTATATTAATAACCATTACTCTCTAGTACTCACTCTACTACTCTACTACACACTCTCTACTCCTCTACTACGCACTCTCTACTACGCACTCTCTAATACTCACTATTACTCACTCTACTACTCACTCTCTACTACTTAATATCTACCACTCGCTTTCTACTACTCTCTACTCTACTCACACTACTAATCACTCTCTACTACATACTACTCACTATTTAAAACTGTTATAACTCCACATTTCTCACTCTACTACTCTCCACATTACTACTCATTCTCTACTACTCACTCTCTACTACTCTCAAATCACTATACTACTAACACTAATAATAACTCTACTACAACTCTATACTACTCACTCAATACTACTCTCTCCTACTCATTACTACTCACTCTAATATTCTATATTACTCAATCTCTACTACTCTCAAGAACACTTTATTAACTCTTTACTACCCAATCTTTACTCCTACTCTCTGCTACTCACTCCTCACTACTCACTCTCTATTACTCTCTAGTACTCTCTATTCACTCTATACTACTCACTCTCTTCTACACACTGTAAGTACTCTCTACTATCTACTAGTCACTCTACTCACAACTCACTCTATTACTCTCTCCACTATATACTACTCACTCTCTACTACTCTCTACTACACTCTAGTACTCACTAACTACTGCTCTCTAATCTGTACTCAATTTAACTACTCATTCTCTACTACTAACTCTACTACACCTCTATACTACTCACTCTATACTACTCTCTACTACTCATTACTACTCACTCTAATACTCTATATTACGCACTCTCTACTACTCTCAAGAACACTTTACTAACTCTTTACTATTCACTCTCTACTACTACTCTCTACTACTCTCTAGTACTCTATTCACTCAATACTACTCACTCTCTACTAGACACTCTAAGTACTCTCTACTATCTACTACTCACAACTCTCTACTACACTCTAGTACTCTCTAGTACTCACTAACTACTGCTCTCTAATCTACTCTATTTGACTACTCATTCTCTACTGCTCGCTCTACCAAATCTACTATCTACTACTCACTCTACTATCTACTACTCAGTATTCTACCCTCTATTACTATCTAGTACTCTTCATTAATCTCTACTACTCACTCACTACTACTCACTTTACTAATCACACTACTACCTCTCTAGTACTCACTCTCTATTATTCTCTAGTTCTCTCTACTCACTAAATACTACTCACTCTCTACTACTAAATCTGCAAAAACAGCCTAACCTTACTCCAAACCTTTACTCTTTGCCTAAAGTCACTAGTGAACAAAATGCCATCAGACTCATCTTTATTACACATAAAGCAATTCTATTTGTAATCAGGTGGCTTTTTAGCTTTAGCTTTATTAGGGTTTTTTAAACCTTCATGAACATAGCATGCATATATATGCTTAGATATATGTATGTGTGTGTGTGTGTGTGTGTGTGTGTGTGTATATATATATATATATATATATATATATATATATATATATATATATATGCATAGATATATGTATGTGTGTGTGTGTGTGTGTATATATATATATATATATATATATATATATATATATATACATATATAAACATCTGCATATCTATATCAATACCAATATTAAAGTTTACTTACATATACATAAATGCACACATATGCATGTTATGTATCTGAAAACCAAAAACAATAAGTCTCGCATTTGCGAGAGATTAAGCTATTATATTGTAAATGACAATGCCATTTATTTATCTGTTTTCAAAAACAACACATAAATAAAAAGTTTGTCATTTACAATTCCAATAGCTCTAACATTTGCAAAGGCAAGACCGTTGCATTGTAAATGCTTGTTAGAATATGGACCTCCGAGGTGACTTTGAGGAGTTTCCTGTGTTTTTTCTGCGTGCATTTATTTTCAGTTTCGCCATTTTCAACTGTGGTTTGTGATGAAATTGCTTGCCAACTTCCTTAGCCTCCTGGTTCCCCTTAGCCTTGTGCTGGAGAACAAGTTCTGTTCTGTCAGTGGGATTTACTGCTGTGTAAATGCTGTGCTAGGAATATTATGGAAGAGTGACAGAAACAGCGACTGAGAACTGATGTGAACTTTTGCTTTGTCAAATTCAATTACATTAATCTGTTTGGAGAGGCAGTGGCGGCCAGTGATCTTTGAAAGTGGTGAGTTGTTGTACCTGCCCCAAGATGCAGTGAGTTAGTGAAACAACTGAGTTACACTTTCTTAAGAGTGGGCTGAAGAATGTTCTCACATAGAAAATAAAATAAATAAAATATGGGTTAAAAAGTGCATTTTAAAGCACAACTTTCTCATTACGTTTTAAAATGCTTAGCCTATGAAGTGACACTCATGCAATATTTCACTGTTATTGTTGTGTAACAACCAGGCTTGACCCTATCTAGGAGTCTTGCAAGTTATAATTCTAAAATTATTCTGAGAACGTCGCAGCATACTGGTGCATTTTTTAAATCAATTACTCAAACAAAATGTCTAAACAGCAATAAGTGATCAGACAGTTCGAATATGAAAAGCTCTTTCACGTGGCTTATCACTGACCATTACATCCATCTGTATTTCTGCATTCACTCTCTTCAATTTTTCCATCAAGCCGCATCCAAACAGACTATCAACCATGAGGTATGACTGAGAGTCACCTTGGAACTGGTGTGGTGGAAAAATACAAACATACAAATCTTGCGATCTCGGGTATTACTTTAGAGCTAGATAGATGTTGTGTTCCAGCGTATGCATTCCTGTGGCGCAACCTGCGTGCGGCGTAGCCCTCATGTGACCTAGATAATAAAAGAGGTCTCCGCACGTACGTACGCCAGTTGGCAACGACGTGCAGAGCCACTAACAGTCCCCCAGTTGTCCGTGTGGTTTCATTCACTTATATACGGCCACGTGTCAGGCCTCCAGTGTCCCAGGTGCCCCATTGAGTGTAGGTGCCCCCGACACAACAGCTGGCGACGAGGGTGGGCATGCCCTCACTGTGTGTGTCTTTCCTGCCCTGACGGGGCGGCCTCGAGCTCTGCCATCGGCTCGCGGCGCTCATGCCCTGCAGGCCCCCACACGGTGCGGATCCGCGTTGGGGAACCGGTCTGGGGACTCCGGTGGCGGCAGAAGCGTCAGGTGAGCCGCTGTGCCCTGCATCTGCGCTCGTTCCCGTGGTGCCATCTCCCAGATCTTTGTACTGGGGTGAATGTAAGACATTGTTCTGCATTCTGTCCATCAACTGAGTTTTTTGCAATTTTCACCCCGAGTGGGCTGGGTATGCTCAGACGTGAGTCCCAGGCTCTCCACATCACTGGAGTCAAGCTATCCAGGCTGAAGAAGGCTGATAGCCAGCAACCGGTCCTTGGCTGCTTGATTCCGGTCTAGGAAAGACATGGCTTGGTAGTTCGGGCTGGACTGTTCCCATGAGGCACAGGGTCAAGGCTGATTTGCATGTAGCCATTGTCTGACCTAGGGTGGTGTGGAGTGCAAAAAAACGATGGATTTAGGTCCAGATCTTTGTACTGGGGGGAATGTATGACATTGTTCTGCATTCTGTCCATCAACTGTGTTTTTTGCAATTTTCACCCCGAGTGGGCTGGGTATGCTCAGACGTGAGTCCCAGGCTCTCCACATCACTGGAGTCAAGCTATCCAGGCGGAAGAAGGCTGATAGCCAGAAACCGGTCCTTGGATGCTTGATTCCGGTCTAGGAAAGACATGGCTTGGTAGGTCGGGCTGGACTGTTCCCATGAGGAACAGGGTCAAGGCTGATTTGCATATAGCCATTGTCTGAACTAGGGTGGTGTGGAGTGCAAAATAACAATGGATTTAGGTCCAGATCGTTGTACTGGGGTGAATGTAAGACATTGTTCTGCATTCTGTCCATCAACTGTGTTTTTTTAAATTTTCACCCCGAGTGGGCTGGGTATGCTCAGACGTGAGTCCCAGGCTCTCCACATCACTGGAGTTAAGTTATCCAGACTGAAGAAGGCTGATAGCCAGAAACCGGTCATTGGATGCTTGATTCCGGTCTGCGAAAGACATAGCTCGGGCTGGACTGTTCCCATGAGGCACAGGGTCAAGGCTGATTTGCATGTAGCCAATGTCTGATCTTGGGTGGTGTGGAGTGCAAACAAACAATGGATTTAGGTCCAGATCTTTGTACTGGGGTGAATGTAAGACATTGTTCTGCATTCTGTCCATCAACTGTGTGTTTTCTGCAATTTACACCCCGAGTGGGCTGGGTATGCTCAGACGTGAGTCCCAGGCTCTCCACATCACTGGAGTCAAGCTATCCAGGCTGAAGAAGGCTGATAGCCAGAAACCGGTCCTCGGATGCCTGATTCCGGTCTAGGAAAGACATGGCTTGGTAGTTCGGGCTGGACTGTTCCCATGAGGCACAGGGTCAAGGCTGATTTGCATATAGATATTGTCTGACCTAGGGTGGTGTGGAGTGCAAAAAAACGTTGGATTTAGGTCCAGATCTTTGTACTGGGGTAAATGTAAGACATTGATCTGCATTCTGTCCATCAGCTGTGTTTTTTTTGCAATTTTCACCCTGAGTGGGCTGGCTGTGCTCAGATGTGAGTCCCAGGCTCTCCACATCACTGGAGTCAAGCTATCCAGGCTGAAGAAGGCTGATAGCCAGAAACCGGTCCTCGGATGCCTGATTCCGGTCTAGGGAAGACATGGCTTGGTAGTTTGGGCTGGACCTTTCCCACGAGGCACAGGGTCAAGGCTGATTTGCATATAGCCATTGTCTGACCTATGGTGGTGTGGAGTGCCAAAAAACGATGGATTTAGGTCCAGATCTTTGTACTGGGGTAAATGTAAGACATTGATCTGCATTCTGTCCATCAACTGTGCTTTTTGCAATTTTCACCCTGAGTGGGCTGGCTATGCTCAGACGTGAGTCCCAGGCTCTCCACATCACTGGAGTCAAGCTATCCAGGCTGAAGAAGGCTGATAGCCAGAAACCGGTCCTTGGATGCTCGATTCCGGTCTAGGGAAGACATGGCTTGGTAGTTTGGGCTGGACCGTTCCCACAAGGCACAGGGTCAAGGCTGATTTGCATATAGCCATTGTCTGACCTAGGGTGGTGTGGAGTGCCAAAAAATGATGGATTTATGTCCAGATCTTTGTGCTGGGGTGAATGTAAGACATTGTTCTGCATTCTGTCCATCAACTGTGTTTTTTGCAATTTTCACCCCGAGTGGGCTGGGTATGCTCAGACGTGGGTCCCAGGCTCTCCACCTCACTGGAGTCAAGCTATTCAGACTGAAGAAGGCTGATAGCCAGAAACCGGTCCTTGGATGCTTGATTCCGGTCTAGGAAAGACATGGATTGGTAGTTCGGGCTGGACTGTTCCCATGAGGAACAGGGTCAAGGCTGATTTGCATATAGCCATTGTCTGACCTAGGGTGGTGTGGAGTGCAAAAAAACGATGGATTTAGGTCCAGATCTTTGTACTGGGGTGAATGTAAGACAGTGTTCTGCATTCTGTCCATTAACTGTGTTTTTTTAAATTTTTCACCCCGAGTGGGCTGAGTATGCTCAGACGTGAGTCCCAGGCTCTCCACATCACTGGAGTCAAGCTATCCAGGCTGAAGAAGGCTGAAAGCCAGAAACCGGTCCTTGGATTCTTGATTCCGGTCTAGGAAAGACATGGCTTGGTAGTTCGGGCTGGACTGTTCCCATGAGGCACAGGGTCAAGGCTGATTTGCATATAGCCATTGTCTGACCTAGGGTGGTGTGGAGTGCAAAAAAAACGATGGATTTAGGTCCAGATCTTTGTACTGGGGTGAATGTAAGACATTGATCTGCATTCTGTCCATCAACTGTGTTTTTTGCAATTTTCACCCCGAGTGGGCTGGGTATGCTCAGACGTGGGTCCCAGGCTCTCCACCTCACTGGAGTCAAGCTATTCAGACTGAAGAAGGCTGATAGCCAGAAACCGGTCCTTGGATGCTTGATTCCGGTCTAGGAAAGACATGGATTGGTAGTTCGGGCTGGACTGTTCCCATGAGGAACAGGGTCAAGGCTGATTTGCATATAGCCATTGTCTGACCTAGGGTGGTGTGGAGTGCAAAAAAACGATGGATTTAGGTCCAGATCTTTGTACTGGGGTGAATGTAAGACAGTGTTCTGCATTCTGTCCATTAACTGTGTTTTTTAAAATTTTTCACCCCGAGTGGGCTGAGTATGCTCAGACGTGAGTCCCAGGCTCTCCACATCACTGGAGTCAAGCTATCGAGGCTGAAGAAGGCTGATAGCCAGAAACCGGTCCTTGGATGCTTGATTCCGGTCTAGGAAAGACATGGCTTGGTAGTTCGGGCTGGACTGTTCCCATGAGGCACAGGGTCAAGGCTGATTTGCATATAGCCATTGTCTGACCTAGGGTGGTGTGGAGTGCAAAAAAACGATGGATTTAGGTCCAGATCTTTGTACTGAGGTGAATGTAAGACATTGTTCTGCATTCTGTCCATCAACTGTGTTTTTTGCAATCTCCCACGGCACGGCGCCCCACCCCCCGGGAGCAAAGACCTCCGGTGCTCTTGCCAGCTACCCCAGCTCCCCGAAGCCCAAGCCCCAGGCAGCGCCGCACTCCGGCGAACAGCCGAGGCATGAAGCGCGCTTCTGGGCGAAGACACGTGGAAGCCTCGCAAGGCCCAGGCCACGCCCCTTCACCCCCGGGCAGGCCGCGCGGTGCCTCGAGTGCCTCGGGCACCGTCTACAGGCCTCGAGGCTATAGAGGGAATGCCGAACACCCCGTAGGAGGGGGGGGGGAAGTGCCCTAAACACGTGGGACAGTACCTTGCGCACCAGAGCCCTGCACGTGGAGTAACTGGAATCTATGGAGCCAACACTCAAGTAACGCCGCACTATCGTCAGTGAGAGCGCACAGGAGCCCCCAATAAACCGCGCGAGGAACCAGAGGACTGCCCCCGCGCACAGAGTTCGCGTGTTCATCACTCAAAGGCTCAGCAGTCCGAGTCCACCAACAAGCACTGGTGCCTGCAAGGACACCTACGGTCGGGAAGACCAGGGGATAACCGCAAAGGTAATGCACTCACCTGCGGCACCGCGCACCCTCACCACTAATATGGCCACAATACCCCCTATAGAGCCATTCCTGGTGGAGGGCACGCCATCATCGCTAGCCCCAAAATGGAAGGACTGGGTAGATCGACTGTTAATCTTCTTCGAAGCCACCAAAGTCCACAAGGACCAGAAACGGACCATGATTCTCCACCTAGGGGGAAAGGATGTTCACAACATCGCTAAAACTCTAGTGGAAGTTCCGCCAAAGAATCACCACTCACTCATAAAGGCCCTAAACGCCTACTTCGAGCCCATGGCTAATCAGGACTATGAGAGGTTCATCTTTAGGCAAGCACGGCAGTTACCGGAAGAATCATTAGACACGTACCATGCATGGTTGAAGAGCTTGTCGTCAACCTGTGGGTTTGCGGACGCCACAGAAGAAATAAGGGGACAGATAATCCAACGGTGCGCGTCAGCCAAACTTCGGGAACGCATCCTAGAAGAGTCAGGGAAACCTCTGGCGGACATTCTAACCTTGGGTCGAACAAAAGAACTGTCGAAGGCCCGAGCAGCCCACATGGAAACCGCCCTCCAGGCACCGGTGAAGGCCAAACCGGTCAACAAAGTCGAGGGAAGTCACCAGCGAAGTGGAAGAAGAGAAACACAGGGGCCGCTGCGGGAACGACGGGGAAGACCTGTGAATACTGCGGAGGAACACCCCTTCTGGCAGTGGAATGCCCAGCCAAGGGGAAGCGATGCTCGGGATGTGGTCGGTTCAACCATTTCGAGAAGGTCTGCCGCTCAAAAAAATATCGCAAACCTAGACAAGTGGTGAACGCCGTGCCTGAAGGAAATCCCAGTCAGAGCGACATGGACGATGACGAGGAGGAGGAGAGAGTTGTGCACAAGGTGCACATGGTTGGCACTGCGACCCGCCAAACTAGATGACTACCTCAGTGCGGAATCCGGGTGGGGGACCAAGAGCTCATGGCCGTGGTAGACACAGGCGCGACCATTAACCTCATGGCTGCCACCCTCCATCAAACGCGTGACCCACCACCGATCATGAGTCCGTCACCCATCACTGTGTTTGCATACGGACAGGATAAACCCCTCAGGATCCGAGGGAAATTCAAGACATCAATCTCGCATGGAGACCAATCCATCACCACCAACATATTCGTGTCAGAAGATGGGCAAGGCATGCTGCTCGGATGCCGAGTAGTGGAGGGTCTGGGAGTAGTCAAGTTCACATTTGGAATACATCAGGAGTCGATTCAACAGCTCATAGTAGAATTCTCCGACATCTTCAAAGGCATTGGGAAATTCACGGGAAGCAAAGTACATCTCCACATCGACCACACTGTGCAGCCGGTAGCACTAAGGCATCGCCGCATTGCTTTCCATCTCAGACCTCTCGTAGAAGAGGAGCTCAAGAAGCTTGAAGCAGCAGGAATAATAGAAAAGGTCACGGGCCCCACTCCCTGGGGTCCCGCAGCACCGCAGAGGGCAATAGCGAGGAGGCATTTTCCGCTCCTGGGGGAGCCAATACCACCAGAAAGCACCACACGGGACTCCACTGTCCAGGACCCCGTGCGCGACGACAGCAGACCAGAGGCACGTCCACCCACCCTACGGTGTACAAAACACCTCGCCGGACCCGCTGGCGCGGTTCCCGCAGCGCTGCAGAGGGCAATAGCGAGGAGGCATTTTCAGCTCCTGGGGGAGCCAATACCACCAGACAGCACCGCACGGGACTCCACTGTCCAGGAGCCCGTGCGCGATGACAGCAGACCAGAGGCACGCCCACCCACCCTACGGTGTACAAAACACCTCGCCGGACCCGCTAGCGCGGGTCCCGCAGCGCCGCAGAGGGCAATAGCGAGGAGGCATTTTCCGCTCCTGGGGGAGCCAATACCGCCAGACAGCACCGCACGGGACTCCACTGTCCAGGAGCCCGTGCGTGATGACAGCAGACCAGAGGCACGCCCACCCGCCCTACAGTGTACAAAACACCTCGCTGGACCAGCTGGCGCGGGTCCCGCAGCGCCGCAGAGGGCAATAGCAAGGAGGCATTTTCCGCTCCAGGGGGAGCCAATACCACCAGACAGCACTGCACGGGACTCCACTGTCCAGGAGCCCGAGCGCGACGACAGCAGACCAGAGGCACGCCCACCCGCCCTATGGTGTACAAAACACCTCGCCGGACCCGCTGGCGCGGGTCCCGCAGCGCCGCAGAGGGCAATAGCGAGGAGGCATTTTCCGCTCCTGGGGGAGCCAATACCACCAGACAGCACTTCACGGGACTCCACTGTCCAGGAGCCCATGCGCGACGACAGCAGACCAGAGGCACGCCCACCCACCCTACAGTGTACAAAACACCTCGCCGAACCCGCTGGCGCGGGTCCCGCAGCGCCGCAGAGGGAAATAGCGAGGAGGCATTTTCCGCTCCTGGGGGAGCCAATACCGCCAGACAGCACTGCACGGGACTCCACTGTCCAGGAGCCCGTGCGCAAGGACAGCAGACCAGAGGCACGCCCACCCGCCCTACGGTGTATAAAACAACGCTAGGCTGACGCAGCGCGGGATGCAGCGCGGGACAAACACCGGACGAAGCCCGGGCAAAGGGCGGGCCCTCTACGGCCCTCAGAGGCCAGAGGAGGACGGGACGGGCCACCCCACCTGACATTTGGAGAAGTGTGGCTCACTGGTTAGAGCAGGCAGACCCTGAAGCAGAGGTCGGACCCGGGACCAGGGTTCAATTCCCGACGCGGCAGGGTCTTGAGCTCAAATGTCCATGGACTCGATAATTCTCGCTTCGGTGCCTGACCTAATCATGGGCTCACACTCTGCAACTCTGGGCATTAAGCTTGCTTAATCTCCACAACGGCCCCCCGCGGCGGGATGCCTGGCTTTCACCTTGGGGATGCCCTGTAGGGGCTATCTCACAGGGAAAAGCCAGGACGGGTTCCCAAGGCAAGCGCAGAGATACCCCTTCGGGGGTCGATTCAGGCGCTATATAAGAAACATAATAATAATAATAATTTCCTAAGGAGGAGGTATAGAGACACTTTTACCATTTGATTTCCAGTGTACTGCTCATTGCTGCTTTTTGGAGCTCTGCTTATTAATCATGTCCATCTGGGAGGAGCTCAATGCCATGTGTGGCACTAAGTATGTCCCGGATGCATCACCCCACCCTATTATGGGAAGTGACTTTGATAATTTAAACAGCACGCCACGGGATGTATCTCTACCCTTAAATAAGGACCAACCTCAAGCCAATGCACTGCCCCGGGGTCTTAATAATAAAAGAAAGCATGATGGGGAAAATGTCAATGAGAACCACGCTAAAATTCAAAAACTGCGCACCAGCCCTACATCTTCCCCCTCTAACCCAATCACTTCAATGGCGGATAAGGCTGTGGATAGAATAGATGACCCTGTATCGTCCCTCCAACTGACTTTATTGGCCCAGTTTGAGCAATTGTTAACATCTGCCATAACACCTCTGGTTACAAAAATTCAAGACCTGGGGGACAGGCTGACTAACATTGAAAAAATACTTATAAGGAATTCTCCACCAACCAACAAAATAGCAATACCTATTTGCCTTAATTCTCCCATCAACCCCAAAAAGCCTAAGCCCCCCACATGTAAGAATGCCTAAACTCAATTTTCGCCTCCTAATACACCTACCTCAACTGGCTCTAAAGAAATATTAAAACCTCCGTTAATAACTCATACAGTGGCTAGAGCCACTCTAGAAAGAGCGCCACGCATTAATTTACCTCCTGAAGCTGCCCCATATGTGACTGTCCTCTCTGGGGTCTCATCACTCAGCCAGGGGAACCACGAAACTCATCAGGACCTGCTAAATAAGGTTATTTTTTGGCTACAGAACAACAGACCTTTGCCACCTGATTTAGATGGTGGAATCCTGAGCGTCAGGAGGGTGGGGTGGCTAGGTCCGCTGCCCAAAGATACTTCGGGGGACCTAGTGTTAATTAAATTTAAGAATAGGAACATCGTCCCCTACTTACAATCTTGCCACCCCAAAGAAGGAGATGGCCCCATTTGCGTTTGGGACTTGTATGATTTCTACCCGAGTTTCATACACATGCCGCTACCTAGACCAACGACAAAGAAATACATCTCCTTGAGAAGGGGATTTTGTGCACCTCGCGCCATTAACCCTTTAGGCTCTAACAGATTCTAACCTCTGTTTAAAAATTGAACTTTGGGAGAACCAACTACTAAAAGGCAACTGGCGAGTTTTTAGTCCAATTGACATGGTAGTATGTATCTAGTAATTAAACCACTGACATAGATTTGCCTGATGTTCTTCCCCTGTACCTTAAGATATTTTGTGGCACTGAATGTATGACCCCTTTTTGTTTTTTAGAGATGTCCTATTTTGATAATGAAATGTTTTACATTGATTAGCTGATCCGTTACATCCATTTAATCCTGTTTTTAATCGTTGATATTAACCTTGTAATGAAATGTTAAGGCATTTATTTATGTATTGTTGCTGCTTTTATGATTTTTAAACTAAAATCGAATAATGCTAATCTGAATCACTCCCTGGGTTTCACCCATAGTGGTCACACGAAAACCGAAGCAACCAGGAGCTGTCCAGATTTGTGTGGACATGCGCCTCCCCAACGCTGCCATCAAGAGGGAGCATCACATAAACCCCACAATTGACGACCTAATAGGTGAGATGGCGGGAGCCAATTGGTTCTCAAAGCTAGACTTGCGCTCCGGATATCATCAACTGGTGCTCGATGAAGAGTCACGCAACATCACAACCTTCTCGACCCACGTAGGGCTCGGGAGGTACACCCGTCTCAGCTTTGGGGTGTCCAGCGCGGCCGAGATATTTCAGAATGTTATACAAGAACTGATCGAGGACATACCCGGGGTGATCAATGTCAGTGATGACATCATGATACACGCCCGCACCATACAAGAGCACAACAACCGACTAGTGCAGGTGTTCCGGAAACTAAGGGCAGCCAGTCTCACGCTACATGGGGAAAAGTGTGAATTCCTGAAAAGGAAGCTACAATTTTTTGGGTACACCTTTTCCGCGGAGGGAGTCAACCCGGATCCGGACAAGGTAAAGGATATCAAAGAAGCCGCTCCCCCCACCACCGTCACCGAAGTCCGCAGCTTTTTGGGGATGGTAAATTACTGCGGGAGGTTTATTCGCGATCTCGCCAACCTCACGCTCCCGCTGAGAGAACTTACAAAGGACACCAGACCCTGGAGATGGGGACCTGAACAGATGAAAGCATTCCAAGAGATCAAAGGAGCATTGTCAGACGCCACTACGCTAGCCTTTGTCGATCCCCGGAAGTTAACGCTTGTAGCCAAGGACGCTGGCCCTGTAGGACTAGGAGCTGTCCTGATGAAGCGGTAGAGAGCCGACGAAGCCTGGACCCCAGTGGCCTTCGCCAGTCGCTCCCTCACTGAGACTGAACAACACTATTCACAGATTGAGAAGGATGCAATAGCGATCCACTGGGGGTGTCAACACTTCCACCTGTATGTATATGGGAAACCGTTTGTAGTGGGCACCGATCACAAGCCATTGGTTGCTCTCTTCTCCGGAACATCTACGAAACCTCCACCTCGCATTGAGAAGTGGATGCTCCAACTTCAAGACTACAACTGCCAAGTGGAGTATCAACCCGGGTCCAGGAATCCCGCAGATTACCTCTCACGACACCCGCGGCCAGTCACTCGAGAAGATATGGAAGATGCAGCAGACACCGAAATCTATGTGAGGTGCATCACGGCCCGATCATGCCCAAAGGGCCTATCGCTGGAGAGTATTGTGGAGGCCCGGGGTCTTAATAATAAAAGAAAGCATGATGGGGAAAATGTCAATGAGAACCACGCTAAAATTCAAAAACTGCGCACCAGCCCTACATCTTCCCCCTCTAACCCAATCACTTCAATGGCGGATAAGGCTGTGGATAGAATAGATGACCCTGTATCGTCCCTCCAACTGACTTTATTGGCCCAGTTTGAGCAATTGTTAACATCTGCCATAACACCTCTGGTTACAAAAATTCAAGACCTGGGGGACAGGCTGACTAACATTGAAAAAATACTTATAAGGAATTCTCCACCAACCAACAAAATAGCAATACCTATTTGCCTTAATTCTCCCATCAACCCCAAAAAGCCTAAGCCCCCCACATGTAAGAATGCCTAAACTCAATTTTCGCCTCCTAATACACCTACCTCAACTGGCTCTAAAGAAATATTAAAACCTCCGTTAATAACTCATACAGTGGCTAGAGCCACTCTAGAAAGAGCGCCACGCATTAATTTACCTCCTGAAGCTGCCCCATATGTGACTGTCCTCTCTGGGGTCTCATCACTCAGCCAGGGGAACCACGAAACTCATCAGGACCTGCTAAATAAGGTTATTTTTTGGCTACAGAACAACAGACCTTTGCCACCTGATTTAGATGGTGGAATCCTGAGCGTCAGGAGGGTGGGGTGGCTAGGTCCGCTGCCCAAAGATACTTCGGGGGACCGAGTGTTAATTAAATTTAAGAATAGGAACATCGTCCCCTACTTACAATCTTGCCACCCCAAAGAAGGAGATGGCCCCATTTGCGTTTGGGACTTGTATGATTTCTACCCGAGTTTCATACACATGCCGCTACCTAGACCAACGACAAAGAAATACATCTCCTTGAGAAGGGGATTTTGTGCACCTCGCGCCATTAACCCTTTAGGCTCTAACAGATTCTAACCTCTGTTTAAAAATTGAACTTTGGGAGAACCAACTACTAAAAGGCAACTGGCGAGTTTTTAGTCCAATTGACATGGTAGTATGTATCTAGTAATTAAACCACTGACATAGATTTGCCTGATGTTCTTCCCCTGTACCTTAAGATATTTTGTGGCACTGAATGTATGACCCCTTTTTGTTTTTTAGAGATGTCCTATTTTGATAATGAAATGTTTTACATTGATTAGCTGATCCGTTACATCCATTTAATCCTGTTTTTAATCGTTGATATTAACCTTGTAATGAAATGTTAAGGCATTTATTTATGTATTGTTGCTGCTTTTATGATTTTTAAACTAAAATCGAATAATGCTAATCTGAATCACTCCCTGGGTTTCACCCATAGTGGTCACACGAAAACCGAAGCAACCAGGAGCTGTCCAGATTTGTGTGGACATGCGCCTCCCCAACGCTGCCATCAAGAGGGAGCATCACATAAACCCCACAATTGACGACCTAATAGGTGAGATGGCGGGAGCCAATTGGTTCTCAAAGCTAGACTTGCGCTCCGGATATCATCAGCTGGTGCTCGATGAAGAGTCACGCAACATCACAACCTTCTCGACCCACGTAGGGCTCGGGAGGTACACCCGTCTCAGCTTTGGGGTGTCCAGCGCGGCCGAGATATTTCAGAATGTTTTACAAGAACTGATCGAGGACATACCCGGGGTGATCAATGTCAGTGATGACATCATGATACACGCCCGCACCATACAAGAGCACAACAACCGACTAGTGCAGGTGTTCCGGAAACTAAGGGCAGCCAGTCTCACGCTACATGGGGAAAAGTGTGAATTCCTGAAAAGGAAGCTACAATTTTTTGGGTACACCTTTTCCGCGGAGGGAGTCAACCCGGATCCGGACAAGGTAAAGGATATCAAAGAAGCCGCTCCCCCCACCACCGTCACCGAAGTCCGCAGCTTTTTGGGGATGGTAAATTACTGCGGGAGGTTTATTCGCGATCTCGCCAACCTCACGCTCCCGCTGAGAGAACTTACAAAGGACACCAGACCCTGGAGATGGGGACCTGAACAGATGAAAGCATTCCAAGAGATCAAAGGAGCATTGTCAGACGCCACTACGCTAGCCTTTGTCGATCCCCGGAAGTTAACGCTTGTAGCCAAGGACGCTGGCCCTGTAGGACTAGGAGCTGTCCTGATGCAGCGGTAGAGAGCCGACGAAGCCTGGACCCCAGTGGCCTTCGCCAGTCGCTCCCTCACTGAGACTGAACAACACTATTCACAGATTGAGAAGGATGCAATAGCGATCCACTGGGGGTGTCAACACTTCCACCTGTATGTATATGGGAAACCGTTTGTAGTGGGCACCGATCACAAGCCATTGGTTGCTCTCTTCTCCGGAACATCTACGAAACCTCCACCTCGCATTGAGAAGTGGATGCTCCAACTTCAAGACTACAACTGCCAAGTGGAGTATCAACCCGGGTCCAGGAATCCCGCAGATTACCTCTCACGACACCCGCGGCCAGTCACTCGAGAAGATATGGAAGATGCAGCAGACACCGAAATCTATGTGAGGTGCATCACGGCCCGATCATGCCCAAAGGGCCTATCGCTGGAGAGTATTGTGGAGGCCACCCGGAAGGACGACTGCCTACAAAGGGCCCGAGTAGCGCTGCAGAACAGGAACTGGCATTGAGCCAAAGAGGAATGGAAAATACTGATGCCCGAAGCGCAGCGCATAATGGAGAGTCTTCATCATGTGAGAGGAGAGCTGAATGAAGATGACACCGGATGCCTATTGAGAGGTCACAGACTGGTCATACCATCATCTCTAACAACCCGAGTGGTACAACTAGCCCATGTTGACCACCAAGGAAGGGTCAAAACAAAATCTCGATTGAGGACCAAGGTGTGGTTTCCGCTTATGTATGACCTTGTGGAAGCCGCAGTAAGATCGTGCGCGGCCTGTCAGGTCACTGGAGATGCCCCGCGAGAGGCCCCGGTAATAGCCGAACCCCGACCACGACACCCATGGGAGTGTGTCAGCCTGGACTTTGGCAGTCTCCCGGATGGGCGACACACCATGGTAGCCATTGATGATCATTCCAAATACCCGGAAGTAGAGATAGTCTCCACCACCAGTGCTATGGAGGTCATTCCCAAGCTGGAAAAAATAATGGCTGCTCATGGAGTGATGAAGGAACTACGCACGGACAATGGCCCTCCTTTTCAGGGACAAGAACTAGCCATCTACCTCAGTGCTTTGGGAATCCGGCATCGCCGAATAACCCCCCGATGGCCACAGGCCAATGGCGAGGTGGAGCGGTTCATGCCTCAACAAGGTAATAAGGATCGCCCATGACAAAGGACAATCATTGGAGTTGGCCATCTTCATATTTCTGAGGAGCTATCGCCAAACACCCCACACAAACACTGGGGTTGCACCAGGACATGTTCTCATGGGACGAGTGATTACGGACTCCATTCCACATCATCCCTGCTGGAAACCAGAATCGTCCGAGGAAGATAAGATTGAGGCCAAACGGCAGACGGCCTATGCCCAAGCCAGCCGGCGCACAAGAGCCAAAGCATCGTCGATCACCCACGGAGACCTGGTGCTGCTGAAGAATAGAGTCACCAGTGGGAAATTCAGGCTGACGTATGGGAAGAAACCCTGGAAGGTGGTCAACGTGAAGGGAACCCGCATCATAGCAATCCGAGGCCAAGTGAATGTGACTCGTAATGTGTCCCATTTCAAGCTGTACCATCCCGAGAATGGGGTAGTCGCTATGCCTGGGCCGCCAGAGATCCAGTTGCCATCCGGCCCGGTGGCGGCAAGCTCCCTGATGCCCAGAGGGTGCTACCAAGGAGAAATGTCTCAGGAATCAACAGGTGAGGACGATAGTTGCCCTGAAGAACTGTAAGGCGTCAGTGCTGAGCGGGGCGAAGATGACTCTGTCGCCCACGACAACAAATCACCGTCCCCGGCTGGGGGTAGTGTTGAGCTGACCAGAGGGGCCTCCCAATATCGGCTGAGGAGAAACCAGAGCCCTCCTTCCGCCTCCGGGACTATTTCACGTAAGACTGCTCCATTGTATGTTCCAGTGATTTGCCAACCAGAGACTGATAAGTGAGTCTCAGAGATTGAGTGTATTAGCCTGTGGTGTTTATCCATTTCAGTGTACTTGTTATATTTCCTTTTTTCCTTTTTGTTTTTTTTAATGTTTGGGGAGGAATGTTGTGTTCCAGCTTATGCATGCCTGTGGCGCAACCTGCGTGCGGTGTAGCCCTCACGTGACCTAGATAATAAAAGAGGTCTCTGCACTGTCGTACGCCAGTTGGAAACGACGTGCAGAGCCACTAACAGTCCCCCAGTTGTCCGTGTGGTTTCATTCACTTATATACGGCCACGTGTCAGGCCTCCAGTGTCCCAGGTGCCCCATTGAGTGTAGGTGCCCCTGACACAACAATATATTTTCAGGGTCGGACTGGACTGCAGGGCAATCAGGCAATTCCCAGATGGGCTAGTCTGACTGGTCAGTGTGTGAGTTGTGTTTTTTGGTTGTTTTTAGGCATTTTTATGGTCTGATGGGCTGTTTTCTGCTGTTGAATTCCCTGATATTGAAAAAACATTTCCTGCGGCAAGCTCATATTCATACAGTCTTTCATACAATTACTTATTTTTACGAGTTCAAAACTGCCCCAGTTTGCAGATGTGCTACTTCTGTAGGTGTCTAATTCACTAATCGATGCCACTTTTATTTTAGGTACCCAGTCCTTTTTTCTGTCCCAGGCCGATTTTGTATATTTTACAGGCTCATACAGCAGTACTGTCGCTCAAATTAAAGAAATGTTACAAGTTCGGACAGTAGTAGATGGACTGCGCTAACCTTAAATATTAAGATTTCCACCAGCGCGGGGCGTGGCCAACACCATGGCGTGCTAAGACGTGCGGCTCCAGAGCTCCCGGCGTGCTGCCTAAAAATCCGACTTTAAAATCACCCAAATCGCCATCTAAATACTGGAATCTGATCGGGGGGCACTTGTGCCCTCCGAGAGCGAAGAATCGAGAGGAATTTCTGTTTGCAGCGCTGTCTACACGGATTTTCCGACATCACTCTGACCGCAAGCCGATGGCAAGATGGCGGCCGCGACGCGCGGAGAGCGGCGGAGGAATTGACACCCGACCTCCCCACTCGGAGACCGTGCTCAGCACTCGAGAGAGAGGGCGACACTGACAGGATATTGGTTGCTGGATCCGGACGTCCAAGATCTGGGCGCTAGAAAACTCAGAAGAAGATCCTCCCCCTCCCTCCCCTGCCAAGATGGCGACAGCGGAGCCCGTGGGGTGACACGAGCGGCCCGGAGCCTTGCCGGAGGTCCCTGGCCACAGTCCCGAGCACTGCTGCCTGCTACTTGGAGCTCGTAGGCCCGTGGCCTGGTTGTGAACTCCGGAGGAGGAGCGCCACGGCCCGACAGTCACCACCTACAGAGCGGAGAAGACCGAGACCCGCGAGGCCCTTGTGACGGTACTCTCCAGCCCACCCAGAAGGTGCTATCCTTTTGACCGGTGGGCCCAACGCAACGTTCCGGCAAAACATGGGCAAGAAGGAGATGCCGCACAAAGGACCCAAGCAAGGGCCGATGGACAATTTTGCTGCGCCACGTCTGGTGACGGAGGGCCTTCCTGCTGTGCCAGGACTGCGCTTGGATACCGAATTGCTTATGGCAGCCATTCAGGCCTCGCAAACAGATATCCAGGAATCCAGAGCGGCCCTAGAGGTTAAGATTGGCGAGGTATGCTCGGAGGTGACACTTTTAAGACAGGACGTCCGAAATTTGTCGGACAGGGTCACCTCAGCAGAGACGCAGATGGGCGAGGCCGAAGATTCGATCACAACCCTTCGGAAAGATATGGCGGAGCTCAAGGCATCCCATCGCCAACTGCTCTGGAAGGTGGACGACGCCGAAAACAGAGCACGGCGGAACAACCTCCGCTTTGTCGGCTTTAGGGAAGGGATCGAGAAATCAGATATGGTGTCCTTCCTCCACACGTGGCTAATGGAAACCTTCCCAGCTATACAATTTTCGCCCAGTTTCATTATAGAAAGAGCACCTCAGGCCCTTCTTGCAAAACCTCCGGAGGGAGCGCGACCGCGACCGGTCATTGCGCGTTTTCTGAACTTTGCCGACAGAGACTTGATTCTTAGGGAGGCGAGGAAGATGGGAGAGATCCGGCTAGAAAGCGCACATGTCATGATATTCCCGGATTATATATAAACAAAGAGATTCTATCAAGAAAAAAGTGCAAGTGTTTATTTTTAAGGGTTTTTATAAATATATTTTTGAAAGGGAGGTTGGCTCTTCATCTAACCGGTGGGATGAAGGCACTATGTGCTTTTAAAATACCCCTCACACACTAAGAGTCCCTTAGTGTCATGCTTCATCATGGGGGTCTTCCCGTCCCTCTACGGGGCGGGGCGTGCTGTGACCTACGAGCTACGCGGGAGCACTATAATTTTGTAGTGAAAGACTATGTGTTTGTGCAGTGACAGTGGAGGTGGTGAGGTGTAGGGACCTAAATAAGTGATTAAAAAAGGTTAAAAATTCCCTGGCTAGTGGAAAAAATAATTTTATTCGCTTCCCTGGCTGGGAATGTTAAAAAGGGGTTGTGGGGTAGGGCTGTTTAGCAACTACCGGTCGACATGTTTCACAGACAGTCCCCTACTGTCTGATCATCAGGACCAGTGGTGGTCCCTACTTGGAGGTACTCAGTTCTAAGTAGTATAGCCTAGAGTCCTACAAACTGATAGCAAAAATCCGCTAACAGTTTGTGCTTCGGAGCTTGAGTTGGCCCAATGTGAAGCGTGAAAAATGAAAAAAGACGCAGTGGTCTCTGCAAGAGAAAGGAAAAAATAACAGAATGAAGTAACAACATTCATAGCACATGGTTAGACTCAAATTTGTCATTGAATTTTTAGAACACATGCATATCTAGCAAAAATTTGAAGATAGCTTTTGCCAAATGTACTCCTGATTGCAGAGCTTAGTTTTTCGGTAAGACAAACATACATAAAGTCTCAACACACATATAACAGTGACTCACAGAGAAGGACTGACACCCATTTCTACCAATGTCTCTGTTCTCTTGACTGATAGGAGATTGTGCAATCGGTTTACTCGTTTTCTGAGTTGCGATTGCAAATGATAGGAAAGGCACAGAGATATATATAGATGGTATACATACTTTCCCGGTTCAGAAAACGTGCCTCATGAGCCGGCAGATACGAGGGTTTTTCGATGGGGTCAACTAAAAAAGGGGGATAGACAGAGCCGCATACTCTCGTTAGATTGCTTGGTTCGTGGGAGCTTGTTTTACCTTTTCGTTTCTGAAGGTCTGTCAACCTCGGCTGTTAGTTCGTAGTTGATTTTACTTACGTAACCGCTGCTCGACAGTGCCTTATTCCTACCCCCGTGCCGCTCCGAGGAGAACATCAGCTTCACCTCGCCTTCGTCTATTTATACATATGCCGATAATGCACTGTCATCGGCGTATGTATTATTTCCAACTACTAGTCTGCTAACTCAAAATGGCCGCTTGTTTTTGGAACACTTCCTGGTTGGACCGGAAGTGTTGTTTTTTGGTTAGGGGTTGGTAAAAGACATTGGCTAGGATGTATGGATAGGGTTTTCAAAACATTGAGATTTTTCAGGGAGAGGTCCTTAGTTTTTCAGTACTACCTCACAAACGGCCCCAGGGTATGTCATCATTAAGGCCGTTCTTATGGGATTTGATTCTGAAAACCCATCTTTGTTCTTTTTCCAATAGTTGTTCTTCTCTGGCGACCAATTCAATTATTGTCCATGACATTTCTTCAGGTTTGTGGCCCATTTCAAGGAAGTGGTTGGTCAGTTTTGTGCTTGATTTTTTGCATTTGACGGTGCTCTTGTGCTCACCTATCCTTGTCTTAATGGCTCTGCTGGTCATTCCTACATATTCCATATTACACTGACATTTTATCAGATATATGGCATTCGAGCTGTTGCAGTTGCTGAAGTTTCTTTGCTCCCACACTGTGCCATCGTTGAATGTGATGATTGTGCTCTTTTTTGTCAGGCAACATACTTTGCAATTACCACAGGGATGGTGACCATGTACAAAATTTTCATTTCTGGCTTGATTGCTGATAATAGTCCTAGGTCTAGTGTGGACTAGCATGTCTTGGATGCTCTGTGCCTTTTTGTGCGAGAAAATTGGTTTCGGTATTTGTAGATTGCCACTGTTTAAGATTTTCCAGTTCTTGTTTATGATTTTTGTCACCTGGTTGGAGCTTGTGTTAAATGTGGTGACACAAATAGGTCTTTGCTCTTCCTCTGTTTGGATTTTATCTTCGAGAAGGCTTTCTCTGCAGTTATTCCTTGCCCTTTTGTAGGCCTGTTCGATGATTCTCTTTGGGTATTGGCGATCTTCCAGTTTTCTCTTGAGATCTTTTGATTGAGTTTTAAAATTGCTGATCTCAGTGCAGTTTCTACGTAGCCGCAGAAATTGGCCATATGGTAAATTGTCCCGCAGGTGTTTGGGATGGAAGCTTTGGTACATTAGCAAGCAGTTTTTTGATGTGTTTTTGAAGTGGGTGGGAGACCAATCGATCTTGAAGGTCTTGTCGTCTAGAAAAATGAATGGTTCATTGCGTACTATGAGGCCAGCCGGGGCCGTGTTGGCCTTCAGGTATTGGGACATCAGTAGCCCATGAAGTGCTGTTTTGATTTGCGTCCTTCTCAATTCTTCCAGCTCATTCGGAAAAATGTTTAAATCTAGGAAGACCAGATTGCTTTTTGAGATTGTGCTTGTGAAGTTCAAAAAATCGTCCTGTAGATTTAGCCATGTGAGGAACTGTTTGGAGGATTTTTCATCTCCATCCCAGATGATCAGGATATCATCGATGTATCTCTTCCAGGTCTTGATGTGATGCCTGAAGGGATTTCTGGGGTTCAGGATTTTGCTGACCTCAAAATGGTGAACATAGAGACCGGCTATGCTCGGCGCAAATGTGCTCCCCATACTTGTCCCATGTATTTGGAGGTATATGGTCCCTTCATATTCAAAAAAATTCTCTTTCAGAGCCAAAGAGCAACATTCCATAACCACATTTCGTGGAGTTTGATAGTCCCATTCATCCTGGAACAGTACATCCTCTATTATTGTTAGGGTCTCTTGATGTGGCAAGCTTGTATAGAGGGATTCCACATCGCAGCTTATTAGAAGCTGTGTTTCTGGATTGAAATCTTGATCTTTGAGTAAATTAAGGACATCTTTTGTGCCTTTCAAATACGTCGAGGTACGTTGGACCATTGGTCTCAAGAATGCATTAGCGAATTTAGACACTGGTTCCAAGATTGAGCCGATCCCTGACACTATCGATCTTCCTGGGGGATTTTGGAGATTTTTATGAATCTTCGGTAGTGTATATAGGTAGGAGGTCCTTGGATTCTTTTGGCATAGAAATTCACCTTCTTTCTTCGTTATCCAATCGTGTGCCAATGCTTCCTCTACCATGGTGTTGATTTTGGTCCGTATTTTTTCGGTTGGGTCCTCGTGTAGGATCTCGTAGTTCCGTCGGTCATTTAATAGTTGCATGCACTCATTGTGATACAGTACTTTGTTCTGGATTACGGTTGCGCCACCTTTATCCGCAGGTTTTATTACCAGCTCTTTGTTGCTGCTTAATTCTCTGAGGGCTATGCGTTCATCCTTAGAGATCTTCTGGTATACTCGCTTGTCAGTAGGGTTCAGTTCTTCTAGTTCCTTCATGACTGCATTTTCAAACGCAAGCAGTTCAACAGGTAATGTGCTATTCATGGGAGTGAAGCTGGATCTCGGCTTTAGTCCTGTGTCTCCCTGATTTTGGTTGTCTTCCTTGTCTCTGAAGAATACTTGGAGTTTGAGGCGTCTCATAAACTCCTGCATCTCTTTGCAAAGGTGGAATTTATCCAGATTTGATGTTGGGACGTAGCCAAGTCCTTTTTCCAAAACTTTTTTCTGGGACGTAGATAGTTCGGTGTCTGTGAGGTTTACTATTAGGCTCATTTCTTCGTTGCTCCCGTCATGCTCCTCGTAGACACTCTCGGTGGATCCTCTGTTGTGGTGTCCCAGTGTACGCTTGTACCTCTTCTGTTCCTTCCTTTGTTCCGTCCTTGGCGTGCCCCTAAAAAAGACCCGTGATCGAAGAAACCGTAATCCTGCTGTTGGTAGCCCCAGGGGTGGAGTGGTCCTTGGGGGTGCTGGAATGGCGGCATCCCATATCCCTGCTGTGGAAACATCATGTGGGGAGGGTAGTTGTTCCATCCCCTCGTACCTCTGTAATTGGGCCGGCGGAAGTTTCTGCCCCTGCCTCGTTGTCTTGGACTTCCGTTTCTACTCGAGCCAGAGCTGCTGGAGCCAGTGTCTGACGATTCATCGTCAGTGGTGTTTTCGCGGGTTTGCTTGTAGTCGTCTTTGATGTAAGGGTAGACTTTTTCTTTTGACCATCTGCTTGTGTCCTTTTTGAGTTTGTCGAATTTGCTTTGTTTCAAAATTTCTTCAAATTCATTTAGTATCTGATTCATTTCCTCGAGATATTTCTTTATGTTTGAAGGAGATTCGTAGCTCTTTATTCGTACCTCGATTGCTTGTATTTCTACTTTTAGTTCTGTGGCTAATCTGCTCGCAGTCTTTATTATTAGTACGATCCAATCTCGTGTGCATCTCCATGATATTTGAGACCAATCAATCTTGAAGGTCTTGTCGTCTGGAAAAATGAATGGTTCATTGCGTACTATGAGGCCAGCCCGGGCCGTGTTGGCCTTCAGGTATTGGGACATCTGTAGCCCATGAAGTGCTGTTTTGATTTGCGTCCTTCTCAATTCTTCCAGCTCATTCCAATCATTGTTTTTAGTACTTGGTTCTCCACAGTTTAGGCCCTCGAAGGTTCCTAATGATGTCATTAGGTTTGAGATTTCTTCCTCGGTGAAAGCTAATCCTAGGTCAGCCATTCCTGAATTGGTAGTAAGTTGTTGATGAGTGTCTATCCAAAGTAGAGAGTCACAACATGTGTTTCGAAAAAATGTAGTTCTTTATTTTGTGAACTTCCGCAGCTGCACGCTGCCGTAAACTGTTAATCAAGGGAGGAAGTGTAGAGGAAGCGATAGAATCACCCTCCTGGAAGACTCATATAAATAAAGAGATTCTATCAAGAAAAAAGTGCAAGTGTTTATTTTTAAGGGTTTTTATAAATATATTTTTGAAAGGGAGGTTGGCTCTTCATCTAACCGGTGGGATGAAGGCACTATGTGCTTTTAAAATACCCCTCACACACTAAGAGTCCCTTAGTGTCATGCTTCATCATGGGGGTCTTCCCGTTCCTCTACGGGGCGGGGCGTGCTGCGACCTACGAGCTACGCGGGAGCACTATAATTTTGTGGTGAAAGACTATGTGTTTGTGCAGTGACAGTGGAAGTGGTGAGGTGTAGGGACCTAAAGAAGTGATTAAAAAAGGTTAAAAATTCCCTGGCTAGTGGAAAAAATAATTTTATTCGCTTCCCTGGCTGGGAATGTTAAAAAGAATTTGTGGAGTAGGGCTGTTTAGCAACTACCGGGTCGACATGTTTCACAGACAGTCCCCTACTGTCTGATCATCAGGACCAGTGGTGGTCCCTACTTGGAGGTACTCAGTTCTAAGTAGTATAGCCTAGAGTCCTACAAACTGATAGCAAAAATCGGCTAACAGTTTGTGCTTCGGAGCTTGAGTTGGCCCAATGTGAAGCGTGAAAAATGAAAAAAGACGCAGTGGTCTCTGCAAGAGAAAGGAAAAAATAACAGAATGAAGTAACAACATTCATAGCACATGGTTAGACTCAAATTTGTCATTGAATTTTTAGAACACATGCATATCTAGCAAAAATTTGAAGATAGCTTTTGCCAAATGTACTCCTGATTGCAGAGCTTAGTTTTTCGGTAAGACAAACATACATAAAGTCTCAACACACATATAACAGTGACTCACAGAGAAGGACTGACACCAGAAGGATGGCAAACTGATGACTACTACCCACTTCAAAAACACATCAAAAAACTGCTTGCTAATGTACCAAAGCTTCCATCCCAAACACCTGCGGGACAATTTACCATATGGCCAATTTCTGCGGCTACGTAGAAACTGCACTGAGATCAGCAATTTTAAAACTCAATCAAAAGATCTCAAGAGAAAACTGGAAGATCGCCAATACCCAAAGAGAATCATCGAACAGGCCTACAAAAGGGCAAGGAATAATTGCAGAGAAAGCCTTCTCGAAGATAAAATCCAAAAAGAGGAAGAGCAAAGACCTATTTGTGTCACCACATTTAACACAAGCTCCAACCAGGTGACAAAAATCATAAACAAGAACTGGAAAATCTTAAACAGTGGCAATCTACAAATACCGAAACCAATTTTCTCGCACAAAAAGGCACAGAGCATCCGAGACATGCTAGTCCACACTAGACCTAGGACTACTATCAGCAATCAAGCCAGAAATGAAAATTTTGTACATGGTCACCATCCCTGTGGTAATTGCAAAGTATGTTGCCTGACAAAAAAGAGCACATCCATCACATTCAACGATGGCACAGTGTGGGAGCAAAGAAACTTCAGCAACTGCAACAGCTCGAATGCCATATATCTGATAAAATGTCCGAGTAATATGGAATATGTAGGAATGACCAGCAGAGCCATTAAGACAAGGATAGGTGAGCACAAGAGCACCGTCAAATGCAAAAAATCAAGCACAAAACTGACCAACCACTTCCTTGAAATGGGCCACAAACCTGAAGAAATGTCATGGACAATAATTGAATTGGTCGCCAGAGAAGAACAACTATTGGAAAAAGAGCAAAGATGGGTTTTCAGAATCAAATCCCATAAGAACGGCCTTAATGATGACATACCCTGGGGCCGTTTGTGAGGTAGTACTGAAAAACTAAGGACCTCTCCCTGAAAAATCTCCAATGTTTCGAAAACCCTATCCATACATCCTAGCCAATGTCTTTTACCAACGCCTAACCAAAAAACAACACTTCCGGTCCAACCAGGAAGTGTTCCAAAAACAAGCGGCCATTTTGAGTTAGCAGACTAGTAGTTGGAAATAATACATACGCCGATGACAGTGCATTACCGGCATATGTATAAATAGACGAAGGCGAGGTGAAGCTGATGTTCTCCTCGGAGCGGCACGTGGGTAGGAATAAGGCACTGTCGAGCAGCGGTTACGTAAGTAAAATCAACTACGAACTAACAGCCGAGGTTGACAGACCTTCAGAAACGAAAAGGTAAAACAAGCTCCCACGAACCAAGCAATCTAACGAGAGTATGCGGCTCTGTCTATCCCCCTTTTTTAGTTGACCGCATCGAAAAACCCTCGTATCTGCCGGCTCATGAGGCACGTTTTCTGAACCGGGAAAGTATGTATACCATCTATATATATCTCTGTGCCTTTCCTATCATTTGCAATCGCAACTCAGAAAACGAGTAAACCGATTGCACAATCTCCTATCAGTCAAGAGAACAGAGACATTGGTAGAAATGGGTGTCAGTCCTTCTCTGTGAGTCACTGTTATATGTGTGTTGAGACTTTATGTATGTTTGTCTTACAGAAAAACTAAGCTCTGCAATCAGGAGTACATTTGGCAAAAACTATCTTCAAATTTTTGCTAGATATGCATGTGTTCTAAAAATTCAATGACAAATTTGAGTCTAACCATGTGCTATGAATGTTGTTACTTCATTCTGTTATTTTTTCCTTTCTCTTGCAGAGACCACTGCGTCTTTTTTCATTTTTCACGCTTCACATTGGGCCAACTCAAGCTCCGAAGCACAAACTGTTAGCCGATTTTTGCTATCAGTTTGTAGGACTCTAGGCTATACTACTTAGAACTGAGTACCTCCAAGTAGGGACCACCACTGGTCCTGATGATCAGACAGTAGGGGACTGTCTGTGAAACATGTCGACCCGGTAGTTGCTAAACAGCCCTACCCCACAACCCCTTTTTAACATTCCCAGCCAGGGAAGCGAATAAAATTATTTTTTCCACTAGCCAGGGAATTTTTAACCTTTTTTAATCACTTCTTTAGGTCCCTACACCTCACCACCTCCACTGTCACTGCACAAACACATAGTCTTTCACCACAAAATTATAGTGCTCCCGCGTAGCTCGTAGGTCGCAGCACGCCCCGCCCCGTAGAGGGACGGGAAGACCCCCATGATGAAGCATGACACGAAGGGACTCTTAGTGTGTGAGGGGTATTTTAAAAGCACATAGTGCCTTCATCCCACCGGTTAGATGAAGAGCCAACCTCCCTTTCAAAAATATATTTATAAAAACCCTTAAAAATAAACACTTGCACTTTTTTCTTGCTAGAATCTCTTTGTTTATATGAGTCTTCCAGGAGGGTGATTCTATCGCTTCCTCTACACTTCCTCCCTTGATTAACACCATTCCCGGATTATAGCCAGGAGGTCCAGAAGCAGAGAAGATCTTTTGATACGGTAAAGGCCAAGCTTAGAGACTTAAAGATTCCCTACATGCTCCTCTTCCCAGCCAAACTTAAGGTGATATACAAGGAACAGTCCCTCTTCTTAACGCATCCGGAGGACGCATGGCAATGGTTAGAGGAGCGCCCGATCCTAAACTGTAGAGAACAAGCTGGGCGAGACTTATTGGATAGATCCCTGCGAAATGCAACCAACTGGGAAATACCAAAGGCACCGAGACTGAAATCTAGGAGATCTAAGATGCAACCACCGGCGACGCCCTACAGAGGCCGGGGCACTGGATATGCGAGGAAAGGACGTTTGGCCTCCCCAAAAGGTTCGGCAGCGACAGGATCAAGATTTGCCGCTCTACGATCCAATACGAGCTCGGAGGGTGAGGACGAGGAAGGACTTGATAGTCGCACATCTGGAGGCGAAGACGATGAGGATGGAAGTCATTCTGTACATCCATTGGTGACTGAGATCCGGGTGATGGAACAAGACTTGTCTGGACAACAAAGTGCACCCGAATCAGAGACCCAAGACTCCAAGTCTTAAACGATGGTGGCTTTTGGTCATAGATACAAGCGAGCCGATGTCCCCTCAGAACACTGGTGAATTTGGAGAATGAAAAATGGCAGCCCGTCTTCAGGAAGCATGCAAGTTGACACGCCTCCCTGTTTTATACGTTTTAAGGTTTTTGGGTGCAGTAAAGGGAGGGTTGGGCGGGTGGGCGATAGGCCTACTCTTACGGAAAGTTATGTCCTGCTCTAGGATAAGACTGGAAGGGGAGGGAGGTGGGGAGGAGGGTGGGGGAAGGGGTTCTCAAGTTTGTTTCAGTGGGGGTCCGGGTGGGGACAGTTGGGGGGGGACCATTTCAGTTGGAAAAATGCAGCAACACGCACTGAGCATCCACAGCCCCTGCTCGTGCCAGAGTCTTACCACATGCAACCACCAAGTATTCCCATGGCTAGTACCATAGGCACCCCACGTGAGGGAGGCAAGAGATTGAACATCCTGACATGGAATGTCAATGGTCTGGGCTCCAAGATCAAGAGAGGCCTAGTGAATGCTTGCATTAAAAGGGTGGACCCGGACATCATTTTCTTGCAGGAGACACATCTCAAGGGCACACAATGCACCTTTATTGCTAGAGGTCGATACAGGGTTCTGGCTCATGCAGGGTATACATCGGATTCCAGAGGGGTGGCAGTCATCGTAAAAAAGTCCTCACCATTCTGCATCACCCGCACTTGGCTTGACTCTCAAGGAACATACGCTGGAGTTCAGGGCACTTGGAACAGACACACTTATACACTCATCTCTGTCTATGCACCACCTAAACTACAGTCTCGTACACTCACAGCGCTAGCTAACATACTCTTAGACACAGCTGACACTGTACAAGTGGTGGGAGGCGACTTTAACGATGTTATGGACTCCGGCCTCGATAGATCTGGAGACACAGCGAGCACCAGACCACACTTTGCAACCAAATATCCACTCTAGGCCTTACAGATATATGGAGGTGGCTCCACCCGACACAGCGAGCCTACTCGTACTACTCTGGGGCTCACAGGGTGTTTTCGCGACTCGATTATGTCTTTATGTCCCGCCAGTATTTGGGGGTGGACGTCACTGCTGAATATAGGGCTAGGGGCATATCAGTGAGGGTGGGACAGAAGCAGGGTGGGGACACGGGTTCCTGGCGCTTGGCGGCCTGGGATCTGCAAAACCCGACCATACTGAGAGGCATACGGGCAGACATTAAGGTGTATATCGCAGAAAATGAGGGTACTGTAGACTCCAGTGTTACCCTCTGGGAAGCCCTAAAACCAGTACTGAGAGACAGGATACAGTCCAGACTGGGGGAGGAAAGACGGAATCTCCAGGCAGAGGTCGCTGCCCTAGAACAGACTGTCCTACAATGGGAAAGGGATTATTTGACCCATAAAAACACAGAGATTCTCCGGAGACTCCTAGATGCCCAGAAAAATATAGGGAACTGATAACCAATAAAGCGAAGACCCAGTCCCTTGCCACCCTCCACAGATTATATGATGTAGGGGATAAGTCAGGTAAACTCTTAGCGTGGCTCAGTAAAAAAGAGCGTGCGGCACGGTGGATAGACAGTATAAATACCACAGATGGCATCACGGTTAACACCGATGCTGCGATTGCGGAAGCTTTTGCTAATCATTATGAACAGTTCTACGCAGCTCGCGCCCTTGCAACCCAGGAGGAAGCCGTACACTATTTAGACGGCACGGTCCTACCGGTCCTGCCCCCCGAGAATGTGGAGGACCTGGAGGCAGACATAACGGCGATGACATCACGAACGCCATCGCCAGGCTGAGACCGGGCAAAACCCCTGGCCCTAATGGCTTCCCAGCGGAGCTCTTTAAACGTGCGGCGGATCTCCTGACCCGCCACCTTCGAAGCCTCTTTGCGGATGCCTTCAAGGAAGGAGAGCTCCCGCCAGATCTCGCTCTAGCTACGATCGTCCCAATCTATAAAGAGGGCAAACCACAGGAGGACTGCGCCTCCTATCGGCCCATTTCCCTGCTAAATACGGAAGTGAAACTGTTAGCAACCATCTTGGCGGCCCGCCTAAGAGCGTTCATTACAGGTCTGGTTCATTTAGATCAATCAGGCATTCTACCAGATAGAGCAACTAAATTGAACCTTAGAAGACCACATAACTGGCTACAAGACGTGAAGGGACGTAGTGATCCACATTGGTTCCTTTCCCTAGATGCCAAAAAGCCATTTGACGCGGTTCACTGGCCCTTCCTGTTTGCGGTGCTCCAAAAGTTCGGTTTCGGGCCAAATTTTATAAAATGGGTACAGCTTCTCTACGCCGCTCCGAGGGCCAGGGTGAGAGTGAACGGGATACTTTCACGTGAGTTCTAGATTCAGAGGGGCACTCGTCAGGGATGCCCCCTGTCTCCCCTCCTCTTTACGCTCACCATTGAGGTGCTAGCAGCCAGCATCCGACAAAACGACAACATCCACGGCTTTGCGAGCAGCGACACCAATTCGGCAACAGAAAAGATCTCGCTATACGCAGACGACGTCTTGCTCTACATAACCAGACCAGAAACCTCCATCCCAGAGCTTTTCCGAGAACTGGAACAGTACGGCGGACAGGCAGGACACAGAATAAACTGGCATAAGTCCGTACTTTATGACCCAGGGGGACACAACCAGTGGGGGAGGTTGCCTGAACACCTATTGACGACCACAGAAGGTTTCCAATACCTCGGGATTTATATCACCGTGAACGCGACCCTCTCCTTCCATAGGAACCTGGAACGGATCATGACTTCTGCGGTGGCAGATATGGACAGATGGCGACAGCTCCCTTTAACGCTACTGGGCAGAGCGACCATGTACAAAATGATCATCCTGCCGAAGTTCCTATATGCCCTGCAAAACGAGTATTTGTCAGGTTCCTGCATACAGCGCCTACCTAAACATTAGGAACTACATCTCCCATGATCCCTGTGGGGAGGAAATATAAGGGTGGTTATGCCGGATACTCATTGCACGTAATTCTTAGTCCTTTGTTTGTGTTTCCCGGGCTGTTGTGGGGACCGGCGTTCTTCGTGCTGTTGCTGCCGTGGAGAAGCGGGAGCTCTGATTCCTGCTCCGCTTCAGCCTAAGGTACTGTTTCATTGTTCAGGGAAGGAGCCCTGGCCTCGGGCGCCTACCGGCAGCATCGGATCCATCACCTTCGTTTCTCGAAGGAGCGCACCGTTTGGGTGCGTGTCAATTTGTAAAACCCGGCTCCTCGGGGTTTTTTGGTTTCCCGGAGCTTAGCGGCGGCCGCTGCAAGCTACTGTGGAAAGCTGTCATAGCTTGGGGCTCATCTTGTCCTGACTAGCCCGGAGCATAGTGGTGGGCCCACTACATGCTGCCGGCTGGTATATTTATTGTGTTTTTGTATTGTCCGGAGTAGAGTGGTGTGCTTCGCTACCTACTGCCGGCTAGAGAGTGGTTGTTTCGGTTTCTTCAAGTTGCGGAACGTAGTGGCGGTCACAACCACACGTTGCCGTTATATTTGGATAAAGACTTTGTTTTCTGTTGTGTACACAATTGGAGAAAACCATATCGAACTAAAGAACATTCAAAGTACTTTTGGGGGAACAGCACCTTGTTTAAAAGAGTGAAGGAGTTGGTATTCACTGCAAACTCGTTTAAGATTTATTTGACTATAAACTTGTGATTATCTCAAAGAATCATTTAGAGGAACAAGTTTCTAGACCAGGGAGGGATCAATTACCTAAGGTTCATATTCCACATAAATGGTGTGTATTCTCAAGGGATGTACGTTTTCTAGAGCAGATACCTGTGTAGGATATGTGGTGTTAACAATTGTCTTTCCTTTCAGGAAACTGGACTATTAATCCTTTAGAATTGTTGGCGGACTGTGTACAGCCTCCTAAGGTATTCATTGGTCTATTGCGTACTATTGAGAATAGTCAAGATATTGGCAGGTGTTATAAAACCTTTGTTCTGTCATTTCAGATCCCTTGTCCCTGCTGACCCCTACCCGTCCCCGGTCTCTTTTCATTCTTTATCCCTCGCCTGATGGTTCGAACCCCCTGTGTACATATTCAGGGGGTTGGTAACGTCAGGAGGTGGACCCCTTTGTTCATCGATCGGATCCCGTGGAGCAGGCCCTGACAGAATTACGTGCCCAAGATTTATGCTCCACCTGATACGGTTGTTGAACAAACATGGCTACCCTAGAGGAAGTGCTGCAAGCATTGGTGATAGTTCAGCAAGAGTTGGTAGCTTCTAGAGCAGAGGCTACAGCCTCCAGGGCAGAAGCTACTGCATTAAGGGAAAGAGTGGATAGGCTTGTTGGCAATCCCTTTGATGCTGCTACGCTTAATCCTCGCATACAAGTAACGGTACCTCCTCCTATCCCATTGGCAAG
This sequence comes from Lissotriton vulgaris, assembly GCF_964263255.1. NCBI lineage: Eukaryota > Metazoa > Chordata > Amphibia > Caudata > Salamandridae > Lissotriton > Lissotriton vulgaris. The sequence goes on from NC_141695.1 coordinate 847,491,208, forward strand.
TCCTGAGAGATATTCTGGGGATTCTTCTAAGACGCAGATATTCCTCACACAGATCATGATGCATTTCTCTTGCAAACCCGCTTCCTTTCCCAACCACCATTCAAGAGTAGCGTTCGCCATCTCTTATATGATAGGAGATGCAGCCAGCTGGGCGGTCCCACTGGTAAGGAGAGACGATGCCATTCTTTCTGACTGGGGGGCTTTCAGAACGGAGTTTGAGAGGGTGTTTGATCGAAGGGCCACTACGTTCAGGGCTGACAAAGAATTGATGGAGTTAAGACAGGGACGTAACGAATTGATTACCTATTTAACTTCCTTCAATAGATTGGTGGCCGAGTCTTCTTGGCCTGAAGAGAAACAGATGTCCATCTATTATCAAGGGTTACGGGATGGGATGAAAGATGTTATAGCGCAAATAGACCCCCAACCCACTACCTGCGCTGGTATGATTAACCTGTCCTTACGACTCGATGGCAGAATGTCCGAGAGATCTGGTGACAGGAGAAAATGGGACAGAGGATCCTCTAGGCCAGAGTACTTCAGTAAGAAGGGGCCATCATCCATAGGGGAGAGCCATGAACCTATGGAGATAGGGGCAGTGAGAGCACCCTTAACTAGAGAGGAAAAGGAAACCCGTAGAACCCAGGGGTTGTGCATGTATTGCGGGAGAAAAGGTCATTACGTGAGAGAATGTCCCTCCAAGCCAAAAAATACAGGGAGTTGGGTCAAGAAAAGGCTAGCAGTATCCAGCACCGAGTCATATGACAAGGATACGGAGGACAGGGATGATCAGACACCCTTAAAATTACCTTCGTTGGTTTGTGAGGTGCTTCAGGATTCAGTGTCCCACATCGTGTTGTCAATGTGTTTGGAAAGCCATTTAGTGGGCCACCAAGTATCGGTTATGATTGATTCTGGGGCCACGGGCAATTTTATAGATAGCGGACTGGTCACGTCCTTAAACCTAAAACGCATTTCCAGGGCACACCCAGAGGAAGTATGGGCCGTAGATGGGAAACCCTTAAAATCTGGAATGATCACTGAACAGACAGAAGAAGTGTTGTTAGTGGTAGAGTTACCAGAAGGGGAACATCGAGATAAACTAACCCTCAACATAATCGAGGCTCCGCAATATGAGGTGATTTTGGGTATGCCCTGGCTTTCCTATCATAACCCTGATATTGACTGGACAGAGAAAAAAGTGAGGTTCCTTTCACCAGGGTGTCATGAACATATGTCAACACGTCCGGTTAATCAGGCTAGAGAGTTGTCTACTCCCTTTCAGGTGGCGACTGCGGCCGTAAAGGAAGTATCATTACCAAGTGCCTACCAGTCGTTTGCTGATGTATTCAGCGAACAGCTGGCTAATGAATTACCACCTCATCGTACGTATGACTGTTGCATTGACATGGTTGAAGGTGCCCTGATGCCCACATGTCGGGTGTATGCGTTATCTGTGCCTGAAACCCAGCACCTCAAAGAGTATCTAACACATTATCAAGATATAGGCTTTATCCGCCCTTCCAAGTCCCCGGCAGCCTCTCCCCTATTTTTTATAGCGAAAGCTAATGGTGAATTGAGGGCTTGTGTGGATTACAGAATGCTGAACAAGAACACTGTCCGTAACAGGTACCCTCTCCCCCTCATTCCGGTGCTGTTAGATCAAGTACGGAAGGCCTGCATTTATACTAAGTTAGATCTTCGGGGGGCATATCACCTTGTGAGGATGAGGGAGGGTGATGAATGGAAGACGGCCTTCAAAACATGCTATGGGTTGTTTGAGTACATGGTTATGCCGTTTGGATTATGTAACGCCCCGGCCGCCTTCCAATACTTCCTGAACGATGTCTTGAGAGATCTGATAGACATCAGTGTAGTGGTTTACATCGATGATATTCTGATTTATTCTTGTAATGAAGGGATTCACCACGACCATGTGATACAGGTTTTACAGAGACTGAGAGAGAACAATCTGTTCTGTAAACTTAGTAAATGTGAATTTGGAGTAACCACTGTGGAATTCCTGGGGGTCATGCTATGTCCGAATGGTTTGCAAATGGCGGAAAGGAAGGTGCAAGCGGTCCAGTCCTGGCCCATTCCTAAAACAGTGAAAGAAGTTCAATGTTTCCTGGGTTTTGCAAACTATTACAGGAGGTTTATCGATGGATTTTCGCGCCTTGCTGCACCTCTGTCTCGGCTACTCAGGAAAGGGGTGGTGTATGATTGGTCGCAGGAAGCGGAGTCTGCTTTCAATCTTCTCAAAAGGGCGTTTGTTACTGCACCCATATTGGCACATCCACAACCTGAATTGCCGTATGTTGTAGAGGCAGATGCTTCAGATGAAGCAGTAGGGGCTATCCTGTCTCAGAGGCATGTACAAACAGGACAACTCCACCCGGTAGCATATCTCTCCAAAAAGCTGAGCCAAGCAGAGAAAAATTACACCATAGCAGAAAAAGAACTCCTTGCTATCAAAAAGGCCTTCCAGGAATGGAGACAGTACCTTTGGGGGGGCCTTACATCCAGTGACCGTGTTCTCAGACCACCGCAATCTGCAATACATGCGAACAGCTAGGCATCTGTCACAGAGACAGATGCGGTGGATGCTGTTTTTTGCGGAGTACAATTTTCTGATAACTTTCCGTCCAGGCGTTGAAAACAACAAGAAAGCAGATACGTTATCACGCTTGGGCGACTCCTCAGAGGTAAAGATCGATCCTCCAATGGATGCCATTATTGAGCCTAGCAAAGTAATCTGTGTGCTCAATGCAGATGTATTCCTAGAGACAATCAAGGGACAAAAGACCGAGGCAGCCTGGAGGTCGTGGTGTAGCAAAGATACCAGACGATCCCTTATCAGGGGTTTGCCTTTTGTTGAAAATAAACTGTTCTTGCCTTCCTTGGAAAGTAGAAAAAAGGCCTTTGAGTGGTGTCACTCTTCACCAATGGCTGGTCATCAAGGCATGAAGAAATCAGTGCTTTTGGTCCAAAGACAGTTCTGGTGGGATACCTTATCCCGAGACGTAACAGAGTGGGTGGGTCGGTGTGAGGAGTGTGCTCGTGCAAAGACGACGCAGTGCCAGAGTAAGGGGAAACTTATGCCTCTGCCCACTCCAAAGAAACCATGGCAGAGTATAAGCATGGACTTCATCACTGGGTTGCCTTCTGATCATGGCCATACAGCGGTCCTGGTGGTCGTGGATAGCCTTACAAAGATGGGACATTTTATACCGTGCCGTAATCTCCCCACGGCAGGTCAAACTGCGAAGCTGCTGTTGTCTAATGTTTTTCGCTTTCATGGAATCCCTGAAATCATCATTTCCGACAGGGGTCCACAGTTCATTGCGAGCTTTTGGAAATCCTGGTGTTTGGCGTTGAAGATCAAGGCCTCTTTGTCAACCAGCTTCCACCCACAGACTGATGGTCAGACCGAACGGCTTAATCAGACGTTGAAAAAGTACCTACGTTGTTATGCGGCTGAGGCACAGGATTCATGGGTGTCCCTGCTGTGGCTAGCAGAATTCGCCTATAATAATGCATGGCATAGTTCATTGGGGGTATCCCCCTTCTATGCCAACTATGGATTCGATGCCCGGGCCTTACCAATCTCCATTCCTGGTGAAGTGGGTAATCAACCTTCGGTGTTGAGTTCGGTTCGACGTCTGCATGCAATCCAAAAGAAAGTGACCAGTCATTTGGTTCGAGCCAAACAGGAGTACAAGAAATGGGCAGATAAACATCGAGGTGTGGGACCTGTGTACCAGGTGGGAGACAAGGTGTGGTTATCCACCAAAAACATCAGGTTTAAGCTCCGTTCGGTGTTCCATCCTAAATTCATTGGCCCGTATGTGGTGTTGAAACACGTTAACCCTGTGGCATATAAACTGAAGCTTCCTGCCTCTCTCCGTATCCATCCGGTATTTCACTGTAGTTTGTTAAAACCGGCTTTGGCTGCCCGGCGGAGAGCTCCCCCTCCGGTGTTGTGTGACGATGGGCTGGAGTACGTGGTGCGATGCATAAAAGACTCCAAACGTCGCAGAGGCGCTTTGTGGTACCTGGTGGCTTGGAAGGGCTACTCGGCTGAAGACGACTCCTGGGAGCCATCTGCGAACGTACATGCTCCCGTAGCTGTCAGAGCTTTTCATCGGAGGTTTCCTGCCAAGCCTGGGCCTAGGAGGCGCTAGGAGAGAGGGCATACTGTCAGGTTCCTGCATACAGCGCCTACCTAAACATTAGGAACTACATCTCCCATGATCCCTGTGGGGAGGAAATATAAGGGTGGTTATGCCGGATACTCATTGCACGTAATTCTTAGTCCTTTGTTTGTGTTTCCCGGGCTGTTGTGGGGACCGGCGTTCTTCGTGCTGTTGCTGCCGTGGAGAAGCGGGAGCTCTGATTCCTGCTCCGCTTCAGCCTAAGGTACTGTTTCATTGTTCAGGGAAGGAGCCCTGGCCTCGGGCGCCTACCGGCAGCATCGGATCCGTCACCTTCGTTTCTCGAAGGAGCGCACCGTTTGGGTGCGTGTCAATTTGTAAAACCCGGCTCCTCGGGGTTTTTTGGTTTCCCGGAGCTTAGCGGCGGCCGCTGCAAGCTACCGTGGAAAGCTGTCATAGCTTGGGGCTCATCTTGTCCTGACTAGCCCGGAGCATAGTGGTGGGCCCACTACATGCTGCCGGCTGGTATATTTATCGTGTTTTTGTATTGTCCGGAGTAGAGTGGTGTGCTTCGCTACCTACTGCCGGCTAGAGAGTGGTTGTTTCGGTTTCTTCAAGTTGCGGAACGTAGTGGCGGTCACAACCACACGTTGCCGTTATATTTGGATAAAGACTTTGTTTTCTGTTGTGTACACAATTGGAGAAAACCATATCGAACTAAAGAACATTCAAAGTACTTTTGGGGGAACAGCACCTTGTTTAAAAGAGTGAAGGAGTTGGTATTCACTGCAAACTCGTTTAAGATTTATTTGACTATAAACTTGTGATTATCTCAAAGAATCATTTAGAGGAACAAGTTTCTAGACCAGGGAGGGATCAATTACCTAAGGTTCATATTCCACATAAATGGTGTGTATTCTCAAGGGATGTACGTTTTCTAGAGCAGATACCTGTGTAGGATATGTGGTGTTAACAATTGTCTTTCCTTTCAGGAAACTGGACTATTAATCCTTTAGAATTGTTGGCGGACTGTGTACAGCCTCCTAAGGTATTCATTGGTCTATTGCGTACTATTGAGAATAGTCAAGATATTGGCAGGTGTTATAAAACCTTTGTTCTGTCATTTCAGATCCCTTGTCCCTGCTGACCCCTACCCGTCCCCGGTCTCTTTTCATTCTTTATCCCTCGCCTGAGGGTTCGAACCCCCTGTGTACATATTCAGGGGGTTGGTAACGTCAGGAGGTGGACCCCTTTGTTCATCGATCTGATCCCGTGGAGCAGGCCCTGACAGTATTATACACTACCAGTGATGGTCTTCCACAGGATACATGCGGACCTGAGATCCTTCCTTTGGCTAGGCAAGCATGCCAGGGTGGCTCTGTCCACGCTTCAAAGACATCAGTATAGTGGCGGGATCTCGCTTCCCAACCTAGAGGTCTACTATTGGGCATAACATCTAACACCAATAAATGATTGGTTACACGCCCCGGCAGACCACCCAACCTACGCTCTGAGGAGAACAAAACTATTACCAAAAAACCTACTGTGCTATCTCTACGGGACCTTCAGAAGGGCGCCCCTCCTCCCGGCCACGTCCATAACACTTACTGCATGGACGAAGGCCACCAGACGCATGGGCTGGGAAAAAAGGCCCACACGGCAAACTCCGTTGTGGCACTGCCAGTGGTTAACGGAACTAAACAAACTGCGAGGTTTCCAAAGGTGGGATGAAATTGGCATGTCTACTATAGGGGATGTGATAGACAAGGGGGAGTTAAAATCTTTCCAAGGTCTTAGATCAGACTTCGGACTATATACTGCACAACATTTCAAATATCGCCAACTACGACACGCTTGGCGAGCCCAACACATCACACTCACAGACACCCCAGAATATGCACCACTGGAGGGGAGACTCCTTCAAGAACAGATAACCGAAAAAGCAGTCTCCCTGACATATAAAATGTTAACTAACCATATGCTCGGGGATCTGGCAAAACTCAGGGCTACGTGGGAGGCGGAGGTTGGCGAGATGGAAGACCTGGACTGGGAAATAGTGTTGATGCATCCCCAGGAGGTGGCAATCAAGTCACGTTTAAGACTTATTCAATTCAATGTACTCCACCGAACTTACTACGATAGATTACGGCTAAGCAAAATGGGGAGGGTGGAGGACCCGCAATGCCTTAGATGTCATCAGGGAGAGGGGGACTTCTACCACACAATATGGACATGCAACATAATACAAACATACAGGACACAAGTATTTAAGGAGCTAGAGGAGGTGCTAGGGGCCTCGATCCCGCAAGAACCCAGGCTGGCACTGCTGGGTATGACTACCGAGGTGGACCTGACCCGCCCACTTCTTACATTTTTAGTGCTTGCATTGGTGGTTGCAAAGAGGGACATTGCAAAACACTGGGGAGCGCCGGAACCTCCAGATCTGGAGGAATGGAGGAGAGGGTTGGATCTGTATATGGTGGCCGAGAGGGTGACCTATAGGGCTTGGGGATGTCCCAAAAAATTCCGCAGGTTCTGGTCTAAGTGGAGACAATACCATGGGCTTGATGGGGGGCTGTGAGGGGGGGCGGCCTGCAGGGAGTATGAGACGGGACACCGGGACCTCTCTACAATGGGTAAGACGATACATCCTAAACTTGCGGAATACCCCAGGACATCTGTGATCTCTGGTTCAGAACTGTGAAGGACATTGAAGGCAATAGAGAGACAAGGGGGGAACGGAAGTGTAATTGCTGCTATTTTTTCTTTTGTATATAGGTGTTGAGGATATCCAACTTGTGTTCTTGTTCATTAGGGGGGGTGGGGGGGGGGGGGGGTTCAGCAACAAAAAAGGGTAAAAGCAGATACTCGGAATGCCCGTTGAAAGCCTACATTTATATGTGAAACAGAGCCTACAGTGCTCAATCATGATTCGCCACCTAACCTTCGGGATGTGGGCTAAATGGCTGTGTATCCTTCTGTTGACTATGAGATGCGATATTTGTGATGTATACCTGAAACACATGATTGATTGTCCGTGGCTTCCTGTGAATCTGCAATAAAAAATAATTTTTAAAAAAAAGATTTCCACCAGCGCTAGTGATGATCATTCGTGCATCTGATTTAAAAATGTCATAGTTTATCCTAAAACGTTAGCTTGTCATTTAATGAAAATATGCTCATTTTATTGTCAAGTACATGCTTTTCATTTAATAAAAATAAACTCAGTCTCCTAAACAAAAGCTTATCATTGCAGTTTTTAATAAAGTTCTTTTTTTTCTAGTAAAAAGGAAGGTCTTACATTTGTTTTTGAACTGCAAGAAGACACAAACCAAGATGGGGGTCGTTCCAGAGAATGGATGCAAGATAAGAGAACGATATGCCTCTGGCTCTGGAAAGGTGAGATTTGGTGTCTTTCAGCAAGGCCTTAGAGATAGATTTGAGCTGACGACTAAGGACACCGAACATAAAGTGAGAACAAGGATAGCTTCGGCCAACTTTAACTAGATCCTAGTGAACAATGCAAAATGATTTGCTTTAGCAGAAAGGCGCTTAGAAGACTGAATAAAATATGGGGAGCAGCATTCTGAATAGTTTAACAAAGTGGCTCTCCTTCACCTAGCGTGGGTCAAGGTGGTGCTGTAGACTACAAGACTTGTATTAATAGAGTAAAGTAGGTGGCAGTAAGCCTGATCACATGTGGAACAAACATTGCAATGCCAGGAGACCTGGCTTATAAATGAAAGTCACTATTCAGTCCTTGATTTGTTTAGTCTCTCAGGGCCTTATTTATGTGGCCTTGAGACAGTTTTGTGCTTCCGTTGCATCACTTATTGTGATGCATCAGTGGCGTAAAACATGCCTTCTGTTGCGCCCTATTTACAAAGTGACGCATCTAAGCAATTCATCACTTTGTAAACCCCTGCGCTACATTACACCTGCGTCAGGTATAATGTATGCAGGGTTGGAGTTCCCACGTATGTAAGCCACGTAGAAGTGACGCAGTGAAATCTACCAGTTTTCACTGCGCCACTTCTAGGGTGCGAATGCGTCAATATCTTACGCCTACCTCACAGCAGGAGTAAGACTGACACAGGCCCTTTCACATGGGGCTTGTCCCATGTGAAAGGACACAGTGCTGGAGTTGCGTCACTTTTGTGACACACTCCAGCAATACGTCAATTATGTGCCATAGAGATACGTCAGAAATACTGACGTGTCTGTAACTCCTAGCGACATGATATGTCATACAGTAAATATGACGCATCACTCATGTTGCAAGGAGGGCGCACTGTGAAGTGACGCATCGCTGCTTTCATGCAGCGATGCTTCACTTCTCATACATGAGGCCCTCAATATGTCAGCACAGATGCACTGTCACTCACACTTGCACTCATGCAATTACTCAGTTACTCATTGCTTGATTCCTACATTCACCCACTTACACAGTCACAAAAAACACACACAAGATCAACAGCATATGCAAGATAAATTTAAAGAATAGAAGTAGAAAAAATAAAATGTGCTGCTGCCTAAATATATGTGCTTGCAGTAACAAACAAAATCAAGCAGAGTGGTGGGTAGCTGTCTTGCAATGGTACTATACACAGTGTATCATTGGACTGCAGATGAAAGGAGCAGCAATCAGGCAGCCTATCAGTACTGAATGGAGAGCTGTAGTTTGAATTAAAAGGCAAATCAAAAAAGAAGGAAAACGATTAAAGAGAATCTATAAGATAAAAAGTGAAAGGGTAGGCCACCTTGCCCTGGCACTGAAGTGCATTCATTTTCAGGCAGACGTGTGCATGGTGTCAGGTAAATGACATCATTCACAGGGCAACAGAGTCAATGGTAGAAGTGACCAGGTCCAGAATTTCTTTTTTGACATGTTGTACAGTTTTTTAAAAATAAATTATTTCTTTATTTGGAATTTTTATTTTTCATGGTACATAGATACACATCATTAGCAATACATGAGGACAGGCGTGTGCAGGCAATTGAGCAGTAGTAGTGCTCCATAGAATAACCATCTCTTGACATCTTGTACAGTTATGGGGGCTTTTATTTCATCTCGGTAGACTATGGGGAGTTAGGATATGGGTATCTTGGCTAGATAATCTATTATCTCGGATGTCGAGAGGTTGAGAACTAGGCTATAAAGACCAGTATATTTGTGTAGGATGAAATGATGAATGCCGTATTGTGAGTGACCTATAGTTCCTCTAGTACAGTTACACTCAAAATATGTCCTGGGGGTCGAATGTGGCCCTCCTGACCTTTACGTGCGACCCCCTAGCCAACAGCAGCACTGGGCTGCTGTTTACTCAACTTATAACTAATCAACCTGAACTGATGGTAAGCACTTTACAGGTCGAGCTTAGAAAAGTACCTATCACCTTTGTGCAGTAACAACAGCTCATTGATATTGAGGAGCAGCAACTTGTCTGTCACCACATGTAGATTTAAACTGTGAAGAACCACACAGAATCTAAGCTTGCAATTGCTCTTTTTGGCTATAACCACAGGGGAGACCCATCCAGAAGCCTCGACTACCTCTATGACCCCCCTCTTTAAACATGTCATCTAATATTTTTTTCACTTTGTCTGTCACAACCACTGGCTCTCTCCACAACCTGTGTTTAAATGGAACTGTACCCTCCTCCAGCACTAATCTTTGAACGTAACCTTTCATTTCACCTAGCTTCACGTTAAACACATTTTTTATTTCATCTAAAACCTCTTCAGTATTTTCATCTGTCACAGACAACATTTGTCCCAGAGCATTGGGATCAATAACAATATGCAAGTCTTATTGATGCACACAAGGCGCTATTGGTGATCCATCTTCAACCATGTAGATCTTTCCCTCAGTTTGTCACGATTTGAATTCATTAGGCGAACCTTTTCTCCAAATGCAACATGGCCTCTTTGAAAATGCCATCCACAGGTTGATTGTCACTACCTAACATCTGGGGTAGGTATCTAAATATGTAGTGAGCCTCTTTCTCTATGGTACCTAATAACAATGCTTCTTTCCTTTCAGGAGTAAAGAACAGACCATCTAGCGCTATAAAATTGTTGTCATAAAGATCTATCCACTCTTCCCACTGGATAGATGGTTGTCCTTGCTGCGCTGGTGGTGGGATTACAATTTAAGAGGCTGCCATAGTGAAATACAGAAAAAATGCTTGCACTGGTGTCTGCTGAGGTACTTTCCTGTAAACAGTCACATGGGCTGTGAAGTGAACATCCTCCCAGCCAGGAGAAGAAAACGAAGGAGATCCTGAAGAGACAAGCTGCATAGGGCATGCCCCTACTGTTTATTAATGGCCCCAATCCAGAAAACAGCAGTACAGTGAGCAAAAGCATGCACCGCATAAGGTGAACGTGCTCAGGATTTCAAAAAGGCTGCAACCAGCGTTTGAGCTGAATGGGCCAGTAAATAGGCTGAATAGGCTGCACATAGCGCCCAGAAGTACTTAAAGAATGATCTGACTGATCCACTTTGTCCACCTTAATGCAGGAACTCCTCTCCAAAACTGCTCCTTGTGGGTTTGTGCGTCTCACACACACATGGGTGCCATTTGTGGCCTGAAGACAGGATGGGCCACAAAACCACGCCGTATACTGGAGTTGGAGTCACCAGGTGTGGCTGGCAATCGCCGCCGAAATGTTGAAGTGGTATCCCAGACTGTAATTAAAGGCAAGGAAACCTTCATTATCACACACCCTAATAAGTGTGATCCTACCTTTGCCAGTCACCGGGAAACAGACAAAGATCAAACCAGCACAACACCCAGATTCCACAGACCTATCCTGGTGTAAACCTTCTAATATTGTATTTGGTGTAGGCCGCTCCCCACGTCAAACAGCACCACCTGTGTGTCCGTGCCTTCCTGGCCGCTGCTGCCGCTGTTGGGAATTCGCCCCTTCCCTCAGCCTTTTGCCTGACTGTAATTGTGCCTCTGCTCCTGCGTAGTGTTTAGTGGTTTCTTGTTTCCCATTCGGTTATCTGCACAGGTTATTTCCATTTTTACTGTTGTCCCCTTTTTCCCTTCTATATCCCCCACCCCCTCATTTCCCGCTGCTGCGTCCCCTGCGGCCCCACCACCCTGGTCTCCTATTCACCGCCCCGATCCTGCCTCCCAGCTGCTCCTCCCTCCCATCTCCCCTTATATGGCAGCCGCTGCGCGGTGAGGAGAGCGACCCGTGACCCTATATTCAGGGTAGGCCACTCCTCATGCCTCACAGCACCACCTGTGTGTCTGTGCCTTTCTCGCCGCTGCTGCCGCTGTTGTGAGTTCGCCCCTTTCCTCAGCCTTTTGCCTGACTGTTATTGTGCCTCTGCTCCTGCGTAGTGTTTAGTGGTTTCTTTTTTTCCCATTCGGTTATCTGCACTGGATATTTTCATTTTTATTGTTGTCCCCTTTTTTCCGTCTGTATCCCCCGCCCGCTCGTTTACTGCTGCTGTGTCCCCTGCGACCCACCCCTCGCTCTCCCATTCGCCGCTCCGCTCCCACCTCCCAGCTGCTCTTCCCTCCCACCTCCCTTTATATATGGTGCCCGCTGCGCGGTGAGGAGAGCGACCCTTGACCCTATATTCAGGGTTGGCCGCTACCCACGCCTCACAGCACAACCTGTGTGTCTGTGCCTTCCTGGCCGCTGCTGCCACTGTTGTGAGTTCGCCTCTTCCCTCAGCCTTTTGCCTGACTGTTATTGTGCCTCTGACTGTATTGTGCCTCAGCCTTTTGCCTGACAGTAATTGTGCCTCTGCTCCTGCGTAGTGTTTAGTAGTTTCTTGTTTCCCATTCAGTTATCTGCACTGGTTATGTCCATTTTTACTGTTGTCCTCTATTTTCCTTCGGTATCCCCCGCCCGCTCGTTTCCCGCTGCTGTGTCCCGTGCGGCCCCGCCCCCTGCTCTCCCATTTGCCGCCCCGCTCCCACCTCCCAGCTGCTTCTCCCTCCCACCTCCCCTTACATGGCAGCCGCGCGTCAAAAGCACGCCCAAGACAAGCCCATCTGCGCCTATCTCTGCTACGATACCAGCACCCTCCTCACACTCAACACCGCACGATCATACTCCTGCTTCCTGGCCGCCCTGAAGTGCACCCAAGGACCCTTCTCCTGTCGGAACTGCATATTCACCAGCATCTGACCCACCAATCCACCCACCGCGAAAGATCGCAACCACCTCAGATGCATTCTTCTCAACACCCGCTCTGCACGCAAACACACAGTTGAACTCTGGGACCTACTCGACTCAACCTCCCCAGACATTGCCTTCCTGACGGAGACCTGGATGAACCCCTCCTTGGACCTGTCATTGCCATCGCCATCCCTGATGGTTACAAGATCACCCGCAGGGACCGCACCAACAGAACAGGAGGCGGAATCACCATCGTCCACAGGAACACCCTCAGAGTCTCGACCAACACCGACGACACCCTCAGCACCGCCGAACACCTGCACTTCCAGATCCACACCGATCCCAACACCACCCTCAGAGGAACCCTGTCTACAGACCCCCGGACCCCGGCCACAATTCAGCGACTCCTTCGCCGACCTCGTCAGTACACACTCCCTTGCCTCCACAGACTACATCCTCCTCGGGAACCTGAACTTCCTCCTCGAGAACAATAACACCAACTCCACCACCTTGATCAACAACCTCGGACTCAGACAGCTCGTCACAACACCCACCCACTCCGCCGGCCACACGCTTGACCCCATCTTCTCAGCAAGCTCCCACGTCTCCTTCAACCACACCACCGAACTCCACTGGACCTACCACCGCTGCATCTACTTCACCTTCCGCAAACCCTCCAAGCACCACTGCACACAACAGGTCCCTCGCCGCTGCTGGAGCAAAGTCACTGAAGACGAACTGACCACCACCCTAGCCCGGAGCCCACCCGCCGACCCCACCGACACTGCCCCCTGCAACCTCAGACAGTGGATCGACGACTGCTCCAACACTCTTGCCCCAGTCAAGAAACCCTCGAACAGACACACCAACAAGAAAGCCAGCTGATTCACCAAGGACCTCCAGGCCTCCAAGCAAACCTGGGAAAATTAGAGAAGAAATGGCACTGTGAATAGACGCCGGACAGGTACACAGCCCACATGAACGCCACCCGCAGACACCATCACCTCATCAGACCCGCCAAAAGAGCCTCCTTCAAAGACCGCCTAGACAACAATGCACAAAACAGCAAAGAGCTCTTCAACATTGTGAAGGAACTCTCCGACCCCAGCTCCAATACCAACGACATCCCACCTTTGCAAGACTTGTGCGACTCCCTTGCCACCTTCTTCCATCGCAAGATCACAGACATCCACGACAGCTTCAACGCCATGACCGCCCCAACTACCACTGAGACCTCCGACCCCACGGCCACCATCCACACCGATCCCCTGCTCCCCTGGACCAACATAAGCGTCGACGACACCATCAAAATGATGTCCACCATCCACTCCCACCATTGCTAGCCCATAATTGCTAACTTTCCCATTTATGTAGGGACAGTCCGGGCAAGTTGGAGTCTGTTTCCGACAATATTGTTGCAGAAACTGTTCCTTTTTATTACACACAGGTACGCAAACAAGAACTTTCTATCTGCAGCAGCCCTGTGCTGCAAAGTCTCCAGGGAAATTGTTTTCAAATGTTGGCAACTATGCAAGCCTTTCAGTATCCAAAATAAACTTAGCAGATGTTAGTTTGGAGTACAGTGCTAGCACGCAGCCGAAAACTGAAGGTCATCCACAGATCATGTCAAAGGACCAAGTTGAAGGCCAGGCACTACTGCCAATCCCTGCTGTGCATGGCATCGTTTCCAGTACTGGTGGTTTCCATTGGGGTCCACCTGTATTTAAGCTTTGGGACCGGCACTTATTTTTCCCTCATCGGACATTTCCCGACAGCAACAGAGGAAACAACACACAAAGCGGAAAGATGAAGGAAGAGAAGGATGAAAAAATGTCACAAAGGGAGAAAGCAGGAACATGCAAGAGTGAGAAAAAAGGCCAGGGAGCGTCTGTTAGTGGATTAAAGAGGCATGAGTTGCATTTATGGCGGTGTGTACTGGACAGACGGACTTTGTTATCACACTGGATCCTTGTGGAGCAGCCACATGAATATTTTTAAGGACATCGTGTTCCTGGTAGTTTTTATCATGTCACTGTAAACTTTGGGAGTTTAATATCCGGGTCTAGTGTCATTGAGTCACAGACCATCAGCAACTTCGTGATATACGAAGATATCATGTTCCTGTTGTTGTTTTTAATAAAATAGCCATTACTCTGGGAAGCCCATATCTGGTCTTTACGTGATCGTGCCACAGATTACCAGCAACTTTGTGATAAACAAATTATCAATTACCCATGGTGGCATGAATAAACCATCTCCCAGATGAGTCTTGCTTAATAAGGACACCCACTCTGGATTTCCATTTGGCCTTTTAAGTTCATGAACATATGGTGATTACTTTTAACGTTCGCTGTCAGCAGATACATCGGGTCTTTATTTCTGAATCCATCTTACAGATACTAAATTCTAGCGCAACAGACGGTTTCCTGATGAAGGTAGCAATGCCGAAACGCGCGTAGTCTACATCTACCGCATTGGCCTAATCAACGTTATGTCTATCGATGTTGCAATTCTTTATATTGAACAGCATGAATTCTGTCACATATTATTTATATGGTTGTTTTGCAAAGAATTTTCTGATAAGATAGAATAATTTATATATATATATATATATATATATATATGTATATATATATATACAAAAAAAAGGAAAAAATGATAATTAAAAAATATAAATCATACTGAACAATAAAATGAAATAGAATTTTGTAGACATATGTGTGTTATCTCTGGTCAATTTGGGATGTTTCAACTGAGACTAGGTGTTGGTTGTACATTATGATGAGACCTAGAACTGTACATGTCAATTTTTTTACTTAACTTGCTACAGACCTTTACTTAAAGTCTTTCTTTCCCTATGTATAGCTAGTTCACCAGATATATAGGGGTCCCCTTTGAAAAAAAAAAATAAGGAGTTGCATTTAGGTCTGTGCATTTTCAATATTCGTCAGGCCAACATTTAGGGGCCTGCAGCTTTTGAATAAACACTTGGGCACGGCACTCTTTTTTTGGGGGTTTATAATTTAAGCACTGGTTTACACTCAAATGAAGTAGTGCACATGCAGGAGCTGGATGCATGACCTGGTCAAAGACTAGGACCTGCTGCCACCTGCAACCCCCCCCCCTCCCCTGTGCACTGCCAAAGGCCATGTGCAATGGGACTTGGTAGAATGCAGGATTTGGGAATATGCAGGGTTGAACCTGAACAGGAGTTGGACAAAGGGCCTGGCCA
The DNA here is from genome assembly GCF_964263255.1 of Lissotriton vulgaris. Lineage (NCBI taxonomy): Eukaryota > Metazoa > Chordata > Amphibia > Caudata > Salamandridae > Lissotriton > Lissotriton vulgaris. The sequence goes on from NC_141695.1 coordinate 847,506,742, forward strand.
CAGGTCAGGTCCTGTGGACTCCTCCTGTGCACCGCACAGCCATAGGCCATACACAGTGGGGGGTGGTGGCTGTCAACCCTTTCTTTAAACACCTGGGGCTGTTGTACAGTGAGAGTGCCATGCCCCAGTCTGTGCTGTCGCACACCTCTAGCAAGGGTGTTCATGGAAATATCCATGGGAGCCCCTTTGCCCCCTCCAGCAGGCTGCTCTTTGTGGTGCATAGATAGAGTACTTCTTGACAGCCTTTTCACCTCTGCGTCCATGTCCATACTATGGCACAGACGCAGAGACAACGCATTTCTCTTATTTCCATGTAGCTATACACCATCTTCAGATACCTCTGACCCAATATCTGCACTGGCGCTATCTGTGTTGTAGAAGGGGCAGCACAAGAAACTGAGGCCCCTTGTGTATTACCAAAGTAGCCTGGGGATACAGAAAATGGGCAGACATGCCCCTCTGTGCCTTGTGTAAGCAGCCCTTGAAAACTGTGGTCTGTACAGGTTGGCCACAACAAAGAATTGTGTTTTATAATAAAAAAAAACTCACAGATACACGAAAGAGAAGTAGCTATGATTTATTTTACTCTTGCTATAGTAACGTATGTTTTGACAAGACCGTGCAATTGATATACACACGAAAGAGCATATCTTTCTAAAGCACCCAGAAGGCAGATTGGAAGTACTATGTAGCTATGCCTATGCAAGACTCAGGTCGTCTTATCCTTTCATATATCATCAGAGTTTGAGCCCCTCCTACCTATTAATGTAATCAAAGAGCGCAAGTAATGGGTTTAATCGCTTAAAAAGGAGAGGTGGTAATCCAAAGAGTCGGGCAAATAGTGCACAGGGTGGTGAAGGGCGAAGGGCGCCCGCCATCTGAGGACAACGCTTGCCAATACATGTATAAATTATTATTTATCAGCAATATTTGGTCAAGGTGTGAGATATAAACAGAGGTGCACATTTTAACAAATACGTTTGCCCAATAGCCAGGTGATAAATATTAGCCTATCCATAGACATCATTTAGAGGTCGCTAAGGGTCGCAGCTGCGACCCCTGGCTTGCCCCTTGCGACCCCTGGCACCACCTTTGCGACCCCTGGCCTCAGAGGTGGCACAATCAGTGGCACACAAGGGCAGCTTGACTTTTCTTGTTTTTTGTCAATTCTTCATTACACTAATAGTGAATAATATTTTATTATTCACAATTAGTGTAATAAAATAAGAATTACAATTTGCTGGAATATGATCCTTCCTGGCAGCTAAGGTAAGTAAAAAATGACTTTAAATGTATGTTGTGTGCGCGCTTGCGGGTAAGAGTTTGTTTATGTAAGAACGAGTGTGTAAATGAGTAAATGTGCATGTATGTGAAAGCATACGTGCATGAATGAAACCAAAGGTTAACTGACGTGTGATGTCACCTCCACTACCCCAGGCATTTTGGTGAATTGACGTTCATGTAGCCTTCAAACCTTTAGATGAGAATTCAGAAACTCGGTTGCAGCCATTTTAAACCAAGTTACTCTATCGAGGGGGACGTTCTATTTATTAATGGTATTTTGTGAATGTTTGACGTTGGGAGTCCTCGTCTGTGGCCTTGGGAGGCGGAGGCCAGAAATGCACCCTTTTGACCCGTCCCATTCTGGATTACTGACACACCATTACCATAAGAAATGTTGGTGACAAATGTTTATAAGATATTTTAAAAGAGATTAATAATTAATCTGAAGTTTATGTATGTCTAATATGCTGTTTGTTCTGTGACTGTGCCCATTTCCGGCCCTCTGAAGTACTGCTTCTTGAAGAGGAAGTGTTTCATTAGCCAGAAAGAAGCACCCATGGGACAGTCAAATAAGAAGTGAGCATATTAAAGAAACAAGCACTGGCAAAGCCAATAGGAGGGGTGGGGGTGGGGGTGGATAACAGGATGATTTTAAAACTCACTATAAGGTGGCCAGGGTTGACAGCTTCATAGCACTTTTTAGGTCAAGATTGCAGACAGTAGGGTTGGTGGGAATCTTGAGAGGACCAGGGATGGGATGAGTAAAAACAGGAAGTGGGTGGGCATAAATTGAAAAAAATGAGGGGTGGATTACTGATGGGGAGAAGAAACAGGGATGGGGAGGGAAGAAGAAACAGGGAGGTGGTGGAGAAGAGTAAAAAACAATAACAAAAAGAGCTAAGATGCGCCGAGCATCATATCACAGAAATAGTCTATATCTAGCGCTACCCCTGATGAGGCGTTGAAGCGCTGAACGCTCAATAGCACACTACTACGGAACCCAAGGATAGTGATTAATCTAGGGATTATTGTGATTAGTTTTGTGCTCTCCGGAAATATTTGCCTGCATTTACTCCAGTTACTTTGTGACAGATTGTACTATACCAGTTAGGTGTGATCATTAGTCGGGTATATGTGTACATTGGGAATCCAGCCCCTGCTGACTCCACAAGATTGGGCCCCCGGATGGATGCTTATACCTATCACTCCTGGCAACACCCCAATCTCCACATCTCGGACAGTGTGCATGAAATTTTAATGCATAAAACAATTGGGACCCCAACAGCCACGCCAGCCTGTTTTGAAACTCTAGAACCAGACGATACAAACATTACTTGTGGAAGTGAAAGAAATAATATGAGCAAATAAAAAAGTGAAAATTGTGAATATCACATCTGTGGTGGTTAGATGTATAGAACATTTCACACATTAAAGACTCCACCTCGCCCTCCGTCAGCTCTTCACTCCTGCCTTCACAATAGTCTAGCCACTGAGCTGATGTCATTGTGTTCCATGCTCTGATGTCACAACTGCCCTACGCATACCCCGCAAACAAACCTCTGTGATGACATCACCACCCCTTTTTCTTACCTCGCCACTCGCAGCTTAAACACTTTCAACAGTACATACGTACAAAGCAATTTAAAAAGTGTTTCAGAATTGCCTCTATGATCCCTGATCAATAATCAAAGTAACAAAAGAGGCCGTGTTAAAAATAAATACCGAATGTTTTATATTAAGTTCTATTTAGGTATCAAGAATCAAAAGTGTGAACAAATGGCAGTTTTTAGGTCGAGCATTCGAGACCTCTTGTATATTCGTTAGTATATACTTATATGTGTATGTACTTAGTGGGCTCTGGAGATCAGCCCTGGGACTTGTCTGCTTCCACTTAGGGAATTTTATTTTCTGTTCAACTGCCTCTATTTAACTGTCTTGATTAAAAACGCCCAGTAGAGGTCATTAAAATACCAGAATTGCTTTCTGCTGGTTCAACTGCTTTTATTTAACTGTTTTGATAGAAAACGACCAGTAGAGGTCAGTAAAATACCAGAATTTCTTTTTTGCTGAGGGACTTTCTTTTTTAATTTTTCTGGGAACTGCCTCTATTTAACTTTCCTGATAGAAAACGACCAGCAGAGGTCAGTAAAATACCAAAATCACTTTAGTATTCTCTATATTCCAGTCCATGGAAACTGTATTCCATGAGCACCCGTAGAGAATAATAACTTTTTCAAATCTAGTATTTTCAATGATGTAACCGAAGGCCCTGATGTTATATAAAAAACAGAGCTTTGGAAAATACCATTTCCTGCTGAAAGGCAATATTACTCTCCATGTGTTCCCATACCTGGCATGTTACACAGTTTGTTGCTTACTTTCCCTCCATGTTAAAGAACAGTACATTTTCAGCACCCAGGCTAACGTGCTACATAGCTAAATACATACAAGGCTCCAAAGGCGAGACCAATTGCATTGCAAATGCTTATTTTTCTCTGGGAAAGATGGCAACCCTGTCATGAACAGCCATGTAAAGACCATGGTTAACTATTGTGATGTATTAGAACGGCCTCTACTCCATAAAATTATAGAAAAAGCACACAATTAAAAGATGAGCAATTTGGTGTGATTTTTAATATGCTCTAAATATAGCAAAATAGGATGATGTGTTAAAGAAACCACCAGAGAGACAGAACGATGTCACACATCTGGGCCCCTGTTATACATTGTGCGAAGGTGCGCAGTGGTCATGTGCACCCACTTTGAGCGCACTGGGGTACAATGTGATTACATAGTTGGCTGCAGACACTTGTGCGTACCCTTCTGTAATACAGATAGCGCTGGCACGCGTGTTGCACCAGGGCTATCATGAGAGGGCATTCCCTCATGTGCATGGGGGTGGGGCACATGCAATTGAGGGAATTACTTTGCCTCTGCACCTGTGCCATATTACCAATGTGGGCGCAGAAACAAACATGTCTTTAAGAGGTGCACTGCAAGGGCACCACAAGAAGGCCATGCACTTTTAGTGCGCCTCCTAAAGGCAGTCCTCTGGGATAGAAAGGGGTCCCATGGACCCCTCAGACATAACCTTTCACGCCGGTGCAGAAACTCGCTGCATTCATGTGCAAGGGGATCTCTACTCCCCCTTAAAAGTGGAGGCAGATTGCCGCCTGCACAGTGAAACATGGAGCAGCTTTTAAACAGCTGTTCCATATTTCACTAGAATGCGTTGATCTCTGGGTAGCGGAGGTTGCGGCTCCCCAGAGGCAGCGCATTCATTCTAATATGACTCACTTTCCTTGTTTGCGCAGAGCACACCTTATGAAAGATGCATTGTGGCGCAAACAAAGAAAGTGTGCCATGTTTGTAATACGGCCCCTATTGGTCAATAAAAAGAGTGGTGTTTCTTTGAGGAAAAGAATCATGAGTTACAACTCTGTGAAGTGGAATGGGAAGAGGATGCCACATCTGCCAATTTTGGAGCTCGAGAACAGGGTTCAAGTCTCAGCGTTGGCTCAACATCCTGTGGTTCTCTGCAATTCACTTAATCTCCCCATACATATCAAAAAATGCATGTGTGCTTGTGTAACGTAACTGTTGCTCATGTAAAGCTCTCCAATACCTTTGGGTCGAATTTCGCTAATTGAAACAGCAACAAATAAATAAACTCTCACAGCATAGTGGTCCTCTGCAGCCTCTGAGACAAGGACACTCTGGTAATATAGCTTAGTGTTACCTGCGTGTAGCCCAAAGTCACCGTTCACATTTCATCTGTTTGACCTAGCTTTTCCTCTTTCTGGAATCAATAATTGACGTCACAACTGCAGGTCTACTATAATATTGCAAGACGAGGATGGGAAAGTTGTGCATTAACCCCTCCCCTGCTGGTGACAGAACCACTCCGTCATCAGCCGCGGTCGCGCTGTGCTGATGACAGAGCGGTTCCGTCACGGCCCGCTCGGATCGCCTGCGCGGCGCGGATTCCGCGCCTGCGTTGAAAGTTCCATTGAGCGGGCGGGGCCGTGACGGAACAGCTCCATCATGAGCACAGCGCAACTGCGGCTGGTGACAGAGCGGTTCCGTCACCAGCATGCGCCCGCCCCCTTAGCACTGCGGCGGAATAGCCGCCGCAGTGAAGGGCTTAATATATGTTCTTAGTGTTTTTATACTATGTGATCTGAAAAGCAGAATGACTTCTTCCCAGGCAAAGCAGATGGGTCACAGCAGCACGACTCACCCCCTTTCTCAGAAGCTCTGACCAGTGAATTTATGAAATCTGACTAGTTGAGCGATGGACAGATGACACAGGACAAGGGAAAGAAAAACTAAAACGTAGAGATGCTATCACTTCATATCTAAGCTCTACATGCGCAGATTACACAGCGGTACTCGATTCTTCTGCCCAAGCTGCTTATTTTACCAAAGAACTGTCTGTCGATGTACAGCCTGTTCTTGGCAATATTCTGCATTTCCTCTGTCATTAGAAATCGTGGTCAGTAGCGGTCAGTGACCCTCAAAAGTGGAGAATCGTGGAACCAGTGCCAAACCCAGTGGCAGGTACAGTGATAAATCACAATGCCATTAGGCTCGCATTCTAAAGTGCTCAATCGTGGCTCATTAACAGATTTTATAATGGGCAGTGACTGAGAGCTCTGGAATTAAGGCTGAAGACAATGCAAGTGTCTCACAGTGCCTGTCAGTGGGCCAAACATTTTTTTTAAAATGTACTTACCTATGCTTCCTCGCTTCCTCATCACCTCGAATCCTCCTGCAGCCTCAGCCAACCCTCTCCAAATCCCAACATTGCTCTCATGCTGCAGATGAGCAACATGAGAGCAGCACCAGGATTGGCTGGAGCAAGCTGCCCCGATGCTCCAGCAGGCCCATGGGGCCTGTGCCTGTTCTCCACCCAGCTGTCTAAGACAGCTAGGTGGAAAGGTTTACACTGCGAATGTCTGACTGGCCGTCGCAAGACAGCCGGCCAAAGAGACATGCTCAGTGTAAATTGGTGGAGTGACCCCACCTCCCCTGCTTCCAATCAGCAGCAGGCCCGCCCTCAAACAGTGTTTAAGCTAGGAGCAGTGAAAAATAAAATGGCAATTTATTTCATTAACATTTCATTTTTCACTTTTGGTGCACTTGCAGCAGGAGGGGCCATGCTCCGCTGCCCTAATTGGGGGGGGGGGGGGGCTACCGCGGACCGTGGTCCTGAAGCACAAGGTAGTTCCTGAATTCCAGCAGAAGCAGCAGATGGCCAGCAAAGAGGCATGTTATCATAGCTAATTAATCTGTACTTGGTCCGAGCGCTACTGCCAGAAAAAGGAAGTGACGTATGGCAAGAGCTGCCCAATTAGAAGGTAGCAAAGAAGAGCGACAATAATGCCAACGAATGGTAAGCTACAGGCGGGTACGGAGTCCATTACTGAACACAAGAGTGTTCATGCTAGTGCATGCTCTCCCAGGCTTGGCCTAAAAATGCAGCAGCACGCACTTAAGAGTACAGAGAACAATGGGAGGGAAGCACAGGTCGACCAAGAACAAAGACCATAAAAGTTGCTAATGATACTGAGCCGAAAAGGAAGAAACTGTGAGAACAAGCATTGGCACAGCTCAATCACTGAAAATAGCAATAAAAAAGAATTGGCATACCAATATTATTAATCCTTGCACTTAAGCACACAAAATAGCAATTAACAAAACACTGGCATAGCCAATATGGAAAGCGCTTGCACTCGAGCACTGAAAATAGAAATAAACAAGCACTGGTAATGTAATAGGTCTCGCCATTTGAACTGTTGACTTTGCCAATGCTGCTGTGTATCTGCACAAAACTATGATGTACTGGCAGACGCATCATTTATACGCGTGTACATACATCTTAAAGCATTCGTCCACATACGGAATGGTGGTTCCACTGTTTTATTATTATTATAATTTTTTGTTGTGTGAAAGCTCTTTATGAAAACGGAGCAACCCACCAGCCTAGCTGACAGGTCACCCAAAAAATTGGAAATAAAAAATTGCATTGGAATGGGAGGGGTGGAGGGTGCCAAAGGAGGAGCAGGTGGGGAAGGTGATGGGGTAGAAGTCAATACGGGAAGGGGGCAATGGAAGATCTTGCGTTGGGGTTGGGGAGAGAAAGTATATTTAAAAAGAAAAACAGAGTGGACCAAACAATCAAGGACCTGGGGTAGGGGAGGAGGGAGTAGCACGAAACATGTGGAGAACAAGTATTTGCGATGGGGAAGCAGCACTTGAGGTAGAAAGCAAGAGGAAAAAGGTCTCTCATGGAGTGCTTAAACAAAACAATAAAAAGTTCCCAGAATGTGAGCAATGGAAGGATATTAGTCATCCAATCAAAAGGATGGTAAAGAATGTATTCTTCAGGGAAGGGGCAAACTCAAGAAGAGAAAGGAAAGCCAATGAATAAGAAGGAAGCAAATAAGAGTGACTAGAACGGCAAGCAACAGAATAGAATGCGCTGAATCTAAGCCCACTGTAAGTTTTTGGTATGGTTCATAAGTTAGCTAAAGGTCGTCTGTTGGTGAGCCAAACAAATACAATACTGGATTTCTTAGTGTACACAAAGCATGGATGAGAGAATGGCTTATATGTCTGATGACTCTGTAGTGTAGTTCCTAGTTTCCCACTAGGCCCTGCGCATTGGAATAACATAAACAGTAGTATCGACGTGGAACTGCTTATATTCCAGGCCTCCACTGACTATGCTAAACTTAATTGGGTTGTGTTACCAACTAGCTCAGAGGTCACTGGAAACTTTCTTCTCTGCATAGGAAGTGATCAGCTTCCTTGGCACAGACAAGAAGGGATTCAGCTTTCCAACAACCGTGCAACATGACAACTTTGCTCCTCAGATCAAGAGTCAATCTCTAGGGTCGTGTGAAACAATAGACATGTATTTCACTCAGTCAGTCTAGTGCAGTTTACTTTCACGAGATGTAGAGAATAGAGAGACGGGCGTGTATCAATAAAGGGTTAACATTTATTGAACAGTCTTTCTTCTCGTACAAGAGAAATGAATTGCCACAATTGCAATAATTGTTATTATAAAAAGTACGTACAGTAAGATAAGTATTGCGAAATAGAACTGTAAAAGCATTGATATGGTTTCTTAGCCATACAATGGTTTAAAAGTAATAAAACATATATACAGTCATATATACATTAGGCTAACATACTCAACTGGTGCTTCTAACTGAGCCTACCCCAGTGTGCCTGACCTAAGCCTAACACGTGAAAGGGGAGTAAGTAAGTAGCTTTAAGTTAAGTTGGTTTTGCCAAGGTTTGCTTCAAGAATTCTCGTCTAAGGGTTTAGTCAACACCATACCTCTGAATAGAATGATGGAGGATTGGTATCTCCTTCAGGGGTCTCTCTCGATATCCCAGTCACCCGCGAGGGTAAACCAGAAACGCTGTGGCTGGATTTCTCTGCACGAGAAAGGCAGCGGGTCTCTTCAGCGCGTCGAGGAAGGAGGGGGGACAGCTTCCGCGGGCAGCTGGATCTGCTGGATGTCTTCGCAGAGGGACGGCTGTTCAGCTCCTTAAGCGTACTGCACCATAGTTCGCGCTTTAGCGGCGATAATGGTATCAGCAGCTTCACCACCACAGGATAGCAGGCTGCAGCGACAGAGTGCTAGATTTACCAACACGGGGTCGTGCAGGCAGCTGGCTTCAGTAGCTCGTACAACAGGCATTGCTTAAGGCAACGTTGGTAATATTTATACCTGACAGGTGCCGGGTTTGACGCAAGTTTGCTGGACATAAGACGTCAATTAAAGATGTCACTAGGAAGTTGTAGTTATCAGTTGCTCATTAGAGTTCCATTACTAATCAAAACATAGCAAGCGGGGATTTCCAGGTTTGCTGAGTTTTTATCTTGTTGAAGAACTCGGAGTGTTATCTAGGAATATCAGATAGTGACTACTGCTCTGTCATTGCACTAATTGGTCGCAAAGGAAGTGGCAGAGAGAACTATGCTGGAATGTGGCTCTGTTCGTGTGAGGCCAGAGATGACTTTTCAGAAAATCGCACTTGAACGGTTATGCCAATATAGGGAATAAATGGATTTATAGCCGAATAGGGGCATAAGGTCACAGTATCGATCAGGAACCTAGATAAACACGCAACACCCACTCCACGGGTTAATGTCCATCAAAATTACTAAAACGAAAGCAATTAGATGCATGTGTAACATTGCCCACCCCAAAATACATAAATGCATTCGAAATAGGCGTACTTGTAATACATGAATTTAGGTACTGTACGTTTTTTAAAGCATAGTAATCATTCAAAAAATTATTGCATATGAAATCAATGAACGATTATGCAAAAGGAATAACACATGAAGTATCTCTGACAGAAGAAAGGGCGAGATAAATCATCACATAAAAATGCATTGTAATAACATGTGTGCTAGAGGCTGGTGTAATGTTGTTATGTCTCTAGATGTGTTTAGAAATAGAAGTGTGAAGCTTCTGTTCCCTAAGAATAGTTTTTACGTTAAGCAAAGAATTGTTCGTGCCAAAAAAGGTCAATATTAGAAAAATTGTCCAATTCAAAGAAAAATAGATTTCCAAAGCTCTTGGCAGTTTTTGTTGATCAAAACTGAAGGCCGAATTCAGAGTTCATGGGAACGCTGTGTGTCGGAAAGCTTCTCAAAAAGTTATTGTTTCTCTATGGGTGAGAACATCGTATCAGACAGGCTCTCAAAGAATTGGTCTACAAAATCAGGTGATAGTTCAACCAAATTAGATAGCGCTGTAACTTGGCAGGTGTGAGAATGATTGCTGTCATCGAAGGCAGGACCAGCAATGCTCACAGAACGTTGTACCTGGATGATGTTGCTTTTGTCACTCGCTCCACTGTTACCACTTGGCTGTAGTACAGGAGTCTCCACGAATGCCGTCATCAGGATTGGTAGCCGCTGGGGACAACACAATGCGTGAGCCGTTATTGGACTGAGCAAAGTATCGACGTCCATTGGTACTGCTGATGGAAGTGAAAGACAGATGTCCAACACGCATTCATCGCCGCAAAGCATACACCGTAGCACAGGTAAAATGCAATTTTGCCATATCGGTCTGAATGAAAGGAACCAGGTCATGTTTAGATCTCTCAGCCTGGCCAATCCAAGGACGTTAGTTATCCTGTCCCGGTAGCGCATTGCTAGGATTGTCTCTTCCATTCCCATGGGAGCTATGTCTGAGCCGAGGCTTGCCATAACGTAGCAGAAGGGTCAAAAATAGAATCCCTGCGACGAGCCCCAAAAATAATGGTATGCCGCCAAAAATGGAGTGCACAAAATTAGGAAAGATTCCCAAAATTGCCTGGAAGGGTGTTAGCAGTCCCGTAAAGACTGTCTTAAATATGCCTGGGATGCTTGTTGCACTAGACATGTTAAGGAGTTGGCTGAACATTTCTACGAAATGCACGGGGCAATTTGTTGATAAAAGGTCATGAATTTCAGTAGCTGTCCTTGCAACTAGAAGATCATACGTCTCTTTAGATGACGTTATAGGCACTGTTGTCTGTAAAAGTACAGATTTCATTTTGCTTAATGTATCAATTCGTATAGAATAGAGATTCAGACGAGGCCAGATGGGAGTCACTATGTCTGGAGGCCCACTCGGAAACAATGCTTGCATACAACATTTGACCATGGACGTTACTTCTATTAGATAACTTTTCCCTGGCGTGAGGCCACAACATCTGTGATCCGTTCTAAGAATGTAACTCCCGTTCGAAAGTTGCATAAAGAAGGGCTCTATCTGAGTTGCAGGTGTGACTAGCTGGTGGCATGAAAGGTTGTTTGAATTTCCATCACATGCTCCGTGTAAATTAATACCCTGACACAAAAGTATACCGCTTAGTGAATGTTTACAATTTTCACCACTAAGAAATACATTTTTGTCACTGTCACTATAGCAAGAATGAGTGTATGGTAATTTCCATTCAGATTTTACATATCCTTTACCCAATTGTTCATATTGGCCAGCAGGTATGTACTCAAGGCACTTTTTAAATCGGAAAGTTGTTATCGGAATTGTGATAATTCCGTGTATTATCCATTCAATGACAGGACTCTCTGACATTGTCAATGGTAATCTCTCGAGTTTTTCGATGCTCAGGATTGTATAGTCTGTTCCTTTCTGTGCCAAACTGATCTGTTTATCAGTAAGGTTAAAACTGGAAAATAATGACGTTGTGTTGATTAAACGCCAAGGCACATAGCCTGAACGAAGATTTTGCAGCGTCCAGCCTAATTCTATAATAGAACGTAATTGAGACTGGCCATGTTGTAACATTAGCAAGTCTCTGTCTATCACATCAAAGGCAGAGGATACAATATTGTCCAACGAATATATTCTGGAAGACAGAGTCATTAACCCATTGTCTACTACAGAAAGTGATTTCTCCAAATTAATACGATCAATTTCTCGTATTTTTTCAGCAGTTTCAATTTGCTTTACTTTCCAAGCCTCGTTGTAAGCAGCATAGATACTGGTCGCTATGAAACGCTTTTGACGCAGTTTGCGTGGTCCAAGAATGAAATCGCGCAAATCAGCACCATCTTTTAGTAAAGACAAGTGTTGCTTAATTTCAGTCAGTGTGGACGAAGTTAGCCATTCAAGGCAGAGTTTCCCTACACTGTATGTTGTTATAATCCCTGGATGTTGTCTCTGGGAGTATCTAGGGTCTAATCTGGTCATTTTTAACCCCTGTGTTTTATTCAGGAATCTATCTTGACAGCTATTTGTGTCTGTAGGCCAGATTAACCACTTTTTCCAATCAGGATGTGTTCTGTTGAAATGTAAAATTTGTGACACGTCTAACTCAATATCAGCAGTTGCATGTTCTGGTATTGGCTTCGGAATAGACGGTGTTTTAAGGTCTTTGATCTTAGCTAGGCCAAGACAAGATGTTTGGTGTATTGTGTCATTTAAAAATAACATTTGTTCTGGTATCATGCAGGTTCTAAATAGTGCTTCAATGCCTTGCACCTGCCAATCTTTTGTACCCCAAATTGTTTTCGTTTCAATATTATTTTTCCAATAATCAAAACCAAATGTCATCATTTTGTCATAAAATGCTTCTGAATATATCAATTTAGAATTTGTCAGCATTGTTTTCATTCCTGTTTTATCTAACAGTTTGTAATAAAACGTTTCTGCATCACTGGTGTAAACCCTGAGAAGTATTTGAATTTCTCAAAAAATGCTTTAGAACTGCTTTTAGGTGGTGTAGCACAATGTTCCCATTGATTATACATAAAAACATTTCTAGGCTGTGCAGATTTATGCAAGTAATGATCCCCATAGTGGGTGTAACAGAATAACTGCTCATAACTAGATGAACCTTGTAAATAATCATGATCTGTGAATCTAGCTGACATTACTAAATCAGACATCATGTCATTAATACTGTTAAAGTCCCAATCATCGGAGAATGTACTAGGTGTCACAAAGTCACTTAAGGAAACCTTTAGTTGATGAGGATACTTCAGGATTTCGACCGGACCATAGATCTCATAGTCTGTTTTCTCCCATACTACCCCACCAGGTATTGGAATTGCTGTGACATTTACTGTTGACAGTTCTCTTTTCTTCACGTGGGATGATCTGTGTGGTTTCAGGACTAGGTTGATGTTCTGACTTGCTGTGTCCATTGTAATATATTTTCCTTCAATGAATTTTCCCAAACACAGTACCATGATGAGCCAAAGCAAGAGGAAAAATACACCTAGACCGAACCAGAACTCTAGCCAAGGGGAAATGAGGTAGATTTCCTTCAGTTGATGAAAGAGTTCCGTTGCTTTTTCTTTAAAAGTCTTTTTTGTTTCTGGCATCACTTCGGGGTCGTTTTGATCTTCAGGGAAGTTGTCGAAGTTGATGAAATAACCAGAGGCAGTTCTGTCAATTGATGGGATTGTTCTTTCAATCTGTCTCTCGGTAGCACTCTCTGATGCCACATCATTGTAGACTGGTGTTGTTTCTTGACGAACTGTTTCAATCTGTGTTTCAAGAGGCACGAGTTCCATGGCATTATTGCATAGTCCTTCATTGTGCACTGCAGGCTGATCGAATGTGATTAGTCTTTCAGTTTGAACCTCTTGGATTGTTGCAAGTTTGGGTATTCTGTTGTTTCTTGGGAGTCCACTGGGCCTACTGTTGATTATAGGCCACATGCTTGTGGTTTTACCAGATCGATAGACACGACTCTGTTCTCCTTTTTACCAGCAAGGGGCGGTAGCACAACTGATCTTGTTCCGGTGACTGCCAAGACAGGTACTGCTTTTCTGTAAGAAGGCCCAAATTCCTTCTTCACCGCGATCTTTTCTCTGACTAGATCCCCAATCTTTGGAATCCAGACAGGCCTTGCTGGGGCTGTTGCGGGTGGTGCCTCGTCAGTGGTACTTGGCTGTTGCTTTAATTTTATGTTGCTTAATGATTTTCTTGTTTCATTCAGTTCCTGTAAAACAGCCAAACGATCTTTGATGTCAAAGTCTGTTGTTTTTTCTTGTACCACTGACATCTGACTATCGAGGTCCTGAGCTCGCATTCTAATTCCGAACAATAGTTCGTATGGGCTGAAACCTTTTAGAGAATTTCTTGGCATGTTGTTAAGACTAGTCTGGACACTTATTAAATGTTTGACCCACCCAGCGCCTGAACCTAATACCTTCGCTGTTATAGATTGCTTTATGTCACGGTTTTTTCTTTCTACCACACTATTCCCTTACGGGGCATGACGGACAAGAATACCGCAACCCAATTCCCATGCTGGGCATGGCCTCCTTATAAGCTCGAGAGCTGAAAGCATGACCCTGTTCAGAATGGAACTTGGTAATTGCGTATGTGCCGATATTGACTCGCAAATCTTTTATAACCGTTCTAGCGTCAGCCGAGCGCTGGGGGCCTCATTTTTTAAGTGCTTTTCGTCTTAACTGTTAATAGGACGCAGGATGGGGTGTAGGCAGCGTTACGCTCTTTCTGACTGGTAGCCGGTAGCATGGTTCCTTACTGCGATCCCTATTACAGTTTTCACAGTTGTTTGCATATATTTGGTGTTCTACACTCATTCCCGGCCACCAGAATACTGATTGTAATTCAGTCAGTGATTCCTTGATCTCTCTGTGCCTAAGACCCAAACCCATGTGTGCGTCTGCTATTAAAAATATTCTCCTGTTCATGTTTGGAATTACTCTGTCCCCCACTCCAGGGATTCGAGCAAAAGGAACAGAGTTTGCATCGATTATGTATGCATAATTGAGTGGATAGTTTACGGGTAGTGCTGCACAGTCGCCTTTTACGGTCGTTTTTACTGCCAGCATGGTTTCCCCGTCTATGTATTTATCTGTACGCTTTTTGTGGCTACGGAAGCCGGTTTAGTTGCTTCCGCTTTGGCTGTATTAGCCAATGAATTCCCTGCAACGTGAACGCCATCACGCTGAAGACTCTGTGCGTGAATCACGTGAGTCTTTTGTAGTTCTTTGTATAAAAGAGCTACCTCGTTCCAGAGCAATTTATGCTTTATTGTGGCACCTGTGTCATCTTTGTAGTCGTTTTTGATCCAACTCTGCAGTTTATTGTTGTAAGAGTTGACGCAAAAATGAGAATCGCACACTATAAGTGTCGGGAATTTACGTTCTGCATTTTCGAGCGCCATCTTTAAAGATCTGATTTCAGTTCTCTGAACCGAACATTTTCTTACAGATTCAGTTTTTGTTACTTTCGGTCTGAATTTACCGCACAGCCAACGACCTTTAATGATCGCACATGCTGCATCGTAGGATTTTTTCTCTACGTTGAAATGCTGTACAAAGCTATCTGTATAGATTATACAGACGTATTGTGGGAGAGGCAGAATTTCGATTGGCAGAGGATATTCTTCTTCATACTCTAAATCATTCAGTTCTTCAAATTGCGGGGCGAAATAGTATTTCACGTCTTCCGCTCCTAGAGAATCTATGCACTGTATCCATTTCGGATCCAGTGACACTGTAGGCAGGTTTACTGGGCTGAATAGCGCCTCGAAGGCGGATTCCGCTGTAAGGATATTAATCCGTTTGCCGTGTGCTAGTTCTCGTTCATTTGCCAATGCGATTTGCACTGCTTTCACAGTTCTTTCTGTGGGACTGAATGTTTTTTCTGCTTGTGTGTACAAGTGAGATTTAATTGAAATTGGTACCTTTTCTCCCTCATTAGAGGTTAGGTACGTGAATCCGCATCTTCCTGGGATGACTCGGATTACAAGATCACGTGTGTTGTCACGTGTATCTAATTTAGTTTTTGCTAACATGTCTGTTTGCAGTGATCTCAAAATTTTTGTGTGTTTTTGAGTCCAATTGATTTGTTTAAAATCAGGTTTAATTAGTTCGTAGAGAGGTTTAACCCTCTCTGCGTAGTTAAGAATGTAAGTTCTTCCGAAATTCAGAAAACCTAGTATGGATTGTAAATTCTTCAGCGTTTTTGGAGCTTGGAGTACAGCGCACTTCTCTAAGAAGTTGTCCGCTAGGCTTTTCCCTTCACTTGATAATTCGTACCCTAAAAACAGTACTGTCAGATGGGCAATTCGGGACTTTTTAAAGTTGAATTTGTAACCCTCTGCTGCGAACCCAAGTATAATGGTGTTCACTCTTTTCAAGTGAGTATCCAAGTCGTCGTCTGTGAGATAGATATCATCTACGTAAGATAATGCTTCATCGTCATAGATTTGTAGTAACTCTGTTACCCTAGCTGAGAATAGTCCTGGGCTGTTCTTGAACCCCTGTGGGAGTCGACAGAATTTTTTCTGCGACCCAAATGCAGAGAAAGCGGTCAAATATCTGCTTTCTGGTGCAATGTTTTGACAAAAGAAACCATTAGAAATGTCTAATGTCGTTTTATATTTTTTCCTAACTATGTTATTCATTAGGGCTGCACTATGCGAGTTTTGTACTGCAAAAGTTTTGCAACATGTATTAAGGTGTCTGTAGTCCAAAACTAGACGATATGAATTGTCTGGCTTGGAGACAGGAAACAAAGGATTGTTCATTTGAGAGGTGCATGTTTCAATCACCCCCTGGTATTCAAGTTGATCTAAGATCTCCCTGACTTGTTTTTTAGCTTCTTGCTTTATGGGATACTGCCGTTGGGCAGTTGGTTCACTTTTTAATTGGATTTTGTGAGGAGGTGAATCCTCATCCCATCCTACATGATTTTTATACAATGCAGGTGCCTGGGCTACTGCCCATTTCCTTGCATATGTATACTTTTTGTGAATCGGAATGTGATTCGAGAAGGCAGGCATAATCACTTCTTCGCCACGAGGGCACTCCCTGACAAACTCTGGGGGCCAATCTTTTTCAGCTAACAGAATATCATAGCCTTTTGAGAGCTTATCCCAAAATAGACCCTTAATTTTCCTAGTCTTATCACCCTCCATACGCAATGTTATTTCGTATATTTTATGGGGCTCGCTAAGTCTGGCGTCGGCAGTTTCAACTTGAATGTATTCATTCGTGTCCACTGTCTCCAGATGACTCATCAAGATCTTGCGCGCTATACTGATTTCTGCTGCACTGTCCAACATTGTCAATGCCCACTCCCCGTTTTTCAACTGTGTCCTCAGTATTCTCGGCATGGTTGATTACTCTAATACTGGCTACCTTCTTTTTCTGAAATTGAGATTTTTTACTCTGAGCAGGTTCCTTGTCTTTGGACTTGGTGTGCTCTCCTGGGTCTGACCGTCCTCTTCTTTCCGAATTCTGTGGAGAAGATTGAGAGGGACGTGTATCAATACTTTGATATCTATCAGGTTTTTTCAGATTATCCCTATTTCTAAGGTTATATCTTTTCTCAGAAGGCTCCCTCTGGGGAGACTGGCGTTCTCGAGTCAAAGTTCTTTCCCTCCGTCGAGGAGACCTTCCTCTGGACTGGAAAACTTTTTCCTTGGGAGTGGATTGTTTATTTCCATCCCAGCTTTTTTTAGGAGTGTTTAAATTATTTTTAATAAATAATTTTTCAGGATTTTCGAGCAGTTGGGGCTTTACCGGTTTCCCACCCAAGCTGTCTCTACCTAATTCTTCATAGCACTTTTCTATGATTTTTGCAAGCTCAACAGGATCTTTTATATCTGTTTCCTTCAACTTCTGGCGGATCGCCACAGATGCTGCTTCTCCTCTTATATTGGCTAATAATATAGCCGAGACCTGCTTGAAGTCTTTCAGTAATTTCATACCTAGATTTAAAGCGGGCTCTGGACCGAATTCATTTTGAATCTGTTTTAGCACTTCTGGTATTACCGCCATAGACGGAACACCGTGTGTTTTTGTGTAAATGGAAGCAAAGACTGTACCCCAAGTGTCGCAGTCCTCCACGTGTGGTGCGATTCCCATAGGAAGGCAGATGGTCAAGATTCTGTGTTTCTCAATGGGGGTAGTATCAGGAAATACTGCCTCTATTTGAGTGATTTTCTGTGCTAACCAGAAAGGAATTTGTTCCCGTTTTACAGGTGTTTTACCAAGACATGACTGTATGTTCTGTGGTGTAATTTTATTTGTGTTCCCCTGATGAGGGGTCAGCTGTGGTACATTAACAGCTGGCTGGACTGTTGCAGTCCGCATTACATATTGGACTAATTGCCTATGTATTTTTATTAATGTGTTTAGCTGTACTAACAGCTCTTCTCTAGACATTTTTACAATGTCAGGATGTGGTGTGTAGCTGGCTAGAACCGGCCACGTTGCTCCTGGTCTACCTAGTGGACCGAGCCTAGTTATGTGATCATTGTGTTTTAGGGCGCCATTAAACCAGAGCAGGTGCTCTTGAAATTTAAATGGAATTTCAATCTCCTCGAAAGGAGCGTACTCTTCCGGAGGTTTCTCTATTTTGTAATAGTGAAACTCTTTTGTTATAGCGTTTACCGCTGGAAAGTTTATCCATGAATAGAATACCTCTGTCTGCCGATACTCGTGAGCCTCTATCACGAAAATTACTGTACCACCTTGAGGTGTCAGTCTGTTTTCTATAAGTTTTAAAGTTATAGATTTTCTTAATTGGACCGGGATGATAATAGCATCCGGATCTGTTTCTAGGAGACTCGTGTCTTCCTCTATTAGCAGGGATGCCAGTCTAACTGCTTCCCTTTCTTCTTCACTGTCTGTCATTTTTTTAGAAATGCAGGCTTTGTAGAGTAGGTCTCCAAGGAGACAAAGATTAGATGCACAATATTTTGGAACACTGTATCCTTCAACGTTGAATAAACCAGAGCTTTACATAGGAATCTCTTCCTACTAAGGTCGGGCGGATTTTAACCTTTCACCCACTCCAGACGTCTATTGGAGTATTTACGGGAGAAAGGGGTGTGAAATATGCACGACTGAGTTACTCTAAAAGTCTTGCGTTAGTTTATCGCCTTACCAAACGTTTGGGCGCCATGTAGTGTAGTTCCTAGTTTCCCACTAGGCCCTGCGCATTGGAATAACATAAACAGTAGTATCGACGTGGAACTGCGGATATTCCAGGCCTCCACTGACTATGCTAAACTTAATTGGGTTGTGTTACCAACTAGCTCAGAGGTCACTGGAAACTTTCTTCTCTGCATAGGAAGTGATCAGCTTCCTTGGCACAGACAAGAAGGGATTCAGCTTTCCAACAACCGTGCAACATGACAACTTTGCTCCTCAGATCAAGAGTCAATCTCTAGGGTCGTGTGAAACAATAGACATGTATTTCACTCAGTCAGTCTAGTGCAGTTTACTTTCACGAGATGTAGAGAATAGAGAGACGGGCGTGTATCAATAAAGGGTTAACATTTATTGAACAGTCTTTCTTCTCGTACAAGAGAAATGAATTGCCACAATTGCAATAATTGTTATTATAAAAAGTACGTACAGTAAGATAAGTATTGCGAAATAGAACTGTAAAAGCATTGATATGGTTTCTTAGCCATACAATGGTTTAAAAGTAATAAAACATATATACAGTCATATATACATTAGGCTAACATACTCAACTGGTGCTTCTAACTGAGCCTACCCCAGTGTGCCTGACCTAAGCCTAACACGTGAAAGGGGAGTAAGTAAGCAGCTTTAAGTTAAGTTGGTTTTGCCAAGGTTTGCTTCAAGAATTCTCGTCTAAGGGTTTAGTCAACACCATACCTCTGAATAGAATGATGGAGGATTGGTATCTCCTTCAGGGGTCTCTCTCGATATCCCAGTCACCCGCGAGGGTAAACCGGAAACGCCGTGGCTGGATTTCTCTGCACGAGAAAGGCAGCGGGTCTCTTCAGCGCGTCGAGGAAGGAGGGGGGACAGCGTCCGCGGGCAGCTGGATCTGCTGGATGTCTTCGCAGAGGGACGGCTGTTCAGCTCCTTAAGCGTACTGCACCGTAGTTCGCGCTTTAGCGGCGATAATGGTATCAGCAGCTTCACCACCACAGGATAGCAGGCTGCAGCGACAGAGTGCTAGATTTACCAACACGGGGTCGTGCAGGCAGCTGGCTTCAGTAGCTCGTACAACAGGCATTGCTTAAGGCAACGTTGGTAATATTTATACCTGACAGGTGCCGGGTTTGACGCAAGTTTGCTGGACATAAGACGTCAATTAAAGATGTCACTAGGAAGTGATAGTTATCAGTTGCTCATTAGAGTTCCATTACTAATCAAAACATAGCAAGCGGGGATTTCCAGGTTTGCTGAGTTTTTATCTTGTTGAAGAACTCGGAGTGTTATCTAGGAATATCAGATAGTGACTACTGCTCTGTCATTGCACTAATTGGTCGCAAAGGAAGTGGCAGAGAGAACTATGCTGGAATGTGGCTCTGTTCGTGTGAGGCCAGAGATGACTTTTCAGAAAATCGCACTTGAACGGTTATGCCAATATAGGGAATAAATGGATTTATAGCCGAATAGGGGCATAAGGTCACAGTATCGATCAGGAACCTAGATAAACACGCAACAACTCTGTGCTATGGACCTGTAAAATAGTTCCCCATGCAGCCTAATGGAAGCAAAAGAATACACTCAAACAGCCAATAGAAAGAAGATGAGAGTAAAATATCATGTGGCTTGATCCAAACTATGATTAACAATGTTTCAATCCAAAGGCTGAATGTTCCTGTGTCAAAGAAGCCAAGGGCTAACGGTGGCAGAACTAAAGCTCTTAATGTATGAGTGTAATACAACACCTTTACCATGAAATCATAAGCGGCATTAAACGCCAAATTCAAAATGCAGCACCTACTAGAAGACAGCACACAAGATGGAGGATCATTCGGAACTGCAGGACACCAGGGTCACACAGACAGTAGAGGGGAACAAATGCAACCTGGTAAGTTGCTTGTCATTTTCACATCTTTAATTACAGTTTTAATCAGTGAAGGTGAACCCTACTTCTCGGAGTGCAGCATCACTCATTTGGAGAGTCCCACACTTTTGTGCATAGTCTCCCACAGTGAGTGCACATGTCATGCATTGGAGTACAGTTCCACCCATTGAGTGTTCATTTGATTTATTTGATCACAGTATCCCTTAATGTTTGTAAATCTCACTGCTTGTAAAATCGTCTCAATAACTGAAAGTATTACTTCTTACAGCATAGCCTCACTTTTTAGGTCTCGCCTGAGCCTCCACATGCACGGCTCTGGCGAGACATTTAGTGAGTGAGCTTTAAAAAGCCGACCACAGCTTTTTATCTGGCCTCGAGCCTACGGTTACGCGCACAGTTACAAGCAAAGGGGGGAGCCCTCTCTCCTCGCCCACATGTCTCGGCCACTCACCCGTTCCGCCCTCTCCGTCGCGCGTCTTGGCGTCTGCTCAACTTTCTGTGATTCTGGGCAAATCATGCTGGTTTTGTGTTTATTTTACACTCTTTGGTTTACCATGCAGCGACCACTGGAGGGCAGCAGAGCAACGCGCTGACTTCTTGCTGTGGTATTTGAGGCCGTGCGTGATCTTGCAAAAAACGTGCTCTAACACCCCTCTAACACCCCTCAATAATATGTTCTGGCTACTTTTAAGTGATGCTTTGAGATCTGTAACTCGTGCTTGTTCGAAGGGTTTGCCCATGTGAGGGAAGGGAGACTGCAGGGAAGGGGATAAGGAGGAGGTAAGGCTATGACTCATGCGGATATTCACAAGAGACACATCACTTCTTTCTTCCCACAGATCACATCTTTTATACGCTGCTGAACTGTGATTCATATTGTGGACACCAGGGGCATGTCATACACTGCTCTCGCGCCTCATGTCACACCTTGCGCAGGCAGCGGAGCTGTGATTCATGCTTGAGGGAATGTCTGTGGTTTCCCACCTCTCCGCACAGCTTGTGTATGTTACTACAGAACTGTGACTCGTGTCCTGCAGCGTGCACACTCCCTCTCTGACGTCCCTTCATTGCTTTCACCAGGCATTAGTCCCAGAGCAGACTGCCCACCCCCTTCAATCACCCTGTCACTTTAAGCGTTTTGGCCAGCATTCCTTTCCATGTTTCTGACCACCCTTGGTCACTTGTGGTTTACTCATCCGTTCTCTAGTTCCGATTACTGTATGCCCACTGAGCACACTGCCCCCCTCTCTATATTGCTCTTAACTTTCTCTGCGTTCTGCCTTGCTGTCAGATTTTTCTCTGCAATACTGCATCGCAATTACTGGCTTCCGAATCCCCACCATCAGGTCTTCCCTTGGTAACGGCTACATTGTGATCCTGCTTATTTTCGTACTGCCCGTCACAACCTGCACCCGTTTCCGACCATGCATTTAATTAGCCCGCTGTTTAGTTCAACACACTATTACACCCCCCTTGCATTTTCTACCCATCTGATAGCGTTTTCTGTATCAAGCTTTGTTTGGCATTCCGTTCCTTTGTTTAAAAACACCCCTTTCATTTCTCCCCACTGCCATTATTTGAGTCAATGGGGAGTTTTTATTCTCCCGATGTTTTATTTTAAATCTCCTACGTCCCTGCCCTAAAATGTTGGCATGTATGTTATAGCACCGTACTGCCATTTTGCCTCAGTTCTGTCGGACGTATAGCCTAGGTCGCTTGCTCAGTGGGTTTCTATTTTGCAGTGGGCACGTAATTGGGGTTAATCTTCGCTCCAAAGTCATTCACTGTCGCCTATTGTCCTAAAACTCAATGGCTCGCATTCTGACAAGAGGCAAACAAGTGTGGAGAAAATAATCCAGGAAGCAAACATTTGTGAGATTTCGAAACACAATAAGGCGTTCCAGAATACTACAGATGGGCCATTATTGGTAAGCTGACATAATATAACATAGCATGCAATATACACTCAGGGTTAAAAGTGTCTATTCAGTGTACAGCAGTAAACTCCAGAAACGCATTCCCCTTCTTATGCAGCAAGGAAATGTCTCTTTCCAAAGTGTTTGGAATTTGTTTCAGCCTGCACAAAGCAAACGCAAAAGACATTTTCCAGAAATATCAACATAAGTATTTATAATAGAGTGTGCCAAGTCTTTTACATCCCTTTTTCTACTGCCTCTTTTCAGTTTTGCAAGTAGAAATGTAGCCACCATACAACCGGCCTTCCTATCAAATTGTCCTGCCCTATTTGAGTCTATATTTTCCTTGCTACACCTTTGCCTACCTCCAGCACCATGCAGGGTCCTTATAACCTCGCTCAAAGTCCACTAAATCTAGTTCCATGGCCAAAGTCACTAGCATTGTACTTGTAGTCCCGGACACTTCTAATCACTGAGTCTGTGCTGTGCCATTCCATACACATGGGGCCCCATTTACTGAGTCCTAGGTAGACTAGTACTTCTCCAGCACCTCGCCTAACATTGTGATGTTCGGCCCACCTTGAACAAACAAACTTTTTCCGATACATCAATAAGATTAATTGCTTTATTTTAGGTCTTACCTAAAGGCCTATTGTGCACAACACCAAAAGTTCTAGTCTGATTTAGGTCTGGTAATTGCTCATGATTTGTCAGCTTTCTTATCTACGTCATCTGCTTGTTTCTAATTCAATGGCTGTCCTTGCTCTCGTGTTTGTTCCTCCCCTGAAACACATCTTTTTTACAGTGTTTTTGATTGCATAAGATGTGTTCTTCAACTTCTTACTATCAGGGACCTACTTTGCAGTAGTGCTCATGTTTTCTTGCTCTCTCCACCAAGTGCTGCTCCCCTCTCAAATCCCTGTGCTCTCATTGATGCCTCCTCAAACTCACCAGGGCTTGCACACCAGACTTGTCGTTATTTTGGTTTGCAGCTTGACCAAGATGGCTGCACTGTCTAGCCCAGCTCTGTTCAAAGCACATCCATGAGTCTTCTGAGGCAAGATGTGGTAGGAAATCATTGCTGCGTCCTCCTTGTAGTCTTCTTCTGGCCCGTTATGTTGGGGAGACTCTTTGCAGCTGAATCCCATCTCCCACCTCAATGTAGGCTGAAAGACATGCATGCAGAAAAACCTTGAGGTAGTAGCAATTCCCTGCTCTCAAGCCTGAGGTCACTCCCAGGAGCGTCAGACAGGGGTGATTATCTACCCAATGAAAGCTTAATATTTGAAGCCAGGCAGAGTAACCTTTAACCTTATAAGTGTTTAGCTATCCAGCACAATATCCTTGGAGCAACAACATCAAGTGTTGCATGGCTAAACACTTATAAGGTCCCACAGACGAGACCTATTGGCTATGCCAATGCTTGTTAGATGCAAGTGCCCCACATTAGTGCACACTTTCACTCAATTGGTGTGAGCTCCTCTCTTTGATTGATGCATGACTCATTGTGTGTGAGGGCCACACCGTGGTGCACTGACTTACTTAATGGGCGTAAGTCCCACATGTTGGTGCAGTTTGACTTTTAAGGCCCCAGACTTTGGTAGTCAGTCTCTCTCTAATTGGGTATGAAAGTGTAGCAGGGATTCTGCTCCTACACAGAACTGTGCATAGAGAATTGGAACCTCAGTGAATTAGGGTGTGCCAAACCTCACCGTAGTAGCCAAAATCCCCTACCAGACTAGCAATCAGTGTCTCATTGGTTCTTCCATAACCCCAATGATTAGACAACCCAGAACATGGAACTTAGAATACCTCAGGCAATGTGGAACACATGAACACTCTTTCGTTATACTCTCATACCAGTCCAGAACAGGGAGTAAAAGGAGACACAAGCAAGTTTTTGTTTTTTTTTTAATTTTTGAAAACCTTTATTTGTGCAATCATAAAAGTACAAATACGGGCCCACAACCCTCAGGCCGGCCACGAATACTGTTTAAGCACCAGTGCATGCAATACGGCGACGCAATAGCACATCAATATCAATAAGCGAGCATGCAGCAGTTACACTGTACGTCACGTGCTACCGCGCCTCAGGAGCATGGAAGGTTCATTTAAAAAAAAAAATGTTCTTTAAGTAGCAATTATTAAAGTCCAACTGTTTCGTTTGAATTGAAAATAGAAACTATAAACTAAGAAAGAAGGGTCCATGTAGACGTGATATACCAGTAGCGACAGAGTCACACATAGCCCAGTAACCCAAATGTCAAATCCCCCCAGGCGGCATGGCGGCCCATAGAGTGTGCAGCAAGGTATCAGAGTCAACATCCTAACATTTGTCTACCGCCACCCGCCCACCAGTAACATCGACACGGACCCAAGATCGAAAGAAAAAGAAGAAATAAAACAAAGAAGAAAA
This sequence comes from Lissotriton vulgaris, assembly GCF_964263255.1. Classification (NCBI taxonomy): domain Eukaryota; kingdom Metazoa; phylum Chordata; class Amphibia; order Caudata; family Salamandridae; genus Lissotriton; species Lissotriton vulgaris. The sequence continues at coordinate 847,531,689 of NC_141695.1, forward strand.
ACAAGGCACCATAGAAACAAAGAAGAGAACTAAACAAGCATTTACAATGCAATGGTCTCGGCATTATTAAAGGTAGAGCTATTGGCATTGCTCATAACATTTTTTTTTAAATCATAAATAAATGGCATTGTCATTTACAATGCCAATAGCTTAATAGCTCGCAAATGCATGACCTGTTAAACCCCAGTTTATGTTTTCAGGAAGCTGGCAGCTTTGAGCTGCTCTGCAGGTCCGTTATGATATTTCTTTTGATCATAGTCTAGTACGCTGTCTACTGCACTGGGTTGTCCAGTCTGAAATGCTCTGTCTAGTTTTGTCCCTGAGGAGGCATGTTTGCAGAGTGGAAACACCCAGATAAACTTAGCATGTGTAACATACAGATCTGCCACCCTCCCGTGCGCCAGTTACAGAAGACATGACCCCACCTTTTGAATTAAACACAGGTTAAGTGTATTTTTGCAGTTTCCGAACATGGAAGCCAATGTTCAATCTTCATGCATAGACAAAAAAAAATCAAGTTTACCATCCAACACGAGAACCTCTCAGAAAAGCAAGATTCATTCAATTTACTTGCACTCCATTCTTTCTGGGTCCCGGCAATACAACGCACATCTATTCTGTGGGGTCATCCTGGGAAGCAGCCGACTGGACACAGGACTTCGAGGCACCAATCGCCAATACCAATATATGTATATATATATATATATATATATATATATATATATATATATATATATATATATATATATATATATATGTGTGTGTGTGTCTGCACATATAGGCGGGAGGGTGGTGGTCTGTCTCAGACTCTGTCAGTGTATTGAACCCTTCACGAGTTGACCGTTATGAACAGGTTAAGATTTCAAATTATATGGCACAGAACAGTCATAGACGGGACAATAAACCCCTACCAGCACGTCCCGCCACCAATCTCCACTAAGTCGTGTTTCACACCCAACGCTTCCAAAGGTAGGTGTGAAGTGAAGAACCCAGAGGCCTCCCTTAAGGACAGGCCCAGAGACGTCTTATGTCTGTGTCAGTCCTTTGAGGTCAGACACTGGCGCCACATGACCTGCAGGAACTTGGCCGGCCTTTAGCAGGTGCAAGTTGTGCCCACGCCCAGGGCGCCGACCTCCAGCTGGGTGCAGGAGCTGCCTGCAGAAGTCTCGCGCCTACCTGGGACACATAGATAATTAAATAGGAGACATGAGGTTTGGCCCGGGACATAATCGGAGCAAAGGGCAGCTGTGTGTAGGGAACCATGGGGCACCCGCTCGGCTGGTGGAGCTTGTTGGGCCTTTCATAAAAGCTGCTGCACTATGCTCACAGCAGCTGGAGGGTAGTGTTGATGGTTTGTGCGTGCTATATTCGTGTGTGTGGCTTACATAGCACCAGACAGACCCGGTCGAGGATAAGGGTGCTTTGAATAGGAAGGCATCATTCAAATTCTGTTCTTCCTCTGTCCGGTCCTCCGAATACCTATTCACCCATCCCCTGATCCCTCCTCCCATGCTTTTTCTCTCCTTCGTACGTTTTTTCTCCTCTTCCTATCTGTAGTCTCTTCCTGTTTCTGGGTTTCTTTCAGCCCCCGCATCTTGTGAACTTTCTCATTACCTAACAGCCGCTGGGGCTTTCTCTTTTTTGCTTTTATTCTCTCTCTCTCCCTAGTCACTTGACTTTTCCCATTGTTCTGCCTTCCTCTGCACCTGCCCTCTCCCCCCTGCCTTGTTACATCCGCGCCTCGCGCCTTTCTGTCAAGAAAGCAGAGATAAGGAGAACATTGAGAGAAAGAGGGGGCGGTGAGAGGGACTGTGTGAAAGGCATATCTCCTGCTGTCACGAAAGGGTAGACGAGTCTTATTGAAAAAGTGGTTTCTGCAGGTGTTCTGTTTCAAGGCACTGTATGCTGCTGCGGTGCTGCCTGCTTGTGCCCTGAATCGTCACACATGCTGACAGGGCCCCGCGTATTTTTTGCATTGGAATCTGAAGACCGAGCTGCAGCTCTGAGGACTTGCAGAATGCGCCACATCCGCGTGAGATTACAAAGGATGTCGGTAATCCCTCTGCCTGGAAGGGACATTATATCACCGACTAATGTCCTGGTAACGCCGAGTGCGGCGTCTCTCCTGCACGTGTTAACTACAGCGCAGCTTACACAGCCGGCATGACCCCGCTTCAGCTCTCAGTAAAACCGCGCTGTACTTTAAATGCTCCCCTTCAACCGCGAAGCCTGTTAACCAAAAGCCCTGGGATGCAGAACATAGCTCAAGAGGCGAAGGCGCCTGCTCGCATCTGACAAAACCTGAAAGCATGCAAACCATCTGAACAAATGAACATTTGACTTTTTCTGGGAAATAAATGAAGTGGCGAGCTTACTTTTTAGGTTTTGCCTGGCGAAAGCTGCGCTCTGCGCAGCTTTTTCGCGCAGGCGAAAACCTAATGAGTACTGTAGTGTGGTTTTGGGTCGGCCCTCGTCATTCATTGGCTGGCTCCATAAATGGAGCCTAGCCATTGGACGAGGGGCCTGCCCGTCAATGCCGGAGGAGACACGGGGGCGTTCCCGAGATTCTTTGGCTTTTGCCGACGTCACGCGACGTCAGCCGAAAGCCGGGAACGCCCCCGAATCTGATCCGGCATTGCCGGCACCCGCCTTCCTGCTACGGCCGTCTTCTGCGTCTCTCCACCCCCTTTCCCGCCCCCTCCCGCATGTTTCCTGATGCAGGCCTCCCCCTTTCGCCGTCGCCGTGCGAAGAGCTGCAAAGCCCTGCCAAGCGGTTCTGGGGCTCTGGAAGGTAGCAGATGGCTGCCCGTAGCACTTGATCGAGTACAGAGGAATTCAAGGTTTTGCGGGGGCAACAGAGGAGTGGCAACAGATGAGTGGCAATAGATGCAGAGGGGACTAGATGGGTGCGAGGGGGAGCAGAAGCTTCCGAGTGGGTGCTAGAGTGATGTCAGTGGGAGGCGAAGTGTTGACTGGTGCATCGACCCTTCAGGGGTGTGCAGATCACTGTTTCGGTGGTACCGAGAGCTTCACAAGGGATGCCTTTTAATTGGACAATAAATAGCAGGCATTTACGTCACATGGAGATGCCCAAAACTGCAACACTTGGGCGATATATGAAACTGAGTTATGGCGGCCTTTTCGAAGTGACTAGCCGGCCGGCCAATCCTAGCGCGGCCGGCCGGAAGTGCCCGCCCCCCCGCAGCCCGGGGGAAGAAGGAAGACGGCAAGAAGTATGGCGGCTCCCGTGGCCTGGAGGGAGCCCCGGGAAATGCGGAGGACGTTGCCGGTCTCCCATGCCGAAGAGGGAGACCGGAGAAGTGCCCAAGACATTGCCGCCGTCGACGTTGCCGGTCTCCCATGCCGAAGAGGGAGACCGGAGAAGTGCCGCCGTCGCAAGGTGCAGGTGAGTCGATTTGTTTTTTTATTTGGGGCTAGGGGAGGCTCCCTCCCGCTACCCGTGGCAGCAGTGGGTGTGTGGGGCACGCAGGAGTGTTGAGGTACGCCCCTGTGGGTGTGGTGAGGTGCCGCTCTCCTGGGTGGGGAGGGAAGTCTGACTCTCTTATGTCCCTGGGGGCTCGGCTCTAGCCGGGCATAGACAGGAGATGCTGACGGTTTTCAGACCCTCTGCCCCATCGGGCACACTGCATGGTGGTGGTGGTTTGGGGACTGCAGAGCGCACACTACCGGCAGCCGCAGAGGTGTGGAGAGTCCCGTGTTGTGTGTGTCCCCCTGTTTCTCGTGATCCCACAGACAGTCCCGCGCTGTTTACGTGCCCGCCGCTTTCCGTGCCTTCCCTCCTCGTCCCGCTCTGCTGCTGATGAATTAAAAGTGAGTATTTCCAAAGAGAAAATGTATTTAGCGTGAGAGAATATCAATCAATTTAAAACGTCAAAGAGAGTCGTTTTCATCAGTTTCCACATTCTTAGTACTAGGTCTGGTGGTGATTTGATCCTGTGATTTCCTGGAGTGAGCATGCGTGACTTGCCTTGGAGCAGTAGATGTATTTTAATTGCGCGTTATGTAATATGTAAGTGGGGTTGGAGTGGCTGCGAGTGACTTGTATTTATATAGCGCTTACTACTCCCGACGAGGCGCTGATGTAAAATACACGTCCACATCTACCCTAGCAGGAGGCGAGATGATTACAGCGACTGCTTCCCAGAGTTGTCAATCACGCCATAATGTTTATAGAAGTGAAAAGTCAATGTGCAGTTGTTTCATTTGACACGACTCGGGTTCAGAAAGTGCAGTTGCTGGAGGGGACATATAAGTAGCTGTGCTCCATGTCAGCCTGTCTCGCTCCACCTGCTTCACTAAACGCTTTCCTGATGAGAGAGAGAGATTTGTTTAAATACCAGGATAATTGCCGGCAGCAGCACCCTTGCCGTGTAATGCCTTGTACTACATCTGTGTTAGCAGTCGCCTCAGGCTGTTGGTTTTTTTTTTATGCAGGGGACGGGATTTGATCATGCCCATTACGCCGTATTGCTTTTCAAAGGCAACTGTTGCAGAGCCAAGTGGGCTGTTGAAAATTGTGTTTTCTCCACCTGCCCCTGTTGCCTGCTTGTGCCTCCGTTTTCGTGCCCCTGTTGCCTGCTTGTGCCCCTGTTGCCCGCTTGTGCCTCCTTGTGCCCCTGTTGTCTGCTTGTGCCTCTGTGTGCCCCTGTTGTCTGCTTGTGCCTCTGTGTGCCCCTGTTGTCTGCTTGTGCCTCTGTGTGCCCCTGTTGCCTGCTTGTGCCTCTGTGTGCCCCTGTTGCCTGCTTGTGCCTCTGTGTGCCCCTGTTGCCTGCTTGTGCTCTGCTTGTGCCTCTGTGTGCCCCTGTTGCCTGCTTGTGCCTCTGTGTGCCCCTGTTGCCTGCTTGTGCCTCTGTGTGCCCCTGTTGCCTGCTTGTGCCTCTGTGTGCCCCTGTTGCCTGCTTGTGCCTCTGTGTGCCCCTGTTGCCTGCTTGTGCCTCCGTCTGCCCCTGTTGCCTGCTTGTGCCTCCGTCTGCCCCTGTTGCCTGCTTGTGCTGTGTTGGTGTGTGTGGAGGGCTCTGTGTGGCTGTGTGTGTGGAGGGCTCTGTGTGGCTGTGTGTGTGGGGGGCTCTGTGTGGCTGTGTGTGTGGGGGGCTCTGTGTGGCTGTGTGTGCGGGGCTCTGTGTGGGGGTGTGTGTGGGGCGGCTCTGTGTGTGAGAGAGAGAGATTTGTTTAAATACCAGGATAATTGCCGGCAGCAGCACCCTTGCCGTGTAATGCCTTGTACTAAATCTGTGTTAGCAGTCGCCTCAGGCTGTTGTTTTTTTTTATGCAGGGGACGGGATTTGATCATGCCCATTACGCCGTATTGCTTTTCAAAGGCAACTGTTGCAGAGCCAAGTGGGCTGTTGAAAATTGTGTTTTCTCCACCTGCCCCTGTTGCCTGCTTGTGCCTCCGTTTTCGTGCCCCTGTTGCCTGCTTGTGCCCCTGTTGCCCGCTTGTGCCTCCTTGTGCCCCTGTTGTCTGCTTGTGCCTCTGTGTGCCCCTGTTGTCTGCTTGTGCCTCTGTGTGCCCCTGTTGCCTGCTTGTGCCTCTGTGTGCCCCTGTTGCCTGCTTGTGCCTCTGTGTGCCCCTGTTGCCTGCTTGTGCCTCTGTGTGCCCCTGTTGCCTGCTTGTGCTCTGCTTGTGCCTCTGTGTGCCCCTGTTGCCTGCTTGTGCCTCTGTGTGCCCCTGTTGCCTGCTTGTGCCTCTGTGTGCCCCTGTTGCCTGCTTGTGCCTCTGTGTGCCCCTGTTGCCTGCTTGTGCCTCCGTCTGCCCCTGTTGCCTGCTTGTGCCTCCGTCTGCCCCTGTTGCCTGCTTGTGCTGTGTTGGTGTGTGTGGAGGGCTCTGTGTGGCTGTGTGTGTAGGAAGCTTTGTGTGGCTGTGTGTGTGGAGGGCTCTGTGTGGCTGTGTGTGTGGGGGGCTCTGTGTGGCTGTGTGTGTGGTGGGCTCTGTGTGGCTGTGTGTGCGGGGCTCTGTGTGGGGGTGTGTGTGGGGCGGCTCTGTGTGTGAGAGAGAGAGATTTGTTTAAATACCAGGATAATTGCCGGCAGGAGCACCCTTGCCGTGTAATGCCTTGTACTAAATCTGTGTTAGCAGTCGCCTCAGGCTGTTGTTTTTTTTTTATGCAGGGGACGGGATTTGATCATGCCCATTACGCCGTATTGCTTTTCAAAGGCAACTGTTGCAGAGCCAAGTGGGCTGTTGAAAATTGTGTTTTCTCCACCTGCCCCTGTTGCCTGCTTGTGCCTCCGTTTTCGTGCCCCTGTTGCCTGCTTGTGCCCCTGTTGCCCGCTTGTGCCTCCTTGTGCCCCTGTTGTCTGCTTGTGCCTCTGTGTGCCCCTGTTGTCTGCTTGTGCCTCTGTGTGCCCCTGTTGCCTGCTTGTGCCTCTGTGTGCCCCTGTTGCCTGCTTGTGCCTCTGTGTGCCCCTGTTGCCTGCTTGTGCCTCCGTCTGCCCCTGTTGCCTGCTTGTGCCTCCGTCTGCCCCTGTTGCCTGCTTGTGCTGTGTTGGTGTGTGTGGAGGGCTCTGTGTGGCTGTGTGTGTAGGAAGCTTTGTGTGGCTGTGTGTGTGGAGGGCTCTGTGTGGCTGTGTGTGTGGGGGGCTCTGTGTGGCTGTGTGTGTGGGGGGCTCTGTGTGGCTGTGTGTGCGGGGCTCTGTGTGGGGGTGTGTGTGGGGCGGCTCTGTGTGTGTTTGTGTGTGTCATTTGCGATAGATAAAGCTAGTGGCATTGTAAATGACAATGCCATTTATTTATGTTAAAAAAACATAAATAAAAATAATGTCAAGAGCAATGCCAATAGCTCTAACTTTAACAAAGGCAAAACCATTGCATTGTAAATGCTTGTTACTACCAGGCTCCTGAGGACGTCTGCGTTCTGTCCGAGTGGCGTGTGCTTTTAGCCCTCTTGCCTCCTGGCTGCAACCATTTACTGATGCCTTGTCCGGTAAAGGCGAATTATCTGAAATCGCTCTTGGAATAAGTGAAAATGTGAACTCAGTTGCAGAACACAACAATGTAATTGAGTTCAGCAGATGGGCCATGGATTTGTGAAACTTGAACATAAGGTCAGTTTGCGATTGGGTCCTCGACCCTGACCTGGGAATGACCCTTTGCTTGCAAAAGTCACATTTCTGTCTCAACAAGCGCTTTCTATCCCTCAATTGCATTTTATCAGGGACCGAAAAAAACTCCTATCTTAAAGTGGGCCATTTTTTTGTTTGCTTTTGGATTTGAGGGCGGGGGCCGGGGAGCGGCAGAGCACGATGGAGGAGAGCTGCAGCAGAGGGAGGGGGAGGCGAGAGCGCGACGGTCGGAGGATGCAGGTACCGGAGTGGCCCTGTCTGGACCATTTTGAGCCGAACTTTCCTGGGCACTGTGTTTGAGAGTTGTGTGCACCTGGCAGGAGGAGTCCAGAGCACACATTGCATGGGACACCTGCTCCTATACCGCATCGCTGGACAGCGCGCCTCCGGCGTACCTCTAGTGGGGCACAGCGCCTGACAGATGAGTGGACTGCGGGTTCCCTGACCTGCTGAAAGTCTTCTGGCTTGGACCCAAACTTAGCCTCTCCGTGAAGAAGTGGACCAAATGCGGTCCGATGTGATCTTTAGCACGACGGAGGAGAGCTGCAGCAGAGGGAGGGGGAGGGGGAGGCGAGAGCGCGACGGAGGAGGGCAGAGGGAAGGGAGGAGGCGAGCGGAGCCGAGCAGCTCCTAGGGAGGAGTGAAGAAGTGGACCAAATGCGGTCCGATGTGATCTTTAGCACGACGGAGGAGAGCTGCAGCAGAGGGAGGGGGAGGCGAGAGCGCGACGCAGGAGGGCAGAGGGAAGGGAGGAGGCGAGCGGAGCCGAGCAGCTCCTAGGGAGGAGTGAAGAAGTGGACCAAATGCGGTCCGATGTGATCTTTAGCACGACGGAGGAGAGCTGCAGCAGAGGGAGGGGGAGGCGAGAGCGCGACGCAGGAGGGCAGAGGGAAGGGAGGAGGCGAGCGGAGCCGAGCAGCTCCTAGGGAGGAGTGAAGAAGTGGACCAAATGCGGTCCGATGTGATCTTTAGCACGACGGAGGAGAGCTGCAGCATAGGGAGGGGGAGGCGAGAGCGCGACGCAGGAGGGCAGAGGGAAGGGAGGAGGCGAGCGGAGCCGAGCAGCTCCTAGGGAGGAGTGAAGAAGTGGACCAAATGCGGTCCGATGTGATCTTTAGCACGACGGAGGAGAGCTGCAGGGGGGGGGGGAAGGGAGGCGAGAGCGCAACGAGGAGGGCAGAGGGAAGGGAGGAGGCGAGCGAAGCCGAGCAGCTCCTAAGGAGGCGAGCAGCTCCGAAAACACCACCACGTTTCTCCGAGGCAAGGAGAAAATGCCCTGGAGAAATGCACGGCCATTTTCGGATTTGGGGGCGTGTTTTGCTGTGCTGAGTGACGGATGACGTCACTGTCTAAAGAACAGCAAAAATTACGCCCCCAAATCCGAAAAGGACGGGGCTACATCGGAGTGATGGATCTCTCCTCCAATGGCTGGCCTCTGTTTAGGAAGCCAGCCAATTGAGGAGAGGTCGAGTACAGAGGCGGGTTCAAGCTCCGTACTCAAAATCATTAATTCTCTGACCGGAAGCTGGCAAGCCAGCATTTCCGGTCCGAGACCTAAAAACCCCATCCCCCAACCCCCACCCTACATGCATGCAGAGGCTATGGCCTAACCCCCCACCAGCAGTGTGTCTGTCGCCCAATAAACCCGAAATATAGAAGAAGAAAGTGAGAGAAGAAAAAAGAGAATAATATCATAACACATAAGATATAGGGAGCAAGAAAAGAGTAGCCTAATCTAAAACTCCCATGAAGCACCCAACCCCAGAGGAGGGCCATAATCACTGAGTCCCGGACTCCACTGCCCGCACAAAACCTCCACCCCATCCACAAGGTCAAGAAGAGCACATCAGTTGTAGCCGCAAGTGGGAGACACGAGCAAGTTTGAATATTTATTTCTAATGCCGTGTTCTCATGCGCAGTATCTTAGCTAATGCAAGTAAACATATTATAAGCAAAAAGATTATTAGCATAGTTACTATTTCATAAAATACAAAGGGAGGAAGCATATTACAATGCTAAATGGAAATGGGTTAGAATACACATATATCTCACCCTCCCTTGCTAGTAGGTTATTTTATATCTACAGAAGGTCTCTTGGGATTACAAGGGCGGCCCCATACCTCTGGACCTAGCAGAAATGGATCACATTAGTTTCTGCCACAGCTCTCTGCATGCGAATGTTCTCCAAGTGTGTGTGATCATGCCTACGCAGTGCATTATTAAACGTGCCAAAATCAGAGGTGGCCGCAACTGCATATATTTTATGTCTAGAACGTGCGCTGATCAGTCCAAACAACAACCACTGTGTTGAAATAACCTTGAAGCCCTCGGCACTCACTGTTCAGACAAGGCTTACCAAGCAAGGCTGCTAGTAAAGAAAAACATATTATTCTCGTGTGAAGCAAAACACTTTGCTTAACTCTAAACATTTATAATAATGTGTGCCTTGTGCAAAAAAGGCTGCAGAAAGGAAAAAATGGCGTTTAAACTTCTAATAAGCTCATGTCAACTTAACACAGTGGAAAGGCAAGGCTCATCCCCATGACAAAATCTCATGCCTTGGAACGTCACTCAGGTTTAAGAGTCACTTCTTGGAGCACAATGTCCATCACTGAGTGTGAGGTTTATGCTTGAAGTGCCGTTTCACTCATTGTGCGCAACATTTTATGTCCTGTTCTCAATCAATGATTGTAAGCTCTGATCCTTGCTGTGTAGTCTCACTCTTTTGGTGTGAATCCTGCACCTTGGAGTGCACTCACTCAATTGGTCTAGGTTTCATCTTTTGTGCACTGTCTCACCCTTCTAAATCAAGACTGCAGTTGGCAGGGAACAGATGAAGTAATGTGAGAAAATATGGGAGACACTTTAGAAAAGCCTGTCTCTCTGTCACAACACGGTGGATGTGGTGTGCAGGAATGGTCATAGAGATAGAGAGTGAAGTGTGGTGGGAGACTGAATAGGAGAGGCACAGGTATGAGGGTATAGGAAAAACACAAACCACGACTGGAAGCAGGCTATTGCATCCATGGCATTCACACAGAAAAAGATAGTGGTAGAAACGGGGATGTAGAGAGATGTTCGTTACACTGAGGGGAAGGGAAGCAGCACACAGACTGCAGCAAGCATTGACCACGAGAGGTACCAGGGGTGTAGTCACTCCACCATGCATGTTGCCAGTGAGGGACCTTTTGCGCATCTGTCAAGAACCTGCATTTTGAACAATTTGCATAATATTCATTTACACTTGATTTCACACTTACATTAATATACTATTGAATGTTTATGACATTTCTGAATGGCACTGCTCTCGAAGAAGGCTCCTTGGCATGGGATCACAAATGTAACATTTTTCCAAGGATCTTCCACTTGCACGAAGTATTACATTAATTCAAAATGGTTCGCTGTTGTTTCTGTAACTAGCTTGTTCTGACACTTCTGGATGACATTCAGCCAGAAGGTAAAACCAGAATTAATGTACTGGGTGAGTGCATAGATGGTTGGTCAGTATGACGATTTTATAATCCATATTCTGAATTGTTGAAAATCTACTTCTTTGTTCCCACCACCAGGATTCTCCAGTTTTTATATTCTTCCATGATGACATTTCCTGTATAAACCTAATTTGGGAGTGATAATTTGCTGTAGATTGGAGACCTAGCCTAGTATTGAGTTTGTCTGATATCTGTATTGCTCTACTAAGAGATCCTTCATGTCAATAATTTTATTTAATGCGATACGCTGTATCTGCTTTTAATATCACTGTATCGTACCTTTTGCAAAAATTGTAATAAAACTTCACGGTTTTCCTACATTCCGCTCTAGAAATCACTTAATGAGTCTGTCTTTTCTTAATTGACTATATTTTTGATAGGCTGGTTTGTACCTTTTCTCTGGAACACATTGCTCATGAAACTGAAGTTTACACCGTTCCAATCCACCCAACTAACTAAAGTGCGTGCTTCGAAGTGTAAGATTTAGGGGCACATCGCGCCCCTGCCAGGACGTTAGCAAGCAGGGCCAAAGAAGTTAGTAGGTGCTTGTTCAAAAAAAGCTGCCATTGGCTTTTAGTTTTAATTCAGAGAAAGATTTTTCATTTCTTTTTATTTTGTTATTGCTGCTGCCTTATTCCTTGTCCATATTATGTGTTCAATTATTTATGAATATTGCTCTCTGGTTGTTTTCCCGGATGTGGCACTACTGTGTATCTGCTTGTCAGTGACTGGGGGGCTTCCGGTTTGTAGCCAGGGGTCAATGCCAGCGAATAATGAGGTGAATGCTGGGGAAGGACACTCGTAACCTTTGAGAGGCCTCCCACGCACCCATTAACCGTCCCGAGAAGAACGTTCTCAGAATTCAAATGTGTTATAGACAGTCTGGTCATTGTTCCCTCTTTACCAAAAATGGCAGGCTGAGATTTGTTTGTGTCGCGAAAATCTTTTCGTTTCAGCCTCGCTTTTTAAAAAGGAACCTCTTTCACATTTGCCAGTCACTGAGATGTTTCCAAGAAACACTTCAAAATACAAGAGCTGCAGTCATCCGGGCGGGGGACGTGCCCCGACTCTGGGAGCATGGCGCGCCGACGTCTCACTGCCCAACTTGAGCTCAGTCACACCGCGTCCCCCGCCAGAGTCGGACTGCGACACAAAAGGCCCGGGCACCAAGATACAAGCGGCCCTTACTAGTGAATCAGAAAGCTAAAGAAGTGGCCAATGTTTGCGAACCGATGCTTTTAAAGACACGCTGTAGAAGTGTTTTGCGAGGTATATAACACGGCATGAATCTGAGCTGGCTACAGGCAATGCTTGTTGTAATACCGGGCAAATTACCATAGGCCAGTCCGACTCGGCCTACTGCCTGCTCAAAACCACAGGAATTACCTTCCAGAGTTTAGTAATGTCCAAAATGAACACTCCACTTCAAAATGATGAAAGGAGGATCTCTCACAGCTCCACCTAAATAAAAAAACAAACGTCCACAGTTCCTGTGATGTCTACATGGGTGACACAATTTGAGCTTTCATTCTGCTATACCAACGGACCCAGGCAATGTTTATCCACCCCACCACAATGGACCATATCTATCAAGCAAATTCGCATTCGCAAGTTTGGGAATGCGGATTTGCTAAATGGTATGTATTAAGGAATATCTGGTGCAAAATTTGCAATTCGTTATTTTGCAATTGCATTTAAGGAATCACAGATTTTGCGATTCCTTAAATGCAATGTAAAAAGCAAAACAAAATTGCAAATTGTCCTTAAGGAATTGCAAATTACCACCAACTTCAAGTTGGTGGTAAGTTGCGAATTCCTTGAAAAATGCAAATTTTTGCAACTTCCCATTCATTCCTATGGGCCTCCTGGCCCATGGAAATGAATGGGAAAGTATTCCTTAATTGCGATTCACAATTTGTGAATCGCAATTAAGGAATACTAAGTATTATCAAAATAATTGCACATTTTGTACATACATCCCAATTTGCGATTCTGAAATAGCGATTTCTAAAAAATCGCTATTTCAGAATCGCAAATCAGGTTGATGATACATATGGCCCTATATTCTTAAGTTATCACGAGGCCATCCAATATAATAACCTTTACATTCTTCCCCTCATTCATGGCTTTTAAGATCTGACCAGCTATCCTGTGCTATCCTGTGCTGCTCCCCAGGACTTCTCTGCAGTAAATGAATGCCTATCATTCATTCAAGTCCCTGAACTGAACATAACCTGCCAGTTCCAAAACAACACAGTGCCTAATCAGTACCTGATTTAGAGATAGGTGGTAATGGGCCATCTGCCAAAGATGTCTCTGATCATTCACCTGTGTCTTCCCCACACCACATTTCGAGTGTGAAAGAAGGCGGTGTTTCCAGTGACAGAGCCTCTGCCACTGCCATTCACCGTCAAGATCCAAATCCGACCCTAGGGGAAATGACGTCACATGAGCTGCCCGGTTAAGGGCAGCCCCTTGCACAACATTTCCTTTATTATCTTTCTTCTTCAGCACCACCATTCACCCAGGGCCGGCGCTAGGCATGGGCAGTGTGTGCAGCTGCCCAGGGCCTCGCGCTCGGCTGCAAGACAGGGGGCCACCACCGCTTCACTGTGAAAGGCTACACTTTCACAGATTGCCCATCTGCTCCTGCTGGGCCCCCTCCCCGCACAATCACAATACAATACACATACAAGTCTGGAGTCGACCTTGCTGGTCACGGCGGGTTGGCATTCCTGGTGGTGCAGGGGTGGGGGAAGGCAGAGCAGCCAGCCAGCATCACAGTGTCAGGGGCGGAGCAGCACCTCTGTTAAGTACCAGCCATTCCCTGTCTGCATTTTGTTGCCAGGTGACAGAAGGCCCCCTTTGTTTCCAGGACCAGCCGGACACAGGTAAGGGAGGTGGGTGAGGGGAGGAGGGAGCAGCCAGATCAACTGGCTTTTGTTAACTTAATGTATGTAAAACTGCCAGTGCTAGGGCAGTGTTTTACGAATTGACTCACAGCTTCAAAGGCCCAGGGGGGCCCCCTTCCCCTGTGCCTCTATGCACCATAGAAAGCTGCAAGGTACAGGTGTGGGGGCCCCCTTTCTCTGGGCCTCTAAGCACTATAAAAAGCTGCAAGGTCCAGGTGTGGGGGCCCCCTTTCCCTGGGCCTCTAAGCACTATAGACAGCTGCGAGGTCCAGGTGTGGGGGCCCCTTTCCCTGGGCCTTGTAGCGACTTTATTTGTTCTCCAGTGAAATGAATCCAAAAAATAAAAACAGTTGCTGGAAAGGTCGTCTTTTTTTCTGACATTTTTCTCTTCCAACCTGCAGCATTGGGATGGAGAGAAATAAAAGGTTCAAAATGTAAGTTTCTCCCAGTGGGGCAGTATGGTGTTCAGTGAGGGAGAGGATGTGGCACTATGGTAAGAGCTGCCAAATTTGGAACTGGGGAACCAGGTTCAGCCTTCATGACCAGTCCACCAGACCACTCTCCTAAGAGAGCACATTTAGTAGGCCCCGAAAGACTTTAGAAAAATGGTGTCTGAGTACCAGCAGGTGGACCATAGCGGTGGCAAGTGTGGGTTAAACTTGAAGGCCTGTCCATTACAACCCTTATTGAAGCTCAACTTGAGTCTTTTGGGCAGGCCTTCGAAGCAGCACACCCTAGTGACTGTCATTGAGGTCATAGGACCCTTGAGCAGGAAGGCTCTAGGGCAGTTCGACCTATGAGATCGCACTGAGTGCTGACTTCGGGTGGGGGAGTCATGTTTGCGAGTATATTATGTTTCTTAAAGCACTTGTTGCCTCCTTCCTGGCCTCCAACAATTATGGCCACAATAAAATTGTCATGAATACTCCGATGATTAATGTTCTTCCTAGAGAGAGATAGAGTTTTGTCAAGTGGAAGTTTTGACTTCTTTAAAAGGTAGCGCAGAGGGTTAATGTGCCTGCTGCAAAGAACATGTACCATGCAGATCACTAAATCCACATAATTTAAATAGGCCAATGAGTTACTGCTTTTGTCAGAGAGATGCTATTGTTACTTGCAGTTTATAAGTCAAAATCCTAACATCGAACAATGAGCTATTAACTGTCATAAGAGTTGCATGCAAACTACAAGGTATAATTTACAGCGTTATGGTTTTTTCCCCAGTCTTTGATTATCCCAATGTTGCAAAAAGGGTTAATTTGGGCATAAATCAATTCTAGTTATTAAATAGAACCCTGAACCATGGTATTACATTCTAAATTCAGAGTTTGTGTTTTTCCAGATCAATCACTAATACACCATACTGCCTACTAGTATGATTGTAATGTGACTCCTAGTCCTTTGTCTTATGTAACATTACCTATTGTGATTTACACACGTAGGATTGATTGTCTCCATGTAATGTGTGATATAAAGTTCCCTGACACCCTACACTGGTATCAGCGGCTCTGTAAATCAAATTAAATGTATCTGAGAGAGAGTGTGGTTATGGAGACTTGAGTGGCACTGTTAAAGGGTGGTAGTGAGGGAATCCATGGCAGAGTCATTGAGGGTCACCAACATTGTCGCACAGGGCTCCACCAGCGCTAAAGGCGGCCACTTCTACTTCCTACAGTTCTACCACCAAATCGTAAATGTTGATTTGACCACCCCTTGAATCTGAAGTTTACCTTCAAGTCAATGTATGATTTAGCAGTGGTCTTGGTTGTTTCAAGTCTTTTTTATTTATGTACAATCTTTATTTGTTTGCAATGGTGTCTTGTAATTTTGTACTAGGCGTTGTGTTTTTGCACTTAACATAATTCTGGCGAGTAAAGATCCCACACACAAAAAAGATTGTCCTACATCTCTTAGCATGTGTTTGCGGGATACTGGTGAGAGGATTTATGTTAAAACAAATTAAGAAGTATTAATGTCATCCTAAGGTAGCACAATAATGGCACAGAAAGATAAGGGAGCCTTTTCAAATTTGAAATTATTTCCATGGTGTGAGAGATTTTCTCTTGTGTCATTTTATATTTTGAATGATCCCACCCCTCATTACCTCAACAGGATCTCCCCCCTTTATGAGGCAGAACTGGAAATTGAATCTTGCACTCATCTGGAAACAATCAGTTAACGAGGAGTAAATAATATACATTTTTGTGAGAACTGCACCTAGCTTTTCCATCCAATGTGACAAATGTAATCCATTTAATACAGTTTTAAAATATATGGACTTATTTTATATGTATATTTATCTTTTTGTCCATGTTACTGGTATCCAAGTTAGGTCTCTTTGGGATGCCGAATAAGATCAATTGTGCTGAGATGTCAATTTCAGTGATGTCGCTTCTTGTGATGTTACCAAGGGCGGCTCCTCCACTCGGGCGGAGGATCGTCGCCCTACTGCTTTCTCACAGTGCGAGAAGCAGAAACACAAAATTCTAAAACTCCCATTTTATGTTTCTGCTTGTCGCACTGCAAGAAAGCAGAAGTGTTTGGTTGGGGGTGGGCGGGTCTGCTTTAGGGCAGGGGAGGAGTCCCTTGCCCACTGCTAAGGGCGCGGACTGTTTGGTCGGCCCTCTGGGCCGACCAAACCAGTCATGGGCACTGCACCCTACATGGAGAAAAAGGCCTCCCCATAGGCGCCTGGCTGGTCGGCATATCGACCAATCACAATGCTGCCATTGCAGCCTTGTGATTGGCTTAGGGAAAGGAGGCTGCCTGCTTCCTGTTCCTGCCAGGGGCAGGAAAGCAGGAGAGCAGGTCAGGAGCTGAGACGACTACGAGACCTGGGAAGGTAAGTTTATTTATTTTTTTAATTACCGCCCGCGCCGAACCCCTACGAGACCCCCCACCCGTGTATCATGCCGGCCGCGACTGGATGTTACATAGAAATTAGGGGGGCCTCACATCTTCCCTTTCGCCCGGGGCCCCAGAAGTTCTAGGACCGGCCCTGCATTCACCATTACAATCCCGGGCAAAAAAGTCCTTGAAATATACTTCACACGCTGTGAAAGAACTCCCAGCACGTGGTGGACATTATTTATGTTATTCCTGGGGATGGGGGACCGCTGATTTGAAGGTATATCTTCAGAAAGAAATGACTAAAATGATGTCACGTCCGCCATCCTGACTGCCATGCTTTGGGGAATATTTTTGCCATGAAGTGGCTCCAACACAAATGGACGCATCCACTCCTGTGGCTGGCTTCAGTGTGTGGGATAGGGTGAATAATCAGTGGTGCAAAATTGTGGGGAAGATATAGAAAATCTTTAAATTAGGCTGCGCAGCCATGGCTGGTGTGGAAGAGGCGCTGCCTCTGTCACAGGGATCTTCTGGCAGCGGTGCCTGCTGTGTTTTACGCTGGGCCATAGGCTTTCCCAGCCTCTGCTTCCACTCCGCTCTGCAAGCCTGCTTCAAACATTCTATATAAATCTTTTTTTTTATTAGGAGAGGTCAACAATAATCAAATTTCAAATTTCATTGCCATATATCTGACAAAATTAATAAAAATACTACAATTTTACCGCTTACATCATTTCTAAATATTTTGAAACTTTTTAAAACATTTTAAAACATATCAACAGAGCATAACAGAATATATTCATTCTGGACAAGCCATCATGTAATTACCCGTATAATTCTGTAATCACTTTAAGTTTATCGACCTTCTATACCAAAAAACCCTTCCTTAATCAAAAATGCTGCCACCTTAATCAAAAACGTTGCCACAGCTTTAAACATTTCCTGTATGACCCGGATCGTATTGCGTACCTTTTTTCCAGCTCTCTAATCCTACTCATTTTATATCTAAAATGTTGAAATGTAGGAATTTCCACGGAGCGCCATTTTGGAGGGATTAGAGACCTTACTATTAAAGATATAAAACACATTTGTTTTTTAAATACCAAAACCGCTTTTAATTCAGATGAACAGCTGTCAGACTGTCTAATGGTTGTTGCAACTGTAAAGTGTGGCAACAAAACTGGCTAACATCATCCCTGAATTTACTTAATTTTGGGCAAGTCCAAACCGTACGTATCCAATTACCCCCTTCCTCGACCTCACATCTGAAACAATTGGCAGGAATATGCTGAATGTTCTGATTGAGGAAGGAGCCGGACTGGGAAGCAAAACCGGCCCTGGCAAAGTGCTGCGCCCCCCTCCCCCCCCCCCCCCGACCCCCCGAGGTTGGGGGTGCGACCGAGCTCTTTGCCGGGCCGGTTTTCGACCGATTTTTTTACTGGGACGATATTGCAGCTATGCTGCAAAAACGGCCCTGTAACAAAAACGGCCCCCGGGGGCCCCAAACCGGCCCCCACCCTTGTGGCGCACAGGGTATTGCCCGGTGCCCGCAACGGCCAGTCCGGCCCTGGGGGTTCTATATTGCAGACATTTAGTGTAGAATTGCATGCAGCGTCTATTTGCGCCCTTTAGTAATGAAAAATGAAACTCATTTATTTTATCCCACACTGATGCTGATATCAGGACATTTTCTTTTGCCTGCCATTTAACCTGTGCTTTCTCATAAAATTGAGTTGCCCCATAGTTGCGTAAGAGTGAACCCCAATAACTAATTGACCGATGGGTATTGGATTCTATCAAATCTTCAATAAATTCTGTTGATTTCATAATCTGTGTGGGATTTAGATTTGATAAAAGATGCCTTATTCTAATAAAGGACCATTGTAGTGATACTGTATAATGCTGAATGCTGGATTTCAATTCATTCCACTTTTTCCAGCTCCCGTCCAAGAAATCCTGTATCTCTTCATATCCATTGCTCAACCATCCTACCACATTATTTCTATCGAGTAGAAGAGCATCCCCGACATTTATGTCTGATAACCGGGTTGTCGCAATAAGTATCAGAATATCATAATAGCTTAAAAATTGTTGTCTGCGTTTTGCATTCCACTGTAAAACCTTAAATTGAACTTTTTTAGGAGTTCTTGTTAATCACATAAAATCGAATATATTATATTTTTGAAGGATTAAATCTAGATTTTTTTTGTATCTGTTGATATTTAAAGTTTTATCTAATCTGTATGAGGTGTGAGCAAAAATCGGAAAGTAAAATTCCCTCAAATTAGGAAGTGCCAATTCACCTTCACTCACTGGCCGGTATAGTGCATCTATAGCCAATATAGGAGCCTTATTCACCCATAAAACGGGAAACCGTTAAAAGGTACGTCGAATGTATTTACACGCATCCGATTTTGGCATAATCTGACTGTGTACATGAGAAGAGCCTCTGAAGGTACATGAAATTCGCCTTCTTAATTTCGAGCCTCACGGTCTGTATGAATGAAATATAACCCGAATATGTATGTTGTGGTTTGTGAGCACAAAATCTAACTACAATGAGTCCTTGAGCATTACTCCTAGAAGGTATATGAAATACGCCTTCCAAATTTAGAATCTATTGGACAAACATAAATCTTAATGTGTGCATGGGAAACGCCGCTGAAGGTACATGAAATACGCCTTCATAAGCATGAATGTGATGTTTTGAAAGCAAGATACTTAACGAACACGCGTGCAGGAATTTTACATCTGAAGGTACATGAAACACGCCTTCTTTAGTCTGTCTTTAACGATAGGACTGCATGAAATAAAGCTAGAAACTTGAATTGTATGGTAGAATAAGTGCCAAAAAGCTTATCATGACTGAAAACACCAACTTCTTAAATAAAGAAAGCAAGTAATGAGAAATACTCAAAATGAACGATGTTTGCCTAACATGATAGAGTTGACCTTGTCCATGACATAGGGAGTTAGATCTGAAGTATAGTCACTTATTAGTTGCTACACCATTGAGCATTTTTTGGTTCTTGGTATAATAAATACCCATTCAAACGTTTTGTGTAACCCAGAAAAACCACTTCCCTTTGTTAAGTTTCTGAAATATAAATTTTATTTTTCACTGGTACCATAGGACCTTTTAGGAACTACAATTAAATGAGGTTCCTCTAGACAGTTACACTAAGTAGTACTTAGGAGTACATTTCACTTTTTACACCTCACCCCCTGGTCCTGAAGAAAGCCCACCTGACCTTCTGGAGACTGAGGGCTGAACCATGTTGACCTACTTCACTATTCTAGTGTGAATGAGTCATATTAACTCTAAGTCACCTATATTGATTTTATTGCCTCTTTGAAACCGGAATGAATAAAAAATTGTGTCTGGAACCTAGAGACTTTTAACACACCTCACTGTATCACGAGCACCATTACTGGTCACTACTGTTTTAACAAAGGGTATCACCTCCTGGTGGAGGTGGCATAACCACAAAACCCTATGATTATGCAGACACGTGTGAGGGAAAGCGGAGAACAAAGATATACCGCTCAACGTTACCATCAACCAACACGTGCATGAGGGTTTTTTATTGGGACTTGATAGAACCACTCCCGCATACCCAATGTTATGCAGGACAAGTGATCCTTCTCTTTTGATTAGTTGATATTAGATTCCAGGGAATTGAACGGATCACAAATTCCTTTCCTCCCCCGCATTGATTTGGAAAATTTGAATCGCCAACTATTATTACCACCCCCGGAATCTGCACAACTGCATCACAAAGATCTAATAGTGGTACTGGATTATCTTCTATGGTTGCATATATTGAAGCTATTGTTAATCTACACTAGTTAATTAACCCACTGATCAGAACCATCTCCCTTCTTTATCTGTCTGAATTTTTCAATGGCTTTAGTTAATATTTTCTCACATACTTGATAGTTGGCAAAGTCAACCAATATTGCTTGAGCATATTCTGCATTAGGGAAGCACTGAGAGAGTGTCCTATGGGGCTTTGTAATTGTTAAATCACCTGTTAGCTGTGGGCTGGCCTCTCTCAGTAGAGATTCTACCCAATTGTGCACCCTGGGTCCCTCAACCAAGTCTGGATCTCCCACCACATGAATGTTTGAGCGTCTATTATAGTTCTCGAGATCTGAAAGCTTGGGCTACAAAGTGTCTTTACTTCGTTTTATGTATACCAGCTCCTGTTAGAAAGTCTCTGTCTTGTCTTCCAAAATAGAGACCCTCTCCTCAGCCTCTGTCATTCGCCATGGAAGTTTACTCATAGTTTCCTCAATACTTGACAATCTTGCATGGAGGGAGGCAATTTCCTGAGATTGTGTTGAACTGAGTTCTTTTATCTCAGAAAGGATAAGCTCAAACATGTTTTTCACCGTCTGGCCAAATTGCGGATCGTATAGATGTTGTGTGCATCTAGGGAAGGGGCTTTCTCATCAGATAATACTGGTGCTATATTTCTATTGTTTGCTGCCCCACTTTCTGCATGCAGAAATTACTCCTGTTACTAAGGGAAAATTGAAGCAGGCTATAACAGCGGCTGAGTTTGTACCTGATCACTAGCGCTTAGAGCTGCTGGAGCTATGTGCAATTTATAAAAGAGGGGTACTGCTTACAGGAGAGGAGAGTTGAAAAAGACTCTGCTGCAATTGTTTTCGGATAGTCTTCCAATAAATTAATGTTCTCTTCATTTTCTGCGCCCTCTGCATGTGTGACATCTCCACTATTCTTCATTTCTAACCCACTTTCTCTCCCCGTCTGAGTAGCCAAAGCCCCAAGGCACCCAGCTTCCAAAATTTGCTGCACTTTAGTGTCCATTCTCTGCTGTGCGTGCCACTGTGCTCATACTTTCATGAGTGGCTTCTCCGAAATGTCCTTTTGACGTTGTCTCTGGGTAGGAGTGGACTCGTTCGAAGAGGCTATGTTGAATCCGGGAGGCTTGAGCTTGCACGTGCGCATAATGAAGTTATAACTACAGCAACTAGCAGGCAGCTCCCAATCCTTCCCAGCCTCCTCCTTCGTGAATGTGCTTAATCCCTAGTTATAGCCCGGCAGGGAAAGACCTAGGGGAGGAGTGGGGCGCTATTTTATTTCAGTTTTTACCCTGCTTGCCCCATTAACATACTCCTTTAACCCCTCCCATGCTCATGACGAGCTGAGCTCGTCATGAGCCATGGTCGCGCTGTGCTCATGACGAGCTGAGCTCGTCATAACCGCAGTGGCGCTCACACACGGGGATATTCCCCTGCTGTGCTGAGCGTTCCACGTAAACGGGTGTGGTCATGACGAACTCAGCTCGTCAGGAGCACACCGCCACCGTGCTGCATGACGAGCCGAGCTAGTCATGAGCACCGGGGCGCTGCGCGCGCTCCCCCCTTCCCCCTAGCACAGCGGGGGAATTACCCCCGCGGAGAAGGGGTTAAACAATTGGGAAAGTGTTATAGCACAATCCAAGTTGCCCAAGTAAACAGTCCTGCAGTAACTATAATGAACACTTATCCCCTGTATGACCAAGTAGAAATTATCAGCTGTAAAGTCTCAAAAGGGGCCGCTTAACCCTCACCTGCATTGCCTGCACCTGTCAAATATCGAGCCCACATATATCCTCAGGGCCTGGGATGAAACAGCATTATCTCATACAGCGTCTTGCTGCATTACTGCATTGCCGCATCAATTATCATCTCAGCCATTGTGGGAGCGAACTGCAACGTTGCATGATGGATGTCATTTTCAGCGTTATCACCGCCTCAGCGTTCTGCCTGGAGCTTGAAATGGCCGCGGCCACCGATCTTCACTCCAGGGGGTGTGGCCAGACCAGATGCACTAGTGGGGACGCCTGTGGGAGGCATTCGCCGTCACCCCCACTGCTTCAAACATTCTGTCATCTGCAAGCAGCTGTACAGTGCTCATCAGCTTAATTAAAATGTTTAAATGTTTGCATCTGTGATGTGTACACATACCTTTGAGATATACTTCAAACCTATTGTAAAGTCTAGACTCCATTTTATCAAAGTGCTGTAGGTGTTTGGACCGCTTCTAAAACTCCTAAGGCATTTTGGAAATAAATAAGGGCGGTAGATAATTCAGTGCCAATTGCACAGTTGTAAAATTATTGCCCAAGTAATGGAAAGTTGCATTGACCTTATTTGTCCTGTGGCACAGACACATTCACAGTAGAAATCACCTTTGCACCTTCTCCATAGTACCAAAGCAAAGCAAGTACATAGACAAAGTAGATATCAATGGGTTTGCCAACTGTATGCCACTGGGAGGTGCATAGAAAATGTGTCCCTAGTGATGCTTTTCTGTAAAGGAAGAGCAGCTTTTTTTTACTGTAACAGAAGCTTCTTATGGTTTATAAAATTTAGAACTGGGCAAAGTGTTAATATTGTTGGAGCAATCAAAGTAATATTAGTAATTTCGGTAATTTTGTGTTACTCTTGTGGGGTGAAATTACCAAAAGTATGCAATTATGCCTGTTCATGTAATTAACAGTAATCGGGACAAAAATGCCTACCTAAGAGGACAGGAACAGATGACAAGCTGCTGCTGGCTGCTGCCGTTGCGAATGTGTTGCATTTATCACTATTTCCACAAAATGCATCCTCTGGCACATTTTGGATGCAAGGGTGCTTTTTGCGCTGAGAAAATAGTTCTAAATGCATTCTTACACGCCCCACATTATTCCATTTAATCTTGCAGAATTTTGCTGTAATGTTGCGCAATAACTCTACAGCAAAGCAGGTGAGTTATGGCCTCTGCTAATGAAAATCATCCCGAGCTACTAAGATTGCTAGTAGTGATCAACAGGGTTAGAAGCAGTAATGTAAAAAATGCTTTGTAAATTTCAAATGCCACCACATTAGTAATACATGCCATGGCTCCAATGCCCCCGCTACCAACGTAATAATGTTAGTATTAAGTCTCCCAAGCATCACATGAGATATCACTCAAATGTCAGATTTAAATGTATTTTGGAAAATGAGCAGTCTTTCTTCAAACACTGGTTTACGAGTTCTGGAAATACACAGATTATCATCTTGACTACACACTCTCAATTTTGGAATACATATATTAATTCAACTAAGCAAATGTTTCCACCTTAGTAACATAACATGTGTATTTGTAAAGCGCACATATCACCCAATGGTCTCAAGGCGCTGAATAACAGATGTATATTGTTACCCAACTCAATGTACTCTTTTCATCGACCTCAGATGGATGAAAGGCTGAGTGGACCCGCCGGGAATAGAACCTCTGACCATGAGGTCAAACACAGGCCCTTATAGTAGATTCATTAGTCCACTGCGCCACCAGACGTGGCAGGGCTGCACATAGGAGACTTACTTACAGAAAGCTGGAGAAGCCTGGCTTATAGAATCCCAAGCCGTCTCCACTTGCCCCCTCCAAGGGCAGAGGCACTTGCAGTGTGGCAGGGGCTGCTTGTCACTGAGGAGACACTCCATGCACCGAAGCCCCCTAGGAGGCTCCAGTTGTCATGGAGGCCTTCAAGGCTTGCTCAAGGGTCACAGACACACAGAGCGGCAGGAAAGCCGCAGCTGCATGTTTCTGTTCTGTGTTGTCTGCAGTACATCAGTGGTGGCTCCTCCGCTATGGCGTAGGAGCGTCACTCACTGTTTTTAAGCAGTGCGAAGAAGAAGCAAAAAATTATAATAACTTTAAGTTATTATTATTTTATGCTTTGCTGCGTGCTGCTTTGCTGGCGAGTTGGTGGGCGGAGCCGCTCTTCTCTTGGAGCAGGGTAGGGGAGGAGTGTTTTGCCCACTCCTAAGTGCGCAACAACTGTTTGGTTGGCCCTCTCGGGCTGCCCAAACAAGTTATGCGCACTTCCCCGTTGTCCATGTTGGCTGCATTACAGCCTGCATGGATAACATGCTCGGGCCCGCATTCCCTGGTTGAGCGTCGAACCAGTGCACTCAAAAACAATCACAACGCTGCATTGCAGTTTAGTGATTGGTCAGGGGAGCCTGGGTATCTACCAATCACAACGTTGGGATTGGTCAGTGGAGTCTGGCTGTGCTTCCGTCCAAGACGGAGAAGAGCAGGAGCGGAGATGCAGGACCTGGCGCAAAGGTAAGTTAAAAAATATATATATATGTGCGACCCCCTTACATGACCCGCACACCTCACCACCTGCGAGCCATGCCAGCTGCCACTGCAGTACATGCTGTAACTCAGGTTCTTATATGCACCAACACATTTGCCACACACACTCTCCTTTGTTAACTGTTTGAGACAGTCACCTACTAAATTTTCATCGCCAGCTATCGTTGGAATATGTCGCCACGCGAAAGCTGTATTAGCAACAATTAGCGCTATGTAATTGCAATTTGTAATTTGTAATTGTATTTATATAGCGCATAAATCTCCCGTAGGTCTCAAAGCGCTTGCAGAACCTCCATTAGGGACATTGTCAGATGATTAGAAAAGCCAGGTTTTTAGGTTTCTTCGGAATCTCATATGGTTGGGTTCAGCCCTAGCTATGATGATAAATATTCCAGTGATAGTGGGAGGGAAGGGCCAACATTGTGACAAAACCAGCAGTGTTGCATGGAGAAGGGGGAAAACCTTGCTGATACGATCCTGTGTTCTTATCAGCATAATCTAACCCCCCATGTTAGGTATGGTGAAGTCAGGAAAATAGCAGGTGTTAAAAAAACGGCGATGACTTCGCTTAGCGCCACTTATCAATTCACTAACTGGGGGCCAGGGCCTCCTTGCTAATAGGTGATAGGCCCGTTAGCGTCTGTTTACTAGGTCTGTTGGTCGGGAACGCCTGCTTTGCATGTCATTAGCGATGAATATCGCTGACATACAAAGCGGCACCCAAACCGGCCGCTATCGCTAGAAAGCTGTCGCTAACGGCTGTTAGCGACAGCTTGCTGATAGGGCGATAAAAAAATCGCTGCTTTAGCAGCAAAAAGTGCTGCTAAAGCGCGATAAGGCCCTTGGTAATATGTCCCTGAATGTGAATAAATCACAACATTAATGCTAACAACATCCTTTGTCAATGCCCGTGATCAAGCACAAATACATTATAAGGTACACATTAGACTGATTCATTGACATTCACTAAATGAGAAAAGCAGTAAGAAGACGCAGTCACCACCCTAATCAGTCTGTGATAGAATGTGTTCACATAAGCTAATTACAATGATTTTTCAATTTCGTAGTTAGTGGGAAGCATAATAAGCACGAGACTTTAATTACACATGATGAGGATAATTAGTCAGATTGCTTCGTGCTGCTGCTAACCCCATCTCATTAATGTGACTCAAAGACTTAGTGCACACGTTGCAGACAGCAATGTGGGGCCTGCCTCAGATTACCTGATGCAAATATATTGTGGATGCATGTCAGTGTTAATTGGGGCGGGGGATCTTCTGTAACTTCCCTTCTTGTACTCTCGCACCGGAATTTGTAGTAGAACACAACTAACCAACATATCATGGCCTTATGTTGCCTTCTTTCCTATTCTCTTCTTCCTCCACCCTTCACTCTCATCCCCTGTATCTTCTCCTCTTTCTTTCATTTTATGTTCCCTTACAGTTCTTTAACATGTCCCCAAGGTGGCGCAAGTGTTACACATGGATCATTCATGACAAAGCATTGCGTTGACATCTTGCTTCCTCGCTGAATCCTCTAACCTGTTTCTTAAGCGCTCCCTACCCTAGACTGCTCCCTAAAGAAAGCTTAAGGTAGTAACCAAGCCTAAGATATGACCCAGTTCACAAACCACCCCCAGGTAACTTATAACATTAACTGACACCTCTCTCAACAGGTCATCATCCAGCCCCCAAGAGACCCTCACGAGACATAGTGTGGACAGTAGAACAGCAGCTCACGTCATTCAACACTGATGATGTGCAGTGTGCCACAGATTGTGTGCAGAGGGGTTTCTGCCGCAGCTACACAAACACACAACAATTTAAAATAGTTGTATGTGAACTTTAAACTTGTATCTAGTCTCTACGTGCCTTGTGTTAGGGCCCTGTTACATAAGGATGGGTGACAATAAGCAAGGAATTTGTTGTTTAACCCACAGATCACACTCATTTAAATATTTGAACATGTGGATTTGCACTATGCATTTCACACTAAAACGAACCCTGGGTGGTGAACTCTGCTCCGCTCGCGGAGTTTGCGGAGTTTCCCGCACTCTGGGTAACGCGGAGCTCGCGGAGTTTCAAAAAACTGCGCTTCTTTCAGCGGAGCAGAGTTTTTTCCTTGCTCGCGATCCCCAATGTCAAGTTGGTGAGCGCAAGCGAGGAAAATCCACCTCCTGGTGAGATTTTTCCCCGTTCGCAATTGCCCACATCAAGTTGGCGAGCGCAAGCCTGGAAAATAAACCTCTGGGCGAAATTTCTCAACGCGAGGGGGTCAGGTTTCTCATTGCGAGTGGCGTATGCTCACGACCAATCGTGTTGAGAAACTGCCCATTCGCGTTGAGTAAGCTGCTGCTCGAGTAAAAATCTACTTGAGTGGCAGAAAAGGTAAGCTTGCACTGTGCATCGTTCTGTTCGCAGTGATTGCACTGTGCGGATAAGCATCCGGTACTGTGCAATCGCCGTGAACTGCATTTTTCTACCATACTCCGCTGCTTGCGGAGGTCAGCGGAGTGCGACAGAGTTTTCTTTTGAACTTCGCGTTGCTCCGCATAGTACAACTCCACAAACTCCGCCCCGGGTTAACTAAAACAATAGCGCAAAATTTGACATGGCACGAACAGAAGCTTCCTGTATTGTTCATTTGTGTTGCTGTCATGCTCCCACTGGAAGGTTTTTACCTGAATGACATCTCAATTACGCGACTCATGTAATGGTGTAATCTTGGGCATTTCACATTACAAGCAGAATGCAAAATGCCCAAAACAAATGCAAGATTACGCCACTGTGATTTACATTTCTCCTGGGCCTATTCCAAATGCCCCTGAGTGTAATTGTCCCTTTACTTACCAGTAATATTCATTACTCCTCTTTGACCCTGTCATTACAAAACGAGGCAGAACTGCCTCCCAACAGGCACTCTAACATGCTAGCATTAAAAAAAAAATCATAGATTAAAGGCCCCTTCTACCCGCCTCCAAGCCTCCTAATAACAAGACCAGAAACAACAAAAGGGGGCAGCAGGGGGGACATGACAGGGACGAGGAGGACCTTAATAGGTGAAATTAGGATTACCGGTAAGTAATGGGACATTACCCCCTCATAGGTTCTCCTCATCCCAATCATTGTATAATAAGTACTTAACAAGCCCGAAACACAAAAAGAAGCTTGACAGTAGGGAGCCCCTACTTCAAGAACAAACGCATGAAAAAGCTGTATGCCCAAAACCAGCAGCAAAAGCAGCGATCAAAGCAGGCAACACCACTAGTCGAAAATGCTGAGCAACACAGCGAGGCGACATTCAAGAGGGAGCCCGACGACCTCCAGGAGAGAAAAACTCCCACAGCACAGGACAGGAAAGGGAAGCAGAACACAGAGAACACCACCGAACCTGGACAGGAGGATCAATACCCAAAGAGCCAGAACACTGACAAAAAGCCAGCCACAGTCCTTCACAGAGAGGAGAAGAGGCAACCAGGGCCAATGAAGACAAACAGAAGAAAAGTAAAAACCGAAGCGTGCTGAAAGACAGAAGAGTCCGCTGCAGAGCCAAATTTAGAGGACCTGACCAACACCCCCTCCAGTAAAAACAGGAAGAGCTAAGGTCGGCTCAAGAAATGAACCAGCCAACTATGCAAAAGCCAGAAAGAGGGACAGGACACCAGGAAAGCCTCGAACGTCCCCAAACCCGAGCCAAAGGAACAGCCAATAAAAAACCAATGAGCAGACACGTACAGTAAGTCCAACATAAGGGAAACACGACACCCTGAAGAACAGGAGGCAAGCCCCAGGGTGAAACAACAACTGCAGTAATGCGCGAGGAATGCAAGACCCCAGACAAATGCCCACCAAAGTGGCAAACACTCAGAGCAGTTCCACAGCCCTGAGCATCAGAAATAAAGCAGTCCACAGAGGAGTCCAGAGGGAAAGGCTGAAGCAACAAGAACAGCCACCAAAAATGCCAGAGGCACAACCAGAACCCTTGCAACTAGACCCACCCCATGAACCACACATCACTGCAAAAAAGTAGCACCCTGGCACAGCAGAAGATGCAATAGCTGAATCCCAACAGTACCACTGAACACTTGGTGCCAACAGAGAAAAGCTCTCAAAACTCCACTGCAACATGCCCAAGAGCCAAGCTGCCAAATGCAATGGATTGAGAAAGGGGAAAGACAGCACAGAAGCAAAGAGGGGATTAGATACCTGGGAACCTGGCAATGGTCCCTACAAAGAACAGGAGCAACAGAGGAAGCCAAAATTGAAGAGGACATAAAGGTGCCAACAGAGTCACCAGGGCAGCCCCAACCAACAGCCACTCCCCCAGACAAAGGGAATAGATGGAAAACAAGACGGAGAACAAACAGTCTCCTTAAAAGTACCCTGGAAACAGGGCAAAGGGGCGAGAGGCAAAGTGACCCAGCCACAGAACCCCCAACAGGATAGAGAGACCCAAAGAAGGCCAAGTCAGAGTAACGAGGACACAGCAGGGCAGACAGAGATGCAAACAGCCTGCATGAGGACGCAGGCGAACCGAAATGGATACAGCTCCCATGCCAGAAGAGGCAGCAACCCTAAGAAACAAAACAGGGATTACATAGGAGCATGAAGGGCGCATAGGTTCCCCCTTACATCAAAAGAGCAATGAGCAATGAGCTCTACCCTAAGCCTGGGACAGAACAGCTGAATCGCCTGTGCAACGGAGCCCAAAACACCAAGGGCCTTATTTATGAAGGCCTTGCGCCGCCGGTGCGTCACTTTTAACATGGGAAAAAGTGACACACCGGCGGCGCAAGGCCTTCAAAAATAAGGCCCCAAGAGTGTCACCCCCTCAACGACCAGGCAATTCCCGTCAAAGAAAGGAAAAACCCTGAGCACACGGACCAGAGGTCCACCGCCACCAAAACACCCCAAACCCCACAGACTGGCAACAGTGAAAACCAACATTTAAGGAGGAACCGACCCCTCCACACCAAGGTGGGATTGAACAGTCACCAACCCAAAACTCGAACCAGAGCAGGAGAAGGGCAAAGGGGAAACAAAACCCCAATGACAGGGTCCCAATGGGACAATAGAACAAGCATTTGCAATGCAATAGGTCTCGCAATTGCGAAATTTTGAGCTATTGCCATTGCAAATGACAATGCCTTTTATTTATGTGTTTAAAAAACCTGTAATAATGAAAGGCATTGGCATTTGCAGTACCAATAAGTCTAAGTTTCTAAAATGTGAGCCCTATTGCATTGCAAATGCTTGTTCTTGGTTGCCTTATGCCCCGTCTGTGACAGTCAGAGAGTAATATTGTGCGTAACCACGCTGAGGTAGCCACATGGTTTTAGGCTTTGCAGAGGGACTTGTTGGCACGTTATTGACACACACGCTTTTGGGAAGAGACTCTGTTGTTTTAACTGAGAAAGAAGGTGATGGGCACAAAGTAGAGGTGAGCAAAATTTGCATCATTTTCTTTTACACAATTTTGTGGAATTTCACAGAAATTACGAGAATTGACGCACAGTTATGTCAAATGCAAACCAGCATTTATTTTAATATTTTAGACAAAATACACCCTTCATCCCTGTTAGATATGACACATTTTACCCTAAAAATAGCAAGTGTAGGGGGACCCTGGTGGGTGCTTTGCCTGGTCTGGTACTGACCTCCTTGCGGGTGGCAGCCGGTGGCACTCTGAAACCCAAGCCCCACCATTACACCCCCTGCTCTGCCTGGGACTCTAGAAACCAAACAGACTCTTTTGTGTCTAGAAAAGACAGTTGGTGCGCGCAGCTTCCCCCCCTCCCCCGAACTAACTTGCCATCCACGCCCGATCCCCGCCTCCTGCCTGCCGAGACACCGAGGGAGAGGGAGGGCGGTGACTCAGGGGCATTCGAGGCAGGAACTGCAGGAGGTGGGGTGGATGGGCACCCAAGGAAGGGGCGCATCTAGATACATGGGAAGGCTGGTACAGCGAGGCACCCCGGGGAAAGGGATCCGTCACGCCGGCGGTAGGAGGGCAGCTTGGCACTGAGGTTTGAAGGAAGAAGGGTAGTTAGGGGCAGTAGGAATCTGGGCACTAAACTGCAGGGGAGGACAGGTGTTCACATGCAAGTAGAAAACACAGCGAGGCACACTAGGATGTGGGCTTGGGCACTGCGGGCTGGGGCACACACGACAATATCCCAGTCACGATGGAGACGGGTCTGAAAGCTCCAGGGGGCAGAGATGGTGGGCAGGGCAAAAACAAGGGACACACCGGCACATTTGGAGGGACTCTGGCAGCTGGACACCTGAAGTGCACATAAACCCCATGACGGACACGTTTACCGTCTGTTTTTACACCCACGAATCCCACAACAGAGTGCGCTTCTGAAGCCAGCAGGGGAGAGAGTTTACGAGCCGACCCAGGCGAGGACTGCGGGTGGCGCAGACAGCTGTGCCCTGCAGGAGGGAGTGGCAGAGGGAGACACGCTTTGCCCTGCTCAGTTGTGGCAGCTGGAGGGCAAGGCAGCCGAGCACTGCAGGGATGGGTGCTGGGCTCGGAGGCAGAGACTGACATAGAACAGCAGGGGGATAATCTATACTGTCCTGTTAACAAGCTCGTTTATATGTGGAACGCACGTGTTCACATGAAAATACAATGCCCGCGGATTCATCTTACACAAGTATCTGTGGACTGTTTAGTTTACTCTTTTGTGCCCGGAATATAACAATCTACTTTGCATTAACAGCTGGCACCGGTGAGCTCAAAGTAAGTAGTTCTGGAAATGGGGGGGATAAAAATGCTGTTAGCTGCAAAAACATTTCACAACCAGCGCGGTCCCAAAAGTGAAAGAGGACTGCGCTGCAGCCTGAGCATGGGGATCGCTTATCTTTATGGGGCCATGTGCTTGGTCCCATAAAGATAAGAAACTGCTTTGCGACAGCAGAAAAGCAGGCGAGCCAGTCCTGCTAGGAGACAAAGGCCGTGAACAGAAAACCCTCATTTCCAATGGCAGGCCACCGTTTAGCATAAACGGTAACGCCAGCCAATGGAAATGAGGGGCGGGGTTTAAAGCCCTCTTCTCAAAGTCCTCTCTTCCAAAATCTCTCGCGGAGGCAGAGCAGCGCTTTGCGCTGCTATGCCACGCGAGACCTAAAAAGGAAGAAAGAGGGTAGATGGAAAAGAGCCCGACGAACCACCACAGAAGTGGCTGCCATCAATCCCTGGACCCCCAATCAACCCAGAGGAGGATCCAATAGCACAAGAGAACTCCCCCTAAGACCCTGCAGGGTGGGCAGAAATGGCCCCCTAAAAATTGAACAACCCGCCTAGAAAACCAAAATCTGACCAGGAAAATCGGAGCAAGAAACAGTGCGAAACCCAACTGCCCAAGCAAAACAGTGCCTCCTCTGTCAGCAGAGACTGCCCTGGAGAGTGGAAGCCCTAAGCAAACATCTGGCCAGGACCGGTACCAAGAGAACCCCCGAAGCCGCCAAACAACCGCAGCCAAAACCTCAGAAAATGGGTAAGGAGCAGGCAACAGACCGAAAAGTGATCTCAGGAAGCGATAACAGGAGAGAGAGAGAAAACCACAAAATGACAGGTAAACAACAAGGAAAAAGAAAAACAGCTAAGCAAAAAGCAGGCAAAATCGCCCCAGGACCAGAGGAACAATGGACTGCACAAGTGAGCAACCAAAGATGCACCGCACACAGCAATCCACAAGGATCCCTGAAAAATCTCCCAGAAAGAAAGAGAAGAGAGGGGAGGAGCATCCCAAAGCCAGAAGCACACTGGCGACAGCCACGGAGGGGAGCAGCACCGCCAAAATTGAAAACAAAGCTACCTGGCAGGGGATGACCAAGGAAATGGGGATGCCCCAAACTGCCCAGAGGCAGAATGATGGGAATCAACATGACAACTTCACCTGAGGAACAACACCACAAGAGTCCAGAAATCCAGTATCGAACAAACAGAAAAGGACTAAGAGCCATGGGTCCACAAACTAAAAGCGCAAAAAGCCGAAGGAATCAAGGAGCCCAAAAGGCATCAAAAGGGCAAAGGAAAACAGCCCCTGCCTACCCCCCACCCCTACCAGGCTCCATCGGGAAACCCACAGGTCAAAAACCCAGAGAGGACCCTATCTAACATCAAAAAACAAGGCATGTTTAGGCAGAACGGGCCAGAGTGCAGAAACAGGCAACAGCAGCCCAAAATCCAAAAGGCAACCATAGCAACAGCCATCCGCTGATCACTGCACCATAAAATCCACTTCGGCCCCCAAATAATGAATGACTCTCAACCAGGAACTGACGGAGCAACAACTCCAGCACCTCCTCCAGATGCTATGAGTAGGCCACAGGGAACTGAGCTCTACCACCTCAGTCCCCACCTAGGGAAAAACTCCACAAGGTATCGAAAAAGCTGCAGATAAAAACGGTTCCAATACCACCAAACACCTGTAAAAGGTCTGAGACCCCCAGGACCTAAAGACAATAAAAACTGCTGTAAGCCCACAACAGCTGAGAATCCCAGGCAGCTCCCATCTTCGTTTCAGCGCGGCTTGACCCCCCCCTAAACAATGAGACCTGGAGCTATTAAGAAGGGAGGGCCGTAGGCCTCAAAAAACCCGAAAAAGGACCATGGACTAAAAGTCAGAAGAAGACTGACCCCCAAAGGACAGGAAATACGCAGGGCATTGACATCCTTCCGGTGCTATAACTATGCAGATAACATACAAATACCCCTTCAACTAGAATGCCCCAAAGATATTGGAAACTCCCCAATTTTCAGTTGCCTAAGAGCTGTGGATCAATGGATGACATGGAGCCATCTCAAATTGAATGCTTCCAAAACAGAAATACTCACGTGTGGTGATTGGAAAAATTATGACCCGCTCGCCGCGTGGCCTGATAATCTGCAAACACTGCCTAAAATATTGAAGGAAGTGAGAAACCTTGGAATGACCATGGACTCCAAGCTATCAATGAATTCTCAAGTGGACAAACCAGCAAGATCAAGCTTTGTTACTATAAAAACTCTGTGACGCGCCTTTGTCTACCTGGGATTCCCACACAAGGTCCATGCTACCATCTCTCTTGTTCTGTCCAAACTCTATTATGCCAATAGCCTCTTCCATGGATTGTCTTTAACAGCTATGAAAAGACTACAATGAATTCAGAACTCGTCTGTCAGACTTCTCTTAAATATGAAACTGCAAGCCCACATCTCCCCTGCTTTGAGAGCCCTACATTGGTTACCAGTTGCCAGAAGATCCACATTCAAGCTGCTTTGCATCATCTACAAAGCGATACATAGAACAGGACTGCTCTTCATATGGAATAAAATCACAAAACCTATTCAACAAAGGAACCTCCGCTCTAGAGTGGCACCCCGCCTCAAAATACCACCGTACAAGAAAAAAACCTTTGGTGGCACATCCTTCTCTGTTCAAGCAACCAAACTATGGAACTCTTTACCCCCAAACACAAGATCCACGAATAACCTTATCTTCAGAAGACTACTCAAGAATTGGCTCTTCCCCAATTAACCACCATACCCAAACACAAATATACAGAATATCCCTCTGTATATAGGTATGTATTTGGACTATAGATGTATACCTATATATGTGTATTGCTTTGTATAAACATGTATCATAATATGTTTTTAAAGGTATAGATATGCCTTAGTTACACTGCTGCCACTGAACACTTAAACTAGCTGGCAAGCCACCAGGACACATTTTAGCCAGTCATAACTTCCTAAACTTCAGTACTATGGATTCTGTGAGTTGAAATTTCCCTTTTTCCGTGTAAGTTTTACAAAAGACTGCAGCAGTAGTGGTGGACTGGCAAATACTGCTAGGGCAGCTGCATCAAAGTTTGCAGGGCAGATCTCCTACTGATTCAGGGCTGTATTTAGCAACCCAGGAGTAAAAGTTCTTAAAGAACAACGAACCGCTACACAAAATCTTTATTAGCATGTCTACAGACAATAGTGTTGCTAAATGGTAGACATGCAGAATAGTGTGCCAAGTTCAGTGTATACAGCGTCAGATAACTGGCCTGCAAATGATCTCTCATGTTTTTAGGCTTCCAGGTTCCGCTGCTTGTTTTATTTTCTCTGCATGCACACATCTTTTTGGCATTTGTTTCTTTCCAAGTTGTGCATCTGAGCTGACTGTCCAAGGGCATATTAGTCAGACGATCATCCTACTTATGGCGCACAATAGGCATTTTGAATAGCCATGCGGTGTTCTAACGTTTGGTGCCATGTTTTCATTTAACGACCAAAACAATCTTCAACTGTGTTCACTCCACCCATGAGAAATGAGAATCCCTAATACATGTAATCGTTCACTATATTTTTTTACAAGTCCCTTGTCACATATTATTAAGCTTTAGCTTTTGAAAACGTGTAAATGAGGAGAATATATACATATTCGTTTTTATATAACCCCTTTAACCTTTGCTTTTACCACTTTTACCACTTTCCTTTGCATAGTATAGGTGTAATGCTGCAAACACTCATCATAAGTAAATTACTAATAATAGAGCTAAAAAAACAGCCCAGATTATTTTAACAAAGGTAAAGAGGCAATCAACAACTTTATGCCCCATGAAATAAAAGACAAAACATACACGGCTCACCAAATCCACATCACATAATTCTACCACACACAGCACATTTGAACATCTCATAATTCCATGCCACACAATTCAACTATACATAACTCCACAACATTCCATGCCACATAATTACAATCCTAAAAATTAAAAATCACATATTTCCCCTTCATTCCAAACCTCATAATTCCACATACATATTAGCACTCCACGCAACTTAATACCACTCCAAACCACATAATTACACTCCACACTACACAATTCAACGTCAAAAAATTCAACTACACATAATTCCACTACAATCTACATAATTACACTGAACTCCAAAACACATAATTACACTCCACAAAATACAACTCTGCAACATGCCACATAACTCCACTTCACACAATTATACACCAAACCATGACACATAATTCCACAAAACGCCGCACAATTCCACAATTCAGCCCCACACAATTCACCACACAACATAATTACACTGCACGTAACAGCACTCACCACCACATAATTTAACTCCACATAATTACACTCTACTTCATAGCACTTACATACACGTCACATAAATCCAGTCAATGGCACATAACAACACTTCCCATAAATACACTCTACACCATGCCACATAAACCCACTCAACATAATTTTCACTCAGCGCTACACACTTCCATGCCACAAATTTCACTTCTACTTATTTTCAAACCACATCACATAATTCAAGAACAAACCACATAATTCAACTGAAGAACAAAATTACACAACATACCCCATACATTCAATCCACACCACAAAATTCCACATCATGCCACAAAATTCAACGGCGCACCACATAAGTAAACTCCACTACATTCCACCCCACAACACAAAATACCATTGACACATAATCCCACTCCACGTAATTCCAGTACACTCAATAAAACATAATCACAATTCACATAATTTCACTGCACACCCTGACACATTATTCCACTACCCAAATCCACTCAACACCACACAATTCCACCTACAACTAATAATTCCAATCCAACCTACAGAGTACCATTCCACACCACATACATAAACTCCACACTAAACAAAAAGTGCATAGGTAAAAGATACTGTCATGGGGCGTGGCTTGGCGCCCGGCAAGGACGGCGGCTCTGATGTGAGCGCTCCGGGTCGGCAGGGGTTTTCGCTGCATTTTTCAGCTCACCTGCGCCTGCAAGGCAGATTTTCCCCGACCGGAGGCCACAGACACCAACGTGCTCCTAGATGCGGCACCCCCCGAGCAGCGGAATGACCATTTTCGCCAGTTTTGTAGCGGACGCGGCTGTGTGATATTCGCGTCCGCCATTTTGAATCCTCTCAGCGGGAATTACAGCGCACCCGCTCGAAGATCATGCGAGCCTGCCACGGAGCTCTACATGTCACCAACTGCTCCTGGTGAGATATATCCTTCATTTCTACATCACCGCCGCATGCGTTTGAGACACGCCGCTTTTAAGCGAGTTTAAGCGAGTTTCATTCGCGTTTTCATGACCTTGGCGGCCATTTTGGATAATTGGACTTCCTCTTCCCTCAGGTAACCTGCCTGTACACGCAGTTTCAGCCTACTCTCTGCTAAAAGCGTTGCATTTCCTCACGCTTACATATTTATGGCTATTTACAACTTGGGGCAGTTTCGTGCACTGTTTTTGCACGCTCTCCTTTACTTGCTCTCCTTGCATCCATAATGTGCCCTCCCTGGCGGACCTCTTCTGCTCCACAATATGCCACTTTTCTCCATTTCAGCGCCATGGTGATTCTTTGCTTCCATCATCAATGTGTTAACTCCTCCAAATAACGACTTGAACGCTGCTCCACTCATCTTCCCAACTCCCTGGCAATCTTGAATTCTGCGCAGATAGCCTTCTTTTCCTTCTTATTTTTTGAAAGTCTGTGTGCCTTTCTTCAATCAAGAGCTCTTGCGCACACTTTTAGATGTTTCTGGGCACGCAGTGAATACTACTGAACTTTATTTCCCCCTAACAATAACTCTTTTTTTTTTTTTTATGGAAAGAAGGGCAATTCCTCGCACTCCCAAGACTCCACATTGTATTTTCATTAAAAACTCAAAAGTCTTCTCTGCATTGGCGCACCTCGAGGCCTCTCAGGCGCTCGTTACTCAGATGTCGCAGTCTAACACGGAGCGGCCTGTCCAGCCTCCAGGGAAAGTCACGACGAAACGCCTTAAAAAAGATCCTCCATCACCAACAGGATCCACATCGACTGTCTCCATGGAGCTGTGTTACTGGAAGAGATCCGTGCCCTCAGACCCTTCATGGAAGAAACTAATTCTAAGTTGCAGGTTCTTACTGACAACTGGTCTCAGATGGATGCCAGAGTGACCACAGTGGAACATTCTCTGACTTCTCTTCAAGAGTCGTCCTCCAAGGTGTCACACATGCAGTCTCAGATTTCCTCTCCTCAAAAGCAAGTTGAAGAATTGGAGAACCGAAACAGACGCAACAACCTTCCACTCTACGGCCTGGCGGAGAATTGTGAGGGGACTGATCCCATCGCCTTTTTCAAATCATTTTTACCCAAGCTTCTTCATCTGCCTGAAGGTACCACGCTTAACATCCAGCGTGCACATAGGCTGGGCCGTCTCCCTTCTACTTCTTCCCCTTCTTCACGGCCAAGAGGTGTCATCATGTACTTCTTAGAATATACTGACCTTCTCAAAGTCATCTCGGCGGCTCGTGCCTCACTTCGTCTTCAATGGTCAGGTTCCAATCTCTTCTTTGCGCAGGATTATGCCAAAACCACAGCCAACCGTCGCAAAGCCTTTCTGGATATGCGACCAGAGCTTCGCGCTATTGGAGCCAGATATGGCCTTTTTCATCCTTGCCTATTCAGAGTTACTCACAACAACAAGACAACGACCTACGAGGATCCTGTTCGTCTCCGAAGTTTTTTGAATGCTGCACAGGCGTCTGATATGGACTTATCTGGTTCTTCATCAGCTTTTCCTCCATGACTCTTGCATGATGTGACTTTGTTTTCCTAATCAATCTGCATGTTTAATGT
Source organism: Lissotriton vulgaris (assembly GCF_964263255.1). Lineage (NCBI taxonomy): Eukaryota > Metazoa > Chordata > Amphibia > Caudata > Salamandridae > Lissotriton > Lissotriton vulgaris. The sequence goes on from NC_141695.1 coordinate 847,569,820, forward strand.
TTGTTGCTGGCTGTTTTACTGTTTGCCCTTGCTGGGTTTTCCAGCGTCTTCAGTTTCTATGTTCCTTTTTTGATTCTTTCCCATCTCTCTTACATCCCTGTTGGATGGATATGTAATGTTCACCAGTGTCTTTTGTATACTTTTTCATCACTCACCATTGTTCTGTTTCCTTCTTTTCTTACTCATGTTATTCCTTTTTGTTTTTCTTCCTTACAGGTTTCACGATTTGTATTGCATTCTCCCCTCGACTTGCTGGTTCGCTTACATTGGAAGCTCTGCCTCCTCTAGTTGGCGCTCCCCCCTCACTCCTCTCTCCTCGTCTCCTCTCCCTGGTGATCATCCCTCCTCATTTTTGCCCTCCGTAAGTATGTTCTCCCTTTTTTCCCTGATGTTCGCTTCCCTTTTTGTATCTTTTTTTCTCTCATCTTCACTAGTTTCCCTTATTCCACAGGTGTCTTCCTCTCTTGTTTTTCGACAACTCTTCTGCTATAAATTCCTTCCCATCACTCTCTCTATTCCCTGGACTACCTTCTTATGTTTTTTAAGTCAACAGATCTTAACTATTACTTTTCTACTCTCTTTCCCTTTTCCTCATTCTCCTTTTCAATCTTATATTGTAGTGACTTTTATAGACTTTCATATTCTTTTTGGTTTTTCTCCCCCTCTGGGTTCTTCTCACATCTTTTTTCTTCATTTTGATATTTTCCTCCTTATTTATATGATATGTCTTTGAAAGTAATTACATGGAATGTTAAGGGCATTAATTCTCCCATCAAACGACAGAGAATTCTATCTCACCTTGCACGTTTAAATGTGGATATTGCTTTTTTACAAGAAACCCATCTATCTGCTGAAGAATCTGTCAAACTAAAGAGAAGTTGGGTGGGTGATGTTTACTACTCTCCTGGGGATGGTAAACGTAATGGTGTGGCCATTCTATGTCATAAAGCTCTTTCTCATTCCTTGCTCGCTCAGGAATCGGATGCTGATGGCCGTTGGGCGTATGCTAGGCTCTCTATCAAGAATGTTCCACTTTCTCTTCTAAACGTTTATGCCCCTACTACTGGTGATCCTACTTTTTGGCATTCATTTTCCCAGCACATTACCAGATTTATTGATGACAATTTTATTTTAGCAGGAGACTGCAACCAGCCCCTAGACCCCTTTTTGGACAGAAATTCCAAGGCACACTTCATTCCTAATAAGTCACATAAATCCTTTTCTCAAACCATCTCCCAGCATAAACTTACTGACGCTTGGCGTTTGTGTAACCCAGAACTTCAGGAATTTACTTTTTACTCTCCATGCCATCACTCCCAGTCCCGGATTGACTACATTTTTGTGACCCACAACATTGTTCAAACTCTCACCCATGCTGAAATCGGTCCGATTTTACTTTCCGACCATGCCCCCACTTTAGTTCAATTGGACATTTTACCCAAATCAGTTGGTCCTAAACGTTGGCGTTTAAACAATTCTCTTCTTTTAGACCCTAAATTTACCACCTCCTTCACTACCTTCTCAGATGAATTTTTCTCCTTGAATGACAATTCCCCTGTCCCCAAGCACACCATTTGGGACGCCTTTAAAGCGGCAGCAAGAGACTTTATAATTGGCTTTGTTGCAAAAAAACGGAAAGCTGCTCGCAACTTCACAAAGGCTATCCTTCTGGATATTAAGAAATTGGAGCATTCTTATTTTACTTACCGTTCACAGGAAAGTCTAACCGCCTTGATTAATGCTAAAATTAAATTCAACAAAAAATCCACGGACGATGCATCCTTGTATCTATTGAAATCAAGTGCCAAGTTCTATGGGGGCAAAAATAAGGCTGGTAAGATATTAGCTAATTATCTAAAAGTTAAGCAAAATAAGTTGAATATTGAATCAGTCTACGACGCTACCTCCACTCTCAAACACACAGACGCAGATATCCTCACTGAATTTTCTACCTTTTACAAAACCCTATACTCTTCTGAAACCCAGCCCTCTTCCCAATCCCTGGACAATTTTTTCTCTACTATTCAAAAACCAACCCACTTCCCACTTGACCTCTCTCACTTAGAGCTTGACATATCCCAACAAGAATTGCTCAAGGCACTTCAAACTCTCCAAAAAGATAAGGCTCCTGGGCCAGACGGCTTTACGGTAGAATTTTTTCTTCACTTTTCAAAGCTTCTCATCCCAAAACTCCATTCCCTCATTGGCGCTTTCCTTACCTTGGGTTCCTCCTCAGGCTCTTTTTCAGATGCGCATATCTGCCTCATACCCAAGGAGGGTAAAGATCCTCAACATTGTAAAAATTATAGACCAATCTCTTTGGTTAATATTGATTATAAAATATTTGCGAAGTCTCTCGCGGCACGTCTCGATCTTCTTCTCCCAGATCTTTTGGGTGAGGAACAGTCGGGCTTTGTTAAAAGCCGCTTTATTACTGATAAAACTAGACTTCTCTTTAATATTCTCTCTAAATCTCGCCTTTTACCCCATCCCCTTGCGCCCATTGCCCTGGATGCTGAAAAAGCGTTTGATAGGGTTGAATGGACCTATCTCTTTCATACCCTTCGTTGGTTTGGTTTTGGTCCTGTTTTCATATCTCTAATTTCATTACTTTATTCCAACCCGCGTGCGGCGGTTTGTGCCAATGGTCAAATATCCTCTTTTTTTAATTTGCAAAGAGGTGTTCGTCAAGGATGCCCCTTGTCTCCCTTTCTCTTTAATTTGGCCTTAGAACCTTTCCTTTCTAAACTTCGTCAAAACCCCTCCATTCAAGGTTTCCAATTATCAGACTCCCACATCAAATTAGCCGCATGCGCGGATGACATCCTTCTCTTTGTTTCCAACCCCACTGTTTCGATTCCCGCCTTCCTCACTGAAGTCCGCGCCTATTCCCAAATATCTGGATATAAGCTTAACAATGATAAATGTGAGATCCTCCCCTTAACCAAATTTACATTTAAACCTGATTTTGCCGCATCTAACTTTACATGGAAACCCTCTAATATTAAATACCTTGGGCTGCACATCACTCCCACCATTCCAGATACTGTTTCCCTTTGTATGTCCGAATGCATTAAAAAATTAGCGGATCTCACGTCCAAATGGCATCCTCTTTATCTATCCTGGTGGGGTCGCCTCGACACCATTAAAATGATGCTGTCTCCCATTGTCCTTTATACCCTCTCTAATATTCCAGACCCCATCCCTTCTAAATTTTTCAAAAAAATTAATTCTATTCTAACGTCCTTTCTTTGGAATAAAAGAAGCCTCGAATGTCTTTAGCCCGTTTGATCCGGCCTAAGTCAGAGGGTGGGGTTAACTTCCCCGACTTTCCTACTTACCATAAAGCGTTCCAACTGCGACAAGCTTCCTTTTGGTTACAAGACCCTAGCACTCCCTGTCCTTTATGGACCAAATTTGAACGTCTTCTTCTTTCTCCCTTTTCCTTTGCCGAATATCTTTCCTTCTCTCGTAAACCCGCTTCCATTTCTACTCCTATTCATAAATTCACTACTAAATTGCTCCTATCTTCTTCTCATTCTCCTCCCACAACCATTGCTGATTTTCTTTCCTCCCCCATCTGGCATAATACTTCCTTACTCATTCGTAACAGACCCTTCTTTTGGAAAACATGGCATAGCAGGGGTTTGCTGTGGATTTCCCAACTCTTTTCTCACTCCTCTTTCTTGCCTTTCCCTACTCTTTGCTCCCTTTATAACTTACCTACCTGCTTTGCTCGCAACTATCAATTGCTTAAGGATACAGTCCTAACAAACTACAATCGCCTTTCTCAGCCTTGTCCCCCTCCTGCTTCACCCACTCTCCCTTCCTCACTTCACTCCTTTTTACGCACTACACCAAAAGCTGCTGCCATCTACAAATACCTCCACACTGGTGAGTCTATCAGACCCAAATCCAAGGTGGAGGAATGTTGGGAGCACGACTTGTCTGTGTCCTGGTCAGTTTCATTTTGGGACAAAATCTGGACCAAGATCCGTAAATCCTCAAGAGCGGCAACCCTTACACAGACTTTGTATTTTATTTACAACAGACTTCTTTTTACACCCTTTGACCTTCACAAACGTTTTCCAAACACTCCCCACACATGTTGGTCTTGTTCATCACCACACGCTACTTTGTTTCACATGTTATTTTTATGCACTCCTGTTCGCAGTTTTTGGTTACAGGTTTGGGCTCAAATTAATTTGATTTTTCATACTTGTGTCCCTTTTTCTCACACGCACGTCTTCACGGGCAGCCTTTCCCCTTGCTGGGACAATGTTGATTTAAAGCCTCAAATTGTTGACTTACTACTGGCCGTTGCCTTCCAACAAATAACGGTCAATTGGAAAGACTTTTCCAATATTTCCTTCAAGGCGTGGTGGTTTAATGTCTGTAATAATCATAGACTTGACACTGCTTATGTTTTTCCGGCATGTATGGCTACAAAACGCATGGACTTATGGTTTCCTGTCACGCTTTATTTGGACTCATGTTCTAAACGTCTGTTTCACCCACCACCTTCGCAACAGGAAGTCCTCAAACCTCCTTAATTGCTCGATGCATTCCATTTTTTCTCCATTGTACCACTTTCTTATTCCTTACGAATGTTTTCATGCTTATTATGCTTGCTGTTTAACATACCTTTCCTTCACCTTTTCCTTTTCCTTTCTCTAGTACCCAGATTTACTTTCTCATCATATTTGCATTTCTATGATTGTTTTATTTTGCTCACAGTCTTTAAGTTAATATTCCAATGTATTTTGTTTTGACACCTGGTTTTTCTCTTGTTATTATCAAATAAAATTTTCTTGAACTGTAAAAAAAAGATACTGTCATTTATGAAGTCATAAATGCGAGACCTATTCCATTGCAAATTCTTGTTTTCTTTGAATTCTGGAACTTGCAGATTAATTGTTCCATTATGAAACTGGACTTCAAGTCCGTGAATTCAAAGAAAAATCCTGGCCAGTACTAGCACATCACACATAGACTTGGGAAACGTGGCAACGCTGAGGAAGTAGAAGTCATTATAAACGCTGCAAATCCAAAGTCTCTTTCACCAGGTGCCAGGGGCACATTGGCTATTAACCCGAATGTGCTCCCAGTGCTGTTGCAGAGCTGGCTACATTCCTGGTTTAAAGGCTCCTTCATTTCAGGTTTAGGGCCTCTACCCAGCAGACCTTCAAACGACTCCTTATTAGGATTTGTATGGGTAAAGCCTTCCCCAAGTCACCTTGCAAAGAAAGGTATACTTTCACACCGTATTCACAGTTTGCAGCTGCATCCAGTCTGGGGATCTGGTGGGGTTTTGGTTCACCACTTATGGGGGCTCTCAAATTCAAAAATCATAGAAGAGAACTAAAGGTGCACTATTGGTTAATTCAATCAATTTAAACAAATGTTGGTGCATTGGAAGTACCTGTGTCAATATACAGTGCTGACCCAGTCCACCTAAATTCACAGTGGTAGGACCATGATCACTCAGCATTCTGTCAGTATCACGCAACGTGGACCTACTATCACAACACGCAGACCCAATATGGCATAGCGCTTGTCCATTACATAGCAATCACCCAAATTAACATACTGTCCTAAGAACGCTCAATTTCCCACAGTGCTATGATCACATAATGCTGCCCTACAGCACCATGGAGGCCTAAAGTCACCCACAGTCATTACCAATGTGCATGGTTTCTAATCTGTCGAATTCGTTATGGTGGTCCTTTGGCATGCTCTGATGTGGTCAGTCCCTATAAATAGAACAGACTGCATGTCTATGCCCCTTGCATATAGGAGACAATGAGGATGAGCCCATAAAATTGAGGATCATTCAAAACTATGGTGCTGAAGGAGAGCTGGCGTCCAGGACTGCGAAGATGCTACTCTTTCTATTTCCTTCCATGGTAGTAACAATAGATGGAAGGGCCATGGCCCCTCACATTACACACCCCATTATATACATGGCAGCATATTGGAAACACCTAAGGGTTTGTTTCAGAGAGATACATTTCAATACGTGTATTTTCCTGTTAGCTTTCGTGAGAATGAAGGAAAAGAAGAAGAGAAGGTTAAAATATAATTTTAAGCTAAAAGTCTCCCCCGTACTTTGTGAGTGTCTGCATGCATACCATTAGAAACTAAGGGGCATATTTAGAAGCACCTATCGCCACGGGAACGTCACTTTTAAACAAGTTCCTGTGGCGATAGGGGCTTCGCCTTATTTACAAGGCAGCATTAAGCCACTTAATGTAGCTTAATGCCTCCTTGTAAATAAGGCACCCTTTCACACTATACTTAGCGTGAAAGGGGTGAGCAATGGGTGTTGCGGTGGGTGTTTCACCCCAACACTCATTGATTTTGACACTGCCTCCTATTTACAAGGATGGTGTAAATAGGAGGCAGTACCAAAATTAAGACTAGGAAAACCTGGCCTTCACTTGGTGAAACGAGGAGAAATGCCTAATTTCTCCTTGTTTTTGCCGTTTCTATGTATACTGCAACATTGTGCGGCACACATAGAAACAGCAAATAACCATGAATTACTGTTTATGTGAATAAATGTGTCCCTTCCTGCACATAAACAATTATTTAAAAAATGCACAATGCAGCACACATAGAAGTTACAAATCGCCATTCTGGATTGTTTATAGGCACGAAGGGACACCTGCCCTGGAATTTCTCTTCTGGAATGCCCATCCCCCAAAGATGAGGAGGTGTACTCACATGGAAACCTAAGTATAAGTAAATTCTTCCAGGAGAACAAAACTGGCCTGAATCAAAAAAATGTTTACTCGTCAAAGAGGCTGTTTATGCATGTATAGTTGTTTTTTATGAGCAAATATGTATGTCAATTGGGTCGCTAGTGTTCCAGGCAGACCTAAGTAGATGTGAACCCCACATTTGGGGGAAGGAAAATAACAAAGATGGGATTTGTATTATGGAATTTGTTAAATATAAGGCCTGATTCAGAAAGAAAGATATAAACTTGCAACAGACAGCAACACAACAGACCCTCAGTACACCATCGACCACAGACCCTCCTAGCCTGGGCCAGCGTGAGCATCGATGACACGATCAAGATCATATGCTCAATCCACTCCGGCTCTCCGTCGGACCCATTACCGCACCACATTTTCAACAGAGCAAGCAGCACCATCGCACCCCACCTGCGCAAAGTCATTAATCTCTCCCTCGAGACCGCGATCTTCCCAGAGATCTGGAAACACGCCGAGATCAAAGCCCTGCTCAAAAAACCTAAGGCAGACCCAAGAGACCTCAAGAACTTCCGGACCATCTCTCTGCTCCCCTTCCCGGCCAAGGTCATCGAGAAAACCGTCAACAGACAGCTAACCCGATACCTCGAAGAAAAACAGAATCCTGGACCCTTCCCAGTCAGGGTTCCGCTGCAACCACAGCACTGAGACTGCCCTCATTGCCACCGACGACATCAGGACCCTGCTGGACAACGGCGAGACCGCAGCACTCATCCTCCTAGACCTCTCTGCCGCATTCAACCCCGTCTGCCACCGCGCACTACGCGAACGCCTCCACGCCGCAGGGATCTGAGACAAGGCTCTGGATTGGACCACATCCTTCCTCTCTGGCAGAACCCAGAGCGTCCGCCCCCCCCTTTCCATTCCAAAGCCTCCAAGATCATCTGCGGCGTACCCCAGGCATCCTCCCTCAGCCGACGCTGTTCAACAATTACATGGCCCCGCTCGCAAACGTAGCACGACAGCACAACCTCAACATAATCTCCTATGCTGACGACACTCAGCTGATCCTCTCCCTCACCAAAGACCCATTCACAGCCAAAGCCAATCTCCACGAAGGAATGAAGGCCGTCGCCGACTGGATGAAGATCAGCCGTCTGAAGCTGAACTGGGACAAGATAAGGTCCTCATCCTCTGCTCCAACCCTTAAGCCTGGACGACTCACTGGGGGCAGCCCCAACACCCACTGACCGCGCATGCAACCTGGGAATCATCCTCGACTCAACGCTCTCAATGACCAAGCAAGTAAAAGCCGTCTCCGCCTCCTGCTTCAACACCCTCCGCATGCTCCGCAAGATCTACAGATGGATCCCAACAGATACAAGAAAGACAGTCACCCAGGCCCTCTTCAGCAGCAGATTCGACTACAGAAACGCCGTACGCGGGAGCCCCGACCAAGCTCATCAAACAACTACACCGCATCCAAAACGCCTCAGCACGACTGATCCTCGACATACCACGCCACGGCCACATCACCCCCACCTGAGAAACCTGCACTGGCTCCCCGTCAACAAGAGGATATCCTTCAAGCTCTTCATCCACGCACACAAGGCACTCCACAAGACTGGCCTAGCCTACCTCAACAGACAGCTCTCCTTCTACATTCCCAACCGCCAGCTAAGCTCCGCCGACCTCTCACTCGCCACCGTCCCGCGAATCCGAAGAACAAACACCAGTGGGAGATCCTTCTCCCACCTCGCTGCCAGGACATGGAACACCCTCCCACTGAGCCTACGACAGACCCAAGACCTGCTGACCTTCAGGAGGATACTCAAGACCTGTCTGTTCGATCAGTAGCGTCCCCCCCCCCCCCCCCCAGCGCCTTGAGACCCTCGCGGGTATGTAGTGTGCTTTACAAATGATTGATTGATTGATTGCTTTACAGGGAGGGAAAGGATGAGGCCCCAATTTGTGAATGGCAACAAACTCAAACAGTTTTGTCCGTACACTAAATTACAAGACCAATCAAGCCTTGATCCCCCAACTCACACCATTTGTGTGAGGTTTATCACTGCGTAATTCTATGCATTTGTCGTGGGAAAATATACACGAAGTAGTAAAACCATTTACACTGGTCAGGAATCCTGCAGTGACTTTCTGACAGGTGAACAAGGTGATTTGTTTGCAGAAACTAGCAACGAATATAAAGTAATATATATTTAATGCACTCTCGTTTAGTTTTGTTCACTTTTTAATTTTTATATTAAACAATTTCTTTCCAATTGAACGAACTCCATTTGAGTACGCATGTCATTTATATGTATTGTGGAGCAGCCTTGGCCAGCCCCCTTGACCTTGTGCGACAACGTGGGGCAATGTCAGTGGAAGGCTTCCCGCCGCTTTCATGCTTTTCAATAGTTTGGAGAACCGAGGCCGTCAGAGTTCAGTACTTTCACAGACATTCCTCGCTATTGTTCTTTATCCCAGAATGCACTAAAGACTATGAAGTGGCGCTCGTCTCGTGCAACCCCTGAAAACCAAGCAGGCTACCAAAAAACAAAAAAGAACGAAAAAACACTCTTGCTTTCTCCAAGTGCCTCTTTGTCTCTCGACATTTCTGAGAAACATCCCCAGATTCACCAAGCGGTAGCCATTCCGACTGAGGATGTGGCCAGACTGAAGGAATAGCCTGTGGCCCGCGTCCCACTCAGGCCGGAAGTCCAAACCATTCCCCACACCACAGTACTGAGAAACATGAGAGGGTAAACTCGCATCCAGCTCCCAACCAATCAGTACTCAGTACTGTGCAGTCGTCAACGGGTAGCAGCCAGCCACCCCAGCATCAGACCTTGCCTGCACGTATGTCATCCATCCAAAGGCAAGATTCAAGGGCCTTAGGTCAGGTTCTTGAATCATCTAGCGCTGGCATTGGCCCTCCGATGGAACAACCTGTAGGGGCTGCGGCTGCTGCGAAGACTCCCTCAAACACGTTGTATGTCTCTGCCCAGCATTGTTGAATACGCGCAGAGTGGAACAAATTGGGAGTTTGCACCTACCACCAGTCCATCATTGCTTCCCTAAACCCCGACAATATAACTTGGCATATCCAGTTGAGAAAATGTGTTCCTGTTGAATCAAACAGGTTAATTCGACTTGGGGCGTCTATGGTGGGCTCTGCTGTCATCCCTTTGGCACCCCCTAAAGGATCAACCGCCCCTAGGACATTACTTTAAGGATCGCCCTGCTAAATAACTGTACCAACATTTTTTTCTCTCACTTATGCAATACGGGTCCCATTGTCACTCCCCTAGTCCGGGAATAGGCCTTCACTGTGATCTCAGTCATGCATAATACCCTAAGGGCTGTGGATTTGTCATGGGTGATAGGTCTACTTCTGGGTGGGGGGAGGGGGAGAGGGTATCTGCTGACAGGGCTGCAGCCTAGGCCTTTGTTTATTGTGTGATGGAAGGCAGCTATCACTGGCGTCGGAGCAGCAGGAGCGTAGCCTGGTCAATATTCAGTGAGATTGGAGGGGTTGTCAACTTCAGATTTCCCGTCAATAACGCTGTCACATCTTGTTAAAATACATTATAAGAAGCAGACACACAGGGGGGCTTAAGAGGCAGTGGGAAGAGAGAAGTGTGGATTTGTAGGGGTACTTAAAATAAATGGTTTTCAAACTATCCAAGTTTTAAGACAGAGATGAGAGAGAGATAGAGAGAGAGACAGACAGACAGAGAGAGATAGAGAGAGAGAGAAAGAGAGAGAGAGGGAGAGAGCGAGAGAGGGTGTGTATGTTTTTGTCAGCGTGTGCATGTAAAAATTCAGGTTGAAATCTGATAGCTACCTCACCATACCTTACTGAAAGCACCTGTGAACAACTATTTACTACAGAATACTTTTTTAGGGGGTAACTTTAAACACCCCGCTCCCCCAAGGTACGTCCCTGCGTAGCAGGGAACGCTAGCACTTAGATCATCACTGTAATAAACATGGGAGAGCGTGCTAGGTGTCTGTCATGAATCTGGGTCTCTTTAAGGGAGTGGACATCACTAATCATATAGAGTAGAATGCCACTCACTCGTCTCAACCTCAATTTTGACGTTCGTTTGAGGGGAGTTAGTAAAACACTTGAAATAACCAAGTGGAACAACACCGAATAAAAATACAAGTTATAATTGTGTATCTTAGCAAAGAAGGACCATCATGTTAATCTAGCCTGCTCATTTCTGTGCCTGCTCACGGTTCACAACGTTGCCCCTGCCTTCATAATAATGCAATTTGCTCAATCATCCTGCTGCAGAGATTTGAGTATAGCAGCTTGCCATGTGGTTTGATCCCAGTTAGATAGATCAGTGGGTCAAAGCCCCTGCTGCTGATGTTTGCGTGAAAGCACCAGGTAAAGAGTTCACATCCAGATAGTGTTTGCGCAGCCATTCACTCCTTTGAAGTCAATAAAATTAGGGCCAATGAGTTGGGTGATAAAATCTATAATTTCTAGTGCTGGGAAGTTACAAAGCCTGCAGTAAGCTCTATATGAAAAACGGTGGGTGCCAAACAAAAATGAATGTGTCTTGGTGCTCATTTAAAGCATTCCAATGCCTTTGGGTCGAGTTTACACTGTCTAAAACAGCAACAGCCAAAAAATGCTCTCGCTCTTCTTACCCATTGTACCACATATTGTTTTGGTCTGCCTTTCTTCCTCATAGTGCTAATATCGGCCAACTCACCAGCCTGCTCGCAGCAACATGAATGTCGCAGAAATAAGCAGACAAGACAACTTTTTGTTGGAGAAAAGTAGCTGCAGGTTTAATAGCATATACACATGCCAACAAGGTGGGTTATCTTACAGACGATCCAAAGGCAAGCCGCCCCTCAGGGCCTACCACCTGATGGGCCAATTTGCAACGTGGCCTTAGCCAATCGTTGCTTAGCGGTTGTGGTGAGGAGATAGCCCCTCCCATTTCCGGTGGACCATTGGTCCACCCTCTTGCTCACGCCCCCCCCCCCACGAGGGGCGGAGCGTTCAAGCGACCCCCGGTTGTACAGGTTTCCAACCGCCCATAGGATAGCGGTGCGCCGTCGCACCCCCAGGGTCCACCGCACAGACTTCCTGGGGATATTAGGCCTCAGCATCCTTTGTGCTCCTGAAGAGAGTACTCCCGGGTACCTTTCTGCCTCTGGATTGCCCTGTAACTCCGCCTGCAACACAAATGAGACAAGATTAGAAGACATTTCCCCCCCCCACCCTGAAAACGCCGGGTATGCGGTAGGGAGGGAAACGGCGTCAGGGTGAGGGGACAGCGGACAATGAGGCCGCTAGTTGGGCGGGGGAGGAATATATACTCTTCCCCACCCCCACCATGCCGGAAGTGACGCGCAGGACCCTCCGGCGTCTCAAAGCGCTGGGCGGCCCGGGTGCCATCTTGTGGCACTATGGGGCCCGCCCTCTTACTTGTGTCCCCTGCGGGGATGTGTCGGTCGGCCTGCATAGTGCCAATATCGGCCCACTCACCAGCCCGCTCGCAGCAATATGCATGTCGCAGAAATAAGCAGACAAGACAACTTTTTGTTGGAGAAAAGTAGCTGCAGGTTTAATAGCATATACACATGCCAACAAGGTGGGTTATCTTAGAGACGACCCAAAGGCAAGCCACCCCTCACGGCCTACCACCTGATGGGCCAATTTGCAACGTGGCCTTAGCCAATCGTTGCTTAGCGGTTGTGGTGAGGAGATAGCGCCTCCCATTTCCGGTGAACCATTGGTCCACCCTCTTGCTCACTCCCCCCCCCCCTACGAGGGGCGGAGCGTTCAAGCGACCCCCGGTTGTACAGGTTTCCAACCGCCCGTAGGATAGCGGGGCGCCGTCGCACCCCCAGGGTCCACCGCACAGACTTCCTGGGGATATTAGGCCTCAGCATCCTTTGTGCTCCTGAAGAGGGTACTCCCGGGTACCTTTCCGCCTCTGGATCGCCGTGTAACTCCGCCACAGCCCTGGGTGTGGCGACCGTCGCAGCCAGGGCCCCCCACCAAGGCTGGCATTCTTCCTACTATTTCTAGCGTGTTATTTCTAGGGCCTCTCCCCTAACCGGCCAGAATCGGTCCAAGGTAACTTGGCCAGGAGTGTCAAAATATCCTCCCAAAGCTCCTTTGAACTTGGCGTAAGGTCTCCCAAGTCTAATGACGCCCTGTCTCCTCTGCCCCTTGAATTACACACGGCGCAGGACTTCCTGCGCATTAGCTCCAGCGCCTCCCCTGACTAGCGCCTTGCCTACAGAGATGGAGACGTGTCTGACCACTGAAATTACCTGTCCCCCACTGGTGGCAAAACCCACCGTAAGTTCATTGTGGTCGTTCTTATCAGGTGCCATAAAATACTGCAATGACCAGCGCAATCCATAGTAAAAGAACCTTGGTGCACACACTAGGTGTCACGGTCAGTATTGGGGGATTAAGAGTATAGAGTCCTGATCATGATATACTTCAAAAATTTGCAACGTGTCAACCTACGCTGCTTGCAGAACAAGCGCCTGGTCACAGAAGCCCGGACCCTGCTAACCCCTTGAGACCCTTATATATACACCGGAGTGGTGTCGATAAAAGATAGTGTGTCACAAGGTTCCCTAATTGGTGGATAAGGAGTATCCGCTGGAACCCGTCTGTGAAAGTGAAAATACAGTGACATGCACCTCAGTCCAGAATACCCTTGCCTGATCCTCAAGGCACCTAGAGCCCGCTGCCCCCCGCAACGCAGGCGAGGGAAAACTGGCCCAGAACCCCCCAGACTGAGATTCGAACACTAACACCACCACAGGCTCTAGCTAGGGATTGGCTACCCCTGACCTGGCAAGGCCGGTCGGAGGCCAACCACCCCCCCTTAGTTGACTACCTAGCCCTGGGGAAGGTGAACTTACAGAGAAACCTGAAGGGGGTCAATAACCGAATACATGCCTGATAAGAGAGTAGTGAGATGCCCAACAAGCTTACTTCCAACAAAATGTGCCAAACTAAGCTCTCCCCCCATGCTCCTCTCAAAATAATGAACCCCAACCAAAAAAGACAGTTGGTCGCATTTGCCAAAACCTGTCTAAAGGGCGGGACTAGAAGACTGTCTAGGATGATTTAGTGGAGCCATCTCTTTGTGCATGCCTGCTAACCTAACATATTATTTAGGCTGGACCGCCCACTGTCTAGGCGCAAACTTCTCTCGCATGGGAGAAGGCCAGTAATACATCGACAACGCCTTTCTAACAATGAGTGCAGTGACTCCTCGTGATAACATGTGTGCTATTTATCCTCCTTTTACTGGCACTCATCTGTATGACCTGGTGGAGCCACTAGGAGAACAGTTACTAGAAGACTAGCACTTCCTGGTGAGTGGAAACTGCAAAGCGAGACCTTGCTTAGTACCAGAGAAACCCAAAATAAATTACTGTCTTGGCGAAAGCTTACCAGAGGACATAGCCAGATGTCATCCATAACGTGCCAACCCAAGATTGTATAACGTTGAGACTGTCACAAGTGGCCTGTACACATCTGGGCACTGCCCGTAAATTCACGAACACAATCGCCAACATGGCCAAAACGCACCCACCCTTTGTCCAGAAAACTAAAGAAGAAAGAGTCTTAAAGGGTCAGCTAGACCCGGGGCGGAGCCAGCTGGGATGTCCCGGTGGGGACAGGCTGGAGGAAGTAAGAGAGTCAAAACCGCCCAAACTGTACCAATGGATCTCGCTTCCCCCTAGTGGCCCTGGGCCTGGGGAAATTATACTGGTGATGGACTTACGTGAAAGTAATTTGTGGGCCAAACTTGGCGCCCAACAGGAACCCTAAACTTTGACACGCTGCCCCTGCTCACCTGGACAGGCCCTCTCCCCTGCAGTGTGTAGTCCTAAGAAGTGTCATGCCACTAGCACACCGTGACGCCTAAGATTGCTTCACCCCTACAAGCAGTCTGAACCCGGTTGCCACCTTGCCCCCAAGAGCACATAACCCGGGACAGCGAGTAGGCCCTAGGACCGGAGACTGCCCTTGCAGTCCGTAATTCCGTACACACCTGTCCTTATCAGAGGCCTGTGTACTTGGTCCGGTTGTTCTGAAAATGGCAGGATGTTACACTCCAGGCTTGGGCGTGCTGGCCTAGAGCCCACGCCCTGACCCCAGTGTGTTCTTCCCCTGCATCCGCTCGAAGCCTTGACAGACCAGCCTGCCCTGCGTTGTTATAAACTATATGGAACAAAACTGGCATTACTGGAAGAGAGAACAGATCGATAAAAACAGCCCCAGACAGCCTATACCGGTAAACAATTTGCTACCTCGAATCCCCGAATCTGAGCACCTTACATGCGCCCCAGTTGCTGTAAAGAGGGACCCATTCCAATATTGCACAAGGGATGCAATATGTGCCCAGGCAGACCAATAGTATACCGACAACGCAAGTGAAAATTGTCACCGTGGATCAAGGAGATGCCCACCTTTTGCCAGTACTTAACAGGTGAACGCCCCAATTAAATCCTAGCAACCAACAAACTGGCCAGACTCATCAGTAGTTTAAAAGGAGGAAACCACCAGAAATAGCACTGAAAACACCTGCTATGCTCAGCTTAACCAGTTGGTATCAAATTATGCCCATGGGGCGAAAATTGGGCGCCCCCCAACGGGACCAAATGACACCTGGGGAAACCTGGGGCCCCAGACCCTAGCTTGCTGCCCCCCCCCCACCCCAGTGTGAATACCCTATACCTGGTGATAGTCCAAGTGGCCCTAGTGGGACGTGCAGTTTCTTCAGCGCGGTGGGGTGACCTATACAACACGAAACAAGCAAAACTGCTGTAGTCTCATCCCAAGCAACCCTACTTGCTGTGCAACAGAGACCCTGATGGTTGAACAACCATGCCCCGGCATGCTGAAAAGCCCCCTTGAATGCCATCCCTCCACCTGAGTGAGAGAAAGGGGGCATGCCTGTAACCAGAGGTACTGGCAGACGCATGAGTGAGTGGTTCTAGTGATGGCAGTGCCCGTACGTACACATGCATGACATACAAGCACTGAATACAGCCCAGAGCATGCCCAGGTAACTGCCCCTAGAAAGGGACTTGGAGAGGTCAGGGAACACGCCTTTATAGTTGCCCTACTCTCAGCTCAGATGCGCCCACATCCCCACACCCCCAGTGTGATCAGGCCCTAATCCTTGTATAAGTACAGGTGACCCCCTGAGTCAGTGGGGTCGTTCACCAACGCGGTTTCTGCTTGGTAGACACCAAAACCGTGAGCAACCCCGCACCCTCCTCCGCTACCAATATAAATTTACTGCAAAGGGACAGGGGTCAACATAGTCGCCATGCTACCAAGGCCCAGCCTACTTGCCAGGTACTAGAACTAGTTGACCACATAACATTCTCGGAAGGAGATGTTTGCGGCATCCGCTAAGGAATTAACTGGCACGCATGTGACCTATCCTCCTGTAAGGTGCCGTATGCAAACACCCTTTTGTTTGCTCCCAATAGTCCCATACTACCTGTAACTAGCGTCTGCTATGAAATGTGGCCACTTGTTTTGCTCTCAATTACAGATGTAAACAACACTAGTTGCAAAACCAACTATGTACTCTTGATAACACACGTATCTCCTTCCGGCAGTTTTGAGGCGCTGAATTACAGAAGAGTCTTGTTACCCAACTCAATGGTACTCGTTTATCGACCTCGGATGTATGCAAGGCTGGGTAGACACGCCGGGGACAGGACCGGTGACCAAGAGGTCGGCACCGACCCCTGCCATGGATGCATAGTTCCACTGCGCAACCAGACCCGGCTACAGGTCCGTTCCTATTGTGAAGCGCACTGACACCTCCGGGTGGCAGCAAAATAAAGCCTGCAGCGAGAGGCAGCAGGGAGGGGAAAGAAAACAAACCTCATACCCATAAGTCCAAACCAACAGACAGCGCAAGACAGGGGCACCTGCACACACTGAGAGCATACTCCGCGAAACGTACGACTTGCCCAGGTGCCAGCATAGCCTGAAACACGAGAGCTCTGTGGTCAGAGCAACTAGCAGCATTGCCGTAACCTAACTAACAAGGAATGCCCAGGAACGTGAAGCCTGCACAATGAGGAAATTCTCCTGTGCTCTGAATGCCAAGAGACCTGACATCTACAGAAGCTGACAAAGGAATGCCAAGTAGTACCAATATGAGGCGTTAGGCGGTGCTGAACGTTTGTCTGCAAAGAGGGCATCGAGAGCAATGCACCCGATATCGGGAAAGAAGAAACACGCAGCCAATGCCCTGGGCGCGTCCCCCTCGCAGTCAGAGGAGAACAACGTGCAACCGCTACTGTAGAAGGTCCGGACGCTGGACTCTGCGTGGGACGTCCGCAAGCAACCACATCTGCACTTCCCCAACGGGGGCACGGCCCCCTAGTGGCACAGCCCCCAGAACCCTCCCGTAACTAGAAGATGAGAGGGTAGCATGTGCTAACGGGAAGTTGATGGGCAAACGTCTCCCCATGAAAATCGCTGCAACCACCTGGGCGTAAGCATCATAGGCTAGTTAGCCAGATCCCCATCTACATAGGGAGCCCGCACTGACACGATAACAGATATTGCATCGTCTCCGTGCATAGGGGAAAATAGGATTGCCGGCTTGAAACAGAATCAGAAAAGCAGATTACATATCCAGACTCTGGACTGTAATTCCCGCCCGCGCCGCGCGGCAAACCGACACCTAGACCGTGCGCTCACCACTAAAAACTGGCGCGGCCACAGAAATCCATAACCCGTTACAAGTCCACATACCACTCCTAAAATGTGACGCCTACAATACCACATGCAAGGAAACCTTCCTTCGCATGTGACGCCAAACTTGCCAGATGCGATTAGACCTTCCACCGCAAAGTCCCGGAGCATGGCCCCCCGAACAAGGAAAGTGAAGCACAAGATGGCCGCACCCGATCGTCCTTACACAGGTGGTGAGTACCCCTCTGCCACCTAAGCCTCACCTGACCAAAGATGGCCGCTCCCGGGGGCCATTACCCACGTGGGCAGAAATACTATGCCGCAACTGGGGTAAAAACTGGAAAGCTACAAACAGAGTAGTGCAAATCCAATGATCTCGGAGCCCCGGTAACCACAACAATTTCCAAAATCAATTTCAGCCTTCTCGGACCTGAAAGAAGCTAAACGACCCTCCGCGTGTACGCCATTTCTCCCGGGGAGACGCAAAAGTCGGCCGTAAACTACAAACCAGATACTCTCTCGGGCCGTCCTGGGGAAAGCGGGGCCCGGGCCTAGTGGGGTGTGGGAACATGAATCACCCTGACTGCTAAATACACCAAAGACTAACAGCTGCAGTTGAATAAAAATGACACTAAAGGCACTCTCGTGGTGGGGCTGATAGCGGTGGAAATAATGACCTTCCTGTCCAGATGCCTTTTAAGCATGGGCGGAAAATCCATTCCGCTCGCGGATTTTGCGGATTTTCGGTAAATTCGCAATCCGCGAACGCCCGTGAATTTACCAAAAATCCACAAAGTCGCACGCAGCAGATTTTTTTTTCTTGGTGATACAATTTTGCAGCGTGTGGCGTTCACTTACCGTCATTCAGAGTTTGCCGAGTTGTTTTTCTCGATATTTTGCGAGTGCTGCACCATTTTGGATCTTGCTGCGGGATCCAGCGGGAGTTTGGCGACAGCATCGTGAGAGTTCGCAATTGCGAACATGTAGGTGCAGCGGGCAGCAACAATCTCGCACTCTCGAAATTACAAAATTTGCAATTCTGCACAAGAAATCCACTAGCAAGCAGCATAGACCTTCTGAAAATGATGATTTTTATCAGAATAACTCCTCAGGTTGACATTTGCCTGCACTTTTTTGGATTTGAGGCCTTTTGACTTTCTTTGGATCACTTTTGGATTAGAAATCAAGTTTCACAAGTAAGTTTGTTTGGGGCATTACAGTTGCTGTTCTGCAGAAAAACGAGTTTTGCAAAACTGAAAGCACTCAGCAGGTGCAAAAGTTCAACTTCAAACTCATCATTAGGAACCATTCCCTGTAGTGCTTCCTGACTGGGGCCCCTCCAGAGTTCAGTTGCTAGTTGCAACAATTCTATGACCCTGCTCTGACCCTCACAGCAGGTTCATAGAATAGCTACAAGTAGGCCACAAAGGTCCTGGAAAAAAAATTTGCACTGCAACAGAAAGCAAATTACAGATAAGGAAGCAGGTGCCAGACTGGAATTTTAAAACAGTGACACATTAATAAATCAACCTCAAATGAATTCATGTCAGTTGAAGCAGGGCAGGTGTGCTTGCTTTTCCCCCCCATAATCTACAGTGATGATGAACCAGAGGGTGGCATTGATGTACCAGAGGGTGGCATGGGTGAAACAGAGGGTGGCAGTGGTGAAACAGAGGGTGCTGGGAACCTGTGATGATGAACCAGACGTAGAAACAACATAGTCGCGACCGTTGCGAGCCGACAAGTATGATCGCAATGGCAAACTGGTACAAAACCCTCTTGTACTCGCAGAAACCCTTGCGAACACAAAAAAAAATCCGCAAATTCTCGAGAATTCGCGGATTTTGTGGATTGCGAGTTCGCAAATACGCAAATTCGTGAACGTCAGATTCGCAAAATTCGCCCA
Organism: Lissotriton vulgaris; assembly: GCF_964263255.1. Taxonomy (NCBI): domain Eukaryota; kingdom Metazoa; phylum Chordata; class Amphibia; order Caudata; family Salamandridae; genus Lissotriton; species Lissotriton vulgaris. Next base: position 847,589,174 of record NC_141695.1, read on the forward strand.
TGCTTAATGCCTTTACATAATTCAAACTTCATTGCACATGCTTCGCGTGCCTCCTTTAAAGTACCACTGAGTAGCCTACCGATATTCTCAGTGCGGGCAGGAAAGAGAAGCAGAGCGGCGCTGCCTATGCGTAAGCTAGACTTAAAGGAGGGTGACATGGAACTGTACTACTATGCCACTAAGCTGTAAAACGCTGTACATAGGGTGGTGGAAGAGGACAACTGGTAAAAGCGACTGTGAAGAGACACTTACGGAGACACCCTTCTTTTGGGGTTCCTTATGAGAGGCTCGAAAGTACCTGGATAAATCCCGTAAATAGTACAGCTCCGCTGACATCGAGGAAAGGGTGGTTAGCAGGGTGCTGAAAACCCATACTTTGGCCGCTTGACCAACAAACGCCCACCTAAGCGAATGCGCCGGCTGAGAGCGTCACCTTGCATTACACTTCTGAAAAATCCCCATAATGTGAAAAGAGGCGCGCGTGCCACTTCGCCACTCTCCGTACTAAAAGCACACTCAAGAACCAGAAGAGTCCACCCCAGCGCTGTGAGACGGAATAAGGAAGCCAGCTAAAAGTCGTGTCCCTGAATGCGCGGGGAAGTGGAATCCATCGAGTAACCTATGAAGCGCCTGCTCAGATCGCAAGCCAAGCCGAAGGAAACACCTCGAGGCCCCGCTAGGAAACCAAAGGGGGGTTAGTGAACCAAGGAAAGCGAGGTCAACAGACCCTGCATGTACAGCAAAAAGGGGGGCCACCAAAATGGTGGCCAGAGTGCAACAAAAGGTAAGCGGCCGTAAAACCCAACCTGACGGTAAGAGGCCTGTGGTGAGCTACGAGACCAAACGCGTCTCTTTTCGCTCCTGGTGCTTACCAAAACGCGCGGCCCACAAGACCGTTCGGTGCACACCGAAGCGAGAAAATAGCCCCTGATGGCGGCATAGGTAAAACATAAACGCTGACCCCTCTAATGTCAGACCTCAAGCGGCAACTCCGCAGATATAGTAGAAAAGCCGCTGTGCATGTTCCCTGCAAAAGAATAAAATGAAGCATAATGGAGGAAACTCTAGCACCGCATTCCCCATATACCGGACATTCTGGAGAAAATGCGCAAAAAATGACTGCATCTGGCCCCTACCCACAAGCCCCAGTCTTCATCAACTAGTGCTCCTAAAATGTCCGAACACAGTCGCCATTAACTACCTGGGTCGTACAACAGAAACAAACTGCCCCTACCAATGGCTGCACTAGGCGCCATTACACTAAAGCGCCGGACCATGTTGCCCCTAAAAATGGCCACCCCCGGACGCCATAACCCACGTGTGCTGTGCGTGAATTAGAATAAACTGACCAAGACCAGCACCCTCCCCGTGCTCGGTTACAGGGTCGAGAACTACAAAGACAAAAATGTAGCCCTGTGAAGCCCCGAGTTCAAGCTCTCCCCCGGGGCCAGGACTTGCCCGACTGCATGATGGTGGATAGCTGGCCCAGATAAAAGGCAACAGACCACAAAGAAGAAAGGCGTCCTGTCTCCCTGACTGGCCAAACGCTAGTGATGCTTATAAACGGGGAGGGGGAAGACCAACATCCTAAAACATCCCGCAAAACGAGCACCCGGGTAAAGGTCAATAACTTATCCTCTACCCGATCTCGAGCCAACAACCTCCTGCAATAAAGCTGCGTCAGGCGCAGATGAGAAGCCGTGATCCTCCACTACGTCGCGGCGGAAGTCGGGCCCCTTCTCCGACCACTGCTTCCAACGCCCGCCACAAACACACGCCAGAACTGACCACCGGCACTGCCAGCAGTACGCCCGGGCTCTACATTCTATGCACAGCTCTTAGCGCCCATGCCGAGCCCCCGTCGGGAGGCCGTGCCCCACGAGGCAGCTCTCATCCACACACGCATGAAGAGCCACAACCCCGAAGGTACGAAAGAAGCGAAGCCCAATCAACCGTGACTCACCTAATAGACCCGACGGACAAATGGCACAACGACCCCCGGCGTAATAGGACAACGCGTCCAGAGCGAAACGGCGTCAGGGTGAGGGGACAGCAGACAAAGAGGCCGCTAGGTGGGCGGGGTAGGAATACATACTCTCCCCCACCATGCCAGAAGTGACGCGCGGGAAACTCCGGGGTCTCACAGCGCTGGGCTGCCCCGATGTGCCATCTTGTGGCACTATGGGGGCTGCCCTCTTACTTGTGTCCCCTGCGTGGACGTGCCGGTCGGCCTGCATTCCTCCTCCGGCTCCTCTGTGCTAGCACCGCTCTGATTTCCACACGCCCCATCTTGCTATCTCCCTCTATCCTGCTCGTACTCTCTCTACAAGCCACGGAGTGGATGTGGAGCTGGAGACACGAAGTGGACGCTGGATGGTGGAGGGTCCTCGTCCCGTCCGCCTATCTGTAATTACAGCCCATGTGCTGCCAGAGGCCGTGACATAAGATCAGCTAGCTTCACACAAAATGATCTGCTGCTACTCTTCAAAATCTCTGGTCCTGTCCACAGGGAATCAAAATGGGTATATCCACGCGTATTCCCTTGTTGTAAGTGAGCAATGAGTATATATCCAAATCTTACACTTTTTTGTTGCTGCAGTTTTTTAAAGCGTGAACTTGACTCGAAGGTATTGGATTGCTTTATATGAGCACAAGTTAGACCATACAAGATCTACGCTTTAAGTGGACCGGCCCCCTCTGTGTCTCATTTTAGAATGGACTTGAAACTGGTTCTGTGGTTAATCCATGACAGTGATTTAGTTTCTGTTTATATTCCACATGTTTTACTGAATCTTGTACTCCAATAGGGTGTTCGCTATTGCCATGATAATGTGTTTTTGTTTGTTTAGCATATTACTCTTGTATAGTGCATGCTTTGAAATGAGTTGCTGCTAGGTGTTTTTAATGGCCACGATTGAGAGGACCAGTGTCGAGGCTGAAGGCAGTGCCAGTTTTTCACAGTGCCAGTCAGTGGGTCAAAACGTCTTCAGAATACCTGGTCATCCATATCCTTGGTTTTCTCCAGAGCGCACACAGAACAGCCACTGACAAAGCCAGTAGTTCTGGTTGGTTTTTAGGTGTGTGTCAGTTGGTGTGTTATATATCTGGATGCTATACCAGAAAGCTCAGAAAGGCACCAGAATATAAGTCAGGCGGCACACTATCGGAATTACAAACTTAGTTAACGTGGTTAAGCCACATCTAAAACTACGTAGGCCATGCCCCTTTTACAGACCTGCCCCAACTTTATTAATCACTCTTAAAGAACGCCACAAGGTCCGATTAATTTAATTAGACACAGAGGGAGTTTAAGGGCCAGATGTACGATCCTTTTTTGCAGCCGCAAACGGGAGAGCCTCCCTTCTGCGATCGCAAAAAAGGGTAATACATGTACAAATGTTATTTTGCGAATCACTGACTCGCAAAATATCATTTGCTACTCTCACTATTAGGAAGGGGTGTCCCTTCCTAATAGCAAGTCACCATGCTATGTACTATTGTTTTGCGACCAAATTTGCGGCTGCAAAACAGTCACAGTTTACCCCCCCCCTTCCCCTTTATGAGTATGTGAGAAAATATTTCTTAAGAGCAGGCAGTGTTCCCAGGACCACTGCCTGCCCTTAAAAAAATGAAACTGAAAAGTTTCATTTTCTTTTTTTAAATGAAGCCCGTTTTCCTGAAAGGAAAACGGGCTGCATTTTTAAAAAAAACTGCTTTATTAAAAAAGTAGTCACAGACATGGTGGTCTGCTGACCCTCGCAGGCCACCATCCCTGTGAGTGCTAGCCATTCCATATGGGGTTGCAAATTGTGCCAGCCTCATTAATATTGATGAGGCATGCAATTTACAACCCGATTAGAATTGCAAACAGTGTCTGAGACACTGTTGTGCATCCCAATTTGCGAGTCGCAAATGCGTCGCAATTTGCGAGTCGCAAATTGGTGACTTGTACATCTGGCCCTAAGTGATGAACCAAGAATCACAGGATATTGAGCCAAAACAGATACTCAAACCTGATTCCCCAGTGACAAAGTCAGCAGCTCTGACCATAACGCTGCATCCTTTTTACAATCTGAGGCAGGCAATGCTCAATAAGACACTGTTGGACCTGGGGTCTCCAGATCACATAGGGTAGCCTGGCACAGTATAGGAAGGTCAAACCAAAAGGCAAAAGTGTAAAGCTTGCATCACACCCTGCAGTAACTCAGCGTCCATCCACATTCAAAAACAATGCTACACCAGTTTTAGGAAAATACGGTTCACTTTTATAAAAGAATTCTGTATACTCTCACTTATTTAATTTGATAGTTTTGTCACTATTCACATCAAATATTGCACCTTCAGTCTCTTTGCATCAATAAAAAGAAAACTTAACCTTACATTGCATTTGGTGTTACAAAATCCCCTTCTTTCATCTTTAAATGAAAGGAAACTAGATGACACATTCCGCAGATTAAGGAAACATCACATAAATTTTACGATCCCAGAAAAGACCTCAGATCTTGTTAAATCACTCTACAGGTGGACAAAGTTGTACATTACCCCATTAGGTCCCAAGAATATTATAATTCGGTTGATTCAGGTTCTCAGCCCAGTTCCAGTAACAGGACCCCTGTTTCACAGTGCAAGCAGCTAGGGATCTGAATGGAGACAGACAAGTTTTTATTTCACTGAATCAAATTACCCATCTTGCTCTGGACTCTCAAGAGACACGTGGGATCCCTCACCCTCTCCTCATGGTCCCACAGTATTCTGTGTCGAGTCAGTTACAGCCCCACACTTTACTAATCAGCCTTGACTTTGGGGTTCTGCTTCTGGCAATTTAACCTCACCCAATTAGGGAAACACTGCACCAAAGTATGTGGTCCTATGGGGCCTTAGAAGTGTCTCAGTACCTCACTTGGGGGTTATCCTGTGGTCTAATTTTAGATTGGCAGTCAGAACTGGTGTCCCGTTGTAGTCCCAGTTTCACTCTCCTCCTCCCTCCAGCCAAGAGCCCCCCTTCGCTTACTTAATTTCCTGAAGCTGACAGGGTTTTGGATCGCTCCGGTCACACTACCGGACTCTCTCCACCAAGTGGCGCCTCCCTCGCAAGCCAGGCCGTGGCAATCAAGCCGGTCTTGAAGGGAGGACCCGCTGGGTTTAGGGCTTCGATTTTCTTTCTTGCGCCGAACTCTCTGAGCAGGCCAGCTCCGTCGTCTCGCTGGTGAACGGCGTCTCTGAGCAGGCGCAGGGGAGTAGTGTCGTCAGACGGAGACCTCCTCCTTCTACCAGAGTGCTCAGTGGCCCTTCTCTGAGCCCGCGTGATCGCAGGTTTCTCCCGGCTGAATCTCCGCCCCCTCCTTGAGTCAGCGATCACCTCACCGGACCGGCGCAGCGCCGCGCCACCTCAGCCGGTCACCCGCTCCGCCACGCCACACAGCAGCTCTCAGCCGCCCTCGGCTCTCCTCACCAAGGCCACTACAGCGGAGGAAGAATCTCCCAGCTGCGCCACTGAAGGAAGGTAGGAGGGGAATTTGGTGGGCCAAGCGCAGGCGTCAGGTGGGCACGAGGCACAAGGGGAGGAAGGGAATAATTAGTTCCCTCTTTCCTAACACCAGTCGTCCAGTATTTCTTAAGGTTCAAGTTAATCTCCAGTACTGGACAGGGGGGGGGGGCGACTTCCTCACCCCTTCACTCCTTGATAAGTCTCTCCAACTCACCCAGATTAGGGTTTAACCCTTTTTAACCTGAGTAGACTTCCTGTCCAGGATCACCAGAAACGCAGTCTAACTGGGTCAGGTCTGCAGGAAAAGGAGGCGGTGATACAATGAGGAGGCAACCCTTAAGAAGCAGTCCACCCTCTGAATGTCCTACCCCAAACTAGCGCCACAGCCTGTACTCTAGCTGACCCTCTCTGAATGACAAAATGGCCGCCCTACAGTTGGCCTTTTATACCCCTAGCCTCAAGTGTCCAGAACAGGCCAGAAGGTTCTAGATTCCCTATGGTAACCTATGGGTCCCTTTCCTGAAGTAACCGTTATGGCAGTTACTGGCCACCATTTTGGGTAACTAAGCTTTCCCTCAGAAAAGGAGGGATTTCTAGGCCTATGAGGAACATTGGGGTCAAGGAGCACCTAACCCCCAGGTCAACACCTAAAAGTTCCAGTGGACATTAAAAATGAAAGGATTTAGGGGCAAAAAGGGGACAAAAATAAATAAATAAAAGGAGGGACCACCCAAAGGGCTGACAGGTCTAACAGACACTATAAAACATGTTACCTCCAAACATGTTACCATACAGTGAGAATTATGTGTTATGTTTTAATTTCACACTGAGTCCTACTACGTATGTGAGCAGGCTCTGAATACATGTCTGTATCTAAACTACAAGCCTGATTTTTGGGGAGTGGAACTTTTTTTTCCTCATCAGACATTTATTGAGAGCAAGAGAGTGAAAAAACCAAGGGGGATAGAGAAAGGCGGATAACCTTCACATAGGGACTAAGCAGGATCCTGAAGGATGGAGCTAGTGGGGCAGGGAGTATTGAGTAGTGGATGAAAGAGTCTTGAGGTGGATTGAAGACTATTAGCCTTGGTATTCAGCACACCAACATTTAATTGCACCAGCTGCAGGCTTCTGAGCAGAATTCTTGACAGTAGCACCCTCTCATTTACAAAGGCACTAGATGTACTAGACTTCAGTTCCATCATTGATACACTTTTGGGGCTTATTTACAAGCCCCTTGTGCCGCCCGTGCGTCACTTTTAATATGGGAAAAGTGACTTACTGGCGGCGCAAGGGGCCTCCACGATGTGAATGATTATGTTTGTACTGTTGGAAAACAAACAGAGAGAAAGGGTATTTTTTATATCTGAATATAATGGGAATACTCCTAGACCCCTTGGCTAATCATAAACAAACAAATGGAGGAGTACCCCCTGGTTGTGCTATTTTCTCATCGGGTGGAGAAAAGCAGTGCACTCGAGTGTCTAAAGGGACAGATTCAACCTTTGTTTTGCCGACCCCCACTCACCAACCTGGTTGGTGACATGCTTCATCATCGGGGTCCCACCCGGATAGCCGAGTGCCATCCAGGTGTGCTGCGACACCTGACTACAGTGGAGCGGGTTTCGTTTTTTTCAGTTTTATATGTGAATTTAAAAAAGTGATGTGGTGGTTTTTAAAAATTGTCCAATAAACTACTCAATATCTTACATTTTATTCTGGAGTGTATGGGCAATGATAAAATCGTTTTAATTTAGCTGGTCACCAATGCCTAATTAGGAAGGACTCAGGGAAACAGGAAACGGGTGATGAAATCATAAAAATATGGTCTACATGGTCCACATGTTTCAACCGCTGTTGTTAATATAGGGTTTTCGTCAGGACCAAAGAAAGTAGTCCGGTTGCTGTGCACACTCTAAGGAGCACCCTGCCCTTGACTACGTGAAAAGTATCCACCTAAAAAATTCAGTAGGTGGCTGCAACTTCTTTCTCAAGTCTTGGAAAAAAGGTACCTGTGGAAAAGGAAAAAGACAGACACAACACAGAAGACAAACATATATTTTACATATGTTCAGATTGCTGTGCGATATGATGCACCTTGAAATTGCATTAGCACCCATAAGAAATCTCTGTTACCCCTCCAGATTCCGGCATTCGCCCGACTACCTGGCCTGCTTGCCATTCCAGGAGGGCTCATGTCTCTCAAGGGGTGGCGGATCTTCTTCTGAAGGGTGCCGTTTCGGTGGTTCCTCCTTTGGAGGTGGGGTTGGGCTTCTATTCCCTGATCTTTCTGGTGCCCAAAATTACGGGGGGTTTCCGCCTGGTTCTGGATTTGAAGGTGATGAACTGGTAGGTGATGCGGGTTCCCTTTCGTATGGAGACTTTGCAAAGGGCGATTCCTTTGGTGCTTCCGGGCCACTTCATGTGTACCCTGGATCTTCAGGATGCGTATTACCATGTCCCGGTGCATCCTCGGTCCCATCGCTTCCTGAGGTTTTGTGTTCAGGGGTGTCACTATCAGTTCCGGGTTTTGCCCTTCGGTCTTCGTTCTGTCCCGAGGGTCTTTACCAAGGTGGTGGCTCCCTTGGTCGCCTGGCATCATCTTCAGGGGGCGATGGTGTATCCCTACCTAGACGACTGCTCCATCTCGAGTACAGATCTCAACCGTGTGTTCCTGCCCGATCCTCGGATTGTGACCCTGGTGTCCCTTACTCAGCGATTCCAGGCGGGGGGTTCCTTTCAGGTGCGCCTCTGGTTGCGTCTTATGGGTTTGATGGCAGCGACTGTCTTTACGGTGGCCTGGGCTCGTTTTCACCTGCGCCCCCTGTGGGGGTATCTTCTGTCCCACTGGAATCCGTTGTCCCGCGATTTGGAGTTTCTTCTACCGGTGTCTCCTGTGGTCCTCCCGTCTCTTCTTTGGTGGTCGGCGCGGTTCCATCTGTCTCGAGGTCTCTCTTTGCAGCCTTCTCCTTCGCTGGTCTTGATGACAGATGCCAGCTCCTTGGGTTGGGGGGGCGACCTCGGGATCCCGGTCCTTTCAGGGTCATTGGTCTGTCCTGGAAAGTCACCGGTCTTCAACTGGAGGGAGTTGACGGCTGTGTGCCATGCTGTGATGGGGTTTCGGGGCCGGTTGCTCGGCCGGCATGTTCTGGTGAGGTCAGACAATATGGTGGCTATGGCTTATCTCAATCACCAGTGGGAGTCCATTCGGCCTCTCTGAACGCGGTGGTCATTCCCCTGTTCTGTTGGGCGGATACCAGTTGGGTGGCAGCCGCGCTTTAAAAGAATCTCATCCAATACAATACAATGCCTGCGGATACTGACATACGGACCCCAATCCTGCATTCAAATTTGCCTTTAGCCATCTTGGCAACCCTCTCCGTTAAAGTGACAGGAACTGCACTCTATTGCTATATTTGGGCGTTAGTTTCACCACAAGCGTGGGCCTGGCCAGAGGCCCACTATTTCACCTGCCTCTTAAAAGGAGCGCAGACGCTCAGAATAAGCCCCATCGAACGCTCGGCGCGCGGCTAGCAGCGCCTGGCACTTTTGGATGGAGATTGCGCGCTCGTTTGAACAGGTGCCAAAGCATATTGCTGCTGCACTGCACACTTGTCAGAGGCATCCACACCACACCCGGAAACGCCGTTTTCATTATGTGTCTGCGGTTGCATCACTGGGCGTGGATGTAACCGAGGAATTTCTGATTGTAATAGACCAAGCAACAAGTTCCTCTCTTCGGAAGTCCCTGCCCCTGAGCGATGACACCAAGGGGGAAATTGCTGAATCGAAATCGTTCGAGCATTCGTTCTTGTTCATTTTTTTTCTTTGTTATAGCTCAAGCCTTGGTAGTGGGAAAGGTTATTCAAGGCCCAACGCATAATAAAAAGAACATCTAGTTAAAAAGCAGAAATAACAGCAGTTACAATCAACATGAGAGCAAAGTACATGGAAAACATCAGACTTTAAATGTCAGGAACAGAAACCAGAAAAAAATATGGGCCAGCTGTACTAATGCTTGAAAAAAAACACAACATGGTATTTACACATTGTTTGCTACATGGACAGGTCATTTTTCTTGCTCTGCCAGTTGTACTATCCAGAGCCGAAAAAGTCAATTTGTGAGAATGTTCAGTGTTCACGAGGCAGGATTCTGTCTACGAATCCTTGCGAATAGCTGTGAAGGTAGAGATTGAGGCTTCAGGGGGCAGCAGCCTCCGTACCTGCAGGGCCATTCATAGATCTGGCCCACAATTCCTTTTTCTACACAGTGCTTAACTTATAAAATAAATATGTACAGGGGCCCAAAGCTGTCTTAGGAGCCTGCCACCAGCACTGCTGATTAACAAGTCTGTAAACTCTTGATTTCACCTACTGCTAGTTTCCAAAACATGAGTACCGGTGCCTGCCATCTTCATCCAAGGACATATATTAAGCGCTGCAAATGCAATCATCTTTCAGATAATTTACAGTAAAATTAGAATTATCTCTCACTTACTTAGCAAGGCCATTCCACAATTGAACTCTTCGCATGAAAAGAGTGCAGCTCCCTTTTTCTTTACCCAAAAGCAAGGCCAAGTTGTCAATTTCGGTCATCATTTGACCATAGCAGTCTACTCTAAGATTTGAAGCAAACTAATTCTGACAAATACAGAGGAAAAAGCAAATTAAGCTCTTTGCTTTTTCCACTTTAGACAAACCACCCTGCATTGAATTTCATATTCTACAGAAATCCAACCTAACTTGGAAAGGAATTAAAGAAAGATATGGCGTACACATTCCCAATCGTTTGAGATTTTTCCACTGGAGTGGTAGATACAATGTCCAACTTCTATGCAGCCGTATACACATCCAACATTAGCGGGGACACGGACAAGCTTTCCACGTACTCTGACACACTGCAGCTTGTATGGTTGGACAATGCACATTTGGAATTCCTGGATATGCTTATCACAGTAGAGGAGATTGTACTAATCATTAGTGCACTCCCGAGCGACAAGGCGCCAGGCCTGGACGGATTCACTACTTCCTTCTATAATGAATACACTGACCTCTTGACCTTACATCTATTAGCTATGTAGGAAGACTCACTCCAAAATGGTGCCCTTCCCTCCACACTTAGGGAGGCGGTTATAATATCACTGTTAAAGCCTGATAAACCACCCAATAAATGTGACTGTCACTTATTAATGTTGATAACAAAATGTTGGCCAAAATCCTCACAAATCGCATCCTGCCTTTGTTGCCTACTATGATAAGACTGGATCAGGCGGGTTTATCCCCGGGCGTTCCACTGCACATAACTTAAGTCTGTTGTTTGCAGTGATGCCCCATCTAGAGCCCGATGTGCAGGCGGTAGCTGCCTTGCTTGATGCGAACAAGGCTTTTGACTCCGTAGCATGGGAATACTTGTTCTCACTGCTTAAAAGGCTAGGACTGACCCTTACTTTTATCCAATATATACAATTGTTGTATACCCTCCCTACAGCTCGGGTACGACTAAACGGCCTTATTTCGTAACCAATTGCTATAACTTGTGGACCCAGGCAAGGTTGCCCACTTTAGCCACTTTTATTTGCCAGTGCCATGGAGTGGAGTGGAGTGGAGTGGTGTGGCTCACTGGTTAGAGGCGGCAGACCCGAGAGCAGAGGACGGCCCGGGACCAGGGTTCAATTCCCGACGCGGCAGGGTCGTGGACCAGGGTCAGCGGACTGGATAATTCTCATCTCGGTGCTTACTCTAACCAGGGATCACACTCGGCAACTCTGAGCATTAGCTTGCCTCTTCTCCACAACGGCCCCCCACACACGCCGGGGATGCCTGGTTTCACCTTGGAGATACCCAATAGGGACCATCTCACAGGGAAAGCCAGGATGGGTTCCCCAGCGGTCTACTGCGCAGAGATACTACTTCGGGAGTTGATTCTAGCGCATTACAAACCCACAATTAATTAATTAATGGAGCTACTGGCTGCAAGGCTCAGACACCACCATGCACAGCAGGGAATTGGCATCACTACACGAGGGTTAATATTATCACTGTACGCAGACAATGTCACCCTTTATATATGTGACCCACGCATAAACCTAGCCCCAATAATTTGCGAGATGCTTCAATTTGGAGGCCTTTCCTGGATAAACATCAATTGGGGTACATTGGTGCTATTTCCCCTTACAGACAACACTGTCCCATTCCACACCGACTAACCCTTGACTTGGACCACCAGCCCAGTGTACTACATTGCTAAATGGATAAGCCGAAATATACAGGAACTGTGGTCTGCAAAGTTTGGTCTAGCAATTGAATGGCTCAAAAATAGGATCCCGGTGTGCTCCAAGCAACCTATATTATTTGCTGCTCGCATTGCAATAGCCAAAATGGTAATATTACTGATGTTTTTATACCTTTTTCAAAACATGTAACCCTGCCACTAACTAGCACTGCGACAACTCTGTTCCAACTTAATCTCGCTGGTCTTGGTGGGAAGACAGCAATGTATATCACTTTGACCCTAGCACAAGGTGGGCTGGGAGCACCAGATATGACACACTATGCTTTATGTGAGCAAACACAATTCCTGCATATCTGGATATATCCCACCCGATTTCAACCCCACATGGTGATAGAAAAGCATTGCACCACTCCACTACCCCTTGCCACCGCCCTATATGCCCCTTACAAGACGCCAAGAGGGGAAATAAACTCAGTGGAATGTGTCAGATGGGCATGGGAGGGAAGAAGAAAAATGACAGGAATTTTTCAGTTATATGCACCTTCAATTCCAATTCACGATAACTCCATCATGCCGCCACTTCAAGAGGCAGGAGCAAAACAAAGAGCGAAACACCTACATCTCAATACTTTCTCCGACATATACCCAGGAGATATGTTCCTCCAGATACACCCCTCAGATGACACAAATGTGGTAAATGCGACCAACACACTACTATACTATAAAATCATGGCCACGTAGCGCGCTGGGAACACCATCTTCCCGACACAACCAATATTAGAACACATGATCAGCACCTCCTCTGCCCGGAAATTGATAACACGCCTATACTCGGGGGTGCAAAGGAGTACACCAAATACTGTACTACGGGCTAAGACACAATGTGAGGCAGATATAGTTCCATGATTCACAGACACTGTTGTGGACAGATGGACAGGTTATCCCCAAACTACAGACACAGGTCCATACACTTTAATTTTCTACACCAGCTGTATCGCTCCCTGCTGCAATTATATAAACTGGGGCTAAACGACATCAATAACTGCCTCAGATGCAGTACACCTGGTGTGGAGTTCCTACACCTGGCATGGACCTGTCCCACAATTGCAGCATACTTAATCCATGGTAGAGTTACTGATAGGGCTCTTGGGTTATGTAAAGGAGGTCCCGCTTGGCAACCGCAAACTCATGGCCATGCTGCTGCTTCTGGTCAGGCGAAGAGTGGCTATAGCATGGGGTAGACAGCTGGCACCGAAAGAGAAAGATTGGCTCCAAGATGCGGCCAATAAATATATGATATTAGTTTGCATGCAATACATTGCATGCCATTACAACGCAGTTGTTACATCGCATACGATAACATCGCATGTCATTACAACAACTTGCTGTAGGGGGCATGCTGGATTTAGGAATAGTATAATTTACTATTCCTACTCCAGTTTGTACAACAGCAGGGAAGGTATTGTATTGTAAATACAACAACTTCTGCCCCCTACAGCTAGTCGTTGTAACGACTTGCGATGTCATCATATGCGATGTAACAACGCGGTCGTTGTAACGACCGAGTTGTAATGGCATGCGATGTATCGCAGGCGAACTAAATATGTCTCCTGCGGCCAATTGTTGTGATTAATTATCACACTTCTGGGGCATGATGCCACAGAAATCTCGACCTTAGGACATTTGGGAACCCCTACTCGGCTATTTGAGATCCAAAGACGACACCGATGCGACAGCACCCCTCGACTCACTCCCCAAGCCAGACCAGACAGCTCGACTGGGACATTTGCCCACTAGTATAAACAAGTTGCACATACGTAGGGTCAATAGCTCCTTAATGCACTACAAATAGTCATTGTCTTAGACCAGATCGATATGGCCTGTATGGGCATTGTCTTAGACAGAAGAATTAACATATAATGGCCACGCATAATACAGATGCAAAGAGTAACTGGGCCTAACAAAAAACGATTGTTTACTTACAAACTGAAATATAATCTCCTTGACATTCCCGAAAATTGCAATAGATAAGATTCAAAGGAAAATATCCAGTTTTATTTGGCATCAAGACGAGCTCGGCTGGCCTGGAAGAAATTGAGGAGTAGGCTTGAAAATGGCGGGCTGGCCTTTCCAGATCTAAAATTATATTGTATGGCCTTCCAGTTTGAAAATTGTAGAGCGGTCCTAGGTAAACCGGGGCCCCTAATATGGGAAAGTATGTTGGAAGTGATGGTAAAGGAGTGGGACTCTAAAGGTTTCTTGTACAAGTTTTGGACAAGGAAGTTCTTCAAAAAGGTTCAGTTGAAAATCTTGAAGGCAGCACTCACTCTCTGGCTGGGAGTTAGAGGGATTCTGGGCATGGGTTATTTTTCGGATTTCTCCCCAATCTGGGATTTACCAGGTACACCTGAGTGTTTTAAAGAGAGGCTGGGTATCCATTAAGGAGGGCTGGAATTGTAGTATGGGGGATCTCCTAACAGTGCTGGGTATGTTGCCCTGGAAAGTGTTAGTTTCAAAGACTGGTAATTCTCTTTCTAGATTCAAGTACCTCCAGCTATTATCCTGGGTCGCAGCCAATGTATAGGGAGGTGTAGGAATTCGACTCAAAACTGCAGGATGGGTCCCCAGGAAAAAGGAGGTTGCTTATTGGCACTGGACACTACACACTGCAGAGGACAGGAAACTGAAGACACCATACTCGGTGTAGGAAGAAGTCATTCAGTGGACTGAGCTACAAACAATTTGGAAATTTTCTTTAAAACTGCTGTACTCAGTGCTGTAACCAGTGAATTTGAAATGCAATCATGTTTTCCCCATCAATAGGCTCTACTGGACTGCCCAGAAGATAGCAAAGTTTGTGCAAGAACCGATACCAAGATGCCGTAGATGTGGTCTTCTAAAAGCCGACAACCAACATATGTTTTTTTAAGTGCCCAGAACTACAGGCCTATTGACAGGAGGTGGAGAAGGTGGTCAAGGACATTTTGGGGTCAAATATAATGTGGAGCTTAGGGGGAACAGCCATTTCAATGCGGTTTTTACCACATGTTGCAATTACATTGCATGCGTTACAACGCATACGATGTTGCAACGCGTGGTAAAAACCATGCATACCATTACATCACATGCACTTTTACAACGCATGCAATGTAATGGCTATCCACGTCGTGAGGAAACTGAGGCTGTTTCCTCAGAACGACGTTGACCTCTGATGACGCAGGAGCAGAGACGGCGACACAGGAACCACAAGAAAAGAGGTAAGGCTGATTGTGCTTGGGGTGGGGGTAGTGGTTTAGGGTAGGGTAGTGTAGTGTAGGGGTGGGAGTAGTGTGGGTAGTGTAGTAGTGTTTTGGAGTTCGGGGTAGTGTAGGGGTGGGATTAGTGTGGGTAGTGTAGTAGTGTTTTAGGGTTAGGGCTAGTGTTGGGGTGGGAGTATTGTGGGTAGTATTGTAGTGTAGTAGTGTTTTAGGGTTAGGGGCAGTATAGGGGTGGGAGTAGTGTGGGTAGTGTTGTAGTGTAGTATTGTTTTAGTGTTAGGGATAGTATATGGGTGGGAGTAGTGTGGGTATTGTAGTAGTGTTTTAGAGTTTAGGGTAGTGTAGTGGTGGGAATAGTGTGGGTAGTGTTGTAGTGTAGTAGTGTTTTAGGGTTTAGGGTAGTGTAGATTTGGGAGTAGTGTGGATAGTGTAGTAGTGTTTTAGGGTTTAGGGTAGTGTAGTGGTGGGAGTAGTGTGGGTAGTGTTTTAGTGTAGTAGTGTTTTAGGGTTTAGGGGTGGGAGTAGTGTGGGTAGTGTAGTAGTGTTTTAGGGTTAGGGGTAGTATAGGGGTGGGAGTAGTGTGTTGTGTAGGTGTAGGGGTAGGCTTGTCCCTTACCTTGCATACTTTTACCACGAGTATAGCTTTACCACGCATGCCTTTGCATTGTAATGGCATGCGTGGTAAAGGCAAACTTGTGGTAAAAGTATGCGATGTAATGGCATGCGATGTCATTGACATCGAGTAGTAATACCCGCGTTGTAATGGCACGCGTGGTATTAGTATGCGATGTAATGACATACATCCAGAGCTTAGCATTGGTGTTTATGGGGGTGGAAGTCCGCCACAGACAGCCCTTAACAAGAGTTAGGAGGGCACTTCTGTTTTATTTGATGCTTTTATCTAGTAGGGAGATTTGTAAGCGTTGGACAAATCCCATACCTCCCAAGGGGCTTTATTGGCTCCAGGCAGTCAGAAGTGTATGCAGAATGGATATCAGCTCTGGATCAGGGTGGAGGGGGCAGAAGGGGGTGGAATCCATAGTCGGATATGGAACGATTTTCAAAGATGGTGTGGAATGGCAATGACTTAAGGAAGTGTCCTGTGATTACCCCTGCATGAAGCCAGTAACCAGGAAACTGATAGGACTGGATCAGCAGGGCCAGAGATATCATGCAATCGGCCTGAGGTTAATGCAGGTTTTCACAGAAAGGACTGGTTTTGCAGATATTCGTGATATGAGAATTCTTTTCTTAAAAAAGCAAAACAATCTTCAAATTCCCATAATGCTGCAAATGTTTGTTTTTATGTTGTTTCCAAGGCCTGGCCGAATATGTACGGATGTACTGCTCCAAAATGCTGGAAATGTGGACACACAGGCCAAATGAATGTAAAGTTATATAAATGCTAATAAAAAAGAAATAATTATTATAAATTAAATAATTAATTCTAACCTAATTAAAATTTAATTTACTTTCTACCATACACGCCAACAAAACCAAAACACACACCTATACTTTTGGTGAAAAAAATTAATTACACAGTTAACATAATGAATTATAAATTAAATAATCATTATTAAATAAAAATATTAATTACTTAGAATTAATTTACTTCCTACCCTGTACCTCATAAACCCCAGAACCCACACCGTAGTAACATAATTCATTATCAATTAAATAATTAATATTAATTACCAATTAATTATTAACTATTTGTTAATTGCATTATTTCCCACCCTGCACCCCTATAAACCCCACAACCTACACATTAAGGGGTCGATTCTGATTCGGGAAAAACCGCTCTGAATAGCCGTTCGGATCGTTTTTCCCGTACGAATCGTACCCTGCAAAGTCCCCCGTACGTACGACGAAGTACGATTCGTACCAGGAGCTGGACTCCGTACGAATCGTACAGAGACTGTATGAATCTAATTCCTGTAAGAATCTCCCTTGGAACCCGCTGTACGTGACATCTGTACCATTCGCGGCTGGATTTTCCAACCCAGCAAGTTCGATACGTGTCGGATATGCACCGTATGACCCTTTTTCTATGGGAGCTGAAAACAGCCGTAAAAGCAGAGTTCGCCCCGAAACAGGTACAGAACGCCCCCCCCCCAGGTACAGCGCGTACACCCCATGATCCCATGGGTACGGTGCGTACCCCTGCAATCATGGGGTGTATGCACCGTACTCCTATGATCATGGGGTGTACGGAACGTACCCCATGTTCGCTGGGTGTACGGTGCGTACACCCTGCGATCTCAGGGGTACGGTGCGTACACCCCATGATCGCAGGGGTACGCACCGTACCCCACGATCATGGGGTGTACGGACCATACGGTGTGTATGTGATCGTGTGCTTTTCCGTATGAATCGCCCTTACCTGACGTGGACCGTACGAACCACGTCCTCATACCCCGGTCCGGATCGTACTCGTCGGGTCGTACGGCATGTTTACGATTCGTACGGAGAGGGCTCCGGATATGAATCGTACAGACGTTTTTTTTCCACGATCGGAATCGACCCCAAAATGTATATTTAAAACAAATATTTAACACTATTAACATAATTAATTATCAATTAAATAATTGCCATGCTGTACCCCTATAAACACCCAACACAAAATTGAAATAAAAAAAGTAATTACGCTATTAACACAATTATTAATTGAAAAAATAATATCAATGAAAAATTAATCATTTATGTATTGTAATTAAATTACTCCCCACCTTGTGCCCCTAAACACCCACAACCCGCTACGGTACTAAAAAGAATAAAAATGAGTTACATAAAATGTAATAACTACTAAAAAATTTACAAAGACAATAAAATACATAAACAATTATTATACAAAAAAGTCGTATACATTTAAAATATATACCAAAATGCATAACAATAATTACAAAACAATATAAACACCTATAATTTTGTAATCAATATTAATAACTTGGATATTAAAAAAATATATATTACTTACCTTAAAACCGATATTCTTGACAACAATATTCTTGCTGACGATCTTTCCATGTCACAATAATTTTGACTTGATATTTCCAACTCAATATTTTGCCTCACCATCATAAATTCCACATGGTATGCAAATGCAAATAGTGCCCAGTCGGAGAATGCGCAGCACAGGGGCGGGTCCCAGTGATGTCTATTGCACCTGCACAGATGGGTAATCCTAGATTTAATTTGAATCAATTTACAAAAATGAATACTAATCAATTTCAGAATGCTATGCCATAATTCCAGAACCCATAACAAAATACCTTACAGCAATTCCCCCTTTTCGAAACTGATATCTTGAGTTTAGATAATTACTAAAAATGATACCTGAGAGAGGAAGAAGATTGCGTACTTGGTGCAGTCTTAGAGGTAGACCAGAATGGCCCATATGTAGATGTTGAGGTTTATGCTCCACCGTATAATTTCCATTGATACCAGTGCCACCAGGTCCACAGTTAGAACGGTGGAAGTTCCAGACTTACCTCTCTCAGGAAAAACAATCAAAGTTGTGGGAATAACTAATAAACAAATTCAAAATTCAGTTTCTGAAAAGGCACCAGTAAAAATAGGATTCTTTGAAGAGAAGCACCAACTTGTTTGTGATTCAAGTCATGTGAACCTTTTAAGGAGTGATTTACTGTGCTAGTTAAACTGCACCATCTACTGTACACAGGAAGGTGTAGCATTCCAAAGACATGATGAGGATGCAGAGTTTAAACTGATCAGACAGCAAACAGAGGAAGGACTATTTCCTGTGTTAGCTGTTGATGAATTACCCAAAGATTTGAGAGAAACTGTGAATGAAGAAGCTTGGGAATATACAGGGAAATACATCAGACTAATTAAAGGTGTAGAACCAGTCCGAAATACTTTGAAACCATATGCTGTTTACCCTAGAACACCATTGCACCATTTGACCTCAGAAAATATTGCAGACATATAACCAATGATAGGTGACTTATTACAAAAAGAAATCCTGAGAGAATGAATTGGAAGTCCTTGTAACTCTCCAATTGTGGGTTTACAAAAGTCCCAATGGAAAACATAGGATAGTTCAGGATTTATAGAAGATAAATTAAATTATAGTGCCCTGTTGTCCTGTGGTACTGAATACAGCCACCATACTGTTTCAAATTCCATGTACTGCAGAATGGTTTACTGTGATCAATCTATGTCAGGCTTTCTTCTTGGTGCCATTGCACGAAGAGAGACAATTTTTATTTTATTTTGTCTTCCATCAGAAATTGTTAACATGGTGTTGTGTCCCTCCAGGGTCTACAGAGAGTCAGTCAATCTTTAACCTAACCAGATTTTGAAAAAGAATCTAGAGAAAATATAGATGATTTGCTTGTGGCATAAGAAAGGCAGAATGCATGTAAAATTGGTACCACTGCACTCTTGAATCACCTGGCAAAGAATGGACACAAGGGCCCTAATTAGGATGTCAGTCAGAGTTGCCTTCGACCAATATCCCTGCGGTTTCGAAACTGACTGACCAAAGGTCAGAAATTCTGAAACCGCAATTATGATGCGACCGCACATGGTGCGGTCACAAACTCCCATTTCCCTATGGGGGCTTGTGAGGTGGTCGGAAACGGGCCGCAGCACAGGCTCCTATAGAGAAATGGGAGCTACTGTAAATCCCTGCACCATGTGGCAGGCACCACATAGTGCAGGGGTTTCTTCTGGCCCACAACTGTAGGACGCAGAGAGAAGGGGGCCCTGCTAGATGCCCCCAAAGTCTCTTTCCAACAGGCTTTCCATTTTGGAAAGCCTGACATGGCAAGCCTGTTGGAAACTGACATCTTAATCCTGACAACGTAAACGCCGTCCGTAAGGCATTATGTTCGGTTTCAAACTGGCTCCTTGAGCTCATCGGAAGCCAGCCAGATTGACCAGCTGGTTCAGATACCGACCGCCATAATCTTAATACTGCAGTGAGGAACCCGAACCAATAATGTCTTTCGGTAAGCCTCTGACGAGTGGTCGGAGGCTTACCAACCGACATCCCAATAAGGGCCAAAGTGTTTTCAGGGACACTGCAGTACTGCCAAAAAGAAGTTTATTATCTGGGACACATCATTATGAAGGGAGCTATAAAAGTGTCAGAGTGGAAGCTTTTTTGCAGATGAATCCGCCACAAACTCAGAAAGAAATCAGGATGCATTTGGGAGTGGTTGGCTACAGTAGGGAGTGGATATCAAGCTTTTCTTTGGTGGCAAAGCCTTTACTGAGGCTGACACACAGAGATACATTTGATATGATTCCATGGGACAATGTATGTGCAAAAGCATTCCTGGAGTTGAAAGATAAACTGTGCCACACCCTGGCCCTAAGAATACCAGATTATTTAAAAGAGTTCTGACTATTTTGAAGTGAGAAAGGCGGGTGTGCTCTCTCAATTTTGACACAAACACATGGCGGTTCTCAAAAACATGTTGCTTACTTTTCTACAACCTTCCCATTTGCTTTAAAGCGGTGGCCATGGTAAGTACTTGTCTGGAAAAGAGCTAGAACATGGTGATGGGATACCAATTAACTATCATGGCTCCTCACTCTGTGGAGCTGTTTCTAGCTAGAACAAAGACGCAATGCATTACCCATAATAGATTGACAAAATATGAGCAAAGTAGTATGTGGTTTTAAAAGGTTGCACAGTATTGAACCCTTCAACGTTATTGCGTGTAAATGATAAAAAATGTGATAAAATTGAATACAACTGTCTAGATGTCACAGATTTGTGCACCAAACCCCGCCCTGATATTATGGATGAACCCCTGATTGAGCCCAATTATGTGTTATTTGTAGATGGCTCATGCTTGAGAGGTAATGATGGCACACTCAGAGCAGAACATGCTGTGTGCACCATAAATAATGTGGTTGAAGCTACGTGTTCTCTGCCCAAGTTGCTGCATTAATTGCTTTTACTAGAGCCTTCAGTTTAACTGTTCAAATGAGAGTCACCATATTTACTGCCAGCCAATATGGGTTTGGTATAGTCCATGATTTCTGACAGTTATGGTCTCAGTGAAGTGTTCTCACATCCTCAGGAACCCCCATCAAGAACCTACTAGATGCATTACAGTTACCAGGAGAAATTGCTGTGGTGAAGTGCTTATCTCATCAAGGAGGAAGCGGATACGTTGCCATTGGCAACTGATATGCTGACTCAATAGCCAGATACTATTCTCTGTTAGCCTGTTAATTTAATGGATGTTTTGCATGGGAGTCTGAAGAGGAGAGTTCTTTTGCCATGTTGATGCAAATCACTGATATGTGGGATGAGCTGAGGAGGGTCCAGGAAAATGTATCAGAAGCACCACAGAACAATTAGGGAAAAGTAGGTTGTGAGAAAAATGCAAATGACAGCTGGATGTCAGCAGATGGGAGACCGGTACTACCACACAGCTGGTTGTTTCCAATGGCATGATATTGCATGGACACACATTTGGGGAGAGATGCCATGGTGAAACTTTTCAGACAGAGTGGGTATAACCCCAGATTCAGGATGCTGGCAGAATAGGTTTGCCATAGGTGCATAACTTGTCAACACTTACATGCAGGGAATGGAACACATGTCACTCAAACACACCTAGGGAGATCCGGTGGCCCATTCAATAGGATGAAGATGGATTTTATTGAGATGTCTGTCCATAATGAGCTGAGATATATCCTGGTGATAGTGTGTGTCTCCTCAAGATGGGTGGAAGCCTAACTTACTAGAAGAAACAACAGCCTCACTGTAGGAACATTTTTATTATGTGAATTGATCCCCAAATTTGGCATGCCGATTTCTCTTGAGTCAGATAGAGAAACACACTTCAACAACGAAGTCATGAAGAGGATCTCCATAGCCTTTCAAATCAAAAACAGATTACATTGCAGTTACATACCAGAAGCCGCTAGTATTGTTGAGCATGAAATACTGTTTGGCACAGCCGCGAGATTACCTGCTGTTCCCGCAAATGCTCTCTTGAACATTACTAATGACAATATGTTGGACTATTGCAAGGAACTGGCTGACATTGTCCATTCTGCCTATCATCAGGTCTCAGCTGCCACACAAAATCTGCATCAAGAACAGTGTCACAACCTCAATCCTGGTGACTGGGTCCTGATCAAAAAGCATGTTTGGAAGACTTGCCTTGAGCCCAGATGGAAGACCCCTTTCAGGTGATCCTACTACACACACTGCTGTTAAGTGTGCTGGAGTCCAAAAATTGATTCATGCCTCTCACACCAAAAGAGTGAACAATCCAGAAGGGGCGCCTTTAGTCTTTGATCCTGAGCAAAGAGCATTGGTAGTTGCACCACCAGTTGAGAGACTGCCTAGAAGCACCATTGCCATTCAGCAAGATGGGGATGAAAGGCATGAAGAACAGTGAACAGAAAATCAAGTATAAGTAGCAAAAATAACCCAGAGTGGTGTGGAAACCTCTAATAAAAGAGAATGAGAAATCAAGTCACCAAGAGGAAGTTCTTTGAATGTGGCTTTGAAAGAAGAAGATCCAGGTGAAGGAACCAGCACCGGAACAAGGCAAAGCAACCAAAAAGCAGAATGGCCACAAGGCTATGAAAACAGTAATCCAAGAAGAAGTGCTTCAATAGCCCAAATACCAGAAATTATACCCGAAGAGACTGAGTCTAGTGACGAGAACATCTTAGACCCAAATCAGAAAAACGTAAGAATATCAAAAAGATCATGAGTGCCTTTTCACAGGTATTCAGCACCTGAATTGTTGTAGTTTGTGAACACAGCCTTGAATGTTACATTGGAAGATGTGTGCAATGTGAAGGCTGAACTATTTAAACCTCCCTGAAAGGAAAACGAAACAAAGTAGAGATAAAAAGTTATTGCAAAAAATCAGAGACCGAACAGAAGGAAGAGATTTAAACAATGTCTATTAGATATTTGTTATTTTAGCTTGTTATAATACAGAAGACTAACCTAGGTCTGGGCTGAAAGTTACAGAGGCATAGAGATAACATTTTAAAAGAACACAGAGTAGGGCTAACGATTGTCTGGATATGCTCTTAACAGAAGAAGAAAAAAGAGGGGAAAAAAGAAAAAGAAATAACCACACTAAAGAAACTATTCACTAAACTTCATCACCAGCTATTGACCAAGTGCTTTGAACTGACTCAGAGAATATGTTGCATTAGAAATAAAGGTAACTATATTATAGGTTCAATAATCGTATTAAAAATAACAATGTTCACTATAGTACTGATAGAATTTTACTAAGCAGCAGAGTCAAAGCTTAAAGACAAGAATGTTACTAATTCCTATACTTACAGTACTAGGGAAGATCCCTTTAGTTACTAATTTGTAAGATACAAGAAGGATGATTATTCCATTAATGTCTATTGTAGGTTAATACAAGAATACACTAACTCAATGTGCGCAAAAGATTGCTACGTCTGTGCACACTTACCTGCTTCGGTGTCAGAAGAAGTTACCTACTATAGCATGCCTTTACTTCATGCTATTTCTTTCATTACCTTATTTTCATTAGTTTTTACTTGAGGACATTTTGAGTACTTTTATTCTAATCATGATCTAATACTTTCCCACGTACTATTAACAGAAAGCATGAACTTACATTTGCAAGCAAAGGATATGGATACAGTCTCGTACTATTTCTTTCCCCATAGACCTATAGATAGTATAAAGGCTTATAAAGACACTCTAACCTGCTTAATGCGACCCATAGAAAAGGCTTACATAATGGCATACCATATAATTTTAATGCACTTAGATAGTTTTTTTTGTATATATACATAATGAAAAGGTGTATTAATAAAAAGAAAATGCTTGCTGCAGCTTACATTGTGTGATCTAATCAGGACATAACAGAATTTGAATGTTTCATTTCATATAGTAGCTTATTATTATACAATGAGACACCAGACAGCTACCAGAGGAAGCTTGCACAGGGTTCTCATGAGAACCTTAGTAGATGTAACTTCTTGTAATACGTTGTAGCCACTTCTAACTGACTTGATGCTGATGTGTACGTTTACAGTTGGAATTCGTGGGCAAAGACCACAAACCATTCAAAGATCTCTCACCACTGGACGATGACATATTCACCTATTTTGGAACATGTTGAGATGCTTTCTATATAGTACGTGTTCCTAGCTAGAGAGATACTCTTTCCTTATTCAATGCATCCCTACCCTGCCATGTCCTTCGGCACATTGCTGTGCTACCCTGACTTGCCACAAGCTACAGTTTTCAGTGTTTTCTTTGTTTTCCCTGCTCTTCATGGGGAGACTTTTCTGTTTTATGCTGATCATAGCTGCTGCTGCAATTCTTTCCTTCACTACCTTCTAGACGGTTGCTACTGCAATTATCTGGAGAACTCGGCTGAGTCTCCAAAACTACCTTTTATGGGGAGTTTGATCTTCCTCTTAGTTATTTGACTTTGCTCCAAAACCTACTTACTCTTTCCAGAAGGCACTCTCTATAGGTTTTTGTTAGGACAAAATAGGTTCTTTAGTTTAGAATAGACACTATACTCTGAATGGAACACACTGTTTTTATTTCTCTATGTGTGTTCTTACCAATCTTATTTCTTATTAATCCTGTAATTGATTTTCCACTAATTGAATAAAAGAACAAAAATACAGACTAATCTACTAAGATGAGAAAATAAATGTAAAAAAAACTTCACCAACCCTCTCTTTATTCACTGAACAGCCAATGTAATTATTGACAACTTTGTTGTGGAATGCTCCATTCGAAAACGTTGGCAAAGCTTAATCAGCCTAGAAAGGAGTGGAAATTCCAGTTCCTCTAAGTAAGTTTAAAGTGTTGTAATGTGTGGAACTTTATGAGAGTCTTCCATGCTAGCAATACGAAGCCTGCATAGTCTAGATGCCACTTGCCTCTTTCTTACCCCATCATACACTCCCTTCTCCTTTTTCTCACTCTTGTATGTTCTTTTTCATCCCTACTTTTCCCTTTGTCATAATTTTTTTCTCTCTCTCTTCTTCCTCCTTTCATCCTTTTGCATTTTCTCTGTCTTGCTCTAGGTCAAAATGTGATGAGGCAAAGAAAGTGCAGTCCCCAAAAATGATTGCTGTTGTGCCCACGTGCAACCACCGGCTCAAATTAAGCACTGGGTAGAGGCATGGTAGGATACACTACTTTCCCTTTGACCGGACCAGTAACTATACACTTCATCCATGTCACCCTAAGTGGAAAAGGTGTGCCCAGACGTGGGTCCCGTGCTCACTGCACCACTGGATTCAAGCTAGCCTGGCTGATGAGGGGTGATGCCCCGAATCCAGTCCAAGGATGCTTGTTTCTGGTCCAGGTAGGACCTGGCCTGGCAGTTCGGACTGGACTATTCCCATGAGGAACAGGGTCAAGACTGATTTGCATATGGCTGGGTCCAAATTGGGGTGGCATGGTGAGGAAAAGAATGATGAATTAAACCCAGATCTGTGTGAATGGGGGTGATTGTTTGCATTGTTCAGCCTTCCGTTCATCGTTTGTTCTTTTTGTTGATGTGATTTTTCAGAAAATATTTACCTGTACAATAAGCGGATTTAAAATGGTGGTGGCCTCTAGGGGATGAGAGCATAAGAAGCATGAATAAGAACTATTTACAAAAAGAATATCCTAATACATAAGGCCTAGAATCACATAAGTATCCTCCTGCTTCCAGTCTTTTTCCTTCTCCTCCAGGTCCTTTTATGCCTTCTGGTGTTGATCCATCACCTGTTCCTGTTCCAAGTCCTCCTTTGTCAGGTTGTTTACAGTCCTCCTGGCCCTAGACTGGCTAATTCTGGTCACCTTGGTATTGGTGTTCTGACCCTACAGCTCCTTTTCTAGTCCTTCCCGACCCTAGCCATTCCTGACCCTAATGTTCCTGGCCCTACCTTATATTAGTTCTTCCTGGGTTTTCTGATTCTGGAACTACTGAACCTCCCTACCCTGATCCTCCTGGTCTGCTGAGACCTTCTCCAACTAGCCCTATTGTCCTGGTTCTCCTGGATCTGGCATGCCTAGTCTTGCTGGTTTGAGCCATTCTCATTCTCCTTACCCTGGGCCCTATCTTGCTAGTCCACCTGGTACTATGCATAATAGTTCTGGTCCTCATTATGTTCTGTTGGTTTGGGCCTGATCCTATTGATCCTGGTCTGGTCCCATTGGTCCTCATGGCTCTGGTCCCACTGATCCCCACCAGCCTGGTCCTCCACTTCCACTTGGTACTTCAGGTCCTGGTCCCTTTGGTTCTAGTCCACCTAATCTTCCCCATCTTGTTACTGAACCTAATGGCCATAGTTTACCGTTCCTGGCCTGACTAGTTTGCATGGTTCTCATCTATTTTGTCATGATACTCTTTGCTCTGGCCTTCCATGTCCTTGTTATCTTCATTCTGCGCTAACCTGTCCACTTAGTCCCGATCCTCCTTGTTCAGGTCTTCCTGTTCTGATCCACCTGGCCTGGTCATCCTTATTCTTGACATCCTGTCCCTCCATGTCCTGGTCCTCTTTTTCTTCCTCATCCTGGTCCTCCTTGTCCTTGTATGCCAGGTACTGATACTCCTGGGTCTCTGTGACTTTATCTTCCTTTTCTCACTGATTGTGCTCTCACGATCCTCGTTGCCCTGGTCCTCATAGCTCTTGTCATCCTGGCTCTGGTTGCATGGCCATATCCTCCTGGGTCATCACGTTCTGTTCTCCTAATGTTCCTCACTCTTAATCTGGTTTGCCTAGCACAGGTCTTCCTATTCCTGGTCCTCACAGTCCATGTTCTCTTTGGGGTTCTGTAACCACTGGACTTGATCCTGTTGCTTCAGGTCCTCCTTATTTGGATCTTTGTATGACCAACTCTTTTTCCTAGTCCTCCTGGAAATGCTGGTCCTTCTAGGCCCCTTTAGCCTAGCTCTTCCTGTTGCAGGGGGGTCCTATTGACCCCCATCCCCATGACCGCCTTCTTATAATTCTTCTCACTCCTGTTCATCCAATTCCTGGTAACCAATTCTTAGCCCTGCTGGTCACTTTGATCTACCAGGCCCCTTGTGTCCTCTTCCTCTAGGTCTCTCCCTCTTGGCCATTGTCCTCCTAGTGTGGATAGTCCTTGCCCTCCTTGTCCTGTGCGTTATCCTCATGGTCCTTCTGGCACTACTCACAGTGGCCTGGGTCCTCTTAGTCCTAGTTGTCTTTGTTTGGGTCCTTCTGAACCTGACCTTTTTGGACCTGGTCCTCCTGGCTATCTAGGTCCAGTTACCTTGATCTTCCTGGCTCTGGTTATTGTGTCCCTCCGTATCTTCCATACCCTGGTCCTGCTACCCCCAGGTCCTGTTCTTTCAGTTCCACTTGGTACTCTGGGCCCTGGTCCTAAAATCCCTGGCACTCCTGGGTCTGTTCCTAGTCCTTTTAGTACTGAACCTTATAACTCTTCTGGTCCTCTTGGTATCCTTGGTACTGGCCCCTTTGTATTCCTTGCATTTTCTGGTCCCCTTGTCCTAGCAACGATAATCCTCATGCTCCTAATTATCCTAGTCTTTCTCGATCTGGGCCTGATCCTCCTGGCATTGGTCCTTCTGGTCCTTGTCCTCGTGGGTCTATACCAGCAGACCATGGACCTTCTTGTTTAGGTCATCCTGGGCCTGGCCATCCACTTCCTCAACTTCCTGACCATCCTGTTGCTAGCCCGGCAGCCTGGTTCTCCTATTTGTGGTCATCGTGTTCCTGATATGCCTGGGAGTGATCCTCTTTTGCTCTTCACCCTAGTCCTCCTGCGCCATCCTAGTCCTACTAACATTCCTAGTCCCTAGTTCGCCTATTTCACCTTGTTCTTGTCTATTTCACCCTGGTCTTCTCTATCATGGTACTCCTACTAATGATCGTTCTGGGTCTGGCCATCTTCATCCCTTTGTCACTGGTCCTCCAAGATCCCATCTTGCGGGTCACCCTGGTTTATTTATTCTTTGACCCCCTGGTTTACTGTCCCCCTGAGTCTGATCGTCATTGGCCTTCTGATTCTGGTTCCCACATGTCTTGGACTTCCTGTTCCATTATATTTCTCATTGTCCTGCTGATCTAGGGTCTCCTGGTCCTGATAGCTCTGGTCCTTTCTGGTAGTGGACTTCCCAGCCTGGTCCATTTGTTTCTGGACCCATGGTCCTCACTGATCTGATCTGTGTGCTCCTAGGCTTCCTGTCTGTGGTTCTTCTTTCCACTGGTCTCCTGATACCGGTCCTATTTAGTCCATACACCTGGTTTGCCACTGCAGGCCTGGTTGATCCGCTCAGACCCTCCTAGCCTTATTCCTTATGGTCCAAGTCCTTCTGTCCCTTGTACCTCTAGTCTCTCTGTTCCTTCAAGCCCTAGTCCTTCTCGCCCTGTTCCACATCTTCCTTGCCCTCCTGACCCTTTTTAACCCTGGTACCAGTATCCCTATTACTTTTTTTATCTTGTCCTTGGTTGTTCGATCCTGGTCCCCTATGGCATTGGTAACCTTGGTCTTTGTGCATTCCGTCACCATGGACCTGGGCCTCCCTGTCCTGGTCCTCATAGCCTTGGTCATTTTAGCCCTCAAGATGGTTCACCTCCTGGTCCGCATCCTCCTACTGGCCACTATCTTCCTCCTACTTGTCCTACTCCTTTCTTCCCCAGGCCCCACCACAAAGACTTCAGTCAGGTACAGCCTCCAAGCCTGTCACTAAGAACATTTCTTTGGCTTCTACATTTCTTTTGCTGAGACAGCACTGTCAAGGACAGAAATGAGACTCTGTAGAGATAGGACCTTGCCACTTAAAAGACTGCTTATCGTGTTAAAAACAAAACTACCATTACCAAGATACACTGGGTAAGTGACTAAAATGTCAGTGTGGCTAAAGGGGCCACTAAAAACATGAGACCAATAGGCATCTATGCCAGAAACCCGCGTTGCTGGTTGAATAGTACGAAGAATGTATTTTATGCAATAGGCAGCAGAGTGAATAGAATCTCCTCCCATGAATTGCCTGGATGCATTGCTTACCTGTCTCCTGCTCCCATTTCCTAGTTCCATAGAAGCCCCATTACTGTGTCTCACTCAATTTACCTCCTGCAAGTATCCCAAAGCACTGTGCCCCAAAGCACCAATTGCCTCCTATAAGTATCCCTCACTCTGTGGCTGATATACCACTATTTCTTAGCTTTACCTATCTGCCGGTGCTTGTTGACTGCCGCTGCATTTCCAGGTCTGAAATATTAAAAGGAAGCCAAAACCTAACACAAGCCCTTCCACAAGAAGCTGAAAATGAACCCAGTCCTCAAAAAGCATCAAAAGTTAGAACATGAACATTATCAAAATTGTATTCTCATAAGTGAAGAAAACAATTATGCAATAGACATATCAAGTGCCTCACCTAATGCAATTTACTAATTTTCCAGCATTGCTGCAAGCACCCAAGATTGTCACGCAGTGTGGCACGTGGCAGGGCTGCACAGGAAGACAAATTTAATTTAATCAGAGTCTGCATGTTGTTCCTTGCAGCTGAGGTGCTGGATTTCCTTGTTGCAGTGAAAGTTTTCCTGGGGCCAAGATAATGGATAATTTATTAATCAATTATCATTAAATTCACAGGCTGGGCTGATACTGCTCACTAGGGCTCTCTGCCCTTAGTGCCTGCATTTGTTCTTAGATGTTAAGCAGACCAGTCCCTAGACATCTGTGGACTGTAGCTGGACATTATGTTTCCAAATTGCTGCACAGGATGCCTACTTTTGATGGGGCTTTTCAATGTCAGAGTGAAGGGCAGAGCAGAAGGCCCTGCTACAGCATAGAATGCATCGGACAGTCAACTCCTGTCTGAAATTAGAGTATACCACCATGAAAAAGGTAAAGTACACCAAATTATTCAAGACAGCCCGGAACAGTCACTTACTTGTTTTCCGTGCAGCTGTAGAAGCCTGTGACACGGTCAGCAGCTGGTGACCTGAATCTGCATTTTCAGTTATTAGGCCATGAGCCAGGGCCTCAAATTCAGGGCATTGGTACCACTCGGGGTATGGGTTTCAACTTGATTATTTTTTGCAAGGTATGGATGCCTAGAGATGGTAAATATGTGATAGTAAGTCATCACTCTTTGCCTTTTGTCTGATAGTATTGGACTAGTAACCACAGCCATGAAAAAATAATGGTTTTCACATTGGATTATGTGTCCGTGGATCATTCCGAAGACATCTCTTGTTATATCGGCTTGATAATTCACACGTTCAGCATGTTTCTTCAGACAGTCCATTCAAGGTGGAAGTTGATAACTATCAATCTCACCCTTCTTTGCACAGAATATGTGAAATCTCAAGTCATTCATGTGATGAGCAGAAGATTTTGGTGCATACAGCAAGCATGAGAATTGCTCCAATTTGTTCATTAGTTCTTCAGAGAGATCCCATTAGTCTCTGAGCTGCAAATATGCGTATGTCTGTTCGCAGACAGGATTTTGAATGCACATACTTTTCCTTTTCCAGAAAATGCGCTTACTGTGTCACATCCAGTAAACGTATGAACACCTATCATAGCGCGACAAACATTTTCACCAAAAGTTGAAGCCATTTTCCCAATGCCAAGGACTCGCATGCATATTTAAGTACCACATTTCAGAGACAAGTTAGCCATGATTCTGTCATGGAATCCCAAACACATAATAAACACATCGGTGTCATTTGAGCTTATCATTACTGCCTCATAATCCTCATAAGCAGTGTGTGCAGCATCCAGCAACAAATGGCCATCTGCTTCTTCGTGTATACTGTTGAGATTGGGTACTTCGTAGCTCCCTTCAGTTGTGATTTTGTAGCATTTAACTTCACAGTTCTCAAACAGTGTTTTATTGTCAAGTTTTACAAAATACTCAGGGTTCCTCCATTTGTTGATAAGAAATGGACGAGAGTTCTTTATTCCTTACGTGGCTTAGGAATTTGATCTGCCGTTTGACAATCTGGGAAGGTGAGATGCTCTGTAACTGGTGCCTGAGTTCTTCCCCTTTGATTGTCCTTTCGCTGTTCTTAATAGACGTCTCATTGTACACATCAAATACACCATCAATTCTTTGACTCTTATTTCCTCCATGCCATGGACAAGACAGAGATGGCAACCTCACCAAAGTTTGATTCCTCTCATTTCACTCTCTGAACAAGAACCATACCATCAATCGGCATGGCTGAATTTCCAGGTATTTCCTCAGTAGGTGTAATGGTTTTCTGCAAGTATATTGCTAAAACAGCTTGTTTTGTCTTTCGGAACAGACCTTCTTTAGTTGTTAAAGCCCATGTTAACGGACCTAAGCGATGAGAGTACATTCGCCATTTGAAGATTCGGATTCTGTGCTGCCACAATGAATCAACCAAATAGTGCCTTGAATTCTTTCATGATGATTTGTCCTGCCATTGCTATTCACTGCCTTGTTCGTGGACATGTCAATGAAGGTTTTTTAGTTTGTTCATTTTCATTTGGTAATGAAACTTCTTAATAGGTGATTTATTCCCAAGTCGTTCAAGTTTGAAGTCTGTACAGCCTTGTTCACCTATTTCATGTGCCTTCATTATGTCAGATGTAAGGTCTTGCGATGCCTTTTTTGCCATGGAGAAACTAATGAGATCATGTGGCCCAACAAATGGGTTTATCCAGTTTGAACCAGCCTAACAACTCTCGTAACAGCATCTTTGTCTTTTTCAATTCATGTCTTATGTAAGTCTGCGTGAGTAAGATCGGATTTGTTGTTACAAACCATTTCCCTTATCTGACTCAAAACTGTGCGTCTGTGTTCAACCGTCACATGATATCTTTTCACAGCTCCTGACTTGAGGTTGAACCTTGTCGTGCCACCCGGAGTCTGTGTGTCTTTGTTGACTTTGACCTCTATCCCTTGATCAACTGGAATTTGTTCAAATGGATTAACATCTGGCAGTTGAACTGAAAAGCATCTGTTGGTGAACTTCTGGTGTATCACTGGATGTTTCACTGCAAGTAATGTCATTTCAGCATAGTAAACAGGAAGATATCTAGCGTAGTTCATCCTATCATACGCAAAACACCAAGGGATCATCGACTTTATGGCAGTACGATGTAAATGCCAATTTCCTTCTCAATGCAGTAGAGCCAGCAAGACATTTTTTAACAATATCCACATACAGCATCCAAAATGCAGAGAGATCTTCATTGTCATGATGAAGATGTTCCAGGAATACGTCCCAAAGCTGTTTTACTTCAACAAAGGAAGCATTCTCCAAGAGGTTATATAATCACTTTTGGCATATGTCATTTGCAAACTCATTCACATCCAAAATGAAGAAGTAGACTACCTGAATGTGATCTTCATGATTCTTCTCCACCCAGGGGATAAATTCACACCAAGCCAATTTCAACATAGCTTCATACACGCCCTTGTATACTCGAACTGCATAATTGTACATACGGCCTATAGTACTGATGATATTGATCCTTCTGCTATCATGTCTGCTTCAATGAAAAGGATGTGAATGCCAGCATATTGAAAGCATTTTCCAAGAATGAACAAGACATTGCAAATGGTGTGAAAGGTGCCCATTTGAAGAATGATTCTGTCATACATTGCTTTATGCTTCCACACGATCTCAGTTGCTTTTAGATAGAGAGCTTGATCCATGTCCACTACAATTTTCGCCAAATGCAGTGATTCCCTTATCAGATCTGACTGTTTTAAAATTTTAGAAGCAGTTATCAGCTCAGTTGCAGGCGCATATATGATTGGTAAGTAGCCAATGGAATCCTTTGATACACTAACTAGGTCTCTATTACTGATGTTAAATCCTGTCCAACTTGGCATTATCTATGCGAGGCTCGCTTCTTGTCTTGTAACAACCCAGATTATGTTCTTATTTTGTGCAAGCTTGAATTGGGCAACACATTCTGACATGACTTTAGTACTTGTCATCAATGGCTGAGACCCGACTTGTTCACCTGAAACATACTTGAACATTTCTTCAGTGTTTGTGGTGGTCAATGTTCTTTGCTTTTGTTTCTCAATGCTTGGGAGAGGAGCTTTAAAAGGTTATGGTCCAAACAACTTGGGATGGACAGCTATACTGTGGTCTCAATGAATTGTCCTCTTACCAGTAAGAGTCTCTTCCAGACTATCAATGTTATCCCATGCTAAGTTAGTGAAGACATGAGGCTGAATGTCGGCTGGAAGAACAATTTGCTTACTTAAGGTAAGAAGCAAGTTCGTGAAGACACAAGGCGGTATCATTTTCTTCCAGTTATGAGTATGAAATCCTGTGACAAAGTCTGTTTAGAGTGCGAATGATTTCAACATTACCTGTCAGCATTTTTTACAGCTTATCGGAGAAAAAAGTGCTTATGGGGTTTCTTCTGGCCATTTGTCACTGCATATATAATGTCCTGACTGAAGGATTGCATAAGTAAGGTGACTCTTTTGGACGGCTTTGGGTTTTTTTGATCTCTGGAGAAGTCCTAATAGGAACAGTTTAAGGTAATTAGGCACTGTAAATTAATCTTTTTCAATATCTGATGGATGATATGGCCATGGTGTTGATGTCAAGTTTGTTCTAATCATTGTTCTAATGTGCGATTATGTTTAATCAATGATCTTGTTCATGTCTGTTGCATTAAACTTTAAAACAGATAATTCTCTTTTCAAACTCTGGTTTTCCCTTACAACGTCCTGTAGCATGACACTATCAGGTTGGGCCAGTAATCAATTTTCTCGGTTGTCTGAGAATATGTGTTGGCTGTCACCGAACTCGGAGTCTAATTTTCTTTTGATATGCTTCTTGGTTGATGTGTCTACTCTCTATATTGCTCTGCGTGTCATGAGGGTTTTTATGCCTTTCAGTGAGAGTCGTCACATGTATTACCTCTTTGTTAGGAATAACCACAGGTCTAATGTATTGAAATAGTTCATCGTATGCTTCACCTTCATATTTTTGTACTGATCATCGATTTGAATGCTAGATGCATGTTCTCCCTTCTTTGCTTTAAGCCTTGTATAGTTCCTATAACAAGAAGAATGATAATGGGCTTCTGAAACCACTATGTACCTACTACAAACCTCTAAGATCTTTTAATCACAAGTATTGGTTGCACGCTCTCAATGCCTTTTGCCAACTCTAAGCTCTGTGGCCTTGATTAATTTCTCATGCGGTGATGTTCCCTTGTAGCATTTTATCTTTCCACAAAATATACAATATTCAGCATGCGCATTTGACTTTAATGATGTTCTTCTGTTTAAAGTGTTTACATGAGCATTCACTCATTCTAACGTCATCGCTGACACTTGCTTCATCTTTTCGCTTAATAGTCTGTAAATCTCTCTTCATAGTAAACAGGTGCCTGCCTTTCCTGTGGTAAAATACTTGGGGAACTGTGTTGCTTTCCACATTTCTCGCAGTGTCTAACAGTAGAACGTGATTTCTTACTTGAGCTGCCTCTAACAAAGTTTTCCATGATGAGTAGTCCTGAGAGCTTTTTGGCATAACTGCATGTTTGACATTTGACCATTAATGAAATATACACTGGGTATTAGAGGGATAAGATGTGCTTGTTTCTGCCTTCTTCATGATGTTGCAGGGTCATTCACCACCAGATTTGGAAATAGTAATTTATTAAAACATTTATACATTTTACTTGGTGTACTTGATATTATCATAATTACTATTTTAATTATTATCAATATATATATAATCACATTTACTGTAACTGTAGTTGTAATTTTATTTTAAGAAATTTGAAGTGCGCACAGCTACCCCAAGGGGTTTCCTGGTGCCAGGGCGAAGCAGATAGGCTGTCCCAGGACCGATCGCTAGAATAACCAAGTTTTCAAGTTTTTGCAAAAGGCAATTAGGAAATTGCAGTTCCTGAGGGCGGCAGGCAAAGAGTTCAACAGTTCAGAGCCGAGATAGGCAAAGGAGAGGCCCTACATACGGATGAGATGAAATATAGGTATGGAAACCAGTGTCTGGCTCAAAGACCTCAGTAGGCAACTAGTTCCTGAGTGTATTGAGGCACTAAACCAAGTTTGGCCATAAACAAATAGCACAAAGCCTTTAACTTGATTTGTTTAGATACCTTAAGCCAGTGCAGGTCCTGATGCATGGGGGTAACAGAGGCACTCCGAGGTAAGCAAAAGAAGAGCCTCAGCATTTTGAACAATTTGCAAACGGAGTGTCGAGGTCTTAACAGCCCTCAAGTACAACACGTTGTTATAGTCCAGTCTGGATATGGCCAATGCCTGCATAACAGTTCTTTGACCCACTTAGGGAATTAACCAAATAATTTTTTCTAGCCATTTAATGGTTGGGAAGCAGATGGCATTGACCTTGGTTTTCTGTGGTTTCAGTGAGGGGTTGTCTTCGATGATGAAACTCAAATTTTTATCTGTAGTGGGCTGGATGGGGAAAAGCCCTAAGGAGTTCGGTCAATGTCTGGGGCCCCAGAGGGTAGTATTGTTACCCAGGACAAGAACCTCCATTTTATCACCATTAAGCCTAAGCGTGTTCTTATTCATCCATGATGAAATTTTCCTTAGACCCAGGTTCAGCATAGATGTGTCATGGTGCTGAGCTAATGATAGAGAGAAGATGATCTATGTATCATCTGCGTATGAGAAAAGGGTAAGCCCGCATTTTTCTATTACGTCGGCTAATGGTTGGACGTAGGTGTTTAAAAGCACAAGGCTCAAAATAGAATCCTGTGGAACACCAGAGGTCTGGAGGCTTGGATCTTGTGGGGGCGAAGGAGACCTGAAAGGTGCGGCACTCAGGAAAGAAACAAGCCAACTCAAGGCTGAACCTTCGAAACCCAAGGACTCAAGTCTGTCAGTCAAGATGGCATGAGACACTGTGTCGAAGGATGCTCTCAGATCAAGCAGAATGAGTGTGACTGTTTCTCCCGAGTAATTGGGTATTAACATATTTTTCCCAAATTTTGGAAAAAACTGGGAGGCAGGAGAGAGGGCAGTAGTTCTACCAGCTAGCAGTATCCGCATTGGCTTTTATTTTTAGAAGGGGGAGAACTAAAGCATGCTTCTACCTCTGAGGTACTATCCCATCCCTCAGTGAAGTGTTAAGGACCTCTAGAATCAAATTTAGTACAGAGGCATCCAATTGCCTGAGCTTAGCAGGGGGAGAGGATCCAGTGGAGATCCAGACTTGATGAAGTGCAAGGCCGTCAGGAAGGATGGGAGATCCATAAGTGGCCATGCAGCTGATTTTAGAAGCAGCTATCGGCTCAATTGCTCAAGGAATTTTCTTCATTGAAAGAATGACAGGTGAATCCAAATGTAAATTGGAATCAATGTTCATAGATTCTACAGTCAGTTGTAGATTAATTTTGTCAACCTTTTGCATAAAAAAAACAGCTAACTCGTCGCACTGGCTTTGGGAGAGAAGGGGTGCAGGCATGAAGTTACTAGCGTCTGATAGTTCTGTCACACCCTAAACAGTGTTTTCTGGCAGTGTTGGGTGATGGTGATTTTTTTCAGTGTAATTTGTAATAAAAAAATTCACCATAATGAAAAGTATGAAAATATGTCCATTTACATCATGGTATGTTGGGAGTGGAGTGGTAACACACAAACGGGTTCAACTTCTGACATGCTTTCGCATATTTTCCATCTCTAGGCATCCCTACAATGCCAATAAATCATATTAGAATCCATCCCCCCAAGTGGTACCAAAAACATGGTTGGCTCAAGGTCATTTAAAAATCTAAGATGTGTCTAACAGTTTGTTTGTTCTCATGACATGAACGGTTCCCATACCTTATTATGCTTATTTTTCCAATCACACTGCTTAGTCTTTGTTGAGTATGAGACTATTGGGAGAGTTTTAAATGCTTACTATATAGGCCATGAACCTCACTCACAGTTGTGTCAATATAAAGTCTCTGAGAAGAAAGTATTTTTCAGACATTGGTCCCTATTCCACAGCTCCAGCTGCAGCGAGTCACACTTGGTTGTGCTATGTAACCTTTCAATTCAAAGGTACATTAGGCTCTGTATTTTATCACATTGTCCTTAAGCTGATGTACTATGTAAACGTTCAATTCAAAGGTACATTAGGCTCTGTATTTTATCACATTGTCCATAAGCTGATGTACCATTCAATATGGTTAGTGCCCCAATCGGTATAACTAATGTTTTATAGTGTTACTTCTACTTCACAACTGCCATTTTTAAGGGCTGTAGATTGCTTATGAGGTGCACCAAAAATGTACAGTATGATCCCATTACAAAATGGACGTAGGTTAAAGACCTAGCATAAACCCACCATGAGTGCTGTAGCTGCTTTAGGACTGTTCATCGATCATAATAGTGCAAACAAAGAGTCATTTGTGAAATTGAACTAGTTACATGGCAGCTTCACTCCACTCACAATAAAGTGCCACTCGAAGTGTCATGCTTATGGCATTGAAATGTCACCCATAATCTCACTGAAGACACACACATGTAACACATAAGCACCATGAAAGCTTGGCAGTTATGATATAAAAAAGGTTTAAAACCACACTTATTGTTTTCACACACCTAAATAGCTCCTAAACTGCAGCTTAAAACTTGTCTACCATATTCTTAAGATTCTGGAACAGAAGTTTTGAGAACCCTACATTTATTTTTTAATATTAAAATATTATATATTATTTTTTATTTCTACATGCTATTGTGCATTTGTATATCCTCTTACTTTCAAATGCTTCTCACATGCGGCATCCCCATTACAATATGGTTACCACCCAACCTGGGGCCGAGACAAATCCTCCGGGAGATTAACGAATACCACCGGAGATATTCTTACGGACAGTTTCTCTATTGTAGTTGACTATCAAGTTTGTTATGCTCATAAAACATAAAGATTTCATTGCACTCTACTCATGAAAATGTCACAAAAAAGCACACTGATCTCCAGCCGTCATGTGCGCAGAGCTGGTTCCGCAAATGTACTGAAGACAATATTTTTCACAAAGGGCATGTGACAGCCGCCAGATTGATAGACCAAGCAATTGCTTTTACTTCTCCCTGAGGTCATGGTCGATAATTCTCACTGTATTGTTTGAAAACCAAGAGGGAACAAGCAGCTTCCCCTGGGCATGGGCTGACGTCACTCTGCCTTGTTCATCTCGTCTGGTGGCTTCAGTGTGCGGTGGGCCTGGCCACTCTGCTCTCCCTGCGCACTTCCACCCACGCAGTTCACGGAGCACGCACTCTAAGCTTCCGCAGGAGGGAGGCGCGTGCTGCTTCTGAGCTACAGCCAGTGCTTTAAATGGGCAGGTACTGTCTGGTATTGAGTACCAGCACTTTTTTATATTGCGAGGGAAAGTACCTGGACTTCTCAAGCGAGATGTAATGCTATTAATTAGAGAGTACCGTCACTTCCCAGAAATAAGCGAGTACTCTGGCACAGGTTAGGTTGTGTTTAAAGTGCAGGGTGAACACATTGTGCTCATGAAAAAAGGGGTGTTTAAACATTGCAAGTAAAACACATAAAGAAACAAAGAGATCAACATCTAGATTGGGAGTTATTTGATGCAGATATTATGCACGAACATTAAATTAGTTTCATAATAGAATTAGTGAAAAAAACATAGCATAATTATCAATCTCAATCAGACTGATAAAAGTCGATGACCTTTCGACGTTTGTAACACGCGGTCATCTTCAGGACAAGAGAACATAGGTAAGAAGTTTGCTGCTTGAAGGGAATCCAAGGTACGTTGGGGGAATTATATGGAGTGGAATCATCAAATGCTAGTCCAGCACCACTGGGCACCAGTAAAGAGCAACAAAGTCCACAATGAGTCTTTCGGGATAACTCATCATATCTGGGCAATTCCTTGATTAGGGGGCTGTGAGAGCGAATTGCTGATTTAGAGGCTCATATACAAAGTTTTTTTATTCCAGAGTAGTAAGGTATCCATCTATGGAACTGGAGTAAATCAAGATCTTGATTGGAGCCATGTTACTTGCAGCTGTTCCTGAGCAAATCGGGAGCAACCCGTGGGGTGAGTGGGAGACCAGCCTTCAGGGAGAGGATGGATACAGTGACATGTCCAGCAGGACAGTACACTATGCTCTATCATTTCCAGCAATATATTTTTGAACAAGCATTCAGTGGTGTAAGTTATAGCGAGCAGGAGCTATTGTTCATTGGGATAACCTTAGGAAAATGAGGCTGTGTCCACAGTGACCGGCAAATGCTCAAAACAATGTGTGGTTGCTGCTAATGACCACAGGCCTTGGTGTTTTGGAGTGGTTGCTCCCACCAGGCAGATGTCTATCTACCAGTGGGCAGGAAATACTGACAATTTGTTAATGAAGGTCAGCATGTCCAGTGCGCACCTTTCATCTATCAGCTCAGGACATTCTGCATAGACCTTCTGAGCTTGGAGAAACCAGGATGCAAAAAGAAAAGTACCTTGGCAACAAACTTTCTTAAACTTCTACCCCAGGACCTGGACTTCCATTCCCCCTTTTGATAGGTCGCACCCCCCCCCAGCTCTTCTGTAAATATGATCAGAACTCAAGGGCCTGATCTTTAGGCATTGTCCTCCTAGAGAAGGTGACAACTGCCCTCTGCATTTACCCGATCATACACATATGGCAAGTAGCGGAAAGAACTCCAATCAGTTCTCCAAGAGATTCTTGGAAACTCGTATTGCTCATATATTATCGTAGATCAATAACTGAAGGCCATATATTAATGATGCAGCTTAAGATCCACACCCCATTAGGTTCTGTAAGCTCAGATCGGGTAGCATGACGCACTACCACCATCAGGTAACTTCTTCTTATTGAAGCAATACGAGTGATCGAAGAAACTCTAGAGAACTGATTCCTTCACACTTCGACTTCGATGTGATATTGCTGCAAAGAAATTCATAAACCCTGATAAAGTCCTTTCAAGGGATGAAACATGGCTGGCTGTTTCCTTGTTGTTTTGAAGAATAATAAAGAGAATTGTTTTGAGACTTCATACTATGGATCCTATGATATTTTGGTTTTGGAGAAGAATAAATTGGATGGACACAATAGAATGTTGTATTCTTTGTGAAAGGAGGAGAAAAAATGAGAACATAAATACAATTGTTGGACTTTTGACGCACTCCTTATTGTATGTTTTTGTCTGTTCAATTGTATTTATGGTCGGTGAGTAGTTTGAACATTAGAGGGTGAGTGCCTACACCTAAGACTAACATTTATGCGTCTGTTTGTATCCATAACTACTCTTGCTTTGTGATTATTAATTTTAATATTTTTTAATGTTTGGCAAGGAAAGGCTTATGGGTTAGGCGGCTGGGTAGCTGCTGAGAATGTTGGGATATGTGGTACGTTTCTCAACAAAAGGTCCAATGCTTTTTTCCATTGCAGAAAATGAGGAGACAGCACAGGAGGTGGTTACAAAAATCCAGGATAAATGGGGAGGGGGTATCCAGTGCTTTAGAGAATAAATTAACTGAGCATAAATCAAGTTGAAAGTCAGATTTAATGGAGGGTACCAAAGACATAGTAATTTCAGGTGTCAGACGGGTAAATAAGGCTGATGTTAGTGATCGTCATCGTTTGCTGCGCCCGGCCCTAAGGGATTTGCGCTTTAGGACCTGCAGACAGGCCTCGAACTGGTGCTTCTCAGAAACCACAACTTGTTTACTTGCCAGGGTTGGCAAGTTTCTCCATCAAATTAGAATTGCACTTGATTTCCATCGAAAGGCCACAGAACTCAGGGGTCCGGTCATTCTGTAATGAAAATTATCTGGTGCCTCAACCCTGTTAGTCGTTACCTAATTCAGGGGTTTCTTGCAAGGCCACTGGAATCAGAATTCAAACTTGGGGCCAGACAGGGGGCCCGTTAAGAATTTATCTTAATGACAATCAGTATTATGGAGAGAACGACCCTGTTGGACTTTTATATAACCATTGATCCTTAGAGGTGCAAAGATGCTAACCCAATATTTTAATGAAAAAAAAAACTTTTAACTGAAGTTTTACATGGACACAAAGTAGTAAATAGAGTCTGCGTAGCCACTGTGCTGTTTTAAAGCTGATCATTGGATTTTTATTGGGGAAGGGTACATCGGAGGGGGGTGTTGTTTATGTGTTTTATACTGTAAAGATTTTAAGTAATCGCACAGTTAATAAAGTTACTTACAAGGCTGATGTTAGGGACTGCGCGGAATAATCATTAAGAGAAAACGTTGTGTGCAGATTGGTCAAGATAGGAGGAATATATGACAGTCACTTGAAACTTACATAAGGAGTTATTAATATGCTATAATGTGACATAGGGGTGAGGGAATGATAGCCAAGGGTGGCCACCAGCTATGTCATTGGCTTATACTGGATGTGTATGGCCTAAGTCTGTGCCCAGTACGCAGCAGAACTATGGATAAGGTGAAATGCTGAAGACTACCTTCCCTTCCGGTGCCCATGGACCATTTTGCACAGCAGGCTTTGGGGCTTTGACTGCTCTGTCATAGGGCATCGCCAACGCCATATCCTATGAACTCACTCACTTAGGAGGGCATACTTTTGATCTAATTTTTTCATCCACAAGCACGGTTAAGGTTAAGCCTGCACTCAAGCTTTGTTGATCCAACCATTTTAGGTGCCTTTCTGTATGTTTTCCCCTCACCAGGTGCTAGGGCCTACCATAAAAAACTCCAGAACTAAGGCTAAGATATCTGCGGCACCTCTTAGGCTGATATTGCAGTACCCTCCCTATAGCTGCAATGGAGTTTTGGAATTAGATGTTCGCAATTTTAATAACTGGCTGATTTCTGCATTAAAAAATCAACAAAAAGAGAGAAAGGGTGTACTGGAAACTACACCTGGTCCCCTAGAGATAAATTACAACAACAAAGAAGGAGTAATTCCTGGAAGGTATTACTATAAACGGTGGTAAAAAAGAAAAAAGGAAATCAATTTCTTTTTTCAGAAGAACCCTCACCCACCAACCTAGTTGGTGGCATGCTTCATCATAGGGTTCCCACCCGAGGGGCAGAGTGCCTCTCGGGTGTGCTGCGACGCCTGAATTACAGGGGAGCGGGTTTTTTCTTGTAGGGTGAGTGAAAAGGGAAAGTGATTTTAAGATTGCCTCTATAACTCCTCAAAAGTTGGTGGATGTCTTCTGTGGCTTTCTTGGTTACAGACATCTGTCATAAAATGGTGGCAAGGTCTACATGTTTCCGCCTCTTGATGCAGGGTAGCAAGGCTCTCTTCAGGACCGGTGAAAACTAGAGCACCCATGGAGTGTTTATTTACAGCAAAACTTATGGTTCAATCATGAACGATTTGTTCTGAAAAATAAAATAACATGATATCAAGCATATTTCAGTCAGGTAAATCATGTATTCCATTGTGGAAAACACATAGTTAGATTCATCAGGTGCGATGAAAAGATCCACATGCCAGGACCCGCATTAATTTGTTCCACCCGTGTTACCTAACGTGTGTTGTGGGCAACAGAGAGTTCGTGTATGACTCTGATGCAAGATCATAACCACACTTGTGACAAGATTTCTGCATTGGAGACGATCACCCCCATAAAAACACACTCCTCTAGTAGATCATTTCCTTCTGCATCTTGGTTTTCAGAGGCTCTTAAGGTTGAAAAATCTCGATGTAATAGACTTGAATGACTATGGAGGATGGCCTATGTTAACAAGGTAAACATAACCTATTTGTCTAGGGCTGAAATGTTATCATTCTTCTATCTGGAAAGCACAGAAATCTTTCATTGCTGCATCCATTTCCGAGGCTGATGATAAGCCTCGTAAACCATTTTAAATTGTGAAAAAATTCCTTTCTGTTACTGCTAAAGAAAACACTCTCTCTCCCCTGTTGCAACTCTGTCAAGACCATTCTAATTTCTTTCATGAGAAAATTCAAAACCTCTACGGCCAATTCACTTTGCCAACCATACCTGATGTGGTCACCCCTGTTCGCACTCAGCCAAGTCCTCTTCTCATGAGGTATAACCCCATTTTCTTGGCCAATTCAGTGTCAGAATTGGTAAGGTGAAAATCTGGATCCCTTGTGGACCCCTGCCCTCCAGATTTTTAAGTTCCGCCTAGCAAAGGCTGCGCTTGCGCAGCTCTCGCTGGGAGAAAACTGATGTTTTCAGTGTGGGGCTTGCACCCACCCTCTTCTCCATTGGCTGGCTTCCTAAACGGAGGTCAGTCATTGGAGAACAGGGTTGTCCGTCAATTTAGGACGGGATTGAGGGGTGTGTTTTTTAGTTTCTTTCTGTTTTCTTTCTATCCTCTTCCCATTGGCTGGAATTTAACATTCCAGCCAATGGGAAGAGGAGAGAACGAAAACACGCCCCCCAATCACGAAAATGGCAGTGGTTTCTCCGATGCATTTCTGCCTCGCCTCGGAGAAACGTGGGGGTGTTCCACTGCCCTCCTGACGGCTTGTTATTCAATAATTGCACTCCATGAACTGCTTCTCCATCCGCTGCCTGCAACCCGCAGTAAGTCTTTCGCTTTCCCTGGGCTGCTCCTTCCAGCTTGAAACACTACTCAAGTAGGGTGCACCTTTTAACACTGGACGACTATTTTTGTTTTGCATAATAAAACTAGATCTGTGGGGTAAAAAAAACTGTGTTGGGGCGTCTATGTAAATGATGGGCTCGTGCACCCTCGGGCACAGGAGGTAATGGGGTCAGAGTTCTGGGGGGCGGAGGGGGGACTGCAGGCCTTAACATCGCCTTTTCCATTTGCATTGGGACGGGTCGCGTCGACAGTGGCACCCGCCGGGGTAGGTGCTACCCCGGGAATGCGAGGGGAGTGCAGCCGGTCCTGCGCGAGGAGGGGGCGCCTCGCGCGCCGCGCACCCCTGTACGTCTGTTCCGATGACGTCTGCGGCTGTGTTGTTTTTTTCTTCTTCTTCCTCCCCATGCAGGGGAGGAGGGCGCGTGTCTGACGGGGAAGCCGAGCCAAGGCTGGCGGGGGGGGAGAGCTCCTGTGCCCCTGGGTCCAGCCCTGCCAGCGTGTCCCCGCCTCCCCCAGGTCTCGCCCTGCCGCTCCTGAAGCAGACACTGCTATTTTTAGAAAGTGCCCCCCAAGGTCCTCCAGGCCCGGAGTAGTACTCGTGAGAGTGGAATTCCTGAAAGGAGAGGGAGGGGGGTGGGCCGGACCGTGGGACCAGGCAGCAGTGCGTGTTGCAACCGCACCTCACTGGAGGGCAGTGCTAGGACGGGGAGGGCATTACCACTGCGTGTGCCTGTCTCTCGCCAGAGCCCATTGGAGCACATGCCGTGACTTTTATTTAGGGGGAAGTCCAGCCCTTCACATTTGCATTTGTTGTCTTTGCA
Source organism: Lissotriton vulgaris (assembly GCF_964263255.1). Classification (NCBI taxonomy): domain Eukaryota; kingdom Metazoa; phylum Chordata; class Amphibia; order Caudata; family Salamandridae; genus Lissotriton; species Lissotriton vulgaris. Next base: position 847,633,476 of record NC_141695.1, read on the forward strand.
GGTTATGTAATAGTCCATTAAGCCACTTGCATGAAGCATAAGGCACCTCTTGGCGCTTGAATCACAGGTGTTATGTTTTATTGTCGGCGACCTTTGAAGGATTGACTAAACTTCTCAGTGGATTTAGCAAGAGCTGTTCACCCACTGCCTTTATTATATGTAACGTCGATCATAACTGGGTTGGCCAATCAGACACCCCTAACTTAGTGATATTTCTGGCAGATTTAGCATTTTGCACCGTCTCACTTATAGCTGGTGCTCATACTTATCGCTTTCCTGGGTACTGGGGTCGAACTCTCACGCCTCCATACCCCTACTCACCAGTATCAAATTCCTGGAAGACGTGCCTAGAAAATGACCCGTAATATCCTGCCAACTTTCACCCCCTCGTCTAGTTACTCTGTAAGGTACGGAGAAAGAAAAGCTCTCAATATTTTCTATTTGTGCGTTCCAAGTTTGCCATGTCCTCAAACAATACAAAATACTGTTGTGTTCCTGTAGAACATCTTGCAAAATTGATATTTATGCAGCTCACGGAAAAAAAACAGAATATTTTGCTACTTAAATAATAGGTCGAATTGATATTTAACTGATTGCTAATCATTTTATCAAGCTAAAAAAAGAGACAAGGGAAGTCAATCTGCCGGGATTTGAACACGTTACATGAATAGACTTGGACGATCGAGCTATTTTGTTGGGGTTTCCTGCAGTTTTGTTTTTGCCCACGCACCAAATATAACATAAAAACATGGAAACATAATTTACCCCCCTCTGATGACTATAAGCTACAACCTTTCTACCCATTCACCATCTACCCTTAAAACTATAGATTCCAACTGGTCTCCAAATGTAACAAGAACTTTGTTCCCTGTGTGTGGGGGGGTGGGGCTCTGTGTGTGTGATTTATCGTTTTTTCTGGCCTCTGTTCCCTGTCTGGGGGGCTCTTTGTGTGTGGGGGGCTCTGTGTGTGGGGGGGGGGGTTCTGCGTGTGTGTGTGGGGCTCTGTGTGTGTGTGGGGGGCTCTGTGTGTGGGGGGGCTCTGTGTGTGTGGGGGGGCTCTGTGTGTGTGGGGGGGGCTCTGTGTGTGTGTAGGGGGTCTCTGTGTGTGTGTGGGGGGGCTCTGTGTGTGTGTGTGTGGCTCTGTGTATGTGTGGCGCTGTGTGTGGCTTTGTGTGTGTGTGGCTTTGTGTGTGTGTGGCTCTGTGTGTGTGTGGCTCTGTGTGTGTGTGTGTGGCTCTGTGTGTGTGTGTGTGTATGTGGGTGTGTGTGCAAATGCAATAGGTCTCGCATTTGCGAGAGAGTAAGCTATTGACATTGTAAATGACAATGCCATTTATTTATCTGTTTTCAAAACAAACACATAAATAAAAATGTTGTCATTTACAATGCCAATAGCTCTAACTTTGGCAAAGGCGAGACTGTTGCATTGTAAATGCTTGTTTAAATCTAGCCTCGGATGTGGTTAATTTCATCCTCAAAATGCTAGAAAATTCTAGAAACAAACAGCTGTCACACTTTTAAAATCTAATGTCCTTTTGCCGTTCTCCCAATCAGGTTTTCGCACGGGCTATCATACCGAATCTGCCCTACTTGAGGTTTCTCGATTCATTAAGGAAAGACTCGATCAGAGCTCTCCTGTGATGGGCATGCTTTTGGAGTTGTCTTCCTCCTTTGATACTGTCTCTCATGCTATCTTACTGACCAAATCGAGCGAATTGGTGTCAGAGGCCTGGCTCTGTGCTGGCTGAAATCATTCCTTTCTGATCGCTCTCAAGAAGTCTTCCTTCTACCTTTCACCTCTTCTTCCAAACCTCTGGTTAAAGCATCCCTCAGAGTTCAGCGCTTACCCCACTCTTTTTAATATCTATCTTGAGGCTTGGGAGGAGTACTGGGGGTTGCAGGTGTTCTCTTGTGCGGATGACACCCAGCTTTTTCTGGTCTTCCATGAAAACGCACTTTCAACTCTGAGTTCCTTCAAGCTGTGCCTGCATGCTGTGGTGGAATGGATGGAGGGAAGCTATCTACAGCAGAACTCAGATAACACTGAAATAATGTTTTTAAAACTAAGGCTTTCCCTGAGGTGAGTCTTTGGTGGCCTCATGTTCTCGGTGCTGGCCCTCTCCCAACTCTGATGGCCAGAAACAATGGGATCACATTTAACACAAATCTTACTTTTGAACCCCAAATTAGGTCTCTTTCCGCTTCTTGCTTTGCCATCCTCAGATGTCTCAGATAGATGCTCCACCTTATCCCAGTGAACTCCTGTAAAACAGTTGCCCATGCTCTGGTTACGGCAAAACTAGATTATGCTTATGTTTATGTTTAGGCCTACTGGCTTTCCTAATCCAATGGCTAAAATATTATCAAGAACTCTGCTAGCTCTCCTCATCTTGAAGCTCCCCCCTCATTCACCAGTTTCTCCTTACCTGCGGCATCTTCACTGGCTACCTCCCTTCAAGAGAATCCTGTTTAAGGCACTTACGCTGGTCTTTAGGGCCTTTTGTCATAAAGGCCCTCTCTACCTTAGGAGTAGACTTAAGTCCTACCACCATTCCAGAGATATAAGGTCCAACAACCTCAAGTTGCTAAATGTCCTCTGCAAACACAAAGCCAGAAGAGGTAGGCGTTTGGTCACGTATCTGGCCTCCAATTTGTGGAACACATTGCCGCTCAGTCTGCGCTGCAGCCCCTTGGAATCTGTCTTCAGACTCAATCTCAAAACCTTTCTGTTTGATAGCTCTCTTACAGTTGTGCAATCTTCAGTTCCTATGAGCTTCCCGCAAGTGCTGGAACATCTCCTCGGAGGTAGCTGAATTGAATTAATTGAATTGAACTGTGCCTAGAGTGTACTGGGGTTACAGAGAAGCACATTGGACTGATAAAAGGGCAAGTCCAGTAAGTACTAGAGATGATAAGGTGCATTCAGTGCACGGCCAAAGGCATTGACATGGCCCAGCAGCACTGGGGAAGGAGAGCGGCGTGCATGTCATGGCCAACATTATGCTTAGATGGCTCTGGGACAGGGGCCCTGCTGGCAGGACACTACCAAATACTATGCCCAGTGCTTATAGTTTGCTGTACATGGCCTTAGGAAGGGTTTGAGGGTAGCGTTATCAGGTGTAAGGCATGGCCAACCTGATTGACCTTCACCCTGAGCTTTGAGTGTGTGCCATGCACAGTGGGCTCTGGGGCAGGAGTTCTCGGCCCAGTGTATCGCACCCAGTTTGTCTGCAGTCCTCATGCTATTTGAAGTTTATGTCCCCTACATGGAAGCCTTGATTGACAATGATATGGACAGCATCTGTTTCATTTTGAGGCTGGACAAATAAGAGCAGCTATTGATGCTGGGGTGCTGTTTAGTTGTCTGAATCTTCAAAACAGCAAAACTCTGATCCTAATGTTCGATATATTAAAGGTAACCTACGCTCAGCTTGTTTCTGGCTGCCCTCCCTGGTTCACCACGACCCTCCCTACAAAATGTCTGCCCTAAGGCGGGTACGGTGCACAGGACACCCTCATGATGCTAAAGATAAGAATATCATAAGTAACCAAAATATCATCTGACATGAATATTGTGTCCTAAATATGGTTTACAAAAATTTCACCCCACTGGAGTTAATAATAGAAAATCTACACCCAAAGGGGCGATATGTCTGTAAATGATATTCATGTTACTATACGTCTGCTAGATTATATTTTTTTCTAATGATATTCTGACATACTAGCCGACCTCACAGGTTCTCCAGTGACTGGCTCTGGAGGTAGTTTATACGAAAGCTTTGAACCTCGGATGTGGCACAGGCAGGCTAAGGGTCTTTGGTGACAATATTGGATTTGCTGTGGCAACACCTGGGGATGACACTTAAATTATTTGAGCTGCCACCCAAAGAGGCGGGAAAAGCCCTTTTGCCACCTCAGCCAAAGTAAAATGTTGCCACCATCGCAATAATTCACATCCTAAGGCAAAATCAATTATTTTTACCTGGATGGTGTCCTCTGCTGGTTAGTGTCCTAGTTGGATACGCAGGTCACCAAATGAGTCATTCGGGTGTCTCCCATCCCAAAACAACTTTTATCATTGCGTCTAAATTTGACTACCCAATAATACAAAAAGTGGTCATTTTTTCATTATGTTGTGGTGTAAAACTATCAATTCCTCTTTAGATTTCCCTCGGAATGCTCTTCCTTTTTTACCAGTCGCTGTGGCCAATTGTGGTTCAAAAATTGGGATTTCCCTTTGCTTATATATAAAAAAAAAATTAAAGGAAGAACACCTAAAATGTTTTTGTTAAAGCTTCAAGAAAGTAGTCTTATTTTAATTGACCAACACACAAAATGTGCATAAAACCCTACTTGCCAGAGTTTTGCCAACAGATTGCCACATTCTATTGAGTGCTGTGCCACTATGCCTATTTCCTCCATAGGATTCTGAGGCCTCTTTCAGGTGTTTCGCAGTCATCTACATACCTCTTGTTTCTCCTATTTGTGTGTTTGCTGGTTACGTCTCCTCATTCAACAACACCACTTCAGCCGACGCACAGGAACTACCTGTGATGTCACTACGTCCTGCTACTCTTGGTTCCCCAGTGACTTCAAACCTCTAGATGCCCAGACTGAAAATGTCGGTACACAACACTTCTTCAATCTGTCAGACGTGCGAGGTGGGTGGTAATTGTGGCAGTCTGTGGAAGTTTGAAAACTTTTTACTGCCCTGTCAATTATCCACAGCACTAAGGAGAACTGAGAGAGACAGGAGACAAGCCTCAAAATGTTGATAGCACTGGAAGCACGACTTAGAGACCACATCTGCAAATGGGTCGTAGGCTGTGGTTGGGATGAGGCAGATCATCTTTGTCTGGAAGCAGCTATCTAGCGTGCAGCCCAGTGGCACTGGAACAGTTTTCATTGGGGCCCATCAGGAGAGGGGGGTGTACAGACCAACCGGAGACACAAATTAAGGTGTGACAAAGGCCGCTTTATTGGAAGCAGGTGCACCCTAACAATGCCAAAAACCCTTGGCCTGTGCCGTACAAAACTCGGCCTAACTAAATATGCATTACCTAACAACCCCCCACCCCCACCCCTAAAATGGTTCCCCCCGAAGAACAACATACACATAATTGCAAAGTGCACCAAGCCTGGCTAACTGTTATATACTTGTCATATGTACACTCTCCCCCCCTCAGTCCAGGAACACCTTAGTCCTCATATCCTGACCCCTTCCCCCTTAGACTAGGAAAAAGCGCCAATAAAGCAACCATCCCACCAGCACCTGTTCCAGCAACACAAACCCAAACCTACCAACTGCCCTTGGACACACCTGCTCCCAAGAAAGACACCCAGCAGGTACCCTTCCCCCCGGTACCAGACCCCCGCTAACACCCACCAGAAAGACAGAGCAATAGCAACCCAAAGACACCCCCCAAAGAGCTGCCATATATGGAGGGTGGGTGGGCAAAATCACCCCTGCCTAACCACCGGCTGCCGTGTCACTGCCCCTAAAATGGTGGACAGTGACCTGACATGGCCGGTTAAGTACCCCCACAAGCCCAAGGAGCCCAAACCCAGTCCAAATACCGCCCAACGACAGCCCAACCAGCCCAACCAGCCCAAAACAGCCAAACCCGGTCTCCTGCCTGTCAACCCCCCCTCCCCTCTCCCGGGGCCCCAAAACTCCCCGGGGGGGACGAGCCTCCCTCCGGTCGGCCGCCCCCCGCAAAGCCCCATTGTGGCGGTCCTGCCATCAATGGTACATAACCACAGTAATAGGGATTGTGAAAAATCCACGCGCCATACAAAGAACAAGTGTACCAAATGAGACACACCCATTCAGGAGGAGAGTAAGGCAGAGAGGGTGTGATATATGTAGCTGATGGTGCATTTTGGGGTACATTGTCAGAAGTATATTACAAAAGCTTGGTATGGTAGTACACTGTTGTTTACAGGCAGCACATTTCCATTGAAATAGCAAATAAATGTGCACAGCAATGCAGTTTTACTGATAAAACTATATAGTATGTAACCACACGATGGTAGGAGTGAATACTTTATTTTACATCAACTCTAACGCCCCAGCAGCAACTGTCAACAGAATCACCAAAAAGAACCCACCCTAAGTTCCAGGCAGAGCCACAGAGCTCAAACTTACCAACTCCCACATTCTGAACCATCTCAGCCCAGCACATATCCCAACACCCCCCTTTCCTTCACAAAATGAAAATGAAGATATAAACCACATAATGCATAAGTAACATACGAAAACAACATGAGTTCATGAATACACAATAATGAAATTTACAAAATGTATGACTTGAGGTATCAAGAACTAAATACAAGACTACAGTTAATACATGTTATAATCCATAAACTTCACTGGACTCGATCTTACTCTACCTAAAAGTCGGTTGGCAAACTTAGAGTTAGTATGTACCCCCATTTTGCTACCAATGTACTCAGCTTTGGATTCTGGTGGCACTGAGACAAACATTTATACCACGTTTTACCGTTTTCTAGCACTACCATGTGATCTTTCACTTCTTTCACACAGATGGGTGCAGAAAAACATGACAAGCCCTTGCGAACAAAACCAGGTCTCTTGATTCTTACCCAGTCTCCAATCCGAGCTTTTAGAGTTCTGTGTTGATCATTTAAAGTACTATATTTCTTCTGATCTGCTGTTCTTACATCCACCACACAGGACATTTTCACAGCATCAACGGATTTTCTACATATCCATTCTTTGTTCAACTTAGATACTGCCTTTTATCAATGTAAAATGGGATACTCCTGGACTTATACATGGGGTTGTTCTCATGGCCCATAACCTGTCAGCAATTGTTTTTTTCCAATGCAACCCATGGGTAAGTGCAAGCTGCAATTAGCCTTTGATGACACTGTTCACTCTCTCAACCAAACCATTACTGCAGGAATAGTACAAGGAAGTTAATATGTGCTTTATGCCCAATTTGTTCCAGGAAGTTCTTAATTTCCCTGGATACAAGTTGAGTGTCATTATCAGTCATGAATTCATGAGGGAATCTGTCTCTCAAGAACACTTCTCTGAAGGATTTAAGACCGTTTCATAATCTATGCTGTCCACAAATTTCACTTTGGGCAATTTCGTCATGTAGTCTATCAAAACTAAGGCCTACTTGAGTGTGCTACCTGCAACTGCAAAAGGTCCAGACACATCATTTTTTTTTTTTTTAAATAATTTTTATTTTTCCTTTTTTCTTAATATGCACATTGTATTTTACATCATACTTTTTTTTATATTTTATACATCAAAAATTTCCAATTTCGCTGGTTTGAAGTTTAACATAATATAAACAATATAAGCAATATAGATTTATCCTGCCGTATAAATTACAGATCAAAAATTCATATTCTGTTTCAGTATCTTATATTGCCATCCTTTCTTTCCATTTGATTATTGGTTCCCAGATTTTGAGCCCAAGTCTCCTACCCCTTTTCCCCTTGCGTGCATAAATAGCTTTCTCAAGGTTATAACTAGCTAGTAAATTTGCCAGCCATACATGCATTCCTGGGGGTACCTTGTCTAGCCAAGCTCTTGCTATTGTTAATCTCATAACTGCGGTGGCTATAAACATGAATTCCTTCTGATCAGAACCTACTTGATTATCTCTCCCGAACAGTATCATCATGGGTGTCATTTTGGTTCGTATGACAAGGGTATTACTAAGAAAATCTTCCGTATTTTTGATCAGTGAATAAAGCTGAGGGCAGGTAGCAAACATATGGATAATGTCTGCATCCCCTGCATTACAACGTGGACAGGTGGTGCCAGTGGTGCCTCCCCATTTAGCTATCCTGGCGGGAGTATGGTACAACGAAAATAAAGTCTTATAATGTTGCGATTGCATGGGACCTGAGCACAGAACATTACATCCCATGTCCAAGGATTCTTGAAAATTTTCAGTATCCCCACCCAATTTTTCAATCCATTTTTTGCCAACTTTCTCTAAGTCATCCATTTTACTTTTTGCTAGACATGCATAGAACGATCTAATTGTACAGTCCCTCCCCATTTTTATTTTCTCCAATACTTCATTAGTACTAAAACCCGCACTGCCACCTTGCTTACGAGAGAGGAAGCTCCTTACCTGCAGGTATTTGAAAAAATCATTCCTCTCAATCCCATACTTTAGGCTAAGATCTGTGAATTGAACTAGCTCCTCCCCATCCATTAAGTCCCCAATCTGCCCTATTCCTTTTTGGTACCAACTCAACATTATCGAGTCTGCAAATACTTCCGCCGGGAAAGATCTATTCTTATAGAGCCTGGTGTATCTGTTATATCTTCCCATCCTCATTTTTTTTAGGAATGCTATCCATACCCTACCTGCTGCCACTACAGTCTTAAACCTAGTCCGTTTGTGGTAACCAAACTCAATTCTATTTAAAAAATTATTTTCTGCCTCTGCCCCTAATACTATAGAATAAACTTCTGTTGACATAGTCGTAACCCTACTATCACTTCCTCCGCCCCCAATTAACCCCTGCATATACTGAAGTGCTGCCGCCATTTGATATAGCCTAAAATCAGGTACCCCCCAACCACCTCTTTCTCTTGGGAGGGTCATATATCTATAGGCCCGTCTAGTTTTCCCGTGTGCCCAAATAAATCTATTAAGTACTTTCTCTAACAAATTAAACCATCTAGCCTCAAATACTAAAGGAATAGAACGGTAGAAATATAAAAATTTAGGTAAAATTAACATTTTAATTACATTTGTGCAGCCCATAAGGGAAAGGTGCAAATTATTCATCCTTTCTAAATCTTTTTTGACTTTATCAATTAGAGGTGCCAAATTCTGCTCTACTATGCTATCCAAACTTGCCGTTAAAAGCACCCCTAAGTATACTGCTGAGTTGACCACCCTATCATCAGTACATACAGTATATCTATTTTTGATTATCTGCGTTTTTAATCTATTTAGGCTGTATCCTGAGATCTTCCCAAACCTCTGAGCCTCTAACTCCACCTCCTTTATGGCTATGGTCGGATTAGGCGTTAAAATTGCAACATCGTCTGCGTAGGCTAAGGTCTTCACCACACAGTTATTAATCCTCATTGGTTGTATCATTTGATTAGCTTCAAGCCTACGCAATAATGGTTCCAAGTATAGCGCAAACAACAGGGGAGAGGAGGGACATCCCTGCCTAGTCCCCCTAGCTATCTTTACTTTATCAGAAAGCCCTCCATTCACTCTTATACTTGCTGTTGGAGCATTATACAGTACCCGTATGGCTTTTATAAAAGGTTCCCCCAGACCACACCACCTCATAACCTGCCACAGGTAATCCCATGAGACCCTGTCGAATGCCTTCTCGGCGTCCAGAAATAATGCTGCGACAGGGTCTCCTAGGACATCCGCAGAATCCAACATCGTGATCACCGTCCTTACATGTTGCGTGGTCCCTTTCCCAGGAATGAATCCATGTTGGCTAGGGGTTACCAACTGCTCAATTATCCCAGCCAGCCTTTTTGCTAATATTTTAGAGTAGATTTTAACGTCCGAATTCATTAATGTGATTGGCCTATATGACCCTGGTGTTTCTGGTGGCTTCCCCTTTTTCAAAATAACTATTATGTTAGCCCCACCCCCCGTCTCCGGACTAGATTCCCCTACCTGTGCTTGCTGCATTATATTAAACATGTCTGCCAAAAGCTCATTTTGGAATATTTGATAAAATTCAAGTGGGATCTGATCCGGCCCTGCCGCTTTCCCTGCCGGAAGGCTTCCAAGAGCTTCCGTTAACTCTACAGGCTGCAAAGGTCTATCTAATATCTCCCTGTCTTCTGCTGACATTGTTGGTGGCGGAATATTCCTCAAATATTTATCAATCTCTTCTAGATTCGTTGGATCTTCTGGAGTATATAAATCCCCATAGAATTTCCTGAAGACTTCTCTTACTAGGTTAGTCTCCATGACCATGTTCCCCTGTACGTCTCTTACTTCCTTTACCCCTGCTTCAGCTGCTCTCTGCCTAGTTCTGATTGCCAGCACCCTCCCCACCTTTTCACTAAGTTCGTATGTTTTTTCCCTTTTTATTAAAAAGTTCTCTGCCGCCTGCCTTGCAAAACCTTCCACTGCCTCAGCTTTTAATGCTGTGATCTTAAACAGACAATCCTCTAAGGGTAGGTTGTATCTTATAGCCCTACTTAAGTTCGCTTCCTCACTTAACAACCTCTGTCCTATCTCTTCTCGCCTTTCTCTTTCTCTTTTTTGTCTCCCCATTGCGAAACTCATTGTTTCTCCCCTTACTCCTGCCTTGAATGTATCCCAGACCACCCCTGGGGCTGCTGTCCCTCTATTTATATCCCAAAACCATTTAATCCAAACAACCATATGCTCCCTATATGCAGGATCCTTTAAAAGACCTCTCTCAAAAGTCCATTGTGCAGGAATTCTTGGTATTTGGCTGATTTTAATAGTAAGGATCACCGGACTATGGTCTGAGATTACCCTGGGTAGCTTCTCCACCTGTGACTCAACTAGTAGACAATTCGTTATCAGAAAATAATCAAGCCTAACCATTACTTTATGAGGGGCAGAAAAGAAAGTACAACCATCAAGGTGAGGATGTAATTTTACCCAAGGATCTACCAGAGCATTATGTGTGACCATATCTGCCAGAGCCCTGAATACTTTCCTTTTCCTACCTCTATAGGTCGCATTTTCTTGTGTAAACGAACTCTCTAAATCATGTATATTAAAATCTCCACAACATACTATGGGTTCATTCCACTGGGCTAACTCCGCATCAAGAAACTGAAATACGTCAGGGTCATCTTCTGTTGATCCATAAATAGTGACTAACGTTAGTTTCTGTCCTTTGAAACAGATTTCTAGGATAGCCCATCTGCCCCATTTGTCTTCCTTCTTCTTCCCTACCACGACATCCCTTTGTCTACCCAGGATTGCTACTCCTCTAGTCCTAGTCTCTTGTCTAGATCTTGCCAACAAATCAAATCCTAATTGCTCTAAGAGGTATGCCCTACTTGTCTCTATATGGGTTTCTTGCAGACATATCAAATCTAATCGCAGAGATTTCAAATACGCTGCAACTCTCATTCTCTTATTAGGCTCATTTAAACCACATACATTCAGTGATACTATCCTACATGCCATTGTGCTAACTTTGATAGGTACATAACAAGATAAACATTATTTAACATCATCAAACCTGGCTGCATACTTTCATAAGACCTTAAATACATAACAATGTGCCATACCTTAGAGAGAAAATTTTGTCGTTCCGCCCACCCCCTCCCCTCCCCTCCACCCCTGCTCTGTCCCCTCCCCCCCCCCGCCTCTCCCTCCCCCCCCTGCTACGGGCAAATAGGTCAATACTGACCTATGTGTGGCTGCTCGCTGCAGTAGTGTCGCTTCCCTTCTCCCTCCCTAGAAAACCCGTGTTATCCTGCTCAGTATCCACTTTACAGTATACAATATGCAAAAAATACTCAATGATTTCCATTTCCATATGCATCTTATGCTGGTTCTGATTCCCTACTCTTCCCATCTTTCTGCGACTCTGTAATTTCAGCCAGATACTCTCCTGCCTTTATCTCCGAAAAGAACATTCTGATATGACCATTTGTGACAACCTTTAACTTAGATGGGTACATCAAATATGCTTCAGAACCCTGTCGTTGGAACGAGGTAATAAGCTGTCTAAGTTTCCACCTCCGTTCCACGGTCGCATGGCAAAAGTCCAGTCTCGTGAAGAATGTAATCCCTTCTACTGTCTTTTTTCTGTCTGGTCTCGCAGTTTCCATAACCTCCTGCCTAGCCAAAAAATTCCCAAAAAAAACGAGCATAGCCCTAGGTAAACCATTTTGACCTCTGCCTCTTCCTGCCTTCTGCGTCAATGGGAACCTGTGTGCTCTCTGTATTTCCAGTTCCCACTGCCACTGTGCCTCCGGATAAGCTTCTTTTAGTAGTTTAATCATAAACCCCCTAGGGTCCTTTCCTTCAAGTCCTTCCTCTATGCCCAGAAAGCGTAGGTTATTCCTCCTTTGTCGATTCTCGAAATCTTCCAGTTTCCACTGCAAGTCCTCAATCACCTTCCCTTGCTCAGTTCTTATTTTCTGCCAATCAGTGACTTCATCCTCAAGTCTTCCAGTTCTTTCTTCGACTTGTTCCACTCTACCTTCCACTTCCACATATTTTCTATTCATTTTCCTGATACTTGTTTGTATTTTCTTGGTGTCCTGCCTTGCTCGTCTGCTTTCTAAGCGGGCTTCTAAATGCATTTGTTTCAGCATGGTAAACATACCATCCAATGTGGCTTGAGGTGGGGCGTCATTCGAGTCATTTAAGGGGTAGCTCTCAGGTGCAACACCCAGATCTTGCTCCTGATACACCTTGGAAGCGCTACCATAGTCCCATAACAGCTTCCGGTTTGTACTTGACGCTGCTCTATCCATCTCTCTATCACGCCTTATCATAGTTCTTCTTCTTCTCTTTTGTGTTTCCTTATCTCTGCGTTCACTAGAGAGAGAATTTCCTGACTCTGATCCTGATGAGAGATCTGTGGTTGTAACCTCCTCCTCTGACCCCAATAATGAAGAGTCAGACCCCTCAGTTACTGAGTAGAATTTTTCCCCCTCGGGGGAGCGTAATCTCCTCCCTTTAGCCCCTTTTGTGTAACTCTGAGTACTCTGAATACTTTTCATGCTCCCCCAATTTGATTGTATCGTTACAGTCTTATCCCCAGGTGTTGGTGCTAGTTCTACTTCCAAAAGAGCCTCAAGCATTTGGGCATTATTACTGTTGGTATTATTATCGGCTTTTACCGTTTCAGACTGCTCCTTTAACTGCTCATTGCTAGGCTTACAGGTACTGCTACTGTTGCTGTTGCTGATCATCGCCTCCTTGCTGACTTCTTTGCTTGCACTGTCATTGTTACAATCATTAGTGTTAGCGTTAGCGCTCTCTCCAGCCTTCACAGCCTTCTCAGCTTGTTGCACGGCTCCCGCCTGAAGCGTAGGCGTCTCCGACCCTGGTTGCTTAGCAACCGCCGTACTTGCGTCCTCGCGGTCGGCGAGCACGGTTTCCGCGTTTGAGTTTGAGAGAGATCCTGGAGCTCCGCCGGCCCCGGCGGCGGCTGATACTGTTTGCTGTTGTTTGCCTGAGAAAGCCTCTGCAACCGTGGGCTGCCGCAAGTCTCTACTGGAGGTGGGTGCTGTGACCATAACGATCGGATGTTTTCCTGCTCCGCTTTCCGAATGAGAGCGCCTCTGTCCCTTGCCTCTAGGAGTCTCCGTAGTTGTTAGTTGAGTAACTGCTTTAGTCTCCGCCTTAGCATCAGATTTTTCCTTATCCTTTGCCGTCTTCTCGCCTTTCTTGGGCTGCGTCTTTTGCATAACACCACTCAATGCAGTAGCTGCTGTTGTACGCTTACTCTGCGTGTTTTTTGGTATCGCGCCTGTGCCTGTGCGATGTGACATCCTTGAGGCTGCAATGACACAGTAGACCAGCGTTTTCTTGAAGTGGTTGCAATAGAAGAGTCTCAAGATTGTAAGCACTCTTTGCAGCTCTTTAGTGCCTGGACCTGTAGCTCCTTTATTAACTCCTTTGACACGCAATATTCCTTGAAGAATCAGCATAGTTTGCTCTCACGCCCAGCCATTTAATTCCTGGAACAGGGAGAAGGGAATTATGCGACTGCTCTCTACCACAGCATGGCGGCCATCTTGCCTCAGCACAGATCGGTTGTAATGGGAAAAGGTCCAGACACATCAAATGCAATTTTACACCTGGGTGTGTTTTTCTCTATGACAGGGTTGACTGGGGAGGGGCATGTCACTGTGTGATTTATGCATGAGAATGCATATGCAACACTGACGAACATAATGCTCAGTAGCATTGTCCACTTTGAGGCACCAAAGATCCTCTCTTACTGTACGCTTCATAGCGCAAATTCCATGATGACCTTCATGGGCCAAATTCAGAACTCTTAAACTTAGGACCCCGAGGACGAGCAGCTGTCCATCCCTGCACATAATGCTCCCAACAATGGGCAATTCCTCTCTCACTCTCCTGTAGGGAACCAACACTTCAGGGGTATCTTTGTTAATAGTCCAACCATTTATAACAAGATTTGCCACATACTCTTCTGAGCAACCACTCCTGCTCAGATTGAGCCCCCTTCATAGCGTCATCAACTAAATTCACAAGGTGCCTGCCACGGGGTGCAAGGATAAACAGGTGGGCACTAAAGGTGTCCCCTTGTCCCCCAACTGAAGGCTGCACACACAAGGGGGCCCTGCTGAGGGTGCCCAACCATATTTTTTGACATGGTTTCCATGTCGGATAGGCCGGCATGGAAACCATGACGGAAAACGTGCATCATAATCCCAAGAGCGGAAAGGTCCCCCCTTTGGGATTATAAGTCGGTTCCAACTGGCCGGCAGGCTCCTTCAGCCCGTCAGAAGCCTGTCAGAATGACCGGCTGGTTTCAATTCTGACCGGCTGCATCTTTATCAGTCGGTCAGAATTGAAACAGTCGATGGCGGTCAGAAAGCCTCCGACCAAAGGTTGAAGGCTTTCCGACCGCCAACGTAAAAGGACCCCTAGTGGGCCACTGTTCGTGTGTTGTCTTTAAGAACTATGCAATGCTGGAACCCCTTGAGCTTCCTCAATTTCGCTCTAAAAACCTCATGGTTTTCTCTGACCCCCTCAACAGCCTTTAAATGACAAACCAAGCTTGAATTGGGGAGGTTTTTCTCTTGCTGTGCAATAAAACCCCCACTCACTCTTTGTCTAGATATCACCATATCTGTATGATTGTGGTCCAAAACAATTCCAAGTTCTTCTTGTGCATTCCAACCTCACATATTTGCACCATTCTTGACAATATATACTGGTCCCACATCAGATTTCCCATCAAATTTCAAGTTGGCATCAAAGTTGCCAACAGCGTCTATTTTCTGACCCCCACATGCAAAAAAATTGTTGTTGCTTATTTTTAACGCAACATTGCACAGAGATTACATTACATGGTCGCCATATATGGTACAATATGTCATTGGCAGGTTATTGTCAACATGTTATATCGTGGCAATCTATTAGCGTGCCCATAAGCCTCACTCCGTAGCTTTATTACTGGCTATTTTAGTGTTTAAAATCCTTCCTACACAGGAGTAATGCGTTCAACATTTAAACAGAAGAACCCTTTCCCTCCTGAGGCGGAAGCCGGGAGGTCTCTTTCTTTCACTTTACTTGGCACCCTAGAATCTGTGTTTTTACTTTGTTTGCTGCTCGTGCTTGACTAAAAAGCACTTTTAAACTTTGCATTTCTCTAGTGTGCTCGATAGTGCTTGACTAAAAAGCGCTTTAGATTAGAGACCCCTTCAGCGCTCCTAAGCGCTCTGTGCTCCTCCCCCCCTTCCCTACCTCGGACCGCCCTCGGCTGAGCATCGACGCAGAGGGCTGGGATTCGATCTTGGCGGCCATATTGGGTGTGGGCCAGGCGAATCGCGCGCTCTAGCAGCGCTATAAAAAGAATGGTCATGACTCCGCGCAGCGGACGCATACTGCGGACGCGCCGGACCTGCGCCGGAGTTGTGCCAGAGTCCTGCCCGTTTGCGCCCAGTCGGGCCCACGGCCCAGGACACCTGATACACCAGCCCCATGCCCCCTAACATACTCACGCTTGACACTCCTTTCGCTTAAAGGGGCACTTCCATCCTCCTGCAGCCACTCGGTGGACCTTGCACTCGGCTGCCTCTCTTGCAAACACTGCTCCTTTAGGGCAACTGAGGCTACCATCAATACTACACAAAGTCCTAAAAATAGTAAAGGTGAGGTTGTTCTAAAGATGGCATTGGTTAACTGCCGTTCTTTACCAAAGCATGCCACTGAAATCGCCCTACTAATCGAAGACTTGAACGTGGACATTCTCTTTCTAACAGAAACGTGGCTCGGATCGTCCTCCGGCCCCGACATTGTCCGAGCCCTACCATCTGGATATTTGATCCAAGATAGGGATTGAGGACCTAAGGTTGGTGGAGGAATCGCCATTCTATATAGGGAAAACCTAGTTTGTCGCTTGATCGACAGCACCATTCCAGACTGCGAGAGTACACAATTCTCCATTACACAATCTTCAGAACTGTCACTCTCCGGTCTCTTAATTTACCGCCCACCTGGCCCGATAGAAGGGTTAATCGAAACTACTCTGGAATCAGCCAGTACGGTCTCTAACTTTATAGTGTTAGGAGACCTGAACCTCCATTTTAACAATCCTTTGGACACCATCGCACTGGAATTAACGAAAGACTTAGCCGCCTGCCAACTTAATTTGATTGTTCGGCACCCTACTCACTCCAAAGGGAATCTCTTAGACCCTATATTTTCCAACGTTGCAGAATTGTCCACAGCTGAACCATATCCAACCCCTGGTCAGACCATATGGTAATCCCTTTTTCATGGAAAATAAATAGATCCAGCTCCATAAAACCCTCCCATAAAACCTTAGGTAGGCGCTGGACAAAATTAGAACCCAGCGACTGGATAGAATCATTGAAGCAGAACGAACCTCTGGCTAATCAGAATATCGAGAGGGCTAATACAGACTTCAACCGATGGATTGAGCAATCATTGGATAGTGTGCTCCCAAAAAAATGTATCACAAACAAAAAAGGTCCTAATAAACAGCCTTGGTTCAACTCAGACCTAATGTCCCTCAAACAGGAATGCAAACGAGAGGAAAGGCAATGGCAAAAACACTTCGACAAGGAGAAGAAAAATAAATATAGATCTACCATAAAGAAATATAAATCTGCCCTCAACACAGCCAAATCTACCTTTTATGCTGAAAAAATTTAAAAATCTGCTAATGCTCCCAGAGAGATGTTCAGAATAGTAAAAACTCTGGTAAGAGCTCCTGATCCGCCTTCATCTGAACTATCACCTGAGGAATCTGGTGCTCGCTGCAATGAATTAGCAAGCTTCTTTGACACAAAAATCCAAAAGATTCTTCTTTCTCTTCCTCCCCTTCCCGTAGCTGAACCTAACCCTCCGCCGAAGGATGATACTAATTCTATCTCACCTCATTTTGCACTTTTCTCTCCGCTCAGTGCCGAACTTTTACCCCCTCTTTTCAACTCCATAAAAAGCGGTTCCCCACTTGACCCTGCTCCCATGACCATTTTGAAACTGGCCCTACCCCATGTTAGCAAACACATCATTAACCTTGTTAACACCTCACTGGAATCTGGTATAGTTCCACAAGACTGGTAGCTAGCCATGGTAAAGGCCCTGTTGAAAAAACCTAACCTCAACCCTGATGATTTTTCCAACTATTGCCCCATATCCCTCCTTCCTGGCATCAGTAAGCTTACCGAAAAATGGGTGAATAAACAGCTAGCATCTTATTTGGAGACCCATGATTTGCTACACCTCACTCAAACAGGATTCCGGAAGGGACAGGGAACCGAAACAGCTCTGTTGAGGGTGGTGAGGCCTCCAGGAGGATTTTGGACGCAGGTGGCAGCGCGGCCATTATCCTCCTGGACCTCAGCGCCGCCTTCGACACGGTTAACCACTGTGTCCTTTTAGCGCGCCTTGAGAGGATCAGAGTCACAGGCAAGGCCCTTGAGTGGCTCGGGTCCTTCCTTAGCGACAGAGTCTTTAAGGTTTTCTCGGAAACCAACTGCTCCCTCCCAGTGCCATTACAGTGTGGGGTACCCCAGGGTTCTTCCCTTAGCCCCACACTGTTCAATGTGTACATGGCAGACCATATAAACCATCCAGGGATCTTCACTCAAACCAGCAAAACCTTCTAATAATCCCCAGGACTAACAGAGCCCGAACAGGGGGCCGTCTTTTCTCGCGAAATGCGGCCAGGCTGTGGAATGCTCTTCCTTTACCACTCCTTAAAGAACCCAGCCTGCTCGCATCTCGAAAAAAGTTAAAAACAGCACTGTTCCCTAAGATATAGATAAGCTGGCTCTCTACACTTTAGGTTTCCGATGTTTATTTCTTCTGTTTAAAATCAAGCGCTGGGATGCTTCCGAGTAGCCATGCGCTATAGAAAAACATTTTCAATTCAATTCAACTATGAACAAGAAAAATGAGGAATAATAATTCAAAAAAGGAACCCTAGCAGCAAGTAGTGGCAGAACCCCATCTTGTGGGTAATATATATAGATCATCTAGGGCTGGGCTATCGTGAATCTAATATTATTTTACTGGAGGGTCGGGGAAATACCCACTTCTGCTATTGTTTACATGTGAGAGTGGGGTTTCTGCACTCTCTAGGTTTGGTGTGGGGGTGATGTTATTTGGCGCTTGTGTGGAGCTCTCCTCCCTTTCATTCTGGTCTGCTGTTGACTGCAGTTCCTCCAGCATTTGCCCCCATTCTTCCAGATCTCTCTCAGCATTTTTGTCCCTACGCACCAATTGCAGGCAGCACTCCTCAGCCACACCCCACTCTTGCATGTCTGCGCTCCACTTGTCTAAACTGGGGGTGGGGGGGGGGGGTGAGTCCAATGTATTGCAATACAATATTTGGTCAGAACTAGAAGTGCACATTTATACCTTATACTGGCCCCCTTTTTTGGTGTTGAAAGTACTCCTAGTAAACACTGCTTGATGGATGCCTCTACTCGCACTGCTGTAGGTGTACGGAGCGCCTGGATACCTTGTTGCTAATATGGTTGGAGGCGGACACAGTTCCAGGTCATATGAATAAATGTGGTGGGGTCGGTACCGCATCTTGGGCATGTCAACCAATCAAATTCTACTGTGCATTCCAATCTTCACATGACTGGAACAAATAACCTTTCAACTTTTCGAATAGCTGATCTTTCAGATGAAGCATCCATAGATCAAAACATCAGGAAGATAAATAATAATGCCACTAACGGTAAACAGTCAAAATATCGAATTTTTAATTTCGACTTACACTTATATCGAGTTGCTAATATCGATGGGACAGAATATCGATTAAATATTAATTGGCAATGAATTATTTTGATTGATTAATTGATTAATTAATTGATAATTTATGTATATTTTTAACTAAATTATATGTTTTACTACTGGAGCGGGTTGTTGGTTTATAGGGGAATAGGGTGGGAAGTAATTTAATTGTAATATTAATTAATTTTGGGTAAAGGAGTATTTTTAGGGTTCAGGGTCAGTTTTCAGTTCTTGGGTAAAGGGGTATTTTTGGGGTTCAGGGTCAGTTTTCAGTTTTTGGGTAAAGGGGGATTTTTAGGGTTCAGGGTCAGTTTTCAGTTTTTGGGTAAAGGGGTATTTTTAGGATTCAGGGTCAGTTTTCAGTTTTTGGGTAAAGGGGTATTTTTAGGGTTCAGGGTCAGTTTTCAGTTTTTGGGTAAAGGGGTATTTTTTGGGTTCAGGGTCAGTTTTCAGTTTTTGGGTAAAGGGGTATTTTTAGGGTTCAGGGTCAGTTTTTAGTTTTTGGGTAAAGGGGTATTTTTAGGGTTCAGGGTCAGTTTTCAGTTTTGGGTAAAGGGGTATTTTTAGGGTTCAAGGTCAGTTTTCAGTTTTTGGGTAAAGGGGTATTTTTAGGGTTCAGGGTCAGTTTTCAGTTTTTGGGTAAAGGGGTATTTTTTGGGTTCAGGGTCAGTTTTCAGTTCTTGGGTAAAGGGGTATTTTTTGGGTTCAGGGTCAGTTTTCAGTTTTTGGGTAAAGGGGTATTTTTAGGGTTCAGGGTCAGTTTTAGGTTTTTGGGTAAAGGGGTATTTTTAGGATTCAGGGTCAGTTTTCCCTACTGTTGCACCCACTGGAGTGGGAATAGTAATTATTGTTAAGTAAGTATATATTATATATTATTTTTAAATATTATTTTTTTAATTAAATATGTATTATTATTTTTTTTACCATTATTACATATATTTAAATATGTTTAAGTAATTAATAAGTATTATTTACAGTATTTTTTATGTTATTTTAAATTTAAAAAAAACGATATATTTGACAACGATATTTTTAACATCGATATTATTTTTTCGATATTTTGGTACTTACCATGTTGTACATAGGGCGTCGATATTTTTGCTATCGATGTAATTACGCCGATATTTGTGTAGGTCGAAATTCTGTCTGTCGAAATTCTGTCATAGATCCGCCACTAACATTTCCGGGCTATCCTTCCAGATTGAAGAAAAAAATTTATGATGAAAATATTGGTATCCATAAGCTCTCTGAACTTGAAACAGCCAGAATACCGTGCCACAGGCTACAAAAGCTTCACCTCTCTCCTCCTTTGAATAAGGAGCTAGAAAGTCTCATTGTCCAGAGAGATAGGTCAGCTATGGACCTGCAATATGCCACTGTGAACATGAAGAATATTTCAACTCTGTCCGAAAGCTACCTTTCCAAAATTATATACATCCAAAAATCAGTTCACACACTCCACCTGAATCATCATAATACTAGCCCCCGGCCTCTGTCCAAGAGGATTTATTGTTCCCATAATTTCCTTAGATACCTGACTGACACTGAAACACAATCCTTGTTATTATCTCACGAGGAGACATCCACTCTCTCAGTTAAGATAACAGATCAGAAAGGAGTTGTCCCTATTAACGTAAACAGAACAACGTAATCAAATTGCAGGAGGTAAACCCTAGCAAACTGAAAGAAATAACAAGGCTCCAAGAGGGGCATGACACTAATCGAGACAACCCTCTAAAACTGATTTCCTGCCTACTACTTAATTGCAGCTCAGCAGTAAAACATGCTGCTGACATTGGCGACCAAATCCTGAACCAGGACATAGATGAAGCTATTTTAACGGAATCGTGGTTCTCCGAATCCTCTTCCCCATGCCTTGATTTACTGATGCCCCCAAATTACAACATTGTTAGACTAGATAGGCTAAACAAAACGAGCGGAGGTGTGGCCTGTATCTACAGATTGGACATAATCATCTCAGGCTCTCAATTAGATTTACAGACAATCAACTCTTCAATTTACACACGTTCTGCCAGGATCACTGACAGAATATCGAGGAGCAAAATATCGACCTGCCAAAATATTGTGGAAAAAATATAGAATGCCAGAATATCGAATTGCTATCTTCAAACAGGTAAGTACAAAAATATCGACTCCAAAATATTGTTGTAAAAAATATAGACAGTCAAAATATCGAATTTTTTAAATGTCTTAAAAGTAATTTTAAATTAATATAATAATAAATATAATTAATTTAAACATACTTAAAATACTTAAATAAACTTAAAATTAATAAATAATTAATGTAACTTATTTTTTTTTTAAATAATTGTAATGCATATATATATACATATATATATATATATACATATTATTAACACAACATATACAATATTTTCAACGTAGGATAGCGAGAGAGTTAAATTTACTATTACCACTCCAGTGAGTGCAACAGTAGAGAAAACATTGGATAGCGTAGGGGTATAAATTACTATTCCCACTCCAGAGAGTGCAACAGTAGGGAAAGCATTGGATAGCGTAGAGGTAAAAATTACTATTCCAACTCCAGAGAGTGCAACAGTAGGGAAAGCATTGGATAGGGTAGGGTGGAGGAGGAGCCCAGCACTTCCGGGCTCAGGGTTGCAAGGTCAGCGCTCTAGCTGCGCTGTATGAGTAGTGAATAAATACCCTGCTTTGGCACACCCGCGTGGTGGAGACGAGTCCAGCCGGTGGCAGTGGCTGACTCTTTCCGCTAACGCTGTGTGTACAAGTCATGCACTGCGAGCGCTGATTACATAGCGTCTTTTAAAACTTGGCGATTGCTGCTAATTTTAACTGTTCAGTGTATTTCTTGTGTAAATTTTAAATTGCGCCTCACCTGTAGGCTGAAGCAACTTTGCTTGGGAATTTCACTCTTTAAACTCCCGCCCGGTCCGCCGCGTCCATCTTGGGCGTTTGTAGCGGAGGGTGGAGGAGGAGCCCAGCACTTCCGGGCTCAGGGTTGCAAGGTCAGCGCTCTAGCTGCGCTGTATGAGTAGTGAATAAATACCCTGCTTTGGCACAACCGCGTGGTGGAGACGAGTCCAGCCGGTGGCAGTGGCTGACTCTATCCGCTAACGCTGTGTGTACAAGTCATGCACTGCGAGCGCTGATTACATAGCGTCTTTTAAAACTTGGCGATTGCTGCTAATTTTAACTGTTCAGTGTATTTCTTGTGTAAATTTTAAATTGCGCCTCACCTGTAGGCTGAAGTAACTTTGCTTGGGGATTTCACTCTTTAAACTCCCGCCCGGTCCGCCGCGTCCATCTTGGGCGTTTGTAGCGGAGGGTGGAGGAGGAGCCCAGCACTTCCGGGCTCAGGGTTGCAAGGTCAGCGCTCTAGCTGCCCCTACCTCTCCTATAAAATGTGCGTAGGACCGGGACCGCGCAGCGGACGCGTGCAGCGGGCGCGCCGGAAGCGCGCCGAAGTCGAGCCAAAGTCAAGCCCGTCTGCGCCCGTCCGCGGCCGGACGGGGCGCGCGGCCACGACTCCTTGTCATTTAACATCCTCCAAGGTACGGTATGATAGACAGGAGCTGCTAGATCTCTGTCCCGAGGTCACCCTACCCTGTAAACACACTATGGAGGCGCTATTACTGCACAGCTGTCCTCTATGCTCTTTCACGCCTGATGAGCCACCAACTAAGGCACCCTCCAATAGGCAGATTAAGGCGGGACTGATAAACTGCCGCTCTCTCAGCAAACATAGCATTCAAATATATCA
Source organism: Lissotriton vulgaris (assembly GCF_964263255.1). Classification (NCBI taxonomy): domain Eukaryota; kingdom Metazoa; phylum Chordata; class Amphibia; order Caudata; family Salamandridae; genus Lissotriton; species Lissotriton vulgaris. The sequence continues at coordinate 847,656,198 of NC_141695.1, forward strand.
TCTACTGGAGGATGAAGGATTTGATATTTTGTTTTTTACTGAGACCTGGTTAGGAGAATTCTCAGACCCTGACATCATTGAGGCTATGCCTCCTGGCTACTCCCTCTCCAGACTGGATAGGAAGGAAGGCAGGGGAGGAGGTATTGCAATTGCCACTAAAACTCCTATACAATGCTCCCTATCTCCCCTTACTATCGATCACTGTGAAGCAGGATCTTTTACTATCATCATAGGACCTCAACTCTCCCTCTCAGGCATTTTTGTGTACAGACCCCCAGGGAGGCTGTATGATTTTACAACTAGCCTGATAGAAGCCACTGCACACCTAGCAATAAGGAAAAGCAGACTCTTGGTGCTGGGTGACATGAATGTTCACTTTGATGACCCCCTTGACACAGAGGCTAAGGACATCAGGTCAGAACTCCAATCCCTACAGCTCGACCTAATAAATCATGACCCCACTCACAGACTTGGTCACCTCCTAGACCCTATCTTTGGGAATGGTTCCGGAGTGCAAGCTGCTTCTCCAATTCCGGTACCCTGGTCTGATCATTCCATTATTCCATTCCATATTCAGATATCTGAGTCTGATCCAAAAAAAGACTCTGATCACCGGTACCTGCGTCGGAAATGGAAAAGCTTCTCCCATGATATTTTTAACGAATCGCTTGAAACAGGAGGTCCTCTAGAAGGCACAGACTGTGAAACAGCCTATAGTCATCTGCAGAACCGTATTTTAATGGCCCTAGATAAAACTGCTCCTATTCGCAGTATGAAAAACTCCAACAATGCGAGAAAATCCACCCCGTGGTACACTCCTGAACTCCAGGCAATTAAATCCGCCTGTAAAAAATTAGAACGCGAATGGCGTAACAACTTTTGCCCAGTTATTAAAATACAATACAAAAAAGCGCAAAAGGAATATAATAAAAAAATACGTACTTCCAAAGCCTTGCATTACAAAACTCGCATTGGGGAGGCAGAGAACTCCTCTAAAGAGCTCTTCAAAATTTTTAAAGAAATCTCTGTGCTCACAAATGATAATGTGTCCTGCAATGACTCTGTGGAAACCTGCAATAAAATTGCAAAATACTTCTCTGGGAAAATCACCGACATCTATGCCAACTTTTCTGGCAACCTGACTTCTGGCCATGATTTTATGGAAAGCGTAGATGTTAGTCCCACTGAGCCTTGCTTACAATGCTTCTCGGTCCCCCCTCCTGAAATGCTTGTAAACGTCTGCAAAAGCGTCAAATCTGGTTCCCCTCGCGACCCGGCTCCCCCGAAAGTACATAGAGCTAGTCTACAAGTACTGGAACCTTATTTCAGGCACGTTATCCAATTATCCTTTTCTTCAGCTTGCCTACCGGTAGATTGGAAGAAGGCAATAGTACTACCAATCAAAAAGAAACCCAATGTGAGTCAGGATATTTTGGAAAACCTACGACCTATCTCTCTCCTACCATACCTTGCGAAAGTGACCGAAAAAATAGCCAATAAACAACTTATGGCTCACTTAGGGCCCGATGTAGGTCGGTCGGTAACGGCCGAAAATCGGTATTTTCGGCCGTTACCGATCGGTATACATGATTTGACATGTAGGTGCACTATTTTACCGAATAGGTAACTTTACCGAATCGGTAAAGTTACCGATTCTGTAAAATACAGAATCGGTAACTTTACCGATTCGGTAAAGTTACCGATTCGGTAAAATACCGATTCGGTAATTTTACCGATTCGGAGCCACCCATATGTAGGTGGGACTCTTCAGAGTCCCAGGAGCCTTAACGAATCGGTATTTTACCATCAAATCCTATTTGATGGTAAAATACCGATTCCGGTGTGCATGCACATGTGTGCATGCACACCTATGCCATGTGACAGGCAGACCTGCCCTTTGGGCAGGTATGCCTGCCACATTGCACCCGTGCCTGTTTTGGGGGTGCCAGAGGGTGTCAAAGTGACACCCCCTGCACCCTTGAGAAATTCGGTATTTACCGATTCGGTAAATACCGAATCGGTAATGCCCATTCATTCCTATGGGCTTCAAAGCCCATAGGAATGAATGGGCATTACCGATTCGGTATTTACCGAATCGGTAAATACCGAATTCATCCGATTCGGTATTCCAGCACATCTGGAATACCTACATATCGGACCCATTTATTTACCGATTTTAAATTACCGAATCGGTAAAATTCGGTAATTTGAAATCGGTAAATCAATTTTACCTACATCGGGCCCTTAGAATCTAATAAATCCCTGCACAGCTCCCAATCTGGTTTCCGGACGAACTACTCCACTGAGACAGCCCTCCTGAGAGCGACTGAAACTCTACGGGCAGGAGCTGACGAGGGTCATACGATGGCACTTATTATGCTGGACCTCAGTGCTGCGTTTGACACTGTAGCACACTCCATCTTGCTACAGTGTCTAAACAAAGCTGGGGTCACCAAGGCAGCACTGGGATGGCTAAAAGCTTTCCTCATAGACCGCAGCTTCCAGGTTCAGAGAGGCACTCTCCTCTCAGACAGCATTGCCCTAGAACAGGGGGTGCCTCAGGGCTCTGCCCTGAGCCCCACCCTGTTAAACCCTGTTATATGGCCCCTCTGGCAGATGTGGTCCAATCGTACGGCATAAAATTAGTATCCTACGCCGACGATACCCAACTGCTCATCTCCTTATCCCAGGCACCCACCTTAGCAGCCGCCAACTTCAAAACCTGCATCCAGGAGCTTGCAGGCTGGATGAACCAACATTGCCTGAAGCTCAATGGCTCTAAAACAGAGGTTCTTGTGATAGGAGGAAACACTGCTAGTTGGACTCAGGAATGGTGGCCTCCTTGTCTAGGTCCTCTACCTACCCCTTGCAAGGAAGCAAAGAACTTGGGTGTCTGGGTTGATCCCAAACTCTCCTTTGATAGCCACGTCCATAAAGTAGTAGGGAAATGTTTTGGGGTGCTGAAGACCCTAAACCGGACTCTGGACCTTCTTCCGTCAGAGGCCAGACGCACCATGACCCAAGCTCTAGTCACCTCCCGTATTGATTACGGTAATGTGCTACTTTTAGGGACAACAGAAAAGAACATCAGAAGGCTGCAGGTTCTCCAAAACACGGCAGCGCGGCTAGTCCTCAGGTTACCCAAAAGAGCAGCCTCCAAGCCCACCGTGGCTGCTCTTCACTGGCTTCCCATAAAAAAGAGGATCCTATTCAAAGCGCTCCTAATATGCTACAAGATAACCTCACAGAAAGCCCCTGAATACCTGAAGGATCTAGCCATCCCCTACAAGCCCAATAGAGCACTTCGCTCTATGGGAACTGGTCTTCTTAAAGTCCCCCGGATAAAAAAGGCCAGAATGGGTGGCCGTTCCTTTCGCGTGATGGCAGCCAACAACTGGAACTCTCTCCCAATGAACATCAGACTAGCAGAGACTGAAACAATATTTAGGAAACTTTTAAAAACCCACCTATATACCCTCTAGGTTCTTCACTTTCTCCTGCTGCTCTCTCCACAGCGCGGGGACACGCCGGGATGGCGTCACCAGGCGCTTTATAAACCCCTTTATTATTATTAGGGGTAAAAATTACTATTCCCACTCCAGTGAGTGCAACAGTAGGGAAAGCATTGGATAGCGTAGGGGTAAAAATTACTATTCCCACTCCAGAGAGTGCAACAGTTGGGAAAGCGTTGGATAGCGTAGGCATACAATTTACTATTCCCACTCCAGTGAGTGCAACAGTAGGGAAAGCATTGGATAGCGGGAGGGTAAAAATTACTATTCCAACTCCAGAGAGTGCAACAGTAGCAAAAGCATTGGATAGTGTAGAGGTAAAAATTAGTATTCCAACTCCAGAGAGTGCAACAGTTGGGAAAGCGTTGGATAGCGTAGGGGTAAAAATTACTATTCCCACTCCAGAGAGTGCAACAGTAGGGAAAGCGTTGGATAGCGTACGGGTAAAAATTACTATTTCCAATCCAGTGATTGCAACAGTAGGGAAAGGGTTGGATAGCGGGAGGGTAAAAATTACTATTCCCACTCCAATGAGTGCAACAGTAGGGAAAGTATTGGATAGCGGGAGAGTAAAAATTACTATTCCCACTCCAGAGAGTGCAACAGTAGGGAAAGCGTTGGATAGCGTAGGGGTAAAAAATACTATTCCCACTCCAGAGAGTGCAACAGTAGGGAAAGCGTTGCATAGCGTAGGGGTAAAAATTACTATTCCTACTCCAGTGAGTAAAACAGTAGGGAAAGCGTTGGATAGCGGGAGGGTAAAAATTACTATTCCCACTCCAATGAGTGCAACAGTAGGGAAAGCATTGGATAGCGGGAGAGTAAAAATTACTATTCCCACTCCAGAGAGTGTAACAGTAGGGAAAGCGTTGGATAGCGTAGGGGTAAACATCACTATTCCCACTCCAGAGAGTGCAACAGTAGGGAAAGCATTGGATAGCGTAGGGGTAAACATTACTATTCCCACTCCAGTGAGTGCAACAGTGGGGAAAACGTTGGATAGCGGGAGGGTAAAAATTACTATTCCCACTCCAGAGAGTGCAACAGTAGGGAAAGCGTTGAATAGCGTAGAGGTACAAATTACTATTCCTACTCCAGAGAGTGCAACAGTAGGGAAAGCGTTTGATAGCGTAGGGGTAAAAAATGCTATTCCCACTCCAGTGAGTGCAACAGTAGGGAAAGTAAATACTTCATATATGAATTAATTTAAATTAAATATTAATACCGATCACAAATATTATAAAATAATTAACAATTTTATATAATATATTAATTAATCAATTAATAATACAAATGAAATTTAATTATTAAAAAAAATACCTACTAATACTAATTATTTACCAATTAACACTAAATTACTGAACAATTAATACAAAATTTAATATTACAACAAAAATAAGCAATAAATACATTTAAAAATGTAATTATTTATAATTCAATTACTTCCCACACTATTCCCCTATAAACGCACAACCCACTACTGAAAAGAATTTAATGAAATTAACATAATTATCAATTAATCAATTAATTAAAACTATTGACCAATTATATTTTAATTAATTACCAATTAATAATTAATTAACAATTAATTCAAAATAAATACCAATAAATAAATTAACATATTTAATTAATTATATTTAAATTACTGCCCACCCTATTTCTCTATAAACCCACAACCCGCTGCAGAAAATACAATAATTTAATTAACATAATTATCAATTAATTAAAATTAATTACCAATTATATTTTAATTAATTACCAATTAATAATTAATTACCAATTAATTCAACATAAATACCAATAAATAAATTAACATATTTTATTAATTATATTTAAATTACTTCCCACCCTATTCCTCAATAAACCCACAAACCGCTGCAGAAAATACATTAATTTAACTAGCATAATTATCAATTAATCAATTAATTAAAATGAATTACCAATTATATTTAAATTAATTACCAATTAATAATTAATTACCAATGAATTCAACATAAATACCAATAAATAAATTAACATATTTAATTAATTATATTTAAATTACTTCCCACTGTATTCCCCTATAAACCCACAACCTGCTTCAGAATTATATTACGCAAAAAAATAAATACAATTAAATTAATTAATTAAAATGAATTATAAAATAAATATACACTTTTCACACATATAGTAACATAAAAAACACTTTAAAAAATTCATATTAACTTGCTTACCTCAAATTCGATATTTTTGTTTTCTATATTCTGTCCATTCGATATTTTGTCCATTCTATATTTTGGATTCGATATTAATGCTATTCTATTCGATAATTTGCTATTCTATTCGATATTTTTGTAGTCTATATTCTGTCCATTCGATATTGTGTCCATTCTATATTTTTAACTCAATATTTTGGCCAGTCAATATTTTTTATTCGATATTATGACTGTATACCGTTCTACCACTCTCCAGGAAAAAACACAATTTTCATTGACCAGCTAATGGAAATTATTACAGCAAATTCAGATCCTCACTCTAATGATATTTTTCTTGGGTCATTCCTAGCTGAGCATGACCTAATGCAAGCCTGTACCCTCTGAACTCATTTTAAAGGCTTGATTTTAGACTGGAACATCTCCAAAGATAAAGTGGTGGAATCAATCTCATTTAGCGTCTTAATTAGTCAAACCCAAGCAGTGGGTTAGAGACACTATGGGCCTGAACGTGAAGAGTCTGGCAGCGCAGTGCGAAAATGATCTTATACCATCTTCTGAACTGGAGAAAGTCAGTGATCTTACAACCCATTACAATCTTACAATGGCTAAAATAATTGATTATATCGCCCCTTTAAAATATAAAAGAATACAGATTAAGGACAAAAATTCAACGGTTCAACGGTTCTCTGAATGAAGAAAGACGGATATTCAGACTAACAGAATAGAGTTGGAGACAAAACCCTTCATCCCTCCATCTAAAACAGTTAAGGAAGTCCAGGAAAGCCAACAATAAAAGTGTACTCAATTCGAAAAAAAAGTTTTTTAGAAGTGAACTGGATAATGTAAAGAACAGACCAAGAAAGCTCTTTGAACTGCTAAAAGATCAATCTAACACGTTGGCTAAATCCTTCCTCCTAACAAATAAATCGGAATTGAGTTGTGAAGATTTTTTCATCATTCTTTACAGCCAAAGCCAGCTCACTGGAGATTGAACTCTCGAATACCGCTGACAATGCCTTAAATCTAAGGTGTACACTAAAGGAGAAGCCAGCACTACATGCACATACAATGCCTAAAAATAATGCACATTGGTCAACATTCAAACTATACGATCAGAATGACATCGCTAAAACTATACTATCTTTGAAACCGAACAACCACTACAATGATCCATTGCCTGAAAAATGTTGGCCTGCAATTAACCACAAAGTCATCCCACTTTGGACTAAGATAATTAATGCTTTGCTAGTGCAAGGATCTTTTCCGGAATGTCTTAAAGCTGGCAGGACATCCCTCTATTAAAAAAGCCTACGGAAAAGCTACGGATCCTAACAACTTTCGGCCGGTAACAAACATTCCCTTACTAGCCAAAGTTCTAGAAAAATGTGCTCAACAACAATTTGGTCAAGACATTACTGATTTTGAGTTACAAATGATTGCCAATCGGGGTTTAGGCCAGATTATAATACGGAAACAGATATTCTGCACCTAGTAGATTAAGCTCTTCTTCCTCTCGACCGTAAAGAAACCTGTCTTTTTGTCCTTCTTGACCTATCATCCACATTTAACACTGTATATCATGCCAAACTTCTAGATCACCTGGAAAACAGGATGGGCCTATCAGGAGCAGTCTTAAAATGGTTGTATTCCTTTCTAAAGAACAGATCTCAGAGATTCCTGGTGAACCCCGATTCAGTTTGGAGTCCCACATGGATCAACTCTTTCACCTTCCCTCTTCAATGTATACAATGAACGATAAGCAGAAGTACTACAACAAGCTAACATGTTCTACCACACGTATGCAGACAACACTCATTCCCAAGCATTACAGAAGACCGTTCAATTACTATCGGGCAATCATCTCAAGCTCAACACACAGAAAACAGAATTCCTTCTTATCTCCCCTCCTAAAAGTGACTCCAGGATTAAGGAATGGCCCAAGGAGATCACTGCGCTAAAAAGGCTCCCCGATACTAGTAGAGTCAACAAAGTCTCTAGGAATCACACTGGATAAGGAGTTAAACATGCATACCCACATCAAAACAATGGCAAAAAATGCCATGGAGTTAACTCCAGCTTGCATGTTGGCTGTGGTTCCATCTGAGTGCTTAAGCTTCAATATAAGTGGGGAGGACACTACAGTTTTAGAAGCCATGCTAATAACCTCCCTGATTTATCACCTTCCCTGTGTGCAACCAGCGATATTCTCGCCTGATGAAACAGTCTAGACTGTCCTATAGCTCACTGACCCAGCGCTGTGCCTACAAAATGGGGTCACTGCATGGCTCTGTTGCCTGTCCTCCATGCTGCAGTTTAGTCAGCCCATCCTCTGCTTTGATCAGTTCCCGTTCTAGTTACCTCCTTGTCCCCCCAATTTTGGATAAACATTCTCCTCAAGTTACTACCTTGAGTGTATCCCATCCCAGTCCCCTACTGTTAGTGTTTGACCAATTTGTGTCGAAAAACTCTTCCCTAAGCTCTTCTTTGAACACCATGTCTGGATGCAGACACCACAATGGAACCTTTGACCTACTGCACTCTGGCCTCCATTCCAGTATTACCGGGGCATGGTCTGACAGGTAGCGGCCCAGTAATCAGGTCTCTATCGCGGCTTCAGAGGCCTCTGTAGAGAGCAGGAAGTGGTCTAATCTACTAGAGGTATCTCGGGATGGTGTTTAGCAGGAGTACCCTTGTATGCTAGGGTGCGTCCCACGCCAAATGTTGAAGCAATGCAGGTGGCTCATCAAATCTCGCAGAGCCGCCTACATGCTGGGTTTGGAAAGTAGTTTTGAGGGGTTTCTATCCAGGTTGCCATCTAGTACGCAGTTAAAATCCCTTGCCCATAATAATGGCATCCCTATGTATGGGAAGAGTAGTTTCTCTAGAGTTAGATAAAACTCACAGTCCTCTACATTTGAGGCATAGACATTCACCGAGCATACCTCCATGCGATCCAGTATGCTGTGCACTACTACATATCTTCCTTCTATGTTTGCCATACACTTGGATTGGGAACTATGGGGCTACCCAGATCGCCATCCCCCTTACATATGTCGAGTAGGTAGATGAAAATGTCCCCTCCATTTCCTATGTAGCTTCTGGATTTCGGACACTAACAGGTGAGTCTCCTGCAGCATCACCACATGGACACCCTGCCCCCGCAGGTAAGTCTGAACTCTGTAACGCTTCACAAAGGAATTAGGCCCCCTCACGTTCCATGTTATACATTTAAATTGTCCCATTCCTCATAGCCTGTTGCCGCCCCTCCATATCTACCCATCGCTCCATCATTGTCGCCGTCAATGATAAACATAAAGTTAACAATTGAAACATCCCAATCCCGGGTAGACACTGCATAAATGATACATGAATTCACATGTATTATCAACTCCCTCTGCTCCCTCCCAAGACCCCAAGCCCTAAAAAAGTAGTAAAACCATCTTCATAAATTTCAACATCAATGGGGAATGAAAAATATGCAGGAGGGGCTGCCGTCACGCGAGGCCCTGGGGCTTCCCTCCTACACCAGGACTCACACACCTCACTCTGCACTCACCCCCTGTCGGGACCGGCCCTGAGGGGGCATGTAGGGAACGCCCCGTCTTCAGCAGGGGGTCGGGAGGATTGGTGTTGTCTGAGGTGTGCGACCCGCTCGAGTCTGCCGCTGCCTGGTCTCGCCGGCTTCGTCCTCTTCTCCGGAGTCCGGTTGGATGTAAGTGCTACCATTCCTGGCAAGGGATTTTTTTCCCTCTGCTTGGTCCCCTTTCTTGCCTTTAGTTGGAGACGCCAGAACAGGCTTGTGGTAGCTGGATGGGAAAAATTAAGGCAGATTTTTTGACGGGGGAGCTGCAGAGCTCCTCAAGCTGCGTATACTCCGGTCGCCATCTTGGCCATGCCATCATGCAAAACATTTTATGCAATATTGATGCACTGGTACATCCCCCAACCTGTCAAAATCCTTCATTTTTTTAGCATGAACGGGGTACCAGAGTCTGCTGTGAATTTAACATCTCTGTTATTCAAGGCGATCACGCATGATGGGGGTTTCCTTTTATGTGACCCAACTATGGAGGACACTGACACTTTTTCAGAATTACGCAAAATACTGGCATTAGTCCCTTTTGTAGGTTGTTTAGGATTGTGTTTCAAATTGAGATGTTTCACTTCACTAGACTCAACACACTTGTTCATTTCTTTCATGCAATGTGAGTTCTCAATGCTTCTATAAAAAGTTAGGGCTTTCTCTAAATCGGGTTCCTTTGAGGATAAAAGATTCTCCCGAACTCTCTTGTTGCTAGTTCTTTCAATCAACTGATCTCAGATGAATTAATGTCTGAATTCCCTACAGCTGCATGTTCAGCAAATGTTCTAGGAGTGGCTACAAAACTGTTGATTAACTCCCTGGGAATTTGGGATCGATGAAGAAATTTGTGGCGCTCTATTGCTATAGTTTTCCTGGAATTACATCTTAATCTAATGTTTTGATGATAAGCGCATAATCATCAACCACAATCACAGAATCTGCACCTTCTCCTGCTCCCATGTGGGCACTAACTACTTCCAAAGGTAAGGTTTTCAATGTGCCCCTTCCCTCTGAACCCAAGTTGTATATTAGAAGTGCTTTTTTCTTTTTTGATGTAAAAGTATCCCCATCAATCGCTTCTAAATACACTTTAAAGGTCTCCTTCCACTGCTGCCAGTTTAATGGAGGAGTGCCAGGTACTTGAAGAACATTTTGGGAGGGTCGGACTCACAGTTGACATGCAGTACCGAAAAATAAATTACAACCCAAATAGAGCCATACTTACAAATAGCCCCAATACCAATTACCAATAATCAGTCAGTTGGCAGTGTAGAAGGTCCAGTCGTTTATTATAACAAACAAACCCTGCCAGAGGAGCTCCCTGCGACCTAACCCCACGAGGTCCGCCAAGAAGACGGCTGGCACATTATCAGCACATCACATATATACTGTTACATTTCGAAACAGTTACCTAAGAAGGAAAATACAAGTTGGTACAGGTTGGTGCAGGGGAAATACCATATATGGGAGACAAAGCCTCCTTAGTTTAGCCCAGCTCGTTATAGCAAGGTCCAGAGGGTGACTTCCTCCTATTAGCTCAGAGAGAGTCGCACAGCACCTCCTGGAATGTGCTTATCCAGCCTACCCCCACCTAAAACCTTGACAGGCCTAACGTTCAGAAGCAGAAGTTTGCTACAGTTGTACTATTTCTCAGGAGAACGGCTTGAGCTTAATGCAATGATAGGTTTCTACTAATGTGGAGAGTGAACTAGGCCACAAAATGGCGTCGGTCGAGTCAAGCTGTACTGCCTATGATTAGGTGCAAAAATGAATAATATGGTGTATACTAATCCCTAAGTTATTACATATCGTGTGCTTATTAGTGTTTGCGTCCCTACCTTAGCCTACTAGGTGCATCACGCTAATTACTAAAAGTAACTACATGTTATACTAGGCCCAAAGCGAATTCTGGTTCCTCAAACCCTCCTTTTTGCGTGATGTAGCTAACTAAGATGGAAGTAGTAATCCTGGAAGACTTCCTCATCAATGGCCATTAACTCACAAATCTCCTGCTGGAGCATCTGAATTTTAGAAGGGACAGGGGAGGGGACAAACATGGCTGTCACCCTGGTGGCACAATAAGAGCAACAGGCCGGGCCGCATTGCATACAAGGGCAACATGTGAAGATGATACCAGCTGCTCCAGCTACTATCATCAATAACTTCCAACCCCAGGTCGATAAAAGCCCCCAGAACCAGCCAGAGAATGACCAGGACCCATTTTCGGTGTGCATTTCAGCCGCGATGCGATGCAGCTTCTGGATAGCTAGATGAACTGTGGGGGCGGAGTTTGGAATGTACACACAGCAGGAGCTGTCGATCACTCAGCATGCTCCTCCTCGATCAGCCAGGATGACGTCAAGAACCATCCGGTTCTGGAGCGAAACGAGTCTCGTGGCCTGAAGCTCTACCGTAATATTGGTCATGATATCAGTGGTGAAAATAATGACGTCCTACACTATTCTGGACAATCGTCTTATTTCCCTACTATTGAATATTGGCCCCCAGAAAAAGGACCAACCCTTTACTAAAGTCCCTGAACTGTTGCAAGGAGGTATCAGTCTGATCGACCTCAGTCATTTCAAGCTGTCTTCGCTGTCTTTTAGAGACTACTCTGGTGCGATGGAGTTGATGCGTTCGATGATAGTCTGATGGTGCCATGTCTACAGGGGGTTACAAGAAGGACAGACAACACTGCCATGCCCCTCCTCGTGGTAACCAAGTGTACGCATTTTCCCCACACACAAAATACACGTTTGGTGGCGTCAACAATGGAGGGCTACTGAATATTTTCATTCTCTAAATATAGTTGCAGATAATATTTCCAACTTGCACATGCCCCATTCCCTGTACACAGAAATGAGAGGAGGTATTCAAAATGGGAACGGGCACAATGCGCTCACTAGTGACATTTCTGGCAACAAAATGCTGAAAATACTGTGAATCATTAAAATTAGCGAAATCATAAAGCTCGTCTTTCAACCAAGTACTATTTTCATTAACTGTATACAAATTCATACAAGCCTCTGGGTCCAATGATCCCTTTCCCCCATTTCCTTCTGGGTCGAACCCCTGGTGAGTTTCAATGTAAGCTAAAATCATCCCATAATCCTTTTCTGTATATTGTTTGGGGTTCTCCACATAGTGATTATACATAGCAGAGAACATGTTAAACCATGCTTCACAGCTACCTAAGTAGGACAAGGGCAGTGAGAGAAACAAGTCGTGTTTATGCATGACTGATGGCAAGAGCCCACAAACCCAACAATCGGTCATATTAGTAGTGCGGTGGGTCTGATGGAGCATTTCTACAAATACATTCTTTGCATAAGTCTGGCGGTGTCTTTTCTTATGGGGCGCTAAAGTGAACATGAAGTGTTCAGGTGGGGCAATGGTAGAGGGCATCATAGCTTGCATAGGATACTTATACTCGAAATATATGAATACACTCATAAAAACAGTCAATATAACTGCTATTACTAACACAAAGCCTACTTTTTCACGCATGGTCCAAGTAGAAAACATTGGTTCATAAAACGGCAAATATCGTGGTGCAATGGGGCGCTCTTCTTCAAGCACAATACGACCAAAAGGGTACATTCCTAACTAAAAGTCCAAAACTAAACTCGGGTTTAGCAGTCCGTCCTGCCAGAGGGTTCTTCTCCCTGTGTCCGTCAGAGTCTCACAGGCAGACTCCTATCGTTCATCTCAAGAAAAACCAAACGTTGTTGTCAAAGAAATCCTGATGTACAACCTGGCCGTTCACATGTGTCAGTCTTTCTTTCTGAACAGAGCACAACAACAAAGTTCCAGCTCTCAACTGTTCAGTCCAGTGTCTCGCTCAGTACCTCAGACTAAAAATCTAGCAAACCCTTTCTATTCAAGTCTTTCCTTATCTCCTGACAGTGGTGTCTGAGGCACCGTGATGTTTTCTTGGCCGTAGGTTGTATCGCACATGACCTGGGCCTTCCTGATCAGAAAATAGCAAAGAAGGTACCTTTCCTTCATCGGAGCCTCTGCTCACTGGGATATCAATGACAGGATTAAGGGCAATTGCGGATTCAGCTGAGACCGGTTCGCCCGATCCCGTCACTCCTTCTTCTTGCCTGGGCTCTATTTCGCAGGCGTCGGAAAAAGGAACAAACGCAGTGGCTCTCTCAGTGTCCTGCGTCAAAATTCCACCAGATTGTCGCTGATCATAAGGAAGAGGGAGCAGCCGCCGTTTCAGATGGGAGGCATGGATCCAATGCTTCCTCCCATCCACCTTTACAGCCGTCCGCGTTGCGAGCAAGACTTGGTGCAGTTCGGACCACCTCGGAGCCAAGCTGGTGTCCCGCTCGAACGTCTTGACCAGTACCCACTGGCCAGGTTCCAATCGATGTCCGGGGCCCTCTGGCGGAGGCTGCAGTACAGATGCTACCTGCTGATGAACAGAACGGAGGTCTTTAGTCAACATATACAGGTAATCGATCAACATAGGATATTCAACATCAGAAAAATACCGTGGCCTAGGTACCCCCCATATGTTAGCTGGCCGCCCAAAGGTAATCTCAGAGCTAGAGAGACCAGAGCGCGAATGAGGGGTGACTCTTAATGACATGAGAGGCAAAGGGCAGAGTGTCAGGCCATTTTAAACCAGTACTCCCTTGAATTTTGGCCATCTTCAGCTTCAGGATGCCATTATACTTTTCCACGAGCCCTGCTGACTGGGGCTGTCGGGCTGCATGGAACTTCTGTCATATTTGCAATCCATTACAGATGTGTTTAACAAGGGCCCCATGGAAATGCCCCCCATTGTCTGATCAAATCAAACGGGGCAAACCGAAGCGTGGTATAAATTCCTTGATAAGAGCCTTCGCTGTAGCCAAAGCAGTGTTCTCTTTAGTTGGGTAGGCCTCAATCCATTTACTGAAGGCACAAACCACTACTAAAATGTATTTCAAATTGTTGACGCGCTCCATGTGGATATAATCCATCTGGAGTACTTCAAACGGTAATGTTGGGGGTGCAAAACTTCCACTCAAAACACTTTCTGCCTTCCCCGGATTGTGTTGCAAACAGACCATACAGTATTGGACCAAACGGACAGCCGTCCTTTGTATGTTAGGGTTATTCCATACTGGGTCTAACAAAGCACAAATTCCTTCAGCTCCAACATGGGCTGGACCGTGGGCCATAGTTACAACGGCTTGCACCAACGCATTGGTCAATAGCCATCTTTGCTTTTCTGTCAAATCAACCCAACAGTTATTCTCATCCAATCTCCCCACTTCCCTTTCCCATCGCTCTAATTCGGCTGGAGTGGCTTCTTTCTGTAGTTCTTTCACACTTTCTATGGTATTATCAAACAAGTCAGACTCCTCCATCCATCTTGCAGAAGACATTACAAACATAGTCGATATCATAGACTGAGTTGTTTGCTTGGCAACCTGATCCGCTAAAGCATTCCCCTCACCCAATTCATCCACCACTGCCTTATGGGCGCTACATTTTATTATGGCTAGCTTCTTTGGCGAGGTTAGAGCATCCAGTAACCGTAACACCAGGGGACCATTCTGTATTTTCTGACCATGAGAGGTAAGGAAACCCCTCTCCCTCCACAGCCGCCCAAAGCTATGGGCTACGCCGAAGGTGTACTGGCTGTCTGTGCAGATGTTAACCTCAAGCCCCTCACTTAATTCACAGGTTCGTAATAATGCCACCAATTCAGCAGCTTGGGCTGATCGAGGGGGAACTCGAGATGTTTCAACTACCGTTTTCAAAGTGGTGATTGCATATGCAGCTATTGTTGTTCCATCTGCTAACTTGAAGCAGGACCTATCCACATATTACTCCCCCTGAGGGTCAGATAGAGGAATGTCTGTGAGGTCAATCCTACCCTTCGTTTCTTCCTCAGTTCGGAATATACAATCGTGTACATCATTTAAAGTTTCGCTCGAAGGAAGTGGTAGCAATGTGGCAGGGTTTAACGTGGCACATCGCGTAATCATAATGTGTGGAGCAAATAGTGTCAATTCATATCCAGTGAGGCGTGCACTCATAAGATGTTGTGTCTTAGTTTTATTTAGCTATACATCCACCGCGTACGGTACCATCATCACTGTTAGACTAGAATTTAGAACGAGTCCTTCCGACTGCCGGATGGCCACTGCAACAGCTGCCGTGGCTCTCAGACAGCTAGGAAGTGCTCTGGCGACATTATCCAATGTGGCTGACAAATAAGCACAAGGTCTTTGCTTACCACCAAATCCTTGTGTTAACACTAAAAGCGAACAACCGTCGACCTCATGCACGTATAGTACAAAGGGTTTACGGTAATCAGGAGTACCCAAGACAGGTGCAGAACAAAGAGCAGATTTTAAAGCGTCAAAGGAATGCTGACATTCATCTGTCCAAGGGAGGGGTTCATGCACATCTTTAGTGGTTAAATGCAACACAGGTTTAGCAAGAAGAGAAAAATTAGGTATCCATTGGCGACAGTAAGAGGTGATGCCAAAAAAAGCACGGACTTCACGTTGGATGCAAGGGATAGACATGTTAGAGATGGTAGTACTAGTAATACGCTCAGGAGTCAAACGCCTACTCTCCTTCGACAGCAGATGACCTAAGTAGGTCACCTCCTGTCGACAGTATTGAAACTCAGACAGGGACACCTTATTACCTTTTGCCGCCAGGTGGTGCAGTAATTTAACTGTAGCATCCTTACAGCCTTCCTCAGTGTCGGATGCTATCAACAAGTCGTCTACGTTCTGCAAGAGCACGTTGCCTTCGGGCAAGACTAGGTCATCCAGCAGAGCCTTAAGGGCTTGACTATAGATGCTCGGACTCTCAGTATAGCCTTGAGGTGCACAACAGAATCTGAAGCTTCGGCCAGATAACGAGAAGCCGAAGATCTGCCTGCTATCAGGATGAATCGGAATACTGAATAAAGCATTCTTCAGATCAATGACTGAAAAGTATTGGGCAGTCGGTGGGATCATCGTAAGTATAGTGGTGATATCAGTCACTACAGGGTACTGTGGTACAACAATCTTATTAACTTCACGCAGGTCTATGACAAAACGATATGCATCGATATTACCCTGAAATCCTGACTCAGGTGATTTCGTCAAAATCGGGAGAATCGGGCTGTTACAAACTGAAGGACTGGGTTCTTTTGGACCCAGCGGTGCCAGGGCACAACACCTGAAACCTTCGTGGGTAACCTGTTCCGGCGTACAAGTCACAGAGACACGGGACACTTCCTTCGGCGTCAAAGAGTCAAGGTTTATTTACTGCAGGGAACACAGAAGTCACGGCAAGTACACCACGTGCAACTTGGGGAGACTGCTTCAAATTGGTTTTGTGGATCGCTCCTTTTATACAGTTTTTACCCATAGGCTAACATTGAACACAAAGGTTTACAACTCAGTTCCCACATCGAGCTCCCAGAGGGGTCGCTTTGGTCGCTTTGAAACATACAAGGTCCGGAACATAAGTGCGGAAACATTTGGCGGTTCCCAACTGTAAAAACCCATCTTCCCACCATTAGTAAATTCCAATCAGCAGTAAAGTGGATCGAAACAGGAACGAAGACAGGTGCAGAGGAAGACGGAGACAGTGGGGAGATCGGAAAGGGTGTAAAAGGGGAGGTGCCGGGAAGCACGAGATACAGGCATCAAAGGGACGTGCCTAATGAGATGCACGGCTGAGACAATAAGTCCGTGCGGCAAGATGAGCCTCGAGCGGCGCCACCTGCCTTACAGTAGCAACCCCCTCGTCATAAAGACACTTTCAAAGGACATGTGTCTTCCGCAAATATCTTGGGAGTCCCAGGGTCGCGAAGCGGACAGCGTCCGTTCGCTGACTACTTGAGGGCAAGAGACAAAATGGATGCCGTATCTAAGATGGAACCCGTGGGTACAGATGAAAAGCCCACGTAACAAACGAACGGTTTAAGTTAGCACAGCGAAACTGCGCACACTTACTAAACTCGTCATTTGCGGTTCATAGATACTAGACTCGACCATATTCGTGCGAGTCGAAAGCACCACTTACAATCGTCACGGAACCTCAGACGCTCCTTTTGCCCTCATGTAGGCAAGCACTAGTCGGAATCATATTCGATATTCATCAGACCATCAAGATGTCGTTGTAGCATAGATCTGTCCGACCGAGTCCCCTTGGTAACAGGTGGTTGTCTCATACACGTTGTAGCACAGAGGCCACATAAGGCAGGACCACACTGCACACAAAGGCAACACGTGAACAGGAACACTACCACAACCCCGATGATCGTCAGAATCTTCCAACCCCAAGTCGACATCAGGCCCCAAAACCAACCGAGTAGCGTCCAATCCCCTACATCCACGTGTATGGATTCGGAGATCTTATGCAACTTCGAGATGGCTTGATAGACAGTAGGAGCATTATCAGGTATGAAAATGCAACAGCTCGAATGGATCACTTTACATACCCCACCGCGATCTGCCAAGACGACATCTAAAACCATACGGTTTTGCAACGTCATAAGTCTCTCCGCCTGAAGTTCTGTGGTGATATTACCAAGGGCACTGGCAGTAACATTAGCTGTCGATTCTACCACTCGAGTCAAATGTCTCAGGTTCCTACTATTAACCATAGGTCCCCAAAACGGGAGGAAACCCTTGAAAAAGTCTCCTGCCTCTTGACCGGCAGTATCCTCTTCGCTAACTACGCCTCGTACAACTCTAGTCTTATGGTAATCGGCATCTACAGTGAACGTCGGAGGCAACTGTTTTGCAACAAAACATGAGCCCATAAAGTCTGAGGGCAACCATGTATATGCACGATCATGACAGATGAAGTACGTACCCTTGGCAGCCAGAAACACAGGGATCGGGGACATTGGCAGAACGTAACTTTCAGTGCAAGCACTTACTCCAAGTGAGGCTTGCGAACCACGACCCACGATACAAAGATTACCAGTGTGGGGTACGACCCATATTGGAGGCGAGCTTTTAAGCTGCTTTTCATTAGTGAACGTACTATATTCCCCTCTATTCGGTGCCCTATAGGCTTGTACCTCTGCCTTAGGGATGAGAAAAGCATCATAGATCTCATCTTCCAAATCCTGTATTGCCATCGATACCACCCACTGCCACGAGGTAGGACCAGGTTTGGGGGAACGTTCTGGAGAGGGGTGGAAACCTAGTGCGCTTCGAAGCATTGTTTGGTATGCTCGAGCTGACCCTTGGGAACTATACGGTAACACCAGATATGGAATTCCCTTACCCGTAGTATGTGGCATCAACCCACACACCCAACAATTAGTAGTGTTAACCACTAACTGATGCTGATGGAGGAGCTGGATAAAGGAATTGTTGCGGAATTCTACACGTCTAGCCTGTTCGTGTTCCGGTAAAATATGAAAGGAATGGGGAGAAGCAGTAGTAGCAGTAAGAGTAACGTTAGAGTAAGGAGTAGGAGTAGGGGTAGGAAGTAAAAAGTAAGACATAGCATAATACACCCCACCCGCCAAGAATGCAGAAGCAGTTAAAAACAGTGCAAACAATTGGAATACAAAACATTTAGTACGACTAAGTTTCTGCAGTTTGACTCTATACGCCTGAGCTCCTTCCAAATCGTTCAGCTTCGAAAATGCCATTTCCCTACGACCGTCCGCAACGTTTCTTGACGCACTTCGTTCTGTGCAGCAATAGTCAATCCCCAGGAGTTCCTAGGAACCGACGGCCTTTAACCTAGCGTCAAGACCTACTGTCCAGAAGGAAGTACGCGCGCGGCCCTACGGCCCTCAATACACAATGTATTTTATTTAGCACAAAAATCAGCTGTGGAAGGAAAAAGATACAAAAATCTCAATATATGTACAAACAATTTTCAATCATACGGAATGTTCAAAGTTGATCAGGGGAAGCGAGGATATTGCAGTTATCAGTTTCAGCAAAACAAGAAAACAATTTTATTTGTCCTTAGTATGAGAACGCAAAGAATATCGATGTTTCCCGGGACGTGTCTGCTCGTCGAACAAAGGATCCGTTGAAGAGACAGCGTCCTGCTGATCAGTTTGTTGATTTGGTCTTGAGTCTTTTGCTGACAATGTTCCAACAGTGGCTTTCTGCTGCGCTGAGTGTTCACCAACAAGCTGTGCGTCGCTAAAAGGTACAAACGCCGGCAATGTCTCTGCTTCTGTTGACGCAATGCCTTTCCTCACCCACGGGTCTGCCGGCAAAGGAATAGGGACTCGTTTACAATGGGTAGCATGTACCCAATTCTTCCGTCCCTCAAGACGAACGGCAGTCCTCGTGGCCAAGAGCACCTGGTGAGGTCCAACAAAACGGGGGTCCAGATTCTTCTTGCGCGAAAAATTACGGGTGACAACCCAATCACCGGGCTGGAGCTGGTGGCCTGGACCCTCCGTTTGCGTCGGCAAGGCGTCGTAAACCTGTTGATGAATTAACCTCAGTTTAGCAGTCAAGTCATGTAAGTAATCAATCAACATCGGATACTCAAGATCAACGAATATACCTGGCCTAGGAACCCCCCACACATTCGCAGGACGGCCGAACACTATTTCATAGGGACTAAGCCCTATTCGGGAGTGTACAGTCGCCCTAGTTGACAGTAATGCTAGAGGCAAAGCATCAGGCCACGAAAGTCCAGTCGTAGCCTGAATCTTCGCTAATTTTAGTTTAAGGGTACCATTGTAACCTTCAACTAATCCAGCTGACTGGGGATGATTGGCACTATGGAATTTTTGATTAATTCCAAGGCCCTTACACACACTCTTCATCACACTTCCAACAAACTCACTTCCGTTATCTGACCACACGACTCTAGGCATTCCGTACCGAGGAAAGTATTCCTTCAGTAGGATTTTCGCAGTAGACAAAGCAGTATTATCTTTGAGGGGATAGGCCTCGATCCATCGGGAGAATGCGCAAACCACAACCAAAACATATTTCAGGTTATTGCATCGCTCCATATGGATGAAGTCCAATTGAATCACCTCAAAGGGATACGAAGGAGGAGCAAAACTGCCAGGGGGAGTTGGGGTTCCTTTGCCAGGGTTGTACATTATACACACCATACAATTCTTCACCAGACGCTCAGCACACTTCGTAATACCATCATTCTTCCACACATCAGCCAACATCTTGCAAATACCTTTCGCACTAATATGTGCTAACCCATGTGCCATTGTCACAACGGCTAGTACATACGCATCCGGTAACATCCATCTTTTCTGATCCGACAAATCAATCCAGCAACCATTCGCATCCAACCTTCCCGTACCTTCTTTCCATTTCGTCTTTTCAGTGTCGGTGGCCTCATTCTGAATTGCTTTCACACTCTCTATAGTATTCTCACACATACTTGATTCTGTAGGCCACCTAACCGAACTCGTCACATACATTCGAGTGCTAAGGTTCCGGGCAGTCTCCTTAGCAATCTCATCTGCAAACGCGTTACCACGACCAACATCATCCGTCACCTTGCGATGCGCACTACACTTAACAATTGCAACTTGAGCAGGCAAAGTCAATGCATCCAAAAGATCGTTCACGAGCTGGCCATGCTGTATTTTCGTGCCATGCGACGTGAAGAAACCACGCTCTCGCCACAACCGTCCAAAGCTATGCGCTACACCGAAAGCATACTGGCTATCGGTGTACACATTCACACGTTTACCTTTTGCTAATACACATGCTCTAGTAAGAGCAATCAGCTCTGCAGCTTGGGCAGAATTCTGATTCAATCTTGCAGTCTCAACAACAGTATTCAACGTTACAACAGCATAAGCAGTAGTCACATCACCATTCGGCAACTTAAAACATGACCCATCCACATACAGGGTGCCGTCAGGGTCTTCCAATGGGGTGTTTTTAAGGTCCACTCGACCTTTTGTTTCCTCCTCTGTACGCAAGTAGCAGTCATGTTCTGCTACTTCATCTGACTCTGCACTAATTGGTAACAAAGTTGCCGGATTTAGGACATTACAACGTTTTATCTGAACATGGCTTGCCAAGAGCGTCAATTCGTACCCAGACAACCTCGCACTCGTCAAGTGCTGAGTTTTCGTTCGGTTCAAAAGAGTATCGACTGCATGCGGAACCATCACCGTAAGCATATTATCCATGACCAATCCTGCTGATTGTCGGATGGAGACCGCAGCTGCCGCAGTTGCTCTCAAACAACTCGGCAATGCTCTAGCTACTGGGTCTAAGGTCGAGGAAAAATATGCACATGGACGTTGCTTACCACCAAAAGGTTGCGTTAAGACACTCAACGCACAACCTTCCCTCTCGTGAACATATAACGTGAACGGCTTGCTGTAATCAGGGGTACCTAACACAGGAGCCGAACACAATGAATCACGTAATTCAGAAAAACTTTTCTGGCATTCTTCCGTCCATGGTAAAGGAGTTGGAACATCCTTGCACGTAAGAGCCACCAATGGTTTCGCTAGCAATGAAAAATTTGGAATCCACTGCCTGCAGTACGACGTGATACCTAGAAAGGCACGCACATCTCTTTGGGTTGTTGGCACAGCCATTCGCGCAATCGCTGCGATTCTCTCTGGGGTCAATCTCCTTCCCTCCTTTGACAATAAGTGACCTAGATAGGTTACTTCTTGACAACAATATTGGAGTTTAGAAGGTGACACCTTGTGATTTAACTCACAGAGATGTTGCAGCAACGATACCGTAGCAATTTTGCAAATGTCCTGAGTATCAGCAGCCACCAATAAGTCGTCGACATATTGGATTAAAGCCGCACCAACCGGCAACCTAAACGCATCTAGTTGACCCTTCAAAGCTTGACTGTAAATCGATGGACTTTCACAGTAGCCCTGAGGAGCGCGTTTGAACCGGAAGCTACGTCCACCAAGAGAGAAACCGAAAAGGTCCCTGCTCTCTTCGGCAATCGGGATGCTGAAAAACGCATTTTTCAAATCAATCACCGAAAACCATGAAGCAGTAGCTGGAATCAGAGTCAGTAGCGCCGTGATGTCAGGCACAACAGGGAATTGAGGAACCACAATTTTATTTACCTCCCGTAAATCGATAACAAAACGATAAACAGGCGGTTTGGTAGGATCAGTACGTTTAAGAATGGGCAGTACAGGGCTGTTGCACACGTTTCCCCGAGTCTCCTCAATAACATCTTTCTCGATCAAATCATAGATGATCGCTAACAAAGCTCGTTCACCATCAAGGGAGATACGGTACTGGGGAATACGTGGCAATCGCACATTCGATTTCAACTGAACAACATAAGGGGAGATATCAAGTAGGCCCACATCGTTTGGACCCGTCGCCCACAAAGACGCAGGAAGAGAATCCAATTCCGGTGGAAGCTTATCGAGGGACAAATACATGGGAGAGACTACTTTCTCTCCGAACGTAAGCTTTACACCCGCGGGAGAACAATACAAAGTTGCATACAAACGTTTAAGCAAATCCAGACCCAAAAGATTTTCACCACAACCAGTAGTCAAAATCAATGGAGCTTCGAGCTCACGAGGCCCAATTTTAAGGGGCAAAGGGCCCGAAACTGGATTGCTAACGGGGGCGCCAGAGAATCCAACGGATACATTTGTTAAGCCAGACAAAGGTGCGCCAGGGAGTTTCGAATGCATGATAGAACTTTTCGCTGCACCAGTGTCCAACAGAAAAGGCTCAACGACGCCCGATGTAGCAACCGCGACGTAAGGCCCTCTCTGATCGACCGGAACTGATACCACTCCCTCTCCTTGTCTTTGGCTGTCCTAGTAATTACTGTCGTCAGTTCCCTGATCGACGTAATAATCGTCTACATTGTACTGCGCAGATCGTCCTTGTGATGATCCACGTTGATCGAAACAATTAGTAGAATTTGATGAGTTGTCAGAGCGGTCGTTCTGAGCACCACGACCTCTACCACGTGATGCATTCTGCGAACCACCACGGCCTCCTCTAGACGAATTACCACTATTACGATCATTTAAAGCAGGACAATCAAATTTAATGTGTCCCTCCTGTCTACAATAAGCACATTGGTTGTACCCTAAGGAAGATCTGTTGAAAGAGGAATCATTACGCGATTGCGATCGATTCGATTGCGACTGTGATCTATTCTGCTGAGACGCATTCTGATTAGAACGCGGCGGATATGCTTGTTGTAACAACACTTTAGTTTTCAGCTCTTTTGTCTTTTTATCAGCGCGATCAGTTTCCTCTTTTTCTCTATTTTCGTAATATTGCGCCGTAGCCAGAATCTGAGCTGAGGTAGAAACGGCCCACGCACTTTCCGAATTCTTCAATTTATTGCACAAGTCGGGCAATAAGTTCGATACAAATTTATCCACAAACAGCCTTTGTCCACCCTCAGTACCCATATCCTGTCCACTATGATCAACGAATGTTTCCTCAAACCTCGTAAAGAAGTCTGAAACATTCTCATCTTTCTTTTGCTTACAAGCTGACAATTTGTCCCAATTTACCCTCATAGCTGGCATAAGCGTCTTCATTAATGTAATGATTCGCTGGGGAAGAAGTTCAATCAGCTGCTCAGGCTTAGCGCCTCCGACTTGCAACCCATCTGCCGCTACAATGGCCGCCCAAGTACCACCTAGTTCGTTTGCGTGATTTTCCTGACGAATCTTCGCCCATACCGGTTGCGGTACAACGTTACCGAACAACATGTCGATATCGGCAAGATTCATTACCGTAGCATCCACAAGCTGCGATAATTCTTTGTAATACCCCGCAGGATTTTTGCGAGGATCAGGCAAAGTTTGTTTCACCTGAAGCACTTCCGATCGTTTCCATGGGAGGTGTATCCATACTCTCTGGAAGAATGGCGGAACCGGGGGATTCGCCCCAGGATTACCTGGCATCCAAACTGGCGGAACTTCACGCATAGGATATTGGCCAGACTCAGCTTGTTGGCGTTCAAGATCCTCTACAAACAGTGCGTGGGGAATAGGAGCTAGACGGAAAGACAGCAACTGCTCGATAGCACGTCGGACATTAGTATCGACAATCAGTCCAGTTGCGAACTGAAGCCGGAGATTAGACAGAGCGGTCAGCACCTCGTCAGGCGCAACAGCCGCTATCTGATCATGTAAAAGTTTACACATTTCGTCAAACACATATCTCTGAGTCGGTATGTTGAATTGACTAAATGTTTCAAGAACAACACGGGGTGGATTTCTCTGCGGGTTGTCCATCCAACTCATCGCCATATTGTATAGCGCAGCGCGTTCTCTATTACCAGGAAGCTGACTACGCCTCTGCGGTGGGCCATCAGAACCAGCGGACCCAAAAACAGGTCCGAGCGACTGAAAGAAGCTAGCCGCAATGGGAGAACTACGGTTACGAGTAGAGGGACAGGAGTAAGACACAGGACTAACAAGAGAAGGAGTAGAGACATTAGCAACGACAGGAGTTAACAACACAGGAGCAGTAGTGTGAGCAGGAGTATGTGGAAGCGGAGGAGCAGTAGGAATAGACACAGGCACAGGAGCAGGAACAGTCGGAAGAGCGGGTGCAGGTTGAGGAACAGGTGGAGGAATAACAGGTGGGAGAACAGGTGCGGCAGGGACCACAGGAGCTGCGGTACCCTGTACGTACGGAGGTGGCGACTTCATAAGATAGGACATTAAAGGATCCTCAACTGCCTCTTCCTTCTTATCCGACTCCGTAGGCAAAGCAGGATAGCATTTATCTATGGTCATACGTTGCAGCCTCTCAAACACTTCCTTATCCTTTTCTTCCTTATCACGCTGAAACTGCTCAGCTTTCTTTACAATAGTAGCAACATTATCTCGCTCACTACGTTTATTCTGTCTGATCTCTTTCTGTCGGGCTTCTTTGCGCCACAACCGAAAGGCATCAAACATGGCCGGCCTAGATTTACGTTCGAACAACTTAATTTCCAAATTATCTAAGATCGACGCTTCGAAGCTACCATGAGGTGGCCAACGAAGATCGCCGTCTTTCTTTGTATATTTTATCCAATAATCGTTAAAAGCAATCGGGCCTAGCCCATGTTTGCTATATAAGTCATAAGTAGGAGTTCCTACCGGAGGTATCGGACACGAGTCCTCCAGCAGGGAATCCGCACCACAAGGTCTAAAGCAACTGAACAAAGTACTGCGACCAGGCATCTTGCACGCTAGCCGAGTTTCACAAACTTCAAGGGTTACGGGATTTACCAAGTCCCAGCAAGAACAAAACCCTCGGTCTTTGGCGGCTGCAGTCGTCAAACAAATACAACAACAAAGTTACGCTAGCAAAGTGTCACCGACAAAAACACTCACACAGCGTGTACAACAACAACAAACCACTAGTGTTTACAACAAAGACACTCGCTAAAGTGTCTACAACCAAGGATTCTGGGAGCGACCCACAAATACTTAACTCAAAGATCAATGGCGTCCTCAGGAAGGCCCGTCAATCGTCTCGCTATACCAAGGTCTACGCCAGGCGCCAAAACAGGTCTACAGTCAGGGCAGCAGTCCGTCGCAGCCGTCAGGAGGCGGGAATCTTCGCGGGAAAAGTCTTCGGGCCACTTATTTCGACAACAGGATCGATGAAGCGGGGTGCACCTTCCCTCGGAGATTTCACACGAAGTTCCTCACGATCGTCGGGCTTGGACCGGTACCACTGATGCAGCCCCACGTTGGGCGCCAACTGAAGGACTGGGTTCTTTTGGACCCAGCGGTGCCAGGGCACAACACCTGAAACCTTCGTGGGTAACCTGTTCCGGCGTACAAGTCACAGAGACACGGGACACTTCCTTCGGCGTCAAAGAGTCAAGGTTTATTTACTGCAGGGAACACAGAAGTCACGGCAAGTACACCACGTGCAACTTGGGGAGACTGCTTCAAATTGGTTTTGTGGATCGCTCCTTTTATACAGTTTTTACCCATAGGCTAACATTGAACACAAAGGTTTACAACTCAGTTCCCACATCGAGCTCCCAGAGGGGTCGCTTTGGTCGCTTTGAAACATACAAGGTCCGGAACATAAGTGCGGAAACATTTGGCGGTTCCCAACTGTAAAAACCCATCTTCCCACCATTAGTAAATTCCAATCAGCAGTAAAGTGGATCGAAACAGGAACGAAGACAGGTGCAGAGGAAGACGGAGACAGTGGGGAGATCGGAAAGGGTGTAAAAGGGGAGGTGCCGGGAAGCACGAGATACAGGCATCAAAGGGACGTGCCTAATGAGATGCACGGCTGAGACAATAAGTCCGTGCGGCAAGATGAGCCTCGAGCTGCGCCACCTGCCTTACAGTAGCAACCCCCTCGTCATAAAGACACTTTCAAAGGACATGTGTCTTCCGCAAATATCTTGGGAGTCCCAGGGTCGCGAAGCGGACAGCGTCCGTTCGCTGACTACTTGAGGGCAAGAGACAAAATGGATGCCGTATCTAAGATGGAACCCGTGGGTACAGATGAA
Source organism: Lissotriton vulgaris (assembly GCF_964263255.1). Taxonomy (NCBI): domain Eukaryota; kingdom Metazoa; phylum Chordata; class Amphibia; order Caudata; family Salamandridae; genus Lissotriton; species Lissotriton vulgaris. Next base: position 847,682,918 of record NC_141695.1, read on the forward strand.
AAGCCCACGTAACAAACGAACGGTTTAAGTTAGCACAGCGAAACTGCGCACACTTACTAAACTCGTCATTTGCGGTTCATAGATACTAGACTCGACCATATTCGTGCGAGTCGAAAGCACCACTTACAATCGTCACGGAACCTCAAAACATTGGCAGCTGTTTCTTCAACCACCCCTTTATCAATTAAATCCTGAATGATTGAGAGCAAGGCTCGCTCGCCAGCCGGCGAAATCTTGTACTGGGGTATACGAGGTAATTTCATATCAGCTTTCAACGTGATATGGACGGGCGGGATGTCTAGTTTACCGACTTCCGCATCCCCTGTGGCCCATAGCGTGGCGGAGACGGTGTTAAACTCAGGTGGATGGGCTAATTTTTAGCAAAACATTGTTTCATACCATCAGCGTGTGGTTGTATTGTTAAATAAACACCATCTGGGGAACAATATATTTTTGCGTTCAACTTTTTCAACATATCCAAACCCAATAAATTCTCACCACAATGCGAGGTCAACAGAAAAGTTGATTCAACAGTAGCAGGACCGATCGTGAAGGGAAGGGGTTTAGAGATGGGGCTTACCACCGGAACTCCTGAAAATCCCACAGATACATTATTTTGCCCGGACAGAGCCGCCCCTGGAACCAATGATCGAGCAACTGAACTATTCATTGCTCCTGTGTCAATCAGGAAATTCTCAGAAGTCCCCATCAATTCCCCTCTCACATAAGGTCCTTGTTGATTGACTGGGATCGACACTTGGCCCCTACACTGTCCCTGGCTGTCCTATGGGTGACCGTACCCATCCTGATCTTCGAATGCGTAATCCTCATTATAATATTGTCTACCTTGGGGATTATCGAAATGGTTCCGCTCAGACTTGCCTTGAGCCGCCTCTTCCCTATGCATATCACTCCGATCTGGGCCGCTTCGTCCCCGTCCTCGTCCTCGAACTGCTCTGTTCTGGGCAAGTAATAACGGACACTGTGCTTTCCAATGTCCTTCCTGCTTACAATAAGCACACTGGTTTAACCCTAACGACTGGACCGCGCCTGCGCCTCTGCCTGTTCCCGCCCCTCTGGATATGGGCCCTCTGACTCCTCTCCCCCTCCTTGTCCTCGGACGACTTGCTGCAGCAACACTCGTGTTTTAAGATCCTTGGCCTTTTTCTCCACTTTATCCTTGCTCTCATTCTCCCTATGCTCATAATATTGGGCCATGCTTAGTATCACGGAGGGGGTAGAGGTAGTCCAGGTGCTTTCAGCAGCCTGTAACCGTGCAGAAATTTCGGGTGCCAAATTTGTTACAAATCTATTCACAAACAACACAAACAACTGTACCCCACCCTCTGTGGCCAAATCCTGTCCGCTAAAATCAATAAAAACTCCTTCAAACCGAGTAAAGAAGTCGGAAACACTCTCGTCTTTCTTTTGTCGTTTCTAAGCTTATCTCTGGGTTTGCGGTCCCGGTCCCAGTCTTTTAGCTCGTCCCAGGTTCCCCCTAGCTCTGCAGCATGATTTGTGTCATGAACCTGTCGCCATATGTCAACCGCCACCAGTAACCCGAAAAACAGTTCAACATCTGTAACGTCATTACAGCTGAGGCTGCAGCTTCAGTTAGCTCTTTGTAATAAGCAGTGGGGTTCTTGCGGGGATCAGGCAATTGTGATTTCAAAGCCAGAACCTCACTCCGTTTCCATGGAGTATACACTCATTGCTCCTGAAACCGGGCATCTACTCTAGCTCTTATAACCTGATCAGCATTGTCACGTGTTTCAGGAACTGCGGGATGAAAAATCGGATGCACTTCCCTCGTGGGATGCTGCAAAGTCCAATTGGGGCTTTTTACAAACATTCTACCACAATATTTTACTAATGTGTCCCTATATAGTGGATGGTTTTTATAAAGCTGACACACAATCAGGGACAAGTAACCACACTTTCCAACACAGGGTTAACAACTTCTCCCATTCTTCAGCCTCAAATTCTGAGTCTGAAGGCGAAGAAAATATGGGTTACCAAGATGACAGACCCTTTGAACCTCGAAATGACCAAAGGAATGTACGCCAACCTTTTTTAGGTCACCGAGGGGGGAGGGGAGGACGCCCGAGAGTCCGATTTCAGAACCAGACCAGGGGCAATTATCAGTCCAATCAATATGCCCAACAACCTCAGCAATACTTAGAAACGAGGAGCAAGCAGTACTGGAGGAACGGGATGTAATCCCCATCTTTAATCTATCCTCCTATACCCTCGAATCTTCAGACCTGTCTCTCCTTTCAAAAGGCTTATCCTTTGTCCCGCATGCTAAAGTTAACATCTTTGAACTCTACCAAGATATTCACTCCTTTTTGAGAAAAGTTAGACTAAAAAAATTCTTCTTACAAAATGACCCAATGGATTTAGACAACATGAGTAACAACATTGTAGCTTTACCATCTACCTTCACTCCCTCTTTACATCAAGTAGGACCAGAAGTAGGCATATTTGAAAGGGTTGTATTAAAACGATTGGATCAAGCCCTGAGATTCATACCAAAACCCAGATACAATATCTCGAAAGGAGAACATGAATCCCTTGAAAGATTTAGACACAATGAGACCCTTGTGATTAAAAACAGCGATAAGGGTGGAGGTATAGTGGTGATCGATTGCAATACGTATGAAAAAAATATGACTCAAATGTTAAACAACCCTATTTTCTATAAGAAAATTAAGACTAACCCAACAGAGAGGATAGTCAAAACAATCGACAGATTAACCACAAAAGCTGTAAATGAAGGCATAATAAATAAAAAAGAATATGAGTTTCTCAATAAATCTGAAAGGAAGGTGTCCTGCATTTATGGTCTTCCTAAGATCCATAAGGACCTACTAAATCCACCATATCGTCCTATCGTTTCTACCATTGGAACACCTCTGGAGGCCCTGTCTAAATATCTAGATCAGGTCTTACGTCCATACATCTCTCTCTCGAAGTCATATGTGAAAGACACCGGTGACATAATCACGAAAGTAGAGAATCTGGCTTATAATGAGGGTAATGACATTTTGGTGACCCTTGATGTGGAGTCTTTATATATTAATATACCCCAAGCAGAAGCGATTGAGGCTACAATGTGGTTCATCGATCTCCATAAAATTCCCTGCTCAAAGTCATTTATTAGAGACTGCCTGACCCTAGTTCTAAAAGAAAATTTCTTCGAATTTGGAGAGGAGTTGTTTCTACAGATCAAGGGAGTAAGCATGGGGGCTTCTATGGCCCCATCAATTGCAAATATCTATATGATCATGTTCGAAAATAAATTCATTTATAATGAAGTGGCACCATTTTTTGAGTCTGTCTCTCATTGGTATCGTTATATTGACGACATATTCTTTATATGGACCAATGGGAGACAGACCTTACATGAATTTCTATTGTGGTTGAATCTCACAGATGAAAATTTAAGATTCACTGCACACATAAATGAAGATAAAGTTGAGTTCCTGGACATAAATATTCAAAACAGAGGGGGCATCCTCGAAGTAGAACTATTTACAAAGCCCACTGCCCGAAACACCCTTTTGCATTTTAATAGCTACCATCCGCGCTGCCAAAAAGACAGTATCCCCTTCTCTCAATTTTTGAGAGTTAGGCGGAACTGCACTAATATAAGAGATTTTGACACTCAGGCAGAGAAAATGAAACTCAAATTCATCGAAAGAGGGTATCCCCACCGTTTGGTGAGAGGAGCCTATAAGAGAGCACGATTTTATGATCGTGACACTCTATTATATTCACAAAAACAGAAGGCAGACCCCAAATTAGTGTGTATCACTAAACATTCTACTATGGACTCGACAATTAGGCAAATAATAAATTCTAACTGGCATCTTTTGAATGTCCAAGACGATGAACCCAAATTGCAGAAACCTATGTTCGCCCACAAACGAAATAAAAATTTAAAAGACTAAATAGTGCACTCCCGACACAAAGTAAAGAGTAAGGACACCCCCTTTATCCAGAAATCAATCACTGGATCAAATGCTATCAAGGGTACCTCTCGTTGTGGCTCTTGTCAGTCCTGTGATACAATCATAGCAGGTGAAACAATGGAATTCAATAAAATTAAAATTCAAGCAAAGGAACTCTGGACCTGTAATACAAAAAATGTCGTATATTTACTTGTTTGTCCCTGCAATCTTGGATACGTGGGTGAGACATCCCGCGCTATCAAGACCAGGCTAACCGAGCACAGGTCAGCTATTAAGACACTGAAGACCACAGCACCCCTGGTGAATCATTTCACGGAATATAAACATAAGCCTGAGGATTTCAGATGGCGCATCTTAGAGAGATTTAATCTGCAACAAAATCAGGGAGGGGATGCAATCCGTAGAAAAAGAGAAGTCTTTTGGATATTTACCCTCGAGACGTTTGAGCATGGTTTAAATCAAGAGTTACCATGGGAAAATGCAATTATATAATTTGGTCATATAGTTTTCTTCATATGACCCAATTATGTCGTCCATAGGATATATCTGCACGGCCGTCATGATAGACTATATACTATTCTAATAATCTACACTAAGTTGATATACTGTCAACCAATTAGTCGATGTCTGTTTATCTTAAATCACTATGTTTGCAATCTTAATATTTGCAAATACAAGCTAGAATGCTTCCTATTGATAAATCTTCTAAATAGAACTGTAGTTGTCAAGACCCTGCCGCTTTAAATAGGGGCGGGTCTCACCTGTATAAATAGCAAGGGTAAAAGGACCATGTACAAACGCCATTCGTCTATCCCGAACCGCTGAAGGAGGAAGTTATTTTTCGAGCAGCAGCACACCTATCCAAACGGTAAGAGCTTTAGACTGTCTCAGCACACCCTATGCTGGTGGTGTACTTATTCTCGCGGCTCTATTCTCGTCACGTTTGGACGAGCATTTAAAATCTCCCGCCTGAACCCTCTGATTACGCATTTAACCGAAAGGTCTTTTCCCCGTTTAGTGCTTACATCACGTTTACCGCGCGCATTTGAACCAACATATACCGCATCCCTTGATTCGCTTCCAAGCTACAAAGAGCTTTTTTACGAACTGCATCACTGCATCCTTTGAAAAGAAGATACAAGCGCGTAAGGTAAATATTTACAAGGAAAGTTGATTTTGGTAATTTTACTTGCTAAACCGAGCATTCTGACATAAATCTTTTTATGTCCTTTTACTTCAGCTAAACGGACCAATAACGTATCATATCGCCCAGTATACCTTGCTGCCATATGAGTAAACGCTTCCTGGGATCCCTTCTCCCCTTTTAAAGAAAAATCAAGTAGTAGGTGAAGGTGAAAAAAGAAGGCCGCATTAAATACTGTCTCAACAGGTGAGCAGATTAACGGACAGAATCTTAGGCTGAACCAAGGAAAAGTTTATAAGAACGTAGTACCATTATAATGTTTTTTTGACACAGTGCATTATATATCTTTTCGAAAACAGTTATAACACAGACTGAAACAAGTAAATAAAACGAAGGTGCCTTACTCCATCTACACTGAACTACTTTGATCAAAAAGATTTTTTTAGGTAAGCATGTGAGATATTAAAAGACAATCTTGGCAATGTATGCAAGGCTTCCTCTGTGCTAGGTTGTCCTTTTCGAATTACACTCGAGTTTATCGCCTCAACAACGTTAACAAACGCGCAATAAGTCATTGAATCATGTTAAAGGAAATCTTTAAAGCTGTTTGAAACTAGATGATATGCTTAGGTAGTGTAAATGAGTGCGCATCATTTTCTCTTAATGAGAGGTTCACCCAATGTCAACAAAACTAAAGTCCATCTACAAATCTGAGAATATATATAGGTTAAGAAACTTGAATAACTATTAGCCAAAAAAACCACATAAATAGCATAAGACAGGAATACTTTTTATTCTAAATGGTCAATTTTCAAGCTACTTTTCCCCACCTCTGCAATGTAACTAAATGATCAATTTTCAAGCTACATTTCCCCACCTCCATAGTGTAGTCTCCCAAATGTTACGCTAATCTTCACTATGCTAATCTCCATCAAGCAATTGTCATTTAGATTTATGATTGTAAGGTTACATAGGTATGGTTATCTATTGAACCTATGTGTACATTGTATATGTATATTTATGTGTATGTATGTAGAATGTGTTTATCTCATTTATTGTATTGATTTTCCAACTGTATATCTTTACCTGTTGTCTATATTACAATATAAGTCTGGCTAATAGAAAGTTTTTTATCGATTTGAGAACACTCTGTGGTCTACAAAGAAAACGCCTATGCAATGAACTGTGTTTTTTAATAGTCACCTAAATACGTTTTTATTTTGTTTAGAAAGAGTGGCTGACTATCTACTAGTCCTGATGAAGACAAAAGACTTTGTCGAAACGCGTTGACACACAGCCCTATTCTTCATAAAAAGGAAAACAAAAGATCCTTTTTTTATGCATCATGATGTGCTTCTAATATATACTTAAATAATAGCCACATGTTTTTTTATGTATTTTATGTGAAAAGTGTATTCATCTATTAAATTTCAATTATTTTTGATATCATTTCAGTCCATTGCATTACTTTTTATCTAGTACACATTTATGTTTTTATCTTTACTATTTAGCCAGCTTTTGTGTTTGAAGTCTGCCTGGGTATTTGCTATTACAAAAAATTGTTGTCCCTGACCCAGGAGTCATATCCATATCAGGGGGTCCTTGTTACCTACAAGAATTACCCACGGTTGATCCGTGTGGGACCTTTTCTTCAATTTTTATCTTGTTTGTGTTGGAAATTATCCTGTTTTTGAAAAGCATGTTTGTTTAAGTTTCGTTAAGTGTCTAGATGCCAGAGGAATTAGCGTAACATTGTCCTGAATCACCTTAGCAAACCTTAGAAGAAAAATGTCTAACTTTAAAACGTTTGGATTCTCAGACGAGGATTTTGCCACGCTGGTAGGAACTAATGTAGAATTTGGCACTAACCAAACTAGTAATCCACAAAACAACAGTGACCATAATAAACTAGTTAACCTACAAAAGAAATTAATTAGAGTAGAGGCCCATGGGGAGTTTATGTTAAATTATCTGAAGAACGGCATAATTCCCATGGGATTAAGGATTCGGAATATTCCGGGTCTGTTTGTGGACACTAAGGATTTTCTAATAAAATGGAGTATGATCGCGAGTCGGTGCTCACGAGACCTCATGATGTTGATCATCTCCACATCTAAAGAATTAGTGATTGAGATAAAAAAAGAAATAGAGGAACTTGAAGATAAGCTGAAAAAATCTACAAGTGCAGAGGAAGCAGAGAAACAATTAGAAACAATTAAAAAAGATATACTATCTTTCTCTGAATACTTGAAAAAAAGAAAGGAAGACAAATTTGTTAAGGATAAAAGATTTTACTCAGTAGAGAAAACATATCCCTATATAGTGGATGGTTTTTATAAAGCTGACACACAATCAGGGACAAGTAACCACACTTTCCAACACAGGGTTAACAACTTCTCCCATTCTTCAGCCTCAAATTCTGAGTCTGAAGGCGAAGAAAATATGGGTTACCAAGATGACAGACCCTTTGAACCTCGAAATGACCAAAGGAATGTACGCCAACCTTTTTTAGGTCACCGAGGGGGGAGGGGAGGACGCCCGAGAGTCCGATTTCAGAACCAGACCAGGGGCAATTATCAGTCCAATCAATATGCCCAACAACCTCAGCAATACTTAGAAACGAGGAGCAAGCAGTACTGGAGGAACGGGATGTAATCCCCATCTTTAATCTATCCTCCTATACCCTCGAATCTTCAGACCTGTCTCTCCTTTCAAAAGGCTTATCCTTTGTCCCGCATGCTAAAGTTAACATCTTTGAACTCTACCAAGATATTCACTCCTTTTTGAGAAAAGTTAGACTAAAAAAATTCTTCTTACAAAATGACCCAATGGATTTAGACAACATGAGTAACAACATTGTAGCTTTACCATCTACCTTCACTCCCTCTTTACATCAAGTAGGACCAGAAGTAGGCATATTTGAAAGGGTTGTATTAAAACGATTGGATCAAGCCCTGAGATTCATACCAAAACCCAGATACAATATCTCGAAAGGAGAACATGAATCCCTTGAAAGATTTAGACACAATGAGACCCTTGTGATTAAAAACAGCGATAAGGGTGGAGGTATAGTGGTGATCGATTGCAATACGTATGAAAAAAATATGACTCAAATGTTAAACAACCCTATTTTCTATAAGAAAATTAAGACTAACCCAACAGAGAGGATAGTCAAAACAATCGACAGATTAACCACAAAAGCTGTAAATGAAGGCATAATAAATAAAAAAGAATATGAGTTTCTCAATAAATCTGAAAGGAAGGTGTCCTGCATTTATGGTCTTCCTAAGATCCATAAGGACCTACTAAATCCACCATATCGTCCTATCGTTTCTACCATTGGAACACCTCTGGAGGCCCTGTCTAAATATCTAGATCAGGTCTTACGTCCATACATCTCTCTCTCGAAGTCATATGTGAAAGACACCGGTGACATAATCACGAAAGTAGAGAATCTGGCTTTTAATGAGGGTAATGACATTTTGGTGACCCTTGATGTGGAGTCTTTATATAGTAATATACCCCAAGCAGAAGCGATTGAGGCTACAATGTGGTTCATCGATCTCCATAAAATTCCCTGCTCAAAGTCATTTATTAGAGACTGCCTGACCCTAGTTCTAAAAGAAAATTTCTTCGAATTTGGAGAGGAATTGTTTCTACAGATCAAGGGAGTAAGCATGGGGGCTTCTATGGCCCCATCAATTGCAAATATCTATATGATCATGTTCGAAAATAAATTCATTTATAATGAAGTGGCACCATTTTTTGAGTCTGTCTCTCATTGGTATCGTTATATTGACGACATATTCTTTATATGGACCAATGGGAGACAGACCTTACATGAATTTCTATTGTGGTTGAATCTCACAGATGAAAATTTAAGATTCACTGCACACATAAATGAAGATAAAGTTGAGTTCCTGGACATAAATATTCAAAACAGAGGGGGCATCCTCGAAGTAGAACTATTTACAAAGCCCACTGCCCGAAACACCCTTTTGCATTTTAATAGCTACCATCCGCGCTGCCAAAAAGACAGTATCCCCTTCTCTCAATTTTTGAGAGTTAGGCGGAACTGCACTAATATAAGAGATTTTGACACTCAGGCAGAGAAAATGAAACTCAAATTCATCGAAAGAGGGTATCCCCACCGTTTGGTGAGAGGAGCCTATAAGAGAGCACGATTTTATGATCGTGACACTCTATTATATTCACAAAAACAGAAGGCAGACCCCAAATTAGTGTGTATCACTAAACATTCTACTATGGACTCGACAATTAGGCAAATAATAAATTCTAACTGGCATCTTTTGAATGTCCAAGACGATGAACCCAAATTGCAGAAACCTATGTTCGCCCACAAACGAAATAAAAATTTAAAAGACCAAATAGTGCACTCCCGACACAAAGTAAAGAGTAAGGACACCCCCTTTATCCAGAAATCAATCACTGGATCAAATGCTATCAAGGGTACCTCTCGTTGTGGCTCTTGTCAGTCCTGTGATACAATCATAGCAGGTGAAACAATGGAATTCAATAAAATTAAAATTCAAGCAAAGGAACTCTGGACCTGTAATACAAAAAATGTCGTATATTTACTCGTTTGTCCCTGCAATCTTGGATACGTGGGTGAGACATCCCGCGCTATCAAGACCAGGCTAACCGAGCACAGGTCAGCTATTAAGACACTGAAGACCACAGCACCCCTGGTGAATCATTTCACGGAATATAAACATAAGCCTGAGGATTTCAGATGGCGCATCTTAGAGAGATTTAATCTGCAAAAAAATCAGGGAGAGGATGTAATCCGTAGAAAAAGAGAAGTCTTTTGGATATTTACCCTCGGGACGTTTGAGCATGGTTTAAATCAAGAGTTACCATGGGAAAATGCAATTATATAATTTGGTCATATAGTTTTCTTCATATGACCCAATTATGTCGTCCATAGGATATATCTGCACGGCCGTCATGATAGACTATATACTATTCTAATAATCTACACTAAGTTGATATACTGTCAACCAATTAGTCGATGTCTGTTTATCTTAAATCACTATGTTTGCAATCTTAATATTTGCAAATACAAGCTAGACTGCTTCCTATTGATAAATCTTCTAAATAGAACTGTAGTTGTCAAGACCCTGCCGCTTTAAATAGGGGCGGGTCTCACCTGTATAAATAGCAAGGGTAAAAGGACCATGTACAAACGCCATTCGTCTATCCCGAACCGCTGAAGGAGGAAGTTATTTTTCGAGCAGCAGCACACCTATCCAAACGGTAAGAGCTTTAGACTGTCTCAGCACACCCTATGCTGGTGGTGTACTTATTCTCGCGGCTCTATTCTCGTCACGTTTGGACGAGCATTCAAAATCTCCCGCCTGAACCCTCTGATTACGCATTTAACCGAAAGGTCTTTTCCCCGTTTAGTGCTTACATCACGTTTACCGCGCGCATTTGAACCAACATATACCGCATCCCTTGATTCGCTTCCAAGCTACAAAGAGCTTTTTTACGAACTGCATCACTGCATCCTTTGAAAAGAAGATACAAGCGCGTAAGGTAAATATTTACAAGGAAAGTTGATTTTGGTAATTTTACTTGCTAAACCGAGCATTCTGACATAAATCTTTTTATGTCCTTTTACTTCAGCTAAACGGACCAATAACGTATCATATCGCCCAGTATACCTTGCTGCCATATGAGTAAACGCTTCCTGGGATCCCTTCTCCCCTTTTAAAGAAAAATCAAGTAGTAGGTGAAGGTGAAAAAAGAAGGCCGCATTAAATACTGTCTCAACAGGTGAGCAGATTAACGGACAGAATCTTAGGCTGAACCAAGGAAAAGTTTATAAGAACGTAGTACCATTATAATGTTTTTTTGACACAGTGCATTATATATCTTTTCGAAAACAGTTATAACACAGACTGAAACAAGTAAATAAAACGAAGGTGCCTTACTCCATCTACACTGAACTACTTTGATCAAAAAGATTTTTTTAGGTAAGCATGTGAGATATTAAAAGACAATCTTGGCAATGTATGCAAGGCTTCCTCTGTGCTAGGTTGTCCTTTTCGAATTGCACTCGAGTTTATCGCCTCAACAACGTTAACAAACGCGCAATAAGTCATTGAATCATGTTAAAGGAAATCTTTAAAGCTGTTTTAAACTAGATGATATGCTTAGGTAGTGTAAATGAGTGCGCATCATTTTCTCTTAATGAGAGGTTCACCCAATGTCAACAAAACTAAAGTCCATCTACAAATCTGAGAATATATATAGGTTAAGAAACTTGAATAACTATTAGCCAAAAAAACCACATAAATAGCATAAGACAGGAATACTTTTTAATCTAAATGGTCCATTTTCAAGCTACTTTTCCCCACCTCTGCAATGTAACTAAATGATCAATTTTCAAGCTACATTTCCCCACCTCCATAGTGTAGTCTCCCAAATGTTACGCTAATCTTCACTATGCTAATCTCCATCAAGCAATTGTCATTTAGATTTATGATTGTAAGGTTACATAGGTATGGTTATCTATTGAACCTATGTGTACATTGTATATGTATATTTATGTGTATGTATGTAGAATGTGTTTATCTCATTTATTGTATTGATTTTCCAACTGTATATCTTTACCTGTTGTCTATATTACAATATAAGTCTGGCTAATAGAAAGTTTTTTATCGATTTGAGAACACTCTGTGGTCTACAAAGAAAACGCCTATGCAATGAACTGTGTTTTTTAATAGTCACCTAAATACGTTTTTATTTTGTTTAGAAAGAGTGGCTGACTATCTACTAGTCCTGATGAAGACAAAAGACTTTGTCGAAACGCGTTGACACACAGCCCTATTCTTCATAAAAAGGAAAACAAAAGATCCTTTTTTTATGCATCATGATGTGCTTCTAATATATACTTAAATAATAGCCACATGTTTTTTTATGTATTTTATGTGAAAAGTGTATTCATCTATTAAATTTCAATTATTTTTGATATCATTTCAGTCCATTGCATTACTTTTTATCTAGTACACATTTATGTTTTTATCTTTACTATTTAGCCAGCTTTTGTGTTTGAAGTCTGCCTGGGTATTTGCTATTACAAAAAATCTACGTTTTTGTATACCTCCACTGGTTCCATGTTAAACTTATGGGTCCAGTCTCGGATGTTATACAGTATTTGGGGTGCCATCCCATCCTGGAAGCATAGTTCCCAGGCCTCGTTAAGATAGCAAGACATTTGATACAGAGCATGTTGCTGCATAACTGGTTCGAGATCTTTTATGGTACTCCACAGATCAGCTACTGTATATATATCGTTCCGCATCCATTTAGCTGCCTGATCTGCTACAGCCTCTTTCTCACCATATCCCAAGGAGGCTCTTGTGAATAATCGTCTAGCATCCACACCACCGGGTTCCCCCAGCAGTGTGCGTTCCCTATCTCTGGGGGTCGTACTAGCTGATTGGGAGGTCCATATGGGGCTTGGGGCTGCCAACACCATATGGGAAGTTCCAGGGGGTTGCTGTGTGTCAGGGATAAGGGTAGCCGTGTCTCTCGTTGAGGTAGGTGCGGTACGCGTAGTACCTAGGGGAATGAGAGGCACGTCTGTCTCTGGTGTGGAAGCTAGGGAGGCGGTGGCCGTCTGTAGAGGCACGGCGGGATATATGCGGTTAGGCGCATACTGTGGGGGAGGCCGCACATCCAATAGCTCCTCTATCTCATCTTCTGCTTCAGTTCGAGTCACATAACTTTTGTCTACTTGTAACCTAAACTGCCTATCTACATACTCAATGTTTTGCTCAGTCCGATTTTTATCATGCGCAATGGCTTTCTGAGTTATGGTCTTTCCTTGCTGTATCTTCATTAATTTCTCGGAAGTATGCGTCTCCGCTTTGCCTCTTTCTGCCACTTATTAAGAGTATCAAACATAGATTGTCTGCTGCGTTTAACAAACAGGCGATCTTGCAGATACTGGATCTTTTTCTTGTCAAATGATCCTGTCTTTGGCCACTGCAGTTCTACATTATCTTTAGTGTACTTATGCCACAATGTATTAAATAGGAGGGGCCCAATACCATGCTTGCAATACATATCATGGTTGGGAGTTCCCTCTGGAGGGGCTGTTTGGCTTTCATCCAGCCTTGTACCTCCTCGATCAATACAGCCAAAACATAGCTGCTGAAATACGGCATTGCCCCTTTCTAGAATCGAGCTGAAAAGGAACAAAATAATTATTTACAATACTCTCATACACATGGCCATGTCTGCACTCAAATTCAATCTCACACAAATAAAGTGACTACAGTACATAGAAAACGAAACACTTACAGTACATAGAAAACGAGACAATACTTATTTGAAACAAGAGGTGGAGCCTGTTGACTTCCACCTATGGAGAACTCTTTCCAAACTCAACAGCAAACAGTCTTGTCCTTAGACTGCCTAGAGATAGCCACACAGGTTTATCTAAACCGCAGACGGACCTACGAACCATCCGGCGGCATTCATGGTTCACCTCCCGAACTATTCTGGCTAAGCCCGCTTTTTCAAGCGCCGCTCCAGATTTGTCCGAGTGCTACCCAATCTCAGCCACCGGCGTTTCCGAGAGCGTCCGGCCGGGTGTAAACTTCTTCCACAAGTTACACCAAGGCGTCTGGTCTTAATCTCTAGTTATTTCCAAAATCCAAAACAGAGGTGTCCGCCCATGCAGTATCAATACTGCCCCGTCAAACCCCCTTTTCCGAGTTCTCCGTGACCAGAAGCCACCAAATTCCAAATTCCAAAATAAAATCCAAAGGATATCCAACACAAACCAAGACAAGACACTCACCTGGTGCACTCAGGTCCGATTGTGCATTCTTCACTGCCAATTCCTGTTAAGCCAATGTGGCCCGTTCTCGGGTTACACCCAAAGGACTCCGGCGTGGGGTCATTAGCAGCTTGGGCTCTCTCGATCGGAAGAGCGGAGCAGACCCCAAATTCTTCGGACGATCGTTCCCCCCGATCAAGATCACCCTTTTCAATGTCCCTTTTCTTTCTGATTACAGAGGGACGACCCCAACGCGGAGTCCCGGCGGAGTCGCCAACTGAAGTACCAAAAAATAAATTACAACCCAAATAGAGCCATACTTACAAATAGCCCCAATACCAATTACCAATAATCAGTCAGTTGGCAGTGTAGAAGGTCCAATCGTTTATTATAACAAACAAACTCTACCAGAGTAGCTCCTTGCGACCTAACCCCACAAGGTCCGCCAAGAAGACTGTTGGCACATTATCAGCACATCACATATATACTGTTACATTTCGAAACCGTTACTTAAGAAGGAAAAATACAAGTTGGTACAGGTTGGTGCAGAGGAAATACCATATATGGGAGGCAAAGCCTCCTTAGTTTAGCCCAGCTCGTTATAGCAAGGTCGAGAGGGTGACTCCCTCCTATTAGCCCCGAGAGAGTCGCACAGCGCCTCCTGGAATGTGCTTATCCAGCCTACCCCCACCTACAACCTTGACAGGCCTAACGTGCAGAAGCAGAAGTTTGCTACAGTTGAACTATTTCTCAGGAGAGCGGCTTGAGCTTAATGCAATGATAGGTTTCTGCTAATGTGGAGAGTGAACTAGGCCACAAAATGGCATTGGTCGAGTCAAGCGGTACTGCCTATGATTAGGTGCAAAAATGAGTAATATGGTGTATACTAATCCCTAAGTTATTACATATTGTGTGCTTATTAGTGTTTGCGTCCCTACCTTAGCCTACTAGGTGCATCACACTAATTACTAAAAGTAACTACATGTTATACTAGGCCCAAATCGAATTCTGGTTCCTCAGACAGAGTCCAGGTGCTGTGTTCAAGGTTGTTGGAGCCTGTTCTTCCCTGAGGCTTCGATCAGGAAGCCAGACAACTAGCCCTTGGAGTCACTCTGGGGGTCCTAGGTCCAAGATGCAGGTGCAGTCCTTCTCACTCAGGCAAGAGGGCAGCAGGGCAGCACAACAGGGCCGCAGATTGGCAGTCCTTCTTGCAGAAAAACAGCATACCAGTACTTCTGAGTTTTCCACAGGTCCAGATGTGTAATGAAGAATTGGGTCAGATTTTCCATTATTTATATCTGGTGCCCACTTTGAAGTAGGAGGTGGTTCTGGAAGCTTCCACACCCTGAGGTGTTCAGCACCCCCTTACTTCCTGCCCTGGCCCCAGCTTGTCACGGGACACAAAAGTCTAGTGATAAGCCCTTGTGAATGTGTTCAGGCTAGGCCATTGTGATGTGCAAGTGTGGTAGGTGACAGCTCCGCCTCCTTGTTAAGGCAGAGTAGCCCATTTTGCCAGCACCTATCTTTTCTTTGTCTCACTGCCTGCGAGCAATACACAAGGACCATCTGCGAGCTACATCTAATCATGTGACCCAGGGACAGGCTGCAGGAATGAAATGATTAGGACAAGAAAATGCCAATTTTCTAACAGTGGCATTTCCAGATTGTGACTTAAAATCCGACTTTTCCATTAAGGAGGGCTTTAAATTACAATTCTTTAGACACCAAATTTGACCTGTCTACATGATCCCAATTGAAAGTTATGCATTATTAAATGTAATAAGGAAACCCAATGTTATTCTATGGGAAAGTTAGGCCCTGCAGTAGTGAAAAATGAATTCAAGAGTTTTTCACTACCAGGACATGTGAAACTTAAAAGTACATGTCCAACTTTTTAAATACACTGCACCCTGCCCTCTGGACCCTAGTGGTAACTTGTATGTATTAAAAAGGAAGGGTTGGGCCTGCCAAAAGGTTTACTTTGGCAGGTTGAAATGGCAATTTACAACTGCACACACAGATTGCAGTGAAGTGGTTTGCACAACCAGTGCTGCAGGCCCACTCGTAGCATATTATTAACATGCCCATGGTACATAGGGTACATCTTTACTAGGCACTTCCAAGAAAATTCAATGTGCCAATTGAGTATAAGCCAATTCTTCCATATTTAGGTTAGAGAGCACAAGCACTTTAGCACTAGTTAGTAGTGGTAAAGTGCACAGGGTTCTAAGGTCAACAAAAACAAGATCATCAAAAATAGGAGTGGTGAAGGGAAAAATTTTGGAGAAAGACAAACCTAAGGTTGACAGGCCTAACACTTATAAATAGCCAAATTGCTGTTGAGGGATCTAATACCACAATTTGACTTCCCGACTTCAGTTGAGACTGACCATGGCACCAACTTCAAGAAGGAAGTCCTGGAGATAATTTGTACAGCTTTTGAGATTAAGTAAAGATTCCACTGGAGTTATTAACCAAAGTTCCCTTGCATGGTGGCGAGAACTAATGGTACCCTCAAGAATAAACTGGCGAGCGTTTGTGCCTCACAAATTTGAAATGGCCTGACGCACTTCCCCTTGTGTTGATGAGTATGAGAAGTATTCCAAAGAGGTTAGTTTCAATAACTGATGAAAATGTTCTGGATTATTGCAAAAGTCTGGCTGATATGGTAAAATCTGTCACTCACCAGGTGAACGCAGTCACAGAAGATTACAAAGACACTCCATGTCACTATCTGAATGCAGAGGACTAAATTATTATCTGTGGAGTGGCCATTATCAGGTTATCCTGACTACCAATAGTGCAGTCAAGTGTGCGGGAGTGCCTCAATGAACACACTCTGCTCATACGAAGATAGTTTGCGCAGTTGAAACCAAGGGCGACGCAGACAAAACTGATGATCAAGGTGCATGGACTGCTAAACAAAGTGACACTTTAAGTGACAGTCCAGGTCAAGTTTGCAGCTTGTATCCAGAGGGGGCTGAAGAAACTTTTATAACTGGTGAAGATCAAGTTGAAAATCCAAAGCAAATTCTAAAGTGCCAGACTCTAGTGAAAGAAAGTTCAGATGAAGAGTTGAAACTCCTGAAGTCTAGTTACAAAGAGATCAAAGTGAAGGACTGTTGCCATGGAAAAGTGAAAAGCATGGGGGGCAGCAAGAAGAAGTAGACTCTAATCAAAATGATAGGCTTGACAAGTTGCAACTGAACATCAGAGTTGAAAGAAAACACCTTTGGAAGAAGAAAGATCCCTCTAAAAAGAGCAAGCAAAAGAGAGCCTTAACAAAGTACAACATCGACTGAAAGCCAACGTTTTGAGAGAAAAAGAATTAAAGAATGTCATTGAAAAGGTAAAGGCAGAAGAAATCCCAAGGAAGAGAACTTGTAAACAGAAACCCTGTGAGTCAGAGTCAGAGACAAGAAAGAAGTCGGCCTGGGAGCCTTATGAAAGTGAAACATCAACTGGTAGAAGGTCAGTTCCCAATTGAAAGCATGTATCACTAGAGTGGGTATATTTTCCTGGGTGACACAAATGAAGAGGATTACTTTCCCCTGAACAGGTGCCATGGTTGCTATGAGAATGACCAAGATCTATGGTATGACACAGAGAAGAAACCACCTTGAGCAAAAATAGAGACTTTGGAATATTGAGTTTTGATGAAAACCAAGAAAAAAACCAAGAAAATGCTGTCTAAAGTTTTAAAGGGCTGAAAAGAATTACATGCAGAGACAATCTTATTAATGAGTATGCTGGAATTAATGTAGATTTTTTTCACAGTAAAAAGAACTGACATTTGAAACTGAAGAAAATTGAGAACTGAACTTGATCTCTTTAGCTTTTTTTTCTTGATGTGCAATAAAATGAAAGATAAAGAAGATGTTTAGGCTATCAAGAGTTATTGCTTTTGTTTTCTTTTTCCTTTTGTTTTTATTCTCAGCATGACGTTGGAATACCATACTAGCTGTAAAATTTTAGGGATGATATTATTAATGTAATATTAGTGACATTAGTTGTCATGTTGGGTGCTCACTGACTCCTGTCGGAAATGTTTCAGAACATATAACTACAATTACAATTAACCATAGGAATTAGGACACGAAATACCACTACACGAAAAGCATTTAGTTAGTGGGTTTAAAGATAATGTGTACACATGAATGATCAGAGGAGTATGTTGAGATTATGTGGGTATATAAGTGTTTCATGTGTGCTTTTCATCCTAAATAGCCTGGGGAAGGGACAATATATGAGTAGCTGGAGCGTTCTTATTCTTTCTCCTGCAATGTGTTTGTCACTATCTTTAATTATGAGGAGTTTATTTCTCCCTACCTGACTAATTTTCATGGGAGATTGGAGGAGCTATTCAATAGTGAAAATAATGAAGAGATAAAATATGGTAAATATTTTACAAGAGATTGTACAAATCAGAGCTGCAAGTACTATGGATGTTGCTTTTTCATGTCTATTGACTAAGGAAGAAATCAAGGAAGACAAAGACTTTATGTTTTCTGGTTTACATCCAAGATTGAGAGTGGAGCACCTAAGAATTCAGCACCATCTGAAGAAAACTGTTCTGGTTGTATGAAACTTAGATAATCTCTGATTAAACTTTCCTTGGAATGCTGATCCTCGCAGTATCGGTTCTCATGGTACTTACGGAATTCCACCAGTATACTCTTGGAGCCATTTCCTAGATTAGTGCTCTCATTTTTGATCTCAAGGTTCTCACTCCTGACTATTTTCTGTCTGGTCCGTACTGCCAGCATATGTCCGACCCGCTCAATATGCTCGTGACAATCCTGTTGCCATGCAAGAAACATTTCGGCATTTATTGCCTCTTCAGGGCTATACCCATGGAAATTGAAATACGTTTGATCAAGGGGATGGAAGATATATTTAATAGGTTTATCTGGGTTTCTGGGAAGACAAGGAGAGCATTGAAGTTTAAGACACTTCCCAGGGAGAGAGGGGGGATGGGCAGTGCCGGATCTTAGAATGTACCATTGGGTCATAGTGCTACAGTATATGCGTGGTCTTGTGGGACGGAACTCAGCGGATTGCTGGTGTAGAAGGTGGTCACCTGATACCTATGAGTTAATATTAGGATTTGTTGCTCAAAATTGGTTCCTGAAATATAATGAACCTAGCTATTAGAGGAGAGTTAGATTCAAAACGTTATCAGCTGCATTTCAGGTATGGGTGGCATTTAAGAGGAAAATGGGACTCGCAGGATGAATTTTTACACTCCTTTTTTCAGGAACCTAGCACTTTCTGTAATTTTTCATGATACAGCTTTGTCACGCTGAGAATATTTGGGAATACAGACAATCGGGGACGTTATGGATGCAGACAGAATTTAGTCATTTAATGACGTTCAAGCTAATTATGGGTCTGATAGTAAAGACGTTTTAAAAATTTGCAAATACGGAGTTTACTAGCTAAGGAGAAAGGTGAGCCATAGGGATTTAGCAAAGACTCTATCATGGACGTGATTAGGGATTATGAGGGATGTACCATCAGCCATATATATGGGGTGCTGACCCAACTGAAGCAGGACGATCTTGAGAAGCAAGTGGAAAAATGCAAAGAAAAGTTAGGTACAAACTGTGGCAGTTGTTTAGACTTTTTGGAGCTGTGGAAATCTATTCTGTGCTCTGCCGGGTTACAATCACAACATTATAAAACAATTTTCACGTTGTATTACACCCCGGCCAAGATAACCCAATAATCGGTAAATCGGGGGTCAGTTGTCCTCGTAGCAGAACAGAAGCAGATCAAATACATATGTTCTCAACATGTCCCCTGCTAGAAATCCTGAAGAGCAATATAGATTTTTTTTTGGAAAACCTTTATTTTAGCATTCAGTAAAAATACAAGCATGGGCCTACAACCACGGGGGCCGGCCGCTAGACAAATCAAAAGTCGTTAATAGCACAATACGACACAGCTCATCAGCCGACAACCCAAAGGTCCGGCAGCGATTCAAAGTAAATCCTGTATTGGAATGCATAGTCAAAGTTCAGGATAAGACAGAGGTTTAATTTTATATCATATAAGAGAGGATCAGGTGCCATACAATCAAACAGAAGAAGCAGGGGGCAGGGTAAAAAACAGGATATACATGTAATGACCACTATAATGGAAATTTGGCGCCAGAGCATCTAGGTCGACACAAAGAACATACAATATGCATTTCCATGTTGCGCCAATACTCAAGGCCTGCCCACCCACAAATCAAGATATCATGAAAGCGAAAGCACTAAGTACAAGCATACAATAAAAATCAGCCCCCCACCCTGTACCCCTGCAAATGGCTACAGCCTAACCCCACTAGCAGCGTGCCTGTCGCCCCTAATAACTAAAACCCCAAAGGTAAGAAAAAGAAGAATGGAGGAGGGCCTATCCATGTGGGCTCCCAGCCCCTTTAGACCCCCCGCATGAAACAGCAACCCCCTATCAGCAAAAGATAACCTTATGACAGCAATTTAGAAAAATTAGAGGGTACCGTGAGTCACCGCCCAGCCTCGCAGAGCAAACAGTTGCAGGTCCAACACTTGTAAAAGCCATGCCAACCCATCCCGATCCAGCCGATCTTAACCTTGGCCCTTCCGAACAAAAACACAAACCCCTTCCAGCGAGACCCAGAGGCAGACAAAGGAGCAATAAAGAAGAGAAGAGTCAGCAAAAATCCGCCCATGGCTACCACTAGGCAGTAAGTCCTCAAGAACCGTAGATGCGGACAAACTCTCCCTCCGAGATGAATAGTCCCAATGTGTCTTGAACAGGAGCCGCAGCGTCGCCAGGAAAGGAGAAGATGACCACAAAAGAGACGGAAAGTCACAGACAAAAGTCTCCGGAAGGGGAACGCCTGACGATATCTCCAAAGCCGGCAATAGTGAAAAGTTCAGCAATACCATGCCATCCTCGGGAACACTGTCTACCACGGCACCATCCGATGATTCCATTACTCGTTTCTGCACGGCGTCCCCGCACGGAGTCAAAATGGTCGCGTTTTGAATGGCTGTAGAATCCCGTTTCAACAACAAGGCTGGGCCCGGTTCCACCAGGAGAATGTCAGATAGGCGCGAATCCAACCTGCCCAGCAAAGTATCCACATGTGAGCGGAATGCCCAAAGTTCTGCCAGTATTAGCCGCAGCGATGGTTCATGCACCGTTCGATCCATAGTATCGTGTTCGGTATCAATCACTATCACCTCCCCGGGTGATTCCGGCACGCACGGGGGGATAGACAGGATCTCGAATGTGCAATTGCGAAGGGTGACCAGTCTTTGTTCACAACCACGGTCAACCCAGTTAAGGCCGCAGGCCAGTGACCCCGAACCACCGAACCCCGGCAGGAGCAAACCGGGACCGCAGGACGGGTGCCTCCAGCAGCACGCAGACTCACTTCTCCGTCAATACTGAGCAATGAAGACGATCGCCACCAAATCCGGGCTGAAACAAAGCCTCCACTCCGGTCGACCGGGCCCAGCCTGAGTCTCCTGGCCAATGTTGTTGATCTACAGCCCGGCTGTGAAAGTACTCCAGGCCTCGGCTTCACAGCTGGAGCAGGCCGCAAACTTACACTCGATGTAAATCCTTCAAAAAAGATGATAAAAGTTTCCGGATTTCACCATCAGAGTGCGGGACAGTTCATGCACACAGAGGCTAGGCGTTAAGTCAGGATAACATGCAGGATATCGCGGCGGGTTACGAGGGTCAACGGATCCGGGAGCCTAAGCAGCCATCTTGCTTGCTGACGTAGCTCCTCCTCCAATATAGATTTTTTTTAGATCAATCCCTGAAAATAAAAGTAGCCCTAACTCCAGAATTAATGTTGTTAGGAGTCAGTAGCGTGAAAATGCTCAGGACACATCAATATTTTTTGTTTTTGGCCATGGCAGTGATTAGACGGGGCGGACAACAAGCCGCAAGGCACTCTGTGGCTGCTGTCGCTGCCAGTAATTTTCGTGCCCGGAGGCGCTGATAAGGAACTCCAGGCTCCCGCTGAGCGGGAGCCCACACACCCTGGTTGACAGGGATGGACAACAAGCCCCAGAGCACTCTGAGATCACTGCCACTGCACCTATCAGCAGTTTTTGCACCTGGAGGTGCTAATAAGGATCTCCAGGCTCCCGCTACACGGGAGCCCACACACCTTGGTTGACAGGGGTGGACAACAAGCCCCAGAGCACTCTACGACCGCTGCACCTGCCAGCAGTTTTTCCACCCGGAGGCACTGATAAGGATCTCAAGGCTCTCGCTACACAGGAACCCCCACACCGTGGTTGACAGGAGCTGACAACAAGCACTCCCCGGCCGCTGTCTCTGCCAGCAGTTTTCATGCCCGGAGGAGCTGATAAGTATCTACAGGCTCCTGCTGCGTGGGACGCGCCCTGGCGCATGCCAGGATGAAGGCAGGGCCAAGACGGGCCTGTTTTAGCCCGTCAGAGACCGAAGAATCCTGGTTGGCCACCCCCTTTCTCCTGGCACTTGGATATCAACGTTTTCATCATTCCTGAAGGTAGGGAGTGGTTACACACAAAGCTGTTTCCTAGTACTGGTTGATATCTCTTTAGTTTGCCTATCTACAGTTTGGTGTCTATTCACTCTGAGCATGGGGAAGAGAAAGGCAGAAGAACCTAATGGGGGGATAAAACATCAAGAGCCAGCACGTCAATTCTGTCTGGCACTATCTGAGGAGATTGCCAGGGCCAAAATAGAGCTGTCTGGGATCCATCAAGCTACATCTCTAGAGTCTCAAGGGGCAGACATTCATAACGGGTGAACGGTTGGTGGCAGTAAGCTCATAACCAGTCCACTCCACGTCCCCCCAGTAGCCCCCGGTTCACTGATAGAATATAAATTCCCAAAATATCCCCATACACAAATTGGGAAAATATTGATGTAAAAAAAATCGATTAAAAGAATATAGATATACAAAATCTCGATTTTTTTATAATAAAAATTAATGTTAAATATATTAAATAATAAAATTAACTTAAAACAATTATTTAGATTTAATAAACATTTTATTAAATATGATAAAATTAATGTAATTTTAAAAATATTTAAACATACATATATAAAATGTAATATATATCTATTTCCTTTAAAACTATTAATTTTAATTTATTTTATAATTTTATGAATATATAAAAATTACAAATAAATATATATATATATATATATACACACATACACTTATAACAGAAAATCTAATAAAAACATTATATTATAAATTAAAACATCACATATTTAATTGTCATTAAAATTAAATTTTGCACTTCATTGAGTGCAACATTAGGGAAAGTGTTGGATAGCAGAGGGGTAAAAATTGCTATTCCCACTCCAGTGGGTGCAACAGTAGGGAAAGTGTTAGACAGCGCAAAGGTAAAAATTACTATTCCCACTCCAGTGGGTGCAACAGTAGGGAAAGTGTTGGATGGCGGATGGGTAGAAATTACTATTTCCACTACAGTGGGTGCAACAGTAGTGAAAGTGTTGGATAGTGGATGGGTAAAAATTACTATTTCCACTACAGTGGGTACAATAGAAGGGAATGTGTTGGATAGCGGAGATGGTAAAAATTACTATTCCCACTCCAGTGAGTGCAACAGTAGAGAAATAAAAACAAACAAATTAACAACAACACAAAAGATTTTAACCCCTTTAGTGCTCATGACAGAATGGTTCAGTCATGAGCAACGGTGCTCCTGTGCTCATGACGGAACCATTCCGTCATGAGGACAGGGGCACGAAATCCCTCTGCTGTAAACAGCAGAGGGGTTTCAATTTTTTTGGGGGGCCTCAGGAGGTGGGGAAGAGCTTCCCCAACCTCCCAAGGCTATTCCCAGGTTTTCAATGCAATGACGATCGCGTGCATGGTGCGCTGTCGTCATTACATTGAAAACAAAACTGAAACTTAGTTTCAGTTTCAGTGTTTCAGTGCTCGTGGGGCCCCCGAGCACCGAAACACTTGGGAGAGATATTGTTGGAAAGGGGAGAATCTCCCCCTTCCAATGGTGCCCTTCCCTAGTAGATCCCTGCTTGGGGATCACCCCAGGAGGGCGATCCCCAAGCAGGGATCCACCTACTAGCATCAGGGAGGGTGGAGCGGCACTTTGGGCAAGGGCCTTTTACTCCCCCATTGTGTTTTAGGCACAACAGTCTTTCTGTAGCGCCAGAGATTTTTCCCCAAAAAATGTACTTAGGGTGGAGGCTGCCCAAAACAGGAATGCCAATGCCCCCATCCCCCCTCACCAAAATTAAAGCCTTTCTGCCCCCCGGGGGGGGCAAAAAGCCCACTAGACCCCAGGGATTTATTTTTGGCAAATGAAATTAGGGTGGGGGCTGCCCAAAACGGGCATGCCAATGCCCCACCAAAATACCAGTCTATTCGCCCCCGGGGGGCAGATTGAGCAGTAGGCCCCAATCTGCCCTCACAGGGGCAGAAAGACCACTAGAAACCACAGATTTGTTTTGTATGCATGTAGGGGTGGGGGCTGCCCAAAATGGGCATGACAATACCCCCACCGACCCCAGAGAAGTTTCAGTCTTTTTGCCCCCGGGGGCATATGGGGGCAGTGGCCCCTGATCTCACCCCAGGGGGGCAGAAAGCCCACTAGGCGTCAGCGATTACGCAGGCTTTTTTTATGAATGTGGGTGGGGGATGCCCTGAATGGGCATACCAATGGCCCCACCCCCCAAAAAAAGCCACAGTCTTTCTGGCCATATCAGGGCAACAGCATCCCCCCCCCCGCCTACCCCTACCTCCACTCCCCCCCCCACCACCCCCCCGATTCACCCCCAGGGCGACAGAAAGCCCACAAGGCACAGACTTATTTTTAGCAATGTGCCTACCTGTGGAATTTAGGCCCTAGCGCAGCCGGCACATAGGAAACCAACCTAGCAAACCTGTATATTTCTGAAAACTAGACACCCAGGGGAATCCAGGATGGGGTGACTTGTGTGCCTCTAAGCAGGTTCTGTTACCCAGAATCCCTTGCAAACCTCAAACTTACTTAAAAAAAATTCCTCACATTTCTGTGATGGAAAGTTCTGGAATCTGCGTGGATCCACAACATTCCACATAGCCTGCATTGCCCATAGTCTTCTGACAAAAATGGGACCTCACTTGTGTGGGTAGGCCTACTGCTCGGGGCGGCTCAAAACACAACATGGACACACCACATTTTCACAGTGAAAACGGACCTTTTTTTTGCAAGGTGCATAACTGTAGATTTTGAACCCTAACTCTGCCGGCACCTAGAGAAACCTAGCAAACCTATACATTTTTTTAAACTAGGCACCCTGGGGAATACAGGATGGGGTGTCTTGTCTGGCTTTCACCAGGTTCTGTTACCCAGAATCCCTTTCAAACCTCAAACTTTGTAAAAAAAAAACATATCCTCACAATTCTGTGGTGGAAAGTTCTGAAATCTGCGTGGATCCACAAAATTCTATCCACCCTGCATTTCTCAAAGTCCTCTGAGAAAAATGGTACCTCACTTGTGTAGGTAGGCCTAGTGCCCGTGACAGGAAACAGCCCAAAACGCAACGTGGACACAACACATTTTCACAGTGAAAACGGACCCTTTTTTTGCAAAGTGCCTAGCTGTAGATTTTGAACCCTAGCTCGGCTGGAACCTAAGGAAACCTAGAAAACCTATAAATCTTTTGAAATCTAGACACCCTGGGGAATCCAGAATGGGGTGACTTGTCTGGCTCTCACCAGGTTCTGCTTCCCAGAATACCTTGCAAACCTCAAAATTCGTCCAAAAAAACAAGTTTTCCTCACATTTCTGTGGTGGAATTTCTGGAATCTGTGTGGATCCACAAAATTCCAACCAGTCCGCATTACTCAAAATCTTCCGAGAAAATTTGTACCTCGCTTGTGTGAGTGGGTCATGTATCCGGAACAGGCAAGGGCTCAAAACCTATTGAGGCGACTTCAAAATTACCTATCACAAAACAACCTGGTTTTGTAAAGGAGGGGTCCATGAGTTTTTGACCCCGGGCTCGGTGGCCATCTAGGGAAACCTACCATACCCACACATTTCTGAAAACTAGACACCTGGGGGAGTCCAGAAAGATATGGCTTGCGTGGGTTCCTCAACATTTCCCTACCTAGAATCCCCTGTACACCTCAAATTTAGCTGAAAAAAATCACCTTTTTCTCAAATGTATGTGTGGGAAAGTTCTGGAATATGTGTGGATACACAAATTCCCTTCTACATAGCATACCCCTCGGTCACCCAATAAAAATGGTACCTCAGTCGTGTGGGTGGGTCAGGTACCCACAACAGGCAAGGGCCTGCCGAGTCCGGGGCCAAAAACCCAGGTGACCCCTCTTGCAAAACCAGGTTGATTTGTGATAGGTAATTTGGATGTCTCCTAAATATGTTTTGGACCCATGCCTGTCATGGGTGCTTGACCCACCCACACGAGGGAAGTATCATTTTTATTGGGAGACATGCGGGAAGGCTGGGTGGTAGGAAATTTGTGGATCCACGTAGATTCCAGAACTTTCCCACACAGAAATTTGAGAAAATGAAAATCTTCAGCTAAATTTGTGGTTTGCAGGGCATTCTGGGTAGAAAAACAATGGGGGATCCATGCGAGCCATACCTCGCTGGGCCCCCCAGTGTCTAGTTTTCAGAAATGTGTGGGTTTGGTAGTTTTCCAAGGTGGCCGCCAAGCCCGGGGCCAAAAACCCAGGTGACCCCTCTTGCAAAACCAGGTTGTTTTGTGATAGGTCATTGGGATGTCTCCTCAATATGTTTTTGAGCCCCTGCCTTGCGCGGGTACTTGACCCACCTACGCGAGGGAGGTATCATTTTTATCGGGAGACATGCAGGAAGGCTGGGTGGTAGGAAATCTGTGGAGCCACGTGGATTCCAGAACTTTCCCACACAAAAATTTGGAAACCTACCAAACCCACACATTTCTGAAAACTAGACACCCGGGGAAGTCCAGCGAGGTATGGCTTGCATGGGTCCCCCAATGTTTTCCTACCCAGAATACCTTGCAATCCTCAAATATAGCAGAAAAAATCATTTTTTTCTAACATTTCTGTGTGGGAAATTCTGGAATCTATGTGGATCCACACATTTCCTACCACCCAGCATTCCCACAGGTCTCCTGATAAAAATTGATACCTCACTCGCATGGGTGGGTCAAGTACCCGCGACAGACAAGGGCCCAAAAAGTATTGAGGAAACATCAAAATGACCTATCACAATACAACCTGGTTTTGCAAGCAGTGTCACCTGGGTTTGTGGTCCGCGCACGGTGTCCAAAATGGAAACTGACCAAACACACACATTTCTGAAAACTAGACACCTGGGGGAGTACAGCGAGATTTGGCTTGCATGGATCCCCCAAAGTTTTCCTACCCAGAATACCCTGCAAACCTCAAATATAGCAGAAAAAATCACTTCTTTCTTACATTTCTGTGTGTGAAAGTTCTGGAATCTATGTGGATCCACAAATTTCCTACTACCCAGTATTCCCCCAGGTCTCCCGATAAATATGATACCTTACTCGAGTGGGTGGGTCAAGTACCCGCGACAGGCAAGGGCCCAAAACGTATTGAGGAGATATCAAAATGACCTATCACAAAACAACCGTATTTTGCAAGGGGGATTCTCTGGGTTTTTGGCCCCGGGCTCGGTGGCTATCTTGGAAAACTTCCCACCACTCAGGCACAACATTGTGCCCTTAACCACGGCACTGTAACTGCTGCAGTTGCAGAAGTCATTTTTTTCTCTTGAAAACTTTTTAATCCTTAGTGAGCGTCTTTCATTATCTTTCTCAAATTTCATCTTGTTATTTTCTCTCTAGGTATATCCAGCGGCAAGGAACTGCTTATTTACTGTGTTTTCTCATATTCCCAATGGGCCATCCGTGCCTCTTCACTCAAGAATACGTATTGGTGCAGAATTCATAAAAAGCCGTTTATTAAAAACCCAATGCATTTCAGGCCTCCATGGGCCCTTCGTCAGGGGTGGCTGGAAAAATCAATATAAACAACAATCAGTATAGGTACAATGCTTCAAATTCTATATACTGTTAACATATGCTCACACATGTACCTCTCATCTAAAATAGTAATTCAGCAATACCAGACCTTATTCTCTATTGACTGTAGGCAGAAAGATGTACACAACCTATTTCCAGTCTTATGTGAGCCTCCGTGTTTTCTTATTCCCTGCGCGCTGGTCCCTTTCACCATCACTCCACCAATGTGTCCCACCCTCGTCCTCACACCTCCTCCCCAACTAAATTGCCCTGCTGCCTGTGTTATCTGACACCAACCTCTAACTCCCTTCTCACAATCCCCGCTCTGGAAAGTAGAATCCCTTCCGTCTCATAAACCTATTGTGCACCAGATACATGTGTGAACATGCTTTGTCTATCTTAAACTCCGCACTTGCTTTCCTAAGCTATCACTGCCCCGCTGCCAGAAGTAGTTACTAACAACATCCAAAACTCATTTTCCCTTTCATACCCTCTTTAATTAACATGCTGCCTCATAATCCTGCACGTACCTTCAAAACCGGCTGTCACTTTCTCCCTTTCTTTAAACAGAGCAACACTACTGAGACACCCCTCTCACTGGCTTTTTAAAGAAAAAAGCCCAAGTCACTCCCCCAACACCTGATCTAAACCTCCGGTTAACCCAGCATTGCTCACATCTGACATGATTCAAACGCCTGAATAGGCTACCCACACTACAACTCCCAACGTGCTAGGTTGCTGAATACTATCTCATCTGCTTAGAAATCGCCGCTTATATATTGAACAAATCGTCGCATATAAATCTATACAAGCAAAACAAATAGTCCCAAATTTCTGTATTCTTCTCCAATTCACTGCTGACCCTTCTCAAAAAATAAACTGGCTTGATAATGTTCGTTGAAAACACAGTAAATAAGCAGTTCCTTGCCGCTGGATATACCTAGAGAGAAAATAACAAGATGAAATTTGAGAAAGATAATGAAAAGACGCTCACTAAGGATTAAATAGTTTTCAAGAGAAAAAAATTACTTCTGCAACTGCAGCAGTTACAGTGCCGTGGTTAAGGGCACAATGTTGTGCCCGAGTGTTGGGATGTATTTACTGCACGTGCCACAGGGGCAGGGCACGGAACCATCGTGCACGCTTGGTCGAATTCAAGAACAATTTAAAATAAGAAAAGTTGTGTTGAAAAACGGTGTGCAACCTTTTAAACTGTCTTTGATTATCTTGGAAAACTACCAAACCCACACATTTCTGAAAACTAGACACCTGGGGGAGTTCAGGGAGGTATGGCTTGCTTGGGTCCCCCAACATTTTCCTACCCAGAAGACCCTGCAAACCTCAAATTTAGCTAAAAAATTACCTTTTTCTCACATTTCTGTGTGGGAAAGTTCTGGAATCTACATGGATCCACAAATTTCTTACCACCTAGCATTTCCACAGGTCTCCTGATAAAAAGTAATACTTCACTCGCGTGGATGGGTCAAGTACCCGCGACAGACAAGGGACCAAAACGTATTGAGGAAACATCAAAATTACCTATCACAAAACATCCTGGTTTTGCAAGGGGGGTCACCCAGGTTTTTGGCCCCAGGCACGGCGTCTTACACGGAAAATGACAAAACCCACACATTTAAAAAAAACTAGAAACCCGGGGGAGTCCAGCGAGGTATGGCTTGCGTGTATCCCCCAAAGTTTTCCTACCCAGAATCCCCTGCAAACCTCAAATTTTGCTGCAAAGATCATTTTTACTATCAAATATTCTGTGTGGGAAAGTTCCGGAATCTACGTGGATCCACAAATTTCCTACCACCCAGCGTTCCCCCAGGTCTCTGGATAAAAATATACCTCACTCGCGTGGGTGAGTCAAGTACCCGCGACAGGCAAAGGCCCAAAATGTATTGAGGAGACATCAAAATGACCTATCACAAAACAACCTGGTTTTGTAGGAGGGGTCACCTAGGTTTTTGGCCCCTTGCTCAGCGGCCATCTTGGAAAACTACCAAACCCACACATTTCTGAAAACTAGATGGCTGGGGGAGTCCAGTGAGTTATGGCTTGTGTGGATCCCCCAATGTTTTCCTACCCAGAATGCCCTGCAAACCTCAAATTTAGCTGAAAAAAACAAATTTTCCACATATTTATGGATGGAAACACCATGCCCGCACAAATGTCCTACCCCAAAGCGTTCCCCTCAGTCTCCTGAGTAAAATGATACCTCACTTGTGTGGGTGTGGCAAGGGCCTGTGACTGAGAGGAGCACAAGACATAGGGAATAAAGTTATAGCATTGAGAATTCTAAGTGCTGCATTTTTTAAAAAATACGTTTATAGCCAATTCTGCATTGGACACCCACACAAGTGAGGTATCATTTTACTCGGGACACTAAGGAGAATGCTGTGGAGTAGGATATTTGTGTCGCCACGGTGATTCCACACAAAAATATGTGGAAAATGTGTTTTTTTTCCAGCTAAATTTGAGGTTTGCAGGGGATTCTAGGTAGGGAAACGTTGGGGGATCCACGCAAGCCATACCTCATTGGACTCCCCAGGGTGTCAAGTTTTCAGAAATGTGTGGGTTTGGTAGGTAGTGTCCCTAGATGGCGGTGAGCCCGGGGCCAACACCCTAGGACTCCCCCCAAAACCAGGTAGTTTTGTTATAGGTCATTTTGAAGTCTCCACAGTACGATTTGGGCCATTTCCTTTTGCAGCCACTATGCCTACCCACACAAGTAAGGTACAATTTTTATCGGGAGACCTGGGGGAACGCTGGGTGGTAGGAAATTTGTGGCAGCTCAACTTTTCCACACAGAAGTGTGAAAAAAAAAGTTTTTCAACAAAAGTTGAGGTTTGCAGGGGATTCCGAGTAGGGAAATGTTGGGGGACCCATGCAAGCCATACCTTGGTGGACTCCCCCGGGTATCTAGTTTTCAGAAATGTGTGGGTTTGGTAGGTTTCCCTAGGGTGGCCGGCGAGCCAGAGGCCAAAAACTCATGGGATCTCCCTTGCAAAACCAGGTTGTTTTGTGATAGGTAATTTTGATATCGCCTCAATAGGTTTGGGGCCCTTGCCTGTCGCGGGTACCTGACCCACCCATGCGAGAGAGGTACCATTTTTATTGGAAGACCTGGGAGAATGCTGTGTAGTAGGAAATTCGTGGATTCACACAGATTCAAGAACTTTCCTACACAGTTTTTTGAGAAATAAAGTGATTATTTCAGCTAAATTTGAGGTTTGAAGGGGAATCTCGGTAGAGAAATGTTGGGGGACCCCCCAAACCATACCTTGATAGACTTCCCAGGGTGTCTAGTTTTCAGAAATATGTGGGTTTGGTAGGTTTCCCTAGATGGCAGCCAAGTCCGGGGCCAAAAACTCATGGGACCTCCCCTTGAAAAACCAGGTTGTTTTGTGATAAGTAATTTTGAAGTTGCCTCGATAGGTTGTGAGCCCCTGCCTGTCGCGGGTACTTGACCCACCCACACAAGTGAGGCATCATTTTACCCGGAAGACTTTGGGGATTGCGGACTGGTTGAATTTAGTGGATCCAAGCAGATTTCAGTACTTTCCACCCCAGAATTGTGAGGAAAATCTGTTTATTTTTAAACATTTTGAGGTTTGCAAGGGATTCTGGGTAACAGAATCCGGTGAGAGCCAGACAAGTTACCCCATTCTAGATTTCCCTGGGTGTCTAGGTTTCAAAAATGTATAGGTTTGCTGGGCTTCCCTAGGTGCTGGCAGAGCAAGGTTTCAAAATCCACAGGTATACAATTTGCAAAAAAAAGGTCAGTTTTCACTGTGAAAATGTGTTGTGTCCACATTGGGTTTTGGGCCGTTTCCTGTCGCGGGCACTAGGCCTAGGGTGGAATTTTGTGGATCCACGCAAATTGCAGAACTTTCCACCACAGAATTGTGAGGAAAATATGTTTTCTTTTACAAAGTTTGAGGTTTGCAAGGGATTCTGGGTAACAGAACCTGGTGAGAGCCAGACAAGTCACCCCATCCTGGATTCCCCTTGGTGTCTAGATTTTACAAATGTATAGGTTTGCTAGGTTTCCTTATGTGCCTGCTGCGCTAGGGCCCAAAATCCACAGGTAGGCACATCGCTAAAAATAAGTCTGTGCTTTGTGGGCTTTCTGCCGCCCTGGGGGGGAGTCGGGGGGAGGGATAGTTTGCCATGATATGGCGCCAAAGGGCGCAGAAAGACTGTGGCTATCCCATTCTGGGCTGCCACCACCCAAACGTATAAAAAAAGCCAGCGTAATTGCTGGTGCCTAGAGGGCTTTCTGCCCCCCGGGGGCGGATCAGGGGCCACTGCCCCCATCTGCCCCCCCGGAGGGGCAGAAAGACTGTAATTTCTCTGGAGTGATGGGGGTATTTTCATGCCCATTTTGGGCAGCCCCCACCCCTACATTAGTTCAAAGAAAATCCCTGGTTTCTAGTGGACTTAAAGACTGTCATTTTTTGGGGGGGAGGGCATTGACATGCCAGTTTTGGGCAGGCCCCAACCTGTTTCCATTGCGCAAAATAAATCCCTGGCATCTAGTTGGCTTTTTGCCCCCCGGGGGCACTTTGGGGGCTACTGCCAGGGGGCAGAAAGGCTGTTGTTTTGGTGGAGGGGGTGGGGGGCATTGGCATGCCCATTTTGGACAGCCATCACCCTAAGTAAAATTGCCAAAAGAAATCCCTGGCGTCTAGTGGACTTTCTGCCCTCCGGGGAGTAGATTGGCGGCTACTGCCCCCAGGGGTGGCAGAAAGGCTGTAATTTTTGTGTGGGTGTAGGGGCATTGGCATGCCCATTTTGGGCAGCCCCACACTGAGTAAAATTCTGGAAAAAAATCCCTGGCGCTAGTGGGCTTTCTGCCCCCTGGGGGGGCAGAAAGACTGTAAGGTTTTTGGGGGAGGCTCATTTTGGGCAGCCCCCGCCCTGATTTCATTGACCCAAAATAAATCCCTGGCACCTAGTGGGCTTTTGTCCCCCCGGTGGGGGGCAGAAAGGCTGTAATTTTGGTGAGGGGGGTTGGGGGCATTGGCTTGCCCGTTTTAGGCAGACCCCACCCTAAGTAAAGTTTTGAAACAAATCTCTGGTGCCAGTGGGCTTTCTGCCCCCATTAGGGCGGAGGGGGGCTACTGCCCCCATCTGCCCCCTGGGGGCAGAAAGGTTGTAATTTTGGTGAGGGGTTGGGGGTAATGGCATGCCTGTTTTCTTCAGCCCCCACCCTAAGTAAAGTTTTGAAAAAAAATCCCTGGCGCTAGTGTGCTTTCTGCCCCCATCTGCCCCCCGGGGGGGGGCAGAAAGACTGTTTTGACCAAAACACAATGGGGGAGCAAAGGGCCGCTCCCCCATCCCTGGTGCTAGTGGGTGGATCCCTGCTTGAGGATCGCCCTCCTGGGTTGATCCCCAAGCAGGGATCCACTAGGGAAGGGGACCATTAGAAAGGGGGAGATTCTCCCCTTTAAAAGATACCTCTCCCAAGTGTTTCGGTGCTCGGGGGTGAGCTATCCCCAGAAGCACTGAAACACTGAAACTAAATCTAAGTTTTAGTTTACTTTTCAATGTAATTACTTTGAAAATTAGGGAAGGGCCTCGGGAGGTCGGGTAAGCTCTTCCCCACCTCCCCAGGCTTTAAAAAAAATGGATATCCCTCTGCTGTTTACAGCATAGGGATTTCGTGCCCCTGTCCTCATGATGGAATGGTTCCATCATGAGCACAGGAGCACAGGAGCACTAGTGCTCATGACAGAACCATTCTGTCATGAGCACTGTAGGAGTTAAATAGAATTTTTTTATAAACAAAAACATTATTTATAACATAAATGTAATATTTTTTATTTCCTACTCTATATTACCACACAATTCACAACCCACATTTACAAAAAAATCAATTACACAAATATTGTTAATTTAAAAGAATGTTAAACAAATACAAATTTATTTACTCCCCAAATGTTAATCCTATAAAAACTAAACACACACAAAATAAAAATAAACACTTACCATAAATATTTATAATTTTGATAAATTAATATTAATAATCAACTAATTATTAATTAATAAATTAAACATAAATTACTTTCCATCCTCCACCCCAATAAACATCACAACCCACACCTAAAAATCATGACACAATTTCCATAACTAATTTTGCATTAATAAATTAATATTAATTAACACCTTATTAATTAATTTAAATGAATTTACTTCCCACCCTTTACCACTATAAACCCCACAACTTGCATAAAAAATTAATTTCACAGTTGCCATATTTTAATTTTAATTAATTAATTAGCATTAATTAACAAAAAATTCTTAAGGAATTATAAATAAATTGCTTCCCACCGTATTCTCCTATAAACCCCACCACACACTCCCAAATAAATGACACAATTAACATAATTAATTACAAATTAATTAATTAATATTAATTAACAACCAATTAATAAATATTTAATAATAAAATAACTCCCACAATTAACACTATAAAATATAAATTAAATAAATATGAATAAATACAAAATATTAATACATTTATTATAATTACATTACTTCCCACCCTATTCCGTATAAACTCACTCCGAACAAAAAACAAACAATGAACATAATTGCCAATTCATTCATTAATAATTAACAGCCAATTAATTAATTAATAATAATACAATAATTCCCACAATTAACACTATAAAATCTAAATTAAATCAATACTAATACATACATAATTATAATTAATTTATTATAATTAAATTACTTCCCACCCTATTCCCCTATTTTATGTTATCAGCATTTATAGAGCGCATGGCTGCCCCAGCAACGGGGCGTCCCAGCGCTAAGCCAGGGTAAAGGCAGACAGAGATGGATTAGGTTAGAGATTGGAAAAGAGCCATGTCTTGATCAGTTTCCTGAAAGCCCAGTGGTTTTGCAAGCCAGGGGCAGCAAGCAGGATGGTATTCCAGAGAGCGGAGGCCAATGCCCTAAAAGAGAGCCCTCCGGCTCTGGTCCTGCGTACCGGCGAGGCACAGGCCAGGTGTAGGTCTGCCGAGTGCAGGGCCTGAGCCGGGGTATGCACCAAGCATAGATCGCTCAGGATTTGCAGGCCCAGGCCATGCAGGATGTTATGTGTGGTACACAAAGTCTTGAAGTGAACTCTCTGTTCTATAGGTAACCAGTGAAGGCGTCGAAGGAGGTCAGAGGCATGACAATGTTTAGGTAGTGCAAAAAGCGTGCAGGCAGCCACATTCTGAGCCCTTTGAAGCCTTTTCATCACAGCTTAGTTGGCGCCAAGTAGTAGCCCATTGCAATACTTCAAATGTGACAGCACGGTTGATTGAACAATCGTCTTTTGCGTGGATGCATCGAATAGCCCCAGAATTGTTTTTTAGGCCCCGCAGAAGACCAAAACAGGTACTGTAATGTGATACTGTATCGAAGGCCGAACAGATCCTGTAAACCCACAACCCGCTACAGCACTTAAAAATGCTAAATTTAATTAGCATAAAATTAATAGCTACTAAAAATGTAACATATATTTTTTTTAACAAATTCTTCTACAAAAAAATAGATCACATACTTTTAAAATACATACTAAAATACATAACAGTAATGAAAACATTAATATTTTAAACAACTATATTTTTGCAAACGATATTAACAACTTCAACATTTTCAAAAACGATATTTCTTACCTGCAAGTCGATATTCTTGACCACAATATTCTTCCTGTCAATATTTCTGTATCACAGTATTTAAAACTCGATAATTGTGTTTTTGTCGACATTTTATACTCAATATTCTGTCTGTGCTCCGTAGCCCCAACACTTTAGCTAGCCCTTCTAATACATTGGTTTTGACGCCCACACCTAGGGACCCCATGTTGAAATGTCCTACCAAAACAATCAAACCGGGGACCAGGCACAAAAATCCACATTGGGGCTGCCTGTATCTAACAAGTCGAACAAAAAGACTATATCTGAGTGCGGTAAAGCTCCACCTACTCCAGTAGTGAATAACCCTGTAGTCACAGGAAAAGGTATCCCAGAAAATAGTTTTTGGGCGTCTTTCAAAAACTTGGAAATGAAGATTACAACCTTGACTGCGTTTCATACCCAGATCACTGCACTAGAGCGAACAGTGGGCTCACTGAAGGGGTCAATGGACATTCTACAGTCAAGTATAAGTAGCTGGCTCTCTGATTTCTGGAAACAACATTTAACAACTGCCTTGAGCACTATCCCTGGTGATGTTATTGCCAGTTCAAGGGTGGGAGTAACCCCCAGGTTCAAGCTCAGGCCCCATTGGCAGCCCCACCGCAACCATCACAGCGCACCTATATTGTCAACCAATCCGGCGTCCCTAGGTTAATAGAGGTGAATTCTGAGAGGCAAGTTCTTGGTACGGCTTATCCAATCAATCAGGGAAGCCTTAGTAACCCAGATTCTGGCCGTCCCTGCTACGTCTCATAATTCTCCGTCTGCATATTGTCCCTTTAACATTACTATGCAGCTGCCTCCGGCGGGTACACCTTACGTCGTTGTGTTGGTGAATGTGCCCCCTGTGAGACAAGACAGTTCATTGGCTGGCAAACAGGACGGATCCTTATCCCCCAACACAGATGCTGGCAGAGAAAATGATAACGGTTCACCTGGATGGGCTGGATAGGCCAAACTCATTCAACAGCATTGATAGATTGCATAATAGTGAATTTTACCAATCCCATGCAGGTAGGTTACAT